>NC_064620.1:630002735-631252735 GCF_023898315.1 Schistocerca nitens | reverse complement strand
ATTTACTTTTACGTTACTCATGGCGACAGCTGATCTCGATTCGAATTCTGGAATATTTACGTCGTTTTCTTTTGTGAAGAAATTTCGGAAGGCTGTGTTTTATAACACTACTTTGGCAGCACTGTAGTCTATAGTATCCCCATTGCTATCGCGTAGAGAAGACATTGTGTCTTGCCGCTAGCATACTTCACATACGACCAGAATCTCTTTGGATTTTCTGCCAGGTTTCGAGACAAAGTCTCGCATTGAAATCAGCGTAGAGAAGTAATAAGGGTCTCCAGTTGGACGCGACCTGCAGTTTGTACCGCGCGCCACACACCGCCACAGCAGTACGTGGCTGGCACGGGCTCCGCACGCTCTGGCGACAGCGCGCCGCCCACTGCACGCTAACTGAACGTGGGCTCCTGCTGCAGACGTTCACCTGCTCACCCAGTGACGTCAACCAAGACTCCGGCGTGCACTGGACCGTGGGTCAGAGGCGACGTGCTGCCTCGTCGGCCTGCAGATGCGGTGCACGGTGTCCACAAATAGAGCATCACTTTCTTAAAATATGTGTTGCACTGTCGTTATTTACAGTGCCATTCCTTTGTTACATGTTAGCTTCCACATGAGCACCATTTACAGCCCTGCTGGCTGTGGCACGAAAGATACTCCAAAGCACTTGTGACGCCACATCTGCAGCAGCTTGTTTAATACGGTGTCGGAGGTCCGCCACCGAGTGGATACGGTGTTGGCGAAATGCCACGTTCTTACATAAATCCCCAGAAGATGGTAGGGAGAATGCGCCCCCCAGTTCGTGGGTGTTGGGCGCCCAATCCGTCTTCGGGAAACGCCTAATTCCAAAACTTACGCACAGCTGTGGAACTATGGCACGGTTCTCCGTCCTGTTCGAAGTAAACATTATGAACACGTAAATCCAGCACAAGCTGTGGTAATAGAAGCTGTTGTAGCAAATCCACGTATATTGCCTCATTCCTGGAGTTTCGACGAAGAAAAAGGGGCCATAAATTTTGTCAACCGACATTCCCGTCCCACACGATTGACCTCTTAGCAACAAAGAATCCTGAGTTAATAACGATCATCAAAATGGATACAGGTATAAGTGAACACAGGGTTGTCGTAGAGAGATTTAATATTGTAACCCCCAAATCCTCCCAAAACAAAGGAAAAATATACCTATTCAAAAAAAGCAGACCAAAATTCACCTGACGCCTTCCTAAGAGACAATCTTCACTCCTTCCAAATTAATAATATAAGTGTAGACAAGATGTGGCTTGAATTCAAAGCAATATTATCGGCAGCAATTGAGAGATTTATACCAAATAAATTAACAAACGACATAGCTGATCCCCCTTGGTACACAAAATGGATTAGAACACTGTTGCAGAAACAACGAAACAAACATGCCAAATCTAAACAAACGCAAAAACTTCAAGACTGGCAATCTTTTACAGAAGCTCAAAATTTAGCGCGGACTTCAGTGCGAAATCCTTATAATTGTTTCCACAACTAAATAAATATTCCAGTACCTGAAGCAAGAACAGCTGCCACATGAGTAACGTAGAAGTACATATCGTCGGAGTAGTGAAGCAACTTAAATCACTTAATAAAAGCACGTCTTTTGGACAAGACTGTATATCAACTACGTCCCTTTCAGAGTATGCTGACATAATAGCACCATACTTAACAATGTAGACTGCCAATGGCAAGGAAATGGTTTCTGAAGAAGAGAAATTTGTTAACATCGAGTATAGATTTAAGTGTCAGGAAGTCGTTTCTGAAAGTATTTGTATGGAGTGTAGCCATGTATGGAAGTGAAACATGGACGATAAACAGTTTGGACAAGAAGAGAATAGAAGCTTTCGAAATGTGGTGCTACAGAAGAATGCTGAAGATAAGGTGGGTAGATCACGTAACTAATGAGGAGGTATTGAATAGGATTGGGGAGAAGAGAAGTTTGTGGCACAACTTGACTAGAAGAAGGGATCGGTTGGTAGGACATGTTTTGAGGCATCAAGGGATCACAAATTTAGCATTGGAGGGCAGCGTGGAGGGTAAAAATCGTAGAGGGAGACCAAGAGATCAATACACTAAGCAGATTCAGAAGGATGTAGGTTGCAGTAGGTACTGGGAGATGAAGAAGCTTGCACAGGATAGAGTAGCATGGAGAGCTGCATCAAACCAGTCTCAGGACTGAAGACCACAACAACAACAACTTAACAATCATATACAACCGTTCGATCCGTACCCAAAGACGGGAAAGTTGAACAGGTCACACCAATATTCAAGAAAGGTAGTAGGAGTAATCCACTTAATTACAGGCCCATATCATTAACATCGATATGCAGCAGGATTTTGGAACATATATTGTGCTCGAACATTATGAATTACCGCGAAGAAAACGGTCTATTGACACACAGTCAACACGGGTTTAGAAAACATCGTTCTTCTGGAACACAACTAGCTCTTTATTCACATGAAGTGTTGAGTATTCTTGACGAGGGATTTCAGATCGATTCCGGATTTCTGGATTTCCGGAAGGCTTTTGACACTGTACCACACGAGCGGCTTCTAGTGAAATTGCGTGCTTATGGAATATCGGCTCATTTATGTGACTGGATTCATGATTTCCTGTCAGAGAGGTAGTAATTCACGGAAAGTCATCGAGTAAAACAGAAATGGTGTCTTGCTTTCCCCAAGATAGTGCTACAGGCTCTTTGCTGTTCCTTATCTATTACACGATTTGGGAGACAATTTGAGCAGCCGTCTTAGGTTGTTTGCAGATGATGCTGTCATTTATCGACCTGTAAAGTCATCAGAAGACCAAAAGAAATTGCAAAACGATTTAGAAAAGATATCTGAATGGTGCGAAAATTGGCAGTTGACCCTAAATAACGAAAAGTGTGACGTCATCCACACGAATGCTAAAAGGAATTCGTTAAACTTCTGTTACTTGATAAATCAGTCAAATCTAAAGGCCGTAAATTCAACTAAATACCTAGGAATTACAATTACGTACAACTTAAATTGGAAGGAGCACATAGAAGATGTTGTGGGGAAGGCTAACCAAAGACTGCGTCGTATTGGCATGACACTAAGAAAATGTAACACACGTACTAAGGAGACTGCCTACACTACGCTCGTCAGTCCTCTTAGAATACTGGTGCGCGGTGTGGGATCCTTACCAGATAGGGTTGACGGAGTACATCGAAAAAACTCAAATAATGGCAGCTCATTTTGTATTATCGCGAAATAGCGGAGACTGTTCACCGAAATGATACAGGATTTGGGATGGACATCATTAAAAGAAAGTCGTTTTTCATTTCGGAGGCATCTTCTCACGAAATATCAATCACCACTTTCTCCTCCGAATGCGATAATATTTTGTTGATGCCGACCTATATCGGGCGAAACGATCACGATAAATTAAGGGAAATCAGAGCTCGTACGGAAAGATATAGGTGGTCGTTCTTTCAACGCCCTATACGAGATTGGAATAATAGAGAATTGTGAAAGTGGTTCGATAAACCCTGTGACAGGCACTTAAATGTGATTTGGAGAGTATCCATGTGGATGTAGACTAGCTTTAGCGGAGTCTCGCTGGAATTCCACTGGTGGTACGTCACCCAGCCGATGCAGTTATGTCGGTTACCCTTCCACAAGTGTGGAAGTTGTTTCGCCGCTGAGTACGATCTGGTTGAGAATGCTGTGACTTGCATCTGCTTGACGCAAATCCTGGCATATTATCATAGGCTCTACTCCTCGTCAGGTAAGTTGTGGAGAAACTGCAGACGGAACGGCGTTGTTTTTTTCCCCCTCTCCAGTGTGTGTCGCAACACTTCCTGTGTGAGCGTGGACTGTCCATATCTACCGACAATTGCTGCACCGATTTTGATTGTGTTCAACGGATGTTCTATTGTGTTCGATTCGGTCAGCAGAGGTTGCTGCACGGCCTTGTCCGGGGCCGTAACGGTACCAGTGGGCTTAAACTTGTTCAGTAAATGCTTCATCTGTAGATCCAGGTTTATACAATCTCGTCAACTTGTTCAGTAAATGCTTCATCTGTAGATCCAGGTTTATACAATCTCGTCAACTTGTTCAGTAAATGCTTCATCTGTAGATCCAGGTTTATACAATCTCGTCAACTTGTTCAGTAAATGCTTCATCTGTAGATCCAGGTTTATACAATCTCGTCAACTTGTTCAGTAAATGCTTCATCTGTAGATCCAGGTTTATACAATCTCGTCCGAATTTCACCATACGAAAACCTCTACAACCTCCATGTCAGAATGACTATCTTCTGTGCTGCACAGTTAACGTCACGCTTGTTCAATTATCTGTAACAACAGAAGCTAATTCTTTCACAAGCTGCAACGTGTTCGCGAATAAAAAAGTGACCCGAGTATAGAATAAATTTCCTTTACTTTACGTCTTCGGTCACAAATTTTTTGTCATCAGATTACCTGTTTCGATCCATGATGACAATCTTCAGATCTGTTTCATAAAAACATGTCCTAAGGTACTGCAGCCATATATTATATCTCTTAAAAAAATAATGTATACTATTTATTTAGAGGAAACACTCTCCTAGTAAATTTGTTTGTCCTTTGATTTATCGTGATATGTTACTGATTTTTAGTGAAGTTAGTTTTTACGTTTAGCTTTCAAACAAAATACAAAAGAGATATAATAAGCAAAATAATGAATTTCGTAGGTTGCCAATTACGTATTATATCTGGTTTTATAGAGCGCCAGGCTCCCTACAAATTACTGTAAATGCAATAGCGTAGTATTACTCAGCTCCAGTTCACTATCACAGAAAATAGACAAGTTTTAATAAAATTATTTCACTGGATTCCTTCAATTAATCTCACTGAATAATTTTACATAATATCTTTCGCTCCGGCTATCAGACATTGTGCTGTGAAAAAATATTTTTAAATGTACCGCGTAATGGCGGCTAATTGTTAACAGTCAGAGATCACTGTTACTTGCTCCGCAGCAGCTGGAAACATGCTAAATAATTTTCATTAAATATTATTTTCATAAGATAAATGTGGCGTAGGTTCTCGAAATAACACACGGAGATCACTTTATACTAATATATTCTTACTAGGACACAGTTTACACCATTAAATATTTGCAATTACGTTACGATAGAAACAAATGCTAGCGCAGCACAATAGCTTGCGTATTTTATTCCAGCTAACACCAGAACGAACAGACTAGACAGAAGAATGAGCATTGCATTGTATTTTATACTCTTACAAAGGAAATATTTCCTTTAATTACTTACACATTATAATCTCATACAATAAAAATGTCTTTTCTGCATCTATCGATCTATATTGTATATTTTTACAGTTAGTGTTATTACCTTTCGCAGATAAATCGATGTTTGCAGTTCATTTTGAGTCACATACAGTCATTTTTATTTATGTTTCACCTCGATAATGGCGAATATAGCAAAAGGGACACTACGCTGCCCCCTGGGCTACAAGGAACACACTACTTAATGTTTGGTCCTTGTAGACCACGAGTGTCACTTTTCTTTCGTTCGTTGGTCACTTTCAGTTCACTTTACCGTGTATTAGGTCATGGGTACACATTCATTTTGAGTCTTTTTACATAACATGGCTGGGGACAGTTACAATATAACAAGCTCTTCCATTTGGACGAGGGCCGCAGGGAAACCCCAGAAAAACCTCGGCAGAGCTGATAGATTTAATCCTTTGTGTTACTTATATAAGTTGGTTCTACATGTTTTGGTATTACAAGTATTTACATCAAATATAAAATTTTCTGAAAAAGAAACAAACATATAGTTTTTATATGAAAGTATTCGCCAAATTTTTTATATTGTGTTGGTAATATTTTGAGTTTTTTTTTTTATTTTTGTCGGCGCATTTCTCTTCGTCTGGTGTGGATGACGCTGTATGTCGCTACCGCGATGCCTCGTGCCCGTTGCCATGGAGCGTCGGCTGGAAACTGTTGTCTTCTTTCTTGTCCGTAGGCGGCGGTCAGGATGTGGAGTACGGAACGACGTTATTTTGTCTGCGTAGTGCGTCTGCATTGTTGCGCACCGCTCGTTAAAGTTTTCAGCACGGGAGAGGATGTTGACTCGTGCAAATCATGAAACAAATGCACGTATGTTATAGAACGGATTTTGTAAGATGTTATGGCTGTGGGTAAGAATTGATTAGTGAACATTATTGCATCATCGAGGCACAGGCTCAGTTACTTGGTATTTTCGTGTTCGTTTGCACGTACTGGGGCTGAATGATGCAGGAGATATGATGCTGAAGTAAGCACTGCACATCCCTGTTGTCATCACTTCGTTTTTGTTTGACAGCGTTCCAGTGTAGTTGCCGTTGCAGTAACGTCCTACTACGTGGTCCGTGGCGTTATATTAATTGTTGGCGCACAGGAGGTATCGTCCAAACTACAAATGTTGTCTGTACAGTTTCGAACACACACTGATCACAGTTTTGTGTTTTCGGTCACTGCACACATATGTTTTGTTAATGTTTGTACCTCGCGGTTTGTCAGTTGTACAGCACGTAAGTGTTCACTGTCCAAGTTGATCACTAATACAGTTCATTTTGAGTCACATACAGTCATTTTTATTTATGTTTCACCTCGATATTGGTGAATATTGCAAAAGGGACACTACACATAGTGACATCGTCAAATGTTAAACACACAATCAGCACAAGCAAACAGCATGTGCAAGAGTCATCTTGTCAGCACGATGACTCTTGCATGTCCTGTTATTTACATATATTTGACGATACTGGTGCTGATTTTGCGTTTAACATTTGACGATGCCACTATGGCTGCAAGACATTAGGACATGTTTTTATAAAACTGATCTGAAGATGGTCATTATAGACCGAAACCAGTAGTCTGATGACAAAAAAGTTGTGACCATAGACTTAAAATAAAGGAAATTTATTAGAAACTAATTCATCCTTTTCAGCAGGCATAACTACTTTAACATCTATTAATTTAAAAGTTTTGAACATGGCTGCGTTGTCAGCGACCGTTTACAAAGTAAAAGTAAGCAGTAACAACCCTCGGTCCCAAAAAAGAAGTCTTTTGACCCAGATTTCGGCACTGCTATAAGTGCCTTCATCAGAAGTAAAACCGTCAAACTGGCCGTAACATAATTACAAAATTATAGGAAAGAATTTTAAGTGTAAATACTGACTAGCAGTGCAAAAAAGAAACAGTACTTACGTGTCACTTACATAACGAAATATCAAGCGATAAAGCTTTAGTCGCAAAACTTTTGAAATAGATACATAGAAGGCAATCAACTTTGGGCTCCTCACACGTGTCCAGCTACGGTGGCGTCGGACTGAGGCGCCCGCGTTAGCTGCTGCGGGCAGGTGAACATTGTACCAAGAGAGCCATCTAGTAGCCGCAAATACAAACAGCTCAGTTAACATGAAACTTCCTGGCTGATTAAAACTGTGTGCCGGACCGAGACTCGAACTCGGGACCTTTGCCTTTCGCGGGCAAGTGCTCTACCATCTGAGCTATTTGTCCTCACAGCTTCAATTCTGCCAGTACCTCGTCTCCTACCTCCCAAACTTCACAGAAGCTCTCCTGCGAACCTTGCAGAACTAACACTCCTGGAGGAAAAGATTTAGCGGTGACAAGGCTTAGACACAGCCTGGGGGATGTTTCCAGAATGAGATTTTCACTCTGCAGCGGAGTGTGCACTGATATGAAACTTCCTGGCTGATTAAAACTGTGTGCCGGACCTAGACTCGAACTCGGGACTTGCCCGCAAAAGCTCAAAACGCCATTTTAGAAGCACAAAGGGTGCTAAGTAACTAAGCGAGCAGAAAAATGGTACAAACCATTTAATAAACAAAAAAAATTTGAGTCGACTTAGATAGAAAAAATTATTAGGTAACTGCACGAGGGAACACGAAATCAGATATCAGGATTGTAGCTGCTCATTAAGAACGAGACCATCATTTCGAGAAAGATGTTTATAAATTTCTAATTTTTCAAGAACATCTAATCTACGGCCTTTCTTCTCAGTGTGTGACCTGTTATCAGAAGGTGGTCGGCAGAAGACAAGGACAAACAGAATGTGCCTTTACAGTCTGATACAAAGAACATCTTTTAAGAAAAAATGGCACTAGCACTCAAAATTAGTATTTCGCCTACCACCTTCTGATTCGTAGTCAGTACTCACACTTAAAAAAAAATTTTTTTCCTATAATTTTATGTCCGCAGCTCGTGGTCGTGCGGTAGCGTTCTCCTTCCCCGCGCCCGGGTTCCCGGGTTCGATTCCCGGCGGGGTCAGGGATTTTCTCTGCCTCGTGATGACTGGGTGTTGTGTGATGTCTTTAGGTTAGTTAGGTTTAAGTAGTTCCAAGTTATAGGGGACTGATGACCATAGATGTTAAGTCCCATAGTGCTCAGAGCCATTTGAACCATTTTTTGAACCTATAATTTTATATTTATGTTATAGGCCAGTTTGTGTGTTTTACTTCGATGAAGGCACTCATAGCAGCGGCGAAACCTATGTTAAAAGACTTTTTTTGCGACCGAGGGCTGCTATTGCTTCAGTTTTATCTATAATGCACCTGAAATGCGCTGTTGTATACACCTTACCACTACACAACCGTTTCCCCATTTCCTGCAAAATGGACAATTTGTGGACACCCGGTACTGTGTTACGGTGGGTCATTCACCTGGGCTTGCGTGGGACCTGTGATGGTACTCGGAGGCACCGCGGCAGCTGTGGACTACGACAGAGATTTGAGGAACGTGCCGGTGAACTGATGTTGACGCCTTCGCCACGAAACTAGCCTGATCGGAACCCAGTGGAACAGATCTGAGACAGTATGGGAGCCAGAAAGCAGCTGTTCGTAACTGCGTGACCTGTGCATTGACTCCTGCTGCTGTACTCCATTCCAGAGATGAGCCGACTCGCGATTCAGTATGTGGGCAGCGTCTCCTGCCTCGTCAGTGAAGCTCCTGTACTTAAGGCAGGAGTTTGCTGATACGCCTTTGCTGTATCACTGGAATGGCGAGCCATATACCCAGGTATTCAATATGGGTAGACGCTAAGATTAGTAGCTAATTAGAAGTGTAATTGCTTGTGTGTCTACTCTATGTCCAATAAAGACATCCAGACTGCGTTTGTCGGGCACTGAATCCATTCCTTTCTCAGTTAACTTGGCTACCACATAGCTGAAACCTAGTTGCAGGAAGTTAAACGCACTGTTATGGCCCTGTATTTGGCACGTGGCACAAAGTCGTCTATGAAATAATGAAGTCCGTACCCAGTCTCCGTCGTAAGTGTGTTAAAAATTAGCGGACCTAAGGAATACGCTCGCGGCAAATCATCATAAACGGTTCTGCAAGTCAGTTGTCAGTCCCCCCCCCCCCCCACCAGTGGTCTACACATGAACCGAGTTACGCTGCCATCCGACCATGTCTTCTAGGCGGTTAATTTCTCTGTCAGGCAGTGTAAATCGTTGAGCTCGAGACGAATGGTGGTCATTTCGTACGGGAGATTTAAAAACTTGCAACACGACATTTTTTTTTTGAGCCTAGCGCCGTGTCTTCCTTCCTCTGACAGCGATGCAGTCATTTGTACCAAAAACGTGTATCCAGTCGTGATGTGTAATTAGGTGCACATTTCTGCCTCACGTTCGGCAGCTCACAGTACTTCGTGCCACACAGACTAGCTACTGCTAACAAATCTACGAATGACTGCGTATACATCTTATTTGCCCAGATTATGTCGTAGAGAGTTGGTTCTTTGAAAGATTTTACTCTTTTGAGTGTTACTGCTGAAATATCCGGTCCAAGTTCGGACATAAATTTAATTGTCCCTTCTTTTGTGCATTACGTGTGACATTTTTGCAAGCTGTCTTTTCGCGATAGCTCCAGAACATTCCTCTGTACTGCAAGAGGCGACTGTTGGCAGGGAGGAAAAAGAGATGCTTCGCCCGCATCTCGTGGTCGTGCGGTAGCGTTCTCGCTTCCCACGCCCGGGTTCCCGGGTTCGATTCCCGGCGGGGTCAGGGATTTTCTCTGCCTCGTGATGGCTGGGTGTTGTGTGCTGTCCTTAGGTTAGTTAGGTTTAAGTAGTTCTAAGTTCTAGGGGACTTATGACCACAGCAGTTGAGTCCCATAGTGCTCAGAGCCATTTGAACCATTTTAGAGATGCTTCTGTGTCGGGAGGCAGCCCCCAGTTGGCTCTTTACTCGTTTGTCCGCAGCTCGTGGTCTGTAATCCGTTCAACCTAAGAATAAACCTGATGGAAACAAACACAAACGCGATGATTGGTCAGAAGCCGTAGCAAACGTACACTGCTGTTGTTACGCTCTTGGAAGTAGGTCCTACTTGTTGTTGTTGTTTGTTACTTATGTATTAGATATCTTATTGCTAAGTTACGTTAAATGAAACTTTAAGATATTCAAATCTATTAACAGCAATCAACGATTTTCTTAATCACGTTTTAGCTACGGAGTTTTTACTTCAAAAATCGTGTACAGTCACAGCCTCTGCAGAGTTGAGCTCCGATTGTCACGCTGTTACTGCGCAGTACAAAAATGGCTGAGACTGCTTTTGTTCCGTTGTGTAACACGCGCGTGGAACACGGTTAAAAAATGCCGAGAAGTAGGCTGTTTCTTAATGTTTTTCATAAAGTTATGGGGATAATCGGCTTTGAAGTTTCCCAGTGGCGTACATAATGCAGTAGAAAAACCGGTCTTCATCGAACGTGTAGTCCAGTCGGTAGCATAAAGAAAATTGAACCAAATGCTGTTATATGTGCGTATCATTTCATAATCCCCAGTATCAGTTTTTTTTTCTCGTTCAATTTGAAATACCTACGTCTCGTAATTATAAAACTCATCAACATTTTTATGAATAATGCACGTCTTCCTGTTTGTAATTAAATATTGGACGCGAAATTCCTGTTTTCATTTGAAATACAAATTCTTAATCATCGATGTTTTGTGAAAGATTTCGTAAAAGTTGTTTAAATTAAGAAAACATAACAGCTTAATTTATTAAGGCAAAAATCCATCGTTTTATACCACAGAGGTAGATAAGTATCGTACAAACATGAAAGACAATCATTTTCACAGCATCGAGCACATCGTACAAATGCTGCGTTTTTACATTTGCTCCTACACCATTACAATATGAACCCAGTAGAACAGATGTGGCGCCAAGCTGCGGGATTCGCCCGAGAAGTAATAAGACTGTTACGCTGCCAGACGTACTGGAAGTAACGCACACAGCTTCTTCACACTTCACTGCCAAACAATGGTGGGATATAGAACGGCTCGTCGTAAAGGAAGAATAGGAAATACTGCGCCTCGTTGGCTTCGTGGATTCTGTTGTTGATTGGCTCATTATCAACATAGCAGGTGACACTTCCAGAACTTAAACGTGTTTCTCGGATTCTGGTAAGGAAGGACCTAAGAGAGTACCAGACGACTGACTGTAATACCTTCAGTGGCTTCAATATTTAACTATACGGTGAAATCCTTCAATGCACTGTTACGTTATGCAGTAAAATTACCCTGTGGTTAAGTCTGGAATTTTCATCATTCTTGTTTTTAATTACAATAGTGCGTTAGCTCAAAACGATAACGCGTTGCGGTTTTTGTCTAGTCGTCTAAGGACCGTATTGTGGAAGATTTGCAGCGTATTGTTTCATTCTACTTAAAAATGAAATGACATTCCTCTGCTCGTTCTCTTTTTACGTGTGAACTGCAGCTGGCCACGTCACAGCAGGCTAGCTGTTCCAGCTGACCGGCCAGTAACCGAGGCGATGTGCGCGTAACGCACAGCACAAAACGTACACTTATTACCGTACTTGACAGTACTCAAGACAGCTTGGTTGGAGTCCCAAGTGGAACGGAAATCCAATGAGGTTCCAGCAAATGAGGAAGAATAGATAGTGCAATGTTTACATCAGGTTTATTCTTATGATGAACGGATTATAGTAGCTAGTGTTCCCCGGCTTCGGGGATTTTCTCTGCCCGGTGACTCGGTATTCGTGTTGTCCTCATCATTTCATAACCATCATCATTCGTGACAGTGGCTAGAATGCGCAAAAAATTGGAGTGCGAAAGAATTGAAGCTTTGTTAGGGCGCTGCTGACGGCGCTTTTGAGCGCGTCACAAACCAATCATCGTCATCATCTTTACTAGTTTTCCTCGGAAGGATGATGGTGATCTCTTGTCGCCGGCTGGCGCAGCGAAAGAAACGTCTGGACTGGCTGCTGACATCGGCTGTCGATGTCCGTCGAGGAGTCACGTCGTCGGCGGCCTTCACTCCGCTCGAGGCAGCTAGGTGTTGCGGCATTGCGGGCTGCTGCTGCGGCGGCGGTCGTCACCGGCGTCGCTGCACTGGCAGAAGCGTTTCTGTCGTCCCGTAACGTACGTGACGTCATGCTGAGTGCCGCTGTCTGGCTCGGTGGTGAAATACAGGGCGTATCAAAAAGAACCATCCGATCTGGCACGTCTATATGTCCGAAACTAATAAACATGTACAATGAATTTTGTTTTTTGGTGAACGCAAACTCAAAGTTTATTTCATACCCTTTCATAGGTGTTCAATATGCCCTCCTGGAGATGCACGACATATGTCGAGGCAGTATTCAAACTGTTCCCACACTGCAGCGAGCACGTCTTGAGTTACAGCTTCATTGTTGTTGGTAACGGAGGCACATAGTCTTTTATAAACCCCCACAAGAAATAATCGCGTACAGTCGCGTCCGGTGACCGTGGGGGCCAGTAATGTAAGGCTGAATCATTTGGTCCAGCGCGACCGATCCGTAGTTCAGTAATCAACTGATTTAAAAATCCCTAGACTTCCAGTGTGGCGGTGACCCATCCTGCTGCTAAATGAAGTCGTTCGAATCAGTCTCCAACTGTGGGAAAAGAAAGTTCTCAAGCATATCGAGATATGAGCCTCCTCTAACAGTGTTTTCGGCAAAGAAAATGGACCATCCACCTTTTCCTGTGAAACTGCACTCACGCACACACACACACACACACACACACACACACACACACACACACACACACACACACACACGCACACACACACACACACATTAAATTTTGGAGAGCCCCTCTCGTGATGTAAAACTTCATGCCGTTGTTCTATGCCCCATATTCTCACATTATAACGGTTCACCTTTCCTTTTAAATGGAATGTTGCCTCGTCACTAAACACTAAGCGTGGAAGAAAACTATTGTCCTCCATCTTGCCAAGAATGAAATCGCAGAACTCCACACGTAGTTGTTTGTCACCTTCACGAAGAGCTTGCAGTAGGTGAATTCTGTACGGTTTCGTGTGTAAACGTCGATGCAACGCACGCCAGTCATTCATCGGAGGGCATGTTGAGCTGTCGAGCTACACGACGAACGGATTTCTGCAGACTCCTTGTGCAACTATGGTGGATGCATTCGATGTCTGTGTCAGAGACAAGGGGACGGCCCGGCGATTTGCCTCTTTCTCAGAATAGTTCACGCCATCGCCTAATTCTCTGTGCTGTAGGAGGATCGACACCATAACTTGTACGAAAGTCACGCTGAACAGTTGTTACTGACCCGCACTGCGTAAAACGTAGAACACAAAACGCTTTCTGTTGTCCAGACATCATTGTCACTACAACTGAAGTGGACACATACGGCTGCTACCTAGCGGGAACCATATAAAACTCGGGAGTTTCCTCTTTCCAACAGTACATTGTTCTCGCACATATCTCAAATAATAAATGAAAAGTACCAATTTCCTTTTGTTCTACAATATTACTTTTATTGTTAACCGGTTTTCGGCTTACAAGGCCATCTTCAGACATTTACTGAGTATTATCACCAAAGAAGCTACAATGTTTGCAAAAAAAAAAAACATTGGAAGAGAAGTAACACTTCTAGACTGAAGTAGAAACATACAGTAAGTAACATCTTTGACAGTGTGGTGGCAATGCAATGAAAAAGTAAAAATCGAACAGTACATAAACAACAATGGAGTAGACAGGAAAACCTTTAACGCAAAATAGGAATATAACAGTTTCTATTAATAAACAAAACTAATAAAATAAAATTAGTACTAGACGAGGCTACATCAGGAGGTATGAAACATGGAGAGTGATACACAAACCAATTAAAAGAAGAGTCAATGATCAATGTAGCTACAGAATACACAAGGAACTTAAGCACCATCAATAAGATAAACAGAAATAAATAAATGCAGGAAAATGGAGGCGTTTGAGGGAACCTACAGTCAATGCAATCTTTGAGAGTGTGGTGGTACTGCATTTTAACATTAAAATTATAATCAAAACAGTGGCTGTGTAACGCTTTGCATGAAATAAATGAAAGTAAAATATGAACAATATTTGATGAGACAACTACAAGGGGTGTTAAACATGGACAGTAATACCAGTTAAAAGAAAGCCTTAACTATTGAAACTACAATCCATATGGAATTCAATACAACTTTAACAAAACAAAACAATGAATACAGGAAAATGGGAATATGTAGGAAGAGAGAGTGTGGGAAGTAATGAACAACAGAGATGATTATATGAAGTTTAGGAGAGGGGAAGTGTTGAGTTGTGTCTGGTCATTTAGGATCAGATCTGTACTGTGAGCAAGATGTTTGTTAATTTCCAGGGCTTCGAGCAGGTTGAGTTTATGACCTTTGTTTGCTAAGTGAAGTACATGGGACACTGGCTGGTAGTTGTGAACCTCACTCAGTACATGCTCAGCAAATGCAGAGTCTGAATTCTGCAACGTCCAGCTGCGTTCATGTTCAGCCAGCCTAGTTGCTATGTCTCTGCCTGACTGACCAATGCAAAATTTGTCACAATCAGAATAGGTGATTTTGTATACCCCACTGTTGGCTAATAACTGGATCTTATCTTTGCTATTAAAAACACACTGGACTGTCGTGCTCCTGACATAGTAGGAAAGCCTATACTTGCAGGATTTCAGTGCTTTGGCTACAATCTGTGATACCTCACCTAGAAATGCTAGTGTACACCATTTCTTGCAGACAGTGGATGGGGAATCAGGTGGGACATAGAGGAGGCGTGTAATTTTCCGTTTTTGTTTCCTGTGCAAGATAACATAACAGATATAATTTTTTTAAATCGGATGATTCTTTTTGCTACACCCTATATTATTCTTCGTTTCGACACTGCTGTAACTCAAGCAAGACAGACTCGATGTGGGAGTTAACTGATTGGTGCCTCGTACAAGGCTGGCGTCCAACAGTCCACTGTGGGTTGTGGTTGTGATAGGTTATCGGGGTTTCAAAGGCAGCTGAATGTCTATAAGACACACGTGTCGAGATTTGATCTCATCGTTGGGTACATAAACGTTAAATATCTCATATAATGTTGGTTGATATCCCTACCAGTTGATACGCCTTTAGTTGATGTCATCGTCCCTTGTTTATCCGCAACAGTGTGTACGTTACACCAAGGAGAGATTTCAATAAGATGGTGATCGCCGCGTAGTATGTCAGTGACTGGTTCCCAGCTGCATTTCAGTGATGATGATGAGACACAATTGCATATAATACCTGGAGAGAATGGCCGTTGTGACAGGGTGACTAATCCCATTGGGTATTTCGTGTCAAGTAAAACTAGATGCGACTGAGTGGCAAAGATCACTATGCGCTTTTCACCTGTAAAGACATGATCACACCGTTACCGTCGTGGGGTCACCGTGGCCGGGTGTGAGCTCGTTTGTCTGTTCTGTTATACATAGGTGATTTTAAAATCTCACTGGAAAGTTCATCTTAAAAGACATTCGAAAGACCGGTTGTTGATTACAAGCGTAACTCTATCAACGTTTGTAATAACATTCAGCTGTCACTGTTTCTGTACCCATCTAGTAGCATCGCACTATTTTTTTATTATTTAATTATTAGTATCACGTACGAGTAAACTCATTAGATCATCCTCCACACTTTTTACAGTTTCCCAAGAAAAAAAAATGACGGCAGAGGCTTTCAGAAAGTGTTGAAAACTTCCGTACAAATGCAATACGAAGGGACGTACACGATTCTTTCTTTGTCTCGTAGCGAATTGTCAACAAGCTACAAAGCGCTTGCTGCTGCAAGGGAGACCTAGACTTGGGCAATATTCGAACTAATTTTATAAATTATTAAAAGAATTGAATATTAAATATGATCTGCATACACGCTATAACATGCTGATAGACGGGGATGACATCACTTTATGGAGGCGGCTTGATCTGGGCGCCATCAAATTGTTGAGATATGAAGGAAGGCCTATTTTCTATTTGGACGAGACATGGCTGAACTCCGGACATAACCGAAGTAAAGTCTGGAGAGATAAAGCCATAAAATCCTCAAAATAAGCGTTACTGTCCGGATTACCAACTGGAAAACGCCTGATTATGACACACATTGGGAGCAGAGCTGGTTTCCTCGAAGGCTATCTGTGGACTTTGGAATCCACGAAGGGCGAAGATTATCGTGAGATGTGCGCCGATTCGTTGGAGAACGGTCGCAGGATCCGAGCCCCTTGCGCTCAGAAAAATAAGATCCATGCCTCCTGGTCCTCAAGGAGCGGTCTGGAGCACAGCACTCAAGTCCCGTAGGGTCAGAGAAGGAACCCGGTGCTGCCGCTCAAAAACACACGTATTTCTAGTCGAAGCTGCAAAACATTATTCTGCCAAAAGTAATAAGAAAAAACGACTCTGATTATCCTGCAATTGCTTACAACTGACTCCTGTCCACGTGGATGGAGGAAAGAGTGCGTTTCCGATCTGTACAGCGTGAACATTAATAAAACCGACAACCTATAGGGACGGATTCCTGACAGTAAATGGAAGGAGAAAGGTCCCTATGACATGTGTCCGGAAATGCGTCGTTGCCACGGTAGATGGCCTCGAGTGTTGCAGGCTCTGTGATTGACGGAAAGTACTGTAAGCAGCAGAATGGTCCTGTATCCATGTCGAGAACGAGTCCAGATGGTATTTATGTACGGCCAAGGAGATGGAATCGGTCGGCAGGCAGCACGGCTATACCAAAACAAGTACCCTCATAGACACCAACCTCATCGCAAAACATTTCAAGCAGTTCTGTGATGATGGTTCCTCTCAGACACAAGAACCAGCATGGTGGCGGCCGACTATGCGCACAGGACCAGGTTCAACAGGATATTGAGACGAACCCTAGTACAAGCTTCAGCCAAGTGGCCCGGGAACGTGGTGTACGCCAAAGTGTGATTACGTGTGTCCTGCATGACCACCTCTACTAACCTATCACCTGCATCGAGTGCAAGGATTATCACCAGCGGATTTCCTTTTATAGGAAGGATTTTGTCGATCGTTTTTGCACCAGACCATCAGAATTATGGGGTTTCTATCATCGATCCTGTTTACCGACGAATCAACCTTTACCAGAACCGGCATCATCGGTCTCGATAATCGTGATTTGTGGGCCACCGACACGGCACGCGGTCAGAGGAGCTTTCATTCGTCAGTGCCATCTACCGTGGCCATTGTGCATTTCCGGACACATGTTCGTAGGACCTCATTTCCAGTCAGAATGAATAAGCATCTACTAAGTAGTCGCCGAACGTTTGTAGTTTTCAAACAGAGGCATCGCTGACATTTAAGCCCTCAGCAAAAGTCATCAACCATTGATCCAGCATTGGCAGACCAAATATAGTTATAAAATAGAAACTTCCCGATTCAATTTCTGGAATAGTCGTCATGTGCAAATCTCAAGGTTTGAATCTTTTTTCTGTCGGATGAAATTTACAACTTTGGATTCTTAGATTAGTTCACATTTCAGCTTTCATTGTGCTTTCTTCCAAGCCTAAATACATTGTTGCTGGAGATAATTTGAAACATAAGTCATCACTTTTATCAACAACTGTCGAAAAGACAGGCGGATATGGTGTTTTCTTACCGTTCAACAATGAAAAACCTTTTGGAATACTATGTCCACTAAAAAGCCTGTGGATCGTAAATAGCCGACAAGAAACTTCGTGCAATACTTGAAAGTTCCATCAACATATATTGTCAGTGTAAGTATTTTGACGTTTCTGCTTCACAGAAAGTTACAACATTCTTGTTAACATCATTGTATAACAACATATCCGCCGCATCTGTAGTTTTCACACTTAATGGGTTCAGAACAACGCGAACCTCCTGAATACTTGTAGGTAATTTCGGTAGAAATTTCCAGCTAGCTTTGTAAATAGCCGCGGTAGTAGTTGACCATGACGAGGAATCGGTGGAGTCCTTTATATGTTATTGGGGGGGGGGGGGGGGGGCATCCGATGAACTGCCTCCACACGTTCAGGAGCGCGTTGCAGGCTTGAGGACTTGCGACGGAAGCTTGTGTTTCACGTATTGTTCAGTGACGATTTTTTTAAGACATAGTTCTGCCGGTAAAGTGTAGCGTTGTATTAGAGCCTCTTTTAACGTTGCGTAACTGCGTTGTGACGAGGTAACTTCCAGTTCTAGACGTGAAACCAGAATGTTGAACATATCAGTATCACAGGCTACCCTGCGTCGTTGCAACATACATTCCGCCTGTGTGAACCACAGCTGTGGCCTCGTTGTCCAGAAAGCAGGGAGTTTGACATTTCCTTGGCCTATAGGCGTACTTCTGTGTTCTCCTGTCGAAGAGTTTGCGGCAGGCGACGTACTTTGTTCCTCCTCGAAACTGTTTTCCGCTTCTGATGTCGGTAATGAAATGGCCGTATGGCATTGTTGGCCGGGAGGCCCCATGTGGGGAAGTTCAGCCGCCGTATTGGAAGTCCTTTTTAGTTGACGCCACTTCGGCGACTTGCGAGCCAATGATGATGATGATGATGATGATGATATGATGATAAAGAACACACAACACCCAGTCATCACGAGGCAAAGAAAATGCCTGACCCCGCCGGGAATCGAACCCGGGGCCTCGTGCGCGGGTAGCGAGAACGCTACGGCTAGACCACGAAGTGCGCACACAGCGGTGTAGTCATTATACCGACTTGGTGTGTGCGCTGTTGCGTCTTCTTCGCGGGGTCACCACTGTGGCCACTTTCTAGTACGCCCGAACTATACAGGGTGCTCCATTCATGGTGACCGGGCCAAATATCTCACGAAATAAGCATCAAACAAAAAAACTACAAAGAACGAAACTCGTCTAGCTTGAAGGGGGAAACCAGATGG
Source organism: Schistocerca nitens (assembly GCF_023898315.1). Taxonomy (NCBI): domain Eukaryota; kingdom Metazoa; phylum Arthropoda; class Insecta; order Orthoptera; family Acrididae; genus Schistocerca; species Schistocerca nitens. The sequence continues at coordinate 631,233,527 of NC_064620.1, read as the reverse complement.
CGTTATGGCTGGGCCGCTAGATGGCGCTGCCATAGGTCAGACGGATATCAAATGCATTTTTTTTTTTACGTATTCGTGTAGTACGTAAAGAAATATGAATGTTCCAGTTGGACCACTTTTTTCGATTTATGGTAGATCGCGCTGTAATAGTCACAAACGTATAAGTACGTGGTATCACGTAAGATTCCCCCAGTCCGGACGGTATTTGCTTCGTGATACATTAGCCGTGTTAAAATGGACCGTTTACCAATTGCGGAAAAGTCGATATCGTGTTGATGTATGGCTATTGTGATCAAAATGCCCGACGGGCGTGTGCTATGTATGCTGCTCGGTATCCTGGACGACATCATCCAAGTGTCCGGACCGTTCGCCGGATACTTTCGTTAAGGAAACAGGAAGTGTTCAGCCACATGTGAAACGTCAACCACGACCTGCAACAAATGATGATGCCCAAGAAGGTGTTTTAGCTGCTGTCGCGGCTAATACGCACATCAGTAGCAGACAAATTGCGCGATAATAGGGAATCTCAAAAACGTCGCTGTTGAGAATGCTACATCAACATCGATTGCACCCGTACCATATTTCTATGCACTAACAATTGCATGGCGACGACTTTGAACTTCGTGTACAGTTCCGCCACTGGGTACAAAAGAAATTACGGGACGATGACAGTTTTTTGCACGCGTTCTATTTAGCGACGAGGCGTCATTCACCAACAGCGGTAACGTAAACCGGCATAATATGCACTATTGGGCAACGGAAAATCCACGATGGCTGCGATAAGTGGAACATCAGCGACCTTGGCGGGTTAATGTATGGTGCGGCATTATGGGAGGAAGGATAATGGGCCCCCATTTTGTCCATGGGAATCTAAATGGTGCAATGTATACTGATTTACTACAAGATGTTTCACTGCATGACGGAATGGCGATGTACTTCCAACATGATGGATGTCCGGCACATAGCTCGCATGCGGTTGAAGCGGTATTGAATAGCAAATTTCATGACAGGTCGATTGGTCGTCGAAGCACCATACCATGGCCCGCACGTTCACCGGATCTGACGTCCCCGGATTTCTTTCTGTGGGGAAAGTTGAAGAATGTTTGCTATCGTGATCCATCGACAACGCCTGACAACTTGCGTCAGCGCATTGTCAATGCATGTGCAAACATTACGGAAGGCGAACTACTCGCAGTTGAGAGGAATGTCGTTACACGTATTGCCAAATGCATTGAGGTTGACGGACATGATTTTGAGCATTTATTGCATTGGCTGGTTCAAATGGCTCTGAGCACTATGGGACTCAACTGCTGTGGTCATAAGTCCCCTAGAACTTAGAACTACTTAAACCTAACTAACCTAAGGACAGCACACAACACCCAGCCATCACGAGGCAGAGAAAATCCCTGACCCCGCCGGGAATCGAACCCGGAAAGCCGGGCGTGGGAAGCGAGAACGCTACCGCACGACCACGAGATGCGGGCTTTATTGCATTAATGTGACATTTGCAGGTAATGACGCTGTAACAGCTTGCGTTCTCAGAAATGATAAGTTCACAAATGTACATGTATCTTATTGGAACAACCGAAATAAAATGTTCAAACGTACTTACGTGCCGTATTTTAATAAAAAAAAATCTAACTGTTACCAATTGTTCGTGTAAAATTGTGAACTATATGTTTGTGAATATTACAGCGCCATCTATTACAAAGCGAAAAAAGTGGTCCAACTAAAACATTCACATTTCTTTACGTAGTACACGAATATGTAATAAAAATGGGGGTTCCTATTTTTAAAAAAGCGCAGTGGATATCCGTTTGACCTATGGCAGCGGCATCTAGCGGGCCAACCATAGCGCCACCTGGTTTCCCCCTTCAAGCTGGACAAGTTTCGTTCTTTGTGGTTTTTTCGTTTGACGCTTATTTCGTGAGATATTTGGCGAGGTCACGATCAATGGACCACCCTGTAGAATAATAATCAGTTATCCAGAACAACTTTTATTACTTTCACACTCGAAAACACAACGACAAATGTAAACAACTGTAAGTCACGATGCCAACAGCGGCAAAGATTATGCTCTAATACGTCATCGATACGATAGCGATAAACTCACGTGGCAAGGAATATCAAAGTGTTGTCACATCTTTAATGATTCTCTCTTTCGTGTGTTCTCTTTTCAGTTGTGTATCGCGTGTTTTGACGGTCTCTCACATACGTATTCTGTAGCCTTCCTCTTCAAATCACAAACTGTTTTCTGCCTCTGGATTTTATCAGCAGCTATATCAGTGTGGCTGTGGACGTGATCTTCGACTATCGAGCACACCGGCGTCGTCAGTGGAGGGAGTTTTAATACTCTTTGCAGTTCTCGGTTTACAAGCTGCACCACGTTTTAACCATTTTTTTGAATCCGAAAGTTAACTATTTCTGAAGTAGCGTTTTCTTCCCTGTTCCGCTGACAGTAAATGCAACGGCGTCGGAGGACACGTTCACTGTGAAACGATCTGCCGTAGACAGAAACCTGAGGCCACAAACTACCACTCCGAGGAGGCACGGAGGCGCAGAGGCCCGCGGACCTCACTGCCGCCTGTTGGCGCTTAGACGTGTTCGGGAGGCACTGCAACTCGCTTGTGGGAGACTCGCGTCCAGCGCCCTCGAAAAGTGGTTTCAAGGGAACCCCTCTGCTGGTGCCGGTGTGAGACACACTCCGGAAGTAGCTGACCCCTGAATGTTACCCGGTGTAGCAACAAACGTCAGTGCAAGGATCCGCCATTGGCACACGTTTTCTGGGGGAACTGTTAAAAGCAGGGTCTTAGTAGTTTAATTTCCCGATTAATATCCGTGTCGATGTTGCGTATCGTTCAGTGTTTGTGTAATGTGTGTAGATACAGAACATTCCTGCTTTTTCTCTCACAGCAATGACGTCACAAGTGAAATAGGTGATCTGGCGAATACGAGTTAGAGTCTTTACTTATTCATTCGCACTATACTGATATCAGCAATTTTAATTTATTTAGTCGGGGCTGCTCGGAGCCGTAGGACGGATTTGGACGACGTTCTCAGATACACTCCGGATGTGGACAACATACGTACGCAGCCTCGTCGGAGAGACCGTCACTTGTTTCTTGAACTACGTTCGCTGCGCCCCTGTCGTGTAACGGTCCGTGTGTTAACGGTTAGAGCTACTCCGGTACTGTTACATCTGGTGGAATTGCTGCCACAGTTGTCTTCGTGTATATGTTACAGCGAAACACCGAAATCTGGAGAATGTCGACTTTCACCGGTGAATGTCAAGATTCACATAGTCGGTTAGAGTATGTCCGAAATATTTGCTAAATGCCCTTATTTCTGACTTACACCGGTAAATGTTGACATTCACCATGCACTACTGGTGAATGTCGAACATGTTGGAGATTTATAGTTTCTTCTCCCTAATTCAGTCGCTATAAAACGTCACAAACGTGACGTAACTTTTTCGCCTCTCTTTCTGAAAGTAATGACCAAGAATTTAAAATACACAGTACATTCTACATGAGAAAAGGAAATAATAGTTATAAAAAAATTACTAACTTATGTTATTCAAATCTTATTTATTGCAACAACTTAAACTATTATGACACTTTGAATTGCACAGGAGTCCCTTGCTTTTAAACTGCATTTATTTGTGGAACACTTCCTTTTGTAATGAGAGCGTGTATAACCTCGTCCACCGGTTCTCGAATTAGCCGCAGCTGCTTCTGTCAGCGACATTTCTTGAAAAGAACTCTCATCTATGGAAAGTAACTTTTCTTTACAAATTACTAACTGATTACGTGTGTAAAGCTCCTTCAGGGTACCATTTGTATTTGCCAGTTTATAGAAGTCGTAGTCTTCTATTCCACCAACAACCGCTAACACATTTCAGCTATCTGAACGCCCACGGTCGACATCAGGGACTTGTATTCGTACATTATCACCAATTTGAGCAGGAGGAAATTGTTTTTGTGAGGTTCGTAACACCTTTGTTGCTTGCAGTAGAAGATTTTCTTTCACGGCCGCTCTTTTTGTAGAAATCAACTCGTGTTTTTCACACAGAATTTGATGTGAGGACGTTGTAGGTCCTCTTTAATATTTTTCTTTCGAATATGGTTTTCGGTATGACTACCGCTCAAATTTTTTTTATAAGCATTAACAGTTTCTTCAAGCTGTTCTTTGGTTTCAGAAGTACTGGCAATTTCTTCGAGTTTCAGTATTTGTGATTTGTTCGCCAGGCAAAAAAGACGATGCTATGCCTCTTTTTGCTTTAACGCCAAACATGGCTTCATAAGGACTTTGGCGTATTCCTTCATGGTATGTAGTGTTCTTGGCAAATTGAACAAAGGATAAACCATCTGACCATTTATTTGTATCGTTATCTTTCATCCATGCAGTTAGCATATTCTGTATATCCTGATTGGCCCTTTCAACTGAGCCTTGTGTTTGACTGTGACGAGGCTTTCCATGAACTATTTTAACATCTTTCCACATAGCGCACATTTCGGATATCTGATTGCAATATTGCTGGTGCACCAAATGTTAAAAATATTGAAAGAACGCGATGCGCTACTTCTTCAGCTCTTTTAGTTTTCGAAGGTCGTAGCTGGACAAACTTAGTTAAATGATCTTGATACACCAGTATGAACTTATATTCGCCATCTCTGTTTGACTGCAGATCTATCAGATCAACTTGACATCTTGAGTTTAATTCAGAACTAACCGTTGGCTTCACAATACCTTTCTTAGGTGCACTGTGTTTCATTTGACACTGTTTGCATAAATTTAAATACAACATTACAGCCGGCCGGAGTGGCCGAGCGGTTCTAGGCGCTACAAACTGCGCGACCGCTGCGGTCGCAGGTTCGAATCCTGCCTCGGGCATGGATGTGTGTGATGTACTTAGGTTAGTTCAGTTCAAGTAGTTCTAAGTTCTAGGGGACTGATGACCTCAGCAGTTAAGTCCCATAGTGCTCAGAGCGATTTGAACCCAAGATTACAACTTCATATGTAATATTTTTGTATTTAACTTGCAACTCTTTAAGCATACGTGTTCTTCCTCCGTGGCCTATTCTGATGTGAGTTTCATATAGTATACTGTACAATTCTTGATTGGTAACAATACTTTATGTTCGTTTCCCCTGGTTTCAATGGTACAATTAACTTCTCTTCATCATTAATTTTTAAAACATCAAAACGTTTTAATCGTCTGTAATCCAAAGGTGTGTTGCATTTAATTTTAGCAGAAACCACTCCAGAAAGTATTTTAGAATACTTTTCTTGAGAAAAATAAAAGTAATTGTCTTCTCGTTTACCCGCAATTAATGCATTTAACTTTTCATGAAAAAGATCACGATTTACTGCAGTATCCATTTAGTATAAATTAGGGTAAAAAATTAGGAAAACGTTTCTCGCCTTATCAAAGCTACCATAAGACTGACAAAGCTGATTGACTCCGAGCAGAACAAAGGATTTGGCGGGAGAGAGTCAGTCTTCTGTTTTGGACCTCCACCAGAGCATATCTGTGATTGTCGTCACACACCGGAGGGGGTCAGAATGTACAACAATGTTATGAAATATTCGATCTTTCAAAAATGGCTCTGAGCACTATGGGACTCAACTGCTGTGGTTATCAGTCCCCTAGAACTTAGAACTACTTAAACCTAACTAACCTAAGGACATCACACACATCCATGCCCGAGGCAGGATTCGAACCTGCGACCGTAGCAGCCGCACGGTTCCGGACTGCGCGCCTAGAACCGCGAGACCACCGCGGCCGGCATTCGATCTTTCACCGACGTATTTGGTATCTGTTGACATTCACCGGTGAAAGTCGACATTCTCCAATTTCGGTCATTCACGGTAACATGTACTTGACTACGCCTCGTTTCTCCTATTTTCGAGGTGTACGGCACGAGCAACTGGAGTTGGCGTGGTAGTGCTGTAGTCAGTACACATCGACGTTCGTATTGCAGTCTTCTATCTGTCAGGGTGGTTCAAAAGGAGTCGTCGATTTAGGTTCTTTCAGTATTAGTATTACAAGGCGATCCGTCGCAGAGGGTACTGGTCTAGCGCGACAGCCATTTACCGATAGAACAGGTGAAACTACGAAAATTAGCAGATACAATATCCGCGCGCTAGAATAGAGAGCAGTTCTAAACTGCCGTCAATCCGCGCATGCGCAAAGAGGGTTCCGCAATGGTTTTTTTTTCTTATATTTGCTTATTGTTAGGTGGCTAGCGGCTAATTTCAGATTTTCGTGTTCGGGATTTTTTGTATTTTTTCAGTAAGTAGATTTTCGTTAATGCAGTACGAAAAGCAGTATTTTTTGCCAGTACTTCTGAAAATCTTGCGTATCTTCCGGTTCGGTCCTCTCCAAGCAGTCAGTCATTTCCCTGCCTTCATCCCTTCTTTTCAGCCAGGGTCTGGCATTTCGTTTTCGTCGTCGTTATGCCCTAATCTTAAGATTTACCGTCATTGCCAGGGCACTAGCTTAAGAAACAAGTGGGTCTTCTATGTGAAATTTGCTGTATAAATGTAAATTTACATATACCAGTGCAACTAAGAGTGGTAATATGAAACTAACTGTTGAGTCTGTAATGCAGAACAGTAGTAATCTACATAGGAGAATAACAATTAGTTAATAAATAATCATTACAAAACAACTTTTTATGAAACAGGAACCTTAAGCTCACAGAAATAATTTGAGCGAATCACTCTACATCACACGCTTCCCCGTGTGTTTTCCGCTGTACAACGCTAACCACTTTACAAGAGATCAGACAGTTCTATTTACGTTTCGCGCGGTGCTATCGTATACTGTGCACGTGCACCAGTTATATCCCGCGTGGATAGCGGGATGTGAAGTGGGAAAAGTGTTCCGTACGACTTAATGTAACGTATAGGGGATAGGCAAAATAATGTGAACATCTGTACTTACTTGGGAATTGTTTATGAATATGGAGCTGTACCCCCATTTGCCCGTTAAACAGCTGTGATTCTTCTTGGAATACTGGCATATAGCCGGCCTCTGTGGCCGAGCGATTCTACGCGCTTCAGTCTGGAACCGCGCTGCTGCTACGGTAGCAGTTTCGAATCCTGCCTCGGGCATGGAAGTGTGTGATGTCCTTAGGTTAGTTAGGTTTAAGTAGTTCTAAATTCTAGGGACTGATGACCTCAGATGTTGAGTCCCATAGTGCTTAGAGGCATTTGAACTGGTATATAATGATTGTATACTCTCCAGTGGAATGTTACGCCACTCTTCGATCAGAACCCCTTCTACCTCCTGTAGGGACGAGGGAGGCGGAAATCTGCTCCGGAGTCTGCTCCAATGCCGCCCATAAGGGTTCGATAATGTTCAAGACCGGGGACTGTGCTGGCCGGGGAATATGCCGCAGTTCAGTTACATGCTCCTCATATCACGATTGTACTGTCCTGGCTGTGTGAATGGGTGCATTATCATCCTGAAAATATGTCATCATTTTTGGAGAACATCATTTGAATCACGGGGAACACCAAATCACTTAAAACGTTCACATAATCATTGGCTGTAACACTACCTGCGAGAGTACTGATGGGACCAGCAGAATACCGTGATGTGGCTGCCCACACCATCACACATCCACCTCCATGCTTAATCGTTGGACTCAAGCAACCAGGATTGTAGGCTTCTTTTGGCGTTCGCCAGACGTAAACCCGGCCCGATGTTGGAAATAACGAAAACGTTTACTCGTTGGACCATATGACGTGTTTACACTGACCAGCCATCCAGGATTTATGCCCCTGACACCATGTTTCACGCTTCTTTGCGTTGGTTGTTGTCGCTAATGGTTTCGCTATAGTAGCTCGTCCACGAATATTCGCTTTATGTCCTCGGCGGACAGTGTCGATAGATACGGGGTCTCGAAGATGGTTATTGACCTCTGCAGTCACTTTAGCCGCCGTAGTTCTGTGTTGTTTTGACACAATTCGTGTTAGCGTACGACGATGTCTGTCATTTAATTTTGATTTGCGCCCACTATTACGTTTACACGATGATGTCTTTCCATCTTTCGTGTAGGCTATCCTGACTGTTGGTACAGTTGCTCTTGAAACGTATGATAAGTTGGCCGTCTTGGTTACTGATGCAGCAGGTAATCGGCCCCTCACAATCTTCTCTCTTTGGAACCCTGTCACGTCTTTCACTGCACGTCGACCTCGGCCTCTGGATGCAGACACGAAGTGTGCGCTACTGGTAAACAACCTGCACTGATGCCTAGTCCGTACTGAACACGCACAGTCCTGCACGACAATTTGCTTAAAATTAATTGTACGTCATGAGAGCAGATGTAAAAAAAAGCAAAATTATATCGATACTATTCTTATGAGTACTAGCAGCCTTTGTCTTTCTATAAAATAACGTTGTCTAGTGGAAACGAACAGTGGAAAACCACAAATCTTCGATATGTGTAAATACGCCGAATGTTCAGACACAAATAATTTAGCGAGCACACGCCACCGTCACCACATTTCGGTATATACAAACCTCAAGACACTTAGTTTTTCAAAATGAAGGTAACGATCTGCAAGGATAGAAGAACTCAACTGCGCCAAATCACTGTCGCACTGTTTAGTCGTACAAAAAGCTATGCATTTCGAATCCGCCTGTTACAGCTCTTTGGCTGCTATATGCAGTCTGCAGTTTATATTTGTTTGCATGTACGGACGAATCCAGAATTTTCTTTATTTTCTTACTATATACGAGGGGGTCGAGACGTTCCTAGCCTAACAAATAACGAATGACAGAAATTTCATAACACCAATTTATTTTTCAATATAGTACCTGTTGCGGGTTGATATTTGTAATTGTAGACACTCTGGAAATATTGACTATCGTTGTATTAATGTTTTATATTCCATGATGTACGTTCCTTGGAGAGAAATAAATTAATGTTGTATTGGAATCACGGTGTTGCGTGTCCGTAATAGTACCTGTGTACACTAATACACTCGCGGCTACTCTCAGATAACTTCTGCAAACCATTCAAACAAAAGATCTTCGATTTCGAGTCCAACCAAGCGTTCACAGTATTAATCACTGCACCATCATTGTCAAATCGTCATCCTTCGAGGTCTTTTTTTAGGTTTGGGAAAAGAAAAAGTCTGATGGAGCCAAATCTGGAGAATAAGGCGGATGACGTAATAACTGGAACCCGCAGTCACGCAGAGTTGCCTTCACCTTACCGACAGATTTTTGCACACGCAATTTTTTTGGGATAGGGGATGAAGGATGTTTCCATTGTTGTGACCGTGTTTTGTCTCAGGATCAAAGGGATGATCTCACGTTTCGTCCATTGTCACATACCTTGGAAGAAAGCCGTCTTCATGCGCTTCAAATTGGCGGACGATTTCTTCACAATACTGCACACGCTCCCGCCTCTGATGTGCACTCAAGTCTCTCGGGACACAGAAAACTTTTCGCATTCCCAAAATACCCACAACAATGTCATGAGCATGCCAATAGAAGATTCCAAATGTGGTTTCAATGTGCTGCAACGTTGTTCGATGGTCCTGCAAAATGGTACGTGAGTTGTAGTCACAGGCCTTCCGCTCCTTGGTCCGTCTTCCACACTCGTTCTTCCACGCTTGAAGTCGGACACCCAGTTTTTCACTGTTCCGTAAGGCGGAGCACACTCCTTAAGTGTATTCCGCATGTCCTCCGCAATTTCCTCGGGCGTCATTCCCTTCAAATGAAGATACTCAGCCGCGCGGAGTGGCCGCGTGGTTTGAGGCGCCATGTCACGGACTGCTTGCCCCTCCCGCCGGAGGTGAGGTTAGAGTCCTCCCTCGGGCATGCGTGTGTGTGTGTGTGTGTGTGTGTGTGTGTTTTGTTCTTAGCATAAATTAGTTTAAGTTAGTTTAGGTAGTGTGTAAGTCTAGGGACCGCTGACCTCAGCAGTTTGGTCCCATAGGAATTCACACACATTTGAACATTTTGAAGATATTCAGTTACAGCGCGGTTCCTGATTCTCTCGATATTCGCCGTTTTACTTACACTGAGGTATGCAATGCGTCTTAGCGTGAAAACTAACGAAGCTGGAGCCGCGAAATTTGGCTTGCATACCCGCAAAGTGTAACCATAAAAGTAGGTGGTGGTCTTTATGCGAGACATCACGGTAACTATCTCGGGCTAGAAACTTTTCGGCCGCCCATCGTAGAGAAGCGCACGGTCCTCTGAGCTCGACATGCCGAGTCTCTCCCCTCGCTGCTGAGGTGAGGAACTGCGGCAACCAGTGGCGTGGTGTTCCTCTTCGGTCGCAACGTGTGCGGACGGCCCGAGTGTTGTCGCGACGCGCCTGCCTGCTGCCGCTATTGCTGCAAGGCCCGACCGAGTTCTCCGCGACGGTGTGGCGGAAGTTCCGAAGGACGAGGCTGCTGCCGCAGTGACTGTCGTGGCCAGTTTCCGGCTTCCGGGAGGTCCACGTGCCGCGCTAGGTTGCTGTGGTTGCGTGTACTGTAATGCTTGTTGAGCTGCTGGTGCATCAAACGCTCTTCAGTTTTTAAGGTACTGCTAGCCCGGCAAACACTTTGCTCCTCTGGGATATCATTCCCGGAGCCACTCGTGAGGACACGCGCGACACGCGGTGATTGCAGCCGCTGCCGCTGTTGACCAGCGTGTACTGGGGAGGCGGGTCGGTGAGCATCCCTGCTACTCCAGCTGAGCGCCGCTCGTGCAACATCGAGTGCGCTTCTCTTCCGTTACTCCTTATTAACGCTCCCGTAAACGAGCAACCGTGTCATATTTGCCCTTTTGTCTAGCCACGGATTTGTCAGACGAGCCCGCACACGTACAGACTGAGTTTGCAGTTCAACATGACTACGAAGCAGACGCTGTTCGTCTGTTTTGACTGTAATGAGAAAGACCACACTGAAAGACCTGAGTCGAAACAAGGCCCCGGGAGTAGACAACATTCCATTAGAACTACTGATGGCCTTGGGAGAGCCAGTCATGACAAAACTCTACCATCTGGTGAGCAAGATGTATGAGACAGGCGAAATACCCACAGACTTCAAGAAGAATATAATAATTCCAATACCAAAGAAAGCAGGTGTTGACAGATGTGAAAATTACCGAACTATCAGTTTAATAAGTCACAGCTGCAAAATACTAACGCGAATTCTTTACAGACGAATGGAAAAACTGGTAGAAATGGTTCAAATGGCTCTGAGCACTATGGGACTCAACTGCTGAGGTCATTAGACCCCTAGAACTTAGAACTAGTTAAACCCAACTAACCTAAGGACATCACAAACATCCATGCCCGAGGCAGGATTCGAACCTGCGACCGTAGCGGTCTTGCGGTTCCAGACTGCAGCGCCTTTAACCGCATGGCCACTTCGGCCGGCAACTGGTAGAAGCGGACCTCGGGGAAGATCAGTTTGGATTCCGTAGAAATGTTGGAACACGTGAGGCAATACTAACCGTACGACTTATCTTAGAAGAAAGATTAAGAAAAGGCAAACCTACGTTTCTAGCATTTGTAGACTTAGAGAAAGCTTTTGACAACGTTAACTGGAATACTCTCTTTCAAATTCTGAAGGTGGCAGGGGTAAAATACAGGGAGCGAAAGGCTATTTACAATTTGTACAGAAACCAGACGGCAGTTATAAGAGTTGAGGGGCATGAAAGGGAAGCAGTGGTTGGGAAAGGAGTGAGACAGGGTTGTAGCCTCTCCCCGATGTTATTCAATCTGTATATTGAGCAAGCAGTAAAGGAAACAAAAGAAAAATTCGGAGTAGGTATTAAAATTCATGGAGAAGAAGTAAAAACTTTGAGGTTCGCCGATGACATTGTAATTCTGTCAGAGACAGCAAAGGACTTGGAAGAGCAGTTGAACGGAATGGACAGTGTCTTGAAAGGAGGATATAAGATGAACATCAACAAAAACAAAACGAGGATAATGGAATGTAGTCAAATTAAATCGGGTGATGCTGAGGGGATTAGATTAGGAAATGAGACACTTAAAGTAGTAAAGGAGTTTTGCTATTTAGGGAGTAAAATAACTGATGATGGTCGAAGTAGAGAGGATATAAAATGTAGACTGGCAATGGCAAGGAAAGCGTTTCTGAAGAAGAGAAATTTGTTAACATCGAGTATAGATTTAAGTGTCAGGAAGTCGTTTCTGAAAGTATTTGTATGGAGTGTAGCCATGTATGGAAGTGAAACATGGACGATAACCAGTTTGGACAAGAAGAGAATAGAAGCTTTCGAAATGTGGTGCTACAGAAGAATGCTGAAGATAAGGTGGGTAGATCACGTAACTAATGAGGAGGTATTGAATAGGATTGGGGAGAAGAGAAGTTTGTGGCACAACTTGACTAGAAGAAGGGATCGGTTGGTAGGACATGTTTTGAGGCATCAAGGGATCACAAATTTAGCATTGGAGGGCAGCGTGGAGGGTAAAAATCGTAGAGGGAGACCAAGAGATCGATACACTAAGCAGATTCAGAAGGATGTAGGTTGCAGTAGGTACTGGGAGATGAAGAAGCTTGCACAGGATAGAGTAGCATGGAGAGCTGCATCAAACCAGTCTCAGGACTGAAGACCACAACAACAACATACACGCATGAAAGCTTGTGAAACGAAATGTTACACGGCGAACGTAATGAGTACGAGAGGGAACCCAAAAAAAACTGGAATTCTTTTTTAAAAGCTATATATTTTCAAACTGTTTACAGAACAACCTCATCCCCTTCAAAATACTCTCCATTACAACTAATAGTTTGTCCCACTGGTGCTTCCTCTGTTCGAAACCTATTTTCCAGTCATCTTTAGAAATGGCTCACAGCTCCTCCCACGATTTTCCCTTGTTTTCTTCAATGGTGTCAAATTGCTGCTCTTCCATGCCCCTTTCCATGTGTGGAAATAACAAAATGTCGCTCGGAGCCAGGTCAGACGAGTAAGGTGCGTGGGGCAGTGGAACCGTGCCATTTTCAGCTAAACAGTGCCCAACAGAGATGGCTGTGTGTCGAAGAACCAGTCTCCTATGAAACTTCCTGGCAGATTAAAACTCTGTTCTGGATCGATACTCGAACTCGGGACCGTTGCCTTTCGCGGGCAAGTGCTCGACCAACTGAGATACACAAGCACGACTCACGACTCTTCCTCACAGCTCCAATTTTGAGAGTACCTCGTCTGGAAGGTAGGAGACGAGGTACTGGCAGAATTGAAGCTGTCATGACGGGTCGTGAGTCGTGCTTGGGTAGCTCTGTTGGTTGCCGTCGCGCTATCTCAGTGTGTTCGGTCTGAGGGTTAGCTGCCCTCTGTAGTAGTAGTAATAATAATAATAATAATAATAATAAAAAGACTGACTTAAGGGATCAGCGATGAACTTGAGGAAGCGTCATGGGACGTCCGCTCCGAACAAATTCGACGACCGATAACGAACAAAATGAGATAAAAAAAAGTTGGTAGAGCACTTGCCTGAAAAAGGCAGAGGTCCTGAGTTCGAGTATCGGTCTGGCACACAGTTTCAATCTGTCAGGAAGTTTCATATCAGCGCACACTCCGCTGCAGAGTGAAAATCTCGTTCTGGAACCAGTCTCCTGCCTGCCAAAAATCGGATCTTTTTTGATGAACGCTGTTCTGCAATCTTTTTAAAAGTTCCAAATGAAAGGTTTGATTGACGGTCTGACCTGGGGTAACAAACTCGGAACAATTACGCCATTGGCATCAAAAAAGCAATTCAGCATTGTTTTGACGTTTGATTTAACGTGACGACATTCCTTTGGACGGGGTGACGATGACGTCTTGCTTTCTTTCTGCGTCGTAACCATAGCACCGGGACTCATCACCACTAATGACCTTTGACAGAAAATCTGGATCAGTTTCAAGCTGTTGTTTCAAAGCACGATATGTTTCAACTCTACGTTGCTTTTGATTGTCAGTCAGAACCCGAGGAAAAAACTTGGCACCAACCATTTTAATTCCCAAATCTTCGATTAAAATTCGTGGAACCAGCTCCAATATAATCCACTAATTTGACAGTTGATCAGTTGTCTGTCGGTCTGTGAGTACAAGCTCTCTATTTTTTTCAATATTTTCGTCGCTTCGGACAGTTGCTGGACGTCCAGAGCGAGGTTTGTCAAGCTCCGCTCACGGCAATGCTATACCGGTTTTTCTTTTTTCTACATCAAATTTATGTGAAAGGGCAATGAAACTTGCAATTCGAAATCTCTTCTATTTGGTCCTCTAGTACAGTTCATTAAAATACTACAAAGTGGAAACATAGAGCCCACATCATCCGTAGAACCTGACAACTTGGATTCTTTTATTTTATTCAATTCCACGTATATGTTATGTGTAGAATAAACAACGTACGCCGTCTTGTCAAACTTCCCGTTCTGGCGTTAGGAACTTGCTTATTAATAATAGTGATGCTGTAACTGTTGGTTGGTAATATTTACTGACAAAATGCAACCTGACGCTAGATTACGTACTTACGGCTATCCTGTGTGGCCGTTTCTTAATACGGCTTAAAAAGAGAGAGAGATTATTAATTGATCACCGATGCGTCGGCTCTCGATTGTGTTGAGGAGACGAACGGATTAATTACGCGAATAATTGACCTCTTGACTCGGATTGCCTTCACGCAATCAGAATCTTCGATGAAAATACCTAAGGGGCCTATTTGAATATAAAAATGGAAATAAAGCAAATTAGTCGAATTTCGTAAGAGAAAGCTTAACAGATCGGAAATTGAACACATTAGTGGTCTCCCAAATACAATCGAGACACCGCGATAAAGAGCGAACCTGTAACAAAGCTCATACACAATTTGAACATCATTTCTGGTTAGTGAAAGAAAAGAATAAGAAGAAAATTACTGCATCGTAAAATATTAATATATTTTGAACAAATTGGCATTAAACTACTAAACATTGACAAATACACAATAAATGCATGACAATCTGATATTTCTTTTGTAAATAGCGCAGTCCAATAATCGCTGCTTTGTCAGGCCGTTCCTTCTTAAAATTAAATGTCCTTGCGTGTGCGTAAGTACATTGTATCCACACCCGAGTTACCGAAATGTTTGTTCGTCGTATCACATAGTTTTTACACAAAATGAAAATTGTAGCAATGCTATGTAGTACGTCTTAACATGTCGGGGACCAAAAGTGCAAGGGTTAATGAAGTCTCTAGAATATTTCTTAACAAAAGATAGATTGTTCGTTCTTCTGTTTCGCAGCCTCTTGCTATCAAGCGCTGCGGCAATGATTTTAAATATCTGCGCCCAGCGGGTCATAGTGTTTATTTAGAGTATTTAAACGCTGGACGCGCGTGTTGGTATAGCCGCACATTAAAAAAAATATTTCGTCTCTTTACCCTCGCGCTGCGATGCTTAGCATCTTTACGAACTACATCTCGTTGGCTGTCCTTTTCTTTTATGACAAATATCTTATATGCAAAGTATGTGAAATCCAATAATATTACACCGTCAACCAAAATGTCTCGAAAACACACCGCAGACACGGTCGGTACTTGACAAGTATGTCAAACAGCACCGTACGCGGTGAAATGTTTGACAAACATAGTTAAGTTTGACAAAATGTTCCATCGTATATGGGGACCCATTTCTGCTGCCGCCGGCCGGGCATACTAAACTACGTTCCTAAGCATAATGTCAACCACTTCTCACACCCGCAACCCTTCCCACATTTAATTCTAGCAACAGTCTGTGAGCAATATTTATCAAGACAAGAAACCGTCCTCGCTGGTCACTTACTCTGCCTTGGACGTATATTCTTCCAGTCAGTGTGCCTAATGCACAATGTCAAAAAATGATTTAAAGTGAAAAGTTTTGTATGATTTTCTGAAAACAGCACCCTTAATTTCCCAATCCTTTTAATCGTTCTAGGTCTCTACGTATAATAAAAAGACAGTAGATTTTTCAATAGTTTCACCCCTCATTTACCTGTACAAGAATTAAACTAGCCTACTGTACATTTGAAACTTTCGCGAGTAAATCTGATGAGCTTCTATCCTGTTTTCTACCCTCATGAAAGTAATGTTATAAATTGAAGTTAAAATCTTCTGGGTTATTAGGCCGCGTCATGTTTCTTCTAAAATGTTCGGCGTTTCGACCCCTCTGCTGGGATCTTCCTCACGATGTTTTGGTGTCCAGTACTGCTGGAACATTGTCAGAGACGAGTGTCGCGTCCACTTATAATGATGTTATTCCCAGATTCTCCAGAATTAGCCACCATGTGCAGACAGTGAAAGCCAGGAGAATCTACCAAAGGGCCAGCGAAGCACTTCTCCGTGAAAGAATCCAGCAAATTCGCAGAGACTTGAATTATGTTAGCTCCGTTTTAATTGATGCGCATTTTTCACTGGCGGAAACTCTCTCACCCCAGGACTGGGATAAAGTGGACAGAATAACGTTTGATCATTCAAAAAGGTTTTCGGATTTCAGTGCTATGAAACAAAAAGAGAAGTTCGAGAAGCTAGCGGTTACAGTTCAGAAGGAAGACGCTACTGTGGATCCGAAGCGAGTAGTGGTGAATCTCTCGTCAGAAGCACTCGATGAAGCAGCTGTTTCAGTTGTGCGCAAAGGTCTGAATTTCGCAGCTACACCGAAGAGAATACCTGTTGAAGAAATCGTAAGTGCCGTCGAAGCATCATTGTTTCGTCTTCCGAAGATGCAGGCCGAAGAAATAAGACAAGATGTGTCGAGAATTATACGGAAATCGAAACCTCCGAAAAACAACATATCGGCGCAGGAAAGGAAATCTCTTATTGAACTCATGAAAAACGAAAGCATCCTTGTAACAAAATCGGATAAGGGGAATGCTACTGTTGTTTTGGACGCTGTGGATTATCACAGGAAGGTGGAACAACTACTAGCTGACCCCGTGTATCGCAAGTTAAAAAGCGATCCGACGAACAGAATCGTTCGGAAAGTGAAAAGCCTGATATCAGACTCCAGACTGGACAGCTCTATTACAAAGAATCTAACAACTCAAATACCTGTCTCACTCAGAATGTACGGACTACCGAAAATACACAAAGAATCGGTTCCTTTGAGGCCTATAGTCAGTGGGATTAACTCGCCGACTTATTTTTTTAGCACGTCATTTATCTAGCAAACTGAGACATCTAGTTGGTAAAACAAATACTTTCATAAAAGATTCGAAACATTTTTTAGAAATTATACGCACACTGAGGATATCTGCACGTGACATTCTTGTTAGCTTCGATGTGACATCGTCCCAGTATCAGATACAATGAAGATCATAAGAGAGAATGTTGCTCCAGATGTTCGTGACTTAATTGAGTTATTTTAAATACAATGGTGAATTCTATGAACAGGCTGACGGCCTTGCTATGGGCTCACCCATTTCGCCAGTTGCAGCTGACGTTTTTATGGAACATTTTGAGCAACAAGCTTTAAGTAGTGCTCCTTAGGAGCCTTCTTGCTGGCTCCGCTGTGTGGACGATACATTTGTTATATGGCCTCACGGCGAAGAAGAACTTCAAGCGTTCCACAATTTCATAGATGGAATTCATCCCAAAATCAAATTCACCTTGGAGGTTGAGAGTGAGGTCGGTCTCCCGTTCCTAGATATGTTGGTTTACAGAAGAACTGATACCACTCTAGGTTCAAATGGTTTAAATGGCTCTGAGCACTATGGGACTCAACTGCTGTGGTCATAAGTCCCCTAGAACTTAGAACTACTTAAACCTAACTAACCTAAGGACAGCACACAACACCCAGCCATCACGAGACAGAGAAAATCCCTGACCCCGCCGGGAATCGAACCCGGGAACCCGGGCGTGGGAAGCGAGAACGCTACCGCACGACCACGAGATGCGGGCCCACTCTAGGTCACAGAGTGTACAGAAAGCCGACTAACACAAACAGGTATTTAGATGCCACTTCGCACCACCACCCAGCCCAGAAGCAAGCAGTTCTCAACACTGTCTTCACGTGCCTTCCGTATCGGCGATGACGACAACCTGGAATTCAGTTGACAGGGCTTTTAGGCGGAATATTTATACCGCTAATAAGAATGACGAGGAACCGCCTTCTCACTCCGTCATGTTACCGTTCGTTTCTAGGGTCAATGACCGCGTAAGCAGAATTTTAAAGAAAAATAGTATTCTGACATCTTTCTTTAGTCAAAACAAAATAAAATACTTTTTCCGACGGGAAACGGCTGCACCTGATTACCTTCACAATGCAGGCGTTTATCAAGTGTCATGTGGCTGCGGCAAAGTATATATAGGCGAAACGGGAAGAACTGTTAACGCATTAAGGAACACGAACGGCACACGCGGCTAAAACAAAGTGCAAAATCGGCAGCAGCGGAACATCACGAGAACTGCGGCTCTGACATCGATGTTAATAACGTCCGTGTACTGGCTAAAGAAACAAACATTTATAGAAGGAAGGTCCGAGAAGCGGTTGAAATTTCTAAGAATGCATCTAATTTCAATAGAGAGGACGGCTATAGGCTTCCGGCATCGTGGCTCCCCGTCATCAAGGACGTAAATACGCGGCCGCGGTGTGTGAGCGGCATAAACAATGCGCTGCAAGTCACCTCGGAGGACAATAATATGCTGGGTAAACATTCCCCCTCTCTTGCTCTGTCCGTTTCGGATCTAGCCACTGATGACGACCAACCAATAGCGGTAGCAGGCATTTCAACCAATAACCCTTCTCCAGCATAGTGTGGAATAGTGCCTTTCTATCCAATGACGATGACCGCCAATGGTATCCACAGGAGATAAGCTACCAACGCCCCTTCTTCTGTATGACTATGGCCCACCAATGGTAGCCATATGAATTTTAACCAATACTATCACTTCTCCAGTACGAACGCCAGAAAACTCCCCCTTTATAAGTGAAAGCGACACTCGTCTCTGACACACCCGCCTTATGCGGGTTTTCTCCGAGGACGCCCCCTCCATTGACCGTCTCCTGGAGGAGGCTGCCCTCCTCTTCAGCCAGCGCTATAAGGTCGATCCCTCACGTTCCCCTCCTCAATCCCTTCGCTGTCAGAGGTGTCTGCGCTATAACGCACACCCAACAGCCGACTGCCGCGAGGCCCCCACCTGCCCGCATTGCAGGCAGGCGCACTTCCTCCGGCAGTGCCCTAACCTTCAACCCCCTCCCTCCTGCAATACCTGCAATTCCCCCCCCCATCCCACCTACTCCCAAAAGTGTAAAGCCCGACCCCCTCCGACCACTCCTGAACTCACCGTCCCTGTCCGTCCTCTGGACGCCCCCGCCCCTCCTGGCAATTCCTTTCGCCCCCCCCCCCCCCACGCCGCTGAGGACATCATCAGGTTCCTCACCATTGTCCTACAAAACGTCCACCCTTTCCAGCGCCCTCACACCCTCCAACAGGTCTCCCTCGTCGCCCGTTCCATTTTCCACTTAAAAATGTATGCTACCTACTCCAACAACCAGGCCCATTTCACCTTCTCCCATCTTGACACCCTTCTCTAATTCCCTGTCATGGCGCGACAGCACCTTTTCAACAACTTCTGCTCCCTTCCAGCCAACAAGAACGTCTTCCTGCACACCCTTACTACCCACCGTGTGGATGCCTTCCTCCTCAATGAAACCTTCCTCCGACCCCACCACACCGTCCACACTTCGCCCTACTTCCTTCACCGCTCCGATAATCCCCTCCCGATTGCGCGTGGCGGAGTTGCCATTAGTCACCACCGCCAGATCCACGTTCGGCTCCAACCTCTCCTTCCCAACCCCACCGAACACCTGATCCTTAGTCTCTTCTTCCCTGGCCTTACCGTTACCTGCGCCACCATCTATGTCCACCCTAACGCCCCTATTCCCTTCGACTTCCTCTCCCACATTGACCGTACATTCTCCTCCTACGTGATCGCCGCCGACCTCAACATCCGTAGTCGTTCCGCCACCCAGTTACGGCGGTGGCATCGGTTACTCTCCTCCCTTCGAGGCGACCTCATCCCCATCCCCCAGCACACCCGTCCCGAATCCAACTCCACTTCCGATGTTATCCTTTCCTCCCCCAACCTCCTTGGCCGCAAAACGGTGGATGTCCTGGAGCCTATTGGTAGCGACCATTTCCCTGTCCTCCTCACCATTTCCTCGTAATGACCCTCCCCCTAAGTACGTCCATGGCTATTCCTGTGCCAGCTGGAATGCCTACCGGGATACCCTCTCCACCCAGGTCGATAGCCACCCCTTCACCTACCACCACCCTGACGATGTAACCCATGCCGCCTCCTTTCTCCAGCAGACCTTGTCTGAGGCCGTGGAGGCCCACGTCCCTACTGTCGCCATCCACCCCCACCGTCCTACCTTACCCCCACAGGCTGTCCTCCTCCTCCGTGAATCCCGCCGTCTCTACCGTGCCTTCCTCCACACGCGTGACCCGGACACACTACGACGCCACCGGCAACTCCAGCGACACATTCGTAATTTGCTCGCGGCTAAGAAACGCTGGGACTGGCGACTGTCATGCACCCATTTAAATGCTACCCTACCTATCAACTCATCCAAGCTCTGGTCAGCCATCCGTCGGCTTACCGGAACTAAACCCTCCTCCTACTATCCTCTTCTCCACGATGATCACCCCTTCCATGACACCCTTAGTAAGGCCAATCACTTTGTCTCCTACCTCTCCAATGTGTTTTCCATCCCCGATGATCTCCAGTTCGATTACTCCCTCTTCCCGGATGTCCGCGATCGAACTGACACCTCTGTCCCTCCCCTCGCACCTGGTTTCCAGTACTTGGACAACATTGCACACACGGAACTCAATGCCCCTATCACTACACAGGATCTCATTGCTACACTCCGAACAAAACGCAACACCGCTCCTGGTCACGATCGTGTCACCTACCGTCACCTTCGTAAATCTCCTGTCTCTTTCCTCTCCACTCTGGCCAGGCTCTACAATGTAGTCCTGTCCACCGGTTACTACCCCGACCTGTGGAAAACCTCTGAAAGGTGGCTACACTGAGCCACAGCGCCAGAGATCGCGCTAGAGAGTATTGTTCCGCCGCCTCCACTGGCAGTGATTATTGAGATGTCGTAGTGGGCAGTGCTTGGGGAGAGCTCGTGGTGGTCAGTGCTTGTTAAGAACTCGTAGCAGAGAGTGTTTGTTGAGATGTGCTAGTAGAGAGTGCTTGCTGAGATGTGATAGTGAAAAGTTCTTGTTGAGATGTGGTAATAGCGAGTCGATGTGGAGATATATTGTAATGATTAGAGTGATTTTGGTCAATATATGAAGGTAACGAAACTTGATTTATTTTTCATTATTTAATGTCGTAAATAATGCTTCATTACAGGTTCAGTCAACAAAGCATCTGGCTTGTGTTCTGGGATTAGAGTGTAATTCTGGTTTTCTTGAGTAATTATGGTATTTTTATTTCCTTTAATTAATTCAGTATAAATGATATTTAAAATTTCTTGTGTTATTGAAGAAGAACCGTGCCAGATGCATACGTTGAGTCATACTTCCACACACAGAACAGTTATACTTGTGCTTTGGTTTCGTAGGTTTTATAGTTGCTGGGGACTTAATTAATTAATTGTGTTAATGAAAATTTCCATTTCATTCTTTGTTATTGTTCTATGCAGTCAGATAGCGTAATAATACTAGTCAGGGCCAACCGTTACGAGACTTCGTAACCGAACATACACCTACTAAATCAATTTAAAAATTATTTTCATTTCATTTAATTAAGCCCCCATGCACCTCCCGTATCCTGATGTTCCTTAAACCTGGCAAACCGCCGTCCACCGTCTCCTCCTACCGTCCCATCAGCCTTACCTCGGTCTTCAGCAAGGTCCTGGAATCTATCCTCACCTGACGCATCCACCAGCATCTCCGCCAGCACCGCCTCCTTCCCATTACCCAGTGTGGCTTTCGGCCGTCCTTCCCTTCCGACGACCTTCTCCTTCACCTCACTCATCTCCTTTCCGACCAGCTTAATTCCCGTCGCTCCGCAATCTTCCTCTCCCTGGACCTCGAACGTGCTTATGACCGCGTATGGCAGTCCGGTCTCCTCTTCAAGCTCCAAACCTTCGCCCTTCCCATTAACTATGTCCGTCTGATCGGCTCCTTTCTCTCCCACCGTCTTTCCTACGTCACCATCTATAACACAGATTTCTACACCTTTTCCCCTCCGCCGGTGTACCCCAAGGCTCCGTCCTCTCACCCCTTCTGTACCTTTTGTACACGGCGGACATGCCGCCGCCGTCAGCCCCCGTCCACCTTCTCCAGTTCGCCGATGACACCGCCTTCCTTGCCCTTGCCCCAACCCTGCAGCGCTCCCAACATCTTCTGCAATCCCATCTTGACCGGTTCACCGCTTGGTGCAACCAGTGGTTGCTCAAGGTCAATCCCTCCAAAATCCAAGCGATCATTGTAGGCAAAACGACCCCTTCCTTCCGCCTCCTTGATTTCTATCTCACCATCTATGGCCGTCCTATCGCCCTCACTCCCACCCTTCAGTACCTTGGCGTCACCCTCGACCGTCGCCTCTCCTGGACTCCCCATCTCCGGACAATCCGAGCCAAGGCACGCTCCCAACTCCGTCTCCTCAAGCTCCTTTCCGGCCGTACGTGGGGTCTGGACCCCTCCACCATCCTTCACACCTATAAATCCCTCATCCGCCCTATCCTTTGTTATGCCCATCCGGCCTGGATCTCTGCCCCCCCCCCCCTACCTTTTATAAATCCCTCCAAATCCTCGAATGCCATGCTCTCCGCCTCGCCTATCGCATCCGTCTCCCCTCCCCCACGCGGATCCTGTACGATCTCATCCCCTTCCCCCACCTCCTCCTTTTCCTCGAAAGGATACGAATCCTGTACACCTCCCGCAAACTCGATCTTCCTCACCCGCTCGTCTCACCCATCCTCTCCCACCCCCGCCCGCTGCCGCGCCTGTACTCCCACGTCCCACCCAGTCTCCATCTCTCCACCCTCCTTACCCTCTCCCGAGGTGGCTTCCGCCAGCTCCCCCTCCCTGATGATGTCCTCCTCCCCTCCATCTACCCCTCCTATCAACTTTGATCCTGCCCCCCCACCTCCTGTGTCCTTTCCTTTAGGCACCCTCCCTCCCTTCTCTCTCCTTTTCCCCCCATCCCTCTTCCTCCATCCCTCTTCCCCCGGGCTTCCC
The DNA here is from genome assembly GCF_023898315.1 of Schistocerca nitens. Classification (NCBI taxonomy): domain Eukaryota; kingdom Metazoa; phylum Arthropoda; class Insecta; order Orthoptera; family Acrididae; genus Schistocerca; species Schistocerca nitens. The sequence continues at coordinate 631,210,355 of NC_064620.1, read as the reverse complement.
CTCCCCCTTCCTCCCTTCCCCCTATCTCCTCTGCCCATGGCATCTCTGCTCTCCCGTCTCCCTGTCCCACTCCCCCCTTCTCCTCTCTTGGCAGGTCCCCGGACTCGCACACGCTACCTGGACTTTCGCGAGCCGGAGATCGTCGCCATCAGTGTCTCGTGTGTGCCGTCGTGTTTAGTGTTTAGTGTTCACCGTCACACTCCATCGTTCACCTGTGCCATCGCCATCTTCAGTGTTTGTGCGTCGTATCAACAGTTTGCAGCGTGGATTATCGACGAGTGTGAACGGCTCCGTGTTTGTATTTATGTGTCTACTGTTCATTACCCGCCATTATGTAACTTATGTGTATTCTTTCTGTTTTTTCTCATTGTCTATTCTATGGCTGAAGAGCAGCGCAGAATGCTGCTGACAGCCTGCCTGTTGTACAGGTTTTAAAATAACAATAAAGGAAAAAAAATCGTCTCTGACAGTGTACTAGCAGTAGTGGACACCAAAAGATCCTGAGGAAGATCCCACCAGAGGGGTCGAAACGTCGAACATTTTAGAAGAAATATGACGCGGCCTAATAACCCAGAAGATTTTAACTTCAGTGACAACGGCCACGAAAGCCTGCAGACTTACATAATGTTATAAAGCTATAGGGACTATTCGTCTTTCCGTGGGGTTTGTTTTTCGATGTTCTTGTTTAGATATAGTAATCTGATATCTCAGCTGATTTACACAGATAAGTTTGGCGAACAGCTGCACGACTTTTTAATATGAAGTGAGTTGCTGATTATATCTATTTTTCGACGACAAATACGTTCTAAGACTCAAAACCGGAAGGACCTGAACTCACCACCATTAACGTCCTTACGTTCACTCCAAGGTCAGTTCCAGTCCCAGGACTCCGCAAAATAATGTAAATATGGTCAGCGTTCCAAGGAACGAAATATTATTTCTGGTTGGAGCACCGTTTTACTTGACTTACTTCGAACCGTGTTATTAGATACAGCTATTTTTATTGCAGAAACTGTACCTCTGCAAGAACTGCTGATACAGAGTGAAAGTTCTCTTTAAATAATAAAAATATTACTAACGTACTCTGTTTTGAATAATAAGAGCTGTACAGAAGTAATAATGAATCGTAATAGAAAATCGAACTGTCGTAATGAGAAGGCAATCGTTTAATACTGATAAAGTGAATAATCGGACTGCAAGAATTTTGAACAGTGTAAACTGCCCGAATAATGAACGGTGACATAAAAGCTACGATAATTAATTTTGCAAAACTGATCCCAAAATTAAAATTCACACACAACAGAGAAAAATATGTCTCTGAATGACATAAGTTGGCCCTGACTGACTAAAAAAAGCATCAAGATATTTAGTCCTTACCTCTGTTCTGCGTAAATCTGTATAACGCGTTGCAGTACTGCTCTGTCTTGCGTGCCGCTATGCTAAAGCCGCAAATTACTGGGATAAATACCACCCGTCCACTTTCACCAATGACGTCATACGTGAAGCAAAGATGCTGCAGTGGACAATCTATGAATGGAACGGATCATACTCTTAAACAAACGAATGTAACAGGCCATAAAATAATATAATTAACGCGACTATTATTTACGCGCGAATTTCATTTAAACGAGTTGAAGATGACTGAAATAAATAAGAACACGAGAGCAATTACGAGTGCATATATTATATTATATTTTCCACACGTACTGCAAAAACAATCTAAATAACGAACCGTCGAATAGTTGGAATCGTTAACTAGAAGCAACCTATGTAGGACGTCATTTATAGTTACCGAATCCAATATTACTGTTTGTTGCGCAAAAATCTTATATCAGAAACGTGCTTAAAAAATGATCTTGTTAGTGAACTACAGAATACGACTAGACTTTCAAAAAATAGTAATCTTTATATACATTACTGCACGCAAAGAAATAAAACGTAAAAATGACCAAACCTTGCAACCGATAACTATACTACACGAAAGTCACACCAGCTACAGTAGCTCCAAATAACACTCAGTAAAATCGATACACGAGGAGTGACAGAAATAAGAGAAGTGTAGCAGAAACATCGAAAAGGAAAACATAAAAGTGGCTACATAAAAAGAAACTTACCGCACATAATTTTCAAAGAAGTCACAGATCGAGGCTGACAAGAATGAAATAAGGACATAACAAGAAATAATCTAATGAAAAAAATAATAAGAAACACAAACTGCGAGGTACGAATGAGGTACCAACCAAATCAGTTCTTCCCTACCACCCGCACTCAATTTTGAAATACTAAAAAAATGAAACCACGAGTCAATAACATAAACCTCCGGCAAAGACACAGCAATACCCCTCGGCCCACCACTATAACGAGAAAATATTAAAACGACAGAAAAACCTCCCTCCAGAGAAACCAAAGAAGTAGCACTGGCACAATTCAGTATCATAAAACATAAAACAAGAAAAAATTTCAGATCCACCAACACCTAACTAACAAAACGAGGCTTGTACATTTTGCTGACTACTTTCATAAATGCAAGAAATAAACAATGACATTAAAAATACTCTTGCTCCAATAATATTCATCTAAATGGCCTTGCAACACAGAAATCCTTCTCCTTCCTCGCCCGACAACAGATTTTACAGCCCCCCAATACCCCTCGATAGTATTAGTACATGCCCCCGTCTTATAATCTTTAAACTGAATATTGTGATTCACGACCAAATGATGATAACCCCTTTCACCCAACTCCTTGTACGAAGCAAACCCATCCGACATGATTACAGAACCTTCTTCCACATATTCTTCTATTAAAGATGTCAAGACTTCCTTTGTCCGATTTGGTACAACCCTAAATACATCATCAGCACAAAATGGCTCTGAGCACTATGGGACTTAACATCTGTGGTCATCAGTCCCTTAGAACTTAGAACGACTTAAACCTAACTAACCTAAGGACATCACACACATCCATGCCCGAGGCAGGATTCGAACCTGCGACCGTAGCAGTCGCGCGGCTCCGGACTGAGCGCCTAGAACCGCGAGACCACCGCGGCCGGCATCATCATCAGCACAATTTCCTCCAGAAACTACTACTCCAAAAACCCAAAGCCCAACATCCTCGTGTCCCCTTTCGTACTTTCTCTTTCCAAAATGTGACTCATCTACTTCAACTATAACGCCTGCCCTCCCCCCCCCCCCCCCCATACTTTATAAATTCCCCGCAAACTTCTCTACAAAACGAGATCCAGTCGACTACAGTGCCACAGGAAACCCCTGCTTCGTGCGTGACAGATCTGCAAGAAAATTCATAGCAAAAATAGTAGAATAGCATGACAATTACTTCTAAATTCAGCTTCGATCTTTCGAACCACGTCCCCCTGCGTATGTATCTCCATATGTTATCTTTTTTGCACCTCCACATGAATTCGTCGGAAGTTCGTGATGACGCAACCTTCGTCAAAACCATATAATTTCCACAGACACTGCACTTGTAAAATTCAGCAATGACGCCCAATGATTGCAAAAATTTTATAGTTGATTTATGGTCACTCATTTTCGGAAGCAGAATTTCGTAATAAAAACAACTGAGTCATCCATAACGAACAGCGTCAGAAATAAAAACCTTATAAATCACGACTACTTTCATTAACAAAAGATGCCGAAAACAAATTACGAGATGAAAACAAAACGATCTACATCGAATTTTTAATATACTCGAGTAACGAGAAAATCCAGAGAAATCATTTAACATTCATCGACAGCAATCTGCGGCACAAACAAAATAACATCACACATTACGTCATTGGTCAAAACCGACGGGTGGTATCGGACACTAGAATTGACCCGAGTATCTACACAGAGACAATCGCGAGGTGCAATGAGTTGTTAGTTGCAAATCGAAATATTTTCGGAACACACTTGGTTTCTTTTCTACTTGCGTGGAAACCATGATCAATTAAAAATTGTAAGAGAAATGTAGATGAAAAATGGGAGTCAATTCTAGTGTCCGATTCCATTCGTCGGCTTTTAGCAAATGACGTCATACCTTAGGCAGAGACGCTACACAGAGGCAGTATTTGAAAGCAACTGATCATATTCGTCAACAAACGAATGTAGCATACGATAAAATTACACTGTTCACATGATTAATTGCTTAGTCACAAATTATACCTACAAGAATTAAAGGTAACGAAAGTAAATAAGAACAGAAAAAGAAAAGTATACATGTCTGAAATAAATTATTATCGTAATTTATGCGAGTAAGAAAAGCACGGAGATCCCTTAAATCAAATACAGTATAGCGCATGACGAAGTAATAATATTATGAATCAGCGTTAACTTTTAATACTAATTGTTAAATCTAACGGGACGAGTGCGCAAGTAAAGAAAATTGACATAAAGTAGCGTCCAACAAATACTGTACTCGGTATCTGGAACAGGCCTGAATAGGTTAATTCTATTTATCGATTCCAACCATTCCACGGTTCGTTATTTACTTAGTTTTAACAAATTTTTACAGGATTCCTGCATATGGTATTACTATCTTCATCACAATGAAAAAGAGAAAAATTTGGAAGCTGTACCTGCAACATTTATTAGTTTTTACGTAGTATTTCTGAGCTCAATAATAAATCTAGAAATCCTACAAAAACATAGTCCACAGATTTACTGCAAAAATGTCCAAAATTATGAACCATTGAAAAGTTCGAATCGGTTACTAGATTTGACTTCCTAAATAAGTCAACTCTAGTTACCGATTACAGCCATTCGATGATTCGTTAATTAGACCGTTTTCTCAGCAGTGTGGGCACTAAAATATAGGCTTATATGATTTATGCACTTGTTATTGCTCTCTGAACTACTGCAAAAAACTTACTAATATTGGAATCAGTAACTATATAGAAGGTCAGTTCTAGTTGCCGATTCCAATTTTTTATACACACCGCACTAGTTTTAGGGAGCAATTACAAATGTAGAAATGCTATTACGTTTCAGTGTATACAACTTCAATAATAATTTACATATGAATCATTGAGCGGGTGGAATCTGTAACTGGAATTTACCTACATAGGTTAATTCTAGTTATCTATTCCAGTATTCTCTATGTTTTGCAGATATTCGTTTGTCATGTACTGGCTTTTGTTTTAGAATTTAGTGTGTCGGTTTTTCCATATTTTACGCTACTGTATCGTATTTGTTGTAAATTAATTTTTCCGTCTTTCTGACACATTTTAGTGTCTCCCGCTCAAAACTCCCACTTTCCTGCACTTCTTCCGTTACATTCAATAATTAATATAAAGTTAACGCTATTTTATAACAGTTTGACTTCACCATGCGCTTTACTGTAATACAATTTAAAGGTTCTCTGTGATTTTCTAATCGCATAAATTACGAGAATACTTCTAAACAGACCTGAAAATTTGTTTTTAATTCTTGTTCTTAACTATTTTTGTTATCATCAGTTCGTTTCGATATGATTCATGACTAAGTAAAGAACTGCGTGAATCTGATTGTAATTTTATCGTATGCTACATTCATCCGTTGGATTCATATATTGTCTATGCGTAGTGTCTCTGCCTTAGGTATGACGTCATTGTTCAAAGCCGACGAGTGGAATCGGACACCAGAATTTATCCAAAAACAGCTCTTGAATAATAAGAGTGACTTCAAAAGAAATACGTTATAATTCCTATTTACGTAAATAAAAGGTTCCATTACACTTCCTCCATCTCAGATCAATTACCATTACATAAACATCTTAATTAAACGCATCGATAAATTGACACTTCACATTTAATACATAACTGCATCGTCACTTTTAATACAACTAACCACTATCTGCTGCTGCGCCTACGCACACACCAAAGATGATAACCTAATCCTGCGATACAGCTTACAACATCGTTGCTCGCTCACATGTAACAGCACACATTATTGTACATTCGATTAATGCTCAAATGACACCTATCAAGAGAGTATCAATAAACATAAGTGTGACGGACCTCTTATATTCGACCAACTGCGCCCGCAGGAACCTACATCTACATCCATACTCCGCAAGCCACCTGACGGTGTGTGGCGGAGGGTACTTTGAGTACCTCTATCAGTTCTCCCTTCTATTTCAGTCTCGTATTGTTCGTGGAAAGAAAGATTGTCGGTACGCCTCTGTGTGGGCTCTAATCTCTCTGATTTTATCCTCATGGTCTCCTCGCGAGATATACGTAGGAGGGAGCAATATACCTCTTGACTCCTCGGTGAAGGTATGTTCTCGAAGCTTCAACAAAAGCCCGTACCGAGCTACTGAGCGTCTCTCCTGCAGAGTCTTCCACTGAGATCTATCATCACCGTAACGCTTCCGCGTTCCTGTAACGAAGCGCGCTGCTCTCCGTTGGATCTTCTCTATCTCTTCTATCAACCCTATCTGGTACGGATCCCACACCGGTGTGCAACACTCAAGCAGTGGGCGAACAAGTGTACTGTAACCAACTTCCTTTGTTTTCGGAATGCATTTCCTTAGGATTCTTCCAATGAATCTCAGTCTGGCATATGCTTTGCCGACGATCGGCTTTATCTGATCATTCCATTTTAAATCACTACTAATGCCTGTTCCTAGCCGCACAGACCACAGGTTATCGCCCTAAGGAGGGGTCACACACGAATATGAGGAATGAATAATATTATCCCCTTAATAACCGTTATCTAATTGTAGTAAACCAGGCGAGCCAACCTCCACGACGACGATTGTACACCATTCAGACTTTAAACTGACTTGCAGATCATCATATCAGTCCATCAGAACACCACGGAAGTCAGCACAGATTAAATACATTATAATACGCACATCAAAAAATGTTTTGTATCACCTCAGTTCCGAGAGTTCCGGAACCTGTACAGAAAATTGGAATAGAGATCAACATGAACATCATTTCCGCTCCCTTTTTTTTAGCTCATGAAAACCACACATTGCATGTTGTCCCACCATACAGTGAGACCTTCAGAGATGGTGGTCCAGATTGCTGTACACACCGGTAACTCTAATAACCAGTAGCCGGCCGGAGTGGCCGAGCGGTTCTAGGCGCTTCAGTCTGGAACCGCGCCACCGCTACGGCCGCAGGCTCGAATCCTGCCTCGGGAATGGATGTGTGTGATGTCCGTAGGTTAGTTAGGTTTAAGCAGTTCTAAGTTCTAGGGGACTGATGACCTCAGAAGTTAAGTCCCATAGTGCTCAGAGGTATTTGAACCATTTGAATATCCAGTAGCACGTCCTCTTGCATTGATGCACGCCTGTATTTAAAAAAAAAACAAATGTGTGTGAATTCCTAAGGGACCAAACTGCTGAGGTTATCGCTCCTAAGACTTACACACTACTTTAACTAACTTATGCTAAGAACAACACACACACACACACACACACACACACACACACACACACACACATGCCCGAGAGAGGACTCGAACCTCCGTCGGGAGGGGTCGCGCAATCCGTGACATGGCTGCCTGTATTCGTCGTGGCATACTAGCTAAAATTTCATCAAGACACTTTTTGTCCAGATTGTCCCACTCCTGAACGGCGATGTCTTCCATAAACAGCCTTTTTCAATCCATCCCAGGCATGTTCGATAGGGTTCATGTCTAGAGAACATACTGGCCACTCTAGTCGAGCGATGTCGTTATCCTGAAGGAAGTCAGCCACAAGTTGTGCACGATGGGGGAGCGAATTGTCGTCCATGAAGACGAATGCCTCGCCAATATGGTGCCGATATGGTTGCACTATCGGTCGGAGGATGGCATTCACGTATCGTACAGCCGTTACAACGCCTTCCGTGACCACCAGCGGCGTACGTCTTCACCATATAATGCCACCCCAAAACAGCAGGGAACCTCCACCTTGCTGCACTCGCTGGCGTTCAGCCTGACCGGGTTGCCCCCAAACACGTCTCTGGCGATTGTCTCGTTGAAGCATCGGTGAAGAGAACGTGATGCCAATCCTGAGCAATCCATTCGGCATGTTTTCCGGCCCATCTGTACCGCGCTGCGTGGTGTCGTGGTTGTGAAGTTGGACCTCGCCATGGACGTCAGGAGTGAAATTTCGCATCATTCAGCCAAATGCGCACAGTTCGAGTCGTAACATGACGTTCTGTAGCTGCACGAAAAGCATTATTCAAAAAGGTGGCCTTGCTGTCAGGGTTCCTCCGAGCCATAATCCGTAGGTACCGGTCATCCACTGCAGTAGTAGCCCATGGGCGGCCTCAGTGAGCCATATCATCGACAGTTCTCGTCTCTCTGTAACTCCTCCACATCCGAACAACATCGCTTTGGTTCACTCACACAACTGGACACTTGTTGAAAGCCCTTCCTGCCAAAAAGTAACAATGCGGATGCGATCGAATCACTGTATTGACCGTCCAGGCATGGTTGAACTACAGACAACACGATCCGTGTACCTCCTTCCTGGTGGAATGACTGGAACTGATCGGCTGTCGGACCCCGTCCGTCTAATAGGGGCTGCATGGTTGTTTACATCTTTTGACGGATTTAGTGACATCTCTGAACAAGAGACAGTGTCTGTGATACAATATCCACAGTCAACGTCTATCTTCAGTAGTTCTGGGAACCGGGGTGATGCAAAACTTTTTTTGATGTGTGTATATTGTCTCGAAAGGATTATCTTAGGCCTAATGCGCCTCTTAAAATCCGGGCTATCATAGACTGATGGTAATTACAAACATATCACTTTAAATTAACTGTAATTGAAACCAAGGTGTGTGCTGAGATCCTTACAGAGCCCCGTACGGATCAGAGCAAAAGTTTTTTTTTTCCCCTCAATCGACGCCAACGAGGTTATGAACTGGCGATTTCCTCTTTCTCTCCCGGCTGTCCCGGCCGTCGGGCAGCACTCTGCTGTTGACCGGCTACGAGGTACACCGATCGTTTTACCAGCAACGACGTCGCGTAACTTGTACTGTGGTTTCTGCAACATCCATCAGTTCCTTTTAACACATGGAAAATCCCCCGCGTCCAGTCGATTACCCTGTTAGCTGTCCATGTAACTTCCAGTTATGACGTCCTGTAACGCGTGACCTCCGGGTAAGGTAATTTTAGACGGCCGATATCGGCTGTCCGTCACAGAAGTGGTCGAGACGATAAGGAGACATCGCCTCTGACCTCCGCCGATAACTCGTCTGTGTCTCGTTACGGTGACGGTGCCTACTGGACAGAACACAGCACACAAACTCCAGTTTCAATAAAAACAATGTGTTTCTCCAAAGCATCATTACCGAATGTGCCTAATAGTTCATTTAAGGACCAAGATAATGTTCTGCCATCTTGAAATGAGTGTCAGAGTGTACTTGTTGCTATACCATCTACTGATGTTTCTTCCTGCTCCACTTAGATGGGGAGGGGAACCATGACTCTTTGCACACTTTTGCTGTTTACCTAATCTCACGTGCTCGGTCTTTATCAGATTCCTAGGGTGCTCATAACTTCTTCACATAAAAGAGCTGCTAGACGTTCTACAAACAGGTTCTCACGAACTGTACGGCGTGTTTATCATTGTGTCTGCCAGATGCTATTCTACACGTCCCAAACAAAACTGAGGAACCATCATGTTGTGTTGAGTTAAACTACGCATTTGATGCGTTTTATCATACAGTACGTGGTATGAATGTCAGCATGTTTCGAAGCATCAGGAAAATGAGGACACCTCGAAACCATTTCTCTTAGCTACGATTTTTTAATAATAAAACGGTAAACTACGTATCTGTAATAAATGCTTCCTTTACTTCATGTTGTTAGTGTTATTACTTGTGTACTGTGAAAGTATATAGTTCACATTCAATAGCATAACAGCAGCGTGTAGTTTTGATGCAATTTTCCACAGTTAAACATCAGATAATGACATTAGTAGGTACACTCTTCAGACAGTGTAAACCACGTCGAAGTCTCAGCCAGGCAAGTTGATAACGTCGTGAGCTGTGAACAGAAGGGTAGCAGAATAAGAGTTTCACTCTGCAGCGGAGTGTGCGCTAATATGAAACTTCCTGGCAGATTAAAACTGTGCGCCCGTGAAAGGCAAAGGTCCCGAGTTCGAGTCTCGGTCCGACACACAGTTTTAATCTGTCAGGAAGTTTCATATCAGCGCACACTCCGCTGCAGAGTGAAAATCTCATTCTCGAAACATCACCCAGGCTGTGGCTAAGCCATGTCTCCGCAATATCCTTTCTTTCAGGAGTGTTAGTTCTACAAGGTTCGCAGAAGAGCTTCTGTGTAGTTTGGAAAGTAGGAGACGAGGTAATGGCAGAATTGAAGCTGTGAGAACGGGTCGTGAGTCGTGCTTGGGTAGTTCCGATGGTAGAGCACTTGCCCGCGAAAGGCAAAGGTCCCGAGTTCGAGTCTCGGTCCGGCACACAGTTTTAATCTACCGGGAAGTTTCAGAAAGGTAGCAGTCTTGCGTCCACCTCGTTCCAAATATTTTTGTCAACTTTTTTGTTAAAATTATTGGGACTTTCTTATTAATTTAATAGAAGAATTAGGTGCAGTAGTCCGTGTAATTTATTGCAAATAACGTATTTGCAGCAATTCTTTTTGCAAGTGCCATATTTCCTCAATGACCAGAAATGTTAACGTAGACGTCAGTCTGTCAGAAAGTAAACTGAAGTTACACACTGGAAGTTTTTGTTACTACGAAACTTTGCGTAAAATATATGTATCTCTCTTTGTTTCATGGACTGCCATATGTTTGTATCTCGCCGCTAAGTATCTCTTTCCAAATGTGAGCAGTGTCGAAAAATCTCCTCAGCCATTCAAATGAAATTACGAAACGAATCTCGAGCTAGATATATGCGATGAAGTACTTTACTTCAGAGTGATGGTAGTCATTGCGTCGTTGAGAGTTTGGTATTATGCATGCGGATACATTAGACGCTATACTTTAACTACATATACGCTATGTGATCAAAAGTATCCGAACAACCCAAAAAACATACGGTTTTTATATTACGTGCATTGTGCTGCCACCTATTGCAAGATATTCCGTATCAGCGACATCAGTAGTCATTAGACGTCGTGAAAGAGCAGAATGGGGCTGGCCGTTGTGGCCGAACGGTTCTAGGCACTTCAGTCTGGAACCGCGCGACTGCTACGGTCGCAGGTTCGAATCCTGCCTCGGGCATGGATGTGTGTGCTGTCCTTAGGTTAGTTAGGTTTACGTAGTTCTAAGTTCTAGGGGACTGATGACCTCAGATGTTAAGTCCCATAGTACTCAGAGCCATTTGAACCATTTTAGGGCGGAATGCGGCGCTCCGCGTAACTCACGGACTTCCAACGTGGTCAGGTGACTGGGTGTCACTTGTGTCATACGTCTGTACGCGAGATTTCTACATCCCAAAATATCCCTAGGTCCACTGTTTCTGATGTGATAGTGAAGTGGAAACGTTAAGGGAGACGTAAAGCACAAAAGCCTACAGGTCGACCTCGTCTGTTGGCTGACAGAGACCGCAGACAGTTGAACAGGGTCGTATTGTGTAATAGGCAGACATCTGTCCAGACCATCAGTCAGGAATTCCAAACTGCATCAGGATCCAATGCAATCTATGACAGTTAGGCGGAAGGTGAGGAGACCTGGATTTCATGATCGAGCGGCAGCTCATACGCCACATATCACGCCTGTAAATGCCAAACGACACCTCTCTTGGTGTAAGGAGCGTAAGCATTGGACGATCGAACAGTGGGAAAACGTTGTGTGGAGTGACGAATCACGGTACGCAATGTGGCGATCCGATACCCGGTGAACGTCCTCTGCCAGCGTGTGTAGTGCCAGCAGTACATTCGGAAGCCGTGGTGTTATGGTGTGGCTGTGTTTCTCATGGAGGGGGCTTGCACCCCTTGTGGTTTTGCGTGGCACTATCACAGCACAGGCCTGCATTGATGTTTTAAGCGCCTCCTTACTTCCCACTGCTGAAGAGCAATTGTCCGCAGCTTATGGTCGTGCGGTAGCGTTCTCGATTCCCGCGCCCGGGTTCCCGGGTTCGTTTCCCGGCGGGGTCAGGGACTTTCTCTGCCTCGTGATGACTGGGTGTTGTGTGATGTCCCTAGGTTAGTTAGGTTTAAGTAGTTCTAAGTTCTAGGGGACTGTGACCATACATGTTAAGTCCCATAGTGCTCAGAGCTATTTTTGAAGAGCAATTCGGGGATGGCGATTGCATCTTTCAACACGATCGAGCACCTGTTCATAATGCACAGCCTGTGACGGAGTGGTTACACGACAATAACTTTTCTGTAATGAAATGGCCTGCACAGAATCCTGACCTGAATCAAATAGAACACCTTTGGGATGTTTCGGAACGCCGACTTCGTGGCAGGCCTCGTCGACCGATGTCTGTACCTCTCCTCAGTGGAGCACTCCGTGAAGAATGGGCTGCCATTCCCCAAGAAACCTTCCAGCACGTGATTGAACATATGCCTGCGAGAGTGGAAGCTGTTATCAAGGCTAAGGGTGGGTCAACATATTGAATTCCAGCTTTACCTATGGAGGCCGCCACGAACTTGTGATTTTCAGCCAGGTGTCCGGATACTTTTGATCACTTTGAATATCGAATACGCTGCATCTTTCGTTTGCATCGATATCCTGACTCAAATCGTTCCGTTTTTTATTTCCACTACTTCCAGCTCATGTATTTAAGCGGAAGGTTTTTTTGTAACAGCTTCTATTACACTGTGAACTGGGATCAGTGGTGTATTTTGCGACAACATTGCGTGAGACATTGCCACTGACAAGACGCAGGTACTCACCTACAGTAGCCGCCTACTTTCACGCCAGCCCCTCGAGTTTGTGTGGCTCGGCGAGCTGCTGTAACACAGTGCAGCAGTACAGCAGTACAGCAGTACACAGGTGCCGTACCTGGCCACTGCCAGGTCAGCGACTAGCGTTGTGTAACGGGCCCTGACGGATCGTAGGCGGTAGGTGCGGCCGGAGGCGAGCACCTTGACCCAGCGGCCAGCGACTGCTGCTACAATGTGAGAAAGAAAAAAAAAAAAAAAGACTGCAACACCCGGCTACACGACAAGACACACTTGAAGGTCGCTTACTTCACTGCAAGGTGGAAGGATTCCGAATAATTTCTTATGCGACAGTAGGTAATGGGCTTCCCAATATCCGCATATAATGTGTAAGGTCATGAGTCCATAGAAATCCGATCTAGCAGGCCAGTGTCCAGTGCACGCGTCAGAGATGACGCAGAAATAATTTACAGGCAGAACGATGTTAGTCTCCGCGACTCAAACGCTTCTGCGCCAGGCGTCAAGACTATAGAAAACGTATGGGCGGAAATGAAACGGACGATGCGAGGAGACCGTGCCAAGAACCAGAGATGCCAGCTCACATAGTACCTTAAAAAATGCTCAGCACTTTTCGTGGACCAGAAGATCTCTTACTAATAGCTGTAATCTCGTAGTCCTATTAATTTTGTATTCTCGACAATACAACGCTTTATAAAATTAACAAAATAGATCGAACACGGGGATTGAAGCCACACAGCGACACTTAGGAACAAAGAGCCATGTCCCAGCCGTTTATACATCGTGCTGTTTTCAGCAGTACGTAGGTATCTTAATACCACTGAATCGGTTTCGACTCCGCCTCGCCACAGTAATTGTCTGCTCCAGGTCTGTAACACTAGAGTCAAAAGGCGCACGTTTCCTCGCGTGTTCGCAGAGAGGCTCCTTACGCCGAATGTCCGGGCTTTCGATCAAACTGACGAGCGCTCTGTACTTTCGACACCCGCGTAACGTGAGGTTAAGCTCGGGTTTCGGGTCTGGCCATGTTTGGAGTTGTAAAGAGGATTTCGGCCAACGGGGTAGAGCAGAGTGGAAGCTGAGGGAGGTGCGGCAGTCTGCTACACGGCGGCACAGGGCAGAGCGTTTGCCGGAGCTGAAGGTCGCGCCGGCCCCGTGCGCTGGCGGGGCACCGCGGCAAATTACGATCCGGGTTTTCCCAGCTGAGCAGCCCGCATGACGAGAACGGATCAGCTGCGGGGCTTACCCCACGAGTCGCTCTTCGTCATGTCTGCAAGCGTGCGTCAGCCTAAATCGACACCTACATAATTACGTTATTTCTTGTCGTGGTCTTTAGTCCGGAGACTGATCTGACGCAGTTTTCCGCGCTTATGTAATCTGTGCAAGCCTCGTCGTCTCCGAATTACTACTGGAACCTACATCCGTTTGAACCTGCTTATTGTATTCGTATGCTGGTCTCCAGCTATAGTTCGTACTCCGCACCTGTCCTTCCAATACTTGATGTCTCCAGATGTGTTCCATCAATCAATCCCTTATTTTAGTCGAGCAGTGACATAAATTTATGTTTTCCACAGTTCGTTTCAGAAGTTCCACATGACTTATTCAGACTATCCGTGTAATCTTAAGCGTTCTTCTGTAGGACCCCATTTCGAAGAGGTTCCATTTTCTTCTTGTCTGACCTCCTTACCGACCACGCTAGGGTGCACTACATACAAGTATCTTCAGAAAAGACTCCCTAACACTTAAGTTTACACTGTGTGATCAAAAGTATCCGGACACCTGGCTGAAAATGGCTTAAAAGTTCGTGACGCCCTCCGTCGGTAATGCTGGAATTCAGTATGGTGTTGGCTCATCCTTAGCGTTGATAACAGCTTCCACCATCACAGGTGTACGTTCAAATCAGGTGCTGGAAGGTTTCTTGGGGAATGGGAGCCCATTCTTCACGGAATGCTACACTGAGGAGAGGTATCGATGTCAGTCGGTGAGGCCTGGCACGAAGTCGGTGTTCCAAAACATCCCTAAGGTGTGCTATAGGATTCGCGTCAGGATACTGTGCAGGCCAGTGCATTACAGGAATGCTATTGTCGTGTAACCATTCCGCCACAGGCCGTGCATTGTGAACAGGTGCTCGATCATGTTAAAAGATGCAATCGCCATATCCAAATTGCTCTTCAACAGTGGGAAGCAAGAAGTTGCTTAAAACACCAATGTAGGCCTGTGCTGTGATAGTGCACGCAAAAAACAAGGGGTGAAAGCCCCTCCACGAAAAACACGACCATACCATAACACCACCACCTCCGAATTTACTGTTGGCACTACACGAGCTGGCAGATGACGTTCACCGGGCATTCGCCATACACACACCCTGCCATCGGATCGCCACATTATGTACCGTGATTCGTCACTCTACACAACGTTTTGCACTGCTTAGTCGTCCAATGCTCAAGGCTCTTACACCAAGCGAGGTGTCGTTTGCGGTATTTACCGGAGTGATGTGTGATTTATGAACAGCCGCTCGACCATGAAATCCGAGTTTTCTCACCTCCAGTCCAACTCTCATAGTTCTTGCAGCGGATCTTGACGCAGTTTGAAATTCCTGTGTGATGGTCTGCATAGATGTGTCGGCCTATTGCACATTACGAGTCTCTTTAACTGTCGGCGGTCTCTGTCAGTCAACAGACGAGGTTGGCCTGTGTGCTTTTGTGCTGTACGTGTCCCTTCACGTCTCCACTTCACTATCACATAGGAAATAGTGGACCTAGGGATGTTTAGGAGTGTGGAAATCCCGCATACAGACTTACGACACAAGTGATACCCAATCACCTTGCCACGTTCGAAGTCCGTGAGTTCTGCGGAGTGCCCCATTCAGCTCTCACGATGTCTAGTGACTACTGAGGTCGCTGATACGGAGTACCTGGCAGTAGGTGGCAGCACAATCCACCTAATATGAAAAACGTATTTGTTTGGTGGTGTCCGGATACATTTGATCACATAGTGTATATCAGTTGTTGACTAATCCCAGTTTTCAGAAAAGCTTTTCGTGTTCTGAATAGTATACATTTTATATCCTCTCTATTTCGGCTAACATCAGTTATTTTACTGTCCAAACAGCAATACGTCGATCATCTTTAGAGTCTCATTTCCTAATCCAATTCCTTCTGCATTAGCTGATGTAATTCCGCTATATTCTATGAACTTGTTTTACTTTCGTTCATATTCATCTTACAACTTCTTTTCAAGAGACTGGCCATACCTCCCTGCGGGTCCGGGGGTTAGAATAGGCCTGATGTATTCCTGCCTGTCGTACGAGGCGACTAAAAGGACTTTCACACGTTTCGGCCTTTATGTGATGGTCCCCTGTAGGGTTTGACCTTCAAAATTTTCCCGAAGAGCGAGCCAGTTGAGGAAGGGCGCCTTACAAGGTGCATTGTGTCCATCGTGCATTGAGATCTTTAGCCCACTTCCTCATCGTCGCATTGCAGACCTGCCCATTCTCCATCTCTTGGGTGAGGACACCTTCCTGGGTGTGTTTTCCGCCATGCACTATGCAGTGTCGATTTCTGCATTGACGATGAACATGGACTTCTTTGCACCTGATATCCAGCACGGTAGCTAGTACATTGTGGTGGGGCCGCCATGTACCCTGTTGGTTGTAGCCCCCTGACCACACAGGGATCGCTCTGCTGATGCTGCGCCATCAACTCCCTACGTATGCCAAGGGGTAGATGCACATCCCCTTGGGGCATTGGGACTCCCGGCAATGGCCATCTTGCAAGGTGGCCTTTGCTGCGGCTGGTTGGCGCCCGTGGGGAGGGCTCCTGGCATCAGGGCGGATGACATGCGATGAAGCGTAGTCCTTTATCTCTTGCTGGTGGTGAAGCACCAGCAGTCTCTAAGCGATCACAAGCTCAATTCAATGCACAGAAGTATGACCCCAAATCGTGCCCCCTCCCCCCCCCCCCTCCCCTGCTGGCCACACCATGGGAGGAACGTCAGGCTAAGGATAGCAGCGGACCTTATTCGCCCCGGTACCTTGTATGTTTGCGAGTTGATGGGGAATCTTCCATGACGATGAAGCCTCAGTTTTTTGTTGAGCATTTAGAGGACAAGTTTGGGGAGGTGGAGGGCTTGTCCAAAATGAGATCTGGGTCAGTCTTGATCAAAACGGCATCCTCTTCCCAGTCACAGGAGTTACTCGCTTGTGACAAGCTGGTGGATGTTTCTGTAACCATCACGCCCCATAAGACCCTAAATGCGGTCCAGGGTATCATATTTCACAGAGACCTTCTTTTGCAGTCCGACAATGACCTGCGCACCAGTTTAGAGCGGCGAGGTGTAAATTTCGTCCGGCGTGTCCACCGGGGTCCGAAGGAAAATCGTGTTGCCACCAGTGCCTGCATCTTGGCCTCTGAGAGTGATACATTGCTCAAGAACGTAAAGGTGGTGATCTACCAGTGTGATGTAAAGTCCTATATCCCTCCCACGATGTGGTGCTTTAGGTGCTGGAAGTTTGGCCATATGTCTTCCTGCTGTACTTCCAGCGTCACAGGTCGAGATTGCGGACGCCCATCACATCCCGATACTCCATGTGCCCTGCGTCCGATCTGTGTCAACTGCAGAATGCACTATTCACCTTGTTCCTCTGACTGCAGGATTCTCCAGAAAGAAAGGAAAATAATGGAGTAAAAGACGCTGGACAGACTGACCTACACTGAGGCTAAGAGAAAATTTAAACACCTGCATCCTGTGCTTATGACATCGTCTTACGCCGCAGCTACAACAGTTCTGGCACCATCAGCTCCTCCAACCCAGGTCAGCTCTCAGAGCCAGAGGACTACACCTGCCCCCTTGATGGTGGGGGGCATTTCCCTCCCTGTTGCTCTTGCACTACCTACTTCTGGAGCAACACTCCCTCCCTCCCAACCATCAGGGACGTCCGTCAGCACTTCTAAGCCGGAGAAGCGTAAGCCTTCTTCGGCTTCTCTCACTAGGGAGGGGTCCCTTGGGTTACTCCCTTCCCAGATTTCTCTGAGTGGGAAAGACGACACCCGCCAGTGGCTGAAGAGCCCAAAAACAGCTGGTCGTAGGACTTCACGCTCATCCTCAGTCCCGGAGACTGAGCCAGTGAAGTCCTCCCAGCCAGGGAAACCCAAGGACGAGTGAGAGAAATCCAAAAAGAAAACTCCTAAGACCAAGGAAATTGCGGTGGCAACCACAACACCGCAACCTACAAGCTCTGCCTCTGAGGATGGGGTGGAGATTTTGGCGTCCGCAGAGGACCTAGATCTCGCCAGACCCTCAGACACAATGGATATAGACTGCTCAGGCAATAAATCGGTGGCAGCAGGTGACTCTGAGGCGTAAACTGCCGCACTGAATGTTCCATGCCTTCCCAGTCTCACGATGTCATCCACCAGTGGAATTGCGGTGGTTTTTCCACCGCCTGGCTGAGCTGCGGCAACTGTTAAAGCTTTACATCTGCTATCTGCATTGCACTCCATGAAACCTGTTTGCCAGCAATTCAGACCCCTGCCCTCCGCGGCTGTAAGGGACATACAGGAACTTTAGCGACTATAATAGAGTGTCAGGGGGAGTCTCCGTTTATGTCCTAAACTCACTCTGTAGTGAACATGTGCCCCTTCAAACTCCTCTTGAAGCTGTGGCTGTCAGAATAAGGACGACGCAGGAAATAACAGTATACAATGAATATATTCCTCTGTTAGTGCAGTACCCCCGAATGTATTAGCTGCACTGATTGATCAACTCCCTAAACCTTTCCTACTTCTGGGAGATTTTAATGCCCATAACCCCTTGTGGGGTGGTACCATGCTTGCTGGTCGAGGCAGAGATGTCGAAACTTTACTGTCGCAATTCGACCTCTGCCTCTTAAATAATAGGGCCGCCACACATGTCAGTGTGGCTCATGGTAGTTACTCCGCCATTGATTTGTCAATTTACAGCCCAGGACTTCTCCCATCTATCCACTGGAGAGCACATGACGAGCTGTGTGGTAGTGACCACTTCCCCATCTTCCTGTCACTGTCCCAATGTCGGGTGATTTCCCTAAATCACTCCAGGTAAATGCCGGGATGGTTCCTGTGAAAGGGCACGGCCGACTTCCTTCCCCATCCTTCCCTAATCCGATGAGACCGATGACCACGCTGTCTGGTCTCCTTCCCCAAACCAACCAACCAACCAACCCAATGTCGGTCAGACGGACGCGTGCCCAGAAGGGCTTTGAACAAGGTGCACCGGGGAACTTTCACCTCTGCTGTCACCGCCGAATCTCCCCAACACGGTAACATCAATGTGATGGTTGAGCAGGTGACTAGCACAATTGTTTCTGCGGCAGAAGACACAATCCCTCACTCTTTAGGCTGCCTGAGGCGTAACGCAGTCCCTTGGTGGCCGCCGGAAGTCGCTGAAGCAATTAAGGAGCGTCGGCGAGCTCTACAGCGGCATAAGCCGCTTCCTTCCCTGGAGCAGCTCATAGCCTTTAAACGGTTCCGTGCCCGTGTTTGCTACCTTATCAAACAACGGAACGAGGAGTTTTGGGAGAGATCAGACTCAGCCATTGGGTGCCACATGTCACCTTCCCAAGTCTGGGCAAAGAACAAACGTCTTTTCGGCCCATCAGCCTCACCAACGTTCTTTTTGTAAGCTGCTGGAACGTGTGGTATGTCGGCGGTTGGGTTGGGTCCTGGAGTCACGTGGCGTGTTGGCTCCATGTCAGGGCGGCTTCCGCCGGGGTCGCTCTACCACTGATAATCTTGTGTCCATCGAGTCAGCCATCCGAACAGCCTTTTACAGACGGGAACACCTGATTGCCGTCTTTTTTGACTTAAGTAAAGCGTATGACACCCCGACTTGGCGACATCATATCCTTGCCACATTGTATGAGTGGGGTCCGCGGGGACCACTCCCAATTTTTATCCAAAACTTCCTGTCACTCCGTATTTTCCGTGTCCAAGTTGGTGACTCCTATAGTTCCATCCATATCCAGGAGAATGGAGTCCCGCAGGGCTCTGTATTGAGTGTCTCTCTATTTTTAGTGGCCATTAACGGTCTAGCAGCAGCTGTCGAGCCCTCTGTCTCACCTTATCTATATGCAGACGACTTCTGCATTTCGTACTGCTGCTCCAGTACTGTTGTTGCTGAGCGGCACCTCCAGGGAGCCATCCACAAGGCGCAGTCATGGGCTCTAGCCCGCGGCTTCCAGTTTTCAGCCGCAAAGTCGTGTGTCGTGCACTTCTGTCGTTCATCCGGAACCCGCACTTCACCTTGATGACGATCCACTCACTGTAGTGGATACATATCAATTCCTGGTGGAGGCTGGTGTCCCTCCACTGCAGATCAGACGTGCACGACTGCTCGCCAGTTAGGCAGCACACATTCATAGTTCCCCTGAGCATCCGACTTACCGGCTCCTTTTCCCGCCCGCGGCAGGCCATCTCCCGCATCGGCGGCCCAGATCGGGGCTAACGATTGCGGTTCACGTGTGGTCCCTTCTCTCCAAAGTGGAGTCTTTCCCTTTACCACCTCTACTTGCAGTCTGTTCACGTACGCCTCCATGGTGTACGCCTCGCCGCAGCTTCGTCTGGACCTTTTGCATGGCCCTAAGGACTCTGTTAACCCCGCCACTCTCCACTGTCACTTCCTCTCGATTCTTGACGTGTTCCGGGGCACTAAAGTGATTTACACTGACGGCTCAATGGCTGATGGTCACGTAGGCTTCGCATATGTTCATGGAGGAGATGTTGAGCAGCACTCCTTGCCAGTTGGCTGCAGTGTTTTTACTGCAGAGCTGGCGGCCATATCTCGTGCTCTTCAGTACATCCGCTCATGCTCTGGCGAGTCATTTCTCCTGTGTACTGACTCAATGAGCAGCCTACAAGCTACCCTCTATTAGCGTCCATTCAGGAGTGCATCTACGCCCTTGAACAGTCCTGCCGTTCCGTTGTGTTTGTGTGGACCCCAGGACACGTGGGAATCCCCGGCAACGAACTTGCAGACAGGCTGGCCAAACAGGCGACGCGGAAACGGCTTCTGGAGATAGGCATCTCCGAAGCTGACCTGCATTCTGTCGTTCATCGCAGGGTTTTCCGGCTTTGGGAGACGGAATGGCATAACAGCACGCACAACAAACTGCGTGTCATTAAGGAGACTATGAATGTGTGAAAGTCTTCCATGCAGGCCTCTCCCAGAGAATCAGTTGTCCTCTGCCGGCTCCGCATTGGCCATATGTGGCTAGGAACGCATGGCTACCTACTCCGTCGCGAGGACCCAACTAAGTGTCGCTGTGGCTCTCAAATGACAGTCGTCCACCTCTTGCTGGACTGCGCACTTCTAGCCGCTCTGCGGCAGACTTTTAACTTTCCCAGCACCCTGCCTTCGGTGTTGGGCGACAATGCCTCCACAGCAGCTTTAGCTTTGCGTTTTATCTGTGAGAGTGGATTTTATACTTCTATGTAGGTTTTAGTGCATGTCCTTTGTCCCTCTGTGTCCTCCACCCTAGTGCTTTTAGGGTGGAGGTTTTAATGTGTTGCAGAGTGGCTGGCTTTCCTTTTTTATTCTCGTGCTTGGCCAGCCACTCTAATCTGCTTTCATGTCTTACTCTCTTCTGTTTCTAGCGTCCCTCTGTTGTTTCCTTGTTCTTTTCTGTTTCTTTTAGTGTTCGTTGCCTTCCCTTCGTTCTTGTGGCTTTTCCTTTCTTTCCATTTTGAGTTATATGTTTTGTCCGTTTCATTCTCACCCTTGTGGCATTGTTTTATTAGGGAGAAGGGACCGATGACCTCATAGTTTGGTCCCTTCTCCCGCCTTTAAACAAACAACCAACCACGGGCCATACCATTCAACCGCTCTTTATAAGTGATTCGTTGCCTCTGACACAATGACAATGTCATCAGCAAACCTCGAAGTTTTTGTTCCTTCTTCTTGAAGTTTAATTTCTACTTAGCCGGCCGAAGTGGCCGTGCGGTTAAAGGCGCTGCAGTCTGGAACCGCAAGACCGCTACGGTCGCAGGTTCGAATCCTGCCTCGGGCATGGATGTTTGTGATGTCCTTAGGTTAGTTAGGTTTAATTAGTTCTACGTTCTAGGGGACTGATGACCTCAGAAGTTAAGTCCCATAGTGCTCAGAGCCATTTGAACCATTTTTTTTTTCTACTTGGTGTCATTTACTACTTGATCAATGTGCAGACTGAATAACATCGCCGATATGGTACAATTCTGTCCCACTCCTTTCTCAACCACAGCTTCCCTTTCACGCCCTTCGACGCTTGTAACTGCAATCTAGTTTCTGTACAAGCTGTATACAGCCTTTCGCTTCCTGTGGTGTGTTCCTGCTATCTTCAGAATTTCAAAGACTGTATTTGTCAAAATTATCAAAAGATTTCTATAACTCTACAAACGTTATAAATGCGTTTCCTTAATCAATATTTTAAGAGAAGTAAGTCCAGCCAGCATGGCCCCTCAGTTGCTACACTTCTCCGGAACTCAAATTGATCTCCCCCAATGTCAGGTTGTACCAGTCTACATTCCTCTCTATATTTGTTGGAGTAGGAATTAAACTCCAGGGAGAAGAAATAAAAACTTTGTAGGTTGCCGATGACATTGTTTTTCTGTCAGAGAAAGCAAATGACTCGGAACAGCAGTTGAACGGAATGGACAGTGTCTTGAAAGGAAGATATAAAATGAACACCAACAAAAGCAAAACGAGGATAATGGAATGTAGTCGAATTAAATCAGGTGACTCTTAGGGAATTAGATTAGAAAAGTAATAGATCAGATTAGCTATTTGGGCTGCAAAATAACTGATGATGTTCGAGGTAGGGAGGATATAAAATGTAGACTGGCAATGGCAAAGAAAGCTTTTCTGAAGAAGAGACTCGCTCTGTAACGGTAGGCCGGCCAGCGCAGCAGTCCTTACGGTACGGCGCCGGTTTGGACACGTAAAGCATAGGATAAGAGTGTGGCTGATCGCTGGTACCAACAGTAATTGTGTCGCTTTTGGAGGCCTGCCCACAGCGACGAGTATGAAATGTTCTCATTCCAGTGACATCGCCGCGTGCTACTGAAACCTGTGCTGCACATTGCAGTAGCAACAGCACCGTTTCGAATAAAAGCACACTGTTAGTCCGCTAGTACCTTCTTTTCTGTCTCTGTATTGGAAGTGACTCAAAGATTTCGGTCGCAGTCGTTCTGAAAAGTAGTAAAAACAACATTGGCTCTAAGGTTTCGCTAAAATATGATAACCAGTCTCATTAGAGAACAAAACATGCAAAATAATTTAATTTTCTTGTCGCCTTTAGTTATAACCGTGCCTACCGAGAAGTGGCTGGGCTAACGAGCGCTTTGAAGTCTAGTGTGCCCGTAGTTACGGAGAAACGACTGGTTGTAATAACCGACTGGTCCCAGTCGATTGTTTTTTCGTTTAGTTGGTTATACCTCGATGTTTTTTTAGTCAAGTGAAACTGATCTCTGCGGCTAGATCAACTGTATGAATGTTTGATTCCAAGCAATGTTAAATTTTTCTCCTTGTCCAAGTCATACAGCTTTACAACAGGCTCAGTGGGAGACAATTGAGTGTGGTAAATTATTGTCTTGAACGACTCGTTTTGGAAGTGAAGAGTCTTGTATCGCAAGGAAGAGGATGCTGTTATGGGTGGCCGGTATCACGCGTTCAATGTCTAGGATTACCAGTTTTTGGATACAAATATATATTATTTCACGGAGAGGTAAGAAAGCTTATTTGTAAAAATGAAATGTCTTTCAAAAACATGTATGTGTATACTTATTATTACATAATGAATTTTTCGAACTTCTGACAACAAATGTTGGTAGTTTTTAAAGCTTTAATAATTATTGCTATTATAAATTTATATTTAATCACATTTTTATTTAAATTTATTTAACTCTCTCTCTGGTTTTCACCCATACTCATCACCGATCATTCTCTTTCGGTAAATGGACAAGTGTATAGGAAGCAGCAATTTTAGTTGTTTTGTGAAATCATTTACTTTTTTAGATTCCATACATCAGTCGTATTCAGGAACAAGGACGTAAAACTGAACTAAAAGCTACTTATTGGCAGTAAATAAAAACCAAATATCGAAACGATAATAACTCCGACAGTCAACAATAATGGGGTATTTTCCTATATTAAAAGTATCGTTCAGAGCGTCGTTCTGAATGGTGAGAAACATTCAAATAGCATATTCGGTCAATATTCTCACAAAATGGTATTTTTACGTAAGTAAAGATTAAAAATTATTAAATTTCAAGATTTGCTCAGGTGATCGAAAACGCTCTGTCATCGGCGGAAGCTCTCGTGACGTCACAATGTGTGTTACAGGGGTGTTAGGTGAAAGAAAGGCGATGCGTTTATGGTCTCTTCGTTGTTCAAAAACAACCTAGATTTTTATGTGAAAACTGCGTTGCATGGCGGCTGAGGCGGAAGTACTGTGACAGAGCAATAAATCGCAGAACTGTCTTAGAAGTGAGGAATCGGGAACGGGTTTATTTGTTCATACCATGCTAATAAGGTTTCTCACGGCAAATTGTGAAAGCCTGCTCAATAAAACACAGTGGAAAGTGTTTGAGTTAGAAGATAATTCTGATTATTAATTGCTTTATAGTTGCCATGGCTGCTACTGTTTTCGCGGTAGTGCTTTTAAAATTTCTAGACCGCAAATAATAGTCGTGGTGGACTGCAGAGGATCATCATGTCTGCCTTCAACAGCCTACACATTACAGTTTTTCTGTTCCTCCAGTTCATTAATTTAAACGACTGGAAACTTGTGTCTATGCAACTAATACGGCAGAACCTCTCAAAATCTGTTGTTCTACTGCGTACTTAGCTGCTGCTGAAACACTACGATTCGAGTGCTTAACCGGGACCAACTTTCATTTTATCATAATGCCCTGGTCTTATTATTTTTCCTTGTAGGTTCCAAGCAATGTTGAATTTTTCTTTTCGTGGGTAGGAGACAGCTGGCTGTAGTAAATTATTGTCTTGAACTACTCGTTTTGTAAGTACTGTCTCGTACCGCAAGGGAGAGGATGTTGTTATGGATGGCCGGTATCTTCCTTCTACAACATAAATGCACACGTGGATTAATATGGTTCTTTATTTACACGAACTGGAACAAAGTCCACGTTTTGTCGTCAAAACTCATTGTAACCTGTGACGAACTAGAACCACACAGCGAGTGAACTGACAGACAGAAAAATGGACGACTGAGTGAGACCATCGGTCAGCTGCGGCAGCCTAAATACGTGCTGTCCAGAGGGCGTTGGCGGCCTGTTGCTTGTGGGTGTGTCTCTGGCCTCTCTCGTGATGGGCGCACTCGATGCAGCGCCTACTAATCGATCTTCGCCCTTCATCTTCGCCGACCGGTGTGTGCTGGGGCGACAGCTTACGCCAGCGCACTCCTCCTCCCCCTGAAGGAGGGGAGGATGCGAACCTTACCGGGGGGGGATAAGCTGGACATCGGGAGCTGTGACAGTGGAGGACGACGTTCTCCCGACCGCACCCTGCCGTCGGGCTTTCGAGGCAACGGGAACATCCCCTGGAAAACTTGTGCACGGGCACACGTCCGGGCCAGAGGGCGCGCCCTGGGGCGACGACGGGTCCACGTGCGTCAGGCGGCGATGGGGCCGGAGGTGGCGAGGGCGCATCCGTCGTCCATCCGCTTGGTGCCGTGAGGCCGTGAATCTGGGGGCACAAATACAGCACAATTGTGGGGCAAACCAAAGGCAAGAATTTGGTTCTGTTGGCGGCGCTGCAAAGCCGAGTACGTATAGGAGGCAATACGTTCCTGGATCTCGTCTCTTTCCCAGCGCCCACGAGAGCCATAAACCCTGAAAAGAACGAGGTCGTGCAGCACAAGGCGATACTTGCGGACCACTGGCGGCGCCGGACGCTACGGTGGGTGTCGCAAGTGAAACGGCGTCTGGTGGCGGCTGCTTGCAGAAGTTCCGCTGTCGATGGTCCGTCTATTGGGTGGGAGCGGCAGGAGGCGAGGAAGAGCTGCAGCGCCTCTTCCCGTGTCGGGTGGTGCGAAGCGAAGCCACCTGTGTAAAAGTGGGTACGAAGCGCTCTGCTTCTCCGTTGGACTAGGGCTGAAACGAACCGCTTGTTAGATGACAAATGACATTTCGCTAACAAAACCGTTCAAAGTCACGCGGAGTGAACTAAAGTCCGTTGTCCTACACAAGTACTTCTGGCAAACCTCTGCAGAATATGGAGGACGACGCTCGATTGGTACCACGGGATGTGGATGGCCATAGGCACCGCAAATGGGAACTCGATAAGAGTCTACCACTATGAGCCAACGAGTGTTCCAAAATGGTCGTGCAAAGTCTATGTGCGCCCATTGCCACGGGGACGCCTGTGGCGGAGCGGATTGGTTTTCCGCGCATGCGCTACACTGTGATGTCATCTGTTCAATATGGTCGTCCATGCCCTGCCAAGTGTAGTGGCGTCGCGCTAACTGTTCAGTGCGAACAATTCCCCGATGTCCTTGGTGGAGCAACCGCAACACATCCTTTTGCAACACTTTGGGAATAAGCACACGCGATTGTCCAGTCATTTTGAACTAGAATCACATGTTGTACTGAAAGGTTATGCTGACGTGCAAAATGTCGGCGCACAACTGAGTTCCAGATACTGTTCAATGAATGAGGCCAAGACGTGCGAAAGTAATGCAACAAAATCCTGAGATGTGGGTCTGCTTTCGTGGCCTGTGCAATTTTTCTGTAGTGCAAGGGAAAACATTCCAACAATTCACAGTTCTCTGCATAAATTTGCCAATAAGATGCGGCAGATGCATCAAAATCAGAGTCTGGGCCAATCGGAAGTCGAGATACGGGGTCTCCATTGCCATGCTTTGCCGTATGTCTGTATACAATTTCGTGCTAATACTGCGAAAGCAACAGAGGCGAGCATTGCAATTCTTTAGCGGTGACCTTAGGAACCGGCTTTGATGGACGAAACAAGAAGTGGAAAGGCTTGTGATCTGCCACTAAAAAGAGTTTTCGACCATACAAACAGTGATGGAATTTGGTCACGCCGTACACTATAGCGAGAGCCTCTTTTTCTATTTGAGAATAACTGCACTGAGTTTAACAACTTTGAGGCAAAAGCAGTAGGTTTGTCTTGTGCACCAATTCTGTGCGAAAGCACAGCGCCGATTTCGTAAGAGGAAGCGTCTACTAGCAAAATCACTGGTTTGGCTGGGGCAAAGTGCACTAAACATCTGTCACTGAGTAAAGCGTTTTCGAGTTTCTGAAATGCGTCGTGTCACTCTTTAGTCCACACGAAAGGCACATTTTCCCGACGCGAGAGGTACAATGGGGCCGCGATTTGAGCGGCATTCGGTATGAACCGAATGTAGTATGTCATCTTGCCTGGTACTGACTGCAGTCCAGATACTTTTGCTAGGAACAGGCAGGTCACGGATTGCAGGCAATTTAGATTGGAAGGGGTGCACACCCTGACTTTTTATCACATGACCTAAATACTGTAGTTCTGTTTGAGAAAAATCACACTTTTCGAGACGACACTTGAGTCCTGCTTCTGACAACACTCGATAAAGAGTACGCCAATTGGCAATGTGTTCCTCTGGTATACGACCTGAGACAACAATATCGTCAAGGTAGTTTGAACAAAATGGCACTTTTGCAGTCAGCTGTTCCAAGTAACGTTGAATAATGGGCGGGTGCGGAAGCACTGCCCGAGGGCAGACACAAATACTTGAACAGTCCAAAGTGTGTAGTTACAACACTTTCTGTGATTCTTCATCCATTGGAATTAGCAAGTACGCATCACGCAAATCTATCTTAGAAAAGTAGCGTCCTGCACCAAGCCTGTCCATGAGTTCCCCAGGGCGAGGTAACGGATAAGTGTCTGCTACTGTCTGTGTGTTGACTGTAGACTTGAAGTCAACACACAAACGCAAATACGACCAGAAGGCTTAGGCAACAAAACCAATGAACTTACCCACTGACTAGCTTGAATGGGAGCAATTACACCATTACCTTGTAATTCTTTCAATTTACTGTCTACTTTGCCTCTTAAAGCAATTGGAACGGGGCGGACTCGGAAAACTTAACTGTGCATTGTCTTTCAATGTAACATGCGCTACAAAGTTATTAGCTTTTCCCCTTCCTTCTGCAAATAGTTCAGGAAATTCTTTAAGCAAGCTAGCGACATTGTCTTTGGTGCAAAAGCTGACACTGAAGTACATTGTCGTGGGGGGTAAGCCCAAACAGAAATAAGGTATCTAGACCGAATATGCTCTCACTGTCTCTTTATTTCCAAACAGTAAAATTCACTGTCCTAGTGTGAGATTTGTAAGTGGTAGAGAAACTACACTGTCCGAGCACTGGAATTTCCTGTCCGTTGTAAGCAGTGGTGAGCCTGACTGTTCGTACGTGGCACGATTAAGCAACGTTAGTGAGGCACCTGTGTCTAACTGAAAGTTCACACGGCGGCCAGCAGTTCGTAATGAGAGAAACAGTTTGTTAGAACGGCACTGTACAACGTTAGGGTGAGAAGGAGGCACAGCCATAACCTTACATTTGTCAGAACCTGTTGTAGGTTTGTAAAACAAAACGTTCACTGCATGTGCACGAACCTCTTTTTTTTCTGGGAGCGGAAAAAATTGGCGGTTTGTGCAGTTGCAAACAAACTGCTTGGACATGGATTTTTTTCACACACATGTAACACGTTGCGTTATATGATGGGAGATCCTGTCTTTTATGGCGATCCGAACATGGTTACTAATTTACCCTCGATACGTTGGCGAAAATACGTTTAATTCCGGAGGTACGCATAAAACACCATTCGAAATTGTGCTAAACGCATTCTCCGAAAATTATCTGGAGCAGTTAGTTAATGAGCCCACGCGAATAGTAAACGGTTGTGAAAACACGCTTGACCTCTTAGCAACAAATAATCCTGAGTTAATAACCAGCATCAAAATGGATACAGCAATTAGTGAACACAGGGTTGTCGTAGAGAGATTTAATATTGTAACCCCCCAAATCCTCCAAAAACAAAAGAAAAAATATACCTATTCAACAAAAGTAGAGAAAAATTCACCTGACGCCTTCCTAAGAGACAATCTCCACTCCTTCCAAATTAATAATATAAGTGTAGACCAGATGTGGCTTGAATTCAAAGCAATATTATCGGCAGCAATTGAGAGATTTATACCAAATAAATTAAGAAACGACATAGCTGATCCCCCTTGGAACACAAAACGGGTTAGAACACTGTTGCAGAAACAACGAAACAAACATGCCAAATTTAAACAGACGCAAAATCCCCAAGATTGGCGATCTTTTACAGAAGCTCGAAATTTAACACGGACTTCAATATGAGATGCCTATAATAGTTTCCACAACGAAACTTTGTCT
Source organism: Schistocerca nitens (assembly GCF_023898315.1). Taxonomy (NCBI): domain Eukaryota; kingdom Metazoa; phylum Arthropoda; class Insecta; order Orthoptera; family Acrididae; genus Schistocerca; species Schistocerca nitens. The sequence goes on along the minus strand of NC_064620.1, from coordinate 631,181,145 downwards.
CGAATCCTGGCAGAAAATCCAGAGGGATTCCGGTCGTATGTGAAGTATGTTAGCGCCAAGAAACAATCAATGCCTTCTCCGCGCGATAGCAATGGAGATACTATCAAAGACAGTGCTGCCAAAGCAGAGTTGCTAAACACACCCTTCCGAAAGGCCTTCACAAAAGAAGACTAAGTAAATATTCCAGAATTCGAATCAAGAGCAGCTGCCAACATGAGTAACGTGGAAGTAAATATCCTCGTAGTAGTGAAGCAACTTAAATCAATAAAAGCAAGTCCTCTGGTCTAGACTGTATACCACTCAGGCTCCTTTCAGAGTATGCTGATGCAGTAGCTCCATACTTAACAATCGTATACAACCGTTCGCTCGACCAAAGATCCGTACCCAAAGACTGGAAAGCTGCACAGTTTACACCAATATTCAAGAAAGGTAGTAGGAGTAATCCACTTAATTAAAGGCCCATATCATTAACGTCGATATGCAGCAGGAGTTTCGAGCATATACTGTGTTCGAACATTATGAATTAACTCGAAGAAAACGGTCTATTGACACACAGTCAACATGGGTTTAGAAAACATCGTTCTTGTGAAACACAACTAGCTCTTTATTCGCATGAAGTGTTGAGTGATATTGACAAGGGATTTCATATCGATTCATTATTTCTGGATTTCCGGAAGGCTTTTGACACTGTACCACACAAGCAGCTTGTAGTGAAATTGCGTGCATATGGAATTTCGACTTAGTTATGTGACTGGATTTGTGATTTCCTGTCAGAGAGGTCACAATTCGTCGTAATTAACAGAAAGCCATCAAGTAAAACAGAAATCATTTTTGGCGTTCCACAAGGTAATGTTATAGGCCCTTTGCTGTTCCTTATCTACATAAACGATTTGGGAGATAATCTGAGCAGCCGTGTTCGGTTGTTTGTAGATGACGCTGTCGTTTATCGACTAATAATGTCATCAGAAGATCAAAAGAAATTGCAAAACGATTTAGAAAAGATATCTGAATAGTACGAAAATTGGCAGTTGACCCTAAATAACTAAAAGTGTGAGGTCATCCACATGAGTGCTAAAAGGAACTCATTAAACTTCGGTTACACGATAAATCAGTCAAATATAAAGGCTAGAATTACAATTACGGACAACTTAAACTGAACCACGTAGAAAATGTTGTGGGGAAGGCTGACTAAAGACTGCGTTTTATTGGCAGGGCACTTAGAAAATGTAACAGATCTACTAAGGAGACTGCCTACACTACGCTTGTCCGTCCTCTTTTAGAATGCTGCTGCGCGGTGTGGGATCCTTACCAGATAGCACTGACGGAGAACATCGAAAAAATTCAAAGAAGGGCAGCACGTTTTGTATTATCGCGAAATATGGGAGAGAGTGTCACAGAAATGATACAGGATTTTGGCTGGACATCATCGAAAGAAAGGCGTTTTTCGTTGCGGCGGAATCTTCTCACGAAATTCCAATCAATCCGAATGCCAAAATATTTTGTTGACACAGACCTACATAGGGAGAAACGATCACCACGATAAAATAAGGGAAATCAGAGCTCGTACGGAAAGATATAGGTGTTCGTTCTTTCCGCGCGGTATACGAGATTGGAGTAATAGAGAATTGTGAAGGTGGTTCGATGAACCCTCTGCCAGACACTTGGATGTGATTTGCAGAGTATCGATCTAGATGTAGATGTAGAACATCCAGGGTAAGGCTTCACTAAACTTACAGGCCTGTTTAAAAGTCTACGTGGCTGTCTGCGCGTCTGTGTAAGCGCTCGTTGTTGTGGCTGCTTGGGGCTGAAGCCAGCAAGGGGCGACTCGAACCGAAAAATCAGGGCCTATGGCAGCCCAGTCATATTGCTCTAAGATATGCAATACTTGGGGAAGTGTTGTTGGATCAGAGTACTTTAAGAGCTATTCCCGTATTCTGCTATCTGGGACACTGAATGTTATTACATCACGTACCATTAAATCACTGTAAAACTTGGCACAACTACACTTAAATTTACACTTTCTAGTCGTATCTGTTAATTCTGTGTACCAATGACGATACGTCTGTTCCGACTTTTTCTGCAAGCGAAAGAACTGAAATCTAGCTGCAGCTACTTGGACTTGCTGGTCATAGTATTTAGTTAATGCAGCGATTATTTGATCGTAGAAGAGTTCGCCGGGAGACGCAGTTGGGAAGAGTTTTTGTATTAACCTGAACACTGGGGACCCCACAATCGAAAGGAAGTGTTGTAACTTCAACAGCACCTCGAACACGATGAACTTGACAGTGTGCTTGGAACTGAATCAGGTATACAATCCATTCATCCTCCGTTTCGTTAAAATGCCGGAACTTTGGTATACTGGTTGGTGGCACTTTCTGGGTTGCTCGGTTGGTCGGTTATGGTTGTGCGGCCGACACAGCTTGTGCAGCCAGAAGTTGTTGTACCGCCGTCAGTAATATCTGTTGGCTCTGAAACTGGAAAACTTTTGTTGGATTCATTTCGTTGGCCGCCTGCGGATGAGGCGCGTGGGCGGGCGATGGAGGGGGGGAGGGAGGGGAATTCATGGTTTACACAGATACGTAAATCGAGCGAGCAAAGCCTCTGAAAAGGAAATTTGATTAGTTCTGCGGCTCCCCTCCTGGAATACATGCAAGAACACACCAAACAATTAGCAATTCCAAACACTTGAACACGATCAGTTCTGCAATCTTCAGCCAAGTTCAGTATCTTCGATGGCAACTGAATTATCCTCGTTCGCCACTGTAGAATCCTGTACCACAAGGTAGTAAGGGAGAGGATGTTGTCGGTGGACGGTATGCTCCTCCAAGCCCGCCCAGTTAGCCGCTCGGTTTCCGCACTGGGAAGGAGCGCCTGGTCCCCGGCACGAATCCGCCCGGCGGACTTGTGTCGAGGTCCGGAGAGCCGGCCAGTCTGTGGATGGTTTTTAGGCGGTTTTCCATCTGCCTCGGCGAATGCGGGCTGGTTCCCCTTATTCCGCCTCAGTTACACTATGTCGGCGATTGCTGCACAAACAAGTTCTCCACGTACGTGTTTACCACCATTACTCTACCACGTAAACATAGGGGTTACACTCGTCTGGTGTGAGACGTTCCTCAGGAGCCGAACTGCACAATAACCCTGAAAGAGTGGTTCAGTGTGGGGCGACGGAGGGGTGAAGTGAACTGCGGTAGTCGTCGTGGGATAATGGACAACTGCGACTGCGGCGGGGACGGAGCCTCTCCGTTGTTTCTAGGCCCCCGGTTAACATACAATACAATACATTACAATACAATCCTCCACCTACAACACAAGTGCACACATGGATTAAAACGGTTCATTATTTACATGAACTGGAACATTTACTTAACCTGAACAAAGTCCATGTTTTGTGGTAAACTAATTAGTAATAGTCTTCTTGAAGAGTGATGTAATGTCAGCATTTACTGCTAGTAAAGTACAATTATGGTTGAGGTAAACTAGTCCCACTGTGGACACTAACCTGGTCGCTATGTACTGTCGTAACCTGTGACGAACTAGACCCGCGCGGCGAGTAAACTGACGGACGCCAAACTGGATGACTGAGTGAGACCTTCCAGTCAGCGACGGCGGCCTGAATACGTGCTGTCGAGAGGGCGTTGGCGGCCTGTCGCTTGTGGGCGAGTCTCTGGCCTCTGTCGTGATACGTGCGCTTGAACCAGCTCCTACTAATCGATCTTCGCACTTCATCTTTGCCGACTGGTGTGCTGGCGACAGCTTATGCCAGCACAGGAAGAATAATGTTGTCAGAAATTGTTAATTGGTTTCTCAAATTGTTCATAATAAGAGCTACATCAGGCATTAAATAGTTTCTTAACACCATCCTTGAGTTTCACCTAAAATTTATCAAATGTAAGATAAAGCTAATAAATGAAAATAGATATTAAAATGTAATATTACTTGACTGTACTAGGAATAAAGTAAATCTAAGGAGAGAACAGGAAGGGAAAAAAATGCTCCAAATAAAGCTCGAACACCACATTAGATGTCCAGTATGCCACCTATTATGCTACAGGCGATGACGTTTTCATATGGAGTGTAATACGCACATTTACGTCTCTATGAGCGAGTTGTAACCACGTTTTACACATCTTCACATTCAGTGGAACAACGAAAAATTTCTCAGAAGCTTTTATAGATGTGTTTGTTCAGTCATTTATAAACATCATTTGTAAGCCAATTTCTGAAACGTAAATTCCAAAATAAAGTATCCCAGTGAATGGAATTTACGACAAATTATTTGTATTTCATGACAGTGATCATTAGGGGGAAAAGACATGTTACGAGCATAAACTGATGTAATTAACAATTTAGGATTTCCAGAAAACAGTCGAACGCTACCCCAAAAGGATCGATTGATGCAGCACAGAACTGAATGTGGCGGCGTAAAGCGAATTCAATTGGTTACGATCTGTGCACATTGCATTTCCTCAGCGCAGTAACTGAGTGATGCCGCATAAACTCTTTCTTCACTTTCGGAATGAGCCACGGACTGAAGCTGCGATATTTTTCCGTCGTTTTAAACGACAAATACGCATGCGCCACAGACGAAGAGCGGCGGCGAAGAGTTTGCGTAATTTGAATTCATGACTACGCTCCCGAACTACGCTGGGATATCGATGTATCTTTATGAGCTGCTTCTTGTTTAAAAAAAGCGCCGAATTTAATGATTTGTCCATGTTGAAATCACTATCTATTTTAAATTTCATCGCCAAACGATTTCAACTCCTGCTTTCAACACAGAGCCCCAAATGGATGAAGCACATGTTAGAATTTCGACCTTCTCATACCGCACAGAATGACCTATGTAGGTAGAATAATTTGCCACAGCCGATTTAATGGGCTATAAGAGCTACGGTGTCAGAGAATCTGTCAAGGATTGTATGAGTCGTTTGCCCAACGCACGAAAGGCCACACTATCAGGTATCTTGTAAACGAAAGCCTTGCGGAGCATGAAGCCGTCGTTGGCGGAACGCAAAAGTGCTGCTGTGTTAACTTTGTGGTCGGTGAAGATCCGACCTAATTTTAACGACGGGTTTCTCACATGCTGCAGGAAAGCAACGTATTTAAATCTCTCTACGTGTTCTTCCTTGTTCCGTATGTCCACCTTAAGGGGAGGTTTACTATCTTTGGCCCGAAAAAAGCATGTTCTTCGAGAATTTATTTCTCAGGATATGATATAGATATCAATGTCAAATTTAGTCAAAATGTTTATCGATATTTCCTCTACAAACTGGAATTTTTTCGACCGGAAATGTCGAAGAGCAAAGGCGGAAGTGCCGTCGGAACGAAACCAAATTTCGATGTAGACCTCCACGCGCGGTATGTCACAGGTCAGCCGGCTCGTCTGAAAACAAAACTGAGTTGACGTTAGCGAAGTATATAAGATTCTTTAGGAGCTGTACCTCGCTTAAGTTATTTGGACCATAGGAAACAAAATGGCGGAAATTTAAAAAAAAAACGACTTCGTCGACCAAGTAAAAATATTTATAGTTGATGGATCGGAATAAAAGTGGTACATCTCCTAGACAATTTAGTTAGATTCGTCGGAAACAAAGAATCATGCGAATCGGTTCAGTAGATTTGAAGTTACCATATCGCGCAATAAAAAAACGCGAGAAAAACGCGTTTGAAGTTTTGACTACATATAAATGCAATATTATGCAACTTACGTTCAATCTGCTATTCCGGGTCCATAAACTAGTCCCTCTTCCTCATATAGGGCGTTCTGCTCGATCTGAACCATCCTGCGCTACTTCAGAGCCTCTCGCACGGCCGGCGACAAGCTGCTTGAATTCGGTGGTCGAATGCTTGACGAACTGCGCCGAATGAGTCCCAGGGTGACGTCCATCGTTGCCATGGTCTTCAGAATTGCTGATACCATTCGTTGAAGCTGCTCACTGCCAGCAGAGTCGCTATCTCACAGTCTTCGCACCAGAATGCAAATGCTTGGGGGCTAACTTCCAAACACACGCGTTCAAACTTTCATTTGAATTTTGTGTGTTTCCTCCCAAGCACCGGTACAATAACTCGTCCTCTGAAAGGGCCTCGTAGATCGGATGAATCACATTTTGAACTTGTTTGGAGAGCAGCTGGTCGTGTTGATATTCGTCCAGATGTCCGGTAGCCTCTGCAATGCGCCACTTGCACCAACTAGTTTCCCCTGCCGGACACTTTTGGTGTCGTGGGTGGTCATCCGTCGAACACTTGTTGTGGAAATACGTTGCACAAATTGCCTTCTTCAACTGTTCCACCGAATTGGAATGCCGTCGGATTGCCAAGCCGAGTACGTCATAAGCTCATTGATCACTTTCATCAGTGTTGGTCATGGACAAGCACATAGAATAATTTTTCGCGGCTACAAACTCGAAATTCCCGAAACAAAAAGTGGTGCTCGAAAAAGGCCGATTTCAGACAGGTACATTTTTTTGTTGAACCGCGAATAACAAACATTTCCGTTCCGTATTCGGAAAAAACGTTTCAGGGGTAGATTCTAAACACTTTTATGGATCCAAAATTCAATTTTAAAAAAATCTATTTTTTGAACCAAAACATAGTAAACCTCCCCTTAATTTTTATGTGTAGAAGCACTTTCGGTCTCCGTGATGCTCCTGCCAGCGTGCCCTTTCTACGTCGGGCAGACGGCTCCTACACCACGTGGAACGTTGAAGAGTACAATGGTTGTATAGAGTGTCCAAGCACTAAGAACGAACTTGAAGACAATTTTATGGGAGATGAGATATGCGACAAGAATTTGACAAATCACTGAAAAATCTAGTCGACACGAAGCCCCCAGAGTGGACGTTTCCTCAATATTCGACAGCCTTGGAAGAGTCAGCTCCAACAAAACTATTCCACTTGGTACACAACACACGTGGTACAGCGGAAGTAGCCTCGGGCGTCAAGAAGACAGGTACTGACTTTTGTGAATATTACCGAACGATCAGTTTAGTGCGTTACAGCTGAAAAATACAGGAATAATGAAAAAACTGTACAAGTCAAACTCGGAGATCAAATGGAAACTTACGTTTATAGCATTTGTAGATCTGGAGAAAGGTGTTCGCAACGTTCAATGGAATACACACTCTCAAGTTCTAAAGGCAGCGGATATTAAATACGAGGAGCGAAAAGGTTATTTACAACTTTTACGGAAAACAAGACTGCAGTCACAATAGCCGAAGGACGTAAAAGGGAAGCAGTCGTTGAGAAAGGAGTGAGACGGGGCTGCAGCTTATCCCGATGTCGTCTAGTCCTTACATTTAGCAAGTAGTAAAGCAGGCGAATGAGAAATTTGGAAGGAGAATTAAAAGAAACGTATTCGAATTTCATCAGGTGATGCTGAAGGAATTAGGAAATGAGGCACTTAAAGTAATCGACGAGTTTTGTTGTTCGGGTAGCAAAATAACTGGCGATGCCGAAGTAAGAGGACATAAAAGGCAGACTGGCTATGGGAGGAAAGGCTTTTCTGACGAAGAGAATTTTATAACGTCTGGTGTAATTTTAAGTGTCGGAGAGTATTTTCTTAAGGTATTAGTCTGTGTGCAGCACTGTACGGAAGTGAAACGTAGACGATAAGCAGTTCGAACGAGAAGGGAATAGAAGCTCTTCGATAGTGGCGATACAGAACAATGGTGCACAGATCGGTTAACTGAGGAGGTTGAGATGAAATAACTTTATGGCACAATTTGACTGAAAGAAGGCCTCGGTTGATAGGCTCCTGAGGCATCAAGGAATCGTCAGTTTGAGAATGGAATGACGTGTGGACTGATCGCTACCACAAACTAGTGCTTTGTCGTTAATAAGCGTTGGTGTGGTACAGACTCTTGTTGTTTTTTGAACCTAAAAAATAATTTACTCAGTTACTACGGTGCATACATTTTCGGATATCGTGTGAGAAAACCGCAGCTGAGGTATGACAGAAGGAAACGGGAGAAGCGTGGCTCCACCCAGTTGGAAATCCCAGTGCGAGTGAAGTTGGTGCCGAGAGACCGACGTTGATGAAGGCGGAGTCTACGTCGGTGCTGTGTTGTGCCGGCTCGGCTACCAGCTACCTACTTAGCAGTACTCGTTATGCGCGGCGACCACAGGCTCCTACAGTGGCGTAACTCTAGCACCCCAAGGTCGGCAGGGAACGTGGCCGCCACAGCCGTTGCATAATCCGAGTACGCGCACCGACACGGCAGTCTGCTTTGGCGCTCGCAAGACCTTCACCTATCCCCCCCTCTTCCTGATAGTTGCATCAGACAGGTGATTCAAAACCCGTTCGATGCCTGAAGGCAAATATGTCTGTTCTGGAATGGCACAAACTTTCAGTTGCGCCAAAAGGTTGTTACAGACTCTGGCCGATCATCGAGTTCCTCTATGACGAGGGCAGGGCCAACCACTGGACTCCAATTCAGGAAGAAGACAGTTCGAATCCCCAGACTGAATTTTGCCGCTCGCTATGCTCAAAACCAATTCCGGGAACAAATTGTGACTAAAAATGCCTTTCGAATTCTCTGAATGTAACCTTTCGACAGAGCTGTCGTTCAAAAAAGTTACACCGTGAAATTACTTCCTTAACGAAAAAAAAAAAACTTCGTTTCGACCGTGTCACGTTGATTTAAGCCAGGTTTATGCAAGTCTAGAAGCGTAAATCAGACTCAGTGAGAGAAAGACAGAACTGAAAAAACTGGTACGAGGCACAGGAAGATTAAACATCACGTTGGAGAAGTAAAATGTTAAGCTACGAAAACTACAACCGAAAACCTCTATTAAAATGGTGAACACACAGCGTCAAATTTCTGCAGTCTAGGAAGTAAGATAACAAAGAGAGGACGATGTCAGTAGAGTCGCAGAGGCGAAGGTAGGCTTACTCGAGCCCCCGATCGATAGTCGAACACGTTGGCCAGCAAGCACCTGACACACAACGCAACGGCGAACCCAACATGTGCTCCATACATTGACGACCTTCAGACCGAGTTTGTTGGTAAAACGTAATTTTTGCAATGGATTTTGCATCGGCTATAGCTGTCTGTGGCGATGTTTTTTGCTTAAGTAAAAGGGAAAAAAAAAGTGGCTATTAGAGAGAAATGGTCATATGTGTTTACTGTCACAACTAGCCGCCAACGATCCACAAGATTATAAGAACTACTTACGAATGAACGGAGAGTCTTTCAAAGACATACTTGCACGAGTTTCCAATTTTATTCAAAAGCAAGATACTAGGAAGAGGGAATCCATTTCTCCTGAAGGACGGCTTGTTGCCACGCTTGTTTTTAATCAGTGGAAGAAGCTTTAAGAACCTAAAGTTCAGCTGTACAATTGGCTCTCAAATGCTCGGAAGGATTGTACCAGAAATATGCGCAGCTATTTTTGATCTTCTCAAGGAAGGCTTCTTAAGGGTAAGTACACAATGGTTGAAATACTTTCGTATTAACCTGAACCTGTTATCACCCAAACTTTTACTTACGTATTATAGTGGAGAAAGTGTTGTTCATACTGATTCTTACAAATGGAAATCAGAAAAGGTGATTTAACTTTTGGTGGAACCAGAGATTTCGTAGTGAGATGACTCTGTATCGGACAGGGAGCCTTGCATTCCGTGCGCTGACATTCTAACAATTTCCTATTTTAGTTTTTACATTTAACTCATACCTCGATGGACGCGCTCTTACGAAGACGTCCAGGAATGGCACCTCAAAGTTAAATCGTGATTGGGAAAAGGCTGTCATCCAGCTTGAAGTTAAAATGCTAAAATTTGGGTACAAGATTCACAAAACAGCGAATACTCCGCTAACGAATCGAAGTCTGACAGCACAAATCTTGCGACACGTTGAGACTAATGCAATGATCCCCTGTGTTTTAAATGTTAATATTTTGCATTGTAATCTAATGAAATGTAATGCAAATCAGTATGTGACAATATTATGAAAAGGGCAGATAGCTGCTCATCAAATATTGGGGATGGCCAGTTGCTGACGGACACAACAAAACGACTGCTAACCGTTCAGCCAAAAAGGCCTCCTTCTGCATTAGACCATATACACACATATTAGCAATAGGGCAATGTTCGTACGAACCCACTCTGCATTGTTGCGAGATTTATTCAATCCAAGATGGCGGCCACAGATGTGGTAATATCATGGTAGGAAGTTCAAATTTTTGCGAGAAAATAGGCCAATTGAGCTACCTCCATTAACCTAACCACCCTCCGCTCACCCCCTCACCCCCCCTCCCCTGTCCACCCCCATCTCGAAATTGACGGGAGAGGACTGAGTCTGTGCTGGGCTGTCAGATAGGAAGGGCATAAGTCTTTATTTTGTACCATTGCTCCCCTCCCGTCACTCCTCTCGAAAATGGCTTTTTGAGGACTTAAGTACGTAGTTGTTCTAAGATACCAAAAAAAAAAAAAAAAAAAAAACTTCCGACAGTATCCCACAAAAATTCTCCATAATTATTCTAGCTCGAGATATCTGATAGTTAAACATTCTTTCGCGGCTGCCTTTCTCTTACCACTCTGCATATGGTTTCATAATGTACTCTGAAGGAGCAAACGCGTCATCTCCCGCCATGAAAAGTGGGACATGCTCACTTCTTCCAGGAAGTGGTCTTGGTGTGCGTTGACCAATCTTTTCTTTAGCAAATCGTACATCCATCTTGGAGCTGTTAAAAATATCACCGTCTGAAATACTTCCCTGCATACCTACCTCGTAACTGCTTACATTGTATTTTGCGTTTACAAATGCTAGCAGCACGATAGTAAATGTTCCAGCTTAATAACGGTAAAATGATCCCGTTCCTGCAGGTTGCAATATTTCAATGTGTCGACCATCTATTGCACCAATACAATGTGGGATGTTCCTTTTGGTCACATATCCATTTGAAACGTCTTCGCGTTCTTCCTTCGTAGATGAGTCCGATAAAAATAAGAAAAAAATATTGTTAACTTTTAAATCTCTTATCTTAATAAGAAGCGCTATAGAGTGAGAGGGGCAGTGTTTTAAAGGTAACATTTCGCCGGCCGTAGTGGCCGAGCGGTTCTAGGCGCTACAGTCTGGTACCGCGCGGCCGGTACGGTCGCAGGTTCGAATCCTGCCTCGGGCAGGGGTGTGTGTGATGTCCTTAGGTTAGCTAGGTATAAGTAGTTCTAAGTTCTAGGGGACTGATGACCTCAGAAGTTAAGTCCCGTAGTGCTCAGAGCCATTTGAACCATTTTTTTGGTAACATTTCGTGCATTTCAGAATTCATCAGAAACATTTAATATAGAGGATGATGATGAAGTTGAGTTAGGTGACTTTTTAAGTAACAGCACTGAGCTGCGGCTCCAGTCTACAAACCATAGTGAAGGCATCCCACCTGTTACACCAAACATCTTTGGGCCCGGAATGTCATCTCCATCATCACACCCAACATCACACTCTCCATCACCTTCAACATCTATCAGAGACCCAAAATTTTGCAAAGCAGAGGCAGAGGACCACTGTCGCAGATAATCCATTAACGTGCATGCATTCTGTCACTTCATTAGTACAAAATAAAAATCCATCGAAAACAACAAGCAAATACTGTGCATTTGCAAATTAGGTTGCTTCAGAGCTTAGAGCAGCAGCAGAAACAGTGGCGTTATTTTATGCAGCTGATAATGGGGCTGTGAATGCAGTAAATTCAGAGACCGTCACTAGGAACCGAGCAAACAGTGACATCTTTATTTTTAATTCTGTAGAGCCAATGCCAATCAGCAATTTTATAAATAAATTATTCCAATTCAGCAATCGTTCTATTTTAAATTTAAGGTAGTGACATGAAGTATGTCCCATTTTGGGTCTTAAAATATATTATCTTTCCTTCTTTTTAGAGGGCAATGGTGACAGGATATAGTGTATCCGAGTGTAAGTGCATGTATTTAAAGTGGTTCTGGCTACTCATATTTTTTTTTTACTTTTAGGTTGAAGTATTTGCCAGCTACTAAGGTAGTCAGGCCTTAATAAGGATTTTCAGTTTCTTTTCTTCAGATAATGCGCTATTGGGAAGGAACTAAATATATTGTATGTGCGAATAAGTGCACATATTAATGTCATAAGAATACATAGAAAGTAAAATAACTGTACTTGCTTCTACAAAATCCTTCAACATTCACCGTAACCACACACACACTAGGTCCAGATTCAGTATACGTGGCCAGTGATATTCGATGAGAATATATTAAACTTCCATACTGTCACCTATTACCCAAAATCGAAGGGCTACAGGAAGTTGTTCCGCTGGTCATCCTTATGCTCTGAAATCTGTGTTTTTCCCTTGAATATGTGGTGCTACTAGCCTCAAGAGTTCTTTGTCAGAAAGACATGTAGGCAATTCAAAATTCTTGAAAACTGGGGTGTGTTAAGTATACAGCTCCTGCGATAAAGAATTATAATATCAATGTGTTTCTCTTTGTAACAAAAATATTCTCGACCACATGCGTCTTTTTTGTATTCATTTTCGTGACTGGTGCTATAGTTCTTGGTGTAAGTGCCGCGAGTATCAGCACAAAACAGACGCATGTGGTCCAGAAAGAGAAAACCATGGAGCTGGTAATTCTGTATTGGAGGAGCGCTATACTCAAGACAGGTAAGTTTACAAGATTTTTGCCAGAACGATCTGTGGGCAATTCGAAGAAATCTTGAGGCTAGTAACACCACATATTCAACGGAAAGAGACAATTTTAGAGCAGCAGTATCATCAGCGGAACAACCTGTTCCAGCCCTTCGATTTTTGGCAACAGTTGACAGCTATGTTAGTTTAATGTACTCTCATCGAATTTCATGCCAACGTAACTTAGAAGTAGATATCCCCGGAGTAGTGAAGCAATTTAAGGCGCTTAATAAAAGCAAGTCTTACAGTCCACATTGTATACGAGTTAGGTTCCTCTCAGAGTATGCTGATGCAGCAGCTCCATTCTTAACAACCATATACAACCGCTCGCTCGACGTAAGATCCGTACCCAAAGACTGGAAAGCTGCACAGGTGACACCAACAGTCAAGAAAGGCATTAGGAGTAATCTACTGAGTTACAGGCCCATGTCATTAACGTTGATTTGCTGCAGGATTTTGGAACATATATAGTGTTCAGACGTTATGAATTACCTCGAAGAGAACGGTCTGTTAACACTTAGTCGACACGGATTTAGAAAACATCGTTCTTATGAAACACATCTAGCCCTTACTCACGCGAAGTTGAGTGCTATCGACCAAGGGTTTCAAACTCATTCCTTATTTCTGGATTTCCAGAAGGCTAGTAACACCGTACCTCACAAGCGGCTTGTATCAAATTGCGTTCTGATGCAATAGCGTCTCAGCTATGTGAATGAGCTTTTGATTTCCTGTCAAAGTAATTGCCAGAAACTCATCGAGTAAAACAGGAGAGGTTTCTAGCGTCCCCCAGGCTGGTGTTGTAGGACCTCTGTTGCTGCTTATCTGTATAAACGATTTAGGAGGCTGTCTGAGCGGCCGTCTCAGGTTCTTTCCAGACGATCTTGTCGATTATGTTCTAGTGACGTCATCAGAAGACCAAAACCAATTGCAAAACGATTTATATAAGATATCTGGTGGAGTGAAAATTGACATTTAAACCTAAATAACGAAAAGTGTGAGGTCATCCACATGAGCGCTAAAAGAATCCGTTAAACTTCGGTCTTACGACAAATCAATCAAATTTAAAGGCTGTAAATTCAACTATACACCTAGGAATTACAATTACGAACAACTTAAATTGGAAAGAACACACAGAAAATGTTGTGGGGAAGACGAACCGGAGACTGCGTTTTATTGGAAGAACACGCAAAAGATGCAACAGATGTGCTAAAGAGACTGCCTACACTACGCTTGTCCGCTCTCTTTCGGAATACTGCTGTGCATTGTGGGATCCTTACCAGCAAGGATTAAGCAAGTTCAAAGAAGAGCAACACGTTTTGTATTACCGAGAAACAGGGGATAGGGGTGTTGCAGACGTGATATAGGATTTGGCGTGACCATGATTAAAATAAAGGCGTTTCTCGTTACGGTGGGATCTTCTCACGAATTTTCAATCTGCAACTTTCTCCTCAGAATGCGAAAATACTTTGTTGACGCCGACCTAGATTGGGTGAAACGATTATCATAATAAAATAAGGAAAATCAGAGCTCGCACGGAAATATATAAGTCTTCGAGAGTGAAATAAAAGAATTATTGTGAAGGTGCTTCGATGAACTCTCTGCCAGGCACTTAAGTATGATTTGCAGAGTTGCCACGTAGATGTACATGTATTAGTGAAACTGTGTGGAAAGAACACACAGAAAATGTTGTGGGGAAGACGAACCGTGAATGTTCAAGGATTTTGTGAAAGTAAGCACTGTTATTTTACTTTGTATACATTCTTAACGCATTACTAGTGTACTTATTCGCACATACTATATATTTAGTTCCTTCTCCATAGCGCATTATCTGAAGGAAAGGAAGTGAAAGTTCTTGTTGAGGTCTGATTGCCATAGTAACTGGCAGATTCTCCAATCTGTGACTAAAAAAATATGAATTGCCAGAACTACTTTAAATACATGTTCTGACACTCATATACACTATATCTTGCCAGAATTTCCGTCTGAAAGGAAACAATGAAAATATATTTTAAGACGAAAATGGAACATAATACATATTACTGCCTTAAACTTACGAGTAAAATAGAACGATTGTTCAATTGAAATAAGTTATTCATAAAATTACAGATTATCGTTGGCTCTACAGATTTTTTTTTTAAAGATAACCCTGAGTTTCGTCATTACCTAGTTACAATCTCGTCCTGCATTTGCAGCCTCATTATCAGTTGGAAAAAATATCGCTGTTCCAGCTGCCACTGCTGTTTTAAGCTCTGATGCAACCCAGTTTGCAAATGCACAGTATTTGCTTGATGTTTTTTATGGTTTTTTATTTTATATTGATGACGTGACAGAATGCATGCACGTTAAAGCTTTATTTGTGACAATGTTCCTCTGCCTCTTCTTTGCAAAATTTGGGTCTATGAGAGATGTTGAAGGTATGGAGAGTGTGATGTTGAGTGTGATGATGGTACTCCAGATGCAAAGATGTTTGGTGTAGCAGGTGGGTGCTTCGCTATGGTCTGTACACTGGGGTTGGGGCTCAGTGATGTTGCTTAACAATTCACCTAACTCACTACCTTCATCATCAGTGGCGGCTACGTGGTGTACATTAAATGTTTATGATGAATTCTGAAATCATACCTTCTCTAAAGCGTCTTATTAAGATACGAGATTTAAATGTTAACAATATTTTTTCTTATTTTTATCGGAATCATCTACGAAGGAAGAATGGGAAGAAGTTTCAAATGGCAACGAGACCAAATGGAACATCCCACATTGCATTGGTGCAATAGATAGCCGACGCATTGAAATAGTGCAACCTGCAGGAACGGGATCATTTTACCGTTATTACGCTGGAACATTTAGTATCGTGCTGCTGGCATTTGTTAACCCACCAGGTATGCAGCGAAGTATTTCAGATGGTGATGTTTTTAACCGCTCCAAGATGGGTGTACAATTTGCTAAAGGAAAGATTGCTCAACCCGCACAGAGACCACTTCCAGGAAGAAGTGAGCATGTCCCACATTTCATGGTGGGAGTGATGTGTTTGCTCTTTCACAGTACATTATGAAACCGTATGCTGAGTGGCAAGAGAAAGGCAGCCGCGAAAGAATGTTTACCTATCGGATATCTCGCGCTAGAATAATTGTGGAGAGTTTTTTGTAATACTGTCAGAAGTTTTTCGATTTCTTAGAACAACTATGTATTTAAATCCTGAAAAAGCGACTTTAGTGATTACTGCAGCCGTGCCTTTGCACAATTGTTTTGGAAGAAATAAAGGAAGTGCCACAGTTTACTCACCATCTGGCAGCTCTGATGTTGTGGATCCAGAAACAGACAGGGTTTCAGATGGTAGCTGGAGGGTGTATCCACAAAATAAGGCTTCAGAGAAAGGTAGGGAACGCAGGAATAACCGTAAAGACATTGGATGTTGGAAAAGTGATATAGTAAGAGAAATCTGCATCAATGAAAAATGTATGAAAGGACAAATGTAATTAAAAACTTCCGAACAAAACCCTTACAGCTTTTATTATAAACAATATAAGCCATGAGTTAGGGAACTAATTTGTATAAGATATTGGTAAAGTGATAAGGCAAGAGTGATAAATAAATATCCAGTAAAAAGACAGGTGTGATTACAAACGTATGACCTCAAAACCCGACAGCTTCAGTTTTCTAATGAATGACATTTTACTTACAACTGTAAATTTTTATCCCCCTGGCCCGTTCACGCTCTCCAAAAACTTTGTATGTTCTAAAAATATCCAATTCTGAACGTAGATATCAGCTGTCCTGGATGCACCTTGTTCTCAGTATTTTAGAATGTTCGCGATTGAATTGAATTTTTCATATTGGTCCATTTTCTTTCACATTCCACAAGCAGTGGATCAATTTATTCTGAAACTTCCTTCAACACCGAAACGGATGGATCCCACAGAGGTTTCCTGATTTCAGTTTTCAACAAAAACTGAGTAGTTCTTTCTGTTGAACACTCGTGAGTTGCCATTGTACTCTTGATTCTTGATATAAACAGAAGAAAGAAACACAGCAGGCGACACGACAGTACGCATGCGCAAGTCACCCGAATTTGCGCCGTGTCGTGCGCACTGACCGTAAACTACAAAGGCGAGACACAACTTCCCTCAACCAGTTTTTCAAACTAACAATTTCAAACAACTGTTGACAATACTTGAAAGCTAAGTCAATATTAGACTTGAAAACAGCTGTCAACCGAATTTGTTGGAGTTGGTTCTGAGTGTGAATATACCTTAAAGGTACCTTACATGCAGTCTGTCTCCTGAAACCCACACTATGCATCGTGACGTTACGGCAATATTGAAAATGGTGTTACAATGTTGTAGGAAGGAAAGTTATCTACATTCAACCCCTTTGAAAAAAGTTCAGTATCGAAACCGACTCATTTTAAAGCTGTAGGTGATCTACATGTAGGAGAAAAGTTCTGTTGAACATTGGTTTTTTTATCAGTCTCACTTGTATCGAACTGAAGAACTTCAAACTTTGGTGCTTAGACATTTTAGGATACTCAACAGATATGAAACGGTTTCCTTTCAGTGATAGTATCCTAAAAGTTTTGGATGCACTTGGCGTAATTTGCGTTAGAGAAAGAAGAGAATTCCGTCTATAGCCAGTCTTGCATCAAAGTTTCCAAGCTAAATTAAGAGACATTCAAAACGTTGACACTGTACGGAGGCTACTGAGAAATAGAGGTAGGAACGAAGAGTGAAGTGTGGCCTGCTGTTCGTATGCCCAAACAGATACATGGAACACATATATTCCCCAAGTTACCAGACATGATGTCGCTATTGTGCGTACGCCATTCGTCTTCTAGTGTGGAAAGAGTATTTTCGGCAATAAACAGAATCAAAACCAAAGTAAGGAACAGACAGTACACTAGAACGATAACCGGACTTTCACATTCCAAAAGGATTGCGAGATTTACCATGTTAAGACGGGTACGGAATTTGTACGCATGATAACTAATGACATTTACAAGGATTGTGTGGAGGATGAAGATTGAAAATTGCAAAGTATAATTTTCTCACAACGTTGATGTTTGTCATATTTTGTAGTATAGCTTCCGAAATTTTTAAGCTCCATCTTCTGGGGGGGAAAAATTGGACAGTTGGTGCGGTTGCGTAGAGTGACTCGGATTTGTTCGTTGTCTACGGGAATGTTGAAGTGAAGAGAAGAGGAGACAACCATGAATTCCATAAATGTGATAGCTACATCTACGAGCAATGGAATGGAGAAAGATCTGCAGTTGTGAGCTGAAATTTTATTCTACGTATATTAGCTACGTAGGTTTGTAAGACGTCTAAACTATTTCGAAGTTCCGTGTATTTCATGAACAACAACTTGGCAACTGGTTTTTTTCTGGTGTTTATGCATGCATTACTTTTTACGCATAATAACTATGGTTGCATATATATCGCATTAAAGGCCCCTGTAAACGATCGAACAATTTGTCAAATTTTACTATGTTTGCCAAATATTTGACCGTGTACGGTGCTGTTTGACGTGTTTATCAGAAATTTTGTTTGACAGAAAATGTAAGAAGACGGCGAACGTTCCCGGAATGAGATCTTCACTCTGCAGCGGAGTGTGCGCTGATATGAAACTTCCGGGCAAAAATCTGCCAGGAAGTTTTGGCAAACGTTGTTTGTGCCGATGTTTCGCCACATATGCCTCGCCAAAAGTTGTGATAAAGTGTATCTCAGTGTATCGTGAGTTCCCACAAGTGTGGATATTACCATCACAGGTAAAATCAAAACAGCACTGGCAATTACCAAGACGGTAGAGGTCTCATCTTTCCCAGCCATAAATACACAGAAAGAAGTTAAGACAATAATCAAAACCTGAATTCAACTCACAACACACAAGCAGGAGCGCAATAAAATAAAAAAAATCTTAAGTTCTCCGGTTCTTCCACGGACAAAATGTAGAGTACATGTTATCACATTGTGGTATTTTAATGAACTATCAATTTTCGCATACTTGTGTCTTTTTCAGTGTGAGGGCTAAGCAACTCTAAACACGTTATTAAAAATTGGATATTTGTGATAATGTCTTATGGGACCAAACTGCTGAGGTCATCGGTCCTTAAGCTTACACACTACTTAATCTAACTTAAACTAACGACAACACACACACCCATGCCCGAGGGAGGACTCGAACCTCCGACGGGGGGAGCCACGCGAACCGTTATAAGGCGCCTCGACCGCTCGGCTACCCCGGCCGGCTCGTTATTGAAAGCTTAATAACGATCCGGGAAGTTGATGTAATCATGTTTCTAATGTAACTTTTCTTTTAACAGGCTTTCATATGTATGTTTCTCTCTCATTTTAAACCATTCCCTTGACCGACGTCTTGTTTTCGTCTTCTTCGTCTTATTTTACACACAGTTCCAGAGTCAGTGTTCGGAATGCTTTATCAGATTTATCAGCATTTGTAGCTATTCCTTCTAGTGTCGAAATACTGCACACACGAACAGCATCTGCGTCAAGAGTAAGGTTAAATTGACAAACTTTGTTGGGCTTGTTTGACACATCCGTGGCCAGAAGTTTGATCATATAAGAGGAACTGTATGAAACTGATCGTACTCTCACTGCGCTTGTGCATCTCAATGAAATATTAACATAAACATTCTATTGTTATTTCAAACAATGGAAAATCCGGGATGGAATAATCACAGTATTATGAAAAGGATAGATTGCTATTCACTATATACACTGCTGGCCACCGTAAATGCAACACCCTGAAGGAAGCATCCGAATCAAGTGAAATTTACACCATGGGTTTGCAGCGATGAGATATGGAACTGATTAGAATTTCAGCGCAGACGCACATCACGCGCGCCTGTGGCGCCACCTCATAGCGCCGTTTAAGGCTTGGCGATTTCGACGAGTGTACGTTCGGCACGTGTATTTACCTTGTGGTTGTTTCACAAGACGATCAGTTATGCCTCGTAGACAACAGCGAACATCTTTTGATCAAGTATCCGAGTTCGACAGAGGAAGGATAGTGGCTTACCGAGAATGTGGATTATCATACAGAGAAATCGCTAGTCGTGTTGGACGAAACCAAACAACTGTAATGCGGATATGTGACCGTTGGATGCAGGAGGGTACGACGGACCGACGTGGTCGATCGCATTCACCTCGGTGCACCACTGCACGTGCTGATAGGCAAATTGTGCGCATGGCAGTGACGGATCGCTCAGTGACATCCCGAACCATAGCACAGCACATTGCGTCTGTAACGCATCATCCAGTGTCTGCGCGTACCATTCGACGCCGTTTACAGCAGAGTGGTCTGTCCGCAAGACGTCCATTGCTTCGTCTACCATTGACGCAGAACCACAGACGTCTCCGTCGCCAATGGTGTGATGACAGACGGATGTGGACGGCAGAATGGAATGACGTTGTCTTTACTCACGAGGCACGCTTCTGTCTGCAGCACCACGATGGTCGGATTCGAGTGTGGAGACACCGTGCAGAGAGGATGCTGGACAGCTGCATTATGCACCGCCACACTGGTCTTGCACCGGGTATTATGGTATGGGGCGGTATTGGATATTACTCTGGCACGCCTCTAGTACGCATTGCCGGTACTTTAAATAGCCGGCGCTACATATCCGAGGTGCTGGGGCCAGTTGTCCTTCCTTACCTTCAGGGCTCGGCCACAGCCATATTTCAACAGGATAATGCGTGACCACACGTGGCACGCATTGTCCAAAGGTTCTTCGTCAATAACCAGATTGAATTGCTTCCCTGGCCGGCTCGCTCTCCGGATCTTTCGCCGATAGAAAACATGTGGTCCATGGTTGCTCAACGAGTGACCCAGATTACATCCCCAGCTGCCACACCAGATGATCTTTGGCAACGTGTGGATGCTGCTTGGGCTGCTGTACCCCTGGAACACATCCAACGTCTCTTTGACTCAATGCCGAGACGTGCGGCAGCTGTTATCTCCAACAATGGCGCCTACTCTGGCTACTGATTCTGGCAGGAACCACATGTCACAGACGTCTGTAAACGTAATCATTTGATACTTGGTCAACATGTTATCTACAAAATAAATTTTGTTGTGCTACCTCTTGTCTTTCTTGGTGTTGCATTTACGGTGGCCAGCAGTGTAACATAGATGCTGAGTTACAGATAGGCACAACAAAAGGCAGTTTGTTACACATGTGAGTTTTCGGCCAAAAGGCCTCCTTCAGAATTACACACACACACACACACACACACACACACACACACGCGCGCGCGCGCGCTCGGCAGATGCCTCGTGTACCAAGAAACAATTAGGTGAAAAGGCAGACGATGGTGGTTAGATAAGTCTGATAAAAAAAGCAAGAAAATATTTGCCTCGTAAACAACTCACCATACTTTTCTACATAGCCTCCTTTGAGGTATACACGCGCGATCCAGCGCTCCTATAGCTTTTTCATCCCATCGGAAAAATAGATTCTTCGACTCTGAAAAATGCTCGTTGACTACAGTTCCTCGTTTATGAAAATTTCTTTCCAGCAAGCCAGAGTTTCAAATTACGACAGAGGAAGAATTCACTTGGGCTAAGTCTGATGGAATATGTTGGATGAGGAACCAATTCCCAAAAAACCAGCGGCCTTCACCGTACCTGCCGACAGATGGGCTTTGCCTTCTTCGGCGCACTTTCTGCAGGCTCTGTCCATTTTTTTGACTGCCATTTTGATCTGGTGTGTAATGATGGATCCAGGTTTCTCGAACAGTCACAGATCGGCGGAAAAAGTCTTGCGAATTGAGATTAAACATTGCCAGACATTGTACTGAAACGTACCAGATGCGTGTTTCGTAGTGTTTGAACAGTCGCAGCTCCCACCCCGCACCCAGCTTCTTCGTAGCCAACTCTCTGTTGAGGTGCCTGCAGTCTCAAAAATCTCACGAATTTTTATTCGGAGGCTTTGCATTATCGTATCAAGGGTTTTGTCTGTGATTTCCTTCGTGATGACCTCAGTTGGACCGCCGGAACCCTCTTCGTCTTTGGTGCTTGTCCGACGAGATTTAAATCCATTAATCCAAAAGCAAACGGTCTTCAACGTTGATGATGCAGAGTCTGTGTGGACGGCATCCAGTTCTACTTTCATTTGTGCGGCAGTCCAACCCTGTTTCCTGCATTTTCAGTCACGGTCGACACATTGACCAATTCAGGCGACTGTCAACAGTGAACTGTAAGCTGTACATTGGTGAAATTCTTAATACCACCCTTAGCATAATAGAGCTTACCAGCCATGAAGGTGCACCAAAAACCCTCCATTCCTTCATACAAATTTACGAGACTTATCAAACCACCGTCATACATTCAGGCTTTTATATGAATCACTACTAGTCAATAACTGGAAGGTGGTGACCAAATTTATTGTAATGATGTACAGTTATTTCTATTGGTGTTATACTCTGTTCATCACAAGAATAAACCTGGTGTAAACAAACACAAACGCATGATTGGTCAGAAGCAGTAGCACGCGTACACTGGTAGTGTTACACTCTTGGAAGTAGGTTCTACTTATGTATCAGATATTTTGTTGTTAAGTTACGTCACATGAAACTTTAAGATATTCTAATGTATTAACAGCCATCGACATTTTTCGCAGTCACGCTTTAGCTACGTCTTTTTTGTTTAAGTAATTGTTATCAGTCACAGTCTCTCTGCTGTTGTCCTCTGATTGTCGCGCTGTTAATACGTAGTATGAAAATGGCTGAGGCTGTTCCCTGTTTCGTAGTGAAACACGCGTTTGAAACACTGTTAAAAAGTGCCGAGAAATGGGCTGTTCTTAATCTTTTTCATAAATTTGTAGAAAAAAATCAGCTTGATTTTCCAAGGGACTGAATATGATAGAATTAAGATGCAAATACATAGCAGAGTCGATAGTATAGTAACTAGATAACCTAGTGCAGGTCGTGGATCGTTGGTTCAAGTCTCATCATGCTTACATATTTTCTTTCGTTCAATTGTAAAATTCATCATCATTTTTTATGATTTTATCGCATTTGTAGACTTAGAGAAAGCTTTTCACAATGTTGACTGGAGTACTCTTTCAAATTCTAAATGTGGCTGGCGTGAAATACAGGTCTCGAAAGGCTACTTACACCATGTACAGAAACCAAATGGCAGTTACAAGAGTCGAGGGGGAAGTACAGAAACCAGCAAGATGGCAGTTATAAGAGTCGAAGGGCACGAAAGGGAAGAAGTGGTTGACAAGGGAGTGAGACAGGGTTGTAGACTATATCCGATGTTATTCAATCTGTATATTGAGCAAGCAGTATAAGAAACAAAAGAAAAATTTGGAGTAGGAATTAAAATCCAGAGAGAAGAAATAAAAACCTTCAGGTTTCACGATGACATTGTAATGCTGTCGGGGGCAGCAAAGGATTTGGAGGAGCAGTTGAACGGAACGGACAATGTCTTAAAAATGGTTCAAATGGCTCTGAGCACTATGGGACTCAACTGCTGTGGTCATCAGTCCCCTAGAACTTAGAACTACTTAAACCTAACTAACCTAAGGACATCACACACATCCATGCCCGAGGCAGGATTCGAACCTGCGACCGTAGCAGTCGCACGGTTCCGGACTGCGCGCCTAGAACCGCGAGACCACCGCGGCCGGCAATGTCTTAAAAGGAGGATATAAGATGAACATCAACAAAACGAATGAAATCAAGTGATGCGGAGGGAATTAGACACTTAAAGTAGTAAATGTGTTTTTCTATTCGGGAAGCAAAATAACTGATGATGGTGGAACCAGATAGAATATAAAATGCAGAGTGGCAATGACAAGGGAAGCGTTTCTGAAGAACATCTAGTATAGAATTAAGTGTCAGACAGTCCTTTCTGAAAGTATTTGTATGGAGTGTAGCCTTGTATGGAAGTGAAACATGGACGATAAAAGGTTTAGATGAGAAGATACTAGAAGCTTTTGAGATGTGGTGCTACAAAAGAATGCTAAAGATTAGATAGGTAGATCGCGTAAGTAATGAGAACGTACTAAACACATATTTGTGGTACAACCTGACTAAGAACAGATCGGTTGGTAGGACATATTCTGAGGCATTAAGGGATCACTAATTTACTACTGGAGGGAAGCTTGTGTGTGTGTGGGGAGGGGGGGGGGGTTGTAAGTAAAAATCGTAGAGGGAGACCAAAAAAAATGGTTCAAATGCTTCTGAGCACTATGGGACTTGACACCTGAGGTCATCAATCCCCTATAACTTAGAACTACTTAAACCCAAATAACCTAAGGACCACACACATCCGTGCCCGAGGCAGGATTCGAACCTGCGACCGTAGCGGTCAGGGAGACCAATATATGAATACAGTAAGCAGATTCAGAAGGATGTAGGCTGCAGTAGTTACACTCAGAGTTTAAGAGGCTTGCACAGGACAGAATAGCATGGAGAGCTGCATCAAACCAGTCTTCGGACTGAAGACCACAACAACAACAATAACATTCGTAGAGGAGAGAAGTATGTGTCTTAATAGGCTGTACAGGTAATTTAGATGTGGTAATATTTAATTAGAATCCCCATTGTGCTTCCGGAACATTTCAAAAGCCACATACAGAAAACAAGACGTACGTGTGTGGTAAGATGGAAGTCTGCTGTTAATGGGGTAGGGCGGTCGCGTGAGACCTGGCACTTTGACATCCTAGACAAAGTTTCCGATCCTTCGGGAGATGGGCGACTGTAAATGTCTGCAGAAAGTAATCACTTGGATTGATCTAATCTTTCGACTAACGGGTAGTTCACATTGTGGAAAGATTCCAAATCAATCACGTGGGAAAATACAGCAAATCTTCTTTCACGTAATCACAGGTTGGCTAACAGATTAGTATTGAATACGATGGACAGTTAATTTGATTAATATTGCACGACAATTCCACTGTGACTCCAGTAAACTGTTGTTTCATCAGGTGCCTAACTAGCTTCAGAGCTCTTATCAAATCATTTATACGATACACTTCACTCTTCGCCAAAACTCACGAAGTCAAAGATTGGTTGCTTATATTTTTCCCCCTTTTGCTTACAGAAAAACAAACGTCGTTTACCGAATAGATGTTACTGTTACACAGCTACAGATGTACATTGTACGAAGGTAGACTTTGCTCCTACCAGAGCAAATTGTTCAGTGGCTGCAGAAGGCTGTTTCATGAATTATTGCTTCCAACATCGAAAAGTCTGATTATGTGCCAACTGCTGCTTTTACAAATATCGTAAAACTGTAGCGAATAGGTAATGTGCCTGACATCCGCCTGTTGTACGATGATCTTGCCATGCTTTATTAGATTGTGCATATAACTAAACAATTCACACCTATAACGTTACGTGTAGTAGAACCTTGTGCTATTTGTAGCAGCTACTACATGACAACGTAACATCTTGTGATTTCATTTCTCTCTTTAAAGTGGGTAATAACTGACCGCAGTGAAACGTCAATCAGAACCGAAATTCAAAAAGTGCAGAGTAAAATCTGTAAATGAGCACGAAAAGAACTGGTCGGTGGAATTTGCGTCAAGGTGTAACTAGCATCACTAATGTGTTACTCCATTTTTAAAACTTAGTTCAACTTCTATGGCATCAGCAGCAGTTCCACAGCTTCTGTAAGCCACTCACTAGTATGTGTCATCAAGCAATGTGCAAATGATTAGTATTAAGAGTCCAATTACTGTGTAACTGCCGTTACTGCGGTTTCAGTTTACTGTCACATCTTGAAGCAGTAGAGTCGAGAGGCGAGTCACTTCTCGTGTCGCTTTGGGAAGTCGTATAGATACAGCTTAACTCAGAATACAGCGTGAACTAAACTCAGTGATAATCCAAATCCTAAAAGACCGGCACACTCGCACTACTCTCGCTCTACAGTTACTCCTTTTGATTCGGACATGTACGGACATTGTCTATGGCTAGAACAGTACTTGTTTGCATGTCGCCCGTGACACCGTTTGTAAATTCAAAGGTAAGTATTGTCAATCTTCTTATTTGTAATAAAAACTATTAATGTTATTTGCTCGAATTGTGGAATAGGTATCCGAGAAGTCAGCATCCTTTAGGCATCCTATAAGCGACGAGTGGGCAGAACCCACACCTTTACGATACAACAATATAACGAAACTAACAACCACAGAAAACTCGTCCACAATAAAACAGCCTGCATACTGAATATCACGCTGCTTGGGTGGTAAGTGCCTTAGTGCCAGAAGCAGTGCACCGTAAATTTTAAAGCCGAAAACAAAATTAATTTTCACATAAAAAATACAGCATTTCATTGTTCAATAAAAGGCTTTATTTTAACATACTTAAGCATCACATTCTACCATTTTCGAACGACAATCACACCACCATTGTTGTAACAGTTTCACGTTTAAGTCGGCAGTCACTGCTTCATTTCTGTCGACAAACTTTTCCGTTGGAGCGCAGGCAATACGGACAGCCCTCGTCCTGAGTATTATAATTCCGGGTAACATGTTCGTTAACTTTCTCGAAGCTTTTCACGAAGATACACGACTCGGCTGGCATAATGGAGCATATAAAACTCAACACCATCTCGAAAGGCATGTCCGCTGAGCTGACTGTGTGTGTGTGTGTGTGTGTGTAAGGTATTTCGCAAACAACCATTCTCTACAGGGTGTTCGAAAATTCCCATTCCATATTTCTAGGACTTGTAGAGAGGAGTGAGTACATAGTATTTTGAATAGGAATCCATGTCCGTTAACACAGTACAGTGCAGCGAGTAAGAGTGCAGACGTTTTCAGACGAGCTAATGATGATTGTACGTCGAAAATGGCTCAAAGAACACATATTGATGTTATGAGGGGTAGAATACTAGGGCGAATGGAGGCTGGTCAAACACAGCAGTTCGTAGCACGGGCCGTCCGAGTGCCACAAAGTCTGATCTCAAGATTATGACAACGATTCCAGCAGACAGGAAACGTGTCCAGGCGCTACAGTACGGGACGCCCACAGTGTACAACACCACAAGAAGACCGATATCTCACCATCGGTGCCCGCAGATGGCGACAGAGTACTGCAGGTAGCCTTGCTCGGGACCTTATCGCAGCCACTGAACAATTGTCTCCAGACCACAGTCTACAGACGACTAAACAGACGTGGTTTATTCGCCCGGAGACCTGCAATGTGCATTCCACTGACCCCGGGTCACAGGAGAGCCCGTAAAGCCTGGTGTCAAGAACACAGTACATGATCATTGGAACAGTGGTCCCAGGTTATGTTCAGGGACGAGTATAGGTATAGTCTGAACACTGATTCTCGCCGGGTTTTCATCTGGCGTGAACCAGGAACCAGATACCAACCCCTTAATGTCCTTGAAAGGGACCTTTATGGAGGTCGTGGTTTGATGGTGTGGAGTGGGATTATGATTGGTGCACGTGCATCCCTACATGTCTTTGACAGAGTAACTGTAACAGGTCAGGTGTGTTGGGATATCATTTTGCACCAGTATGTCCGACTTTTCAGGGGTGCAGTGGGTCCCACCTTCCTGCTGATGGATGATAACATACAGCCCCACAGAGCTGCCATTGTGGAGCAGTACCTTGAAACAGAAGATATGAGGCGAATGGAGTGTCCTGCCTATTCTCTAGACCTAAACCCCATCGAGCATTTCTGGGATGCTCTCGGTCGACGTATCGCTGCACATCTTCAGACCCCCTGCGACACTTCAGGAGCACCGACAGGTACTGGTGCGAGAATGGGAGGCTATACCCCAGCAGCTGCTCGACCACCTGATGCAGAGTATGCCAACCCGTTGTGCGGCCTGTGTACGTGTGCACGGTGATCATATCCCATAAAGATGTCGGGGTACATGCGCAGGAAACAGTGGCGTTTTGTAGCACATGTGTTTCGGGACGGTTTTCTCAGCTTATCACCAATACCGTGGACTTACAGATCAGTGTCGTGTGTGTTCCCTATGTGGCTATGCTATTAGCGCCAGTTTCGTGTAGTGCCACGTTGTGCGGCACCACATTCTGCAATTATCCTTAATTTATGAGAGTAAGTTTAGATTGGAGAAGCGATGTTCGCCTGAAGATGTGGCTTTTAGCGCGACGAAACCGGTAGTGACACAGTACGAATTAAGGACGAACTACAGCTGAAGTGGTTATTACTACCCAAGATGAATACTCATGGGTGTGGTTCCCCACCAACAAGGTTGTCTGTACAGTTATAAAGCTGTCCGCATCGAAAGTAGACCTCGGGCTACGCCGTTTCTGCAACTTTTCTTTATTGTTCAACGCAGCAGCCAGATTTTCACCGCCCCACGTACCCAAGACCTCCTGCTGCGCTAGATCTGCCTGTTACCACGACCGAGACTTTGAGGTGTGCCCCCGTATTTCGCTCGCTCACTACGAATACGGGACAGTAATGGTGTTGTCACGAGGCGCCCCCTGGCTACTACTGCAACAGACACGTGGCCCGCGGCCTCAGGAACCTTCGGCCGCATCCGCTTGCGCCACAAGCTCGCTGGCCCGCTAATGGCAGCAGAGTACCGTTCGCCAGCTGCCAGCTCGCTGTGCCCACTGGGTGCGTTCTCGGGACGTGGCTGCGCCCCTCTGGGCGTCCGAGTGTCGCCCGTAATGCCGGCCGTGCAGTCCGGCAACATCGCGGCCACACGAATTGCAGCCACTTTTACGGCAACACCGCTGGCTATTGTTGCCTCGGTATGTCCGCGGTAACACACATTTCCGGGCCGGAGTGTTTGAACGAGCCCTATTATAGCCGCGAAACGAAGGAAAACGAGATTAGTGGAAGTGGGTACATTTGCATTGCACGAAGAACAGAGGAAGAAACTAGCAATCAGACTTCGTGGGTGTGTTCTTTTTTAAGTACGCGAACTGCTTCTGGAATTTAACTGTTGAACTGCTACTGGGTCGCTTACATACAATGCATTTTTCAAAATGGTGGAACAATTGGATCGTATCATTTAAAAGCAAATCTTTCGAGAACTGTGAAGACTATACTCTGATAATCGTAAGAATAAACCTGATGTAAACTTTACGCCATGTATTCTTCCGCGTTTCCATGAATCTCACTGGATTTTGTTTCGCGTGGAGCGGAAGCCAAACTGTGTCCAGCACAATCGAGTACAATCATATGGAGACGTTTTGTGCTGTGTTGCACGCACATAGATTGAGCGATAATGCGCGACAACAGCTTCAACGGCGGGTTCAACTTGGACAGCACTGGCCAACGAGCTGGTCCAGCTAACCTACAATGACGTCAGCAGTTGCTGTTCAGACATAAAAAGAGACGAGCACGGAAACAATATAACTTCGAATGTCATTTGATTTTTAAAGAGAATGAAATATTATAACATTCCGCAAAACTCCAGCACTACCGCACGCTTCTTAGGTGACTAGACGAAAAGCATAAAATGCTCTTGTCCTCGCGTAACACAGTATTCTAGTTACAAACAAGAGTTCTGAAAATTTCTAACTTAAACACAGGGTAATTTTTCTGAGCGAGCTTTGTGTAATGCAAAAGCATACTGCAAGGATGTCAACGTACTGTTGAATGATGATGATGATGATGATGATGATGATGATGATGATGATGATGATGATGAAGTCCCATACTTCTTGACAGAGCGTAGGGGAACGATGCGGGAGACCCGCACCGCCGTGTTGAATACTGAAGCCATTTAAGGTATGAATTACAGACAGTCGTCTGGTAATCCCGTAACCCATACTCATCCGAATCCGAGAAACACATTTCAGTTCTGCAACTGTCATGCGCTACGTTGATAACGAGTCGATAGACAACAGAATCCTCGAAGCCACCCCACGCGCCGGATTTTCTCCTCTTCTTTTATGACGTGCCGTTCTCTATCTCGCCAGCGTTCAGCAGTGACATGTGAAAAAACTGCGTGCGTTAATTCCAGTACGTCTGGCAGCTTAACAGTCTTGTTATTTCTCGGGCCAAATCCCTTAACTTGGTTCCATATCAGTTCTGTTGGGTTCACATTGCCGGCCGGTTTGGCCGAGCGGTTCTAGGCGCTTCAGTCTAGAACTGCGCGACCGCTACCGTCGCTGGTTCGAATCCTGCCTCGGGCATGGATGTGTGTGATGTCTTTAGGTTAGTTAGGTTTAAGTAGTTCCAAGTCTGGGGAACTGATGACCTCAGATGTTGAGTCCCACAGTGGTCAGAGCCATTTGAACCATTTCAGGGTTCATATTGTAATGGTACAGTGGCAACATTTGTATGGTGTGCTCGATGCTGTGAAAATGATTGTTTTTCTTGTTCTTTGATACTTATCATTCTGCTTCGTGTGAGACTACTTCTGTGGTATAAATAAAAATGAGATTGTTATGTTTGCTTAATTTAAGCAACATAGATTTCGCTCACTTTGCAAGCAGAATAAGGTATCAAACACACGTGACGTTTGACGGAAATTTTCGTCAAACCTTCCAAATCGAAGTTACTTCGGGCTATGTAGAAAAGTTTTTGCGGAGAAAGCTGTTCTATAGGGCTCGCATAAAAGTGTCGATTTCACAGAGATGGTTGTGCGTGCACCTAGACGCACACGAAGTAATATATTGAAGTACCATAGATTCTTAATTATATAATGCTTCAGATACACCAAGGGCAACGGCCTTGCCGCAGTGGATACACCGGTTCCCGTGAGATCACCGAAGTTAAGCGCTGTCGGGCGTGGCCGGCACTTGGATGGGTGACCTTCCAGCCGCCACGCGCTGTTGCCATTTTTCGGGGAGCGCTCGGCCTCGTGATGCCAATTGAGGAGCTACTCGACCGAATAGTAGCGGCTCCGGTCAAAGAAAACCATCATAACGACCGGGAGAGCGGTGTGCTGACCACATGCCCCTCCTATCCGCATCCTCACCTGAGGATGATACACCAGGTCAAAAATAGCGGGATGTCTGGTGCGGGTTGTGTATCCTTAAAATGATCACAGCAGGGGGAAAAAAGTTAGATGCTGGAGCAGTGGGCGAACTCTAGAAACCGCGTATGGGGACCTAACTTGAAATGCAAACCTCCCCTGGTCTCAGTACTACCACTAAGCACTGAGAGCCACACAGGGTCGGGTTAAAGGAAGCCATCCAAGTGGCTCACCACAGGACGCATGCGGCCCGGTGCGTGGTGGTGTCAGGAGCGCGCGGGCGGCGAAACCTTACCGGCGATGTAGCCTGAGGGACAGGTTGTGTCCGCAAGGTTCTCCTAGGTATCGACGAAGGTCGAGAACTCGAGGGCCGCCCCACTCGGCATTGTGCTGGCGCCACGTGCTCTGGTTGCCAGCTTCAGCTGCCTCGCGTCGCACACGAGGGGCCTAGAGCACAAGCCGATACCACCTGCAGATGCTGCTCAGTCTTCAGCGCTCGCGCTGAGCACATCCCGTAAGGTCGCCGTTATAATAGGCTGCTCAACAGTATCTCACCCCCAAAAAGTAA
Organism: Schistocerca nitens; assembly: GCF_023898315.1. Taxonomy (NCBI): domain Eukaryota; kingdom Metazoa; phylum Arthropoda; class Insecta; order Orthoptera; family Acrididae; genus Schistocerca; species Schistocerca nitens. Next base: position 631,150,046 of record NC_064620.1, on the reverse strand, counting down.
TATTGCTTGACGACACTATGACGGAAAGTAGGAGTTTGCATAGACAAAATGGAACAGCGAATCGCCTAATAGAGATATATTGATCAAAGTACGTGATTACTAACGCATATTTACAACAGCAAATGACTACCACAATATTCATTTCATATCGCACATGTCAAGTGCTATTCTTCTCACTACAGCTATTGGCCATGCGTGTTGTCAGAGATTGCAAAAAAACGTAGGAACCACAGATGACTTTTCGGTTTCCACTGACGACTTAACCTCAACGCACGGCAGCTTTTCCGTAATTCTCTTGTTAGTCTTGGGTAGTCCCTTCTACTTCCAGCTTGGTAGGCAGACAGATATTCGCCTGCTACACTTATGTACGTGGAGATATTGGGAGAATAATAACACTTATACTTACGTACGTGGGGATATTGGGAGAATAACAACACGCTATTTCGTCATACATGGAGTTCTGTTACTATTCCCAATACACATGGGAGGCGCCTGAATGAAATACCGCCCAACTATTCTGCACTTCGCGTAATGACGTGCGCACATGTTAGACCTGCACCGAGCACAAATAACGAAACAGATGTTTTCTGCGTATGCATGCAGAAATATATGACTGATAATCGCCCGCAAGGATCAGATATTCACACGGACGTCATTGTGCGTGCTGTCATAAATTTTGTTAATATTGCTGAGATGTCAGCAAACTAGCCGTTAGGTGTATTTGCTGTCCATTTAGGAGCCGAGTGCCATTTCTAGAAATTTATAAACATTACGGTAGTTTTACACATGTCTAGCGATCACAATCAACTGGGCACGAGAACAATATACGAGCGTTGCCCAAAAAGTAAAGAACCGCATTTTTTTTTCTCAGCCTCAAAAATACGAATGTTACGTGTGTATTATTTGGAGTCTCCTGAATGAGCGCTCCAGGTTTCCGTCACTTCCGACAGATGGCGTAGCTGCAGGACAGCTTCGAAATAGTGTCTGCAGGTGATGTACGTTTCAAACAGCGTGCCGTCATTGAATTTCTCGCTGCAGAGAAAGGAACTGTGGGGAATATTTACAAACGCTTGTGCAAAGTCTATGGAGCATCTGCTGTCGACAGAGGTACAGTTAGTCGCTGGGCACGAACGATGAGGTCATCAGAAGGCGGTTCGGCGGAGCTCCACTATTCGCAGCGGTCGGGGAGGCCGTCCACGGCTGTCACACCCGACATGCGGCAGCGAGCTGATGATGCCATTCACGAGAGGCCATTAAAGGATGCCGTTCGTGGAAGACATTTTGAGGACTATGAGGAGGTGATTCACACAGTGAAGCACTGGCTCCGCCACCAGGACAAGGATTGGTACCGACGGGGCGTACACGCTCTTGTTTCGCGCTGGTGGAAGGCCACAGAGCAGGATGGAGATTACGTGGAAAAATAGGGTGTGCAGATAAAACAACATTCTTTCGTGCGTGTAATTCTCATTATGTTCAGTAAAGAATTGTTGAAGAAAAAGAATGCGGTGCATTACTTTCTGGGCAACCTTCGTATAGTTGTTTTAGAACAAAAGCAGTTTGCTCTGTTATTGCTGCTACAGTAAGCTCAAAAGAATGTGATTGCCAGTTGAAAGCAAGAACTGTCACCAGTATTTGATTCACAAGACACCAGCAATTAGAGAAAGCAACATTTACTCGCTGCATAGATCGATTTGGTATTTTTTTAAATACTATTCTGATAAAAATGCAATGGCTACTACACTTTTATTAGATAACATATCTTTAGACAGGCAACGAAGGTAAGTCCTCATTTGCGTCGGGAACTTCAAACGCAACGTAACCCGTTCACATCAGCGCGCCGCGCGCCATCGGAAGACGAGTGATGGCTGGCCTGCGACATTCTGGGTCACCCGCGTCGCTGGTCGGACAGCTTCAAAATAGTGCTGCCACGTGCTTTCTCAACACTACGTACCCTCTCAGCTCGTCAAGTTTCGTTTCGTTTCCACCTCCCGCTGTAAGCGCTTCACTTTTGTCAGACAGTGTCCAGCAAAAGGTTTGTGAGGTGCACAGGGGTGCAGATAAGGGGCGCTCGCTCACCTGCCAACAAGTCTAGGGACACGCGCTTCTAATTCTGCGCGAACTGCGGCGAACAAGGCCACTGCGTTCACACTCTTACGGGTCGGCGATGCAGCGAGCATCAACTCCGGTTTTTTTTTCTTTTTTGTTTTTTACACGTCTGAAATAATGAAAAAATTGTTATTATTGAAGTTTTAAGAAATTGTGTGCGCATTTCGAGTAAAAGCACATTTTCTTGTTTTATACGTACTGTAAAATTCTTTTCCGACTACTGTATCATACCAAATGTACTTAAGCGGCGGAAAAGTCTTGTTGAAGTCCCTTCCTCATTACATTTGATACAACTGTGGAAAACATACTCTGATTTTCTACCTTTCTGTAGAATGTCACGAATATGAGGCAGATAAACTTTTGGTGAAACATTCCTAAACGTAGTATTTTTCGTATTGTGTGGAACTGACTGTAACCCAATCTTTGAGAGTTCTATTCGTGTTAACTATTTTTTTAAAGTACTACCACGTATTTACGAAGACGACTGTTGTTCGTATAGTGCTCGCATAAAAAAATGCTGATTTCTTGTACCTTGCGTTTGTAATAACTTTGTTTACTCTGCACGCAACCTGCTGTCAACCACATGTGACAACTCAGCGCGCATGTCTTCTGCGGTAATGTCGCGTCCTGAGGCTCGCATCCGCCGACGGGCGCGCAGCAGATAACGCCGCTCTGTCGCACCGCCCCCCCCCCCCTCCCCTCGTGTCAAACACACAGACACGTGGCGACTGCCGGCCGAAGTGGCCGTGCGGTTAAAGGCGCTGCAGTCTGGAACCGCAAGACCGCTACGGTCGCAGGTTCGAATCCTGCCTCGGGCATGGATGTTTGTGATGTCCTTAGGTTAGTTAGGTTTAACTAGTTCTAAGTTCTAGGGGACTAATGACCTCAGCAGTTGAGTCCCATAGTGCTCAGAGCCATTTCGTGGCGACTCGGCCGCTGAGAAATCCTTGTGAACTGGTATTATTGACAACATAAAAGATTCACTAAAATACAAAGTGACGGCTAGCACACTTCAAACGTCTGTCACTACCTATATGGCATTTGACGCTAATATACCGAAGCGCCAAAGAAACTGGTATAGGTGCGCGTATTCAAATCCAGAGGTACGTTAACACGCACAATGCGGCGCTCCGACGGCAACGCCTATATAAGACAAGTGTCTGACGCAGTTGTTAGATCGGTTACGCTGCTACAACGGAAGGTAATCATGATTTAAGTCAGGTTTAAAGTGGTTTTATAGTCGGCGCATGAGCGATGGGACACAGCGTCTCCGAGGTAGCGATGAAGTGGGCATTTTCCCGTACGACCATTTCACGAGTGTACCGTACCAGGAGTCCGGTAAAACATCAAATCTCCAACATCGCTGCGGCCGGAAAAAGATTCTGCAAGAACGGGACCAACGACGACTGAAAGAATCTTTCAGCGTGACAGAAATGCGCCCTTCCGCAAATTCCTGCAGATTTCAATGCTGGGCCATCAAACAACGTGCAAACAATTCAACGAAACATCATCTGTACGAGCTTTCGGAGCAGAAGGCCCACTCGTGTACCCTTGATGACTGCTCACACTGTTTTACGCCTCGCTTGTGCCTGTCAACACCTACATTGGACTGTTGGTGACTAGAAACATGTTGCCTGGTAGGACGAGTCTCGTTTCAAATTGTGTCGAGCGGATTGACGTGTACGGGTGTGGAGACAACCTCACGAATCCATCGACCCTGCATGTCAGCAGGCGACTGTTCAAGCTGGTGGGGGCTCTATAATGGTGTGGGGCGTGTGCAGTTGGAGTCATATGGGACCCCTTATACGTACAGATACGACTCTGACAGGTGACACGTGCGTAAGCATTCTGTCTGATCGCCTGCATCCATTCATTTTCGTTCTGCATTCCGGATAACTTGGGAAATTCCAGCAGGACAATGCCACAGCCCACACGTCTAGAATTACTACAGAGTTGCTCTAGGAACACTCATCTCAGTTTAAACACTTCCGCTGGCCAACAGACTCCACAGACATGACTATTATTGAGGATATCTGGGATGCCTTGCAACGTGCTGTTCAGAAGAGATCTGCACCCCCTGGTACTCTTACAGATTTGTGGACAGTCCTGCGGGATTCGTGGTGTCATCGCAGCACAACAGCAGAACTTGACACATTGGTTGAGTCCATGCGACGTCTTGTTGCGGCACTTCTGTGTGCTGACAGGGGCGCTACACGACATTAGACATGCGTACCAGTTTCTGTGCAATTCACTCGATAGACAATCACCTTTCTTGCTCATTTTAATGGACTGTTCAGTACTGACTGCGACCACTACTTCTCGTACGTAAGATTTATCACTGAGTTTGAAACATCAATAACCATAGGTCTTCTTCTGAAATTCACGGCAACTTCAGTATCCATACTTCTTTTTGTTCACGACTTTGCAATTGCTAATCTGTCTGTTTCTATTGATTACTGATTTTTAGAGTCTTTTTTATGTGCAGTTGTGCTTGGGGAATTTTTGACAAATGATCCCACCTTGTGAATACGACCGACTGCGGTTTCCAATAATCGTAATGGAGTCTCGCCTCCTCCTACTCTTCCTCTCGGTCAACTCGCGAACGATGTAGCGAGCGAGGACACGCAGCTGGCGAGCGCTACCATTTCTCTGAGCACCTTGTGCACCGACTCTGTACCTACGCTGCTACACAGACGCTGTCCACATAATTCAGGAGTTTACGTTGTGTTACAACCCTTCTGCACAGCATACTGATTAGTTGCCGTTGTATCTATTATTTATGCAGCCGCACGTATGCACTGTGTACTACTGTTCTTATAGTTTCTGTCGGAAAAAACCTGTGATTTCGTATTTCATATGTCTCCAAATGCTACCGGCAGTACCTCGTATGACTGCCAAAACAATTACACGATGTACATGAAATGTATTCGCAGTTGCGAATATGAACAACGATCGACTGTATAATGGGAGAACGACAGTGACAATTTGTGCCGCACCGGGACTCGAACCCGGATTTCCGGCTCTTCGCGAGCGGCCGGGCCGCCTCACCGCTGGGATACCCGTGCAGCTTGTCTTCAGCCGTGTGTGTACTTAGCAGCCGGCAGCTGGCAACTGGCTTTCAGTTCAAATTTCTCCCCTGTTCGGGAAGATACGTAATGAACGTAAGGTCGTAGTGCGAGGTTGACGATGTTTGGAAGTTCGGGTCTGCCCGCCAGTCGTGCTTGGTTAGCCTAATTGTAAGGCGACGGCTCGCGGTAAGTGGGAAATTCGAGTTCGAATCCCGACATGGCACAATTTATCGTTGTCATTTCATTTTACGCCTGATGGTTTCCCATATTCGCAATTAGGATTACATTTCATGTACTTCATAATGGCTGCCGTCGTCATAGTGCTTGTTTTTTCGGACATGCATGCATATGCGAAGGAACCTTGCATAGTAACGGTTGTCTGGGAAGTAAACACGAATTTGAACTTTGCGCTATTTTGTTATATGACGGTTGGTAGCCGTGATTTTTTTCGTGTTTATCTGCAATCCTCCCCATTACTTGCCTGATAGCTTATGTGTGCTGAGAATTGTTGTTTGATGTTTATTTTCGTCATGGAGTAGTTGACAACTGAGCAACGTATCTGAGCGATAAAAAGTTATTACAAAAGCAGTGTTAAGTCACACGACAACCGTTCGTGAATTCGTGTGACATTCGGACGTAATGCTGCTCCGACCGAATGCTCAGTTCGAAGTTGATTCGGAAGTTTGAGGGGACGGGTTCTGTTTGAAACGTTAAGAAAACAGGACGACCGCGTTCAGGCGTAAGAAAACATTGCTGTGTGGCAGTGCGACAGTCAGCTCAGAAAATCGGTTCGACGACTAGATCAGTAACTGAATTTATCACAAAATTCAATGTATGAAATACTTTCGAAAAATCTGAAAATACGTGAGAACAAGATTCAACTTACAGAAGAGTTGAAGCCTGAAGATCGCGGAATGAGACATCGATTCGCTCAATGGGTTTTGGCTGGACAAGCGGTGAAACAGAACTACACAAAAAGAATAAATTGCTCAGACGAGAAGCACTTCCACCTCAGATCAGGTGCATCCACAACGCACTGCTTTCTGATTGGTTTTTCCCTCTTATTGATGTAAATGATTATTTTTGCTTTCAACAAGATGGTGCGACATGTCACACACATCCCGTGAAACGATTGCTCTTCTGAATGAAAAGTTTCCTCGAAAACTACCAAATCATGCGAGTTTAATTGTATCGGGATTGAATACAAAATGCACAGTGCCGACTTAACTGCAAGAAAAGTTTGAGCTTTGAGCCTTTATTGGGAGAGCAGTATTACATTCCGATGCACCACTGCAAGTTTACTGTATCCCTTGGACCTTGTAACTTTTTTTTTTTTTGGGGGGGGGGATTTTTGAAATCAAAAGTTTTTCTGAAAAAAAACCACAAACAATACACCAATTGTAGGATGAGATTAGAAGAGTTATGAACGGCGTCCCACCAGATGTTTGTAATCGCGTCATCGAGGACTTGAGCGAACGCGTTGCTCTTTGCCGCGCGGCCCAAGTCGTCGTAAGGAGGATATAATTTTTCATACATAAATGGGACAAGTTCCTCGTGTTCCTGTAAAAAAAAATACATTTTCAGTAAACTTTGTACGTTCTATAGCGCTCTAATATTCGTCACTACTTACCGGACAGCCTCTCTTTCTTAACAACATAGGCACTGCAATATCGTAGTAAATAATTTAGAGAAGCAGTCTGTTGAACCTTGACACACTAACCATTAATGGGGACCGTGTAATGGAGCTAGTTGGAGCGGTCACTACTGTTGTGTCTCATTACAAATTTGACAGTCCCTCCTGATGGCATAGTTAACAACTTGGTAGTTCAAATGGCTCTGAGCACTATGGTACTCAACTTCTGAGGTCATCAGTCCCCTAGAACTTTATTTCATAACACAATAATAATTATACAAGATTGACCCACCACCTTATTGATTAGTGGGTCCTATGTTCCTACCTTATACAATAGCAGCTTTTACATTATACTTAATTACAGACAGTTATGCGGTTAGTACTAGGCAGACTACTTCTTATTTTAGTTAGCTTGAATTCTAGTTACTACAAAAGGGTTAATACTAACTGCCTGCAGCGTTACAATTGTGCCAGTGTAATTATAAACCTACTTTGGAAGCCTTGCCCATAGAGCTAATCCCTATGGGCGTGCCCTTGGCACCGGGCAGGCAAGGGTGGTTTATCGCTGCAGGTTCCTAATTTACTATCCTATTCTAATTGCCTAAAGCTACTTTTTATTCTACATCATGGTTTAGTGCGTTGTCATATTCGGGATCACCCCAGTCCCCCTAGTCCCGGTCGTGGCGGATTCCAACTGTGAACTTAGAACTACTTAAACCTAACTAACCTAGGGACATCAGACACATCCATGCCCGAGGCAGGATTCGAACCTGCGACCGTAGCGGTCTCGCGGCTCCAGACTGTAGCGCCTAGAACCGCACGGCCACTCCGGCCGGCACTTGATTGTTCGTTCTGTCTAAAGGACATATGTGGGTTGTCGAAACTAGCAGACTATCGTGAAAAGCAGTGGGTACAAAAAAAAATAGCTGGCTGACTCGAGAGGATGCGCCGAATGTTTGACGCATCTGAAAACGGATAATGGCTAAAGGCCAATGCATAACACCTAAGGGAACGGTCCGGGAGAAACCGACACACGCGTACACATAATAGCGCAGTTGGGCTAGGAAACTGATCTCTGTTGGCCAAAAGAGTTCTGGGGATCCTTGTTGTTCGTACTGCACATTTATGACGTGACAGATAAAATTACCAGTAACCTTAGGCGTTTTGCAGATTTCAAAATCGTTCAAAGAGTGGCAACTTCCTTTAAACGTACAGAAACGCATAATTGTAAATTTCACAAGAAGCAGGAAAGTACGTGGCTTTTTGAGAATTTCGACACTATTTGTTTTCTATACTATTAAATTTTGGAGGCTCATTGTCAGACGTAGGTGTTACGACGAAACACACACACACATACAGACACAGACTGCGAAGGTTCACTTACACTGGCGTACAAAACTCGAGATCGAAAGTCACTTTTGCATGATGTACGACCGTCGACTGACGTAGTTCCATGACCAACCTTGATTCCTTAAGAAAACCTTGAGCCTGTAGACACACAATGCTGCGAGTGTGTTGGATTGTAGCTCACTCAAATGATATGTTGACTAGAATGGATCATTGCTGTTGGATAACTTGGTGTTTTACTTAGTATTTTATCTTTTACTTGTTGTATTTTAGCACTGAAGATGGCTATATATAGCCAAAATTTCGATATGCAAGAATAATAATAATAATAATAAAACCAATGGGATTGGAATGGGTTGCTGCGTTCCTATCCTTCTTGATAACAGTTCCATGAATCTTAGACCATACATAGAAATAACTGCTACAGCACAGTACGGATCGTAATTGAAAGAAATGCGCAATGAGACGAACAGAAAGAAGACCACTAATGAGAGACAATGATTTCGCTTGACACGGCGGGATGCACTGCAGCCTGGAATCGCGTCCGTCAGAAGTGACACAGTACGCTCGCTCACGTCTCCAACACTGTGGCATCTGAACCATTAAAAATGGTCACGTTCGACAATTCTGGACGTAACGAAAGATAACCTAGTGCTCATAGCTCTCGAAGTATCCATTTTAGAGCCCTTATTGACTAGACACTTTTTTCTTCGAACGATCGTTTCTGTGATATCCCTGAATAGTGATCATTCCTCCAGTGACATCCTGTAATTCTTGTTATCCTTTGACGAATGAAACGCAAAGAAAAATAAACTGACTTCTCCATATTTTTTTCATTAGGCTACTAAAGTTTTGCTACAACAGACATATTTTAACTCTCGTAAGGTGTACGGGATGAACTGGAACTCAACTGATAAAAATTGCAGAGGTTGTTCAGAGGTATTTTCTGAGACATTTCGGTACGAGGAACTTTTCGTGGTCGATGGTTCGGTAGAATTATTCCTTTTTTCGTTTCAACAACGATTTGCTCACAGCAATTCAATTTCAGTAACACATCGAAATGGTGGTATTCTTGAGCGTGTAAAACGTACCCGTAAACTGTGTTCCGAGCATGGTGGTACAGGTCTGTAAATATAATAATTCTGCATTTGTTACGTGCTGTACAATTATTACATTTCGTAACATAGATAAATGACCGAGCGAGTAGCGCCTGAGCAGTCATGGACTGTGCGGCTGGTCCCGGCGGAGGTTCGAGTCCTCCCTCGGACATGGGTGTGTGTGTGTGTTTGTCCTTAGGATAATTTAGGTTAAGTAGTGTGTAAGCTTAGGGACTGATGACCTTAGCAGTTAAGTCCCATAAGATTTCACACACACAGTAGCGCCTGAAGTTTCTTTTCCGCGGATCAGCCTGTTGCATAGAGCAGAGAAGTAAGTTTAGAAAACTGTAGCAAAAAGCAGGGTGACCTGCATCACGTCCAAAAACTGCCCAGTATTGTAATTGCAACATCATTATTTAACTTAGCATCCAACCCAGTTCATTGTCACTTGATGACAACCCAACTGAGGGCAAATTAGGAAGTAGTAATGTCAAGTTTAGATCGAGAGCAAACAACCTCTTTACAACATTCCTTCATGACCAGAAGAAAATAAAACACACATTTCTAGCACACTATAACAATACACAGGGAGAGCGGACAAACATTTTTTTTTTTTTTTTTTTTGTAAGAGCTATATTGTATTTGTGTGTATGAATATGAGATAGAGCAGTATAAAAATATTAGTACCTATCCGGTGCTAAAGTCTGCTAAAGGCTCCAAAATAACATGCATGATAAGTACTCTCTAATACAGACTGAGGTGCCAAAAGCCACGGGACGCCTCCCTCCTAATATGGTGTAGGGCCTCCTTTTGCCGGGCGCAGTACGGCATCTCGACGTGGCCTGGACTCAACAAATTGTTGGAAGTCCCCTGCAGAAATACTGAGCCATGCTGTCTCTGTAGCCGTCCATAATTAAGACGATTTTGTGCACGAGGTGACCTCTCGAGTACGTGCAATAAATGTTACATGGGATTCATGTCGGGAGATATGAGTGGCTAAATCATTCGCTCCAGTTGCCCAGAATGATCTTCAAACCAGTTGCGAGCGATTAGGGGCTGGTCACATGACGCATTGTCATCTATAGAAATTGCATCGTTGTTTGGGAACATGAAGATCATAAATAGCTGCAAATGGTCTCTAAGTAGCGGAACATAACCATTTGCAGACAATTATCGGTCCAGTTGGACCAGAGGAGCCGGTCCAGTCCATTCCATCCGAGCGCTGCCCACTCCATTACGAAACCACCAGCTGCTTACACAGTGCCTTATTGACAATTTCGGTCCGTGGCCTCGTGAGGTCTTCGCCCCATTCGAACACAACCGCCAGCTCCTGCCAAGTGGAATCGGGACTCGTCTGAGCAGGCCACTCCACTATTTTCCACTCGTCTAGGGTCCAACAGGGGAGGCGCCGCAGGGCAGGCGGCGTCGTGCTGTTAGTGGAGGCAACCGCGCCGCTCGCCTGCTGCCACAGCCTGTCGACTAGAGATGGGGGATCCGCTCTTGAACTAATTCATAGAGTTGAATCTTTCAAAGGAGTGAACAATCAGTGATTCAGAAAAAAAGAACGGTAGCTCCAAACGTTTCCCACGGCAGTGAGAGAGAGAGAGAGAGAGAGACGGAGCATATCAGCAGCGCCTCTGCTGGTCAGAGCACAGTGCACGCCACACAACACAGCCAGTGCCGGCCTCTGCCCTGCTTCTACCTTGGCTGCCTGCATTGTGCAGTGCCCCATTGGATTTTGTGTTTCACATATGCCGTGCCGTCTCTGTGCGTCGTCTGCCGTGTGCAGTGTCTGGCGCAGCTGAACTTCGTATCGCACTCTGTCGGCGATCGTTTCAGTCGCACGTCCTGCCCTCTGGGCAGTTGATGCGAGCAACAGGACAGAGAGCCACCTAGCGGATAACATAGGAACTACTTGCAAAAACCTGCTCGCAAGGGAACCGACGATTTGGCTCGGAGCGGGTGAGCTCCCCCCACCCTCGGAACTCGTCCGCTCAACGCTCACCCCACCGTCTCGACTCTAGCCAGAGCGTTGAGCAAAGCGACTCAGGTGTCACTCTGGTCTCTGCGGTCTCAGCTCATGCAGTAATACAGCTCGCGGCTCGACCTGCTCGACTCAGCGCCTCTGCATCGGAGTTCCTCTCTACTGGATATTGTTCTTCGTAGTAATACCGCTATGTATATTACATTATTATGTTATGGATACATCAATCGTTTTTATTTTATTTTTATTTGTTTAAACTGATTAGATTAGGTTCCTGATGACTCCTCTTACCATAGGATTTTTATTATGGATACTCGAATTTACGCCTTAATTACGAGCAAACCGATAAACGTATCGCAAAATGTGATACACCAATATTTTCCTTGTTTTATTCTGCGTAAGGCTATATGCAGCACTTTCGTTTTACAGTCAAATTTATATTTTTTTTTTCTTATTGTGGTACAGATTTTGCGATTTTAGGCGTCTTCGGAAGGAAACGTTCACTTTAAAAATATATGGCTTGCGATGTATTTGTATGAGGTTAATGAAATTTTAATACATTATAGCCAAATATATTGTTAATGTAAATCTCAAGATACAACATTTTCCGATCACCCAAAAAACCATGATAGTGCAAAATAAATCAATAATCAAAAACTTTGTTATATCGTGGAAATTTCAATAAACAATACAAAATTCTTACTCATTATCTGTGTTACTTCAAAATAGGATCAAATAAGATCAAAATACAGGTATAGTACTGGAATAAACCAAGTTTAAAGGGCAATGTGCCTTCCATTTATTTTCTATTGTAAGTGAGTGGTGAGTCATGAAAAAGAGCTAATTCATTTCAGGGAGCGAACAGTTCTGATACAATCTCTGAAAAGAACAGTTTTGCCCATCTCTACTGTCGACTCCACATTTTGCCGGACTGCCCTAACGGGTATTTTCGTCGTACGTCCCACGTCGATTTTTACGATTATTTAACGCAGTGTTTCTTGTCTATTAGCACTGACAACACTACGCAAACTCCGGTGCACTCGGTGCCTAAGTAAAGGCCATGGGGTACTGCTTTTTGCCCACGGTGAGAGGTAGTGCCAGAAATTTGGTGTTTTCGGCACATTCTTGACTATGGATTGTGAACTTTTGAATTCCCTAAAGATTTCGAAATGGTATGTCCCGTACATCTAGCTCCAACTACCATTCCGCATTCAGTCTCTTAATTCCCGACGTACCGCCATAATTACGTCGGACACATGTTCACATAAAGCACCTGACTACAAATGACTAATTCGCCAATGCACTGTCCTAATACTGTGTGTACGAAATACCACAGCGATCTGTATGTGTGCATATTTGCTATCCCATGACTTGTCACCTCGGTGTATAAAAAATGGCTATTCACTAATGAAATGATAATTAAATCGACACCCTAGCTGCAAACAGGCGTTGATATACATCATTGGCGACACGTTGAAAATGTGTGCCGCGACCGAGATTCGAACCCGGGATCTTCTGCTTACACGGCAGACGCTCTATCCATCTGAGCCACCGAGGGCAAAGAGGATAGTGTGCCTGCAGGGACTCGGGCTTACCCCTTGCACACTCCCCGCGAGACCCACATTCCCAGCATATCCACACCACTACATTCGTAGTGCGCCTACTAGATGTTTGCCCAGCACACTCATTACTGCACTACGAATGTAGTGGTGTGGACATGTTGGGAATGTGGGTCTCGCGGGGAGTGTGCAAGGGGTAAGTCCCCGTCCCTGCAGGCACACTATCCTCTCTCCACCCAATTCAGATAACGATAACTGTAGAATATCCACAAGTATCACTCTCGAGGTTGGGGGTATTAAAAAAGTAATGGTTAACTGCTGAAGCATTCACAACAAAGTGGCAGAGTTTGAAGCGCTCCTGAAAAGCAGTGAAGCTCACATAATACTGGGTACAGAAAGCTGGTTGAAACCTGAAATTGATTGCAGTGAGATTTTGGGGGAAAATTAAGTGTATATCGAAAGGATAGGAAAACTGGAAGCGGAGGTGGTGTATTTGCCGCAGAAGATACTCAGATCCACCGAGATGGAAACTGAAGCTCCATGTGATATTGTTTGGGCGAGAGTCAATAACAGGGGTGCGCATAAATTGATAACTGGATCCTTCTCTCGCCCACCAGACTCATCTCCTGATGTAACTTTACAGAAAACCTCAGTCCCTCAATCATATTGTAATCATCGGTGGAGGCTTTAATCGTGCAACAATTAATTGGGATAATTACAGTTTTATTAGTGGAGGGCGTGACAATACGTCTCTTTGGGATATAAATGACCACGACGCAGTTGTGGCAACAATGATTACCAAAGTACAGAAGACAACTAAAACAAGCAGAAAAATGTTCAGTTAACTAGATAAAAAATCAGTAGTGTCATATCTCAACAAGGTACTTGAAACTTTCAGCACATGCCAGAAGCATGTTGAGGAAGTATGGCTCAAGTTTAAAAGAATAGTTGCCCATGCATCGGTTCGATATGTACCTAGTAGGTTACCTCCATTGCATACAGTCACTGTAAAAAAACTTCTGAAGAAACAGAGATTACTGCATAATAGCTGTAAAACAAAGCCTAACGCTGTAGGTGGAGAGTGCTGAATGTAATGCATTTGGTTGTCAAGAAAGCAATGCGTTTTCAGTGACTACCATAGCAGAATACTGCCAAATAATATTTTGCAAAACCTAAAGAAATTTGGTGGTATGTAAAGACTGTTAGTGGCACTAAAGCGAGTGTCCAGTCCCTAGCGAATGAGACGGGAACTGAAATTGAGAGTAGCAAATCAAAAGCTGAAATGATTAACTCCATTTTCAAATGTTCCTTGACAAAGGAAAGCCAGGAGAATTGCTCCAATTTAATCCTTGTACCACTGGAAAGATGAATGAATTAAGTATTAGTCTCAGCAGTGTTGAGAAATAGCTGAAATCGTTAAAATCTAAGAAAGCTCCAGACCCGATTGAATCTGTCCGCTACAATACTGAATTTGTGGCTGATTTAGCCCCTCATCTAACTATAATCTGTAGTAGATAATCGAACAAAAAACATGTCCAGTTCTTGGAAAAAAGCACAGGTCACACCCGTCTACAAGGAGGGTAGTAGAAGTTATCCACAAAACTACCGTCCAGTATCCTTGACATCGATTTGTTGTAGAATCTTAGAACACATTCTGAGCTCAAACATAATGAGGTATCTCAAACAGTATGACCTCATCCGTGCGGCCAGCATGGATTCCGAAAACATCGATCATGTGAAACCCAACTCGCTCTTCTCTCGGATGATACAGTGAAAGCTTTGGATCAAGGCTGTGAGGTAGATACAGTATTTCTTGACTTTCTAAAAGCATCTGGCTCGGTATCACATCTATGCTTATTGTCAAAAGTACGATCGTGTGGGGTATCAAGTAAAATTTGTGTCTAGATTGAGGATTTCTTGATAGAGAGGACGCAGCATGTTGTCTCCGATGGAGAGTCGTCGTCAAATGTAGAAATAACTTCAGGTGTGCCCCAGAGAAGTGAGTTGCGACCCTTGCTGTTCATGTTATATATTAATGACCTTGCAGATATTATTAATGGTAAAATCAGACGTTTTGCAGATGAAGCAGTTATCTATAACGAACTGTCTGAAAGAAGCTGCCTAAATATTCAGTTGATCTTGATAAAATTTCAAAGTGATGCAAAGAGCGGCAATTTGATTTAAATGCTCAGAAATGTAAAATTGTGCGCTACACAAAACAAAAAACCGTTGTGTCCTATGACCGTCACAACAGTGGGCCACTGCTGGAATCGGCAAACTCATACAAATATCTGGGTGTAACACTTTGTTGGGATGTGAAATGGAATGATGTCATAGGTTTAGTGGTGGTTAAAGCTGGTGGCAGACTTAGGTTTATTGGTAGAACAATGGGTAAGTGCAGTCAGTCTACAAAGGAAATTGCCTGGAAATCACCTGTGTGACCTGTTCTAGAACATGCTCAGGTGTGTGGGACCATGAATCAAATAGGACTGACGGGGGATATTTAACGTATACAGAGAAGGGCTGCACGAATGGTCAGAGGTTTGTTCGATCCGTGGGAGAGTGTGCAGGGATGCTGAAGGAACTGAACTGGCAGACTCTTGACAATAGACACGGTAAAACTAGACAGATAAAAACGTGGCGTCCCGAACTGTCATTCAGTCAGTCGGTCGTTATCACCATCGCACACACACTAGTCACTCCTTCAACTGTCGGTTGCAGATCAACATTGTTGCTTCAGCAGTATTCAAACTACCTCACGAAAAATGTTTCGACAAGTTATTGCGTTCATCGTTCTGAATTGTGGAAACGTTCGAATCGCAAGACTAGAGCACACATCGTAACAACCGTACACCCACTGCAAGGGGATGTGACAGTTATCCTCACTAGTGTCACAAGACTGCACTGCTTAGTTAGGTATATACACTCAAAAAAGTACCACATGGGACGGAAACTGATAGATGTGGTGTACAGAAAAACAAGTGATTACGATTTCAGAAAAAATGGATGATTTATTCGGGAGAACGAGCTTCACAAACTGAGCAGGTCAGTAACGGACAGGTCCACGTCTGGCCATTATACAAGCAATTGAAACTTCCTGGCAGATTAAAACTGTGTGCCCGACCGAGACTCGAACTCGGGACCTTTGCCTTTCGCGGGCAAGTGCTCTACCATCTGAGCTACCGAAGCACGACTCACGCCCGGTACTCACAGCTTTACTTCTGCCAGTATCTCGTCTCCTACCTTCCAAACTTTACAGAAGCTCTCCTGCGAACCTTGCAGAACTAGCACTCCTGAAAGAAAGGATATAGCGGAGACATGGCTTAGCCACAGTCTGGGGGATGTTTCCAGAATGAGATTTTCACTCTGCAGCGGAGTGTGCGCTGATATGAAACGAGATACTGGCAGAAGTAAAGCTGTGAGTACCGGGCGTGAGTCGTGCTTCGGTAGCTCAGATGGTAGAGCACTTGCCCGCGAAAGGCAAAGGTCCCGAGTTCGAGTCTCGGTCGGGCACACAGTTTTAATCTGCCAGGAAGTTTCATATCAGCGCACACTCCGCTGCAGAGTGAAAATGTCATTCTGGATACAAGCAGTTATTCGGCTTGGCATTGATTGCTAGAGATGTTTGATGTTCTCCTGAGGGGCATCATGCTAAATTCTGTCCAGTTGGTGTTTTACATCGTCAAAATCCCTAGCTGGTTGGAGGGGCTTGCTCGTAATGCTCCAAATGTTCTCAATTGCGAAAATATTTGGCGTCCTTGCTGGCCGAGTTAGGGTTTGACAAGCACGAAGACGAGGAGGAGAAAATCCCGTCGTGTACGGGTAGGCACAGTCTTGCTGAAGTGTAAGTCCAGGATGGCTTGCCACGAAGGGCAACAAAAGGGGATGTGGAATACCGTCGACGCACGGCTGTGCTGTGCCGCGGGCTACAACCAAAGGGGCTCAGCATCACTTCTCCTTATCGGGCCGTATGGCGGGTGACAGTCGGGTTAGTATCCTGGGGCGCCTCCAGATACGTGTTCACTGGTCTTCGGGGCTAATATACGGCGGGAGTGTCTACTGCTTGTCATCGAGCTTACCTTGGCCCGCAAGATTACCAGATGTCTCCCCAGTTGAGAACGCTCGGAGCATTATTGGCAGGCCCTCCAGCCAGCTCGAGATTTAGACGATATAACGCACCAACTGCACAGAATTTGTCATGATGCCTCTCAGGAGCACATCCAATAGCTCTTTCCAATCACTGCCAAGCCGAATAACTGCTTGCACAAAGGCCAGAGGTGGACCAACGCTATACTAACTTGCTCAATTTGTGAAGCGCTTTCTCTTCAATAAATCATCAAATCTTTCTAAAATTGAATCATTTGTTTGTCAGCACCTCTACATCATATCTACTGATTTCCGATCCATTCGGATAATTCCCTCACGGTGCATCGTTTGTTTTTCTCGTTCGTATACCCCAACTGACGTTTTATGACAGTGCACGTAGGGAAGCTTACAGCCACAATCCTAGAGTTCGGTATGAGCATGCCTTATTCGTCATTTATTGGCCGCGCATCACAGTAGCCCGCTTTATTTATTTACGCGTTTCGAGTACAGCCCGTCATCAGAACACCAAATAAAAGAACTTAATACCGAATACCGTGTCACAGGGCCTAAAGCCACCTAAGCAAGCGTCGTCCCAGTTGACTAAAATTCTATTTCCGTTACAGTTTTCAAATGTGTTCGTTCATTCCAGTTCTTAAAAACCCTTTCACGAACGAAAAACGTCATTAAGTTACGTTTGTGGGTACGGTAAACGAGACAGTGCACAAGCTGCTCCTGAAATTAGGCACAGGTGGTGCCGGTGAATAAATACGAGTTTGCTGCAAAGTGTGTTAATCTTACTACTATGTCTGTTTCACGAATGGATGTGGGATGGTGGGCAAAGGACCAAGATTCAAGCTGCCATCAACTGTAAATGATAACGTAAACAAAAGAACATTTGCTGACGTCGGGGACACTTATGAGTAAAGCAAAATCACCAATCACAAGCATAGATTGCAGTGAAGACTTATAGGGTCTTCCAAAAAGACAAGTGTAAAGCGCATATTTAAATTGTAAATGATGCAAACTTGATCATACTTAATGTCAAGTTACATGAGAATAAAATAGATGTTAACAAAGCCGATAAAGGCAAGTCTGTTGTTTTGATATGACACTGACTATATCAGTAAAACAACAAATTTCTTCCAATCTGTGAAGTGAAAACAATTCATTGTATAACTGTAATAATGACCTTGTCCTTAAGAAATGTGAAAAAATGCTTAATTTTTTGTTCGAATCGGGAGTCCAGTAAGAAGAGACTTAGTGCGATGAATCCAAATATGAGACTTCACTCCTAAATGAAATTATGTCAAGTTAACAGCACAATTAGACATATTGTATGGGGTGCTGACAACGCTAATTATAAAACCTATAATTTCTGTAATGCCAAATTGAAAGAGGCCTTTGCCTTCTCTCTGCCTCCATCTTTGAGTGACACGATACAAATGCAAATGTTTTATTCCACTCTTGAACATATTTACATACAATCGGTGTCGTCAGTGTTAACAAAATAATACTAACAATAATAATAATTTACACTTTGACATGAGAAATGTTGTTAACTACAATATAATAATCCAAGATCGATACAATACACATCTGTGCAAATGTCAGTAACAAGAAGTAGTTTCCTAAAAGATCAGTTACAAGATAAATGAACTACATAGTTCAGTGAATGACAAATAAATAATGAAACATAATTAACAATAAGTACATGAAACAGTAATAAAATAGTAGCACAGTGTGGCATATGTATAGTTCGCAGCTAATTTTAAGTTCATTCTCATAAGGAAAATGGGTCATTTGTCACATACTTACAGGAACTCTTGAGCAGAGTAAATTACTTTACTTTTGATCCAGCTCGAAAGACTGGTTTTAATTTATTTACTTGCACTGTGTAGGCATTTTCGGGTAATGTGTTGAAGTAGACAGGACCAAGATATTTGTAGCTGTAATGTGTCACTGCAAGCCTAGAATATGGCATATTAATTGTATGTCTACTTCTTATGTTATGGTTATGAACTATTCACCTAAGTAAAATTTACTCAGATTCTCTTTAACGAAGATTTAGTTTCTTAAAATAATCTCGACATGATTCATACGGGCTAAGTTCTGCTAATCACCTTACGGCTTTCTTTGCAAGTTAAACATTAATTTTGAGCCTACGGAATTGCCCCATAATAGTATTCCATAACTTAGATACGCTGTATTAAGTGAAATTTTGTAAATAGCACAACAGTGTCTCATAGGAAATATTTGTTTATTCGATTACTGGCTTCAGTCATAATGATCATCTTCAGATTGATCTAAAAAGAGGAAATAGATTTATGAAAAACTATATTTACTAGTAGGGTATTAGCTATTACAAGCTATAACGTAATATACGTCGTCTGGTAGGTTAGCAAACATTAAGTTAACTTCATGAAGTAAAGAGAGTAAGCTAATAAAATGTTTAGCTATAAGTAGCATCGTCACCAAGTACTGTCGTGATAAAATGGTAAACACCCACGACTCGTAATGTCGAGTCGTCGCTGGCGTACTGTGCGAACGGCTAAGCGGACATAGCCGTTGGATTTCGGGCTGGAGGCAGCCTGCAATAGCATGATACAAAAGTCCAAAATACGATCTTAGAGATTCTGCAAAAGACTAAAACAGGTACATACATTTGCATTTCAAGTACGAGCGCGAGTTTTAACATGGGTCCAAAGAGAAACATTGCCTGAAGTTATACGTAAAAGATAGCTTTCTCTTTGGACCTGTGTTAAAAATTGTGCTCTTTCTTGAAGTGTATTTTAATGTACATATCTGATTTAGTCTTCTGCAGAATCTCGAAAACAGTATTTCGGATTTTTGTATCACACCACTGCAAACTGCCTTCGGTTAGCGACATCTAGCGGCTATGCCCCCTCAGCTGTGAGCGCTGTAATTGTAAGAATAGTATACCGGAGACGACCCGGCATTGCGAGTCAACGGTGTTTACAATTTTATCGTGATTGATTGTACTCAGCGACGATGCTACTTAAGGCAATATACTTTATTATATGTTAACTTGATAAAGACAACTGTGTTTGCTAACCTTCCAGACAATGTATATTAGGATACTGCTTGAAATAGTTGACAATCTACTATTACGCACATTTTCTCGTAAACAGGCACATTTTCTCTTATTAGATCGAGCTGAAGATAATTGTAATGACCGAAACCGACAATTGAATAAACAAATATTTGCGATCTTACCACTGTGGTGCATACAAACTTTTTAACGATTGATTGCTGTTAGCTTCCTATTGACTGTCACTCGTCATCTCTGTCAAGGTCTTTTATCTGATAGGGGTGTATCTCTACTTAAGGTAGCGGCCTATCACTAGTAATTGTATCTCTGACTTCCTGCCATAATCGTTACTGAAGACTCAAATTACATATTGCTTCTTGTGTCCAGTATGTATAACAAAAACACATCTGTTCCCATTTCGATACCAACATCCCATCAAAGTGGCATGAAATCTGCACTGGTAGAAACCAAAGTTGGATTGTATCCATCTAAACAAACTAAAAAGTATCCCACATAAAACCAGTACATATGGAAGTCTATTACAGAACTCCCAAGACTGACTTTTCTCTCATAATCTGAAACTATGGTAATTATAACTTAAACAGCAGGAAGTACCTACCCTAACAGCACACATAACATTAAATGTAATAATTAGAGAGGAATGGAAAGGAACCGTCACAATACACACATAAGCAAAGTCGATTTTCAATATACAGTAGACATATTTGATAAATGTACGCATGACACTCCACAAATATAAGTTCTTATACATGGACGTGCTTGGAATCTTGGTAGCTATATAAATCTTTGAGTCGTCTACAATCACAAAAACAAAACAGACATTTTCCTGGGTTTGGGCTTCTAGCAGTAAAAAAAGGTCCTAATGTTATAATTCCTATTTCCTCATTCACTCTGATACAAACAAAGATTTTGTATGTGTGCAAATGAGCACATATCATCTCTCTCCCTCTCCCTCCCCCTCCCCCTCCCCCCTCCCCCCTCCCCCCTCCCTCCCTCCCTCCCTCCCTCCCTCCCTCCCTCCCTCCCTCCCTCCCTCCACCTATCAGCCCGTTCTTTCTCTCTCTGTCCATCACTTCGTTATCAGCCTCACCCCAACCACAGTGGTGATTTTTACCCCACAATATTTCTTTCCAGATGGTAATTAATGTGTACCAAGTCTGGTTGAAAGCGATCCAGGGGGCTAGGAGATGTTGAACATACGCACATGTGACAAATATTATACATAAATATGTCCAGTGCTCTGATGTTTTACAGTATGCAAGTCCTGAGAGGATATTAAAGTTGACTGTGATATTTAGCCATCTGGCTTGATGTTACGGCCCAAGACAGGTTGACAGAATTATCGGCTCGCTGCAGCGGTCTTTCTCGTGACCTCGTTGACAGTGAACAGTACAAATGAGAGATAAAGTGCACTTCATACTCTTAAAATTATTCGAAGTCAGCTAATTAGAGGAAACAAACACCAACAAGTTGTTTTAGAACATGTTTGTGTCGCCTCTACTCATCCACACTCCCACCCCTTGTGGTAGTGGGAATATTAGCCCCAAACTATTTTTATACAGATAATAATCCATATACATGGTTGAAATTGCTCCAGGTGTTACTGAGGTATGCTGTGACACTATTCATGTTGTATTCCTGCCTTCCCCCCTCCCCCTACCAATGGGATCTAAGTAGCCCGCAAGATCGTAGCGCTTCTTTCCAGATAGGAGCAGTAGGATGACAATGGGCAAACGAGCCAGGAATTTGCTGACATCAGCATCAGTGCTTTCTTATCTGTATTGTCGGCTGAGACAATTGTGCACGTCATATTTCGCAGACAGCAACATCGGCACCAACTTATCGAGGCATTTCTGCCCCCACCCCTGTGCTCCTGCAAAATTTTGCACGAAGTACCATGTCCTAGCATGCCTACCATCAGAGTGTGTGGGTAAATTGAGAATTTGGTTCTGATGGGAGGCGTGGTAGGGTAGTTAGTGCAGTTGCAATGACTACTGTGTATGGATTTGCTCAGTGGTCAGAGCATCCGCTTAGTAAGCAGGAGATGGGGTTCGAATCCTGCTCTGGTACAAATTTTAAACCTTCTCCATTGATTTCAATTAATGGCTGCTCACAGCCAATGTCTGTAAGTCCTTTGTGTCTTAGTACACCGTGCTGCTGGATCAAAATGGTGTCTCTTCTATCAGACTACATTATGTAGTGGTCTCCAGGCTGATAATTCCGTGTTCCTCAACAAAGGAAGATGAAAAAGTTTTCTGTAGTCACATATGTTCATATTTTATAAAATCTGTAAGGTGGTTGCCAATAACTTTGCTCACGTCTGGGCTTGTGATTTGACACACATAATACAGTATACAAGCTTGATTCTACAGTTGGAGGTTATCCACATTAAACAGTCAACCAGTGACCCTAGGTGTCACTATATATGCGAGATGTCACCTCCGAGCGAACATCGTGCAGCAAATAATAATGTAACAGAATAATTTAATGGTAAATTCTGTGGTTTGTGTGACTGAGTACCAAATAGCAATGGACAGCCTGTAGTGTTGACAGTGTTGTGGAAAACAATGCTTCCCCTGTTTTAATATTGCACTTCTGTCAGAGCCAGAGTATCTTTTTATAGCTGTATGCAGATGCAATATAGTTAATGGTCTACCTGTATGTCAGTGGACAAACAGCAGAGGAGCTTCCAACCCAATGCTAGCAGAACTGACAGTCACAACACAAAAAGTGTAGGAGACACAGTACCAGAGTGCGTGCTCAAACACAGAGTGTGAAACCTTCTATAATTAAGTTGTTGGATGGATATGTATGACACATCATGATGTTTGTGGGTAGGGATATGAATTGTATACAGTGATATATGTGAACTTGCTTACAGGAAAGGTGTTTATTGTGCTTTACAACAGATACACATTGATTTGTGAATTGTTGAGTTTAACATGTAGCAAAGGCAAAAAGTAGACTATTTGCTGATACTGTCTTAATTATGTAGAATGAATACTCTAACTGTAGATGCAGTGCAGAAAGAAATGGACTGTGCACATTTAACACAGGTAGTAATGTGTCCATGTGGGTGGAAAACTGCACCCACCTCATTGTGGAAGCACATGTTACACAGCCGAATACTCTCAACAACGTGCTGTTCAGATGGCACTACTCTGTTCTAGTTTAATATTTAATGCATTCTTTGCTATAATTATTACATTTTTTGTTTGGCAGATAATGTCTACAATGTCAGTGCCCTTTAAATAAATCAGAAACACATATTTGTAGAACCACAGAGTGTGTGCTGTCCGTGGATCATACTTTTGATGCCAATGCTTCATACCACCACCACAATGAAAACACATTGTTTCATCACCATTACTGGTGTAAAAGTACCCTGATTCACCTAGCTCAGTAGGTTGCACACTACTGCGCCATTTGCAGCTTCTGTGGAATGGGAGACCTGATTATTTAACACAGCAATACAATGCCTACTGCGACCTGCGGGTGCAACCTGAGAGGCAGGTCAGAACTGCAAGGTTCTTCTTTGTATCAGTCAAGGTCAAGAAATTATGACTTAGGGCTGTTAGTGCAACAAGGGAACAGGTAGCTCATCTGGGTAGCAACAACAACTGTCTTGCATCTGCTGGAGACATGAACGCCAGAAAGTGAGTTCACTTTCTGGACCGTGGGTGCAGGTCAATTTATATATTTGGCGGCTGAGATCTTACCGTATACAAAGAGGCTCACATGGGACACTATCAAAGCTGGATGATAAAAAAAAAAACCAAACCACACCTGTTTATGTAAGCAATAAGAGCATATTCATACTTGTACATTTATGTATGGAATATGAAAAAATGAATAATTATTGAAAAAATGTGAGACATGTTGCTTATGTCGAATACGTGCCCAACCTAAAGCAGCTCCATCCCCATACTCATTGAGAAAACCACAGACTGCATGGTTATCATAGTATAAAATATTAAAAATGGATGTCTGCATCTACATCTCAATCCTTACAAACTGCAGATCATGTGATCATTAATTTTTAATTCCCTAGGTTGTTCCGCCTGCTTGGATTGACATCAGATGCCTTACTTCTCTGCCTGCTTTACATTTGTGTTGCTGCACCACTGATTACAATGTATTGTACCTACACACCAGAATGAGGTGTCGTCTCACGACCTATCATTATGAGAACACCATCATTCTACATCTGGCCATCTAGGTTCAGAATACTATTCTGAACAGGTAGATAATCCACTATATATGCCCCCAACCTATGGTGTTCTTTGGTAATGTCAACTTAATACTTTTCTGAGGAGAATCTAACCTAGTGGTGAACAAGCTCCTATCCGTGTATTATGGTTTTGATGTTTTAACAATTGCATGGTGTTCCATGTATTATACAGGGTGTACATAAAGTCTGGGAACACTTTCAATTATTTATTGCACAAGAACTTAACATTGTACTTATGTCATACGTATTGCAGTTTGAAGAGAAACTCTGATGAAAGTTTTTTTACAAACATTCGATAAGCGAACCACAAGTGATCTGGCAGATGTCAATACGGTAATCAAATTCTTGCCATACCTGCCCCAGCATGGCATCATCGACTGTGGCAGTTGTTTCCTGTATTCTGTCCCAGAGCTCTGCTACATCACGTGGTAGAGGCGGTACGTACACCAGGTCTTTAATGTGTCCCCACAGAAGAAAGTCACACGGAGTGAGATCTGTCGATCGGGGAGGCCATTTCGTGAAACAGCTGTCCCCTTCTGTAACATGGCCGATCGATCTATGTGGCAGCTCCGTGTTCAGGTACATATGAACCTCGTGATGAAAATGGGACGGAGCTCCATCCTGCTGAAAGATGAACGGAGAGTCCAATTGCATTTGAGGCATCAGCCATTGCTGCATCATGTCCAAGTAGGAATATCCTGTGCCAGTGCTCTCGGCAAAGAAGAATGGCTTGTACAGTTTTTGACGTGACAAAGCACAAAAAATATTTACCTCTAGGGAATCGTGCTCAAATTCAATGCATTCGTGTGGATGCTTTGTTCCCCATATTCGACAATTATGCCTGTTCACTTTCCCATTAGTGTAAAAAGAGGCTTTGTTGCTAAAAATTAAGTGATCAACAATGCCATCCCCATCCTCATTCAAGTGTTGCAACTGTGACAAAACTCAAAACACTTGTCTTTGTTGTTGTCATTGAGCTTCTGCACTAGCTCCTATCTGAATGGTTTTGTAGACAACTTCTGTCACAGGACTTTCAACACTGTCATTGGAGCCATTTTGAGTTCACAGGATGCACAACACACCGATTTCTTTGGGTTCCTTACGAATGTCTCTCGTACGCGCGCCACATTCACTTCACTCACACTGAGACGTCTGCTTCTCTTTGCCGGGTACAAGTAACCTGTCGTAACAAATTTGTTGTGCCAGTGGTAAATGGCCCTCCTTGTTGGTGGCTTCTTACCCTACTTGGTTCTAAACATCCGTTGAACAGCTGTAGCACACTTGTTTTTGTCGAACTTCATCACACAGGAAGCTCGCTCTGTACCTGAACTCACCATGTTTGTGCCTAGCACTGATTATCGGCAAATTACCGAACTAAGCTGTGATGGTATACATAAAAAAAAACTTTCAGGATTTCTTTTCAAAATGAAATATGTATGATATCTGTACAATGTTTGGTTCTTGTGCAATAAATAATTGAAAGTGTTCTGTACTTAGTGCAAGCACCGAGGGCTATCTGGGGCAGCTATGGTGTGAAAATTCACGTGGTCAGCTGTGATGTGAGCTTGTGCACGTGACTGGTTGCTTCCCAACATACCATCACATACTCCACCAATAAGTCATTTTTTCGTAAACAGAACTTTGTATTTATTTTTTTTTACTTCCTATTTTCCATCTCCTCACTTATAGGCTTCACGTAAGCATTTAACATACTTGTCAGTGCTGCTCCTGATGAATAGGAGAAATGAGTTTGGAGACATTGTCTGTGTGTGTGTGTGTGTGTGTGTGTGTGTGTGTGTGTGTGTGTGTGTGTGTGCGCGCGCGTGCAAAGGATGATCCATAGACAGCACACTCTCTGTAGTTCTCCAAATGCCTGTTTCTGGTTTGTGTAAAAGTCACTGACTGTGGATACTACCTATTGAACGAAAAATGCAATAATTACAGCAAATGAAGAACTAAATATTAAACTTGAGGCAGATTTTCTGAACAAAGCAGTGTCATCTGGACAGCATGTGGTTGACAGTACTTGGTTGTGTAAAATTTGCTTCCAGGATGATGTGGGTGCAGCGTTCAATCCTTTATATTTTGTTGTTAGTGTTCACTGCGCATGCCATTACGTCATGCGCAGTGAACACTAACAACAAAATATAAAGGACACTACTGCATAGCTAGAATGCACCATCAGACCCAGAAGAAGGGCGCTGCAATTGTGGCCGAAACATTGGTTTTTCTCCAGCAGCAGTAGTTTTTACATTATGACGCGGTACTGTACCCAGAAAACTTTTATGTCGACTGACTCTGGCCGCGGAAGCCTACACAATTAATAATGTGTATCTGTTGTAAAGCACAACAAATATCTCTTTTTGTAAGCACGTTCACGTATGTCGCTATGTGAAATTCGTAGCCCTACCCGTGAATAAAATTTAGTCAAGTTATGCCACAAACTTCGTGTCTCCCAGTTTTAGTCAGTACCACCTCATTAGTTATGTGATGTACTCATTGTAAGCATTCTTCTGTAGCATTAGATTTTAAAACCTTTTTTATCTTTTTGTCTGAACTGCTTATCATCCACATTTCATTTTCATGTGAGCCTACTTTCCAGACAAATGCCCTCAGAAAACTCTTCCCGACACTTATATTCATATTCAATGTTAACAAGTTTCTCTTGTTCAGAAACTCTTCTTACCACTGCCAGTCTCAGTTAATAAAATATTCCAGGCCAAAATTTCATTCACATCTGCAGAACACATTTTCAAGGGGGATCGTAGCTTTGTCGAATGTCCAATCCACACCCTGGCTTGCTACTGACAACAGCAAAATTCCGCTTCTGTGAAGTGGCATGACATCACATTTCGAATATGTGAGCACTGTTGACTGTTGTCGACTGATGCCTGCTGTTGCTACGATCCAATGGTGGCATGGGGAATGACTAGTACACATCATCTTGAGCACTGGAATCCAAATTTCATTCAATTTCATGCCCTTCTCTTTCCCATTGAAATTCCTGGGGTGTTTCACAATCTCTATGTCCTCTCTTTATAGCCTTTAATGGTACTTGCTTCTGGCTACCATTACTTGAGTCCTGTCAAAATGGATGTTGTGGTCTCCTGGCTGTAAAGCATGTTCCGCAACAGCTGATCTCTCAATCTCCCATCTTCTGCTATTGCCATGGTGTACTTCGAGACTTTTTTGACAGCTCTTGTTAGGCAATAGAGAAAAGTCACATTGGGCTAAATCTGGACTATAGGGAGGATGGGGCATGCACTTCACGTTGATTTTTGCAAGATATTCAGCAACAACATCGGCAATATGCGGCCGCGCACTGTTGTGTTACAGCATCCAGAAATATGGTCTTTTGCACCTGATATGGACCTGCAATGTTTTCAGGTCATCCTTGTAGTATTGTCCAATTACTGATGTGTGTGCAGGTATAACATGCTGATAAATCATTCCACAAATCTCAAAGAATGAGATGACCATAATTTTCCCAGCAGAAGCAACCACTTTTGCATTTTGGGGGGATGGTGATGAAGGAGATTTCCATACTGAGCTTTGCTGTTTGCTCTCAGGATCAAAATGATGTAGCCAAGTTTCATCAGCAGCGATTACTTGTGAAAGAAACTCCGGATCTTCCTCTAACATCAACTTTAACTGCATGCAGACCTGCACGCGAATGTCATTTTGTTTGGGAATTGACAGTCTTGGAACCCACCACGCACAGACACATATCGTGTGTAATTTTTCTGTCACCAACATGTGGGTGACACCCGATGAAATGTTCATTATTTCAGAAAGTGATCTTAAGGTAATTCGTCGATCCTCTCTCACAGCGACAGCAACAGTGTTGATGTTTTCTTCTGTAAGAGCAGTAACTGGAGCACCGGGCCCACCTTCCTTTGAAATTGTCTCCCCTCTTTAAACATTTCAAACCATCTTCAAGTTGTGCTGTAGGGAAGAACAGACTCTCATTGGCCTCCTGTAACATTGTATAGACCTCAGCTGAAGATTTGGTGAGACGAAAGCAGAATTTCAAAGCCACATGTTGTTCCTCGTTTGTTACCTCCATTGCAGCAGTAGGCAATACTGAACGTGTCTGACCTTACCTGCCTCTCACATGCAGGAACCAGGAGTCCCAACAATGAAACTACTGTGGTGTGTTTCTTGCACAGTAAGCTAACAGAATATCATAAGATTAAATTTTAGTGCGGAAATTATGAACATAAATAATATATGATCATTCTTTATTCAACAGCCCTCGTAGAAGGCTGAGCAGCGTTTACACAATAGCTGGTATATGACATGTGTTGTTTTGCAGGTGGCTCTCCCTTTAATAGTACATGTTTTGTCAGTTACAGGGCTATTGTAGGTGGTGATAGGAGGGTGCATAGGGCAAGTCTTGCAGCGGGAACAGTCACGGGGGTAGGAGCGTAGGGTCTGACAAGAATATTGCAGAGATTGGGAGGGCGCCGAAAAACTATTCTAGGTGTGGAGGGCAAAATTTCAGACAGAATGGATCTCATTTCAGGGCATGATTTTAGGATGTCGTGGCCCTGTTGAAGTAGCTGATTAACATATTCCAGATCAGGATAACACTGAGTCACCTGTGGTGTTCTCCGAAGTTGTTTTTTTGGAGGGGTCAGCAGCACCAGGACTGGATGTGATGGCCTGGGAAATCTGCTTTTTAACTAGGTAGGTGGGGTAATTACGTGCAGTGAAGGCTGAGGCGAGAATGGTGGTGTATTGCTGTAAAGAGCCTGCATCCGAACAAATATGTTTTCCTCAGATGCCGAGGCTGTGTGGGAGGGAACATTTGGCATGGAAAGGATGGCAACTGTCAAAAAGTATGTACTTTTGTTTGTTGGTAGGTTTAATATGGACGGAAGTGTGTAGTTTGCCTTTGATGAGGACAAGATCAAAGTCAAGGAAAGTGGCATGGGATTTGGAATAGGACCATGTGAAATTTAATTGGGAGAAGGTATTCAGAAATTCCAGGAAATTTAGCAGGTCAGCCTCACCCTGAGTCCATATGGTAAAGACGTCATCAACGTATCTAAACCAAACCAGGGGCTGAAGACTTATGGATCCCAGGAAAGCCCCTTCCAAGCAACCCATGAAAAGGTAGGCATAGGAAGGAGCCATACTCCTGATCTGTTTGTATGTCTGCCCCTCAAAGGTGAAGTAGTTGTTGGTAAGTATAAAGTTGATTAAGATGAGTAGGAAGGCTGTCATAGGTTTGGAAATATTCAACAGCAGACAGACCATGTACGTGGGGGATATTGGTAGAGAGGGAGGTGGCATCAATGGTGACAAGCAAGGTGTGGAGAGTGGGGGTGGGATGGGTATGGATTTTAGATGGTCTTGTAAATGGTTGGTATCTTTGATGTAGGGGGGGGGGGGGGGAGTTTTTGTACTTTGGGTTGCAGGTGTTGATCAACTAAGGCAGATATATGTTCAGTGGTTGCATTGAAGCTAGCTACTATAGGACTGTCAGGATGATTGGGTTCGTGGATCTTAGGCAGAAGGTAAAAGGTGGGAGTGTGTGGTTTGGGTGGGGTGAGAAGTTCTGTGGATTGAGGCATTAGTCCTTGTGAGGCGCCAAAGGTTTTAAGGAGGGACTGCAGGTCAGTTTGAATCATAAGGATAGGATATTGACGGTAGACACTGTATGTAGAGGTGTCAGACAGCTGGCGTAGACCTTCACTAACATACTCCTTTCGGTCAAGTACTACAGTGGTAGATCCTTTAACTGCTGGAAGGATAATAATGGAGTCGTCAGCTTTTAGGGAACATAGAGACCGGAGTTCTACAGAAGATAGTTTAGGGTCATGTAGGGAACTGAGGAAGGGTTGTGAGGCAATGCTGGATGTGAGGAATTCTTGGAAGGCTTGTAAGGGTCGATTTTGAGGTAATGGTGGTGGATCAAGTTGGGATCGTGGTCTGAACTGTTCGAGGCAGGGTTCAATGTCAGTTTTGCTGTTGGAAAGGTTTTGAGGCTGGGTTGCAAAGTGATATTTCCAATGGATATTACGTGTGAAAGAAAGGAGGTCCTTCACCAAAGCAGCATGATAAAATGCAGGTTTAAGGCTGAAAGTGAGGCCCTTAGATAATACAGATAATTCAGGAGGGGAGACTGCTTTATATGAGAGGTTAAAGATACTGTACTGTTGTGACTGGTTCTTGGGATTATGGGTTTTTATTGGCTTGGGAGGCAGCGGTGAAGGCTGTGGGATGTTAAGGAGGTTGGCGAAGCTCAGTTTGTAGGAGAGGAATGGTAGTTGA
The DNA here is from genome assembly GCF_023898315.1 of Schistocerca nitens. Lineage (NCBI taxonomy): Eukaryota > Metazoa > Arthropoda > Insecta > Orthoptera > Acrididae > Schistocerca > Schistocerca nitens. The sequence continues at coordinate 631,119,586 of NC_064620.1, read as the reverse complement.
TGGTGTGGCTGTTTAGGGAGCTGGAGAGGGACAGGAAGGGAAATACCACTGTTCCAGTAATTTAGGAGAAGTGTATTGACAACATTAGTGGCTGGTATATGGTATCAGTGGAGAGAAGCAGCAACTGAACCACCAGGTTTCAAGTCACTCACTACTACTTAAATATTGCAACAATAAAACTTTCAGAAGACAAAAGATGCATCATTAAGTTTTATTTCATTGAACACTTAGTTCTGATGACTAATGATTGATAAACACATCTGCTCTTCTCCTTCTCAAAGACTGAGCAATCTTTCTGCTTTCCTCACTTCAGCTAATTACACATTACTCCACACACAATAGCTTCAGCTCAAATAAACACAATCCAAAGAACTCCAGAGACACAGTAATCTTACTATTGAGGATTCTGTGGTAGGGGAAATGCAGTCATATATAGTTGTAGAAGTAAATTCAGGTGTGACCCCAGGAAGTGTCCTGTGGGACCATTGCTCTTCATACAGTATATTAATGCCCTAACAGAAAATACTAATCATAATCTCAGAATTTTCCAAAGATGCATTTATCTTCAGTGAAGTAGGCTTATTAGATGACAGGATGTCCACAAATAGGCAGGCATATATTGATAAGCTTTCAGAATGGTGTGAATGTTGGTAACTTGTTTTAAATGTACGGAAAAGCCAAATTGTGCATTTCACAAAATGCAAGTATGTAATATCCAATGGCTACAATACAAATTGGTTGCAGTTGAAATAAGTCAACTTGTAAGAATACTTTGATGTAACAATTTGTAGGTGTATGAACTGGATTTATCGTGTAGTCCCAATTGTAAGTAAAGTGGGTGACAGACCTTACTACATTGAAATGTTGACTGGGAAAATGCAGTCAGTCTGCTAAGGAAGCTGAATACGAAACACTCATACCTACAGTCTTAGACATTGTCAGCATGGGTCCCATACACCATTGTATTGTAACAGAAATATTAAATGTATGCAAAGGATGGTATTATCAGAAATATCAGAGGTTTGTTTGACTTGTGGGGCAGCATTGTGGAATTAAAAACTAAATTAGTAGATGCCTGAGATAGGTACCAATTACCCCACAAAAGAAAAAGCTTCAGCAACCAAATTGACATACTTCCCTGACAGATACACACACATTCATTGTGTTGGTTTGAGGAAACCTGTAATGATACTGACTGGTATAAAGTTTACGTAGATTCATTTGTCTTGAAATTGCAAAACTATTTCATTGTTCACCACAGACCTAATGTAATTTTCTTCCAAAATTTCCTCCTTTCCCTCACCCCAGCTCCTAGATACCAGGAATGTCCTTGGAATTCCCCTCCCCCGACCTGCATATTGATCACTTATGGACCAGGAAGGTTAGATTAGACCAATTATATGGTACACAGAAGCATTAAAACAAACATTTTTCCCATGCGACCAGAACAGGAAGAAACTCTAATACATATCCTTCAGTAGTTTTCAGTTTGTAAATGTGAATTTACATCAAGGTGGAATCATACCCTGTCTAACAAAAAGCAATCGCCAAGCTCTTCTCTTCTGCCATTACAGCTAACGTGAACCAGTGACTCATAGTTGCACATCTTGCATTGTATTAAGGTGACAGGCTCAAGAATGACAGTAATTTTGTGCAGATGTATCTTTAAACACACAATGGTGTGTGGGCACTGCCAACAGAGCGATCGTGTTGGGTATAAAGGCGCCATAAGACTTCTTGGGACTAAGGGTATACATCTTCTACATCTTTCTAGAGCTAGCACTTCAGATTGACCACTTTTGGATGCATCTTGCACATTTACTGTTTTCTGGAAACTGTGAATCCTTACCATAATTTTCTGTAAAGGCAATTTCAGTCCCAACATACAGGCTCATGTGACTTATTCTATGACAGTGAATGCTTTCTGCTGTAATTTGTTACCAATTTCTTGCTCAATTAAATCTTATCATAACTGAAACAGAAAACAATCACTCTTTCATAAGGTGGCATCATTTGTGATCGTTCTGTGTTACCTTTGAAATGACAAGTGACAAATCTTTTACTTGACGAGCTTGTATGTTCAGGAAGTGGTGTGAGCAGTATGTTGCTTGTTGCAGAGCAGAATGACCATCTCACGGCGGATGGTGGTCGTGTCGGTCTTGGTGGCGATGACCGCAGTGTGCAGGGCACTGCCCCAGGGTGGCGGCCAGAGCTTGTCCGAGCTGATCAAGGGAGCCACGACGCGCCGCCCAGGTGGACCTGCACCTGCGGCCCCCTCAGCAGAGACACAGCCTCCGACAGCAGCTGGAGCTCCGCCCCAGGACAGGCCAAGTGGGTCGATGGCGCAGGGTGACTGCGAGTGCGTGCCCTACTACCTGTGTCAGAACGACTCGATCATCACTGACGGGGTCGGCCTCATCGACATCAGGTCGGGCCTCGACTCTCTTTCCGTACGCCTTTCACGTTCTGCTGAGCACCCGGGGTGAGTCTGTGATGCCCGCATCACACTGGGTGGCTTGCAGATCGGTGGTTGGTTATGTATTGTGCATGCCCTCTTCAAAAATTCCTTTGCGATTGTTAGTCAACGTTGTCAACATCAGAAAGAAAAAATAAAATGCATGGGATGTTGTTAACTTGTGCCACTAACTGTGTACATAATTCAACTCCTCCTAGAGCCACAAAGTTTGCTCTCGTAGGCAAATACTTTCAATTATGGTGATGCTACATTGGTGTTTGATTGACTAGAAAATACAGGAAAATTTAAAAATTATTGGACAACCATATGTGCACATTTCCTTGTCTTGTGGTATGAGGAGATTGTATCTTTAGATAAATTAACAGTCTTGTGTCACTATGTAACAAGATTGCGGTTTTTAGGTTGTTCCCCATACTTCAAACTACTCCCCTATTTGTACCTCAGAAACAAAACATGAATATGAACAAAATGTTTTTGACATGATTCACTCACTCGATGCATACAAATTCTCTCCCTGAAAGTAACAATTTGAACAGCATGAAAGGCACTGGATACAGAATCAAACTATATTAAATGCCTTATAGTAGATGAGGACATCTCTGTCATTACCAGATCCTTTCAAAGGTAGGGTAGGTGCTAAAGAAAAGAGGGAAAAATTACAAATCATAGTACAATCTGATAATTTTATATTATCAACAGCACAGAACATTCCTTTATAATCTTACTGCCATGTCTGAGAGGGAAGCTTGAATTTTGAACATCAACATTTGGCTACATATGTCATTTTAAGGGAAACGTGCAATAACGATGAGGATTACTATGCTCACATTGTTCTTGATGATAACTGCATTACCAGTCATTCATAGCAGATATTTATTACACTGATACGTAATTGTTATTGTTTACTGGCTATTTTGACAACTGTTTGGACACCATACTTTTCTTGTGAGGTCAGACTGTAGACGACAACAGTTTCACAAAACAGAGTGCAAATATAAAGGTAAAGAATCCACAGTTAAGTTAAATATGCAGATAGTTTCATATGGTGCCTACAGAAATTAATGTAAAGATTTAGCCAACAATTACAGTTAACTACAACATTTAGTAAGTATGTTTCTATGAAACTCATTGCAGTGTGTCCCCTATGAACTGCAACTTAACACAACCTTGAGACTAATAATTTTATAAATAGGCAGACAATCTGTGGGAATTTTACAGTTGTTACTTAAAAAGATAAGGATTGGGGAAAATGAATAGTTGCAGTAGATGTCAAATTTTATTTGTGGGGAAAGTAAATATGTACAGTATCAGAATAGGAAGACTTGAGAAGTATTGAGCTATTATTTAATGTAAGAACACACAAGTGTTCTTCCTTGTATTTCTGAACAATCTGCCTTCTGACAATTTTTCTTCTCAGAACTAATATACAATATATGTATCCAGGCAGTTTGGAACATTGATTAATGTCACAAATCATACTATAGGAGAAGAGAAAAGAACCAATTTTCAACAGTACCTAACTCGTGTTGTTCAAAAGTTCCTGCAGACAGCACCTGCATGTGGCCATCTCACTTCCTGGATCTCTCAGTACACAGTCCTGTGGAATTATATTGGTGTGAAAGTAAAAATCCTTAACTTGCATCAGCATTATCGACCGAAGTGCCAAAGAGAACGTGACACTACACTGCTTCTTTGCAGGATTTACTGAGAATAATGCTACCACTTGAATGTTGGGATAACAGCAATCAGTGATTTTATAATGTTACTTATAATCAGTCTGGATTGCAAAATTTTTTATTCATGTGACCGGTTTCGTTGGGATAACAGCAATCAGTGATTTTATAATGTTACTTATAATCAGTCTTCATTATAAAATTTTTTATTCATATGACCGCACATGCATGTGAAATTTGCTGGATTTGAATGGGTTACTCCTGAACAGGAATATCAGATCTGAAGATGGTTCTGAATGAACCGAAACCGGTCATATGAATAAAAAATTTTGCAGTAAAGACTGATTATAAGTAAAATTATATGTATAGCAAAAGGAGAATTGACATGAGAAGACTGCAAAATTAAAAGGATACAAATTTATAAGTGGAAAAATCTATTTCTAGGCTTCAGGGCTGTTAGTTCCTTCATAAGGGAGCAAATCCCTGAGCCTCCAGATGAGAGAGGACCTCCTATTGTGAGGAGAGGGAGACAGAGATTCTACCTTAGTGAATGAAGCTGTTTCTTGCACCATATTGTACAGGCAACATGGGACATGAGCAAAGATGCCACAGTAACAGTGGTGGTAGTATTTGACTATGCTAATGACATAAATGATGTCATAATCAGTGAAACACTACAGAGGCTCAGTGCAATTGCATTCTCATAGATTTAATTTTGCTCATGCATCTCAAATGACAAGTTGTCTAGAGACAACTTATATTCTCCCACATTTCTGAAAACTACAGATGAGTTGTACTTAATATGCCCACTAGTTCTGCTGCACCAATTTGGTCTGAAGAGTTTAATGGAAAATTTCCTCTGAAGGATCTAATGGAAAACTTCCCCCAGTACCTGGACACAACCTTTTTTCATATGAATGTGCAGCACACATGGGAGACAATGCAAGGATTTGATTTTGCTAAAGATGTTTATAACACTGCTGTAATATGCCTGAAAGTTATTCATTTACATAATGTTTTAAGACCTGAGCACTCTTTACCTAAATTATTGCAATGGTTATTCTAGTGCTTTAAATTATTTCTAGAGTGTTGTGTTGCAAACATATGGCCAGTACTGCATAGTTAACTTAGCTCAGTCAGGGGAAGATTCTTGGTTGTGGAAACTTGCTGCATGACTAAAGACTCGTATAAAACATATCTGCTTGATGTGACTTTAAACTTCTATTGTGACAGCTCATTATAGCAATGACAACTGAACAATATGGAGAGTTTTGCACTGATACCAACACAGTACTCTGCCTGACAAATACACACTGAATCAATCAAAAATACACAGCCACTGGTTGCACGTAAGTGAGCTATTCATAAATTTTTAAGTAACAAAAATTTACATCATTGTTAACATGTTAGGATACAATTTTGTTAACATGTTAGCATATAATTACAACCGTCAGTATATGAAGTGTTATAATTTTTTTTAGTGTTTTTGGGTTGTTTAGTTTCAGTCATGATGTTCAAAAGTACAGATGTTTGACATGTTCATAAATTTCTAATAAATATTCTAAATTAAATGTAATTTGACACAGTATGACAGTATGACAGTTTGGAGAGTGTCGTCGTAACTGCCGTCTGTGTCACGTCTGCTGTGCAGCGAGCTACGTTAATTTAAGTATTGACTGTATTTTTCTTACTTGTCACTACTTCTGTGTGTTTTTGCTTTTAGGAAGCTTTAATTGTCAAGTGCTAGTAATAGTGTTCATAGATTTCGTGTTTGTTTTGAATACAGTCAGAGAGAGTCCCTTTAGTCAGCCACAGTGCCAGTAGTGCTAGTGTTTGTTTTGAATACAGTCCAGAGACAGGTAGTGCTATTTTCATTGTTTTCTATGAGAAATGTCTAGTAACCACAGTTTAGTCAACTATAAGCCGCCTTTAGTGAATTAGCAGTCTAGTTAAAAGTTGATTAACTCTCTACAGTAAATTGTTTTCTTAGGATGGATAGGATGTGTGACTGCTGTGTACGGATGCAGGAGGAGCTGGCCACTGTTAGCGAACAGCTGAACGTGTTGATGGCCGCGGTCAGCCGTCTTCAGGCTGCTGCCTCGGAGTGTAGCGGCAGTGGGGAGTCTGGTGTGTTGCAAGGTACACCCCAGGTGTTACATGCTTCACCCACTGTCCCTGCTGTCGAGACACCTTCGCGGATACCGGGCGCAGTTGGGCCACCCTCTCCCCAAGGGGAGTGGCATGTTCAGCGGCGTTCGCGGCGCACAAGGCGGAGGGTCAATGTGGAAGCTGGCCGTATGGCATCGCCCACTCTGCCTGTGAGTGGACATGTGGCCACTCCTTCAACAAGGTCCGAGCAGGCACACGGGGGGAGGGGTTTATTAGTTATTGGGAGCTCCAACTTAGGCAGGTGATGGAGCCCCTTAGCAAAATAGCAGAAAGGTCGGGGAAGAAGGCCAGTGTTCACTCTGTCTGCTTGCCGGGGGGTCTCATCCGAGATGTGGAGGAGGCCCTGCCGGCGGGGATAGAGAGCACTGGGTGCACCCGACTGCAAATTGTTGCTCATGTCGGCACCAATGACTTCTGCCGTCTGGGTTCAGAGGTCATCGTCAGTTCGTACAGGCGGTTGGCGGAGTTGGTGAAGGCAAAAAGCCTCGCTCGCGGGGTTGAATCTGAGCTAACTATTTGTAGTATCGTTCCCAGAACCAATCGCGGTCCTGTGGTTTGGAGCCGAGTGGAAGGCTTAAACCAGAGGCTCAGACAATTCTGCGGAGATCTGGGGTGCAAATTTCTCGACCTCCGCTATCGGGTGGAGAAATGTAGGGTTCCCCTGAATAGGTCAGGTTTGCACTACAAGCAGGAAGTGGCTACAAGGGTAGCGGAGTACATGTGGAGTGCAAATGTTGGTTTTTTAGGTTAGAGAATTCCCTCCTTAGGCCCGACAAGATGCCTCCTGAGACGCGGCAAGGTAGGAGTAGGCAAAATGCAAGGAATAACAATATTAATCTGCTAATAGTAAACTACAGGAGCGTCTATAGAAAGGTCCCAGAACTGCTCTCATTAATAAATGGTCACAATGCCCACATAGTACTAAGGACAGAAAGTTGGCTGAAACCAGATGCAAACAGTAATGAAATTCTAAACTCAGATTAGAATGTATACTGCAGAGACAGGCTGGACAGTGAAAGGGGAGGCGTGTTTATAGCAATAAGAAGTGCAATAGTATCGAAGGAAATTGACGAAGATCCAGAATGTGAAATGATTTGGGTGAAGGTCATGGTTAAAGCAGGCTCAGACATGGTAATTGGATGTCTCTATAGGCCCCCTGGCTCAGCAGCTGTTGTGGCTGAGCACCTGAAGTATAATTTGGAAAATATTTCAAGTAGATTTCCCCACCATGTTATAGTTCTGTGTAGAGATTTTAATTTGCCGGATATAGACTGGGAGACTCAAACGTTTATAATGGGTGGCAGGGACAAAAAATCCAGTGAAAATTTTTTAAGTGCTTTATCTGAAAACTACCTTGAGCAGTTAAACAGAGAACCGACTCGTGGCGATAACATATTAGACCTTCTGGTGACAAACAGACCCGAACTATTTGAAACAGTTAATGCAGAACAGGGAATCAGTGATCATAAAGTGGCTACTGCATCGATGATTTCAGCTGTAAATAGAAATATTAAAAAAGGTAGGAAGATTTTTCTGTTTAGCAAAAGTGACAAAAAGCAGATTTCAGAGTACCTGATGGCTCAACACAAAAGTTTTGTCTCAAGTACAGATAGTGTTGAGGATCAGTGGACAAAGTTCAAAACCATCGTACAATATGTGTCAGATGAGTGTGTGCCAAGCAAGATCGTAAGAGATGGAAAAGAGCCACCGTGGTACAACAACCGAGTTAGAAAACTGCTGTGGAAGCAAAGGGAACTTCACAGCAAACATAAACATAGCCAAAGCCTTGCAGACAAACATAAATTACGCGAAGCGAAATGTAGTGTGAGGAGGGCTATGCGAGAGGCGTTCAATGAATTCAAAAGTAAAGTTCTATGTACTGACTTGGCAGAAAATCCAAAGAAATTTTGGTCTTATGTCAAAGCGGTAGGTGGATCAAAACAAAATGTCCAGACACTCTGTGACCAAAATGGTACTGAAACGGAGGATGAGAGACTAAAGGCCGAAATACTAAATGTCTTTTTCCAAAGCTGTTTCACAGAGGGAGACTGCACTGTAGTTCCTTCTCTAGATTGTCACACAGATGACAAAATGGTAGATATCGAAATAGACAACAGAGGGATAGAGAAACAATTAAAATCGCTCAAAAGAAGAAAGGCCGCTGGACCTGATGGGATACCAGTTAGATTTTACACAGAGTACGCGGAGTAGATATCGAAATAGACAACAGAGGGATAGAGAAACAATTAAAATCGCTCAAAAGAAGAAAGGCCGCTGGACCTGATGGGATACCAGTTAGATTTTACACAGAGTACGCGAAGGAACTTGCCCCCCTTCTTGCAGCGGTGTACCGTAGGTCTTTAGAAGAGCGTAGCGTTCCAAAGGATTGGAAAAGGGCACAGGTCATCCCCGTTTTCAAGAAGGGACGTCGGACAGATGTGCAAAACTATAGACCTATATCTCTGACGTCTATCAGTTGTAGAATTTTGGAACACATATTATGTTAGAGTATAATGACTTTTCTGGAGACTAGAAATCTACTCTGTAGGAATCAACATGGATTTCGAAAAAGACGATTGTGTGAAACCCAGCTCGCGCTATTCGTCCACGAGACTCAGAGGGCCATAGACACGGGTTCCCAGGTAGATGCTGTGTTTCTTGACTTCCGCAAGGCATTCGATACAGTTCCCCACAGTCGTTTAATGAACAAAGTAAGAGCATATGAACTATCAGACCAATTGTGTGATTGGATTGAAGAGTTCCTAGATAACAGAACGCAGCATGTCATTCTCAATGGAGAGAAGTCTTCCGAAGTAAAACTGATTTCAGGTGTGCCACAGGTGAGTGTCGTAGGACTGTTGCTATTCACAATATACATAAATGACCTTGTGGATGACATCGGAAGTTCACTGAGGCTTTTTGCGGATGATGCTGTGGTATATCGAGAGGTTGTAACAATGGAAAATTGTACTGAAATGCAGGAGGATCTGCAGCGAATTGATGCATGGTGCAGGGAATGGCAATTGAATCTCATTGTAGACAAGTGTAATGTGCTGCGAATACATAGAAAGAAAGATCCCTTATCATTTAGCTACAATATAGCAGGTCAGCAACTGGAAGCAGTTAATTCCATAAATTATCTGGGAGTACGCATTAGGAGTGATTTAAAATGGAATGATCGTATAAAGTTGATCGTCGGTAAAGCAGATGCCAGACTGAGATTCATTGGAAGAATCCTAAGGAAATGCAGTCCGAAAACAAAGGAAGTAGGTTACAGTACACTTGTTCACCCACTGCTTGAATACTGCTCTGCAGTGTGGGATCCGTACCAGATAGTTTATCTATCATCTCCGTAACGCTTTTGCGATTACTAAATGATCCTGTAACGAAGCGCACTGCTCTCCGTTGGATCTTCTCTCTATCTCTTCTATCAAGAAGAGATAGAGAAGATCCAATGGAGAGCAGTGCGCTTCGTTACAGGATCATTTAGTAATCACAAAAGCATTACGGAGATGATAGATAAACTCCAGTGGAAGACTCTGCAGGAGAGACGCTCAGTAGCTCGGTACGGGCTTTTGTTGAAGTTTCGAGAACATACCTTCACCGAGGAGTCAAGCAGTATATTGCTCCCCGCTATGTATATCTCGCGAAGAGACCATGAGGATAAAATCAGAGAGATTAGAGCCCACACAGAGGCATACCGACAATCCTTCTTTCCACGAACAATACGAGACTGGAATAGAAGGGAGAACTGATAGAGGTACTCAAGGTACCCTGCGCCACACACCATCAGGTGGTTTGTGGAATATGGATGTGGATGTAGATGTAGATCATACGATGTACATAACTTTTTGGATAATAGTCATGATCCCAAAGTTGATCCCAAAGTTTTTTGAACAGAATTGCTGGTTTTGGAGTTGTACAGTAGGCATCTTCAGAATCTAAAATCTAAAATTCACACACACACACACACACACACACACACACACACACACACACACACACACACACAGGGTTAGTCACGTAAGATGTAACACCTCTTTTAACTTGTGAGTGGTTACACATATCAATGAGGATATTGATGCAAATACGTTTTTTTAAAATGGAAGCATATGCTTTTTATAACTGTGTTCAATAGCTCTTGAGATGACAATTGCAGTGCTATAGCATTTGTTAATGTTGAGGTTGAAATCTGTCATAAAAAATTCGAGAGATGCCCCAGAATTTGAGAGCACGGTGGCCGCAATCGGCATTAGCAGTGCAAACACTGCCAAACAGAGCTCTTGTTCTACACTGTGTCAGAATGTCAACACATTTGCCTGTTTACTTGTGTGCTCTGCAGGTGACTCACTTCTGCTTCAAAATTTGTTGAGTGCAGATGTGTACACCAATGAGGAGAAGTTGGATATACTACTTTTATATGGTGAATGCAAAAGAAATGCCATAAAAACAGGACAGTGATATAGGGCTATCTGTTGGGATCACCAATGTCCAGTGCGCCAGGCAATAGCACAAATTATTAAGGTGATAGTGTGGACAGGCTGCTTGAATGTCAAAAAGAGGACAAGAAAGAAGGCTGAAAATCACAGAGAACAATGAAGATGTTGCTAATGAATTCACACAGTGGTATGAGACATGTTACCGAGGAATGTGGAATCAGTCAGATGAGTGTCATTTGCATCCTGCATTGACAGAATTTCCATCCCTATCATGATTTCAGATGTCATATAGAATTTTGTCAGTTTTCCCTTGAATGTTGATCCATTCATAATGTGTATGTAGCTACACAAAGTAATTAAAGGAGTGTTCATTTAAAAACATAGTTATTTAAAGTATTCTCAGTTATATTTAAGCAAGGAATTTGTCCTCTGACTGTTTAAAGCTGGTCACAACTAAACAAAACATTCAAAAATACAATCTTGATTACAGAAATCATTCTAAAATTGAACCCATACATACCATAAAATATATGTTTATGTATGTTTGTAGGAATCAATAATATTATCTCTGACTTTTCATATAATGAAATTCCTGGAGCTTTGTTAACTATATTAACTATATCTACCTTCTTAAATTTCATATCACTATTGCATACAAAATTGTCTGTACCATTGCACAGAACTGTTAAAGCAATCAGTGATCATTTATAATTATGCAGAGCAATTGGATTAAAATATTATGTCATTTTTGTCTTACTTGTTCCCTGAGGAAATGTTAATAAATCCTTGATCGAATCCAATATAACGTTATGTTTTGCTAATTGATCAATTACAATAATTATTGGTATATTTAACCCTGGTACTAAAAACACTGGTTATTCAGAGACATTTTTCTGTAGACTAAATTTCACTAATAATTCAGTATAGAGTTGCTTAGCTAACTTCCCTGTAATTCCTACTATTTTCACCCCATTTACAAGTATTATAGGGAACACACACAGCATCTTGCATTATTCTAAGAACACAGGTTTCACTACCATAACCCGCAATAATGGTCACCACAATGGTGCCCACCCTGCAGTTACATTCAGTTTCAGTTGTATGTCTCTTAGGACTTTGTTCCCTTTCGTGTAATGAATCATCCGATATGCTTCTCTCCTTATCACACCTCATTAAATTAGAATGCAGTTGTCACAACCTGTTTTCAACTGCTTCTGGGGCCAAGGCCCTCCCCGGAAGTGCTCTAGTTTTCCCCTTTCTGTGTTATTACAGTTAATACTGGTGGATGCTGTACGTTGCTAGTCCCTATGATTATCAATGTTATAGCTTGTGATTTACCTCTCCACTGCTGTCTATTCCATGTATTCCTCTGTTCAGTATTTTCATCTCTAACAGTTCTTTGACTATTGTTATTATTCTGATTATCATTATTAAATTGAGGTACGTTAGCATTAGAATGGCTCTGCTTTGATCGAGTTTGCCCAAGAGTTTATCCCTTATTTGCCAAGGTGGTCTTCTTATAATTACTTAGTAAGTGCTAGACTGCAAACCCTAAGGTCCTGGTCTTGATCATCTGTTGGCACTGGGATTTTCTCTCACTGACTGTGTACTTCCTTCCTGTCTGGCAATGACTTGTGTAGGGGAAAAAATACCAAGTCACACATCGGTTCAGATTCCACAGTAAGCAGTAAGGTCTCTATCACTGCCTGAATAAATCACTTCAGCAGTCATGTTAAGGCGAGAACGTACCACCACTGACAACACCATTCCTAATGGAGCACTGTGAAGTTCAAACAGACCTGCAGGTCGAGGACTGTTTCACCTTTGCTTTTGATGGTCGATGGAGTTACCCCTCTGTGTCGCAAATAAAAACAAAACTACAGTGGAAAATATAAATGATATGTATATCACACACACATTTTACTCTATTTATAAGATAAGCTAGTAGTGAATGTATAATTCAGTTTCTTCAGTTCGTAATACAGTGATAAAGATAACAGTTCACAGTTCCACAAACCTGACACACACAATGATAACTGCAAACTAATAGTTTATGCTCCTATTTTGTCTTTCTTTTTTGTTTTTACTGTTACTTTTATGATTAGTAAAAGACCTTGATGCTCACATTTTTCTTCTTTTTGTTCCTCGGTCAGTAATTTAATATAAGCTGCCTGACAAAACAAATGAACTACCCAGAAGGGGTTGAGAAAACAAAATGAAACTTCATGGGTTAAGGGGTATGTGATGTAATTTCAGTGATTAAAGTATAGAGTCCAATTAACAAAGAACTTTGCAGTATGTGCCTGCTTACCAGCATATTTTGACACATTCTGGCTCGGATGTGTACGGTGGCTATTTTTGGAAGCATATTGTAAAGCTGTTGTGTTCTCTCCTGGAGCTGCCTGTAACAGTTGTAACTGGTCCTCAATATCCCGGATATCGGCACAGGGACGGAGTCGACATCTGAGCTAGTCCCACACTTCGAGCACAGGCGTGGTGGTCTCACTGTGGTACTCCAGTCCCCCACCACTGGTAATATCCAATGCAGAACAACTTGCAAAAAGTGATTGTTGTTCACCAGCTAACTTGTGTTCACTGTACAGACTTCTATATAAGTAGACTGCCTGTTTATCTGAGTGGTAACACATTTGTCTATCTTGCAGTGGGCCTGGGTTCAATTCCCAGCTCAGTCGGGGATTTTCTCCGCTCGTGGACTGGGTGTTGTGCTGTCCTCATCATCCTTTCATCAATACCACTGACATGAAAGTCGTCCAATGTGGCATCACCTGAAATAAGACTTGCACCCAGCGGCCAAACTTTCCCAGATGGGGCCTCTCGGCCATCAATGCCACACGATCATTTCATTTTTTCTGTGTAAGTGTGAACACCATTAATCTGGCTGAGTGCATGACTGGGCATAGAATAACAATCCACCTCAGGGCATTCAGTACCCAGTTGCTTGAACATGATGTACAGCATAACTCAAAGATGCTCACTATATCACATCAGCTGTTCAGCTATTTGGAGCCACCCACTTAATACCAGTTTTCCTGGACTGTGAAGAGGGGAACTTGGCCTACAACACATCTTTGTGTCCTGATATCCTCCAATTCTTAATCTCCATTGACACTATCACCCCCACTCCCCTTTGTTTTTCCATAATACTTTTCATTTCATCTCTTAATTTCACTATTCATCTGTCTTTCCCCTTATCTGTGTTTACTTCTCTCTCTGCCCTTATCTCTGGGATGATGCTGGCATGATGCTTATCAGTGCCTAATAAAAAATGTTCTCATTTGAAGACTCTCTTCTACTTTTGTATATATGTGACAGAAGTAATGCACATTTCACCTCCTGGCTGGCAAATCTGTCTCTCAATTTATTAGTTTCATGAGTTGCATTTTCCTGTGATACAATAAACAAACACATGCAGTTACACAAAGTTTGTTAATATTATGTAAATGTAAAAATGTTTATTGCTTTTACACTTGTGTCCTTTGCCAGCTTTTTTTAAAGAAAAGAAAAAATAGTAAAATTTTTTTCTTATGTCTGAATTTTAGGATTCAAGATGGACCTTGTGAAAATTATTTGGATGTGTGCTGCAAGAAACCGCAGACTGTGGACAGGCCTATCACACCTACTCCACATATAAGGAGTGGCTGTGGCCGCCGTAACCCGGAAGGCGTGGGCTTCCGCATAACGGGCAACAATGACAATGAGGCACAGTTTGGGGAATTCCCTTGGATGGTGGCAATCCTCAGAGAAGAGAGCGTCAATGGAAACCCAGAGAAATTGAATGTTTATCAATGTGGTGGTTCACTGATACACCGTGAAGTTGTTCTGACTGCCGCTCATTGTGTAGCTGGGTAAGTATTCTGAGAGTTTGGCCTAAATTATGACTGTATTGTGTGTGTGTGTGTGTGTGTGTGTGTGTGTGTGTGTGTGTGTTCACTGTACAGACTTATATATAAGTAGACTTTTTTTGTCCTTGTTGTTCTGATGAAAGCAATTTGTTATTAGTCTAATTTGTGTTGGTAAAGAATGAATTTCATTGTCTACTGCTATTTACTGTTTAGCACCATTAAAAAGAAGAAGAATGAAACCAGAGACTCTCAGTGAATTTAAGGCTATTATTATGCACGTTGCATTCCCTTCATCATTTGATGCTAAGGAAATCGTTATCACTATGAGATATAAATCAAAGTGACTCTCTTTTAGTACAGATTTGAATGTCGGAAACATACAGTTTTATTAGCTAAAATGTTTCATTGATAAAGGGTTATAGGTCGATACAGTGTTCTGATGCAAGAGCTATTCATTCCTCTTCATTTAAGGTTACTTCTTTCTCACAATTTCATGCAATTTTTTGAAAACTTCTTCGTAATACATTTAGTTAATTATTTCTGGGAACATATTCTGTGTAAATGATGCCCTAGATATCAAAGAAAGCATTGCCTAGGACTTAGTGACTCGTATGTGATATCTTTTCATATGGAGAAGTTGTCTGTCCTAAGGAAGGTTGCCCCTTGATTTCTGTATCATATGCGAAACTACACATCTCATTAACAATAATTTGTTTTATAAAAATCTGCTCTTTTCTTCGTTCATGCAACTTTTTTCCTGCATTTTTGCACACACTTTCCTCACATTCAGCTTGTCTGCTAAAAGGCATCAAACCTAGATCATTGGGCATCATTTCAACAACACCAAAAACCCCCATTATTTGGCCTTTTATGCATTCCTACTCAGACTTTGGCAATGTTTGCCTGGAGGCTCAATCTGCATGGATGACCTGGTCAGTTATCATTTTTCACAGAGTCGCTGCCTTTAAAAGAGAATATCTTATGTCATTCCTAGGCATGCAAACATGATAAGCACTTATTTACATAAGTTTTGGACAGCAACTGGAATGTGTCCCTTGCTGTCCTTTTATGTCTCATGAGGAACTTCATGTTTACAGATCACAAAGTGCTACACAAATAGGTCCTTAGTAATGGAGTAGGCTTGTTTCTTTTATGTTAGGATTCATATTGTTGAAATCTCATATTTCTTTACTTTAACTGGGAGTAGCTTAGAAACCCATTACATGGCATTGTTCCACTAATTCTTTTATTTAATATTTATTTATTTATTAATCCATCTGTAGACAGTGTAAATTGTATGTATTTTGTCAATACACAAATATGTAAAATATAGACGCAAAGATACATAAATGTACACAACTACACCGATAAATAGATAAGGCTTACTGAGTTACCCATTTGGACACTGTATTTTACTGTTCCTTTTAACATATAGCAAAGTGCGTCTTAACTGCAGTAATTAATCATTAGTATGATCGTTAACAAAATTTAGACATTATTTTAGATAATACTTTATGGTATAAAAACACTTTTGTAACATATAATTTTTTAGGGTATTCCTGAAGACATGTTTTTCACTTTTGCCTTTGATGTCTTTTGGTGGATTATTGTATAGTTAATTCCATCATACAGCACAATATTTTGTTTTTTTAAATTTGAGATTTAAGTGGTGGCTTGATCTGGTTAAATGTTGATGTAGAGACCTGTTTACTGGCTACTTTTTTTAACGTGGATCACTGTTTGCAATAGGTACTCACATGGAGCAGTCAAGAGTTCCATAGATTTAAACAACTCAGTGCAATGAGTTCTCTTGCTACTTGATGCCATAATTCATACAGCATTTTTTTTATCTTTAAGATTGTTTGTTTTGTTGTTTTCATTTGTTCCCCAGAACATTATCCCATTATCTGCAGTGAAATATTTATATTGTGCTTCAAACAGTGGAAAATCCAGGGTGGAATGCCACAATATAGCAGAGATGCTGAGTCATAGATAGGCGCAAGAAAAAGACTGTCAGAAAGTGAGCTTTCGGCCAACAAAGCCTTTGTCAAACACACACACACACACACACACACACACACACACACACACACACACACACACACATGATGGGAGAGGCAACCAGGTGGGGGTGAGGAGGAGGCTGGGATTGGGATAGCAGGAAAGGGGTGGGGGGACGGTAAAGTTCTGCTGGTGGGAGCTTACAGGGACGAAGTTGAGAGTAGGACAGCTAGGTACATTTGGGAGGTTAGACAAAGGAGGGGTGGGGGGTGGGTGGAGGTGGGGGGGGGGTGGAGGGTGAATAGCAGAAAATGAGAGAAGTGCAAAGACTTGAGTGCATTGGTGGAATAGAGGGCTGTGTAGTGCTGGAACTGGAACAGGGAAGGGGCTAGATGGGTAAGGTCAATCACTAACGAAGATTGAGGTCAGGAGGGTTCTGGGAATGCAGGATATATTGTATGGAGAGCTCCCTGTACCGTTCAGAAAAGCTGTTGTTGGTGGAAGGAACCAAATGGTACAAGCTGTGAAGCAGTCACTGAAGTGAAGAACTTTATGTTGGGTGGCATGCTAAGGGGCCACAGCTTATTGGTGGCCATTCATGCGGACAGACAGCTTGTCAGTTGTCATCCCCACATGGAATGCAACACTGTTTGTGACTAGATTGGAGTTTTGTGTGTGTGTGTGTGTGTGTGTGTGTGTGTGTGTGTGTGTGGTGGGGGGGGGGGGGGGGCAAAAGCTCACTTTCCGACAGTCTTTTCACTGTGCCTTCTGCGACTAAACATCTCCACTATATGGTGAATAGCAAGCATGTGTAGTCCTTTCCTTTGTGTCATTATGTGAAGTGAAACCAGTAAGCAAGATACTAGACACTTTCTTTAACAGAGTACCATTTTGAAATAAAAATAAAACCAGCAGACTCTTCTTCGCAATTTTATTTTACATGGAAGCCTGTACTTTAATGTACTTTTTAACATAATTCCCATCAATATTAAGGCACTTGTCATATTGTGCAGCCAGATTTTGAATATCATCCTTGTAGAAACCTGTTGCAGGATTCAACAATAGCTTCAACATTCTGTAACAATTGTGTAAAGTATCTGTTCTCTCTCCCTTTCTCATCAACTTTCTGCACCAAACCATCAACAATGACTGGAGGTCACCCGTTTCATTCGTTATCATGACCATTCGTATGGCCACCTTTGAATGCTCTGACCCATTTCTGTAACAGCCCATCATTCACAAAGTTTTCTCCACAGACCTTCAAAATAGTACTTCCTTTAAAAACACACCGTACACCTTACCTGTCAGTTTACAACTGATCCATTTCCCATCCCTAATACTGTTGTTTCTCACTCATCTTAAATGTTAGCTTTACCTTTTTCCTACAAGGGGCATCCAATAAGTAAGTTTCCCTATTTTATAAAAAGACATTACACACAACTTATCCTGTTGAAATAATTTTATTCACACTGCACACTGCTCCTGTTACTCTTCTACATAGTTGCCATGTTTTTCTACACACTTTCTGTAACATGACAAGAGTTTTTTCCATTCCTGTGTTGTACCAGGTCTGATTCTGTCCTTGAAACCAACAGTTCACTGCTGATGTGACTCCATCATTTGTTGAAGTGCTTCCCTTCAGGATGACTGTTGAGTTGGGGAACATGTGAAAATACCTTTGGGCAAGATCTGGTGAATATGGAGGATGATGACACATTTTCCAGTTGAATCTTACCATCTCTTGCTAGGTCATTCAAAGTGCACTAGAAAGACCATTATTATGAGGGAAGGGAACTTTGCAAGACAAAGGTCCAGGATGATGATGAAGTCACATAAGTAGTGAACAGCTGGTTAGGAGCACAGGACCTGACCTGACCTGACCTGGTACAACACTGGTTTGGAAAACTTTTGCCATGTTACCAAAAGTGTTCAGAAAAACATAGCAACTGTGTAGAAAAGTAACAGAAGTATTGTACAATGTCAATAAAATTATTTTCACATGATAAATTGGGTGTAATATTTTTTTTAATGTGGAAACTTACTTATTGGACACTCCTCGTAGAACAGAAAGTACTTCTTTCAGTATTTCAGCAAGGATGCAACCATTTCTGTTAAGTCAATTAGAAGCAGGTTACAAATAATAAGCACTGGTTGAGAACTTCCACATTGAAGTATATTCTTAATGTCATGAATAAGAAACGAAGTAAGAGTGAAGGTCAAAGACTGATATGTAGCATATGTTACTTTTAATTTTGTCAAATGTTCGGTACTCAATTTGAGTGTGCTCCTTCCTGCCTTTTCCATGTGCATCCTCCATGTCAGAGCTAATGTGTAGCATGCTTCTATAATTGTTCATGATTCTATTACAGTTGAAATATGTGGGAGCAGAGCACAAAACAACAGATCTGTCTTTCTCTACATAAGAAACTGATTCTTCTTGAAGTCCTTGAAATATTTACATACTGGAACACAAAACCCTACATATTCACAGTGGGCTTAGTGCAACCTTCTATAAATTTAATATAATATATGCTCTTGCACTTCTGGCCATAAGATAGCAGCAACTGGTTTGATAGCACATAATACTCAATTTAGTAGGAGGAATACATGAGTAAATCTGTAGGTGATCTGGGAATGTATGTGGCGTACACAGAGCTATCACCACTGGAAGGAGTAATGGCTCTGACTCAGCTGAGACACTCTTTGAACTGAGCTCTGATGACTATCTCAGGTACAGCATTCTGTGCTGCTTCAACTTTATACTAGAATTCGTCAGTGGTGGCGGTTGGTGAGTGGTTCTGTGCCAGTGTCTCAGCAACCTGTTACCAGATGTTTTTAATCAGTGAAAGATCTGGAGATAGTGTCGACTGAGGTAGTAATATAATACCTTATGTAACCAGGTAGGATAGGAAGGTGCAATCTCATGTTGTCTTCTCGAAAAGTGACTTCATACAGACCAGCAATATAGGGCAAAGTCATCAGCATTAGTGGAATAATGCGACTGAGTACTCGAGCTGGAGGTGATTGTCGTGGCACTCTATATTGTCACATCAATTGCTTTGCCTGAATGAAGATGACAAATGCAATCTCACAATGTTTGTTCTCATTTGTTGAAGTGCTTCCCTCCAGGATGACTGTTGAGTTGGGGGAATATGTGAAAATACCTTTGGCCAAGATCTGGTGAATATGGAGGATGATGACACATTTTCCAGTTGAATCTTACCAGCTCTTGCTGGGTCATTCAAAGTGAGCTAGAAAGAGCATTATTATGAGGGAAGGGAATTTTGCAAGACAAAGGTCCAGGATGATGATGAAGTCACATAAGCAGCGAACAACTGGTTAGGAGCACAGGACCTGACTCTTGCAGATATAACCCTCTCAAAGTTGTGTGAAGAGATAGGAATCGCACGGAGAGGTTACGTGGTGCCACTCCTGTGCCTATTACTTCTGTCAAGTGCACCACTGCTTGTGCACTGTTGCTGTTTTCCCTCTCTGCTGCTTCATTAAGGGATCACACTGAAGTATCTGCACTAGCAGAGTAGAAATGTGGAAACTGCACGTTCGAAAACAATTTATGGACTCAGCAAAACGAAACAATAATACAATCTCCAAAAAGAACAACAGACTCAATCCCAACTGTGGATAATCACAAACATAAAATAACAAATAATAATAGAAAAGACCTGTCTCTTCTTGGGGAGAGATAACAATAAAACAATTCTAAAATGTCTAGACGTTAATCGATTATACCGAGTCCATCTGCAAGAGATTGGCCAGCTAGAAGAGGCGTCTGGCCACGGCTGCCAGGGAGGCAGCTCTGTATGCTTCCAAGCTGTGTGCCAAACTGACCTTTGCCCGCAGTGTGCCGCCCTATCGAGCCCGTTTGGCGGATGTATCTGCCGGAACTATTTGCGATCACATGCCTGGCGTATCAAGCTCTGTGAACGGGTAGCGGTCCCTGGCAGCCATTGGTGGAGAGCTGGTGTCGTGTTGTAGTCGCTGGTAAATATTTGTGTCGACAATGAAGATGACGAAAGTTTTCCTGGTGAATGTACGCCCTGTGATGGACATCCCGTGTCGGTTGGACGTGGAGTGGGATGCCGATGCAGTAGGAGCTGTGATGTATGAAGTGGACAGCCACAGCACACACGACCGTGGTCGCTGTGCTGTCAGTCTGCAGTGATCCAGACAGTACTGTCCATGTGGATATTTGTCGTGCTGCAAATGAGTCCATTTCGTGACCGAAGGATTGTACAATTCTACACAGCCTATTAACAAGTATCTGTTGACGAGGGTGAAATCCTATACTACTTGGAGTATGGCTGTCCTGAACACATTTATTCTATACTTGCATGCAAGCTAGATTTCCTGACCAATGTGAGTAGCAGTACTGCAGAATGATAAATCAGGCTCGGTAAACCACGATCCTGCCACTGTCAAATGTTGACACATTTTAGTAGGTATTTCTCGTTCTTACCATACGTGAGACACTACATGATTTACTCACAAACAGCCACCTCCAATCGCAGTTTCTGAATGAGAAACCTTCTGCATAATCTTTTATTGTGTACAGATAATGGATGATGTCACTTCTACTTGTTTAATGTGGCTGCACTGAAATGGTAATCATTTCTATACCCAAGTGTTCAGTATGGTGGACATGTACAGGGTTATTACAAATGATTGAAGCGATTTCACAGCTCTACAATAACTTTATTATTTGAGATATTTTCACAATGCTTTGCACACACATACAAAAACTCAAAAAGTTTTTTTAGGCATTCACAAATGTTCGATATGTGCCCCTTTAGTGATTCGGCAGACATCAAGCCGATAATCAAGTTCCTCCCACACTTGGCGCAGCATGTCCTCATCAATGAGTTCGAAAGCATCGTTGATGTGAGCTCGCAGTTCTGGCACGTTTCTTGGTAGAGGAGGTTTAAACACTGAATCTTTCACATAACCCCACAGAAAGAAATCGCATGGGGTTAAGTCGGGAGAGTGTGGAGGCCATGACATGAATTGCCGATCATGATCTCCACCACGACCCATCCATCAGTTTTCCAATCTCCTGTTTAAGAAATGCCGAACATCATGATGGAAGTGCGGTGGAGCACCATCCTGTTGAAGTCGGCGCTGTCGGTCTCCAGTTGTGGCATGAGCCAATTTCCACGGGCTACGCGTGAAACTTGCCCGCACGCGTTCAACCGTTTCTTCGCTCACTGCAGGCCGACCCGTTGATTTCCCCTTACAGAGGCATCCAGAAGCTTTAAACTGCACATACCTTTGCCGAATGGAGTTAGCAGTTGGTGGATCTTTGTTGAACTTCGTCCTGAAGTGTCATTGCACTGTTATGACTGACTGATGTGAGTGCATTTCAAGCATACGCTTTCTCGGCTCCTGTCGCCATTTTGTCTCACTGCACTCTCGAGCGCTCTGGCAGCAGAAACCTGAAGTGCGGCTTCAGCCGAACAAAACTTTATGAGTTTTTATACGTATCTGTAGTGTGTCGTGACCATATGTCAATGAATGGAGCTACAGTGAATTTATGAAATCGCTTCAATCATTTGTAATAGCCCTGTACATAAACCTCTACTATTCTGAAGCATTCAGGAAACTCACCAATGATGTGAGAAATGTGTGCTGGAGAGAAAATTCACTAGGAATTTTGCAAGTATATGTATCATGTTACTAAGCAGAATATTGTTGACAGATCTCCCACAAAACCAGAAGAAATTATGGCAATTTGTAAAAGCCGTTGGTAGTATCAAAGTCAGTTTACAGACATTCATGAGGGAAGATAACAAACGGACTGCCAAAAGGATTGGTACTGGGCCCTCTTGTTTCCAACCCACATAAATGATAGTCCAATGGCTTTAAATCTTGATTAAATCTTCGCTGACAACACAAACTTACTAATCGAGCTTCCAAACTCAACAGTGGCAGATTCATCTCACGTAGGCCTACTAATCTAACAGTTCATATTAATCTGCATCTACAGCTATACCCTGCAAACCACTGTGAGTTGCCTGCTAGAGGATACTTTTCAACAACAACAAAAAAAAAAGTGAAAACAGAAGGAAACAAAACCAAACATTCAACACAAACCAAAAGAAATTTTACCAGACAATAGATAACACACACATTAAAATAGACAATCCACCAAACATAAGACATGGAACACTTCTGGAGCAACATATGGTCAAACCCGGTACAACATAACAGGCATGCACAGTGGATACAAGCAGAAACAGACACATACAAGATGATACCACAAATGCCTGAAGTGATAATTTTGCAACATGAAGTCACCCAAGCAATTAATTCTACTCACAATTGGAAAGCCCCTGGAAAAGATAAACTAGCAAATTTCTGGCTAAAGAAGTTCACCTCAACACATTCACATCTAACTAAATTATTTAACAGTTACATTGCAGACCCATACACATTCCCTGATACACTTACACATGGAATAACTTATCTGAAACCTAAAGATCAAGCAGACACAGCAAACCCAGCTAAATATCGCCCCATAACATGCCTACAAACAATATACAAAATATTAACTTCAGTCATTACACAGAAATTAATGACACATACAACACAGAACAAAATTATAAATGAAGAACAAAAACGCTGTTGCAAAGGAGCAGAAGGATGTAAAGAGCAACTGATAATAGATGCAGAGGTGATATATCAAGCTAAAACTAAACAAAGGTTGCTACACTACACATACATTGATTACCAAAAAGCTTTTGATAGTGTACCCCACTCATGGTTACTACAAATATTGGAAATATACAAAGTAGATCCTAAATTGATACAGTTCCTAAACATAGTAATGAAAAATTGGAAAACCACACTTAATATCCAAACAAATTCAAATAATATCACATCACAGCCAATACAGATTAAGCGTGGAATATACCAAGGAGACTCATTAAGTCCTTTCTGGTTCTGCCTTGCCCTGAACCCACTATCCAACATGCTAAATAATACAAATTATGGATACAATATTACTGGAACATACCAACACAAAATCACACATTTGCTATACATGGATGATCTAAAACTACTGGCAGCAACAAATCAACAACTCAACCAATTACTAAAGATAACAGAAGTATTCAGCAATGATATAAATATGGCTTTTGGAACAGACAAATGTAAGAAAAATAGCATAGTCAAGGGAAAACACACTAAACAAGAAGATTACATATTGGATAACCACAGCGACTGCATAGAAGCGATAGAAAAAACAGATGCCTATAAATATCTAGGATACAGACAAAAAATAGGAATAGATAATACAAATATTAGAGAAGAACTAAAAGAAAAATATAGACAAAGACTAACAAAAATACTGAAAACAGAATTGACAGCAAGAAACAAGACAAAAGCTATAAATACTTATGCTATACCAATATTGACCTACTCATTTTGGAGTAGTGAAATGGAGTAACGCAGACCTAGAAGTGCTCAATACACTTACACGATCACAATGCCACAAATATCGAATACATCACATACATTCAGCAACAGAAAGATTCACATTAAGCAGAAAGGAAGGAGGAAGGGGATTTATCGACATAAAAAACCTACATTATGGACAGGTAGACAATTTAAGAAAATTCTTTATAGAACGAGCAGAAACTAGCAAAAT
The DNA here is from genome assembly GCF_023898315.1 of Schistocerca nitens. Lineage (NCBI taxonomy): Eukaryota > Metazoa > Arthropoda > Insecta > Orthoptera > Acrididae > Schistocerca > Schistocerca nitens. The sequence goes on along the minus strand of NC_064620.1, from coordinate 631,095,302 downwards.
ACCCATAGCAATCACTCATATAAATACATCGGCTACACCATTGCAATTTCATAACCACTTCTACAACCCTTTAGATCACATAACATCAACAGACACAAAGAAAATAAATTGGAAAAAGAAAACACTACATGGCAAGCACCCGTATCATTTAACACTGCCACACATCGATCAAGACGCATCCAACACATGGCTAAGAAAAGGCAATATATACAGTGAGATGGAAGGATTCATGATTGCAATACAGGATCAAACAATAAACACCAGATATTACAGCAAGCATATTATTAAAGATCCCAATACCACAACAGATAAATGCAGACTTTGCAAACAACAAATAGAAACAGTAGATCACATCACAAGCGGATGTACAATACTAGCAAATACAGAATACCCCAGAAGACATGACAATGTAGCAAAAATAATACATCAACAGCTTGCCTTACAACATAAACTTTTAAAACAACACGTTCCCACATACAAGTATGCACCACAAAGTGTACTGGAGAATGATGAATTCAAATTATACTGGAACAGAACCATTAAAACAGATAAAACACCACCACATAACAAACCTGACATCATACTCACCAATAAAAAGAAGAAATTAACACAACTAATCGAAATATCCATACCCAATACAACAAATATACAAAAGAAAACAGGAGAAAAAATTGAAAAATACATCCAACTGGCTGAGGAAGTCAAAGACATGTGGCATCAGGATAAAGTTGACATCATACGAATTATACTATCAACTACAGGAGTCATACCACACAATATCCACCAGTACATCAATGCAATACAGCTACATCCAAACTTATATATACAACTACAGAAATCCGTAATTATTGATACATGTTCAATTACCCGAAAGTTCCTAAATGCAATATAACACATACAATACAGTTAAAAGGAAGTGACGCTTGATCAAGGTCCGCGTCCCTTTCTATTTTTAACCAGACTTAACGTCTGAGAAAGTAAAGAATAATAATAATAATACAAATTAATTTTTATGTGAAATATAAAAACATAAAAAATATATTCTATATAAAATATTTTTATATAGAAGTTGAACAATAGTAAAAAAAATAATAACTACAACAATTATTATTATTATTTCTTTTCTTTCTCAGACGTTATGTCTGGTTAAAAATGGAAAGTGACGTGGATCTTGATCAAGTGTGACTTCCTTTTAACTGTACGGTATATGTTACATTGCATTTAGGAACTTTCGGGTAATTGAACAAGTATAAATAATTACAGATTTCTGTAGTTGTATATATAAGTTTGGATGTAGCTGTATTGCGTTGATGTACTGGTGGAAATTGTGTCGTATGACTCCTGTAGTTGATAGTATAATGGGTATAATGTTAACTTTATACTGATGCCACATGTCCTTGACTTCCTCAGCCAGTTGGATGTATTTTTCAATTTTTTCTCCTGTTTTCTTCTGTATAGTTGTTCTATTGTGTATGGATATTTAGATTAGTTGTGTTAATTTCTTCTTTTTATTGGTGTGTATGATGTCAGGTTTGTTATGTGGTGTTGTTTTATGTGTTATAATGGTTCTGTTCCAGTATAATTTGTATTCATCATTCTCCAGTACATTTTGTGGTGCATACTTGTATGTGGGAACGTGTTGTTTTATTAGTTTATTTTGTATGGCAAGTTGTTGATGTATTATTTTTGCTACATTGTCATGTCTTCTGGGGTATTCTGTATTTGCTAGTATTGTACATCCGCTTGTGATGTGATCTACTGTTTCTATTTGTTGTTTGCAAAGTCTGCATTTATCTGTTGTGGTATTGGGATCTTTAATAATATGCTTGCTGTAATATCTGGTGTTTATTGTTTGATTCTGTATTGCAATCATGAATCCTTCCGTCTCACTGTATATATTGCCTTTTCTTAGCCATTTGTTGGATGCGTCTTGATCGATGTGTGGAAGTGTTAGATGATACGGGTGCTTGCCATGTAGTGTTTTCTTTTTCCAATTTACTTTCTTCATATCTGTTGATGTTATGTGATCTAAAGGGTTGTAGAGGTGGTTATGAAATTTTAGTGGTGTAGCCGATGTATTTATATGAGTGATTACTTTGTGTATTTTGCTAGTTTCTGCTCGTTCGAGAAAGAATTTTTTTAAATTGTCTACCTGTCCATGATGTAGGTTTTTTATGTCGATAAATCCCCTTCCTCCTTCCTTTCTGCTTAATGTGAATCTTTCTGTTGCTGAATGTATGTGATGTATTCTATATTTGTGGCATTGTGATCATATAAGTGTATTGAGTGCTTCTAGGTCTGTGTTACTCCATTTCACTACTCCAAATGAGTAGGTCAATATTGGTATAGCATAAGTATTTATAGCTTTTGTCTTGTTTCTTGCTGTCAATTCTGTTTTCAGTATTTTTGTTAGTCTTTGTCTATATTTTTCTTTTAGTTCTTCTTTAATGTTTGTATTATCTATTCCTGTTTTTTGTCTGTGTCCTAGATATTTATAGGCATCTGTTTTTTCTATCGCTTCTATGCAGTCGCTGTGGTTATCCAATATGTAATCTTCTTGTTTAGTGTGTTTTCCCTTGACAATGCTATTTTTTTTACATTTGTCTTTTATAAAAGCCATATTTATATCATTGCTGAATACTTCTGTTATCTTCAGTAATTGGCTGAGTTGTTGATTTGTTGCTGCCAGTATTTTTAGATCATCCATGTATAGCAAATGTGTGATTTTGTGTTGGTATGTTCCAGTAATATTGTATCCATAATTTGTATTGTTTAGTATGTTGGATAGTGGGTTCAGAGCAAGGCAGAACCAGAAAGGACTTAATGAGTCTCCTTGGTATATTCCACGCTTAATCTGTATTGGCTGTGATGTGATAGTATTTGAATTTGTTTGGATATTAAGTATGGTTTTCCAATTTTTCATTACTGTGTTTAGGAACTGTATCAATTTAGGATCTACTTTGTATATTTCCAATATTTGTAGTAACCATGAGTGGGGTACACTATCAAAAGCTTTTTGGTAATCAATGTATGTGTAGTGTAGCAACCTTTGTTTAGTTTTAGCTTGATATATCACCTCTGCATCTATTATCAGTTGCTCTTTACATCCTTCTGCTCCTTTGCAACAGCGTTTTTGTTCTTCATTTATAATTTTGTTCTGTGTTGTATATGTCATTAATTTCTGTGTAATGACTGAAGTTAAGATTTTGTATATTGTTTGTAGTCATGTTATGGGGCGATATTTAGCTGGGTTTGCTGTATCTGCTTGATCTTTAGGTTTCAGATAAGTTATTCCATGTGTAAGTGTATCAGGGAATGTGTATGGGTCTGCAATGTAACCGTTAAATAATTTAGTTAGGTGTGAATGTGTTGAGGTGAACTTCTTTAGCCAGAAATTTGCTGTTTTATCTTTTCCAGGGGCTTTCCAATTGCGAGTAGAATTAATTGCTTGGGTGACTTCATGTTGCAAAATTATCACTTCAGGCATTTGTGGTATCATCTTGTATGTGTCTGTTTCTGCTTGTATCCACCGTGCATGCCTGTTATGTTGTACCGGGTTTGACCATATGTTGCTCCAGAAGTGTTCCATGTCTGTTATGTTTGTTGGATTGTCTATTTTAATGAGTGTGTTATCTATTGTCTGGTAAAATTTCTTTTGGTTTGTGTTGAATGTTTGGTTTTGTTTCCTTCTATTTTCACTTTTTTTGTATCTTCTGAGTCATTTGGCTAATGCTTGTAATTTCTGCATCTTTTTGTCTAATTGCTCTGTCGCTTCTTGTTGTTAGATTTTACCTAACCTTTTTCGTTTTTTTTCCGAGATTTCATTTCTTATAAATTGTGTTAGCTGTCCGACGTCTTTTCTCAGTTTTTCTATTTTGATCTGTAGCCTGTGTTGCCATGCTGGTTTTGTGGGTTTCTTCTGTGTGTTGGTTGGTTCTGGTCTCTGCCTAGTGTGTATATTTAGTGTATTGAGTGCTCCTATATAAACCAGTAGTTGTAACTCTTCCATAGTTGTGTTTTCATTTATTTTGTTGTGTATGATTGTGTTGATAGTTTTTATTGTTGTTTCGACTTGTGGGTTATTTGGTGGTCTATGCAAGAATGGTCTAATGTCTGTATTTGTGTCTTTGTATTCTATATATGTTAGCTGAAATTTTTCTTCTATATCTAACATCTGTGTCACTTCGTGTTCTATTTGTGCTTGTTCTGGTGGCTGTCTTAAGATTTCGTTTTCCTCTGATTGTTTAATTGGTGCGTGTTGTTCTTTGTTTGTTTGCTCTGGGATGTTTGAGTCCATTACTGTATTTTCTTCTTCTTCTGATTGCACATTATTTTGTTCCAGTATTTGTTGTACTTGTTGTTTGATGTTTTCTCATTCTGACTGGGGTATCCTGTTATTTTTGATTATTACATGGATCTGATCAGCTAGTCGTTGTTCTGTTAAAAATTTTAATTCTGGGTATCTGGTAATAAATGTTGTGTATACTTGTGATCTGTATCCAGTTGTGTTGGTTCCTAGGTTTGTTGCTTGGTAATAACAGAACATGAGGTATCGGTTAACTTCATCTGACTATCTCATCCTCTGTCTATGTTTTCCTTCTAGAGTAGTTGCAGGAAGCACATCCTGCAAAACACCCCTATTTGGACTTAAATTATTTTCCATGTGGCTAGCAGTGTCATTACCATTGTGGACGGGCACAGGGTTCAAGCGTCGTCCCCGACCATGACGGCGCTTGTCCGAGGCTTCATTAGTTCTGTCCTGAACCAACTAATCAGACTAAAAGTGGGGTTAGCCCTATTAGTGGTGTTTGTTCTTTTCATCGCCTTTTACAACTGGCAGAACATACCGGAGGCCTATTCTTCTTCTTCTTCTTCTTCTTCTTCTTATTATTATTATTATTATTATTGTTATTGGTGTTTTGCCCTTAAAGAGCCCAGTTGGACTAAACTACATGGCCAATTCCTTTTGCTGCCTTCCTTGCTACTCAAACTTCCCTCATTCGCTCGCTGTGTTTCTGTTTCCGGTCCCCTGTCCATGCTTCTTGTCGGCTTCGTGTCTTTGGCTTCATCTTGATTGCCTTTTTGGTTGCCCATATTTCTTTCATCTACTGGCAGTGATCTTGCTTGCGTTCTTCAGTCCATTTTACTCCTGTTCATTTGTCACAGTGTATCTCATGTAGTTTGCTTTTCTTAATGATGTTTTTTTTTTACCTCTGCCACCCATTTGTTGTTTCTAGTGGTTGCCCAGTCAGAGATCTGTTTGGTCAGTCTGCGTGATGGCATTCTGTATAGGTGTCCACAGAATTGTAGTCAGTGTTTTCTAATCTTTTCTGTGATTGTCTCCGTATGTTTGTATAGTTCCTCTGTAGTTTCTTGATCCATATTCCATTGTTGTTATCTGCGCCAAATATTTTCCTAAGTATTTTCCATTCCACTTTTTCTAGTTGTCTGATACGTGTATGCCCTAGGATTAGTGTGGTATCTGCTGCATACAGTGCCTCAGGGAGCACCATCGTGTCGTAGTGGCGTAATTTGGCTTTTTGTGAGACAGACTTCTTGTTGTAATGATTCCACACTACTTTGTATGCCTTGTCCAGTTTAGTTTTTCTTTCTTCGTTTGAGTCTCTGTTATGTCCGCTCATTTGTAGTGTTTCACTGAGGTATTTGAAGTTTGCCATTTTGTAAATCGTGCTATACTTTGTGTTCAGAGATGGCAGTTTCTTTGTGCTCATAAACTGTGTCTTTTCATAAGAGATCTGTAGTCCAGTTCTGGAAGCGATTTCGTGTAGTTTTTCAATAGCGCCTTTTGTTTCATTTATATCTTTCGTGACAATCGCCATATCATCTGCAAAAACCAGGCATTTAATCTGTAGGTTTCCTAGGGTTATCCCCTATTGTGATGTCTCCCATTCTTTTATTACCTTATCTAACACTAGATTGAAGAGGAAAGGTGAGAGGCCATCGCCGTGTTGGACACCTGTGCGAATTTCAAAGGGCTCTGATAGTTCCCCACAGAACTTTACTTTGGAGGTTGTGTTGGTGAAGGTTTGCTCTACGATAGTCAGTGTTTTGTTGTCTACTTTGTATTCTGCTAGAATTTTGAAGAGAGTTTTCCGGTTGATAGAGTCGTACGCCTTTTTGAAGTTGACAGAGGTAATGAACAGGTTCTGTTTGTGTTGTAAAATCATTTTCAGGTTCCAAATTTATTCCGCACAAGACCGCCCTTTATGGAAGCCTGCTCGGTATTCACCAATCAAGTGGTCGGTCTGGCATTCTAGTCTGTTCAGTAAAGCTTTAGAGAGGATCTTGTATGTGACCGGTAGTAGGGATATTACTCTGTAGTTGTTCGGGTCAGTCTTGTCACCTTTTTTGTGTAGTGGGTGTATCGGGGCAGTTTTCCAGTCATCAGGAATTTTCATGGTCTTCCAGATATCTTCCAAGATCCTGTGGATGTCTTTGGTGAGTTCTGCTTCTTGTAACATCCAGATTTCCGCAATGGTACAGTCTTGTCCTGGTGCTCTATGATTCTTGAGTGGCTTGATTATTTCTATAACTTCTTCTAGAGTTGGAGGTTCACTATCTGGATTGTACGTGCTCGTTTGTGTCATCATTTCTTCCATAGGGCTGTCCATGTTGAGGAGTTTTTCAAAATACTTTGCCAGAATGTCACAATTGTTTTTGGTATTGGTTTCTAGGATACCGTCCGGTCTTCTGAAGCACAAGTTGGGTGGTTGATATCCAGTCATATTTTCTCTGAACGTTCTGTAGGTTTCTTATATTGTTCTTCGTGAAGTCCGATTCGATCTCCGTCAGTCGCCGTTTATCATACTGTCGTTTTTCACTGCAAATGATTTTGCTTGATTGTTTCTGTGTTTTCGGGAAGTTCGTCCAATTCTCTTGTGATTTATGGCTACTAAATTTTTTTCCATGAACTGATTCGTTGATCAATAGCTTGGTCACATGTGTGGTTCCACAAACGGTGTTTCCTCGTGCGTGGTGCTTGTGCTAGTTTCATGGCCTCTTAGATTCTTCCTGAAAGTTGTGTCGATTCTGTCATTTTCTCCATTTTAATTTTTTCTAGTATTTGTGTCTGGTTTACAGTAAGGTATTCTGGATCTGGTCTAACAATTTTATTCTCCTGGAGCTTTTTCTTGGGCAAAAGACGAATCCTGATCTGTAGTAGGTGGTGGTCTGAGTCGAAGTAGCCTTGACGTGTGTCTATGTTCAAAATTTCTTTTTGTGAGTCTTTCTGGACTATTACATGGTAGATTTGTAGTTCTTGCTTTCCGCTGGAGAATTTCCATGTGGTAAGTTTCTGTGTTGGTTTCTTGAATTTTGTTGACATAATGGCGAGGTCGTGGCTTTTGCAAAAGTCTATCAGGTGTTTTCCATTTTTGTTTGTGTCCTTGTGTGCAGTATGTTTTCCTGTGGTATGTCTGTATATCTTTTCTTTTCAGAGTTTAGCATTGAAGTTATTATTATTATTTCTTTACTTTCTCAGACGTTAAGTCTGGTTAAGAATGGAAAGTGACGCAGACCTTGATCAAGCGTCACTTCCTATTAACTGTACGGTATGTGTTATATTGCATTTAGGAACTTTCGGGTAATTGAACATGTATCAATAATTACGGATTTCTGTAGTTGTATATATAAGTTTGGATGTAGCTGTATTGTATTGATGTACTGGTGGATATTGTGTGGTATGACTCCTGTAGTTGATAGTATAATTCGTATGATGTCAACTTTATCCTGATGCCACATGACTTTGACTTCCTCAGCCAGTTGGACGTATTTTTCAATTTTTTCTCCTGTTTTCTTTTGTATATTCGTTGTATTGGTTATGGATATTTCGATTAGTTGTGTTAATTTCTTCTTTTTATTGGTGAGTATGATGTCAGGTTTGTTATGTGGTGTTGTTTTATCTGTTATAATGGTTCTGTTCCAGTATAATTTGTATTCATCATTCTCCAGTACATTTTGTGGTGCATACTTGTATGTAGGAACTTGTTGTTTTAAAAGTTTATGTTGTAAGGCAAGCTGTTGATGTATTATTTTTGCTACATTGTCATGTCTTCTGGGGTATTCTGTATTTGCTAGTATTGTACATCCGCTTGTGATGTGATCTACTGTTTCTATTTGTTGTTTACAAAGTCTGCATTTATCTGTTGTGGTATTGGGATCTTTATTAATATGGTTGCTGTAATACCTGGTGTTTATTGTTTGATCCTGTATTGCAATCATGAATCCTTCTGTCTCACTGTATATATTGCCTTTTCTTAGCCGTGTGTTGGATGCGTCTTGATCGATGTGTGGAAGTGTTAGATGATACAGGTGCTTGCCATGAAGTGTTTTCTTTTTCCAATTTACTTTCTTCGTATCTGTTGATGTTATGTAATCTAAAGGGTTGTAGAAGTTGTTATGAAATTGCAGTGGTGTACCCGATGTATTTATATGAGTGATTGCCTTGTGTATTTTGCTAGTTTCTGCTCGTTCTAGAAAGAATTTTCTTAAATTGTCTACCTGTCCATAATGTAGGTTTTTTATGTCGATAAATCCCCTTCCTCCTTCCTTTCTGCTTAATGTGAATCTTTCTGTTGCTGAATGTATGTGATGTATTCTATATTTGTGGCATTGTGATCGTATAAGTGTATTGAGTGCTTCTAGGTCTGTGTTACTCCATTTCACTACTCCAAATGAGTAGGTCAATATTGGTATGGCACAAGTATTTATAGCTTTTGTCTTGTTTCTTGCTGTCAATTCTGTTTTCAGTATTTTTGTTAGTCTTTGTCTATATTTTTCTTTTAGTTCTTCTTTAATATTTGTATTATCTATTCCTATTTTTTGTCTGTATCCTAGATATTTATAGGCATCTGTTTTTTCCATCGCTTCTATGCAGTCGCCGTGGTTATCCAATATGTAATCTTCTTGTTTAGTGTGTTTTCCCTTGACTATGCTATTTTTCTTACATTTGTCTGTTCCAAAAGCCATATTTATATCATTACTGTATACTTCTGTTATCTTTAGTAATTGGTTGAGTTGTTGATTTGTTGCTGCCAGTATTTTTAGATCATCCATGTATAGCAAATGTGTGATTTTGTGTTGGTATGTTCCAGTAATATTGTATCCATAATTTGTATTATTTAGCATGTTGGATAGTGGGTTCAGGGCAAGGCAGAACCAGAAAGGACTTAATGAGTCTCCTTGGTATATTCCACGCTTAATCTGTATTGGCTGTGATGTGATATTATTTGAATTTGTTTGGATATTAAGTGTGGTTATCCAATTTTTCATTACTATGTTTAGGAACTGTATCAATTTAGGATCTACTTTGTATATTTCCAATATTTGTAGTAACCATGAGTGGGGTACACTATCAAAAGCTTTTTGGTAATCAATGTATGCATAGTGTAGTGACCTTTGTTTAGTTTTAGCTTGATATGTCACCTCTGCATCTATTATCAGTTGCTCTTTACATCCTCGTGCTCCTTTGCAACAGCCTTTTTGTTCTTCATTTATAATTTTGTTCTGTGTTGTATGTGTCATTAATTTCTGTTTAATGACTGAAGTTAATATTTTGTATATTGTTGGTAGGCATGTTATGTGGCGATATTTAGCTGGGTTTGCTGTGTCTGCTTGATCTTTAGGTTTCAGATAAGTTATTCCATGTGTAAGTGTATCAGGGAATGTGTATGGGTCTGCAATGTAACTGTTAAATAATTTAGTTAGATGTGAATGTGTTGAGGTGAACTTCTTTAACCAGAAATTTGCTATTTTATCATTTCCAGGGGCTTTCCAATTGTGAGTAGAATTAATTGCTTGGGTGACTTCATGTTGCAAAATTATCACTTCAGGCATTTGTGGTATCATCTTGTATGTGTCTGTTTCTGCTTGTATCCACCGTGCATGCCTGTTATGTTGTACCGGGTTTGACCATATGTTGCTCCAGAGGTGTTCCATGTCTGTTATGTTTGTTGGATTGTTTATTTTAATGTGTGTGTTATCTATTGTCTGGTAAAATTTCTTTTGGTTTGTGTTGAATGTTTGGTTTTGTTTCCTTCTATTTTCACTTTTTTTGTATCTTCTGAGTCATTTGGCTAATGCTTGTAATTTCTGCATCTTTTTGTCTAATTGCTCTGTCGCTTCTTGTTGTGAGATTTTACCTAACCTTTTTCGTTTTTTTTCCGAGATTTCATTTCTTATAAATTGTGTTAGCTGTCCGACGTCTTTTCTCAGTTTTTCTATTTTGATCTGTAGCCTGTGTTGCCATGCTGGTTTTGTGGGTTTCTTCTGTGTGTTGGTTGGTTCTGGTCTCTGCCTAGTGTGTATATTTAGTGTATTGAGTGCTCCTATATAAACCAGTAGTTGTAACTCTTCCATAGTTGTGTTTTCATTTATTTTGTTGTGTATGATTGTGTTGATAGTTTTTATTGTTGTTTCGACTTGTGGGTTATTTGGTGGTCTATGCAAGAATGGTCTAATGTCTGTATTTGTGTCTTTGTATTCTATATATGTTAGCTGAAATTTTTCTTCTATATCTAACATCTGTGTCACTTCGTGTTCTATTTGTGCTTGTTCTGGTGGCTGTCTTAAGATTTCGTTTTCCTCTGATTGTTTAATTGGTGCATGTTGTTCTTTGTTTGTTTGCTCTGGGATGTTTGAGTCCATTACTGTATTTTCTTCTTCTTCTGATTGCACATTATTTTGTTCCAGTATTTGTTGTACTTGTTGTTTGATGTTTTCTCATTCTGACTGGGGTATCCTGTTATTTTTGATTATTACATGGATCTGATCAGCTAGTCGTTGTTCTGTTAAAAATTTTAATTCTGGGTATCTGGTAATAAATGCTGTGTATACTTGTGATCTGTATCCAGTTGTGTTGGTTCCTAGGTTTGTTGCTTGGTAATAACAGAACATGAGGTGTCGATTAACTTCATCTGACCATCTCATCCTCTGTCTTTGTTTTCCTTCTAGGGTGGTTGCAGGAAGCATATCCTGCAAAACACCTCTATTTGGATTTAAATCATTTTCCAGTTGGCTAGCAGTGTCGTTACCATTGTGGGCGGGCATAGGGTTCAAGCGTCGTCCCCGACCATGACGGCGCTTGTCCGAGTCTTCTTTAGTTCTGTCCTGAACCAACTAATCACACTAAAAGTGGGGTTAGCCCTATTAGTGGTTTGTTCTTTTCGTCGCCTTTTACGACTGGCAGAACATACCGGAGGCCTGTTCTTTTCCCGGGCCTCCATTATTATTATTATTATTATTCTTTACTTTCTCAGACGTTAAGTCTGGTTGAGAATGGAATGTGACGCGGACCTTGATCAAGCGTCACTTCCTATTAACTGTACGGTATGAGTTATATTGCATTTAGGAACTTTCGGGTAATTGAACATGTATCAATAATTACGGATTTCTGTAGTTGTATATATATGTTTGGATGTAGCTGTATTGCATTGATGTACTGGTGGATATTGTGTGGTATGACTCCTGTAGTTGATAGTATAATTGGTATGATGTCAACTTTATCCTGATGCCACATGTCTTTGACTTCCTCAGCCAGTTGGATGTATTTTTCAATTTTTTCTCCTGTTTTCTTTTGTATATTTGTTGTATTGGGTATGGATATTTCGATTAGTTGTGTTAATTTCTTCTTTTTATTGGTGAGTATGATGTCAGGTTTGTTATGTGGCGTTGTTTTATCTGTTATAATGGTTCTGTTCCAGTATAATTTGTATTCATCATTCTCCAGTACATTTTGTGGTGCATACTTGTATGTAGGAACTTGTTGTTTTAAAAGTTTATGTTGTAAGGCAAGCTGTTGATGTATTATTTTTGCTACATTGTCATGTCTTCTGGGGTATTCTGTATTTGCTAGTATTGTACATCCGCTTGTGACGTGATCTACTGTTTCTATTTGTTGTTTACAAAGTCTGCATTTATCTGTTGTGGTATTGGGATCTTTAATAATATGCTTGCTGTAATATCTGGTGTTTATTGTTTGATCCTGTATTGCAATCATGAATCCTTCTGTCTCACTGTACATATTGCCTTTTCTTAGCCATGTGTTGGAAGCGTCTTGATCGATGTGTGGCTGTGTTAGATGATACGGGTGCTTGCCATGAAGTATCTTCCCTTTCCAATTTACTTTCTTCATATCTGTTGATGTTATGTGATATAAAGGGTTGTAGAAGTGGTTATGAAATTGCAGTGGTGTAGCCGATGTATTTATATGAGTGATTGCCTTGTGTATTTTGCTAGTTTCTGCTCGTTCTAGAAAGAATTTTCTTAAATTGTCTACCTGTCCATAATGTAGGTTTTTTATGTCGATAAATCCCCTTCCTCCTTCCTTTCTGCTTAATGTGAATCTTTCTGTTGCTGAATGTATGTGATGTATTCTATATTTGTGGCATTGTGATCGTATAAGTGTATTGAGTGCTTCTAGGTCTGTTACTCCATTTCACTACTCCAAATGAGTAGGTCAATATTGGTATGGCATAAGTATTTATAGCTTTTGTCTTGTTTCTTGCTGTCAATTCTGTTTTCAGTATTTTTGTTAGTCTTTGTCTATATTTTTCTTTTAGTTCTTCTTTAATATTTGTATTATCTATTCCTATTTTTTGTCTGTATCCTAGATATTTATAGGCATCCGTTTTTTCCATCGCTTCTATGCAGTCACTGTGGTTATCCAATATGTAATCTTCTTGTTTAGTGTGTTTTCCCTTGACTATGCTATTTTTCTTACATTTGTCTGTTCCAAAAGCCATATTTATATCATTGCTGAATACTTCTGTTATCTTTAGTAATTGGTTGAGTTGTTGATTTGTTGCTGCCAGTAGTTTTAGATCATCCATGTATAGCAAATGTGTGATTTTGTGTGGGTGTGTTCCAGTAATATTGTATCCATAATTTGTATTATTTAGCATGTTGGATAGTGGGTTCAGAGCAAGGCAGAACCAGAAAGGACTTAATGAGTCTCCTTGGTATATTCCACACTTAATCTGTATTGGCTGTGATGTGATATTATTTGAATTTGTTTGGATATTAAGTGTGGTTTTCCAATTTTTCATTACTATGTTCAGGAACTGTATCAATTTAGGATCTACTTTGTATATTTCCAATATTTGTAGTAACCATGAGTGGGGTACACTATCAAAAGCTTTTTGGTAATCAATGTATGCGTAGTGTAGCGACCTTTGTTTAGTTTTAGCTTGATATGTCACCTCTGCATCTATTATCAGTTGCTCTTTACATCCTCGTGCTCCTTTGCAACAGCCTTTTTGTTCTTCACTTATAATTTTGTTCTGTGTTGTATGTGTCATTAATTTCTGTTTAATGATTGAAGTTAATATTTTGTATATTGTTGGTAGGCATGTTATGTGGCGATATTTAGCTGGGTTCGCTGTGTCTGCTTGATCTTTAGATTTCAGATAAGTTATTCCATGTGTAAGTGTATCAGGGAATGTGTATGGGTCTGCAATGTAACTGTTAAATAATTTAACAGAGGGAAACATTCCACGTGGAAAAAATATATATCTAAAAAGAAAGAAAGTGATGAGACTTACCAAACAAAAGCGCTGGCAGGTCGATAGACACACAAACAAACACAAACATACACACAAAATTCTAGCTTTCGCAACAAACGGTTGCTTCGTCAGGAAAGAGGGAAGGAGAGGGAAAGATGAAAGGAAGTGGGTTTTAAGGGAGAGGGTAAGGAGTCATTCCAATGCCGGGAGCGGAAAGACTTACCTTAGGGGGAAAAAAGGACGGGTATACACTCGCACACACACACATATCCATCCGCATATACACAGACACAAGCAGGCTTGTGTCTGTGTATATGCGGATGGATATGTGTGTGTGTGCGAGTGTATACCCGTCCTTTTTTCCCCCTAAGGTAAGTCTTTCCGCTCCCGGGATTGGAATGACTCCTTACCCTCTCCCTTAAAACCCACTTCCTTTCATCTTTCCCTCTCCTTCCCTCTTTCCTGATGAAGCAACCGTTTGTTGCGAAAGCTAGAATTTTGTGTGTATGTTTGTGTTTGTTTGTGTGTCTATCGACATGCCAGTGCTTTTGTTTGGTAAGTCTCATCACTTTCTTTCTTTTTAGATATGTTAAATAATTTAGTTAGATGTGAATGTGTTGAGGTGAACTTCTTTAACCAGAAATTTGCTATTTTATCATTTCCAGGGGCTTTCCAATTGTGAGTAGAATTAATTGCTTGGGTGACTTCATGTTGCAAAATTATCACTTCAGGCATTTGTGGTATCATCTTGTATGTGTCTGTTTCTGCTTGTATCCACCGTGCATGCCTGTTATGTTGTACCGGGTTTGACCATATGTTGCTCCAGAAGTGTTCCATGTCTGTTATGTTTGTTGGATTGTTTATTTTAATGTGTGTGTTATCTATTGTCTGGTAAAATTTCTTTTGGTTTGTGTTGAATGTTTGGTTTTGTTTCCTTCTATTTTCACTTTTTTTGTATCTTCTGAGTCGTTTGGCTAATGCTTGTAATTTCTGCTTCTTTTCGTCTAATTGCTCTGTCGCTTCTTGTTGTGAGATTTTACCTAACCTTTTTCGTTTTTTTTCCGAGATTTCATTTCTTATAAATTGTGTTAGCTGTCCGACGTCTTTTCTCAGTTTTTCTATTTTGATCTGTAGCCTGTGTTGCCATGCTGGTTTTGTGGGTTTCTTCTGTGTGTTGGTTGGTTCTGATCTCTGCCTAGTGTGTATATTAAGTGTAGTGAGTGCTCCTATATAAACCAGTAGTTGTAACTCTTCCATAGTTGTGTTTTCATTTATTTTGTTGTGTATGATTGTGTTGATAGTTTTTATTGTTGTTTCGACTTGTGGGTTATTTGGTGGTCTATGCAAGAATGGTCTAATGTCTGTATTTGTGTCTTTGTATTCTATATATGTTAGTTGAAATTTTTCTTCTATATCTAACATCTGTGTCACTTCGTGTTCTATTTGTGCTTGTTCTGGTGGCTGTCTTACGATTTCGTTTTATTATTATTATTATTATTATTATTATTATTATTATTATTATTCCTATGGGTCAACAGCCTGGTGTGAGTCTTTCAATTGGATGCCTCTTCAGCAGCTTGTGTGTCCCTAACCTGCCTCAGTTGTCCAATTGGGCACAGGGAAACTACAGTTTAACCCCTTAGTGCATACTGTGCCAGATATGGCACATACCACTTTTCTCTTTGTCAATCTCATATCTGAGAATACATTTTCAAACTGCATGTTGGGACAGATATGGCACACAGTCAAAAGCAGCTGTACAAGTAGTGTATGCCATCTGTTGGGAGAGTAAGGAATTACGTGTTATGAATCTTTGCTTTGTGTTGCTAGCTGTTTACGTCCAAGTTTGGTCACACAAACAGTTGCATCAGGTACAGTAAACATTTGATTTCAGTGTTTATATTATTTCTAGAGGGAAAAGGAGATCTGTGGACAGTTATAAAGAGGTAAGTTTATATATTTGTTCATTAGAATACATATAATATTGAAAAATAGGTCTGTGACAGATATGGCACAACATGCATCCTTGGAAGCATAGAGTAAAAATTGAACATAACCTAACCTTTCCTACTAACATATAGCAGTTCATTTTCTTTCTTTTCAGCTCTGTTAATGCAATGAATGTAAGAAAGTTTTATGGCTCTTCGGCCGCAATAAGAGTTATAGAGGACGGAAATGCTAGTGAGAATCCTGATATGTCAGATGATGAAACATTGTCCATGGGAAAAAAAAAAAACTTGCAAAATGGACATCTTGTTTTCTGTTCGGAATCAGACAGTGATGATGATATTAGGCCTAAGAGTTATAATACAAAAAATAAAAGTACTGTGATATCAGAAATGGAGTCAGAAACAGAAGACAACAGTGAGATTTGGTCTACTGATGAGTGTGACTTTGAATTCTTCTTGCAGACAGGATGACAGCAATGCAATGAGATTCAAAACCTTCAACTAATGTGGGGAAACCTACCATACATTGGAAACCAGGACATTTGATTAGAGGGGATGATGAGACGAAATTCGCCGGAAATACTGCTCTTCCTCAGGAAGTATTAGAACTTGACACTCCAGTGGAATATTTCCAGTATTTCTTCACTAAAGATATAATGCAGTACGTAGTCGAACAATCCAATCTGTATTCGATACAGTGCCGACCCAATAAATGTGTAAATGTTAGTGCTGGAGAAATTAAACAATTTATTGATACTGCCTTCTTTATGTCAGTCATTCAACTCCCAGCAACAAGACATTATTGGTGCAAATATCTTGGCCACCCTGCTGTGGGTGACATAATTAGTTGTAATCGATGGGAAGAAATAAAGCATTTCATACACTTCTGTGATAACAGTAATCTAGTTCCCGCTGGTGAACCCAACCATGACAAACTTTTCAAAATTCGCCCACTGCTAGACCAACTGCGTGAAAGACTGTTGCGAGTACCAAAAGAGGAATTCTTAGCTGTGGATGAACAGATTATTCCAACAAAATGCAGATCTTCACTAAAACAATACAACCCCAGTAAACCACATAAATGAGGCTTCAAAACTTTTTTTGTCCTCAGTGGAGTGTCAGGCTTCAGCTATGATTATGAAATTCTTGCTGGAGCTCAGAGTAATATTACAATACCTGGTGCTATGGATCTAGGAGCTAGCAGCAATGTGGTTGTGCGTCTTACACAAACAGTCCCATGACATGTGAATCGCTTGTTATTTTTTGCTGGTTCACTAGTGTGCCCTTGGAAGTGTATTTGCACAAGGAAGGTATACAATCACTAGGGACAGTCCGGTCCAATCGAGTACGTGGTTGCATTTTACCTAAGGAGGCAGAAATGAAGTAGAATGGTCGAGGCAGCATGGAGGAAAAGATAGCAACAGTAGACGGTGCGCAACTGTCAGTTGTCTCCTGGTTTGATAATAAAGTAGTCAACATCTTGTCAACTTATGTTGGATGCAAACCAGAAGGTGAGATGAAGAGGCTTTTCAGGAAGGAAAAAGAATACAAAATGGTACCTTGTCCACGCTCTGTGATGATCTACAATGACTACATGGGGGATGTCGATCTATTAGATTCTATGCTAGGATATTACAGAATTCAAATCAGAGCAAAGAAATGACACTTGAAGATATTCTTATGAAGATATTCTTTCATCTAGTTAACTTGGCTTGTGTGAACAGCTGGCTGTTATGGAGAAGAAGAAATACAGACTACATGCCCCTTGTTGATTTCAAGGTCGCAGTTGCAGAGGCCCTCTGTAAAACTGGGAAATCCTTATCCAAGAAACATGGTAGGCCAAGCAATGAAATACAAAAATAGCTTGACTGCAAGAAGAAGAGATGCTCTACAGCAGTGCGACATTGTGCTTGAATAAGGAGAGAAATTGCTTTATCAAGTTTCATAATGAATAGAGAAAAATGGAAACAGAATTTCTGTTGTTTTCTCAAAATATGTGTATTGTAATGAATAGAAAGTGTAATTGTTTTATATAAATACAGTTCTGTCAGTTCATGTACATATCTTATTGTATATTTTCCACATTCTGCATAATCAATCCCAAAACTGGTATCACATGGTATTAGTCATTACTGCATGCTGTCCCATATATGGCACAAACATTTAATTCTAAAATAACCGCCCCTACATAAGATTTAGAATTTTTTAAGCACTTTTTATGAAAACAGAACATCGAACATAACATGTAACTTTTTTTCAGAAAAATAAAAAAAATCATGCAGTAAGGGGTTAACATGGAATCCAAACCATGTGCCATTTATGATGAGTCTTCAAACCAGTAAGAGGAAAATACTAGGTTAAAGGCAGACTAAAAAAGCCTGTGGCCCAACAAGAATTTGATCCTTGGATCTTTCAGTTTTGAGGCACACACTTTACAGCTAGACCATCTGATTCCCCCCTCCACTCTTTAGAACCATTAAAACTACCAAAGTTTAATTGAAAAGTTGTTAATTTTATGTAATAACTGTGTGTTTATTGTAGGTTAGAAATCTTCAGCTATTTAAAGCACAAATTAGAAAGTGAGAGAATCAGCAAGAAGTTTCTGCACTCAGCTTATTTCTCAGTGTTTATTGTTGGTTGTTCTCTTCTTATGGAAGTTATAGTTTGATGATTACTTCATGCAAAAAGCTGCAGAGAGGTGTCTGGGTTTGGTTTATCTGTATATCATATCAGTAAAACTATGAAGAAGGAAAATTTATTTCAGATTTTCTGCAGTTTCCACAATTTAACACACCTCTTGTCAAGTACTGCCAACTTCCAACTTTCTCATGCCAAAATGTATCACACACTGCCTGTGTGGACAAGAACAGTGATAAAATAATTGGAGTACAGAGAGATATTTACTTGATTGATGTGATCAATGTCCTTGACCAGAGGGTTAAAATTCATTAATACTTCATTAAACCAAAAAAGAAATACAATGTTTTATTGATTTTATCTTTTAACAATTATGGAAAACAATACATATGATTATAATATTAAATCCGAATATTCATGGATTCACAACTGAGCAAAACTGTGAAGTGCATTGAAAATACAAAAACAATTATGTCTCTTACAAAATAATTATCTTATACCACCTCCATGCTTCGTCAGCGTACATCTGCATCAAAATTATAGAAAATATACAATTTGCAATATTGATCTGTTTGGATGACAGTGAATCAGGTTCCTTGATACCGTACTTGCCAAAGAAAGAGGTGAATTGACCACTTCCATTGCAACCACAAGGACTGTGTTCCAGTTATTAGGGTTTTGTTCTGTTCCATTCAGGGTAACAGGAAGAATGATTGCTTAAACATCACAGTGCAAGCTATAATTACTCTAATTTCGTTTTCACAATCACTGTGAGAGCGATACGTAAGAGGTTTTAGTATGTTCCTAGAATCCTCACTTAAAGCTGATTCTTCAAACTTTGTAAGTAGGCTTTCTTGGGGTAGTTTGTGTCTATCTTGAAACATCTGACATTTCAGTTTTTTCAGCATCTCCATGATACTCTTCCATGGGTTAGACAAATCTGTGATCATTCATGCTGATTTTCTAGGTATATATTTAATGTGACATTTGTATATGTTTAATATAGCCGTTTGGTCCTATTTGATATGGGCCCCACACACTTGAGCAATTTTATAGTGTGGATTGTGCAAGCGTTTTGTAAGCAGTCTCCTTTGCAGACTGACTGCATTTCCCGAGTTTTCTGCCAATGAAACAAAGTCTGCCACCTGCCTTTACTATCCTTACAAATTATTACACCATATTTATATGAGTTGCCAGATAAAAATTGTAACTCGTTGATATTGTAGTCATACAACAGCATATGTTTTCTTTTTGAACATTAAAAGCAAGTCACCACTTTGAAATCATATTGAGATCTAACTGAATACTTGTGCAGCTGTAATCAGAAAATAATTTATAATAGATAACTTGTCAGTATCTGAGGTTACTGTTAACATTGTCTGCAAGATCATTAATATAAAAGATGAACAGCAAGAATCACAACAAACTTCCCTGGGGCACATCTGAAGTTACTTCATCTGTCAATGATTCTCCATCCGAGGTAACATGCTGTCTTTGCTACCAAGAAATCTTCAGTCCAATCAAAAATTTCACACGATACCCCACATTATTGTATTTGAGATAATAAGTACATGTGTGGTGCTTTTGAAAAACAAAGAAATATTGGGTCTACCCTACTGCTTTGATCCGTGGTTTTCAGCACGTCATGTCTGAGAAGTGTGAGTTAGGTTTCCCATGAGTAATTTTTTCCAAAATCCATAGTTGCTAGTATGGAAGAAATCATTCTATTAAAATTTCCTAATCTCATTTGAGCTCAAAGTACAATCTCAGATTTTACAACAAACGTCAAGGATACTGGCCCGATTTCTACGATCACTTCCGCTGGCCTTCTTATAGACGGATGTGACTTGTGTTTTCTTCCAATTATTAGACATGATTTTTGTTCAGTATATCTACAGCATATTATTGTTAAAAGAAGGGCTAACTTGGCCTAAAATTCAGTATAGAATGTGATAAAGGTTCTGCTGGGCCTGAAACTTTATTCAGTTTTAAAGATTTCAGCTGCTGCTCAATGACACTGTCACTAACACATTTATCACTCATTTTTCCAGTGATGGAGAACCAAAATGGAGCTGTACTCCTGCATTTTCCATTGTTCAAGAACATTTGAAAGTGAAGTTCAACATTTCTGCTTTTGTCTTGATATCTTCAATTTCAGTTTGTTTCATCCATGATTGTCTAGTGTAACATTCCTGTTCTTGTGCAAGATGTAGAAGGAATTAACCCCAAAAATCCTGGTTTTATGAGTGTGTGATGAAATGTAATACCTCCAAATTTTTCATGTGGAAGTTCTTAGTTCTGTAAATAAATAAATGTTACCAGCATTCTACATCGTCATTCTTTTTAGCTCATATTTGTTTCTCAACATAGTCACGCTGGTGACCAACAAATTTCTCTCGAGGATAGACCACTTTGTTGATACCGTCACTGCAGAATGTTTGACTTTGTTGACAGGATCACAACCTCATCTCCGGTTGCACAACCTCATCGCTATCAGAGAAAAGTCCTTGAAGGTATTCTTGTTTTGGAAACGGGTGAAAATTGGATAGGGCCAAGTCTGGGCTGTATGCAGGATATTGATGACTGTGAACTAAAGGCATCAGATTGTTGCAGCATTTGTATGTCATCTGACATTGTCATGCAGGAGAGGGTGCTCCATGTGGGGATGAGTGTTTTCTGTATTTACAAACTCAGATACGGCACTCTGTTTTTCTCGCAACAACATAGTTCCCCCCCCCCCCCCCCTCCCCCTGTGGGTCCAGGGGTTAGAATAGGCCCGAGGTATTCCTGCCTGTCATACGAGGTGACTGGAAGGAGTTTCATATGTTTTGGCCTTTATGTGATGGTCTGCTGTGGGGTTTGACCTCCATTTTTCAAAATTTTCCCGAATAGTGAGCCAGTTGTGGAAGGGAACCTTACATGGCGCATTGTGTCCATCATGCATTGAGATCTTTAGCCCACTTTCGTGTCGTCGCATTGCAGTCCTCCCCATTCTCCATCTCTTGGGCAAGGACACCTTCCTGGGTGTGTTTTCCGCCGTGCACTGTGCAGTGTCGATTTCTGCATTGACAATGAACGTGGACTTCTTTGCACCTGATATCCAGCACGGTAGCTAGTACATTGTGGTGGGGCCGCATGTACCCTGTTGGTTGTAGCTCCCTGACCACACTGGGATCGCTCTGCTGATGCTGCACCATTAACTCCTCACATTTGGCAGGGGTAGATGCCCATCTCCCTGGGGTATTGGGACTCCTGGCAATGGCCATCCTGCCAGGTGGCCTTTGCTGCGGCTGGGTGTCACCTGTGGGGATGGCCCCTGGTCAGAGTAGGTGGCATCAGGGTGGATGACACACGATGAAGCGTAGTCCATCACCTCTTGCTGGTGTTGAAACACCAGCAGTCTCTAAGCGATCTTGAGCTCAATTTGACACACAGAAGTATGACCCCAAATCATCCCCCCCCCCTCCCCCCGGCCACACCATGGGAGGAATGTCAGGCTAAGGATGGCAGCGGACCTTATTCGCCCCGGTATCTTGTATGTTCCAGAGCTGACGGGGAATCTTTCATGACGGTGAAGCCTCAGTTTTTTGCTGAGCATTTAGAGCACAAGTTCGGGGAGGTGGAGGTCTTGTCCAAAATGAGATATGGGTCAGTCTTGATCAAAACAACATCCTCTGCCCAGCCACGGGAGTTACTCGCTTGTGACAAGCTGGGGGATGTTTCTGTAACCATCATGCCCCATAAGAGCTTAAATACGGTCCAGGGTATCATACTTCACAGAGACCTTCTTTTGCAGTCTGACAATGAGCTGTACGTCAATTTAGAGCGGTGAGGTGTACATTTCGTCCGGCGTGTCCACCAGGGTCCGAAGGAAAATCGTGTTGCCACCAGTGCCTGCATCTTGGCCTCTGAGAGTGATACATTGCCAGAGAAGGTCAAGGTGATGGTTTACTGGTGTGATGTAAAGCCCTATATCCCTCCTCCGATGCGGTGCTTTAGGTGCTGGAAGTTCAGCCATATGTCCCATTGTACTTCCAGCGTCACATGCCGAGACTGTGGATGCCCATCACATCCCAATACTCCATGTGCCCCGCCTCCCATCTGTGTCAACTGTGGAGAGCACCATTTGCCTTGCTCACCTGACTGCAGGATTCTCCAGAAAGGAAAATCATGGAGTACAAGACCCTGGACCGACTGACCTACACTGAGGCTAAGAGAAAATTTGAACGCCTGCATCCTGTGTGTATGACATTGTCTTACGCCGCCCCTACAACAGTTTGGAAGACTACACCTGCCCCCTTGATGGTGGGGGGCATTTTCGTCCCTGTTGCTCTTGCACTACCTACTTCCGGAGCAAAACCCCCCTCCCCTCCAACCATCCGGGACGTCCGTCCCCTCTTCTAAGCCAGAGAAGCGTAAGTCTTCTTCAGCTTCTCTCACTAGGAAGGGGTCCCTTGGGTCACTCCCTTCCCGGTTTCTTCGAGTGGGAAAGACGACACCTGCCAGTGGCTGAAGAGCCCAAAAGCAGCTGGTCGTAGGGCTTCACATTCAACCTCAGTCCCGGAGACTGAGCCAGTGAAGTCCTCTCAGCCAGGGAAACTCAAGGAGCAATGAGATAAATCCAAAAAGAAAACCCCTACGATCAAGGAATTCCCCCCCAGGGGGTCCACAACTCTTTTGTGGATACGTGCGTAGCGAGCACGGGACCCCGAGCTAATGTGGCCTTCCTTCCTTTCCGGGCTACATACTTTCCCTTTCCGCATCCTTCCCCATTCCCCATCTTCGCCCCTCCTTCCCTCACCTCTGGCTCTTTCCTTCCCTTTCTCCCCATCTGGCAGTATGGTTTGTGCCTATGTCCGGAGACGGACGCTCGTAAATGTAACGCGTTCTTCACCTTCTCTGCTTGTATGTCTCCTTCCTTCCTTTGTCCTTCTCTTTTCCTTACCTCTTCTCTTTACCCTTTTCTCTGCTGCGGCGTTTGAGACCTCTCTTCTTTCCTTTCCCTTTCTCTTTCTTCCTCCCTGTGCGTGTCTGAAGGCCGACCCACGCATTTTTGTGCGTAGCCAGTGACGGGGTAACGCATAATTCCCCACCCCGGGTAGACAGGTAGGAGACGTACATACCCCCTGGTAACGGCCACGCCCAGAGAGGGGTGATTACCCGAGCTGATACCTTCCGAAAGTGCCGATTGGTCCCTCCGTCCGTTTGTCGGGAGGTGTGACCTGAGGTGTGAACAATCACCTAAGGCGGGAGTGCCCTCAGAGAGGGCCCCCACAAGGGAGGAGCGCGCCATCAGAGACGCCGGTAATCATGGGGGATTCTTCCGCAATGGTTTCCTCTTCTTCTACTATGTCTGCTAACAAGTGTAAGTTCAATGAGTCTCAGCCACAGACAGTCCTTCCATCGTTGCCACAGTTCCTTGTTGTTTCTCGGTCTGACGAAGGTCACGACTTCTCCACGGTCAACCCTTTCATTATTCAGAAAGGTGTCGACGCAATTGAAGGTCCTGTAAAGTCTTGTTCCAGATTACGGAATGGCACCTTGTTGTTAGAAACAGTCAGTGCCCTCCAGGCACAAAAATTGCTGTGTACTTCACTGCTGCACACCTTCCCTGTCCGGATTGATGCACACCACACTTTAAATTCCTCGCGTGGAGTTGTTTATACACGCTCCCTCGATGGATTGTCTGACGACGAAATTCAGCGCTACCTGTCTGACCAGGACGTAACGGCTGTTCATCGAGTCATGAAAAGGGTTGACACGAACATC
This sequence comes from Schistocerca nitens, assembly GCF_023898315.1. Lineage (NCBI taxonomy): Eukaryota > Metazoa > Arthropoda > Insecta > Orthoptera > Acrididae > Schistocerca > Schistocerca nitens. Next base: position 631,071,427 of record NC_064620.1, on the reverse strand, counting down.
ATTCCAACCCGCACTGTCTTCTTGACATTTGACAAAGTTCAACTCCCATCGAAAATCAAAGCAGGCTACGAGATAATTTCCGTTCGCCTTTACGTCCCAAACCCTACGCGTTGCTATCGGTGTCAGCGGTTCAATCACACCAGCCAGTCCTGTTCCAATCCGGCCAAATGTGTTACGTGTGGCAAGGATGCCCATTAGGGTGCTTGTCCACCTCCATCCCCTCGCTGCATCAACTGTATGGGTGACCACGCTGCTTCCTCTCGAGATTGCCCCGTTTTTAAAGACGAAAAGCTCATCCAGGAAATCAGAGTGAAGGAAAAGGTGTCGACCTTTGCTGCTCGAAAATTATTCGCCAGTCGACAGCCCACCGTGCCTCAGACAGGAAAATACAGCACTGTCCTTGCTTCTCCTCGGCCAACAAAGGAGGCGGCCACGCAGACTTGCGACCTCACCTTTAGTGCCACGGTTGTCAGATCGGCCAGCGTAAAGATCGCCCGTTCAACCTCACCACTTTCGCCTGCCCACTCTATGGCTCACCCTTCATCGGGTTCTGCTAAATCTCGAGCCCAAAAGTCAGACACCAAGACTTCGAAAAAAGAGCATACTCGTGAAGATTTTTTACGTACCCTAACTTCACAACCATCGGTTCCTCCTTCTTCTAAACATCATAATTCCAAGAAGGCTACAAAGAAACCCAGTTCATCTCCTTCTCCGCCAAGGCGTGTCCCATCTACAGCACCACCTGGCGGAAGTCGCCCTCGGCCATCTTCTGTGTCGCCGAGGCGCACTGCTGGCGGCCGATCAACCGGCCGATCGCTGGTGGCAGGAGCTGCTCCTGAACACCGATGGATCAGGATCTTCTGCCTTCGGCTGAATGCCATTCCATGCTGTCGGTCGCAAGCTCTGAGCAGTCGTTGAGTTGACGGCAACCTTGGTCACATTCCTCCAATTTCTGTTCACCCTATGTCCATTATCCACTGGAATCTCTGCGGCATTCGAGCCAATCGGGATGAATTGTCGATCCTCTTATGATCCTACTCGCCGGTCATCTTCTGTCTTCAGGAAACAAAGCTGCGTCCCCATGACCGCTTTGTTCTCCCTCATTTTCAGTCCGTCCGATTTGATCTCCCCTCTGTTGAAGGCACTCCAGCCCATGGAGGACTCATGATTCTTCTCCATGATACTCTCCATTGTCACCCAATCCACTTAAACACTTCCTTCCAAGCTGTCGCTGTCCGTCCTTCCCTCTCTGGATATACCTTTTATCTTTGTACTGTATACATTCCATCGTCCACACCAATGGCATGAGCTAATCTTCTTCTTCTTCTTCTTCTTCTTCTTGGTCAGCTTCCACCCTCCAATTTGCTGGTTGGGGACTTCAATGCCCACCACCAGCTTTGGGGATCTCCACATCCTTGTCCACGTGGCTCACTATTGCTAGACGTCTTCCACCAAGCGGATCTAGTTTCCCTCAACACTGGGGTCCCTACATTTTTGTCTGCCTCCACGACAAATTTCTCTCATTTGGACCTTTCGGTCGGTACTGTTCCGCTAGCTCGGCACCTCGAATGGTTCGCCCTTGATGATACACACTCGAGTGACCACTTTCCATGTGTCCTTAGACTGCAGCCTCAACTGCCATATATGCGCCCGCGACGCTGGAAGTTTGCCCAAGCCGATTGGACACTTTTTTCGTCTCTAGCGACATTCGATGACTGTCACTTTCCCAGCGTCGACGATGAGGTCACACATATTACCGACGTTATTCTTACAGCTGCGGAATGTTCAATACCAAGCACCTTCGAATTGCCCCGGTGCCCCCCAGTTCCTTGGTGGAACGAGGCGTGCCGTGACGCAATACGTGAGCGACGATGTGCTCTTCGCGTTTTCCGCCACCATCCTACTTCGGCCAACTGTATCCGCTATAAGCAGTTCCGTGCGCGATGCCGTCGCGTCATCTGCGATAGCAAGAAGGCAAGCTGGGACTTCTTTACTAGCTCATTTAACAACTTCACTCCCTCCTCGGAAGTTTGGAGTCGGATTCGACGGTTATCAGGCGCGCCTAGTTTCTCCCCGGTCTCTGGGCTCACTGTCGCTCATGATACATTAGTGGACCCCGTCGCAATTTATAACTCATTGGGTCAGCATTTTGCTGAGATTTCGAGCTCTTCAAATTACCTGCCAGCGTTTCTCCCGAAGAAACGTGCAGCGGAAGTGCGACCTCTTGCTTTCTCCTCTCAAAATAGCGAAAGCTACAATACTGTTTTCTCCATGCGGGAACTCCAACATGCACTCTCTTCTTTTCGCTCCTCCACCCCAGGACCCGATGGTATCCACGTCCAAATGTTGCTGCATTTATCAACCCATTGTCTGCGTTACCTCCTTCGCCTTTATAATCGAATTTGGACCGACAGTACTTTTCCCAGACGATGGCGGGAAGCTATCGTCGTTCCTGTTCCGAATCCTGGAAAGGACAAACATCTCCCCTTTAGCTATCGCCCCATTTCTCTCACGAGTAGTGTATGTAAGGTTTTGGAGCGTATGGTGAATTGCTGTTTAGCTTGGTGGCTGGAGTCCCGCAGTCTTTTAACACCTGCCCAATGTGGATTCCGAAAGCATCGTTCTGCAGTTGACCACCTTGTTTCTTTCTCCACTTATACCATGAACAATTTTCTCCGGAAACGCCAAACAGTAGCAATATTTTTTGATCTGGAGAGAGCATACGATACCTGTTGGAGGACAGGCATCCTCTGGACACTGTTCTCTTGGGGCTTTCGAGGTCGGCTGCCCCTTTTTCTTCGCGAATTTATGGCAGAGCGCACATTTAGAGTGCGGGTGAACACTACTCTCTCCCGTACTTTCTCCCAAGAAAACGGGGTACCCCAGGGCTCCGTGCTAAGTGTTGTACTGTTTGCCATTGCCATAAATCCAATTATGGATTGTCTCCTTCCTGATGTCTCAGGCTCCCTCTTTGTGGACGATTTTGCGATCTATTACAGCTCTCAACGGACCAGCCTTCTTGAACGACGTCTTCAAGGCTATCTCGATCGCCTCCACTCTTCTAGCATCGAAACCGGCTTCCGTTTTTCTCCCAGTAAGACCGTTTGTGTTAATTTTTGGCGACGTAAGGAGTTTCTTCCACCCTCCTTACATCTAGGACCTGTCAACCTTCCGTTTTCAGACGTCGCTAAATTCTTGGGTCTTACGTTTGACAGAAAACTGTGCTGGTCCTCCCACGTTTCCTATCTTTCGGCTCGGTGTCTGCGATCCCTCAACGCCCTCTGTGTCCTGAATGGTACCTCCTGGGGAGCGGACCGAGTGGTCCTTCTCCGCCTCTATCGCGCCTTAGTGCGCTCGAAATTGGAGTATGGAAGCATAGTCTACTCCTCTGCTCCGCTGTCTATTCTTCGGCGTCTCGACTCTATCCACCACCGTGGATTACGTTTAGTGTCTGGAGCTTTTTACACCAGCCCTGTGGACAGCCTTTATGCTGAGACTGCTGAACCTCCGCTGTCCAATCGGCGAGCTGTCCTTCTGAGTCGTTATGCTAGCCATCTGTCTTCCATGCCTGCTAATCCAGCCCATGATGTTTCTTTCGACGCCTCCTTTGATGTAGGGTATGCAGGCCGCCCCTACTCCCTACTACCACCGGGAGTCTGCTTCCGTCAACTGCTCCATTCTCTTTCCTTCCGCTTTCCTAAAACCTTCTTCACAATTTGGGGTACAGCACCGCCTTGGCTCCATCCCCGGATCTGCCTGCTCCGTGACCTTTGTCAGTTTCCCAAGGATTGTACCCCTTCACTTGTTTATCATCGGGCATTTTCTGCTCTATGTGCACAAATGAAGGAAGCCACATTTATTTACAATGATGGCTCAAAAACATCGTTTGGTGTAGGGAGTGCCTATATTGTTGGCGACACCCCAAATCAATTTCGGCTTCCCGACCAGTGTTTGGTTTATACTGTGGAGCTTTACGCTGTTCTCCAGGCTGTCCACTACATCCGCTGCCATCAGCGGATACGGTATGTTATCTGCTCAGATTCTCTCAGCGCTCTCCTCAGTCTCCAAGCTCTTTACCCTGTCCACCCTCTGGTCCACCGGATTCAGGACTGTCTGCGCTTGCTCCACCTGGGGGACCGTCTCGGTGGCGTTCCTCTGGCTCCCAGGACACGTTGGTATCTGTGGAAATGAGGCGACCGATATAGCGGCCAAGGCTGCAGTCTCTCTTCTTCGGCCAGCTATTCAATCAATTCCCTTCGCTGATCTATGGAGCGTTTTATGTTGTCGTGTTGTTCTTTTATGGCACGCACATTGGTCGACACTTCCCCATAATAAATTGCTGGACGTGAAAGCTCTTCCTTGTGCTTGGACCTCTTCCTCCCGAACGCATCATCGGGAGGAGGTAATTTTAACTCAACTGTGGATAGGGCACTGTCTTTTTAGCCATCGACATCTTTTAAGCGGCGATCCTCCACCACTCTGTGCCCAATGCTCTCAGCTGTGGACGGTAAGACACCTTTTAATTTAGTGCCCCTATTTTACTCCGTTACGCGCCCGTCTACAGCTGCCGCCTGATATATCGTCCATTTTAGCAGATGACACGCGCTCGGCCGATCACGTTCTCGAGTTTATTAATGCCAGTGAAATGACGTCAGTCATTTGAAGCTTTTTTTGGGGACAACCAACCCCTTTCTGTAGTGGATTTTTAAGCCTTCCTTCTGCTTTTAGTTTCTCCAATTTTTTGAGTTTCATTCCCATTGCTGCTGGTTTCCATTTTCAGTTTTTTACTGTTTCCTAAGTCACGGACCGGGCGCTAATGACCATAGCAGTTTTGCGCCCTAAAACCAAAAAAAAAAAAGATCAAGGAAATTGCAGTGGCACCCACAGCTCTGCTACCTACTAGCTCTGCAGCTGAGGATGGGATGATTTGGACATCTGCTGAGGACCTAGATCTTGCCAGACCCTCGCACAATGGATATAGACTGCTCAGGCAATAAATCGGTGGCAGCAGGTGACTCTGAGGCGTAAACTGCCTCATTGAGTGTTCCATGCCTTCCCAGTATCACGATGTCATCCTCCAGTGGAATTGCGGTGGTTTTTTCCACCACCTGGCTGAACTACGGAAACTGTTAAGCTTTACATCTGCCATCTGCATTGCCCTCCAAGAAACATGGTTCCCAGCAATGCGGACCCCTGCCTTCCAGGGCTATAAGGGACATTACAGGAACCATAGCGTCTATAATCGAATGTCAGGTGGAGTTTGTGTTTATGTCCTAAACTCGGTCTATAGTGAACAAGTGCCCCTTCAAAACCCTCTTGAAGCTGTGGCTGTCAGAATAAGGATGACGCAGGAAATAACTGTCTGCAATGTGTATCTTCCTCCAGATGGTGCAGTACCCCTGAATGTATTAGCTGCACTGATTGATCAACTCCCTAAACCTTTCCCACTTCTGGAAGATTTTATTGCCCATAACCCCTTGTGGGGTGGTACCATGCTTACTGGTCGAGGCAGAGATGTTGAAACTTTACTGTCACAATTTGACCTCTGCCTCTTAAATACTGGGGCCGCCACACATTTCAGTGTGACTCATGGTAGTTACTCGGCCATTGATTTGTCAATTTACAGCCCAGGACTTCTCCCATCCATCCACTGGAGAGCACATTACGACCTGTGTGGTAGTGACCACTTCCCCATCTTCCTGTTAGGCACATGGACGCCTGCCCAGATGGACTTTGAACAAGGCGGACTGGGGAACTTTCACCGCTGCTGCCACCGCTGAATCTCCCCCACACGGTAACATCGATGTGATGGTTAAGCAGGTGACTAGCACAATTGATTCTGCGGCAGAAGACACAATCCCTCTCTCTTTAGGCTGCTCGAGGCGTAAGGCAGTCCCTTGGTGGTTGCCGGAAGTCACTTGAGGAATTAAGGAGTGTCAGCGAGCTCTACAATGGCATAAGCGGCACCCTTCCCTGGTTCACCTCATAGCTTTTAAACAGCTCTGTGCCCATGTTCGCTAACGTATCCCAAGTCTGGACAAAGATCAACCGTCTTTTCGGGTACCAGTCCCCAACAGCTGTCCCTGGTCTTACTGTAAATGACGAGCTATGTACCAACGCAAATGTTATTGCTGAGCACTTTCTTCAAGCCTCTGCGTCGGAGAATTACTCCACAGCCTTTTGCACACTCAAACGGTGGCTGGGAGGGAACATCCCCTCATTCACTAAATGCTGCAATGAATTCTATAGCTCCCCATTTACAGAGTGGAAGCTCCTTAGTTCCCTTGCACATTGCCCCAATGCAGCTCCTATGCCTGCTCACATCCACAGCCAGATGATTAAACATCTCTCATCGGACTACAAGCGACATCTTCTCATCATCTTCAACTGGCTCTGGTGCGATGGCGTCTTTCCATCACAATGGCGGGAGAGCACTATCATTCCAGTGCTCAAACCCTGTTGATGTGGATAGCTATCATCCCGTCAGCCTCACCAACGTTCTTTGTAAGCTGCTGGAACGTGTGGTATGTCGGCGGTTGGGTTGCGTCCTGGAGTCATGTGGCGTGTTGGCTCCATGTCAGGGCGGCTCCCGCCAAGGTCGCTCTACCACTGATAATCTTGTGTCCATCGAGTCTGCCATCCGAACAGCCTTTTCCAGATGGCAACACATGACTGCCGTCTCATACGACACGACTTGGTGATATCATATCCTTGCCACATTGTATGAGTGGGGTCTCCAGGGACCACTCCCGATTTTTATCCAAAACTTCCTGTCACTCCGTACGTCGGTGACTCCCATAGTTCCGTGCATATCCAGGAGAATGGAGTCCCGCAGGGCTCTGTATTGAGTGTCTCTCTATTTTTAGTGGCCATTAACGGTCTAGCAGCAGCTGTCGAGCCCTCTGTCTCACCTTCTCTGTATGCAGACGACTTCTGCATTTCGTACTGCTGCTCCAGTACTGTTGTTGCTGAGCGGCGTCTCCAGGGAGCCATCCACAAGGCACAGTCATGGGCTCTATCCCACGGCTTCCAGTTTTCAGCCGCAAAGTCGTGTGTGGTGCACTTCTGTCGGCGTCATATCGTTCATCCGGAACTCGCACTTTACGTTAATGATGATCCACTCACTGTAGTGGAGACATATCAGTTCCTAGGACTGGTTTTTGATGCTCGATTGACTTGGCTCCCTAATCTTCGTCAGCTTAAGCAGAAGTGATGGCAGCACCTCAGTGCCATCCGTTGCCTGAGCAACACCAGTTGGGGTGCAGATCGCTCTACGCTGTTGCAGCTCTACAGAGCCCTTGTCCAATTCCGAATTGACTACGGAAGTGAGATTTATGGTTCAGCAGCGCCTGCAGCATTGCGTTTACTCGACCCTGTGCACCACTGTGGGGTTCGATTAGCGACAGGAGCTTTTAGGACAAGTCCGGTGACCAGCATCCTGGTGGAGGCTGGTGTCCCTCCACTGCAGATCAGATATGCGCAACTGCTCTCCAGCTATGCAGCACACATTCATAGTTCCCTGAGCATCCGAATTACCCTCTCCTTTTCCCATCTCCCACATCGGCAGCCCAGATCTGGGCTAACGATTGCGGTTCACGTGCGGTCCCTTCTCTGAACTGGAGTTCTTCCCTTTACCGCCTCTACTTGCGGTCCGGTCCGTTCATGTATGCCTCCATGGTGTATGCCTCAGCCGCAGCTTTGTCTGGACCTTTTGCATGGCCCTAAGGACTCTGTTAACCCCGCCACTCTCTGCTGTCAGTTCCTCTCGATTCTTGTCGTGTTCTGGGCTCTGTAGCGGTTTACACCGACAGCATAGGCTTCGCATATGTTCATGGAGGACTTATTGAGCAGCACTCTTTGCCAGTTGGCTGCAGTGTTTTCACTGCAGAGCTGGCAGCCATATCTCGTGCTCTTGAGTACATCTGCTCATGCCCTGGTGAGTCATTTCTCCTGTGTACTGACTCATTGAGCAGCCCACATTCGGATCTCCGGGTGGGGACTACTCAAGAGGACATCAGTATGAAGAGAAAGAAAACTGGCGTTCTACGGATCAGAGCGGGGAATGTCAGATCCCTTAATTGGGCAGGTAGGCTAGAAAATTTAAAAAGGGAAATGGATAGGTTAAAGTTAGATATAGTGGGAATTAGTGAAGTTCGGTGGCAGGAGGAACAAGACTTTTGATCAGGTGAATACAGGGTTATAAATACAAAATCAAATAGGGGTAATGCAGGAGTAGGTTTAATAATAAATAGGAAAATAGGAATGTGGGTAAGCTACTACAAACAGCATAGTGAATGCATTATTGTGGCAAAGATAGACACGAAGCCCATGCCTACTACAGTAGTACAAGTTTATATGCGAACTAGCTCTGCAGATGACAAAGAAATTGATGAAATGTATGATGAGATAAAAGAAATTATTCAGGTAGTGAGGGGAGATGAAAATTTAAGTCATGGGTCACTGGAATTCGATAGTAGGAAATGGAAGAGAAGGAAACATAGTAGGTGAATATGGATTGGGGGTAAGAAATGAAAGAGAAAGCCGCCTAGTAGAATTCTGCACAGAGCATAACTTAATCATAGCTAACACTTGGTTCAAGAATCATAAAAGAAGATTGTATACATGGAAGAACCCTGGAGATACTAGAAGGTATCAGATAGATTATATAATGGTAAGACAGAGATTTAGGAATCAGGTTTTAAATTGTAAGACATTTCCAGGCGCAGATGTGGATTCTGACCACAATCTATTGGTTATGAACTGTAGATTAAAACTGAAGAAACTGCAAAAATGTGGGAATTTAAGGAGATGGGACCTGGATCAACTGAAAGAACCAGAGGTTGTAGAGAGATTCAGGGAGAGCATAAGGGAACAATTGACACGAATGGGGGAAAGAAATAAAGTAGAAGAAGAATGGGTAGCTTTGAGGGATGAAGTAGTGAAGGCAGCAGAAGATCAAGTAGGTAAAAAGACGAGGGCTAGTAGAAATCCTTGGGTAACAGAAGAAATATTGAATTTAACTGCTGAAAGGAGAAAATATAAAAATGCAGTAAATGAAGCAGGCAAAAAGGAATACAAACGTCTCAAAAATGAGATCGACAGGAAGTGCAAAATGGCTAAGCAGGGACGGATAGAGGACAAATGTAAGGATGCAGAGGCTTATCTCATGAGGGGTAAGATAGGTACTGCCTACAGGAAAATTTAAGAGACCTTTGGAGAAAAGAGAACCACTTCTATGAATATCAAGAGCTCAGATGGAAGCCCAGTTCTAAGCAAAGAAGGGAAAGCAGAAAGGTGGAAGGAGTACATAGAGGGTCTATACAAGGGCGATGTACTTGAGGACAGTATTATGGAAATGGAAGAGGATGTAGATGAAGACGAAATGGGAGATATGATACTGCGTGAAGAGTTTGACAGAGCACTGAAAGACCTTAATCGAAACAAGGCCCCGGAAGTAGACAACATTCCGTTAGAACTACTGACAGCCTTGGGAGAGCAAGATGAATGAGACAGGTGAAATACCCTCAGACTTCAAGAAGAATATAATAATTTCAATTCCAAAGGAAGCAGGTGTTGACAGATGTGAAAATTACCAAACTATCAGTTTAATAAGTCACAGCTGAGAAATACTAACGCAAATTCTTTACAGACAAATGGAAAAACTGGTAGAAGCTGACCTGGGGGAAGATCAGTTTGGATTCTGTAGAAATATTGGAACATGTGAGGCAATACTGACCCTACGACGTACCTTAGGAGGAGGATTAAGGAAAGACAAACCTACGTTTCTAGCATTTGTAGACTTAGGGAAAGCTTTTGACAATGTTGCCTGGAATACTCTCTTCCAAATTCTAAAGGTGGCAGGGGTAAAATACAGGGAGCGAAAGGCTATTTACAATTTGTACAGAAACCAGATGGCAGTTATAAGAGTCAAGGGACATGAAAGGGAATCAGTGGTTGGGAAGGGAATGAGACAGGGTTGTAGCCTCTCCCCAGTGTTATTCAATCTGTATATTGAGCAAGCAGTAAAGGAAACAAAAGAAAAATTCCGAGTAGGTATTAAAATCCATGGAGAAGAAGTAAAAACTTTGAGGTTTGCCGATGACATTGTAATTCTGTCAGAGACAGCAAAGGACTTGGAAGAGCAGTTGAATGGAATGGAAAGTGTCTTGAAAGGAGGATATAAGATGAACATCAACAAAAGCAAAACGAGGATAATGGAATGTAGTCAAATTAAGTCGGATGATGCTGAGGGAATTATATTAGGAAATGAGACACTTAAAGTAGTAAAGGAGTTTTGCTATTTGGGGTGCAAAATAACTGATGATGGTCAAAGTACAGAGGATATAAAATGTAGACTGGCAATGGCAAGGAAAGCGTTTCTGAAGAAGAGAAATTTGTTAACATCGAGTATAGATTTAAGTGTCAGGAAGTCGTTTCTGAAAGTATTTGTATGGAATGTAGCCATGTATGGAAGTGAAACGTGGATGATAAATAGTTTGGATAAGAAGAGAATAGAAGCTTTCAAAATGTGGTGATACAGAGGAATGCTGAAGATCAGATGGGTAGATCACATAACTAATGATGAAGTATTGAATAGAATTGGGGAGGAGAGGAGTTTGTGGCACAACTTGACTAGAAGAAGGGATCGGTTGGTAGGACATGTTCTGAGGCATCAAGGGATCACCAATTTAGTATGAGAGGGCTGAGTGGAGGGTAAAAATCGTAGAGGGAGGCCAAGAGATGAATACACGAAGCAGATTCAGAAAGATGTAGGTTGCAGTAGGTACTGGGAGATGAAGAAGCTTGCACAGGATAGAGTAGCATGGAGAGCTGCATCAAACCAGTCTCAGGACTGAAAAAAAAAGGAAAAAACAACAACAACAACAACAACAACAACAACAACAAGCTATCGACCAGTGCTACCCTTGCCACCCTCTGGTAGCGTCCATTCAGGAGTCCATCTATGCCCTGGAAGAGTCCCGCCATTCCGTGGTGTTTGTGTGGACACAGGGACATGTCGGAACCCTGACAATGAACTTGCCGAAAGGCTGGCCAAACAGGCGACGTGGAAACCGCTTCTGGAGATAGGCATCTCCGAAGCTGACATGCGTTTTGTCTTACATCGCAGGGTTTTCCGGCTTTGGGAGATGGAATGGCATAACAGCACACACAACAAACTGTGTGTCATTAAGGAGACTATGAATGTGTGGAAGGCCTCTCACAGGGAATCAGTTGTCCTCTGCTGGCTCCGCATTGGCCATAGGTGACTAATGCATGGTTACCTACTCCGTCGCGAGGACCCAACTAAGTGTCGCTGTGGCTCTCAAATGACAGTCTTCCACCTCTTGCTGGACTGACCACTTTTAGCCGCTCTGCGGCAGACTTTTAACTTTCCCAGCACCCTGCCTTCGGTGTTGGGCGACATTGCCTCCACAGCAGCTTTAGTTTTACGTTTTATCCGTGAGAGTGGGGTTTATACTTCTATGTAGGTTTTAGTGCATGTCCTTTGTCCCTCCGTGTCCTCCAACCTAGTGCTTTTAGCGTAGAGGTTTAAATGAGTTGCAGAGTAGCTGGCTTTCCCTTTTTATTCTTGTGGTTGTCCAGCCACTGTAGTCTGCTTTCATGTTTTGCTCTCTTCTGTTTTTAGTGTCTCTGTCATTTTCTTGTCCTCTTTTGTTCCTTTTAGTGTTCGTTGCCTTCCCTTCGTTCTTGTGGCTTTTCCTTTCTTTCCGTTTTGTGTTATATATTTCGTCTGTTTTATTCTCACACTTTTGGCATGCTTTTTTTAGGAACAAGGGACCGATGACCTCATAGTTTGGTCCCTTCTCCCGCCTTTAAACCAAACAACCAAAATAGTTACTTTGGACACCGCCATGTCATGCGCTAAGATTCACAACCTGCTAGTGGTAGACAGTTGCAACTTGTCAGTAAAGTGGGGAAATTGGCAAAGTAATATGTGTGACGTATTAAAAAAATTGGAAGCATTACTTTTCAGAAAGCTGTCTTAGATTCCATTGCCTTAGTTACCAACTGAGGCAAGTTGTTAATCATATCATTCTTCGAACAAGAAAATGATACTCTTAATGCTTTACTTAGCTTGTAGAATTGTCCATTATAATTCACAGAGGGTAACTTCTTTGAAATGAAAAATATGACATCACTTATCTGATAACTTCATGTATTCAATCCTGCTAGCTGCCATTAACAAGTTTTTTCAACTGGTACTGTATCCACCTGCTTTCTTCGTGTGACATAAATGACTACCAACTCCCTTATTCTCTCTCTCTCTCTCTCTCTCTCTCTCTCTCCTCTCTCTCTCTCTCTCTCTCTCTCTCTCTCTCTCTCTCTCTCTCGTACGTCCTACCCTGTGACCTCTTTCATTTTGTTATGCATTTGCTGACTCGTCCAGTGAAAGGACTACCTCAAACTACCCTGCTACTCCCTCCTTGCCCTGTGCATCCTTTCCTACCCACTTCCCACCTCCATGTATTCAGGCAACTGCTTACAACAATAGAAATTCAATAGTTTTTCTGTCATGTGTTTATGTGCCATGCACCAGTCCTCTGTAAGTAAATGGTTCCCTTTCTGTTATTTTATGTAGTTCTTCACTTTGGAATTTCCATTATTGTTATATTCAAATGCAAATTTTGGAAATACTGTTGTTACACAAAACTAATAATTGCACAAATTACAAGTATTTTCAAAAAATGAAATATTATAACTTACAATAAAGTTGCAATGTGTTTTCTCACTATAACACATTTGCTTTTAGATAGAGGTATGCTAATATTGCTATAGACATCGAAGCACTAAAATAAAAACTTCTTTAAATACTAAACTGCAAATAGTATCATCCAAACTATTGATGTAGATAACCTGGACACCAGTTCAATAGAGACACATTTCTCATGTGCAACAATCACTCTCACATATACACCCCTTCTCCCCTCCCCCGATTTTGATCTCTGTGTGGGCACTATTTTCCCTCTGGAATATTTTATTCAACAGGATGCCATCAAATTAAAGCCATACACAGCAGGTTTCCAGGAAATGTTATGACTATAACTGTCCTTGCTTTCCAGCACTCACGGTACCATAATAGCGAGCACGTATGTTAAAATCCTGTTGCCCCTACATCTATTGAAAAGACTTCTGTCCCTCTTCACAGGCAATATGTTAGTTTGATGTCCCTATAGATATTGTCCCTATAGAAACCCCTTTGATGTTGTTGCACCTACAAAAAGTTGTGTATATAATTGAGCTATACAAGCCACTCTACCATGAAGTACCATGATGTAACATTAAATAATGTTTTGTTGATTGGATATTGCAATTACTTCTAATTATTTAATTTCTGCATTATATTTGTATTGTTTTTATCAAGGTGTTGTAAAAAGTGCTTGCCTAATTTCCATATTTATCTCATGACTAATACTTCACTTCATTTATTTTATATAGGAAGGATGTAAATCAAATGAAAATCAGAGCTGGTGAGTGGGATACACAAACGAAAAATGAAATTTATCCCCATCAGGATAGAAGAGTAAAGGAGATCATTGTTCATGAAAATTACCATGCAGGAGCTCTTTACAATGATGTAGCTCTTCTTTTGCTTCAAGAACCTGTAGATTTGGCAGAGAATGTAGATGTGGTGTGTTTGCCTGACAGAAACACTGTTGTCAACAGTTCACATTGTTTTGCAAGTGGTTGGGGAAAAGATGTGTTTGGTAAGAGAATACAATAAAAGATAACATACATGTTACATGATTTTTTTTGCTATTGAACACTCTAAAATTGGCACAAACAACAGAAAACTACTACTTCTAACACTTGGAAGCACAGGCTGTAATGTTTTCCATTGTGCTTTACACTGATGATAACCAAAGTTAATTGCGACAGTAACATATATTAAAGTTGTGAGTCTAAATTTCTAACTGTACATTTCCTCTTTGTGTTCTTCTACTTTGGCAATAATGCTCAAATCTTTTCCACCTCCCTGACCACATGATTACCTGTACCACCCTCAGTTCGCCTTTACTTACTTTTAATGACTTGCCCTTTACTCATTATCCATTTTTCTCTTTCTAGAGAAAAGTTGCCACAAGAACAATTTTATAAAGATTTTTCTTCACTGTGATTTTTTACAGGAAAGGAAGGAAAATACCAAGTAATATTGAAAAAAGTTGAGCTGCCCATTGTGCAACACCACACTTGTCAAGAAGCACTTCGGCGAACTAGATTGGGGCCTTACTACAAGTTAGACAAGTCATTCATTTGTGCTGGTGGACTGGCAGGCCGTGATACATGCAAGGTGAGGCATTGCTCTCTTGCTACAAATATGGAAAGGCGATGCCACTTTATAATATTTAAAAACAAGTAACAGTTCTGACAGAGAACAGTAATAGTGATAAAAATCTCTACAGGGTACTAAATCAATTATAAATACCCTTCATTGAGCAATAAGCATAATCTGTTTTGAAATGTGGTATATTCATTGTTTTTAAGTACCTGTTCTCACAATATACCCTGCAATGCCATTATAATAATTTGAAGCATCCACACTGTAGCTATTACTGGTATAGAGGGTTTTTTAGATATATGTTTTCTACATCTACATCTATATTCTGTAAACCACTATGAGGCATACGGCAGAGGGTATGTCCCATTGTACCAGTTATTAAGGTTTCTTCCTGTTCCACTCACATGAGGAGTGCAGGAAGAATGGTTGTTTGCATGCCGCTGTGTGTGTGTAGTAATTATTCTAATCTTATTTTCACGATCCCTATGTGAGTGACATGTAGGGAGTTCTAATATATTCCTAGAGTCATCATTTGAAGACGGTTCTTGAAACTTTGTTAATAGACTTTCTTGGGGTAGTTTATGTCTATTGTAACAAGTCTTCCAGTTCAATTCCTTCAGTATCTCTGCAACTCACTCCCATGCATCAAACCAACCTTTGACCAATAGTACTGCCCTTCTCTGTATACATTCAATATCCCCTATTAGTCCTATTTGGTACGGGTCCCACACACTCGACCCCCCCCTGCGGGTCCGGGGATTAGAATAGGCCCGAGGTATTCCTGCCTGTCGTAAGAGGCGACTAAAAGGAGTCCATCCCCCTCACGGGGGTAGTTAGCGCCTGCGTCCGGAGACGGACGGTTTCACGACCTATAATCGTGGTCTTTTTGGTTTTTCACTTCTCGTTTCTTCCTTCCTTTTGTTGGTTCCTTTCTTTGCTCTTCTCCACTTCACTGTCTTCCTTACTCTTTCCCTTGACTCCTCCTTGCCTTCTCATTGCCTTTTTCTCCTTGCCTTCTCATTGCCTTCTTCTCCTTGCCTTCTCCTTGCCTCCTTCTCCTTGCTTTCTCATTGCCTTCTTCTCCTTGCCTTCTCTGGTCTCCGCCTCGGCGTTTGAGACAGTCTGTCCTCTTTCTCCCTCTCTCTTCTTTTTCCTCTTCTTCCTTCCTCCCTGTGCGTGTCTGAAGGCCGACCCACGCGTTCGCACGCGTAGCCGGTGACGGGGTAACGCGTAAGTCCCCGCCCTGGGTAGACATGTAAGGCACGCGCGTACCCCCTGGTAAAGGCCAGGCCCGGGGAGGGGTGATTGCCTGAGCTGATACCTTCTGACCATGCCGATTGGTCCCTCCGTCTGTTTCTCGGGAGGTGTGACCTGAGGTGTAAACATTCACCTAAGGCGGGAGTGCCCTCTGAGAGGGTCCCCACAAGGAAGGAGTGCGCCATCGGAGACGCTGGCAATCATGGGGGATTCCTCCGCAATGGATTCTACTCCATCGCTTTCGACTTCGACCCACAAACGGAAACGTGACCAGCCAACAGTGACAAAAATACTACCGCCTGCCCCACAGTTCCTCGTAGTTTCTCGATCTGAGGACGGAAAGGATTTTTCCTCTGTCAACCCTTTCGTTATCCAGAAGGGCGTAGATGCCATAGCCGGATCTGTCAAATCTTGTACCAGGTTGCGTAACGGTACCTTATTACTAGAAACTGAGAGTGCCTTTCAGGCACAAAAACTGCTTCGGGCCACACTCTTGTACACGTTCCCTGTCCGGGTGGAGGCCCACCGCACTTTGAATTCATCTCGTGGTGTAGTCTATAGTAGCTCTCTCGACGGATTGACTGACGAGGAGCTTCAATCTTTCCTCGCTGAGCAGGGCGTGACGGCTGTCCATCGGGTCATGAAAAAGGTCAACAATGACCTTGTACCGACCCGGACACTTTTCTTAACCTTCGATAGTGTTAAGCTGCCATCGCGCATCAAGGCGGGCTACGAGGTTATTTCTGTTCGCCCCTATGTCCCGACACCTACGCGCTGCTACCAGTGTCAGCGTTTCAATCACACTCGACAGTCTTGTTCCAATGCAGCTAAATGTGTCACTTGTGGCAGGGATGCCCATGAGGGTGACTGTCCACCTCCGTCTCCTCGTTGTGTGAACTGTCAGGGTGACCATGCCGCATCCTCCCGCGACTGTCCTGTCTATAAGGAAGAACGCTGTATCCAGGAAATTCGAGTCAAAGAGAAAGTGTCCACCTCGGCTGCTCGCAAGCTATTGGCTAGTAGGAAGCCCACGCTGCTCCCAGCGGGGAAATACAGCACTGTCCTCGCCTCGCCTCGGACTACCCGGGAGGTAGCAACCCAGACATGCGATCTGACCTTCAGCACCACGGTCGTCCGTTCGGCCAGTGCTAAGGTCGCGCGGTCGACGTCTCCTCTTCCTCCCATCACCCCACAGACACCAGCCACTTCCTCAGCCTCTGCTCAGTCGAAGACCCCGAAGTCAGATGCACGGGCCTTCAAGAAGGAACCATCCCGTGCAGACTTCCTCCGTCCCTCGACCTCCCAGCCTTCGACCGGTACTTCCACCAAACGACCTTCCAAGAAGTCTAATAGGAAGCACAGTTCTCCTTCTCCGCCGCGGCGCCTTTCTTCTCCTGCGCCACCCAGCGGTTGCCGCCCCAGGCCGTCATCCGTTTCGCCTGGCCGCACCGCTGGTAGCCGAACATCTGGCCGTTCACCGGCGGAGGAAGCTCCCCCTCCCGGCCATCCTCCTGAGATGGCC
The DNA here is from genome assembly GCF_023898315.1 of Schistocerca nitens. Lineage (NCBI taxonomy): Eukaryota > Metazoa > Arthropoda > Insecta > Orthoptera > Acrididae > Schistocerca > Schistocerca nitens. The sequence continues at coordinate 631,054,349 of NC_064620.1, read as the reverse complement.
GATGACCCTATAGACCCCATGGACGATGACTGTCCGCCTCCTGCTAGCGGCGGCAGTGCTCGCTCGAAGCCAGGCCCTAAGCGGCCTTCGAGGTGACCCCTTCTCTCATCTTCCTTTTCTTACGATGGCACTTATTACCTGGAATATTCGCAGCGTTCGCTCCAACCGAGAGGACTTGAAGTTGCTGCTCCGCTCGCATCGTCCGCTCGTCGTAGCCCTCCAGGAAACGAAGCTACGCCCATGCGATCAAATTGCCTTGGCACACTACACCTCTGTGCGTTTTGACCTACCCCCTGTGGTAGGTATCCCAGCTCATGGAGGGGTTATGTTGCTGGTCCGGGATGATATTTACTACGATCCCATCACGTTGCACACCGGCCTGCAGGCAGTTGCCATCCGCATTACTCTCCCCACTTTTACGTTTTCCTTTTGTACCGTTTACGCTCCATCGTCATCTGCCGTTACCAGGGCAGACATGACGCAACTTGTTGCTCAGCTACCTGCACCATTTTTGTTAACTGGAGACTTCAATGCCCACCATCCTCTTTGGGGCTCTCCAGCATCCTGCCCGAGGGGCTCCTTTTTAGCAGACCTTTTCAACCAGCTCAATCTTGTCTGCCTCAATACTGGCGCCCCTACTTTTCTTTCGGACACATCTCATACCTATTCCCATTTAGACCTCTCTATATGTACTCCCCAACTTGCACGCCGGTTTGAGTGGTATGCCCTTGCTGATACATATTCGAGCGACCACTTCCCGTGTATTATCCATCTCCTGCAGCATACTCCCTCTCCGTGCTCCTCTCGTTGGACCATCTCCAAGGCAGACTGGGGGCTCTTCTCTTCCAGGGCGACCTTTCAGGATCAAACCTTCACAAGCTGCGATCGTCAGGTCGCACACCTCACGGAAGTCATTCTCGCTGCTGCTGAATATTCCATCCCTCACCCTACCTCTTCTCCACGTCGCGTACCGGTCCCCTGGTGGACCGCAGCATGTAGGGACGCTATACGTGCTCGTCAACGTGCTTTACGCACCTTTCAACGCCACCCTACAGTGGCGAATTGTATTAATTATAAACGATTACGTGCTCAGTGTCGTCGTATTATTAAAGAAAGCAAGAAAGCCAGCTGGGCTGTTTCACCAGCACCTTCAACAGTTCTACTCCTTCTTCTGTTGTCTGGGGTAGCCTGCGCCGGCTATCTGGCACTAAGGTCCACTCCCCAATTTCTGGCTTGAAGGTCGCGAATGAAGTCCTTGTGGCCCCTGAGGCTGTCTCCAATGCCTTCGGCCGCTTTTTCGCCGAGGTTTCGAGCTCCTCTCATTACCACCCTGCCTTCCTCCCCCGCAAACAGGCCGAGGAGGCTAGGCCACGTGACTTCCGCTCCTCGAATTGTGAAAGTTATAATGCCCCATTCACCATGCGGGAACTCGAAACCGCACTTGGCCGATCACGGTCCTCCGCTCCAGGGCCTGATTCTATTCATATTCAGATGCTGAAGAACCTTTCTCCTGCGGGTAAAGGTTTTCTTCTTCGTACATACAATCGCATCTGGATTGAGGGACATGTTCGCGCATGCTGGCGCGAGTCTATTGTTGTCCCGATTCCTAAGCCGGGGAAGGACAAGCACTTGCCTTCCAGTTATCGACCTATCTCGCTTACCAGCTGTGTCTGTAAAGTGATGGAGCGAATGGTTAACTCTCGATTGGTTTGGCTGCTCGAGTCTCGACGCCTACTTACCAATGTACAATGTGGATTTCGAAGGCGCCGCTCTGCTGTCGACCATCTGGTTACCTTGTCGACCTTCATCATGAATAACTTCTTGCGGAAGCGCCCGACCGCGGCTGTGTTCTTTGATTTGGAGAAGGCTTACGACACCTGTTGGAGGGCGGGCATTCTCCGCACCATGCATACGTGGGGATTTCGCGGTCGCCTCCCTCTTTTTATTCGTTCCTTTTTAATGGATCGACAGTTTCGGGTACGTGTGGGTTCTGTCCTGTCCGACACCTTTCGCCAGGAGAATGGGGTGCCACAGGGCTCAGTTTTGAGCGTCGCTCTCTTCGCCATCGCGATAAATCCAATAATGGATTGCCTCCCAGCTGATGTATCAGGCTCCCTTTTCGTGGACGATTTTACCATCTATTGCAGCGCGCAGTGTCCACGTGTCTTGGAGCGCTGTCTTCAGCGTTCTCTTGACCGTCTTTACTCCTGGAGTGTCGCCAATGGCTTCCGTTTTTCTGCCGAGAAGACGGTCTGTATTAACTTCTGGCGCTACAAAGAGTTTCTCCCACCGTCCTTACGACTCGGTCCCGTTGCTCTCCCACTCGTGGAGACAATCAAATTTTTAGGCCTTACCTTTGACAGGAAACTTATCTGGTCTCCACATGTGTCATATTTGGCCGCCCGTTGTACCCGTTCTTTAAATGTCCTCCGTGTTCTCAGTGGTATGTCGTGGGGAGCGGATCGAACCGTCCTACTTCGTCTATATCGGTCGATCGTCCGCTCCAAGCTGGATTATGGGAGCTTCGTATACTCCTCTGCACGGCCATCCATCTTACGCCGCCTCAACTCCATACAACATCGGGGTTTACGACTTGCGATCGGAGCATTTTATACCAGTCCCGTAGAGAGTCTTCATGCTGACGCTGGCGAATTGCCACTCACCTACCGGCGCGATATACTGCTTTGTCGGTATGCCTGTCGGCTACTTTCAATGCCCGACCATCCGTCTTATCGTTCCTTTTTTGACGACTCTCTTGACCTTCAATACGGGTTATATGTCTCTGCCTTGCTACCCCCTGGAGTTCGCTTTCGTCGCCTCCTTCAACACCTTCATTTTTCACTCCCTGCAACCTTTCGAGTGGGCGAGAGCCGCACGCCACCTTGGCTCCAGGCTCAGGTCCGCGTTCACCTCGACCTCAGCTCGCTCCCAAAAGAGGTCACCCCCGGTTCGGTCTACCACTCCCGTTTTTTGGAACTTCGTTCGAAGTTCAACAACATGACTTTCATTTATACAGATGGCTCTAAGACCAATGACGGGGTCGGGTGTTCCTTTATTGTCGGGGCACAAAGTTTCCAATACCGGCTCCATGGCCATTGTTCGGTCTTCACAGCTGAGCTCTTTGCCCTCTACCAGGCTGTTCTGTACATCTGCCGCCACCGACATTCTGCTTATGTCATCTGCTCAGATTCCCTGAGCGCCATCCAGAGCCTCAGTGATCCGTACCCGGTTCACCCTTTCGTACACCGGATCCAACGCTCTCTTCAGCAGCTGGTGGACGTCGGTACGCCGGTTAGCTTTATGTGGGTTCCTGGCCATGTCGGTATCCCTGGGAACGAAGCTGCAGATGCCGCGGCCAAGGCTGCGGTCCTCCAGCCTCGGACAGCTTCTTGTTGTGTCCCTTCGTCCGATTTTAGCAGGGTCATTTGTCGGCGCGTTGTGTCGCTGTGGCATGCCGATTGGGCTGCACTTACCGACAACAAGCTTCGGGCCTTAAAACCTCTTCCCGTGGCTTGGACGTCCTCCTCACGCCCTTCTCGGCGGGAGGAGGTCGTTTTAGCAAGGTTAAGAATTGGACACTGCCGGTTCAGCCATCGCCATCTGCTGACGGCTGCGCCGGCGCCGTTCTGCCCATGTGGGCACTTGCTGACGGTTCGTCACATTTTAATGTCCTGTCCCGATCTTAAAACACTGCGCCTCGATCTTAACCTGCCTACTACTTTAGATGCCATTTTAGCGGATGACCCACGAGCAGCTGCTCGTGTTCTTTGTTTTATCAATTTGACAAACCTCGCTAAGGACATTTGATGATGTTTTTTAATCCTATGCCTGTCAGTCTGTCTTTTATTGTGTTTTCCCTTTTAGTTGTTGTTGTCAACTTGTGCCTCGCGGTGCATTCTTAGAGTAGTCAGGGCGCTAATGACCATTGAAGTTGTGCGCCCGAAAACCACAAAAAAAAAAAAAAAAAAAAAAAAAAAAAAAAAAAAAAAAAACACTCGACCAATGTTCTGGAGCTGGGCACATGAGTAATTTGTAAGTAATCACCTTTGTAGACTGATTGCAGTTCCCCAGTATTCTACCAATAAACCAAAGTCTTCCACCAGCTTTACCCATGACTGGAGCTAAAGGTCATTCCATTCCATTTCATATCCCTACAAAGTGTTACATCCATGTATTTGTATGAGTTGGCCAATTCCAGAAGTGACTCATTGATATTATAGTCATAGGATGCTACGTTTTCAAATTTTGTGAAGTGCAAAGTTTTACATGTCTGAACATTTAGAGCAAGTTGCCAGTCTCTGCACCATTTTGAAATCATATCAAAATCTCACAGAATATTTATGCAGCTTCTTTCAGATTGTACTTTGTTATAGTTAACTGCATCATCTTCAAAAAGCCTGATTTTACTATTAATATTATCTGTAAGGTCAATAATATACAACATGAACAGCAAGTGTCCCAACACACTTCCTTGGGCACACTTCAAGTTACTTATACATCTGACGATGGCTCTTCATCCCATATAATATGATGTGTCCTCCCTAGCAAAAAGTTCAGTCAAGTCACAAATATCACTTGGTACACCATATGATCATACTTTTGACAATAAGTATAGGTGTGATACTGAGTCAAATGCTTTTTGGAAGTCAAGAAACACTGCATCTACGTGATTGCCTTTATCTAAAGCTTTCACTATGTCATATGAGAAAAACGCAAGTTGTGTTTCACATGATCAGTGTTTTCGAAATCCATGCTGGTGGGCATGGAAGATGTCATTCTGCTCAAGATATCTCATTATGCTTGAACTCAGAATGTGTTCTAAGTTTCTACAACAAATCGATGTCAAGAATATTGGACAGTAGTTTCGTGGACCACTTCTACTACCTTTCTTGTAGATTGGTGTGACCTGTGCTTTTTGTTAGAAGAGAGGCTAACTAAGCTGCCAGTTCAATATAGAATCCGACAGGGACTCCATCTGGCCCTGGAGGTTTGTTGAGTTTTAATGATCTGCAGCTTTGTTCAGTGTTAATGATTTCAGCTGTTTCTCAAAACCACTGACACTAATACTCATTTCATTCATCTGTTCAGTGGTACGGAAATTAAATTGGGTCACTTCTCCTTTATTTTCCTTTGTAAAGGAACATTTGAAAATGGAATTAAGCCTTTCAACTTTTGCTATCTTCAATTTCAGTTCCTGTGTCATTTGCTAGGGATTGGACACTAACTTTGGTAGCACAAACAGCCTTTAAACATGATCAGAATTTCTTTGGGTTCTGTGAAAGATCACTTGACAATATTCTGCTGTGGCAGTCATTGAAGGCATCACACATTGCTCTCTTGACAGACACATGCATTTCATTCATAGCCCCACACTTTATTTTACACCTACTGTGCAGTAATCCATGTTTCTGTAGAGGTTTCTTTGCAGTGACTGTATGCCATAGAGGTTTCCTCCCATTATGAACTGTTCTACTGGGTACATATGTATCCAGTGCATGGTCAGGTAACCTTTTAAAGTTGAGCCTGAGTTCCTCTACATGCTCCTGGCCTGTGCTGAAAGTTTCTTGTTCCTCATTGAGATATGACACTACTTATCTTTTATATAGTTTACTGAACATATATATCTTTCTGCTTATTTTAGCTGTCCTTTGTACTTCGGTAACCATTTTTGCCACAACTGTGCCATGGCCACTGATACGTTGTGAACATCCTCAAAGATGGGAGGTCTCTTTCCTGCCATTAGATCCAGTATATTTCCATCACGAGTGAGTTTCCTAGCTATCTGTAGTACATAGTCTTCACAGAAGTCACTGAGTAAAGTTTAACAGGATGTCTTACGATGCCCACCGATGATTACAGTGTGATTGGGGAACTTATGTTCAAGTGAACAAAAGTTTTCTCTAAAGTTTTTGGTTACATCACAAGATGAGTCTGTTGAACGATAGAAGGATCCAATTATCATTCTATGCCCACCACTAATACTGAGTATTGCCCAAACAGTCTCAGATGCAGCTTCAATTTCTAACTCAGTGGATGTGAGTCTCTTGCCTACTGGAACAAATACACCACCTCCGTTTCCCATTTGCCTATCTTTTTGATTTACATTTTAATTTTTCTGATAAAATCTCACTGCTATCAATTTCAGGTTTCAACCAGCTTTCTGTACCTAGTGTTTTGAGAGCTTCACTGCTTTTCACGAGCACTTTAAACTCTGGCACTTTATTGTGCGAATGCTTCAGCAGTCTACCATTAATATTTTATTACTCTCATCTGTAGGAGAAATTTCTTTCGATCTTACATTGATACTTCTGGGTTTCCTACAGCTGTCGTTATATGGATTGGATGGAAAGTCCCTTGATGTAAACAACCCTTGTGTGCAGAGCACATCTGACCCATTTATTAGCTTTTCACAGAACTTTTGAAGGCTCTGGTTCAGTCCTTTCACTCAGAACAAAAGGGCCATGATCAGTTCTGGGAACAATGCTGTAAATTAGTTGAAACTCCATGCAGAAGGTTGGTCTTTTCAACCTTCTCTGCAAGTCGCTGGAATGACCCAAGAATGACTTTGGAGCCCAGATGACGGGCATCATTTGTTCCGACATGTGCCGCAATCTGCATTTGGTTGCACCCTGATCCCTCAGTGGCTGCTGGAATAGCCTCTTCAACGTGTTGATGAGGCTCCCAGGCATACACACTGAGTGCACCTGGTGGCTTTTCCTGTCCCTTGCTGCCATTTCCCTAAGAGGTACCAACATTTGCCATATCTTTGAACTGATGATGATTAATAGACCCCTACCCTTTAGTGTTTGCCTCCTCCTGACTCTGGACAAAACAGGTTTCTCCAAAACAGATGAAGTGAGACCTACAATTTCAGTTTCAGCAAAAGGCAGCACTTCAGGCATGTTGGTTGAGGGATTGGTACAACACCATTAGTCCTTTATGGTCCAGGTCCACCCTTTACAGGAAGCCTAGATCTACCATTGAAACACCACCCGCAGTCAAGTGGATGAGTAATGACAGATCCTGTACTTTCTGCAGAGGAGACGGGATCCACCGGACAGATAGTACTTGGGGTATCTCTGGTACAGGTATCACAGGTACACGAATCCCGCGAGCTCTTCCGACACACCAGTTAGCAGCATCTGCCAATCATTTGACAGTAGTCAGGGTGATTTCCAGCTGCTTGTGAATATCAACCATCACAGTGGGACTGCATTTTGGGTGGTGCAATGTATTACAGGGCAGTGAACAAATAACTTTAAATTAAACCTGCTGATTGTCTTTTAATCTGTTGAGCTAAAAAGTGGGTAATTTCCTAGAAGATATGAAGCATACACAAAATGAGATTTTATTAAGGCACACAAAAACCTGTGGTAAAAACTGCTAGTTTCCTAAAACATTTTGAGTGTAATTGTAGTTGTCAGCAAACTCAAAAACAGAGTTAATTTACAGAGAATGCAGAGAATATATAGATCTGCTACTCTTTAAGACAAGACTAGTTGTAACACTATATGTTAGTTTTGCTACAAATTGCTAGATTATACAAAGGACAATGGAAGCTTCTGTAAATTTTCAAAAATGCAAGCCCACTTGCGTTGATATACAATAAAGTTCAGGGGTGATGCATTCTTTGGTAGAACTGTGAACCACAAATGCTGATTTGCTACAAAATAAATTACGTATCCAATTTTGTTACATATTATCTTGACTAATGAAGATTCTTAAAAAGAAAGCCAAGGTCGATTACAAAATTTTCTCAACAAATAGTCCAGTTGTCTCTTACAAGGGAATGGCCTGACTGTCGAAATCTGCTGTAATTCTTTTGTTATTCATGCATAATGTCATTTAAAATCCATATGCTAAATTTCAGTTGTCGAAACACACTGAAAATGACCTAAAACTGAAGCAAACGTATTTCCTGTCTTGGCACTTCAGATTAAGAAATGACACTAGCTGCTGTTAGGGTGAATGAGGTATGCATGATGGTGAAGTGAACCAGAATTTCATTTCTCGCAATTATTTATTTTAATTTCTAATATTTTTATAGTGCAGACATGTGGCTAGAATCACTTAAACACTTGCAGATGATGAATCAAGCAATATCATGGAAACTGGAGATGGTTATAATCATACTGAATCATAACAGGAGGGAGACTATTTATTCCAATTGACAAAAATATTGTCTATCGAGGTAAAAATTGAGTCTAACTGCAAAGGTATCTGGGCATAAGTAACTGACCTTGACAACTTAGTAATTGGATGTTTTTACTAGCCACCCAATTTTGCGGCAACATTCAAAGAAAGTGCATGCTCAGTAGCATGGAAATACGCTGAGCATGAAATGTTAATTGGACGGATGCCACTTTAACCTACCAGGTATAGCCTGAAACAGCTCGGTTTCATTGAAAAGTTATATGGAGCACTTTCTACAATACCTGTCTTGAGCCACTAGTTCAACAACCCACATGCAGTGGAAATAATTCTAAACTTTATAGCTACATAAAGGCCTGGTCTTGACAGTGTCAGTATTGAGGTGAGGGTTGGAGAACACAATGGCATTATTGCCATGATGCTTACTAAAGTTAATAAATCCATCAAGAAGACTAGGAAAGTTTTCATGGTAGAGAAGGGAGATCATTTAGTTCCAGTATGATGGATGTAGAGGGATTATGCACAGAGTTCAAAGTGATTGTAAATAGCATTCTGAAGAAGTATGTGTCAAATAGCTGAATAAAAGATGGAAGAGAATCACAATGGTTTAACAACAGAAAGTCAGAAAATACTGAGAAAATAGAGGTTGTTGCACTTTGAGTCAAAAAAAGAAAACAATACAGAAATGCTGACAGGCCAAATCTAGTAGAAACTTGAGTGTGCATAAAATAATTAATGTGTAAAGCGCACAGCCATTTGTAACTATTACTTCTTTCCCATATATATGTGTATAGAGGAAAAACAAATAGCTTATTTGAAGTCTCTACAGACAAAAACATCAGAGAATTGGGAAACATACAAAATAAAAAGAGATATTGTGAAACAAATCGTGTGCATGGCATGCCAAGATTCCTGGGACTTGTTCATAAGTGTCTTAGAACATGACATACACAGTAGACAGCAATGGGCATAAAATGTCATGAAAGTGCTGAACAAGGAAGAAAAAGACACTGCCTCACTGAACATTGTAACCAATGCACAATGTGAAGTACACAGAACGCCAAAGATGACACTGGAGAAAGTATGTATAATGAAATAGTAGATTAGTTACCATGGTGGAACTAAAAGAGGCTTTGAAAGGCATGAAGAACAGAAAAGCTACTGGAACAGATGGAATAAATGCGGAACTAATTAAATATGGAGGGTTACCAGTATATAAGACCTTTACAATTAATTAATTAATAAATAAATGTTGGATGAACTGCAAGATCCCATACCCAAGTAATACATCAGAAGTAATCTCTCTTTTCAAGAAAGGGAAACTTAATGACTGTAGAAACTATAATGGTGCCAGTCTTGTAAACACTGGCTACAAACTGTACTCAAAGATTACCACAACCACATGAAGAATATCACAGAAGCTATTATTCCTGAAGAACAAAGTAGATTTAGATCAGGTTGTTCATGCATAGACAATGCATTTTTAATTACAAACATTATAGAAAAATACAGAGAATTTAATATGGAAACTGATCAGCCTTTATTGACCTTGAAGACTTTGGACCATGTGAGCCGTGATAGCCTATGGAAGATTATTTCTGAATGTGGATATCCTTGCCACCTAATAGATGAGGTTTCTTTACAAAACTAAATGCATGATTAGAAGAAATAATTATTAACCAGAGAATTAGACAAGTGTGTAGACTATCATCTATCCTTTTTAATATTTAAAAACAAAGATGATGTGACTTACCGAATGAAAGCGCTGGCAGGTCGATAGACACACAAACAAACACAAACACACACACAAAATTCAAGCTTTCGCAACAAACTGTTGCCTCATCAGGAAAGAGGGAAGGAGAGGGAAAGACGAAAGGATGTGGGTTTTAAGGGAGAGTGTAAGGAGTCATTCCAATCCCGGGAGCGGAAAGACTTACCTTAGGGGGAAAAAAGGACAGGTATACACTCGCACACACACACATATCCATCCACACATATACAGACACAAGCAGAGATATTTAAAGACATGTCTGCTTGTGTCTGTATATGTGTGGATGGATATGTGTGTGTGTGCGAGTGTATACCTGTCCTTTTTTCCCCCTAAGGTAAGTCTTTCCGCTCCCGGGATTGGAATGACTCCTTACCCTCTCCCTTAAAACCCACATCCTTTCGTCTTTCCCTCTCCTTCCCTCTTTCCTGATGAGGCAACAGTTTGTTGCGAAAGCTTGAATTTCGTGTGTATGTTTGTGTGTTATCGACCTGCCAGCACTTTCGTTCGGTAAGTCACATCATCTTTGTTTTTAGATATATTTTTCCCACGTGGAATGTTTCCCTCTATTATATTGATATCTTTTTAATATTTACATTGACATCATCCTTTGCAAATGGAAATGTGTAAAATAAACAAAGGAACTAAGATAATGAATGAGGAATGCCTCCAAAGAGCAATATACCAGCTGAACAAAATTCACAAGAAGTACAACTTCAAAATTTGTAGTAATAAAATGAAAAAAAATGACATTCCAAGAAAAATATCTAGTCAGATCAAAATTGTTGTGGATAATTCAGTTTTAGATAAAGTGTCTCAGATCTCTTATTTAGGCAGGAATTTTTGACTCTGATATTTAAAAGAAAATACACTAATTCCAAGCTCTCTGTCGTAAAAAAAAAGAACCTATGAAAGAAAACTTCAAAAATATTATGAAGACTAGAGATGATACCTCATGAGAATGCCAAATTACAAACTTCCACATGAGATCCTGAACTAAAAGCTGAATGGAAAAAGAGATACTGGTAGACCACAAAAAAGATGGGGATGACTTTGTTTGTGAGTTCAGAACGGGCAACAGCCTAATCCTTTAAAGGAAGTGGTGGTGGTGGTGGTGGTGGTGGTGGTGGTGGTGGTGGTGGTGGCAATACTATTTCTTTCTGAGTTACATGCAACCAAATTATAATGTCTAATTCCAGATGAACAACTGCAATTATAACTATTCTCCCAAGATTAGCTGCATGAGTCGTCATATTTCATACCAGACAACACCTACATCTAGTCATGTATCCAAATAATACACTCCTGGAAATTGAAATAAGAACACCGTGTATTCATTGTCCCAGGAAGGGGAAACTTTATTGACACATTCCTGGGGTCAGATACATCACATGATCACACTGACAGAACCACAGGCACATAGACACAGGCAACAGAGCATGCACAATGTCGGCACTAGTACAGTGTATATCCACCTTTCGCAGCAATGCAGGCTGCTATTCTCCCATGGAGACGATCGTAGAGATGCTGGATGTAGTCCTGTGGAACGGCTTGCCATGCCATTTCCACCTGGCACCTCAGTTGGACCAGCGTTCGTGCTGGACGTGCAGACCGCGTGAGACGACGCTTCATCCAGTCCCAAACATGCTCAATGGGGGACAGATCCGGAGATCTTGCTGGCCAGGGTAGTTGACTTACACCTTCTAGAGCACGTTGGGTGGCACGGGATACATGCGGACGTGCATTGTCCTGTTGGAACAGCAAGTTCCCTTGCCGGTCTAGGAATGGTAGAACGATGGGTTCGATGACGGTTTGGATGTACCGTGCACTATTCAGTGTCCCCTCGACGATCACCAGTGGTGTACGGCCAGTGTAGGAGATCGCTCCCCACACCACGATGCCGGGTGTTGGCCCTGTGTGCCTCGGTCGTATGCAGTCCTGATTGTGGTGCTCACCTGCACGGCGCCAAACACGCATACGACCATCATTGGCACCAAGGCAGAAGCGACTCTCATCGCTGAAGACGACACGTCTCCATTCGTCCCTCCATTCACGCCTGTCGCGACACCACTGGAGGCGGGCTGCACGATGTTGGGGCGTGAGAGGAAGACGGCCTAACGGTGTGCGGGACCGTAGCCCAGCTTCATGGAGACGGTTGCGAATGGTCCTCGCCGATACCCCAGGAGCAACAGTGTCCCTAATTTGCTGGGAAGTGGCGGTGCGGTCCCCTACGGCACTGCGTAGGATCCTACGGTCTTGGCGTGCATCCGTGCGTCGCTGCGGTCCGGTCCCAGGTCGATGGGCACGTGCACCTTCCGCCGACCACTGGCGACAACATCGATGTACTGTGGAGACCTCACGCCCCACGTGTTGAGCAATTCGGCGGTACGTCCACCCGGCCTCCCACATGCCCACTATACGCCCTCGCTCAAAGTCCGTCAACTGCACATACGGTTCACGTCCACGCTGTCGCGGCATGCTACCAGTGTTAGAGACTACAATGGAGCTCCGTATGCCACGGCAAACTGGCTGACACTGACGGCGGCGGTGCACAAATGCTGCGCAGCTAGCGCCATTCGACAGCCAACACCGCGGTTCCTAGTGTGTCCGCTGTGCCGTGCGTGTGATCATTGCTTGTACAGCCCTCTCGCAGTGTCCGGAGCAAGTATGGTGGGTCTGACACACCGGTGTCAATGTGTTCTTTTTTCCATTTCCAGGAGTGTAGTAACCATAACACTAAGCATGAATCATTGTAAGGGGATTTCTATTACAATTGCCATCCAGTGCAGCACTGTACACTTACAGTGGGAAGAAATAATTATAAATACTAAGTGAAATGTACATACCTCTCCTTGCCATCATGTAGATGATTTGTATTAACCTCTGGCTCTATGGTCAAGGGCAGAGGTTTCATTATTGCTCTGACTGAAACACTGTTTACCAGTTGGATTCTTGATATTTATTGTTATCCAGAGTACTTCTTTGAAAACAGTATAGTGAAATACACAAGAGAGAAAACATTTATATGAAGCTCAGTTTCAAAAAGAGAGGGACTGAATGACATAACATCTAAAACAACTGAACTGCTAATAATTTGAATAATGACTGAAGTACTGAACACCAACTGAGTCTGAATAACAGCAGAACTGCAGATGAACACTTTTTGCCTATTTATGGACTGTCTGTGCATGCCAGAAAGTGCTAAAAAATACACTTTTAAACTACAATAATTTTCTAATTTAATCATAATTTCCACAAAAATATACATTTTTGAATACACTATATTACTGTCACAAAAGAATATTATTTATATTAATTTCAAATTTTGATTTGAAAGATCTAGAATCTGCAATTTTGCTTATTTAATATTTTTTCAATAAAATGATTTTAAAGTAAACTTAATATTATTTCATTATTAAATTATCAGATGTTTCCATTATGTGACAGTTAATTGAAATAACTTCTGTCTATGTAAAAATATTATGTATTAACAAGTTTGTTGGCGCCATAACTTTTTGTTACATTTCTTTAAATAACATGTATCCATTGAAATTAAATTCATTTTCTCATACATGTAACAGATCCTTATATCTGGAATGATAAATCTTAATTCAAATTAACTTAATTAAAAATTCTTAAAATTTATCAGTTGGTCATTATGAATGCAATGAATGATACGATAGTAAGGTGTAGTGTTAAACAAATAGTTATCTCCCAAGTTTTTCTTTCTAACCACCTTTCTCTATTTCCAAATAAATTATGAGATGTTGAGTCTTTATTGGTATATTGGTATAGACATTTTGCTCATGAGAATAGCCCAAGAGAAACGCGTCTGTTTATTACAACCGATATTGTCTGCTTATTACAACTGATATTGAATGAAATGATGAGTTTTATGTGGCAAATGTATCACCTTTTACATATATAAGTTTCCATTGTAAAGTATACTTGAGACAAGTTGTCAACTACTTTGTTAATGAAATTTTCATTAATGACGTTTTACTACTCCCACATACATTTCAAACTTACACCATCATATGTTAGCTAAAGATTCTGCCAGAATCCTAGAAAATGCTGCTCCTGCATAATGAGCTATTGTGAACAGAATTACCTCCTCCATGCTAGCAAGGATGGATTCTGAAAACATTGATCATGTGAAACCCAACTCATACATTTCTCACATGACAAACTGAAAGCTTGATAGCCTTAGCTGTTACCTTCCCATCTGCCCATGGGTTCCTCTGTTTGGAGTTTGGGAGATGTGACCTGAGGTGTGAAAAATCACCTAAGGTGGGGAGCTTGGGTGAGGGATGGGGGGTGGGGGGTGGGGTTTGGGGGTTGGGGGGGTGGGGGGGGGGGGGGTGAGCAGTCAGAATGAGCATATTCAAAGTACTGAAAGGGTTTCCTGATGCAAGAAGATGCATGTTCTGTGAGTGCTATCAGAGACACTGGCAATTATCTACATTTCAGTCTATGTGTAGAAAGTGTAAATGGAATGAGGCTAAAAGTTCAATGACTGTCCTCATGGTGTCATGTACTGAAGGGGGTCAGTCTTTCACTACAGTTAATCCATTTGTCATTCAGAAATATATTGTCGCAATTGCAGGCCCTGCGAAGTTCTGTTCTCGCTCACGTAACAGCACTCTGCTTCCGGAGACCGATTGGGATTTTCAAACTCGACAACTGCTTACAGTTTTGCTCCTCCCCGGATATCCCGTGCATATCAAGGCCAATCGTACAGCGAATTCTTCATACGGCGGTGTTTACACTCGGCTGCTCGACGGTCTGGCCGAGGGGGAAATCCGACATTCAGAGCGTCACTGTGGTCCGTTGGGTAATGAAAGAGAATGATGCAATGTTAGTGCCTACACGCCCTCTTTTTCTCACATCTGACTGTGTAGTGCTTCCACCAGTGATAGAGGCAGGCCACGAAGTCATCAGGGTTCTGAACCTGGCATGTTGCTACCAGTGTCACACTTGTGTGTCCTGTCAAAACACGGCCAGAAGTGTTACTTGTGGTAGAAATGGTCATAAGGGTGATCGTGTGCCTTCTTCTCCCTGGTTTATCAGTTGTAATGGTGACTGTGCCACCTCATCCTGTAAGTGTCCCGTGTATCTCAATGACAGCGCTGTCCAGGAGCTCTGGGTGAAGGAAAACGTGCCTTACCCTGTCTCTTGCAAGTTGTTAGCTACTTAAAAGCCCTGCATTTTATCATCCAGTACTTATAGCACCATTCTTGCTACACCTTGCTCTACAAAGGACACGACCTTGCAGAGTTCTGACTTGTCCCCAGTGTCCTGTGTATCTGAATGAGCAGGCCATCTAGGAGATCCAGGTGAAGGAAAAAATACGTTACCCTGCCAGTTGCAAATTGTTGACCAGTTAAAAGCCCTGCTGTTTACCATCCAGCACTTACAGTACTGTTCTTGCTACACCTCACTCCACGTAGGACACAGTCGTGCAGACTCGCAGTCTCCAATTTGGTACTGCAGTTGTGAAATCGGCAAGTATCACAGTAGCATCCCCGTCTTCTTACCTTACGGATGTACGACGAGCCACCAAATCCTACCCTCCCGGTAGCGAAATCACCTGCTACACGACCGGCAGGCCAGAAAGAACAAAATGAACACTCCTGCAAAGAATTTTTATGTCCCTCCAGCCGACAAACGTCTGAATCTTCATCTGCAGATTGTAAAGGCTCTAATAAATCAAGCAAAAGCAAACGGTCTTTCCTCCCCCAACTCGGAGAACATCTTCGACAGTGTTGCCACGTGATACCTTCACCCGGCTGAACTCTGTTTTGCTGGTGCACACCACCCACCGTTTTTCTCCAGTGGAGTTCACAGGCTGACCCTTGGAGAATGCCAACATCTCTGTAGATTTCACGGAAAAGGATCCTCCGGCCCCTCTGCCCCGTAACAGTAAGTCTTCAAAGGCTGGCACTTGGCAGCTGGCAAACTTGTTGCCCTTAATTTGTTTCCTCCTCCCCATTTCCCATTACATTCCGACGAGGAGGAATTGTGTCTGCTCTTGGAATTGCAGTTTCTAGTTTTTTTTCTGCCTCCAAGGAATGAAGATGCATCCTTGCAACCACTTTGACCTCTCTCGTTTCCTTCCAGTATGCTCTGACCTTCTCCCCGAGGATGACATTCTGTCTCGTGGTGGAGTCGTGCTGCTCGTTTGGGATGATGTCCGCAGCCAAACCATCTCATTGAACACCCAGCTAAGAGATGTTGCAGTCCACGTTTTCCTTCATTGTTTCTCATTTTCTCTTTGTAATGTCTACATCTCTTCATCATTCGCTGTCACCAGAGGAGATTTACTACAGCTTATTGGTCAGCCCTCTCAACCCTTTTTGCTGCTCAGTGACTTTAATGCCTACCGTCCCCTTTGGGGTCTTCGATACCGTGTCAGAGAGGTTCCCTCTCGGCTGACTTTCTCAGTCAGCTCTGCCTCATCTGTCTTAACACTGGCGCACCTGTCTTCCTCTCAGACTTTGTGCACACCTATTCCCATTTGGACATCTCATTCTGCCCTGCCCTGGTTGCCCATTGTCTTGGATGATGTGTTCTCTCTGACACCTTCTGGAGCAACCATTTCCCGTGTGCTATCTGTTTGCTGACTCCTGCCCCATCTGTGTGTAAACCCAATTGGCAGCTTTCTGAGGCTGACTGGAGGCTTAATCCTTCCTGATGACCTTTGATGAACATTTCCCCACTTGTGATAACCAGGTAGAGTACTTTACTAATGTTATCCTTACCACCTTACAATGTTCCATATCTTGCACTTCTTCTGTGCCGCACCATGTTTCGCTCCCCTTTGGGCCGAGGCAAGCTGCGATGACATCATCCTGTGATGGCAAACTGTATTCCTTAAACCGATGCGTGTGCAGTGTCGTCGCATTCTTCAGAATAACAAACGAGCTTGCTGGGTTTCCATTATTAGTTCTTTTAATAGTTTCTCTCCCTCTTTTGTTGTGGGGCAACCTTCTTTGGCTCTCTGGGACCAAGGTTCATTTCCCCACTATCACCCTGCCTTCCTTCCTCAGAAATGAGTGGAGGCGGCTCAGGTGATATCCTTCTCCTCTCAGAATCGTGCTACGATGCCACCTTTACTCTGAGGGAACTTGACCGTGCTCTCATCTCGTTCCGATCTTCTGCCCCAGGGCTGGATGAAGTTCGTATTCAGATGTTTCAGCACCTCTCTTGCAGGTAAGCACTTTCACTTTTGTACATACTGTTGTGTCAGCTACTGTGGGACTCAGCACGGACACAAACAAGGAAGCAGAGAAGTTGGAATTGCCAGTGGCAGGAATCCAGAATGATCTGTATATATCACATGCTGATTAATACAACACTTTAATTTTACAAAGAAGAGAACCATAACTTGATTCCTATGCTTCCTGCATCACCTACATACAAGAACTCTCTCTCTATTATTACTCACAGAACGCAGGCCAATAAACATCTTCCTATTACTCAGAACTGATGCTCTCAAAGTCTGTGACCAAACTGGACTGACTAGCAATTGGTGGCTGGTTAAATCAGCATTGCCAGGGGGTGCCGAACTCTCTCTTCCTGGAGGAGTGGCATCCCTCGCTCTTTCCATCAGTGCGTGGGTCAGTGCCTTCTCGATGCTGTCGCGCAGCACTGCACTAGTCGGTGTGCAGTTGATGCTTTAGGTCTGCACACTCCCCCTCCGCCAAATGCCACACCATTGTTGTGTGGAAGAATCGTGACAATGGGGGGTGAGGAGGGGGGGGGGGGGGGGGCAGAAATTAGGGTGACGTGACGAGCCAGGAGCCGCAACTGGAACTGACGTCGAGTCCCCGGCTGTGCCTCGACACCCTTCCAGTGCTCGGAGGGGAACGTCAGTCGGAAAAACCCCAAAAGTTGAGCTGCAGTGGTGGCGAAGGTAACGGTTCCGTCTCTATCGGTTCCGCAGGCAGTCCGGAGGAGGCACCTGGGGGCAACTGCACTGGCTGTGCCAGCCACAAGATCCTAGTAGGACGCAAATCTGGGGACAGAAAATCTGCGGAAGAATCTCACAACTGATAAGCACAATATGGTTCTGACGGTGGCAGCAGGACCTCGAATTAAATAAATGCAAGTGCCCACATTTTAAAGAATAAGAATTGTATCTCTCTCACTGTGCCCGGTGCAACCAGAAACTGAAAAGTTTACAATCATTAGGCACAAAGCGTGGGATGTGGCCCGTACTATGGTGGGTGCACCAACTGCAGCAGCATGCTGTGGCAACAGGTATGCAGATGATGCGTTGGCGACGGACTGTCACGGAGCTGGGAGTGGTACATTATGAGGAAGAGCGGCAGTGCTTGCTCCCATGTGTGGGAGGCACACGGTTTATTCATCTGTCGTTTGACAGTATGCACAAATCATTCAGAGCTGCTCCGTTCGACTGTACAAAACTGTGAAACTTCTGACTAAACAGATAACGGTGAAACTTCATCGTGCCACAGATAATAGTGAGTGTTTCCTTCTCCATTCAGGAATCGTTACATCGAGTCTCGGTCAGTAACTTCGAAGTAAAAGCAATTCGCCTGTCCTGTGAACCAAATCTGTGTGAGGGCACAGCTCTGATTCCGTGCAAAGAAGCGGCCACTGTCAAAATGACAGACTTAGGGGAATTGACGTGAATGAGGTGTCTGTCGCTCAACAAGGCGTTTATTAATTTCCAGAATGGATACTGAAACTCTTTGGTCCAAACAGAAAGCGCATTCTTCTGATGCAAATGATGCAATGAAGCCGCGATGTGGACTGTATTGGGTATAAACTGGATATAATATATCGACTTCCTGAGAACTGACCGCAATTCTGTCACATTCCGTGGGGCAAGGAGGTCCACTACGGCCAACAAATGTGACTGAAGGAGATGAACAACTTGGCTATTAAGAACGTGGGCGAAGTATTGAATTTCAGACTGAAAGAAGGCACATTTGTCTAGGCGACACTTCGAACCTACAGCTTAAAGTACGTGAAAAAGTGTTTGAAGGTTACCATTTTGTTCCTCTGGTGCATGTTGTAACACCTTAATATCGTCCAAGTAATTTGAATTGAATTGAACTTTTGCAGTAAGCTTTCCTAAGTAATGTTGGAATATGGCAGGTGCAGAAGCATTGCCAAAGGTTAAGGTCAAAAATTTGAACAACCCTAAATGTGTGTCGATCACAAACCCATTCTGAGACTCCTCCGCTAGCGGAATTTGCGAATACGCATTACGTAAGTCGAGTTTTGAAAAATAGCGGCGTGCACCTAGCCTATCCGTTAATTCCTCAGGGTGAGGCAACGGATTAGTATCAGTTATTGTCTGTGGATTCTGAGTGGAATTAAAGTCAACACAAAGACAAAGTCTTCCAGAAGGCTTTGGCAAGGTGACTAATGAAGAAGCCGGTTGAGTGACACCATCTTTTGGGTTGAAAGCAGAAACAGAAAGTACATTGTCCTGATTGTGAAGACCAATGAATCAAATAATCTAACCCAAAAATATTTTCACAGTCTTGTGAACGCAAAACTGTAAATTTCACTGTTCTGGTGTGAGACTTGAATGTGCAGGCAAACTACATATATAAAGCACTGGAGTGTCATGACTGTTATATGCAACAAGTTGTGTACAAGATTTTGTCAACTGTGGCAAGCCCAACTGTTCTTAAATGGCACTATTAAGCAATGTAACGGAAGCACCAGTGTCTAGCTGAAGTTGCATAGAACATCTGGAAATGACTAAATTCAAAAATATTTTGTCTGACTGTCATTGTACAGCACTCGGGCAGAGTGAAGAAGGCACAGCCTTAATCTTGACATTACTAGTAACAGTAACTGGTTTAGAAAAAAACTAACATTCACTGAAGAAGAAGGTGCTCTGCACTTAAGAGATTGAATGTGGGTAGAGTTCTTTTTCTGTTCCAAGCACTCACTGTGCATGACCTGGTTTCCCGCAAGCAAAGCAAGTTGTGTTCCACAAAGAGCAATTTTGTCTTGTTATGTGTGGAAAAGCAGCAGGGACACAATTTCATGGTAGATACAAATTTGGACTATTGTTT
This sequence comes from Schistocerca nitens, assembly GCF_023898315.1. NCBI lineage: Eukaryota > Metazoa > Arthropoda > Insecta > Orthoptera > Acrididae > Schistocerca > Schistocerca nitens. The sequence continues at coordinate 631,034,369 of NC_064620.1, read as the reverse complement.
ACTTTGTTCACAGTGTGGTGGCCTGTTTGCATGCATTGGTCTGTTGCAGAGCCATACGTGTTTGTCACTTTGTGTTACACTACAGACAGGAGCTATCTCAAAGTTTTCCACAGCACTATCACACAAGTGCAGATGTTTGATAATTTGTAACTCTTGGTTCAAAGTAGGATCAGGATGGTTGAGAATTTGTTCACAAAATCTGCTGTCTGGTACATTGTACATAACTGCGTAATGAATCATTGTGTCACTATAGTACCGTTCACAGCTACACTGAAAACAACGCTGTTGTGTCAAACTATGAAGTTCAGCGGCCCAGTGACGGTATGTCTGTTCTGGCTTCTTTCACAGTTGAAAGAACTTGTAATGAGTTGCAGCAACCTATACCTGGCTTTACTTATTGGTGTTCTAAGGTTATGATATGAATGCTTATGACCTCAGTTGTTTTTGCATCCTAAAGAAAAAAATGAGATTTAAAATGGATAAGGATGTCGGGGCTTAACTTGAAATGATTGTTTGGAATCACGAAATTTCATCACAAATTTCCCTAATAGTTGGAAGAAAGCACAGATCATGCTTGTTTACAAAAAGGGTAGTAGAAGAGGTCCACAAAACTACTGCCAAATATCCCTGACATCTATTTGTTGTAGAAACTTCAAAAATATTCTGAGCTCAAACATAAGAACACATCTCGAACAGAATGACCTCCTCCATGCTAACTGGCATGGATTCTGGAAACATCGATCATGTGAAACGCAAATCACACTTTTTTCGCGTGACATACTGAAAGGTTTGGGTCAATGCAGTCAGGTAGATGTAGTATTTCTTGATTTATGAAATGCATTCAACTCAAGAACCATATCTATGTTTATTGTCAAAAGTAAGATCATATGGGGTATCATGTGAAATTTGTGACTTGACTGATTGGTTGTGGGGATGCTGCATTTATCTTAGATGAAAGTCATTGTTGGATATAGAAGAAACTACGGGTGTGCACCACGGAAGTGTGTAGGGATGCTTGCTGTTCACATTGTACGCACATCGAAAAAGTTTTGCATCACCTCGGTTCTGAGGGTTCTGGCACCTGTACAGAAAACTGGAATAGAGATCAACATAAACATCATTTCTGCCCTTTTTATTGCTCATGAAAACCACCCATTGCATGTTGTACCACCATACAGCGAGATCTTCATAAGTGGTGGTACCTGTAATACCCAGTAGCATGTCCTCTTGCATTAATGCATGTCTGCATTCGTCGTGGCATACTATCCACAAGTTGATCAAGCCATTGTTGGTCCAGATTGTCCCACTCCTCAGTGGCAGTTCAGCGTATATCCCTCAGAAAGGTTGGTGAGTCACGTTATCCATAAACAGCCATTTTCAATCTATCCCAGGCACGTTCGATAGGGTTCATGTCCGGAGAACATGCTGGACACTCTAGTCGAGCAATGCCGTTATCCTGAAGGAAGTCATTCACAAGATGTCCACAATGGGGGCCCAAATTGGCATCCATGAAGACGTATGCCTCGCCAACATGCTGCTGATATGGTTGCACTATCGGTCGGAGGATAACATTCACGTATCGTACAGCCATTATGGCACCTTCCATAACCACCAGAGGTGTACGTTGGCCCTACATAATGCCACTACAAAACAGCAGGGAACCTCCATCTTGCTGCACTCGCTGGACAGTGTGTGCCTAAGGTGTTCAGCCTGACCGGGTTGCCTCCAAACACGTCTCCGACAATTGTCTGCTTGAAGGCATATGTGACGCACATCGATGAAGAGAACGTGATGCCAATCCTGAGCGATCCATTCGACATGTTGTTAGGCCCATCTGTACTGAGCTGCGTGATATCGTGGTTGCAAAGATGGACCTCACCATGGATGTCGGGAGTAAATTTGCGCATCATGCAACCTTATTGTACACAGTTTGAGTCCTGTGACTGCTCGAAAAGCATTATTCAACATGGTGGTGTTGCTGTTAGGGTTCCTCCGAGTCATAATCCATAGGTAGCGGTCATCCACTGCAATAGTAGCCCTTGGGTGGCCTGAGCGGGGCATGTCATTGACAGTTCCTATCTCTCTGTATCTCCTCCATGTCCGAACAACATCAATTTGGTTCGCTCCGAGATGCCTGGACACTTCCCTTGTCGAGAGCCCTTCCTGGCACAAAGTAACAATGCGGACATGATCGTACCACAGTATTGACTGTCTAGGCATGGTTGAACTACAGACAGCACGAGCCATGTACCTCCTTCCTGGTGGAATGACTGGAACTGATCGGCTGTCGGACCCCCTCCGTCTAATAGGTGCTGTTCGTGCATGATTGTTTACATCTTTGGGTGGGTTTAGTGACATTTCTGAACAGTTAAAGGGACCGTGTCTGTGATACAATATCCACAGTCAATGTCTATCTTCAGGAGTTCTGAGAACCGAGGTGATGCAAGACTTTTTGTTGTGTGTATTAATGACCTTGCAGGCAATATTAACAACAAAACCAGGCTTTCTGCAGATGGCACAGTTATCTATGGTGACATACTGTTTGAAAGGAGCTACAAAAGTATTCAGTCTGATCTTGATAAGATTTCAAAGTTGTGCACAGATTGGCAGCTTGCTTTGAATGTTCAGAAATGGAAAATTGTGCACTTTTCAAAATGAAAAAACTTAGTATCCTGTATATCAATAAGACACTGTAGGAATAGGCCAACTCCTACAAATACCTGGGTATAACACGTTGAAGGAATGTGAAATGGAACTATTACTAAGGCTCAGTTGTGGGTAAAGCAGGTGGTAGACTTCAGTTTATTGGTAGAATGCTGGGGAAATGCAATCTGTCTATAAATGAGATTGTTTATAAATCACTCATGTGACCCATTCTAGAATATTGCCCAAATGTGTGCAACTCATATGAAATAGTACTAACAGGAGATATTGAATGTATACAGAGGAAAGCAGCAGGAATGGTCAAAGGTTTGATTGACACGTGGGAGAGTGTCGCAGAGATGCTGAAGAAACTAAACTGGTTGACTCTTGAAGATAGCCTACTTACAGCATTTCAAGAGCCATCTTTAAACGATTATTCTAGGGATACACAACCTACAGCTTACATAGGGATCATAATTATGGCACACACAGAACCATTTAAATAGTCATTCTTCTCGCACTCAGTGATTGAAACCACAATAGCTGGTTTAGTGGGATGTATCCTGTGCCACGTTTGTCGCAGTGGTTTGTGGGATGCAGGTGTAGATGTAGAACAGTGAAGAATACCCAGAACATGGCTCATGTCAGTGTAACGTCATACACATACACATTATTGGTGGTTATGCAGACGATTAGACTTGCAATTCTGTGTGACAGGTAGGGCAGCCAACAGATTCCGCAAGTGTTTTTCATATTAAGAGTTGTTACCATGCCTAGTAGTGTATCTATGAGCATGAACAGTATCAGATGTTGAGTGATCACTGTGAAGGACATGGAAGTGCTGTATACTTATCAGCACTTGACAGAGTTGTAAAGGGACCTCTTTGCGGGTCTACATTTGATCACCTGCTCAAAATGTGTGGAATATCTAAATTTGTGAGCCAGTGTTGGGCCTCATGGGAAGGTGAGGCAAGGCATACTCATTGTCAGGGTTCCATCTGACCATAGCAAGGGATGATTCCCATATTGTGCATCGAGTACATCTTAACTCCTTTACATCTGTGCCTGCTATATGAGACCAAGTAATGGACAACTTGCAACCTTCTGTGTGGCCCTGCACTATTGGCCAGTGACAAAGAGCAGCCAATATGAGGGAACTTCTGTCCCATATGTAGGCTACCATTAACAGCATAACACACACAGCTCGTCTCTGGAATTCCGCCATGAGCAGGAAGTGTGGATTGCTGGCAAATGGTCTTACAGTGTGTTCAGCGGTGATTTGTGGTTCTGTGCTACCCGAGCTGAACATCATGAAGAGTGAAGAGCATGTGGTGACCTGTGGAGATGTCCCACTCCTCTGTTGTGTATGTGTGTGTGTGTGTGTGGGGGGGGGGGGGGGGGTAGAACTGCCAGATATTAGCAACTTACTTTACAGCTCTTCTGAATTGTGAACCTCCAGTCTCCACATTTCCCTTTACTGACTACGTAGAAATACACCCAAATTCATCACCACCCATGCAAGAGGAAATCGAGCTAATTATTCACTTTCTTAAAAACAACAAGGCACCGGGGGAAGATTCTACAACTTCTGAGCTTTGAAAGTATGAAGGGATAAAGCAGTAGATAAACTAACAGAAATTATCAGCCAGATTTGGGAAACTGAAAGACTCCCACATGGCTGGAATTCCACTCTAATTCTTCCCCTTCATAAGAAAGGTGACAGAACAGATGTAAATAACTATTGTGGTATCTCTCTCATATCAACAACCTATAAGATTCTGTCAAAAGCTGTGCAAACTAGGACAGAGGACAGAAAACAGCTAGACCCACAGCTGGGAGAGTATCAAGGAGGTTTCAGGAAGGGGCGATCATGTGTCGAACCTCAAATTCAAACCCTGTGCAGAATTCTAGAACAACTTGGCCTAGACAAGAAGACCAAAGCAATAAACCAGCAAACACTAACCAGCATGACCTCAAAAGTGATATTTAGAGGAGAAACATTAGAAGCTTTTGAAATAAAGACCAGAGTGAGGCAAGGAAATGGGCTCTCAGCTCTGCTCTTCAACTGTGCCCTCGAGAAGGTGATCCGTGAGTGGTGCAAAGAACTGGAAAACCAAGGAATTAAAAATGGTGTCAGGCAGGGTTACAAGAAACAAAATCTTGAACTCAACTGTCTTGCTTTTGCAGATGATCTTGCAATTTTTTTCAGATTCCATGGAAACAGCTGAGAGACAGATTAATGAGCTTAACATACAAGCACAGAAGACTGGCCTCCAAATTTCATTTGATAAAACCGAGTTTATAATGAACATAAATTCATCACCAAGGGAGCTTGTAGTGAGTCAAGGCAAAATTAAGTGAGTTGAAAAGTTTAAATATCTCAGAGAATGGGTAACAGCCACCTTATCAGAGAAAGAAGCCTTCATATCAGGCATGAACAAAATGGAAATGGCATTCCATTTAACCAAAAACATCTACAACAAAAGATCAGTATTATTCAATGCAAAGTTAAGGCATTGCTGCAGTGTTATCCATCCGGACATCTTGTACGCTTCTGAATGCCTAGTAATGAACAAAAAAGGCCTAATTGAAAAACTGGAGACCAAGGAAAGGAACATTTTGAGAAAGATCTTAGGTCCCATCAAGGAGAAGGGGGAATATAGAAGACGTCATAATCATGAACTGTATAGAGAAGATAATCGATACCATCCGGAAAAGAAGGATTATGTTTTATGGACATATGACGCAAATGAGTCCTGGAACAACCACCAATCATAAGATCACGTACTTTCAGGAGAAGGAAACAAAATGGGTCTGGTTCACAGAGGTGGAGAAAGACCTTAAAGAAGTGGGGATCACCCATGATGACATATTGGAGCATGTCCCACTGAAGGAGAAACTTACGGCATGACAGGGTTTCCTAGAAAAGCCAAAACCAAAAACAGGAAAGGCTTGGACCTAGGAGAGGAAGGAGCAACACCGAGAATGAATGTGAGAGCACTGGGCAAACATCAAAACACTTAAAGCAAAGCAGTTGAAATGATGTGGTCCAAAGATGGCCTATACAAAATGAATGAATGAATGAATGAATGAGAAATTAATGACACATACAACACAGAACAAAATTATAAATGAAGAACAAAAAGGCTGTTGCAAAGGAGCATGAGGATGTAAAGAGCAACTGATAATAGATGCAGAGGTGACATATCAAGCTAAAATTAAACAAAGGTCGCTACACTACGCATACATTGATTACCAAAAAGCTCTTGATAGTGTACCCCACTCATGGTTACTACAAATATTAGAAATATACAAAGTAGATCCTAAATTGATACAGTTCCTAAACATAGTAATGAAAAATTGGAAAACCACACTTAATATCCAAACAAATTCAAATAATATCACATCACAGCCAATACAGATTAAGCGTGGAATATACCAAGGAGACTCATTAAGTCCTTTCTGGTTCTGCCTTGCCCTGAACCCACTATCCAACATGCTAAATAATACAAATTATGGATACAATATTACTGGAACATACCCACACAAAATCACACATTTGCTATACATGGATGATCTAAAACTACTGGCAGCAACAAATCAACAACTCAACCAATTACTAAAGATAACAGAAGTATACAGCAATGATATAAGTATGGCTTTTGGAACAGACAAATGTAAGAAAAATAGCATAGTCAAGGGAAAACACACTAAACAAGAAGATTACATATTGGATAACCACAGCGACTGCATAGAAGCGATGGAAAAAACGGATGCCTATAAATATCTAGGATACAGACAAAAAATAGGAATAGATAATACAAATATTAAAGAAGAACTAAAAGAAAAATATAGACAAAGACTAACAAAAATACTGAAAACAGAATTGACAGCAAGAAACAAGACAAAAGCTATAAATACTTATGCCATACCAATATTGACCTACTCATTTGGAGTAGTGAAATGGAGTAACACAGACCTAGAAGCACTCAATACACTTATACGATCACAATGCCACAAATATAGAATACATCACATACATTCAGCAACAGAAAGATTCACATTAAGCAGAAAGGAAGGAGGAAGGGGATTTATCGACATAAAAAACCTACATTATGGACATATATCTAAAAAGAAAGATGATGAGACTTACCAAACAAAAGCGCTGGCAGGTCGATAGACACACAAACAAACACAAATATACACACAAAATTCAAGCTTTCGCAACAAACTGTTGCCTCATCAGGAAAGAGGGAAGGAGAGGGAAAGACGAAAGGATGTGGGTTTTAAGGGAGAGGGTAAGGAGTCATTCCAATCCCGGGAGCGGAAAGACTTACCTTAGGGGGAAAAAAGGACAGGTATACACTCGCACACACACACATATCCATCCACACATACAGACACAAGCAGACATATTTGAACCCTACATTATGGACAGGTAGACAATTTAAGAAAATTCTTTCTAGAACGAGCAGAAACTAGCAAAACACACAAGGCAATCACTCATATAAATACATCGGCTACACCACTGCAATTTCATAACCACTTCTACAACCCTTTAGATCACATAACATCAACAAATATGAAGAAATTAAATTGGAAGGGGAAGGCACTACATGGCAAGCACCCGTATCATCTAACACAGCCACACATCGATCAAGACGCATCCAACACATGGCTAAGAAAAGGCAATATATACAGTGAGATGGAAGGATTCATGATTGCAATACAGAATCAAACAATAAACACCAGATATTACAGTAAGCATATTATTAAAGATCCCAATACCACAACAGATAAATGCAGACTTTGCAAACAACAAATAGAAACAGTAGATCACATCACAAGCGGATGTACAATACTAGCAAATATAGAATACCCCAGAAGACATGACAATGTAGCAAAAATAAAACATCAACAGCTTGCCTTACAACATAAACTTATAAAACAACACGTTCCCACATACAAGTATGCACCACAAAATGTACTGGAGAATGATGAATACAAATTATACTGGAACAGAACCATTATAAGAGATAAAACATCACCACATAATAAACCTGACATCGTACTCACCAATAAAAAGAAGAAATTAACACAACTAATCGAAATATCCATACCCAATACAACAAATATACAAAAGAAAACAGGAGAAAAAACTGAAAAATACATCCAACTGGCTGAGGAAGTCAAGGACATGTGGCATCAGGATAAAGTTGACATTGCACCAATTATACTATCAACTACAGGAGTCATACCACACAATATCCACCAGTACATCAATGCAATACATCTACATCCAAACTTATATATACAACTACAGAAATCTGTAATTATTGATACATGCTCAATTACCCGAAAGTTCCTAAATGCAATATAACATATACCGTACAGTTAAAAGGAAGTGACGCTTGATCAAGGTCCGCGTCACTTTCCATTTTTAACCAGACTTTACATCTGAGAAAGTAAAGAAATAATAATGATACCATGTGGCTAGGGCCTCCCGTCGGGTAGACCAGTCGCCTGGTGCAAGTCTTTTTAGTTGACGCCACTTTGGCGACTTGCCTGTCAATGGCAATGATATGATGATGAAGACAATACAACACACAGTCCTTGAGCAGAGAAAATCTCTGACCCAGCCAGTAATCAAACCCTGGCCCTTTTGCATGGCGTTCTGTCGCTGCTGACTATTCAGCTATCGAGGCGGACAGTGAAGATGCAGTGAAATGAGACGATATAATTGTAAACCAGTGAGATGTGGTAAATCTGCAGTGTAATGAATATGTTGTGTCAATTGAATATTTTTACTAGATTGGGTCACAAACCAGGATTTCCTACTTCTCAAGGGCAGTCATCTCAAACAGTATAATACGAGGGTGAGTCAAATGAAAACCTTAAATTTGTAATAACAAATCGAAATTTTGCGCCGTTATCCTGTAAGTTGGTAAGCATGCTACAAACAGCGTGCAGAATGGCCTGTAGGTGGCAGCATAGTGCAGATGCACACATACCGTCACAGTGTGAGTATAAAGATGGCCGCCCCACTTGCGACTTGCACCAAGGAAGAACAGCGTTCTGTTATTCGGTTTTTGTGTAGTGAAGGTGTGAAACCTATTGAAATTCATCGATGAATGAAGGTTCAGTATGGTGATGCATGTTTGCCACAGCAGCAAGTCTACAAATGGAGTAGGAAGTTTGCAAATGGTGTGACTTCAGTGGAAGATGCTCCTAGTGCAGGTCAGGCACAATAAGTTGTGACTCCACAGAACATTGCAGCAGTTGAAGCCATAGTGAAGGAAAACTGCCAAGTGACACTTGCATTGCAGCATGTTTACAGATTAGTCACAGGTCAGCACACCACATTGTGTATGATGTGCTCCAGTTTCACAACGTGTCTGCAAGATGGGTGCCACGGCAGCCGACTCCTGAAATGAGAGGACGACGTGTCAATGCTTGTGAAGAACTTCTTTGGCACTTTGAATGAGAAGGAGATTGCTTCCTTGCAAGAATCTTTATTGGGGACGAAACCTGGGTTCACTTCCACCAACCAGAAATGAATAGTGTGAGCAAGGAACGGCGCCATTCCTCGTCACCAAAACCAAAGAAGTTTCGAACAGAACCATCAGCAGGGAAGGTTATGCTGACACTCTTTTGGGATGAAAAAGACGTCATTTTGGAACATTACATGCCTGGAGGGACCAATATCACATGCGCATCATACACAGATCTCCTAAAAATTCATCTGCGGCCTAAAATCAAATCGAGGCTGTCAGCAGGTGTCCTTTTGCTAAATGACAATGTAAGGCCCCACACTGCCCGTACAACAGTTGCAACAATCACAGACCTGCATTTTGAGTGTCTTACTCATCCACCATACTCACCAGACCTTGCCCCAGGTCATTTCCATATGTTTACACCACTCAAAGACGCAATGGGAGGAAAGAAGTTCCGTTCTGATTAAGAGGTATGCCACGCGGTGCATGAGTGGTTGCGCGGACTACCAGAAGAATTTTTTTTCTAAAGGAATTTATGCACTTTGTAAGCACTGGAGGATTTTCATTGAGTGTGAGGGAGATTATGTTGAAAAGTGATACAGCTTTGTACCACTTCTGCACAATAAATAATATGTAAAAAATATTTAAGGTTTCCATTTGACTCACCCTCATATCTTGGCACCTTCCCATGCCTACCACAAATTTAAATTGTCACAGATGTTTCCACATATCATTTCCATATACTATATAACCAGAGGATAACCATTTCCAGGTTAAATGTTTCTTACTGGCTCTCACTGATGTGTTTGTATGTCACTGGACCTTAACTGATTTCAGCTCATTGATCCATACACTTCATTTCAGTGCATTTAATTTTTCGTATACATGGTGTCTCTCCTATGAGCATTTTCTCTAGTATTTTGGCAGATATTAGCAGATCTTTTTTTGCAATGTGTAGCTGGAGTCAGGCCAAACAAATACTGCTCATCACATCTTTCATCCGATGCCCAGACTCAATGGAAAGTATCAGTTTGTTTCCAATTACGACCACAATGATTTTTAAAGTGGTGTTTTACATCCCCTTTCAGTAGAGTGGTCCCATATTAATCTAGTGCTTTAGTTATATTTGTTTTAACCATAAGTATTAAAAGATACAGTAAAACAGACAGTATAGCCAGCACTCCAACAGTGACTCGGCAGCACTGCTACATGGTAGCAGTCGGTGCAATCAGAGGTTATGCTGTCGCTACTGGAGTACTAGTTATTCGTCGTACTTTCCTGTCTCTTTTAATACTTGTCGATAAAACATATATTGCACTAGTTTAATTTGGGATCACTCTATTGAGTGGACATACGACATTCCACCTTTAAAGTTCGTTTTGTTGCTAAAGAGAAACAAACTGATGCTTTCTGTTGACAACAGGCATCAGATAAAAGATGTGATGAGCAGTATTTGTTTGGACTGACTCCAGATATACACTGCAAAAATAAAATTGCAAATATTTGCCAAAACATGAGAGGAAATGCATCTGACAACTCTTAGGAGGGACACCTGGTATATCTCTTGTGGGTGAGGAAACTATAATCCTCCACTGACCACAGTGGTTCTAGTCTCACATAATATGCAAGAGACCATTTCCAGTAGTGTCTGGAAATCATAAAGGAAACATCAGTGATACAAAAAATTGATTTAACTCTGGATGTATTCACCGATAGCATCACAGTTAAAAATGAATGATAAGCAGGAAATGTCCAGATTTGAGTCCTGACTTGGCACCAGTTTTCAGTTGTCACAGTTGTTACTCAAATATCTCCCTTCATCTAGTTGAGCATTTAGGATTTGTGTTTCTCATTTTTTCCTGCCTACCGTCCTTACCTGTTGTACTTTATTATCGACGCAAATTACATTTTTTTTAAAAATATGTCTATCATTTAATTTGTTTGTACCATGTTTCCATGCAATTCACACTTGTAAAATTGCCATTTGTTTCACATTTAGTGGATCCTCTCCACCCTTACTACCTAAAGTATGTGAGTACCCTTCATAATTCTTCCACTTGTTTTGCAGTATGTAGTTTATTTTATGTCTTGCATATCTTAGTGGCTTTTTCTCCTCATCATCTGGTGCATTCAACTTAAGTCCTAAATAAAGATGTTAACTCTGAAGCATTAAAGATTGTTGAAAATGAATAAAGTTGTAGATTTCTGATCATCCCTCCTGCAAGTTTTATTACATTACGAGTTAAAAACGGCATGTCCATTTTTTCAGGGTGATGGAGGCAGTCCTCTTGTTTGTCCGCGACCTAATGACCCGGCCACATATGAGCAGGCTGGAATTGTGGCTTGGGGTATAGGGTGTGGTGAGGATGGTACACCTGGAATTTATGCAAATGTTGCTGGATTAAGAAACTGGATCGATGAACAGATGGTTTACAATGGTCTTGATGTTAATGCATATGTACCTTGAAATTAAATAATATTTTGCTGTGTAATGAACCTTACTTTATATTTATTCATTATTATTGGCAACGTGTATATCAGTCTGTCTCTCTATCTAAATAATTAAGAACAGGTACAAAATACAAAGTAAAAAAGTGTATGAAAGTCATTATGTTTTAGGATTGTTACGCACATCAGAAATCACTTTAAGTGTACTAGGTGTTATCATTTTTTATTTTTAGGGTAATGTGATTGTATGTAACCTTTTTTTCATGAAGATATTTGATTAATACCCAGTGGGAAAAATTGTTAGGTATACAACTCTGGAAGCCTATATTTCAGTGTTTCCAGTTGTAAATATCTACCAAAATATTTTTACAGTGTCTGTACGTTGACTTTTATCTTATTTTATCATATTGTTTTTTTTCTGAAAATTAGACAAATGATTAAACCACAGCAATGAATAAATGTTGATGTTCACCTGAGATTAGAAGAGCAGTTTAGATAACCTGTTATTTATATGAGTGTTGTGAGTTGGCTCACATCTCTGCTCACTAATAAATTGATGAAGCTGTTATTGAATACCTGATGTAATTGCTCTAAATTTGTGATGGTAGCAGTTCAATTAAAGATGAAGACCAGTGGAACTCTGAAATGTAATTACATATCGTGACCTGGCTCTATGTCATAGAATTAAAGTTCTCATACTTCTTTTCCAAATGACTGCAGACTCAGATTATTCAATAAGCAAAAAATAGACATGGAAAGTTTTGTAACAAAGTTACAGAAGTGGCGGATCAGTGCCATGTCGATATGTTGCACCTCTCCCACAAAAGGTTGAAAAATGAAATTGATAAGACGTTTATAGTTAGCATAAATATATGAACTGATATGGCAAGAAAGTATTTGAACACATTTCGATTGAAATTTAGTTTAATATACACTCCTGGAAATGGAAAAAAGAACACATTGACACCAGTGTGTCAGACCCACCATACTTGCTCCGGACACTGCGAGAGGGCTGTACAAGCAATGATCACACGCACGGCACAGCGGACACACCAGGAACCGCGGTGTTGGCCGTCGAATGGCGCTAGCTGCGCAGCATTTGTGCACCGCCGCCGTCAGTGTCAGCCAGTTTGCCGTGGCATACGGAGCTCCATCGCAGTCTTTAACACTGGTAGCATGCCGCGACAGTGTGGACGTGAGCCGTATGTGCAGTTGACGGACTTTGAGCGAGGGCGTATAGTGGGCATGCGGGAGGCCGGGTTGACGTACCGCCGAATTGCTCAACACGTGGGGCATGAGGTCTCCACAGTACATCGATGTTGTCGCCAGTGGTCGGCGGAAGGTGCACGTGCCCGTCGACCTGGGACCGGACCACAGCGACGCACAGATGCACGCCAAGACCGTAGGATCCTACGCAGTGCCATAGGGGACCGCACCGCCACTTCCCAGCAAATTAGGGACACTGTTGCTCCTGGGGTATCGGCGAGGACCATTCGCAACCGTCTCCATGAAGCTGGGCTACGGTCCCGCACACCGTTAGGCCGTCTTCCGCTCATGCCCCAACATCGTGCAGCCCGCCTCCAGTGGTGTCGCGACAGGCATGAATGGAGGGACGAATGGAGACGTGTCGTCTTCAGCGATGAGAGTCGCTTCTGCCTTGGTGCCAATGATGGTCGTATGCGTGTTTGGCGCCGTGCAGGTGAGCGCCACAATCAGGACTGCATACGACCGAGGCACACAGGGCCAACACCCGGCATCATGGTGTGGGGAGCGATCTCCTACACTGGCCGTACACCACTGGTGATCGTCGAGGGGACACTGAATAGTGCACGGTACATCCAAACCGTCATCGAACCCATCGTTCTACCATTCCTAGACCGGCAAGGGAACTTGCTGTTCCAACAGGACAATGCACATCCGCATGTATCCCGTGCCACCCAACGTGCTCTAGAAGGTGTAAGTCAACTACCCTGGCCAGCAAGATCTCCGGATCTGTCCCCCATTGAGCATGTTTGGGACTGGATGAAGCGTCGTCTCACACGGTCTGCACGTCCAGCACGAACGCTGGTCCAACTGAGGCGCCAGGTGGAAATGGCATGGCAAGCTGTTCCACAGGACTACATCCAGCATCTCTACGATCGTCTACATGGGAGAATAGCAGCCTGCATTGCTGCGAAAGGTGGATATACACTGTACTAGTGCCGAGACATTGTGCATGCTCTGTTGCCTGTGTCTATGTGCCTGTGGTTCTGTCAGTGTGATCATGTGATGTATCTGACCCCAGGAATGTGTCAATAAAGTTTCCCCTTCCTGGGACAATGAATTCACGGTGTTCTTATTTCAATTTCCAGGAGTGTATTATGAACCACACAGAGTTACAGAAGAGATGAAAGTGAGAAGGCAAAAGAAAAAAGCAAACAGCAAACAGCTAGGCATTTTCTTGCTGCCCTAAAAAAATAAATTCCACACCTTTGTTTATTCATACAGATAATGCAAATATTAACACATTGACTCTTTGGTCACAAAAATTGTATTAAAAAAATAATTTTTTAGAAAGGGATATTGCAGTGTCCTCTCAATGACCATAACACAATTTGTTGCTTTATTGGGAGTACTGATTCAGTTCACAGAAAGCAAAAATTAATATTTACATTTTTACATGTTTGACAAGAACAATCCAGTAAATAAATAAATAAATAAATGTATAAAGTTCCTGATATTGGCTTGACAATTGGTATATGTCACTATGAAGTGTGAGCAACACTATTGTACTGTATGTGAGAGCAGATTTCAGATACTTGATTTTTGCATGTGACACAATGTAGATGGCAAGTCCAGAGGAGCACTGACATCAGGTGCAGGTTGTGTGACGTCACTGGGCAGCAACAGGCTGGTCTTCATATGATCTTCCTCAGTACAGCCCACGGTCCACATACACAGTGCTGTCTTATTGCTTCTCACCTCAGGGCCCACTCACAGCTGTGCTGAAGCACTGGGATTAATTAAACATTTGCACCGTGCTGTCTGTCTCTTGAAAAAGATGCACTACTACAGTGCATACTGAGTTAAAGTACATAGATAAATACATATACAGTAGATGAAGTTTGAATTGCAACATGGGGTTAGGATATTCATACCATTTACAACATGAATTATTTCTTTCATTTGATTTTACTTAATGGAGATATGAAACTTCCTGGCAGATTAAAACTGTGTGCCCGACCGAGACTTGAACTCAGGACCTTTGCCTTTTGCGGGCAAGTGCTCTGCCATCTGAGCTACCGAAGCGAGTCTCGGTCGGGCATACAGTTTTAATCTGCCAGGAAGTTTCATATCAGCGCACACTCCGCTGCAGAGTGAAAATCTCATTCTGTTAATGGAGACACTTGGAAATGGCTCAGGTTCAAATTACATCTTAAAATAAGATGAAATTAAATGTTCATTTTTTTCCCGTTTTCGTCATTAAAGTACTCCGCTCGTGTACAAAAGTCGGAAGTTGATAAGTATACACAAACTTTATCATATCCATGTTTTATTTAGATACATGCATTTTTTGCTATCAGGAGAAAGAAAACTGGCATTCTACGGATCGGAGCGTGGAATGTCAGATCCCTTAATCAGGCAGGTAGGCTAGAAAATTTAAAAAGGGAAATGGAGAGGTTAAAGTTAGATATAGTGGGAATTAGTGAAGTTCGGTGGCAGGAGGAACAAGACTTCTGGTCAGGTGAATACAGGGTTATAAATACAAACTCAAATAGGGGCAATGCAGGAGTAGGTTTAATAATGAATAGGAAAATAGGAATGTGGGTAACCTACTACAAACAGCATAGTGAATGCATTATTGTGGCCAAGATAGATATGAAGCCCATGCCTACTACAGTAGTACAAGTTTATATGCCAACTAGCTTTGCAGATGACGAAGAGATTGATGAAATGTATGATGAGATGAAAGATATTATTCAGATAGTGAAGGGAGATGAAAATTTAATAGTCATGGGTGACTGGAATTCGATAGTAGGAAGAGGGAGAGAAGGAAATGTAGTAGGTGAATATGGATTGGGTTTTAAATTGTAAGACTTTTCCAGGGGCAGATGTGGACTCTGACCACAATCTATTGGTTACGAACTGTAGATTAAAACTGAAGAAACGGCAAAAATGTGGGAATTTGAGGAGATGGGACCTGGATAAACTGAAAGAACCAGAGGTTGTAGAGAGCTTCAGGGAGAGCATTAGGGAACGATTGTCAAGAATGGGGGAAAGAAATAAAGTAGAAGAAGAATGGGTAGCTTTGAGAGACGAAATAGTGAAGGTAGCAGAGGATCAAGTAGGTAAAAAGACAAGGGCTAGTAGAAATCCCTGGGTAACAGAAGAGATATTGAATTTAATTGATGAAAGGAGAAAATATAAAAATGCGCCATCCCATACTGTTCTGACAGTACAACAATTTTTAACCTCAAAACAAATTTCAGTACTACCACAGCCACCTTATTCACCAGATATCACTCCGTGCAACTATTTTTCTATTTTCAAGAGTCAAAACGGCAGTCAAGGGACACCATTTTCAAACAACACAAGATGTCCAAAGAGCTGTGACAAGGGTCTTGGAGGATATTACACAAGATGAGTTCCAGAAATGTTACCATCAATGACAGAAGTGCTGGAAAAGGAGTATGCAATCAGAAGGGAACTACTTTGAAGGAGACAACACTAAACTATAACGGTAAGCAACATTTTTTCCCCACATCAGTCTCATTACTTTATTGTCACTCCTCGTATCTTGGTGATGAATTTTCGGAGCTCTTCAAAGTGAATACCCATCTTGCCTGTAATGGCTTCTTATCTGCTGGCATATTTACCCATTTAAAGGTTTCATTCTGAGATAAAGATTCCAATTATCTCTCCATTGCTTCTTTCCATTCTTGAGAGTTCGGGCTGCTCATTGCTTCTTCTGCTGTTGCTGGCTCATCATTAAAAGACTGGGCTGCACACATTTCAAAATCTGGATATTCTTTCGGTTTTGGTACATGAGAAGTATGCCTTACATTGTTATCTTCATTTTTTTCATCCTCAGACTCATTGTCATCATAAATAATCTCCATTTGTCTTTGACTGTCCTCTTCCTGTTCTTCACTTTCTCTTTCTTCACATAAAATTTCATTCTTGGAACTAGGTGCAGTCAACTTAGTAGTCTTGCCCTCTTCAGAGTGCTTTCTATTTTCAAACAATACTACATCTCTGCTTGTAACATTCCTTTTATTCAATGGATCCATTAATTGGTAGCCCTTTGAATTCTCACAATAGCCTACAAAAATATACTTTCAGCTTTAGGGTCCCATTTTCCTCTTAGCTGTTTTGGAATGTGCACCATTGTATCACGCCCAAAAAACCTTATATTGCTTAGGTCAGGTTTCCTTCCTACCAATATCTCATGGTGGGTTTTATTCCTTAATGCTTTTGTAGGTGATCTGTTGTTCAAATATACAGCCGTTGATACTGCCTCTGCCCAAAAATCTTTTGATAATCCAGCATCAGTTATCATGCTCCTTGCTTTTTTGACAATGGTCCTATTAGCCCTCTCAGCAACCCCATTTTGAGATGGGCTGTACCTTATGATAGTTTGATGCCGGATTCCCATTTTTGCCAGAAGTTCTTTCAATTTCTAGTTAATATACTCTCTCCTGTTATCAGACCTGATGATCTTAATCTTCTTTCTCGTCCAGCTTTCGACCATATTACAATATTCCTCAAAAATGTCACTCACTTGGTCTTTGGAACTAAGAAAATAAACATGAGTATATAGTGAATAATCATCAATAGACGTAAAAAAATAATGGCTCGTACCTATGGATTCGCACTCCATCGGGCCACATACGTCTGTATGGATTAACTGTAACACATCTGTAGATTTACTTTTACTAGTCTTAAAAGGTAGTCTTGCTTGTTTTCCTTTTATGCATATCTCACAAGGGTCCCTGGTTACACTATAGTTCTGTATACACTTCACCATGTCCCTCATTTAAGACATACTCTTTCTATTTAGGTGTCTAAGTCTGTGGTGCCATAAAAAGCCTTCCATTGAGTATAGTGAATAACTAACATTTCTACGTTTACTGTCAATGGTAGCCAATTTAAAAATACCACTTTCATTACTTGCTGTAGTTATAACTTCACCATTTTTGTTGATTACTCTTGCTCTGTGCATGTCGAAAATGATTGTATTTCTCGTCTTGACAACTTCCCCTGCAGACAGTAGGTTAGTTGCAACATTTTTACATTACAAACATCATGTGCTGTAACCATATCGGGTTCACCATTTACACTTACATGTAGGTCTGGTTTCCCAGCCAAATGACACTGAAGTTTGCTGCCATCAACAGTTGATATTCCCATATGAGTCTTATCTTTATCATAAAGAAGGGATTTGTCTTTAACAATGTGCATAGCTGCACCTGAGTCTAAAATCCATTCCAGTTGACGATTACCCACATCTCCAAAAGAATAAAAACGTGAGAGTGCCTTACCTTTATTATTGGTCCCTATCTCTGGGCTATCAGCAACATACCTCTTTTGCTGAGTGTCTGACCTCGGGTTTACTTTTTCCCTGCACTGAGATGCAATATGCCCCTTCTTCTAACATCTATAGCACCTCACTGATTTCTTCTTTTTGTTTATTGAATAAAGCGCAGATGCAGTTTCTTTCTCCCATGATCGGTATACCTGAGCTTTCCAGCCCCATAATCATAGGCGCGTAACTTTCGGGCAGTCCTGCCACCAGTAGTAGTCCTATCCATTTGTCAGTGACGTCAAACCCAATGTTTCTCAGTCGGTTCGACATGGCTATTATTTTGTTGACGTATCCATCTACACTCTTGCATTTGTACAGTTGAGTAGTAATTAACTCATGTAATAATCCTACTTTCCTTTCAAGACCTCCACTCTCAAAGGCACTTCGTAATTTGTCCCAGACCTCTTTTGCCATTGCAGCTTTTTCAATGTGAACATAATTCAGAGGGTCAACTAGTAATATCAACTTTGGTTTTGCTTTCCTATCCTTAATAGAATAAATATGATCTGTGGATTTCATTGTCCCATCCACCACGTCCCATAGGTTGTCCAAAGGTAAATACACTTCTACTGCAAATTTCCACGTCCCATAGTTTTCGTAACTCATAAGTCTTTCAAGCAGCAGAATTTGTGCTGCTCTCATTTTAATGGTAACTTTGATCTTTCTTAACGTAAAGAATAATACCGAAGAATAATACAAAAGAGTACCTTTCGTCTTGTAAGGATAACTCGTACTTCATGCAAGTGCACTACCTGGAACTTTTACAGTACTTTCTCACTATTATATTATGCATATGCTTATTCCAAATGCATCGCTGGGCCCATAACCTGCTAGAGTCGACACAATTGAATAAGTAATAGTGAGTAAAACACATTTAGTGCCAGTAACTATATTTGCAATTCCAGGTAAAATACATTGAACACAACAACCAAGGAACATTTAATAACATACATAAAACTCAGAGCATAAAATAGCACCAGAGAGGTCTATTATATTCCACACAATGCACTTTGCTGCCATTACACATGGAATATATTGTTCACACTATTCCAACAGTGTGGAATGTTTTTTGTAAACAAACTGCTAACACACTTTCGTAACACATAGGCGAATCACTGTTACATTATCCAGTGCCTGCGCAGTGGTGAATTACATTTTAAAATGTTGTTGTTGTTGTGGTCTTCAGTCCTGAGACTGGTTTGATGCAGCTCTCCATGCTACTCTATCCTGTGCAAGCTTCTTCATCTCCCAGTACCTACTGCAACCTACATCCTTCTGAATCTGCTTAGTGTATTCATCTCTTGGTCTCCCTCTACGATTTTTACCCTCCACACTGCCCTCCAATGCTAAATTTGTGATCCCTTGATGCCTCAAAACAAGTCCTACCAACCGATCCCTTCTTCTAGTCAAGTTGTCCCACAAACTTCTCTTCTCCCCAATCCTATTCAATACCTCCTCATTAGTTACGTGATCTACCCACCTTATCTTCAGCATTCTTCTGTAGCACCACATTTCGAAAGCTTCTATTCTCTTCTTGTCCAAACTATTTATCGTCCATGTTTCACTTCCATACATGGCTACACTCCATACAAATACTTTCAGAAACGACTTCCTGACACTTAAATCTATACTTGAAAAAAGAGACAGCATTGGTCATATATTTTTTACTATTGCAAAATCGATTTTCTGTCACTGAGTGACCATCTTCAGTGCTAGAAGTTAAAATTTTTTTTTCACATTACGATCAGAGAGTACAACATAGAAAATCACAATTACATCTGCATATGAACATAACACTTGTTAGAAACAAACCTATATTGTATAACTTAAATTGGGATGCACTGTTGTCACTAAGCTTACGGCAATCATATAGACTGAGGTCGCTGTTTACCTGCACTTGTTCAGCAGACCTCGGTGTGACGGGGCTTGACACGCCCTCTGTGACATGTGTCACATGAAGACATAGTATTATTGGTTTTGTGAATTATTAACACTAAATAACTCTTGTACTTTTGTGAATGGTGTAGTAATTCAAATTTAAAATGTACATACAACACATAGCAGATGCAGGAGAATATCTAAAAAACATTGGCATATTGTTTTTTATAAACTATATATTCCTGCGTCTGCTATGTGATGTATGTACATTTTAAATTTGAATTACTACACCATTCACAAAAGTACAAGGAGAATATCTAAAATACATTGGCATATTGTTTTTTATAAACTATATTCTCCTGCATCTGCTATGTGTTGTACGTACATTTTAAATTTGAATTACTACACCATTCACAAAAGTACAACAGTTATTTAGTGTTAATAATTCACAAAACCAATAATACTATGTCTTCACGTGACACATGTCACATATAGGGCGTGTCAAGCCCCGTCACACCGAGGTCTGCTGAACAAGTGCAGGTAAACAGCGACCTCAGTCTATGAGATTGCCGTAAGCTCAGTGACAACAGTGCATCCCAATTTAAGTTATACAATATAGCACTGAAGATGGTCACTCAGTGACAGAAAATCGATTTTACAATAGTAAAAAATATACTACCAATGCTGTCTCTTTTTTCAAGTATACCTGTTATCTGGTCGTAGTGCACAAGACAACATGGAGTTGCCAATCAACTTAAATCTATACTCGACGTCAACAAATTTCTCTTCTTCAGAAATGCTTTCCTTGCCATTGCCAGTCTACATTTTATATCCTCTCTACTTCCACCATCATCAGTTATTTTACTCCCTAAATAGCAAAACTCCTTTACTACTTTAAGTGTCTCATTTCCTAATTTAATTCCCCCAGCATCACTTGATTTATCTACATTCTATTATCCTCGTTTTGCTTTTGTTGATGTTCATCTTATATCCTCCTTTCAAGACACTGTCCATTCTATTCAACTGCTCTTCCAAGTCCTTCGCTGTCTCTGACAGAATTACAATGTCATCGGCGAACCTCAAAGTTTTTACTTCTTCTCCATGAATTTTAATACCTACTCCAAATTTTTCTTTTGTTTCCTTTACTGCTTGCTCAATATACAGATTGAATAACATCGGGGAGAGGCTACAACCCTGTCTCACTCCTTTCCCAACCACTGCTTCCCTTTCATGCCCCTCGACTCTTATAACTGCCACCTGGTTTCTGTACAAATTGTAAATAGCCTTTCGTTCCCTGTATTTTACCCCTGCCACCTTCAGAATTTGAAAGAGAGTATTCCAGTTAACATTGTCAAAAGCTTTCTCTAAGTCTACAAATGCTAGAAACGTAGGTTTGCCTTTTCTTAATCTTTCTTCTAAGATAAGTCGTAAGGTTAATATTGCCTCACGTGTTCCAACATTTCTACGGAATCCAAACTGATCTTCCCCGAGGTCCACTTCTACCAGTTTTTCCATTCGTCTGTAAAGAATTCGCGTTAGTATTTTGCAGTCTTGACTTATTAAACTGATAGTTCGGTAATTTTCACATCTGTCAACACCTGCTTTCTTTGGGATTGGAATTATTATATTCTTCTTGAAGTCTGAGGGTATTTCGCCTGTCTCATACATCTTGCTCACCAGATGGTAGAGTTTTGTCATGACTGGCTCTCCCAAGGCCATCAGTAGTTCTAATGGAATGTTGGCTACTCCCGGGGCCTTGTTTCGACTCAGGTCTTTCAGTGCTCTGTCAAACTCTTCACGCAGTATCTTATCTCACATTTCGTCTTCATCTACATCCTCTTCCATTTCCATAATACTGTCCTCAAGTACATCGCCCTTATATAAACCCTCTATATACTCCTCCCACCTTTCTGCCTTCCCTTCTTTGCTTAGAACTGGGTTGCCATCTGAGCTCTTGATGTTCATACAAGTGGTTCTCTTCTCTCCATAGGTCTCTTTAATTTTCCTGTAAGCAGTATCTATCTTACCCCTAGTGAGACAAGCCTCTACATCCTTACATTTGTCCTCTAGCCATCCCTGCTTAGCCATTTTGCACTTCCTGTCAATCTCATTTTTGAGACATTTGTATTCCTTTTTGCCTGCTTCATTTACAGCATTTTTATATTTTCTCCTTTCATCAGTTAAATTCAATATTTCTTCAGTTACCCAAGGATTTCTACTAGCCCTCGTCTTTTTACCTACTTGATCCTCTGCTGCCTTCACTACTTCATCCCTCAGAGCTACCCATTCTTCTTCTACTGTATTTCTTTCCCCCATTCCTGTCAATTGTTCCCTTATGCTCTCCCTGAAACTCTCTACAACCTCTGGTTCTTTCAGTTTATCCAGGTCCCATCTCCTTAAATTCCCACCTTTTTGCAGTTTCTTCAGTTTCAATCTGCAGTTCATAACCAATAGATTGTGGTCAGAGTCCACATCTGCCCCTGGAAATGTCTTACAATTTAAAACCTGGTTCCTAAATCTCTGTCTTACCATTATATAATCTATCTGATACCTTTTTGTATCTCCAGGATTCTTCCAGGTATACAACCTTCTTTTATGATTCTTGAACCAAGTGTTAGCTATGATTAAGTTATGCTCTGTGCAAAATTCTACCAGGCGGCTTCCTCTTTCATTTCTTCCCCCCAATCCATATTCACCTACTATGTTTCCTTCTCTCCCTTTTCCTACTGACGAATTCCAGTCACCCATGACTATTAAATTTTCGTCTCCCTTCACTACCTGAATAATTTCTTTTATCTCGTCATACATTTCATCTATTTCTTCATCATCTGCAGAGCTAGTTGGCATATAAACTTGTACTACTGTAGTAGGCATGGGCTTTGTGTCTATCTTGGCCACAATAATGCGTTCACTATGCTGTTTGTAGCTTTTTTATTCATTATTAAACCTACTCCTGCATTACCCCTATTTGATTTTGTATTTATAACCCTGTATTCACCTGACCAAAACTCTTGTTCCTCCTGCCACCAAACTTTACTAATTCCCACTATATCTAACTTTAACCTATCCATTTCCCTTTTTAAATTTCTAACCTACCTGCCCGATTAAGGGATCTGACATTCCACGCTCCGATCCGTAGAATGCCAGTTTTCTTTCTCCTGATAACAACGTCCTCTTGAGTAGTCCCCACCCGGAGATCCGAATGGGGGACTATTTTACCTCCGGGATATTTTACCCAAGAGGACGCCATCTCCATTTAATCATACAGTAAATCTTCATGTCCTCGGGAAAAATTACGGCTGTAGTTCCCCCTTGCTTTTAGCCGTTCGCAGTACCAGCACAGCAAGGCCGTTTTGGTTAATGTTACAAGGCCAGATCAGTCAATCATCCAGACTGTTGCCCCTGCAACTACTGAAAAGGCTGCTGCCCCTCTTCAGGAACCACATGTTTGTCTGGCCTCTCAACAGATACCCCTCCGTTGTGGTTGCACCTACGGTACGGCCATCTGTATCGCTGAGGCACTCAAGCCTCCCCACCAACGGCAACGTCAATCTTCGGTGCCGACTTGGTCCACTTGGTTCCAAAAAAAGTCTTCCCTGGGGGGTGCCACATCGCTGTTCCGGCATCTTCCTGCTCAAAGAACTCCTGTACGCCACTGCGTTGACCACATTTCAACGATCCCCCTATGTTCTGAAAGAATCTCGCCTGTGATACTTAGAATTTCTCGAGCTGCTTTTAAACATCAGCCAATGTATGCAGTGATCATTTGTGTTGCGTTGCAGTATGTGTCACACCTTGTATGTTTTATTGCTGTTATGATTGCTTTGTTGAGGGCTAAATTGAATTTTAATATTATAGACGGGTGAAGAAAGTTCCACCACACTGTTACACACACACACACACACACACACACACACACACACACACACACACACAGCGTTCTTAAGACTGAACAACCTCTAAAATATGATCCTTTGATGTTGCATGTCATCAAGAGGGTTCATGAAACAGTTTGGGTTTGCCAGGCCTGGTTTAGAGATTAATTTAAAAAATTAAACATATGTTTAACTAATATTTTTAACCCTACAGTTCTGAATAATTTTCTAAAATTCTCAATATTAATTTTACTTCATTTTATATTTAGATTCATCTGTAACACATTGTGAGCCAGAGCTTTGGGAAATAGAAGAAACCCATACCGAGGATCTTAATAAGTCTGAGGAATTTGATAATATGGCTTCATCAGATAGAGAAAATGCTGGTGACAGCCTTACTGAATGCGAACGAAAAATAATTTTTAAATTGGGCCCATTTAAACCTCAAGGACATTTCCAAAGGATTCAGAAGCAAAATGACGTCTTCCAGCTTAACATTACTCATATTTCAATGAGGCTGGTATAAAAATTTCAAGGCCGTGGCTATGTTCTAATATTTTAAACAAACCATACTCCTGCACATGGCTTAACAGTGTATCAGTTACAAAAAATTTTTCACAATGTATATCTGACGATGAGAACTCACAGCAGTATATTAATGGGGGTTCTCTTTTTTAATAATTGTTTAAAATGTAATACCCTCGATACTTTACGGCAAAGTGAAATCAACAGTAATATTACTTTCTGCCGAGATATATTGCATTGTGTTGCTAATGTCATAATTACTTTAGCTTCATGCAATTTACCTTTAAGGGGCCAGAATTCTGAATCCTGAAATTTCATCTCAATTTTGCGTTTGCAATCGAATTATGATACTATTTTAAATGAACTTCTTTAAAGCCAAACAGTGGAATAAATTACTTAAGCCCAATGATTCAAAATGAGGTTGTTAATTTACTTGCTATCGCAGTTAGAGAAAATATTGTTTTCGAAATTAAAAAAAGCTCCATTTCTGGCGATTATTTTGTATACAACTTAAGAGCTGTCAAAAACTAACCAACTTTCTGTAGTTTTTCGATGATGATCATGTGCCTAAAGAAATAAAAATTTGCGAGTCATTTTTGGGATTTACGAGGGGGGACCCAAAAGTAACCGGAATCGTAGAGCTTGTAAATGGTCCGCCTTTTTCGTTGATATTGCTAATTGCTGTAATCGCACTATTTCACTCCCATTTACGGAGCTTGTTAGCACTTGATGTTAGGTTGGCGCCATTACAATGCATTATAGTAATCGCTGCTGCTTGCTGGATCGCTGCTGTGTCTCGATGCTGATGCTGGCTCTAAATCTGGTTGTCTAGGGTAAACACATGAGGTCCCGTGTTTTTCATGTGCTTTTGATGATAAAGAACAAACGAAACCAACACATATGTAAACATCAAATATTTATTACTTTGGTGGCCATCTTAATTCCACTGTCCACCAAAGACCATAACACAACACAAAGTAGTACTTCCTTTACATGTTCTTTGCATTGTTTTTCCATCCCAAACAATAACACAGAAACACACTTCACCAAAGTGACATTCCGACTGCCCCCCGACCCTTCTTGCTGCTTGTATTTATAACATTGTCAAAGAACTACTAAAAAGAGATATAGTTTATAAATCACATGTACATCTGTTATCATAATTTGTGCAGAAAAGTTATTAATTTGCATCGAGTGACATAATTTAACATGTTATTAAAATGACAGACAGGTTTGTTGACTTGACAGAATAATTCTTTGTTACAAAAAGGTCGTTTTTTAGAAGTTTGTCAATTGACTTCTCTAATTTGCATAAATAAGTAAGTAACATGAATTATTAAGAATTACATTGGTTTTCGTCTAAAATAGGATTGATTACGTGAATACTGAGTGAAAACGCTCCTAGTGAACAAATAGGTTTCACTGGGTGATTTTTATTTAAGGAGATCCAAAATACCTAAGTTGGCCACTATTTTTCGTACTTCATATTAATTATTTAAGATGAACTTAGTGTTTTTACATGATGACATTTGCTGTATCAGTGATCAAGTGATATTAACTTTTGTGTGGGTCAGTTATTCAGTGTAATTTAATGGGTTGACTGTTTATGGAGACATGTTATGCAATCATTGTTAACATACACAATAACTTTTCTATAATCATAAATACTCATTAAACTGGTTGAATTTGGAAGGGATCGCATACTTCATTAAAGTAAAGCCTTTAATATGTTCCGTTACAATACCCCCCTCGGGTAATATCATTTACAGAATGTTAATGATATTAGCCGACTAGGACAAATGTGTCAATTACTATGCATAATTTGTATGTATACAACAACCGTTACACCGTTTCAAAATGACTTTTTCCTGCAAATATTTTAGTTGTGTTGTTTCAAATGCACTTTGTGTTATGGCTCTCAGTATGACAGCATTGGGACTGATGACCATAGATGTTAAGTCCCATAGTGCTCAGAGCCATGACAGCATCATAAAAATATTTAGTAATATATGAAAGTAAAAAATAAATGTTAATCTTTGCTCCCAGTGAGCCACATGGAAAATGATCAAAAACAGACACAAATATATCACATGTGATTTTAAGATATGTAAAAAATATATGTAAATTATTTCAAAGTCAGCTCTCATTGAGTCACAGAATAATCAAGATAATAGAAGGAACATAAATATATTACATAGATGGACAGGTCAGATGTCCATAGGAAAATATTGCAACTGTCTGCTCGTTTTGAGCCACATAAAGGAAATGAAAACAAAGAACATAATTATAAGTATGTACATGATATATAAACACAAACACTAGAGAAGTCACATGCATGAATGCATTTGAAAAAAAAAAGGAAATATTTAAAAAACTTGTCTCCCATTGAGACACATAGTCAAGACAGTACAATAACATATTAATACTAAAATTGGACTCTTAAATTGGTCACAACATAACACAAACATCAAACTTGCTGAACATCTGATTAGCTGTAGAAAATTGTACACAAATCTTATGCCTAAGAAAAGAATAGTAACAAAATGATGAGTCTTGCACAACAATTTTTGTTTTTACATTGTCTTTTATTTGGTGCAAGTATGTCCCATATTCAACAATACAAAAAGAAAGTAATAAATGTTTGTCACCTTCTTGCCCGTTGCAAGTAAGGAAGATGTCTCAAAATTTAATATTCAATAGTGACAATAAAAATATAAAAACATTGTCTCAGATATCTGGAACTTTTCCAGGGTCTGTAGCATGAGTGGTAGTTGCTATTTGACACACCCAGTAAAACCTTTGCTGATAACATGCTTTATGGAAACTGGGTAAGTAACTGTATTCAAACAGGGAAATGTGCTTAATCATGTTTATATGGTTTCAATTCAGTGATGTTTCTTAATCCAAATAACCTTCTTGATCTGGGAAAGATAAGTCTATACGCATTAGGATGTGGGTTTTTCTTTTATTTCAAATGGACAACCTAGCTCAACATCTTTGTCTATTTCAGTATTCTCAAACAATAGATCATTTTCAATTTCTTTAGTCCCTAAGTCTAATGTCTCTTTCCTACACGTAGACACATCCCTCTCTGTTTGCAAAGCATTGACATTTAAACATAAACCTTTGTTTTCATCTGTTCCTCTTAACACTGTGTTGCCACTCAACAAATTATTGTTTTCACCCCATTTTTTATAAAGTCCACTACGGATTCTTATCCACCATATAGGATACAAGGTTGCACTTACCTTTGCTAATTCTTTCCAAAAGGCATCTTTGTTTATACAGTTTCCATAGTTGTTCCACAAAACTTCTAAAAACTTTTCCCCTTTTTCTTGAAAACACACATTTACATTCCATCCCTTTATATTTTCTTTAATATTATTATTATTACCATTCTCATAGATTAGTGTTTCATAGTTCACAATAGGCAATAGCTTGTCCTCAGATACACATTCCCTAGTCTGCATTTCACTTAAATTAACCTCATTATTACCCATGTTTGTCACATCACTTACCTTTACCACATCATCACTTTTCAATTCTACAAATACTTTTATTTCTTCCTCCACACTCTCATCAATAACATCACTTGATTTAGGATCATTATTTAAATGCCCCTCTATTACTTCTTCCTCCTCCTCAACAACAACCCCATCTTCAGTTTCCCCCCTATGTATCTGAATCTCAGCAATTGTGTCTTTGGCTCCATTAAACACTTCGTCATACCCCTTCTTATCAAATAAACCCCCCAAAATAGATTCTATTTGTGGTGTGTCTGACTTGTTATTAACACCAGTATCTTTTTCAGCCCAACTATGGAACTCAGCAATACTTTCAACTTCTGCACTTTCACTAACTACCTGTGCTTGAACACAGTTTTTATTAACTGTATCACTTTTACTCATAGTATCCCAAAACCTTTTATTAAATTCTAATTTATTCATTCTAACTACATCAGTATTTTCATGGTATTTACTCTTTACATTGTATCCTCTCCTTTTCCAGTTTCGGTTATGTGTTGTCCTGTCATAATATTGTCTAGCCCCGAAACTATGGACATCTAGTGGGACTGTCCACCGTTTCCCGGCTGGTTTCCTCGGTCTGTCCGTTTGTAGTTGTCGTTTTGTTCACTAGTTTCAACAAACCCCCTTCTATCTTGTTCTCTTCCCCAATACCTATTTCTATCATTCCTGTTATCTCTCCTCCATCCTCCCTCCTGTGTATTGTTTCTGAAATCATTTTCATATCTCCTATCTCCCCTATTTGGAGCATTATTTCCAGAATTTTCAAAGTCTCTCCTCCCATAATAATCTCTATTTACATTCCTGTTCCACCCCCCATACTGGTTGTTGCCAGAGCCAAAACTTTGGTTACTTTCTCTTTCCAAGGCCCTATCTAATCTATCTACAAATTTCAGGAACTCTTCCATTGAATCGTCTGGTCCATGGACCAATTCCCACTGCAGTCTCTCTGGTAATCTTCTTTTTAAAACATCAATTTGTGTCATAATATCAAAAGAGTTATTCAAGTGAGCAAGTTTTTTCAACTGATCTCTGCAAAATTTTTGCATTCCCCCTGCTTTCCCTCTATACACTGGTCCATTTATAAATTCTGACCTTAATCTGGCTTGTATGGATTGTGACCAAAATTTACAAATAAATTTAGCTTCAAACTCTTCAAACGTATTCCAAGAATCATTATTCTCATTTGCCCAGGATAGGGCCTCCCCTTCTAGAAACCGTTTTACTAACTTAATTTTTATGTTATCTGACATTCCTACAACAAACATATCCTTACATTGGAGAATAAAGTCAATAGGGTGCAGATTTTCACCAGGAAAGCATTTCACTTGGATGTGCCCATACATTGTATTTTGATTGTAAATCGTTTGTTTGGACATCAATGTGTCCTCCAATTGTGTATATTTAGTGTGTATATTTTCTACTTTTGTATCTACATTAGTGGTGTACAGGTTGTATTCCTGTTTAAGGTTTTCTGATGTTTTGTCTATTCTCTGATCTAATCTTTTAGCTTCAGTATCTACTCTGTTGTAAATGACAGCAATGCTGTCTGTGTTCGCTTGTATGTTTTCATTTAAACTTTCAACTTTAACTTGAAATTCTTTTCTGAAGTGTATCAACTGTTCGGTAGTGTTCTTACTGAGGGTAGTTTTAATTTGCTCACACTTCTCATTGAGATGAGTACTTAATAGATCAAAATCCAAACTTAACTTATCCAGTCTATCTGTGTTTTCTTCACTTGATTGTTTAAAATCCAAACTTAACTTATTCAGTCTATCTGTGTTTTCTTCAAGTTTCAAACTTACTTGTTCACTTAATTGTTTAAAATCCAAACTTACTTGCTCACTTGATTGTTTAAGTTGCGAGCTTATTTGAGTTGCAAACCCTGCTAGCCACTCTGTTAAGTTTAATTGTTCACCATCCCCTGGTTCAATTTTCACATTTCCTACGATCTCATCACTCTCAGGTAGAGACATGTTAACAATTAATTATTTTAAATGACAACAACAAAATACCTTGCTTTATGTAGCTATGCTATGATGTCGTGATCGGTGTTCTTGTTGGCTTTCTTCACTTATATTCGGTTTTATCGAAGCTGAAGTCTTGATTGATGAATTCCATTGACATAATCCAGACGTTAATCTTCCGAGCGGTGTGATGAGTTTTTCGTAGTTGCACAAACACACTTTATTTATTTATTTTTGACATATTTTCACTGTTGACACACTGCACAAATAAACTTTTTTGGAATGCTAAGCACTTACGAAATTTATCGCTGCACTATTATCATCGATGCACTTTAAGATCCCGGACGAGCCCCCACTTTTGTAAATGGTCCGCCTTTTTCGTTGATATTGCTAATTGCTGTAATCGCACTATTTCACTCCCATTTACGGAGCTTGTTAGCACTTGATGTTAGGTTGGCGCCATTACAATGCATTATAGTAATCGCTGCTGCTTGCTGGATCGCTGCTGTGTCTCGATGCTGATGCTGGCTCTAAATCTGGTTGTCTAGGGTAAACACATGAGGTCCCGTGTTTTTCATGTGCTTTTGATGATAAAGAACAAACGAAACCAACACATATGTAAACATCAAATATTTATTACTTTGGTGGCCATCTTAATTCCACTGTCCACCAAAGACCATAACACAACACAAAGTAGTACTTCCTTTACATGTTCTTTGCATTGTTTTTCCATCCCAAACAATAACACAGAAACACACTTCACCAAAGTGACATTCCGACTGCCCCCCGACCCTTCTTGCTGCTTGTATTTATAACATTGTCAAAGAACTACTAAAAAGAGATATAGTTTATAAATCACATGTACATCTGTTATCATAATTTGTGCAGAAAAGTTATTAATTTGCATCGAGTGACATAATTTAACATGTTATTAAAATGACAGACAGATTTGTTGACTTGACAGAATAATTCTTTGTTACAAAAAGGTCGTTTTTTAGAAGTTTGTCAATTGACTTCTCTAATTTGCATAAATAAGTAAGTAACATGAATTATTAAGAATTACATTGGTTTTCGTCTAAAATAGGATTGATTACGTGAATACTGAGTGAAAACGCTCCTAGTGAACAAATAGGTTCCACTGGGTGATTTTTATTTAAGGAGATCCAAAATACCTAAGTTGGCCACTATTTTTCGTACTTCATATTAATTATTTAAGATGAACTTAGTGTTTTTACATGATGACATTTGCTGTATCAGTGATCAAGTGATATTAACTTTTGTGTGGGTCAGTTATTCAGTGTAATTTAATGGGTTGACTGTTTATGGAGACATGTTATGCAATCATTGTTAACATACACAATAACTTTTCTATAATCATAAATACTCATTAAACTGGTTGAATTTGGAAGGGATCGCATACTTCATTAAAGTAAAGCCTTTAATAAGTTCCGTTACAAGCTGCACATCGTGTACTTGTAGTAGCAGGTTGCGCCGCCAGAGGGTTGTAGTAGTAGCTCTGCTGAGTCATTCTGCCACGCAGCATCACCCAACAGTGAGAAGTGTGGTTTCTTTGGCAGTTCTTTGAGTGTGCGTACAGAGCAGGCATGACACTAGGAAATAGCTAGTTCTTACGAACAACGTGCGGCAGTGAAGTTTTGTTTCTTGCTCGGTAAGAACACAGCAGAAACTGTTGCGATGATTCAGACAGCCTACAAAGACCATGCTCTTAGTAAAACGCAAGCGTATGAATGGTTTTCTCAGTTTAAAAAGATAGAAATGGTGGGTGAAGATCAGCCCTGTTTTGGTCGACCTTCAACTGCTCGAAGCGAAGACAACATTGACAAAATCCGTGCTCTCATCAGTGAAGATCGACGCAGGACTATCGACCAACTCGAGAACTTGTCCAGGTTGTCCTAGTGCTCAATTAAGCACGTCTTGACCATCGATTTGAGGATGCGAAGAGTGGCAGCAAAATTCGTGTCGAAGCTTCTTACCAGAGATCAAAGGGATCGTCATGTTCAAGTCTGTCTCGAAATGAAGGATGCGTTCAAAGATGATCCACATTTTTTCAACAAAATCATTACAGGTGATAAGTCATGGTGGTATGGGTACAATCCAGGAAGCAACAGTCATTACAATGGAAGTCACCTGGCTCACCTCGACCAAAAAAAGCTTGACAAGTGAAATCGAATGTGAAAACGGTGTTGATCTGTTTTTTTGACATCAAAGGGATCGTACACTCTGAATTTGTCCCTGAAAACCAGACAGTAAACCAACAATTCTATTTGAAGGTTATGAAATGGCTTCGCAGAAGTTTGTCGCGAAAACGTCTTGTCTTTGTGGGATTCTGGTGTGTGGTTCCTGCATCACGACAACGCTCCTGTGCATACAGCTCTCAGCGTTCACCAGTTTTTGGTCTCAATGAAGACTACTACCTTGACCCACACGCCCTATTCGCCGGATTTAGCATCCTCGGACTTCTTCCTATTCCTGAGAATGAAAAGAGACTTGAGAGGGAAGCGTTTTGCGGATGTGGAAGATGTAAAACGCAATGTCATGAAAGTGCTAGCAGGTATCAAAGAGGACGAATTTAAAAGGTGCTTCGAACACTGGAATGAACATTTGGACAAGTGTATTAATGCTAATGGAGAGTACTTTGAAGGAGATTAAGGTTGTATTTGAAAACAATAAAGTATATGTTTTTTAGAAAGAAATTCCAGTTATTTTTGGGTCCCCCCTCATATATCAGTAGCTGATTGTAGTGCAGAAGGGCTTAAAACTGAAATAGCAAAAGAGTGGGGGCTAACAACTGGTTTCAAAAATAAAAGATGGGAGATGACAAAGCAATATTTTGATGAGTTATCAGAGGATGAGGTAATTTCAGACCTGGAATTGTACTTCAAAGTCAGTGTGTATTATTGCTGTTTAATTATATTTATTTCTCAAACTAAAAAATATTTCAAAGCCTCTGTGATATTAGTAATAGATTCAAAGTGTTACAACTGGATCAACTTATCATTTTCAGATGGAATAATAAAAAAGGAAGTTGGAAAACTGACTGTTAAATACAGTAAAGGCATGTTATTTGATCTTTATGAACAATTAATTTCTTTGAAAATGTGCTTAAAAACTGAAATTCAGAGCCGGCCGCTGTGGGCGAGCGGTTCTAGGTGCTTGAGTCCGGAACCGAGCTGCTGCTATGGTCACAGGTTCGAATCCTGCCTAGGACATGGATGTGTGTGATGTCCTTAGGTTAGTTAGGTTCAAGTAGTTCTAAGTCTAGGGGACTGATGACCTCAGATGTTAAGTGACATAGTGCTTAGAGCCACTTGAACCTTTTTTAAATTCAGAAAATCCATTTGATTAAGGAACTCAAGGAATTATTACTGATTAAATTCAATGGCCAAGCATCCAGTTTTCCGGAGATAATAACAGCATGTTTCCTATTTTTGACCCTTTGTACACAATAAATTACATAAACTAACAATGGAAAAAATAAACACCATTGTTGAATGACCACAAGACTGATTTCATTCTCTTCAATAATGGAAAACACCACTGCACGTGAAATGCAAGAGGAAGGTCCATCTTGGACATAGCTAAACTGTGTACCAGTTTGATACTGTTAAGTATATTGCACTGTATGAAAGTATGTGATTAACTAAGGCAGAAAAGTGATGCTCTGCTGAGAGTTTAAAGCACAATAATGAATTCCATTTTACCTTAAATGTTGTCATTCTTCTTTGGCATTTTTTTCTTTTACAAGTTTATTTGCATTTTGTTTTTGTGATTCATGTCACTTGTTTTCAGTTTCCAGTTGATTTATGTATCCATAGAGATGTTTTGAGTGATTGCTCAACCATGAAAGAAAGACAAACAAACAACAGATGTTATTTAACAATTGGGCATAAGTGGTTGCCAGCATGAGTTGGCTCCGATCTTTGCTCACTAAAGAATCGCCGAGGCTGTTGTTGACTGCATGATATATTTTAATTGTCCTCGATTGGCGATGGGAGCAGTGCAGTTAATGATATGGATGGATAGAATTTTGAAATGTAAACTGTGTATCACAACCTGGTAATTTCTCTACACTGTACAATTAGTTAAAACTCTTCAGAGTTCTTTTCCAAATGACTGTGGGTTCACATTGTACAATAAGCAAAAAACAGACATTTGAAGTTTTGTAATAATGTTGCACAAAATGTTAGAGGAGGGTGGGGATGGGAAGGAAGTTGACGTACTTACAGAAAACGTAATGTTGTTTACTGCAAACGTGGATATGCGAGCCACAATTTAAATAATCTTGTCTATAAAATAATTTTAAAAATCTGTGCAATATCGATACGTTGCGTCTCTCCCACAAAATGCTGAAAAATGAAATTGACGTACTTTAGCATTTTGTTTTCCACACTTGCCTGTGCCACACGAAGTTATGAGCCTCGATCTAACCCAGCCTCCCTCCCTCTCTTTTTTGCTTATTGCAAAACACACATACACTCCCATACCTCAGCATTCCTTTTCACCCAAATTTTGTACATTTTTAATGTATTTGTGAGTATTTTTATGCAGTTTCATGTATTTTGTAAGTATTTGTGCATATTTTTACATATATATGCATATTTTTGGGTATATGTGCTTGTCTTTGCGTATTTTTTTCGCATTTTTACATGTCTTTTTGCTTATCCAGCCCCTCCTCCTGCCACAGTGGACCCTTGCTCCATCTTTCTGCACTAGTTCAGAAAAGCATCCCTTTCCCTGACTAAAAACCAGCCCCATATTGTGTTTCTCAAATAATGCCTAAACCATGGAACACCTATAAACGGCCTAACTGTAAAGATTACTCTCTCTGGATTGTACCCCTCCTTTCACAATGACTTACACCATTTCAGATTCTGCCAATCCCTGGCCTTCGCAAACCTGGTACTGCAAAAACACATCTCCGTGGCACAGGTATTCCGGAACCAACTCTCCTCCCTCTGCAGTACAGCACTACTGTACAATTCCTACTCCATACATCACATCTCTGAAATTGAATCCCTACCTCTCCAGCACCTGGAGGAGCATTCGAAACTCCACCTCCATAAGTTATCCGACCTGCTGACATCCTACTCCCGCCTCAGGGTACCACTATCCAATCCCTATCGTACCCACAGTGTTCCTCACTGGTCACCCCTAACAGCAGCTAAACCCAGCCTAGCCAAATCCAGAGCTAAAATATTCCTGTAACACTGTTGTTAATCTCTCCACCAAAACCCTTAGCTTCAGAGAAGTTTCAGTTCTATGCAAAGACCTCACCTTTAGCCCTATACCCAAATTTAACCAAGCTGGACTTGTCAAAGACCTTCTATCCTTCTCCCAAACCTTGCAGTGGAAGCACTTTTTTGCTGCCAATCCCTCTAACCAAACCATCCTAATTCCAACATTGAACCCTGTCACTTCCAGTTCATACCACCATCCAACCATGATCACAGAGCGAGGTGGCGCAGTGGTTAGCACACTGGACTCACATTCTGGAGAACGACGGTTCAATCCCGCGTCCGGCCATCCTGATTTAGGTTTTCCGTGATTTCCCTAAATCGCTTCCGGCAAATTCCGGGGTGGTTCCTTTGAAAGGGCACGGCCGACTTCCTTCCCCGTCCTTCCCTAACCCGATGAGACGGATGACCTCGCTGTTTGGTCTCTTACCCCAAAACAACCCCCAACCATGATCCTCTCCCCCTCCCACCTAACCACCCACTGCTAACCTTCCAGGAATTCTTTACCTCCTACTTAGCCTAACCATCCTTTCTCAGGTCGCTTCCTCAGAACACCAGCCTCTCAGTAGAAGAAAGAACAGTCATACACAACCTCAAAACAAATCCTGATTTAATCGTTCTACCTGCAGACAAACAGTCTAATAATTTGTTATGAATCACACTGCCTACCTGGTAGAAGGCCTCCACCAATTATCTGACTCTTCCACCTATAAACTCAGCCAGAGTGATCCAATCCCAGAAGTCCAACACGAACTCCAGTCCATGCTTGAAGCCTTAGGCCCTTCCCAGAACATCTCCCCTGAATCCATTTCACCATCACCCCTAAGGCACCCCACACACCCAACTTCTACATGCTCCCCAAAATTCACAAACACAACTATCTTGTATGCTACACTGTGGCTGGTTACAGTGCCCCAGTCGAAAGAATTTCATCCCTTGTTGATGACCAACACCTCCAACCCAATTGCCTGTAATCTAGCCTTCCACATGAAAGACACTAATCACTTCCTTCATCAACTCTCTACCATCCCCACCCTTTTACCTCCTGGATCCTTACTCATCACTGATGACACCACCTCCCTATACACCAACATCCCTCATGCCCGTGGTCTTACTGCTATTGCACACTACCTTTCCCAATGTCCTTCAGACTCCAAACCCACTACCTTATTTTTAATACATTTTACTAACTCTATTCTAATCCACAACTACTTCTCATTTTAAGAGAAGGTATATAAACAAATTTTCAGAACAGCCATGGGCATCCATATGCCACCCTCCTATGCCAACCTTTTTATGGGCCTCTAGAGACGACCTTCCTATCCTCCCAAAACGCCAAACCCCTAGTCTGGTTCAGGTTCATTGATGATATCTTCATGATCTGGACTCGGGGCCAAGACACCCTATTTTTGTTCCTTCACAACCTCAACAACTTCTCTCTCATTCACTTAACGTGGTCCTCCTCAACCCAGCCTGCCATCTTCCTATATGTTGACCTCTTCCTCTCTGATGGCTCCATCCACACCTCTGTTCACATTAAACCCACCAACCACAAACAGTACCAGCATTTTGACAGCTATCATCCCTTTCATGTCAAAAAATCCCTCCCATACAGCCTGGCCATCTGGGACAGCTTATCTGCAGTGACAAAAACTCCCTTGCTCTGTATGCTGAAAGGCTCACCAAGGCTTTTACAGACAGGCACCATACCCTAGACCTAGTCCGCAACAGATCTCCTGTGCCGTTTCCCCTCACATCCCACATCCCCAATCCTCTCATCACCCCTAAGTACCAGCCACAAAAGACTGTTGCCTTCATCACCCAGAACCCCCCACCCCCGGACTCTAACAATTGAACCACATCATTTGCCAGGGCTTTGATTACCTGTCATCATGCTCTAAAATAAGTAACATTCTACCCGAGATACTTCCCATCCCTCCACTTTAGGAGCGATTCCATCACCCACCCAACCTCCACAACATCCTAGTCGATCGCTACGTCACTTCCAATCTCAACCCATTGCCACAAATATCATATCCGTGTGGAAAACCCAGATGCAAAACCTGCCCAGTCCACAAGTTTATCCTAGGCCTACCCTATTAGGGGCCAGGTCATCTGTGAAAGCAGCCGTGTCATTTACCAGTTGCACAACTTTTTTTCATATTGGTACCAGCTGTCTACCAGGATGAATGGCCACTGCCAAACTGTGATGAAGACGAAAGTAGATCAACCTGTGGCACGACATGCAGCTGAATATAACATACTTGATTTCAATGACTGCTTCATTACCTGAGCCATATATATCCGTCCCTACACCACCAGCTTTTCTGAACTGTGCAGATGGGAGTTATACTTACAACCCATTCTCCACTCCCATAATTATCCCAGCCTTAACCTACTGTAACACTGTCCCCCTCACCCTTCACCCAACTGTTTCCACCCCCTCTGTCCTGTCATCACTTCCCCATTCTCATCTCCCTACCTGTTTATTTGCAACACTCTGCCAACCCATCTGCTCATCTTTCCTCACTCCTCTGCTTTCCTGCTCCTTTTTTCCCTGCCCCACAACCTCCTGATGCTGTGCCTGTTGGAAGTCTCATCCCTGTACACTCCACCACACAGCATTCATCAATCTCCTCACCCCTTCATTATCATCCCTTCCTCTTCCCTGCCTCCTCCAGATTGCTGCTTTCATCCCATGTGATGTGCTTTCTAGCCCGAGATACTGGAGAGAGAGAGAGAGAGAGAGAGAGAGAGAGTGAGTGAGTGAGTGAGTGAGTGAGTGAGTGTGTGTGTGTGTGTGTGTGTCTTTTTCACTGATAATGATGAAGGCTGTGGCTGAAAGCTTTATGTAAGTGTCTTTTAATTGTGCCTGTCTGCAACTTGGTGTTTCTTCTTTACATTAAGTAGCAGTCTGTCTTTTCCTACATTGATGATATTCCTCCCTGAAGTTTTCATTGTATGATTGAGAATACATTGGTAGTTAGCATAAGTATTTGAAATGAT
Source organism: Schistocerca nitens (assembly GCF_023898315.1). Classification (NCBI taxonomy): domain Eukaryota; kingdom Metazoa; phylum Arthropoda; class Insecta; order Orthoptera; family Acrididae; genus Schistocerca; species Schistocerca nitens. Next base: position 630,996,189 of record NC_064620.1, on the reverse strand, counting down.
ATTGCGCAAAAGTATTTGAACACATTTTGTTCGACATTTAGATTAATATGTTACAAATCGTACAGAACAGGATGCACATGGTGGAAGCAAGAAGACAAAAGACATCTCCTAGCTGCCCTGAAAAAAATGGAAGGCTGCACCTTTGTTTATTTGAACAGATAACACAAATAGTAATGTATTGAGTCTTTGGTCACAAATTTTTACACAAAAAGTAATTTTTTAGAAAGGGTTATTGCAGTGTGTATACAAAAAAATTGTAATGTCCTATCAAAAGAACTCACAACACACACACATACAGAGCAACACACATTCATAATAACACACACATGTAATTTATCTATTATACAGATACCAGTGGACATGGAAAGAAACAACTTTAGATCAGTTTACTGTAAGTTATAATATGTTTTAGGTGACATTATCACACCATTAAGGCAAGTTTACTTTAATATAATACTGTAATGAAAAATTATTCATATATCTTAATAAAGAGCCTTTTTTGATACAGTAAAATAGTTTATAATTTAAAATAAACTTTGAGATTTCTGTTATAATTTAAGTTGATGGAAAATTTGCATGGACTAAGTATACTGCGACGTAAAACTTTTTTAACTTATCAAAACATACTTGCTTTTATGGAGAAAAGTGAGATATGAAACACAACATTACTGCAAATACAAATCACTCAGCAGGGGCACAAATAATGGGCAGGGTACAAGATGACATACAGTATAAGCAAAGGAATTCATTCAGTGGTCACACTTCGTGATTCATACATTCTGCAAATGATAGGAAAATATTCCTTTGAGCAGGAAATGATACATTATTGTGTTGATACTTACCTTGACATATGGAGTGTGTCCATGATTGTTGATCTAGCTTTGTTGTTTGCTGCTGAAAATCAAGGGTTGTATCAGTTTTGTTTTTGCTGGATTTGTATGCAACAATAAAGTCAAACACATGTCTCCTGTTAATTTTCTTCATTTATTTATGAAAAACAAACAGCAGCTTCTTGCTTACACCACTCACAACTACTCAACAATTTTCCGATTACTGCTGTTGATGAAGTGACAGCTGCAATCTCTTACATGACACTCTGTCAATGTGTGTGTTTGACAGTATTGATTTGTCAACGACTTTTAGTAGTTTATAATGAATATAAACCTGTACAAATTAATTTTTGCATGACAATATGCCCAGCAGAAAACAGGCATATTTAAAATAAATAGTTTTCTAAAGTGCTGAGATTTCCAAAGCTAAATTTTGTAAGATGAATATTTTTAGTAATTAATATTACAGTACATTAAATTTCATCAAAAGAAATTAATATTTTACCTTCCTACAGTAATGGCGACTTTAAGACTAAATTTTTCTTATTTTGTACAAAATACACTGTTCAAATTCATACTGAAAACTAGTACATTAAAGTTTGTTTACACTCTATACAAATGGTTTCATCACTCAATAAAACTATATTGAGTTACTGTTATAACCCTATAACGTGAGCATGCGGAATCAAACAGCACACGATATAAGTGCCTCCACAGCCAGTGTAGAGAGGTCACCTTGCAGTGTGGAATCAAACAGCACACGATATAAGTGCCTCCACAGCCGGTGTAGAGAGGTCGCCTTGCAGTGTGGAATCACAGCACAGCATGCGCTGCTCCGTGTACACAGCAGCCCAATATAAGCCTGGCACAATTGGTCCACGGCCTCACTTATGTTTTCTTACTAATTGTGTGCTAACCTATCACACTGTATAGTGATGTGTTCTATAATTCTGGGACTTTGTACCATTCTATACTTAATTCTGTGTTATTGTGAATCTCTTCATATGGAAGTAGACTAAAACTTGTTTGGCATTACTTCTGTAATTGTATTTGTACAGCATTGCAAAATACTTCGTGGTGACTGCAGTATTCCACTCTCCACATTTCATTCTTAGATAAACAGCCCACATGCCAGTGTTGAACAAGAGCAAGCTCTCACTGATGAGCTGCAAACTTTCTCCATGGCACAATTTGGCAGTCTTGTTGATGCACCAAGTTCCTCCACCATTCTTGCAACCCCCAACCATTTCCTCCTTATGATGATTCTGTGAAAGATTGGGATGCATATGAAAAATGCCTTTGTCAACATTTCCAAACTTTGTAGTCACTGACCCTAACTTGTGTAAGGTTTTATCTTTGTAATGGATTTCTCCTTATGTTTATCAACTTTTGTGTCCACTAACTCCTCTTCAGTAACCTGCCAGTCTCTCTTTTGATGAAATATGTCAAGTGCACTCTATTTATCATTGCAAATATACTCATGTTACTGCTGCTCACATTGAGTTCTACCATTGTCAGAAGTTGCCACAACAGTCTTTCAGATGTTGGGCAACGGAACTTCATTGTCTTAGCCATTGTTGCCAGTTTGTTACTGAGGTCCACTGGGACTCATATGCTAATACAATGGTTCGTGATGCTATAATACGCCTGATCCCTATAGGGAAGTTCGTCAGCATGCTTTACAATGTAAAAATCCCTTTCTCTCAGATGTTCTGAACAGAGCTCAGTCTTCAGAAGTAGCTACCTACCAGGAAACAGATAGAAGCATGGTGTGAAGTGGCTGCGATTGCTCCCTCTTCTTCTTGCTCTTCTTCTTGGGCACCAGGGGAAAGAAGATGTCACAGGCGTGCAACTGTGGCCTCCTTTTATTGTGTCATTAGTGGGTTTTTTTTTTCCCCCTCCCAACATGAGTGGTCTGCATGCCCAGAGTGTTGGGTGATGTGCAACCATTGTTTAAAAAAAGAAAAAAAGGGGGGGGGGGATATCACACCTGTGTGCAACTCTCCACCTCCTTTACCAGACATGAACATATATGTGAAAAGTGTTTCCCAAGTGCTGGTAGGCCCAAAGAAGCTCTACTTTGAAGATGGATAAGATGTTAAAAGTGCAAGTGCACATGGGTGCATCAGTGACTGTATTAAATTCTCAAACATGTTGGGCTTTGGCCCCTATCTCTCATTGGTTGGTAAGTTTCAATAAGCAACAAATACTCATATTTTGACAGTTTTAAACTTCCATAGTGTACAAAGCAGTTGGTCAGCCTTTGCCTTTCTAGTAGTGGATGATGCCAACACTGAAACCTTATTTGGATTAAATGACTTTAGAAATTTTGGGTTCTTTGCTTCTGACAAAGTGCATCTGGTATATCATGTTCCATTCAACAACTTGGTGCAAATTGCTCAGAAATTTCTACCCTGTTTTTAGAAGATTTAGAGCATTCTTCTGACTTCAAGACAAACATCTCAATGAAACAGATGTTACACACCCATATTTTGCATGCCGACCTAGTTCTGACAGCTTTATGGGAGCATGTTACAGCAACCTTTGGCTCAGTGGTGATTTTAAAGTGTTTGTAAATTCATAGTCTCTTATTGCTACCTGTCCCTTAACCCATCAGGATGAACTCTCAGAATGGCTCTGTAGGGGCCAATAGTTTTCCAGCTTGTCAGAAGCGTGCTTAAAACTTCTTCTGGATGAAGATTCCAAATGTGTCCTTTTGGGGTATATCAGTGCCAGTGCCTGCCATTTTCTGATGACTTTTGGAGCAACTCACAGTCTCCATGCCAGGGTGCACTAACTACCTGGATGACATTGTGGTCTCAGATTCCTCAACAGATGGACATTTTCGGAACCTTCATGCCTCATTCATGGTGATATAGGATACCAGTGAAATGTAACTCTGACAAATCGCAATTTTTTCAGCTGTCTGTCATCTATCTAGGTTTTGAAGTTTCGCATGCTGCTGTCAAGCCTGTATACTGGCATGATGTTGCCGTTATAGCTTCTCTGCATTGTACTAATGTCAAAAAGTTGCAAGCCTTTCTCAGAAATATTGCATAATACAGTGAATTTCTTCCTTGTGCAGCCACAGTGGCCCAGCCACTCGATGCCCTCTTACATCTCTTATGTAAAGGTGTTCCTTTCCAGTGGTCACCTACCGACGAGCATGTTTTTATCCAATTAGGGTCAAAATTACACTCAGCATCATGGTTACCTTATAACTGGACCAACATCTCGATTTGACCACAGACACCTCCCAGTACGGCCTCGGGGCTGTTCTCATCCACAGATATATGGACACTTCTGAACACACTATTGCATATGCTTCAAAAACTCCGAATTGGGTGCAACAATGCTACTGTCAGATAGAAAAATGAGCCCTTGCTGTTGTGTATACCTCAAAAAATTTCATGTTTTCCTATACAATTATGACTTTCATTTGCTTACTGGTCATAACCTCCTGGTTTCTCTTTTTAATTCTTTGGCATCTTTACTGGACAAAGTGGCCCATTCGCCTGCACTGCTGGACTCTGGTTTTGTCATGCTGTAAATATGAGTCTTGTAGCGGGACTTTGAATTTCGCCGTGCTACACTCATCCCCTCAGATATAAATTATAGCGTCGCAGCGGTATGAGCGCTCGACGGCAGAGAAAATACAAAAATGTAACTTTTTTGTTTGTTTTCTATCCATCTATTGTCTCTTGAAGCGGAAGCTTAATGCAGACGTAAAAAAAAACCTTATTAGCTAGTCTTGATTGATTAAGACGAAAAAACTTATTAATGTATAAACATATTGTGGAAATTGTTATGAAATTCGGAGGATGGAAGAGGCAACGTAAAATAAATTGCATTCAGTATCGAGATGATTTTAATTTGTATAAATTAGTGATTCCTGGACGATTGCAAGATTTTGGAGCAGCTACTACTTATATGCAGAAATGAAGTAGGAGATTTTTGTAGACCTGGACGCTGCACGAAAGAAGACATGTTAACACGGTAAAGGATGAACTCTTATGTACGCCATTCCCCCCTGTAAATCACATTTTGTTATTCTCTGTTCTTTTTTCAAATAGTTTTTGTAGTGGAAATTGGTTTGACTTTTGCTCAGAAACGCGACAAAGACCACCCCGACAATAGCTTTTCCGAATCACGAAGTCCGATAACTTTTCTGTAATACGAAGTCCGACTTGCATTTCATTCTTTCCCTTTCTCACGGTCATTAACGATTTTAAAAACCCCTTTTTACTCACGATTTCTTCCCACATTTTCAACCTTTTCTTTTCTTCTCCTTTTCTTTTTTATTAACCACTACAGTCTCATTTCTGATCCATAGTGCAACACCCTATTGCAGAAGCCCTGTCGTGAATGCCAATTGGCCCCAATTCGGCAGCTGATGCCAAAACCCAAAGTACTGTTGACAGTTTTCCCATCACCAGTTCTCAGATTTCAGTGGCTGCCGCAGCCATACCTGTCTTACGTCAGGTCTGGATCCTTTGCATAGTTATTATGCTCTCCACCGCTATCTCCCAGTTCTTCACGGTGTGTTATTATTGGCTACTAAAGAGTCAGTGGCCAGGGTTGTGATCCCATCTGCATTGCAGTGGGACATGGTGTGCCTTCTCCATCTGGACCGTTGGGGTGTTTCTTGTACAAAATTTGCTGGCCCGCCACCTTGTGTTTTGACCAGGTGTCGACAATGAAATCGTGCACACTGTGACAGCCTGCACACAGTGCACCACCCGTCGAGCAGCACCGTGGCTTCTCTTTCCCACGGCCAAGCCCCAGTGTCTCTGGGAGTGTGTCACACTGATTTTGCAGGACCGTTCCTTAATTCCTTTTGACGTGTAATAGTTGATGCTTTTTCAAAATTTCCTGATGTGGTTTGTTGCCTGTCCATGTCTGTAGCAGCTACGGTTATGCCCGTCTCAAAATTTTGAAGATTTTTGCTCAAAGAGTGGCATCTGGCATGTTAAAGCCCCTCCCTTTCATCCTCAGTCTGACAGAGAGGTGAGGAGGATGGTCCGTACATTCAAAATCCAGATCAAAAAAGTACCACTCAGTCTTCCCCTGAGGAATGCCTCTATAGGTTCACTCTGGTCAGTGACCATCACCTGGAAGAACTTCTTCACGGCTGCCAGCCCCTCGCAGTGCTTCGTGCTCTGGCCTTACGCCTGGCTACCAGCCGGCACTTGCTTCGCAGCAGTTTCACCTGGGCACTGCCATCTGGGTTTGGCTGGTGCCCAGAGTGGATACCAGTGGTCATTCGTAACTGCTGAGGCTGCCATCTTTTCATCGCGAGCATCTCCGATGGCTCGGTGTCGTAACACTGTGACCGTCTCTGTCCACGTGTGACTGATTGTGCACCAGAGAGCCCTTTGTCCCTGTGACTCCCTTCACTCTCTGCTGCAGATGCTGCTGCTGCCAAACGGAGTAGTCGGTGCGAGGCTGCCTCCGTCTGTGCCGTTGTCACTTTTTTCTCTGCCGCTTGCATCATCGAGTGCCTGTCCAGATGTGGACGGGGATACACCACCTCCCTCATTGGTGCTCACTTATGGCTTCTCACAGAGTAGTTGGTGCCATGTCTGCCCACTCCTGCACCATTCCAGACTATATTCTCTTGTGCCAGCAGTGGACATCTCCACAGTGAACACTTCCCCAATGTGGAACAGTGTTGTAACCCTATAGTGTGAGCACGTGCAATCAAACAGCTTGTGATACGAGTGCCTCCACGGCAAGCCTAGAGAGGTCACCTTGCGACCTGGATAGGTGGTGCAGCAAGTACAGTGACAAGTGAACAACAGCCAATTGTAAGCCCAACATGCAGGCCCCACGGCCTCACTTATATTTGCTTAAGTACTGTATGCTCACATGTGAGGCAGTGTATTGATGTGTTCTACAGTTATGAGACTTTGTACTGTTCTGTACTTCACTCTGTGTTAATGTGATTCTCTTCATATCGAAGCAGACTAAAACTTGGTTGATTTTATTTCTGAGATTGTGCCTGTACAGTGTCACAAGAGTTACTATCTTTTGAACTCTGATTATTATTCTTAATGATAATATACAATGACATTACAATGCGAAAAATTTGTATTTTGATGTATACTGAATAGGTGTTTCATTCAATTCAATTTCGTAACCATGTAATTTTACATGTATGATGCTGAATCTTGGTCTGTTACACTATGTGTATCCCTAGAATTTCAAGCATAAAACTTATGAATGGGATTTTACCAGAATATGCATTTAATAGGAAAATAAATTTACATATCAGAATTGTGTGAACACCAAAGTGTGCTCCATGGAATCCTGGGGCTGCAAGGGCTTTCTGAAAATAATATCAACTTAAAGAACAATTCACATAAAGTCTTGTCACACACTGAGAAAAACAATCCTTATAAATACCATAATAGTACTGGTTTTACAAAAGTTTTTTTTTTCTTTTCCTTCCAGTGCATAACAGTCCAAAATGAGCATATAAAGTCTTGTCACACACTGAGAAAAACAACCCTTATAAATACCATAATAGTACTGGTTTTACAAAAGTTTTTTTTTCTTTTCGTTCCAGTGCATAACAGTCCAAAATGAGCACATAAAGTCTTGTCACACACTGAGAAAAACAACCCTTATAAATACCATAATAGTATTGTATATCTAAAAACAAAGATAATGTGACTTACCGAACGAAAGCGCTGGCAGGACGATAGACACACAAACAAACACAAACACACACACAAAATTCAAGCTTTCGCAACAAACTGTTGCCTCATCAGGAAAGAGGGAAGGAGAGGGAAAGACGAAAGGATGTGGGTTTTAAGGGAGAGGGTAAGGAGTCATTCCAATCCCGGGAGCGGAAAGACTTACCTTAGGGGGAAAAAAGGACAGGTATACACTCGCGCACACACACATATCCATCCACACATATACAGACACAAGCAGACATGTCTTGAAATATCTCTGCTTGTGTCTGTATATGTGCAGATGGATGTGTGTGTGCGTGCGAGTGTATACCCGTCCTTTTTTCCCCCTAAGGTAAGTCTTTCCGCTCCCGGGATTGGAATGACTCCTTACCCTCTCCCTTAAAACCCACATCCTTTCGTCTTTCCCTCTCCTTCCCTCTTTCCTGATGAGGCAACAGTTTGTTGCGAAAGCTTGAATTTTGTGTGTGTGTTTGTGTTTGTTTGTGTGTCTATCGACCTGCCAGCGCTTTCGTTCGGTAAGTCACATTATCTTTGTTTTTAGATATATTTTTCCCACGTGGAATGTTTCCCTCTATTATATTGATATCCATAATAGTATTGGTTTTACAAAAATTTTTTATCCTTCCAGTGCATAACAGTCCAAAATGAGGTGACAAGCAGCGTAATAAATCTACAACAACGCTGTGATCAAAAACTACAAACAAAAGAATTTGGCTTGTATGAGTAGGTATGTGGCAACTTGATACTTGGATCTACACACACACATGCCATGGCCTTGCTGAGGCACTGCCCCCCCCCCCCTTTCTCTGTCTATCTCTTTGCCTCTCTGTCTATCTTCCTCATGCACTGTCTCATCTACAGATGCCACAAACAAACATTCTGCCATCCTGTCTCCATATCTCTCTCATTCACAAACACATCAGACTGCTTGAAAGGATTTTGTCACTTCACTGTCAACACTTCACTGCTCAAGGCTATATAAACCAGTATCATGCAATCCAGTTTGGCATGGCAAGTCCGACACTGCTCTCACACCCCAGTAAATTCAGTTGTGTTTGTTATTGACTACAGTTGTAAAACACGGTGTATTCTTCTACATTTGATGCATTGTAAAATTAAACTGACCTTGATTTTAAAAGATATACTGGAGCATTAGCTTTTAGGTGTTGCAGGAAAATCTTACATCACAAGTTCACAGGTGGTTCACCCAGAATGTGCGGCATCAACTTCAAAGATTTCCGATAAAGACTGAGATTCAGCAAGGTGATGTAGCTCCATAGTTTCAAAGAGTAAGATATCTAACAACTTACTAAACAAGAAAACAGCACAATCAGTAACAGTAATAAGAAGGTAAAGCACTAAACCGTAGTTTCAGCAATTGTATTCTGCATAGACAAGCACTCACGCTAAAGATGATGCCGCCAAATCTAAAACTCATTCTTAAAGGAGCAGTAAAAATAATCATTTATGTTAAACCATGCCCTCTTCAGTGCTAATTGTTTTCAATATTATGTAATGAATACTTGTTTGTATTATTTTTTCAAACAAATCTAATTGTATGATTGTTCATGTTGTGTGTGACACATTAAAAAAAGTTAATCTTATTTGTTCTATCTTGTTTCTTCTTCATTGTCTCTTGGAACTAGTTTTCCATTTTCATCTCCATTGCTTGAATATTTCTTAAACTCCATATCAGAAGTCTCTCTTCTCCTTTGAATTATGATATATTTAGTGTCAATTCAAATCCAGATTCTGTATGGCTGGGTTTGAATTTTGAAGCACCACTGGGCTGTGCCCATATGGCTTTGAAATGTGCTATGTGTTTTGTGAAAATGCGATTTGGGGAAAGGTGTTTGTGTTTTTAGTGTAAATGTTTGTTTTCAGTGTTTGCATGTGTTATTCCTACCTAAAATGATATGTAAGAGTGAATTTTGGCCATTTGTGATAAATTTCAGTATCTTCTGGGCCTAAATGTTGTATGAGGAAGTGGAGTGAAGTTTCTGATTTTAATCCAATTACATCCAGGACATAAAAGATGCTATATGCACAGAAAAACAATAAATTTCTGGTGTTGGTAACTGAAATTGTGATCACAATCAAAACTATATTTATACATGCAGATAAATATACAAATTTAATTACAGTGTAAGATGAATAAGCTCAACATCAAAAGTAAATAATTTTTTGAAAATTCTTTTCCTTTAGTACTAGTCTGTCCTAACTACTTGATTACTTAATTTTACAGGTCACAATATGTCCCTATCAACTTGAAATGTTACTTACCTAGATCTCACCTCAGTATTCTTGCTGCTCTTCTTCATTGTCTTTCCTTCTGCAAGCAGTAGGTGATTAAATAATGAAAACACTGTAGACATTAACTTGAAATCTTCTGATATTTATGAACATAGGTAATGTGATGATTTTCAGATTATATTCAGTAATTTATGCATTTCATCTATCACAGGTCAAAACCTACAGTAAGACTGTTCTGACACAGTGACAATATATTTTCAACATTGAGTTTTAGCTAACAAATAACATGAAGTTGGTTTTGATCACATAGTCACTACACCTTGTTGATATTTAGTTTGTGTGGAAGGTTGAGCATAACACCTGTACACTTTATCTGATAGCTGCACTGATACATTTACATTCCATTAAAAAAGATTTTGGGCTTGCAGTCGTCGTAAACTTCATTGCACGATATTTCAGCTGGACAACTGCCAGCCATCTTCAGGTGAGCCGAACGAGGACTGACGAAGATGTTCTCCGCTCCAGCTTATATAGTGCGCTGATAGTACTGCCGCGCATGCGTTGCAATTGCGGAGACAGAAGGGCCACACCGCCCAGCGGCAGCACCCTCGCTGGTGGAACTGCAGCACTCAGCTGCTGTCGGTATTGTTACTGGCCGCAGCTATCGAAGTCTTCTGGTGTCTTTGTCTTGAGCAAATTTCGGAGATGACGGGATTCTGTGCATTATTCAATTGGTAACCACTGTCACAGTTCATTAGATTTCCCGCAATGTGTGTTTCAGCTGATTATTTGATAATGGAGTCCCAAAAAGTTTTTGCAGTGGCCAAAATCGAAGTTTTTTCGTACTCCATTGAATGTCCGTTAGAAATACAATGTTCCGGAACTGCAGACTTACTGGATTGCAGTAGGCGAGTGCAACGTTGATGTTCTGTATGACGCTCTTCCACTGTACGCGTTGTCTGTCCTATATAGGCCGTACTACATTGACACGGTATTTTGTAGATTCCCGCCTTCCGCAGCAACAAATCACCCTTCACTGATCCCAGCAAATCCAAAATCTTAGAAGGCGGACAAAAAACCACTTTCACATTAAAATGATTAAGAATCCTTGCTATCTTGAAGGAGCACAGTTTACGATGACCGGCTGCAAGCCCGAAATCTTTTTGAGCAGTTGATTCGCTGGGAAAATTTCAAATTTTACATTTACATTCTGTTATCCATACACAGACTACCCAATGATAACGAGATGAATGTTATCCTCTGACTAAGCCATGGAAACTGCATATTTTGCTAGCTAGCCCAGGACTGCCTGCAACATTGTTCGCTCACTTATAGATGCGTGTAAAAACAAAAATCAAAATTTTGTTGTTAAAATTACAACATTGGCTTAAAAAGAGAGCAAAATCAGGGGATCATAACCAGAAAAAGAGCATGTCCCTTTAACCATGACCTGTATTTCTACAAAAAGGGCAAAGTTAGACTTATTATTTTATACAAATGATTCCCACTTTTGTGAAGATTTACAGAACTTGTGAAAAGTTCCTAAAAGTGAAATTTTCAAAATTAAGTTCCTAGGAAACTAACAACTTCTTCTAGAAGCAGCTATTTTTGGAATCAGAAAAATCGGGGCTACAAAACTATGGAACTGAATTTTGTAAATTATCCCAACCTGAGACTGGAATCTGAAACACGAAAACTTTAAATACAAATAAATTTTTAAATAGAAAATCTTTGAAAAAAGTGAAATGCTTGTTCAGAAGAGGAAAATGAAGACTCTTAAGCTATCTCAATTTGGAAACAAATAGCTATTTGCTTACTGCAAAATTTCACCTCCACGTGCCATCAGAAGTAGGGAAATCACCCAGTGAATAACACAGTTTTCTGAATTCCCCCATGAATAAGAAATTAATCATTTTACATAATTAAAATGTAAGTGTTACATACGTAATGGCAAAAAGAAAAAAAAATGTATTTAAGGAGTAGAATTGTAGCGAGTGGGGCTATTAGTTGATGCTGCATATCAAACTGTGGGTGTCAACTGTGTTGAAACTTGAAAATTTGAGCACACAAATTGTCTGCAAGGTCATTAATACACAATATGCACAGCAAGGGTTCCAATATATTTCTCTGGAGCACACCCAAAGTTACTTTTACATCTGACAATGACTTTCCATCCAAGATAACATGCTACATCCTCCCTACCAAAAAGTCCTTAATCTAGTCACAAATTTCACTTGATACCCCATATGTTTATATGTTTGACAAGAAGCGTAGGTGTGGTACTTAGTCAAATGCCTTTCAGAACTCAAGTAGTAATGCATCTACCTGATTGCCTTAACCCAAAGCTTATTATGTCCCCTAATACAACATAATCATTATTATTCATCTGATAGTAAATTCTCAATACTCAGAGCTAACTCTCATCTAACTGCACCATCGGGAAAATAGTGCATAAATGTCCATCTCATCAAGGCCTCACTACAGACAAAACTTTCTCAACATCACTGACAGTGCTTATTCAGTATTACCTTATTGTAATCATGACAAGAGCCTTCGTTACTTCACATAGTTTGACTTTGTACAAAATGTTTCTCCTTTTCCAGTACTTAATAAGTAGCTGAAGTATGAATAGGATAATTAGTAGAAGCCATTCTATAAATTATATATTTCCATTAAGTTTGACAATAACTCTGCTCTGCCAAAGGAAAGGCCATTACACAATGACTCCATAACTATAGCATGACTGCACATCCACCAAGTGTGACCCCATCTTCCCATTAAATGTCCTATTACAATTGCAGTTTCATAAGATACAGCTTAATAGTCATTTAACTGTAACTCAGATAAGTAGCAAAATATACTGACAAGACACAAAGCACAATTACTGTGTAAAGTATTTATCAGTTCCATTAAAAATATAGTTATTAAGGAAGCACATATGTGGAATTAACTTCAAAAGCTTCATGTTGTTTTCATTAAATAAGTATGTTGTTTGGAAATTGTCATACCACTGTATTTGTAAATTCTCTTATCATTGTGTGATCACATTAAGACTACAGACTCAAACATCCTTACAGTTGGATTTGCAGAAAAATAGTCATTAGTTAAACACAGTCTGTTTGAATTCCCTAATTACTTTGAGGTCTACTGTAATAAACCATATAAACTGCAAAATAATTAACTTAAGACTGCAATAGTGTGGATGGCAATAACAGTGCCGATGGCAATAACAGTAACAGAGGGCTTTCACAGAGTGACAGGAGGATCAAAGACAGAAGATGCGTCACAGAAAATAGAAGTAAAAATAGTGCTGCAAAAGGTTGAGGACCTGTGCTTACTAAGCTCATAACGTACAATTGTGTATGTCTCTCCGTGGGTTTCCACAAGATAAATGCACTATCAAATGTCACGTAACAACTACGGTGAAAAAAAAAGTGAGTGGTTCATTCTATAATGTTATAAATCCAAAAAGTACTGTACTTCACCTGCTGTTTACACTTGGTACATTTTACCATGTCGGATCCATCACACACCTTTATATTATTTTTCATTATGTACGTTGGCCTATATGAATTGTTCTGGTGATCCAGCTACTCTGTCCCACTGCCATGTATGGACTTTCTCTTTTTCTGGACTTTGTTCCTTTGCAGGATGATCCTAAAATATGAGATCACGACAACTGCTTCAAGTTATGAAATAAACTTTGAACTCTTAAGTTTAACTTCTCTATATTTTAAACTCTTCCTCTCTCAAAATGACAGAACACTTTAATTACATCTCAAAATAATGTAAACATTGAACAAAATATTATATATGTGACCTGTAGACTGTCCGTCAAAGTTCCATGTTTTTACATCAAAAAGAGATTAAATTGTTTTGGGTTTCCTATAACATTTTTGGTGGCCGTCTTTCTCCAAGCCATCCATTACACCATTTAACATAACCTTCTGACTAATTTTAATGAAACTTCACAACATTTTAAAAAATTGACTAGCTTAATAACAAGCTGTCATCAATTTAAGTAAACTTAAGAAGGCTGACTACTTAGATTTTCTAATGGAAATCTCCACCATGTTGCAGAAACTGTACATTGGGATGATTAATACTCTTACAGATTGTCCTGAGAACTCAACATGTGAGTATCTGGTGTCATAAGTAAGAGTCAACTCCAGAAAATCTTCGTTTTGACGGTCATATATTTTCTCAAACTACATAGTAACACAGACCTTTCATGACAGAACAACAACACAACCTGAATTTTCTTTTTTGGTTGAACATGCAGCACTGCTTATATAGTTTCTTGACATTACATGCTGTTTTTGTTCTCACTGCTTACAAAATAGATTTATCAAATTGTAATTAGAAAGTTTTATTACAAAATATTCACTGATACAATTTTGAAGTACAGAAATGTTCACTTATAGTGAATATAGTTTGAAGTATTGGCTTTTAGGTTTTGAGATGAAAATAAAGTGATGAACTGCAGTTAACAATACTCAACACAAAATTACAGATTTCTTATTAATTAGTGAATAAATCTTTGTGATAATGTAAATTGGAGAATTTTATGGACTGCAGAATAAGATTACAAGCTTCACATTTTATGCAAAACTTTGTTTTGTCAGAATCTCAAAAAGGTAATTTGTTTATATTGGAAATTTCTGGAAGGTGTAATTACAAAATTAATTACAGGCTGTAAAGGATGAGCCAGACAATAAGGGATTTTACTTTATTATATGAGCCTCCAACCGGTAACTTCATTTTTCCATTACGGCCAAGCCACGGCCGGCAGTGTTAGCTGCCTGTAAATTCTTTCGTCCCACGGTCTAGTAACAGGAAGTCAGCACCGAGGAAGGGCACCTTGATCACGCGCCTCTCTCATGTGCTGACGAGGTAACGCCGCCCCAGGCGTCGCTTAGCAGGCAACGCTCTGGAAAGTTCCATGCCGCCCGCACGGTTTGCTCGGTCCTGACCAATCAGGTTGGAGGAAGCCGCGTGGTGCGTCGAATATACCCGGCCGCCCGTCGCCGGGCCCGCTCTCTTGTATTCTTGCTCACCCGCGAGTCGGATGCGCGCCCTGTAGCACTGAACATCTCCCGCTTCTCCCGGTGCTGCGGCACTGTGGACTTAGTTATGGCAGACAACAACTTTCTGTAGCTTCGCGAACAATGTTCGCCACATTATAAGTTCTGGCTCACCCTCACCTCCCTAGGCCTATGTAGCCCCTTTCATCATGCTTTAGCCAATAAATGGCCTTTCTCTAAAATTTACACTATTATTCCACAACGCCCACCGCCTGCCCATACACGCCATCCTGTACAATTTGGTGTCAGAAGTTTGGATTCGTTCCCGTAGTGACTTTGTCGCTACACTAAATTTCTCCCGGCAAGACGCCGTACACTTCGCGCATGGAATGCGCCAACCGGCCGCTACGTTTGCTCCACGTGGGCCGTGGCTGCTCCACTAAACACGCACAGGGCGCGCGCTGCAGCGAGGCAGCCCACGCTAGTCAGCCACGTGAGCCGGACGCCGCCGCGCTGCCCGCTGCCTGAGTTCGAGGGGCCTGCGCTGCGCTGCGCGACCGGCCGAGCCGCCGTCATCCGCCGCCGTCATCCGCTGCCGCCGCCGCCCGCCGCTGTCACCGACGCGCCAGGGGCCTGCCGCCATCGCCGACCGGCCGAGCCAGCGCCGTCCGCCGCCAACACATCTGCCGCCGCCCGAGGGTCCGGACGCCGCCGCCGCCGTCGCTGCCGCCCGCCGACCACCGTCGCCGCCACCACTGCGTCGCACCGCCTCCATCGCCATGTAAGTCGCCGCGATGCTTACAACTATAGCTTCGACGATCTTCCGCCGCTGGATTGAGAATCTTTGTGGCCGTCCTTTTTTTGTAACAATCATTACTTTTTTCTGGTCACTAGCGTCCCATAAAATTGTAAACATGCCGATAGGGACACGAGCGACGGAACGGGATACCCCCGTAGAGGCACCCGCCTCGCAAGACCCGCTCGAGGCCATAAATGCGCAAATGCGCCAGTTATTCGCACAAAATCAGGAGCTACTTGAGCAAAACCGCGTCTTGAAACAGACGCTGGAAGCTAGTGCGCGAACTTCCATACCTGTGGCTAGCTCCGCCCCTGTAACAAATGCTCAAACAGAGGCAACTAACACTAATTCTGTCTCTAATACAAACGCCACACTTTCTGCTAACATGGCGACTGTAAGTAATTTTCCTGCGGCTGATTTCATTCCCATGTTTTCTGGGAAGTCCCACGAAAATGTGGCTATGTTTTTACAAAATATTCGTGATGTGGGTCGCACGTGTGCCTGGCCGGACGATCTATTGGTCAATGTAGCCAGACTGAAGTTGGCAGGGGAAGCCCGAATGTTCATAGAAACGGTGGACGAATTGCGTGACACGCACGAATTTGAAGTATTGGCCCGCGGATTGACTACGCGTTATTCCGATACCAGAGGTACCGCATATTACAGAGATCAATTATCAACCCTTAGGCAGAAGCCTAACGAGGATTTTGATGCCTTTGCAGATCGCATACGAGCAGTATCTTGTCGTACATATAAGCTAGGTGAAATTGCCAGTGAAAACAGAATTTTGCGCTCAGAAGCGGAAGCGCGTGCAATTGATGCATTTGTTCGCGGTATTGACCCCCGCATCGGAGGAGAAGTCAAAGCAGCCTCCCCCACTTCTCTGTTTGAAGCTGTTCGTTTGGCAATGCTTCGCGAAGAGGTGTTGCGCTTTTGCGCTGCCGCACCGCGCCCGCCGGACCCAGTACCGGTCCCAGGAAAAGAAGTATTTTGTCAGCGTTGTGGGAAGCCCAACTATACGGCAATGCGCTGTCGCGCGCCGTATTGCACCATTTGCCAGACAGTAGGTCATCCTAATAATGTTTGCCCTACAAAGTCACCATTTTCAAATCAGATGCGTGGCCACCGCCGCAACGTGGGGTCGAATCAGGGAAACGCTTGGGGGGCAGGTTCCGCCACCCACCCGCGCCCCCGACAAAAATAATACACCCGGTTAGGACCGAAAAATGTAAAGAGGTGGAACACGTTAGTCTATTTGGCGTACTCGGGAACAAATTAGTTAGAATTTTAGTTGATACTGGTGCTCAAGTTAGTGTATTGTTTGTGGAGAAAAATGATCGAAGGGTGTTACAGCCACCCCGGTACCATATCAGTGGCCTTGGAGAGGAAGTAATTGTCCCTGCAGGTTCGTGTGTAGTGAATCTGCAAATAGACGGTGGTAAATACAGTCAGAGGATGGAGGTAGTGAGGCTAAAGAAGGGTGAATTTGACATCATACTAGGGAATGACTTCCTGCACCGTTATCAGGGGATAGTGGATTATCGAACGCGAACTGTGCAGTTCGGCGAAGCAATTCACCGATTTGGCAGTGCGCACCCCCGTCAGACGCGAGGGAGCTGCGAAAGGCGCCGTTCACAGTCTCCCATAAAACCGCAGATGTGGGCGATAAAAACCACTGACCCTGTGAGGATAAAAGGCGGAAGTGGAAAGATTCTCTGGATAGATGTCAAAAGTCAAGAACAGCCCAAGACAGACATTCTGGTAGACCCGCTCACCCAGAATGATGTTTTAGATCGTCAGTCGGTACATATAAAGAGAAGTATCTGCCGACCGGAGAGGAGACAGAAGGGTTTTGCGATACCAGTAAGTATAGATAATTTTGGTGTAGAAGATGTTGTGATACCGAAGGGTACTATTGTTGCCAGTGGTCAGGAAATTTTTGAGGAAATAAGAGGAGCTGATAAGCAGCGAAATAAAGATAAGAAAGGAAGGAAAGGAAAGAATGTTCAGTTAGAGAAGTGCGATATGTCGCGTCGACAATAAGGAGTCAGTTTGCAGAGAAGTTAGGTCATTTAAACAGTGAGGAGAAAAGAATGTTACAGCCAGTATTAGAGGAATTTTCGTGGTTGTTTGAAGAGAGGCAGTTTCTACCGGCTACGGATTTTGGTCAGCACGAAATCCCGACCGGAGAAGCTCGGCCTAGTACGCCAGTAGTTCCACCTAAAAAAGCAAGAAAGAAGGTAATACAACCGCCTAGACAGCAACGTAGATATGCTCTAAGGTCAAACCCCTATGATTTGCGTTCCAGTAAGTAGGTCTGAAATGGTATGTAAACAGTTGAAAAAGTCCTGCATGAAGCAAGAGAATCAATTGACGGTAAACACCGTCGTGACTATACCTTTAATTAAGTTGTGCATGTTAGTTCTAAGTAGACATAAGAATTGGCAACCATTGGTAACTGATAATAGAATTTATGATGTCACATGCTAATGGAAGTGATTGAAGTTATGTAATCATTTTGTCTTGTCATTTAACGTCTCCAGTAATGTTATCGTAGCAGTCGAGAATTAAAACAACAAACATTCTTTAATCATGGAATTAAGGGGAAAGTTGTCCTTGTCAAAAGAACACGTAGAGAAAGAATCAGTTAATCTTGTATATTTCAAAGGGATTCACATTTCACCTGTTAATTTAGTGTATAGTGAACAAAAACAGCTATTAAAGCTTTACCATAAAAACATGATAGTAACACGCCTTCGTAACTACCAGTAGATCAGTGACTACATGCTGCCGTCTACCTGTCCTTTGAAATACGCCCAATTACATGTATGTTTTGCTAAATGATCACACAACGATAATAACAAGAATAAATACGTCCAAGTTAAACAACAAATAGGCTACTCTAAAGTAAAAGGAGTCTTCCTCAAGTGCTATTTTATTGTTTTCATGATGCGATGTGAACAGACAAGGTAAGTTTTCTTGGTACCACGTACTTCTGTATATCAAATGCCACGAAAGGAGTTGCGTAAATACCGCCGCTGTTGTCTACAGCTGTTTACATGCGCCGAAACCCGCCCCTCCCTATCAGCTGGCGACGCGGCCCCCTTCCCTTCCCTCTCACCGGCCTGCCGTGAGAGCGGCCATTGCAGTTCCCCCTTCCCCACCCACCACCTCTGTCTTTTGCGCATACAGCATAGGCACCTCTCCCCTCGCCCCTCCACTCCACCCTCACTGCGCCCTGTACGCCACGTGCGTCAGCCACGCTACACCTTCGTACATTCGTACGTTGCAGTTTAAACAGCAAACCTAAAGTGATAATTATAGAAATAAATTCACCAGCTCAATATTGCCCTACAGATTTTACTAGCCTGATCTAAGATGGGGATCTATTTTCCTGGTACGCATTGTGGAAACTATCAGGATTAGAAAACATTGGAATTTCAGATCGATCTCCGGCTATGTTGTATTACCACCACGGTTAGTAAACGGATCTATATGGTGTCAAGGAAGCCGGCACTTGTCGCTATATCTGTCCTGTAAACGACCGCTGTGTGGGAAACGCGTTAGCCAAGGAGTTGGGTTTGGAATGCCATCGCAAAATACAGTTTATCTAGAAGCCTAACACCTGCCAATTACCTAAATTTTAGAAGAACAGAGTGTTTAAATAAAATAATTGGAACCCGATAGTTTTGTGACCTCTAGCGATTTAAGTTATTAGAGTCCCTTAGAAAAGAACATCCTCCATGCATAACTGTCGTAAACAACATAACTCTGGAAGGAAATTTTGTGACTGTACCGAGAGATAAACTCCATGCGTAGCAAGAGGACGGACCCAGCCAGTTATTCTGCTGAGCCAGTGAAACCGGACGCAGCCGTACTGTCAGCTGTGCTGTCAGCAACTTACAATCTCATGAGCGCGACGCGTGTCGCACCTTAGCACCTCAAGCTGCACTGAATCTCAACACAGAAATTCTTAACCATGATATAACGAACCCTATGAATAACGTTACGCACATTTTCAATAGTAAGGAACTTACTTTGCTCCCTACACACTTTTTATATGACAAATGAACTCTAATTTTATTATAAACCAAAGCACCGACAGGTAAGTCATATCGACGTCTTCGAGATGCAACCAGCTTCGTCGAGCCGCCAATATTGATTATATGGAAGCAGGTAAGTGAGAGAATTAACAAAAGGAACAACAATCATATCCCTGAACGATTGACTGGGTGACTGATAATCATAAATATTTGCAAAAACCAATCAACACAGCAAACAGCATATCACATGTTTAATAATTATTGGTCTGTTCATTGAAGGCGACACAAAAACACTTTTCATCAGAGTCTTGTTAAAGGAAGTATTAACGTGACATCACACTATTCCACAGCATTACACACAACATTGCCATTACTTAATGACAGTTTTCTTGTGGGTAGAAGTACCAAAGATCAGTTGGTATGGAGATGCAAACGAGAGCATAAAGGAATACCAAGGGATACTTACACTCATTTTGCTACAAATGTAACTGGAGGATAAGGAAGTTTTGTTTGAAGGAAATATTATTTTGAACCTTTGCTTTTGTTGCGGTTTTGCCACCGCTTGTATCACTATGATGAGTTGCCAATTACTTATGTCAAATTACTTATGTCTAATTACTTGTGTCTAATTACTTGTGTCCAATTACTTAAGTCCATGTATTATCTTATTGTTGTTCATTTTGACTGTTTTATTACTACCTATGTAGAGAATTTTGCTAAAGTTTGGCCAGCACCAGTAATTTAGTATTTGTATCAACCTACTGTTTCCATGTGTCACTGTGTTACTAGAGTGATGAGGATAATCATTTTGTAGGATTTCAAGTATGCTAGATTAAGTTCCCGAGTACTGCCAATTATTTGTTTAATAATAATGATGTCTTAGGTGATAAATTGTTTTGGAAGAGTAGTTTAGGATGTAACCATGCTTTATTTTGATTTGTATTTGAATGTTCATCTGGAGGGACATACCACATGCCTACCCCCGTGATAGATAACCTAAACAGAGTGAATCACACCCACAGAACGAGCAAGCTTTGGCCATACACCTAGTTTGTTGGATGAACAAGAGAACCGCAACCCGCAGGGGAACGTACCTGACATGACGCGGTTGGCACCCGCGCGGTCCCTCAGCTGTCTGTGTCGTTTCTTCACTTTTCCGTTTCGCGACATAGTCCATCCTACCCACTTTCATCTTTCCTCTCTCAACGCAACACTTGAAGAGTCATGAACAACCCGCAGGGGCACGTACCTGACGTGACGCGAATGGCGATCGCGCGGAACCCTAGCTGTCTATGCCGTTTCTTCACTTTTCATCTTCGCGGCATAGTCTGTTCTAACCACTTTCATCTTTCTACTATCAACAGAACAACACATGAAAAGTCATACAGCACCCGCAAGGGCACGTATCTTACGTGACGCGGCTGGCACCCGCGCGGTCCCTCAGCTGTCTGTGTCGTTCCTTCACTTTTCCGTTTCGCGGCATAGTCCGTTCTACCCACTTTGATCTGTCAACTTTCAACAGACACAAAACTATTCAGCCCAGACTTTGATCTTCCATCTCGAAGAAGAGTTCACGAGAACAGTGTTCCGTGCTCTCTGACGACAGCTGATCAGGCAACGTCAGACGCGAACCGCGTCTAGCCCGCAGCTAAACGCCAGTAAGCGGAAATCTCTGTTCAAAACCTTGAGCCTTCTTTGTTTTCCCGTTGTATTTTCCGAAGGAATACCGATTATTGAAGTAGTAGCATTTAACTGTATGACGTGTCCCAGGACACTGCGATACAAGCAAGGATAGACGGAGTTTTAAGCAACCAGCTGGGCCCGAGGAGGCCAGCACTACGGAGTTACAAGAGACGGCGAGTTTAGTCGCAAAATGTTGAGAGGATGAAGACGGCGAATTTGGTCGCAAAGTAAGGTTTTGTTGCAAGATGTTGAGAGGATGAAGACGGTGAATTTTGTCGCACAGTAAAGTTTTTTTTATGTAAGAGATGTCGAGTTTGAGGAAGAAGTATGAAGCAGCTATTTTGGAATCGCAGAATTGTCGTATACACGGTTAAGTAGGCGATAACGTCGTGTCAACGATGCGCCGTGCACTATACCTTCATAAAGGAAAAGACCTTCAGAAATTATGCTCAACTTAGTCTTTTCTAATTCAAATTCTTACACTTTCTGTTTACACTTTCTTTTTCCATTCTGGAAATCTCTAGATTCTCGTCGAGTTTTGTTCTTCTCGCCTCATTAGCAACAGCGTTGACATCCAACCACACAATCTACACCACACCTGCACCAAACTGGCGTCACTTTTCTTTGTCAATTTCATTTCATATGTTCAGCAAATATATTGATGCATGAGAAACTTCTCATAATGTGAATGTCATTACACGTTAGGGTCA
Source organism: Schistocerca nitens (assembly GCF_023898315.1). Lineage (NCBI taxonomy): Eukaryota > Metazoa > Arthropoda > Insecta > Orthoptera > Acrididae > Schistocerca > Schistocerca nitens. Next base: position 630,974,146 of record NC_064620.1, on the reverse strand, counting down.
GCCCAAAGAGGCACTTAACTTTCTTTGTTTACGTATTGATATAGCATATGCAGCAATTCATAATATTTGTGTAACTCATTTTTATATTTTCATGTTATGGACCAATGTACTGATACATAATGTAATTTTAAACAGAACCCACTGTAACAACTCATCTAGCGTGATGACACGCGTAATCCCACTTCTATTTTGTTTGTCATCAGTGAATAAACCATATCAATTACGCATATCTATTTCCCTTTGGAGAGAATGTAAAATACAGACAGCGCAGTGAACAGCGTCGGTAGGCTTCATCGCTCTCTCTCGCTCTTACATCCGACGCATGCTTCTTGAGCCGCGCACGTGCGCTCTACGTGCGCACTTCGCTTCTCAGCTGCCGCGTGCAGCTCTGATGCGGCGCTGCCTTTTGAAGTTATCTGCCGCGCACCTTTCTGACGTAGCGCGAGATTGGCCTTGCAGTCAGCTGTCACTCTGACGTAGCCTCCGCGCAGATCTTCAGCAAACGGTTCCTGTTGGAACACCATTAATAACCTTTCATGCCACTATGGCTTACTCAATTACTATTCGCGCCCCTTTAATTATGTTTTTTTATACCTGAAAGCCATTTCATGATTCCTCTGTCAGCTAACTTGCCAGCTTTATCTAATAAATCAAATGATCACTTATCGTCAATTGATGACTTGCTAAAACATGAAAAAGGACAAATTTCTTACGTTCGCCTGTTGGCACACTTAAACGAATGACAAACAGCCACAAACTCAACCCAAAAAAAGAGAAAACAAAAACCTATCAGGCATGTGCCCTCCCTTAGTTTTAAGAGTGAAACTGAGATATCAATTAATGTGGAAAAACTAGTGTAGTGTAGTGAAGTGTTCCCTTAGTGATAACTCCCTTTTCAACTGTTTTGAAACATGTGGACCTCCCCTCATACCCCCCCTGCGCTGAGTTCCAGTGCACGGACCTGGCCACGGCCACGCCCCCTTCCCGCCGGCAGCCTGCGCGCTGCCCGCTGAGGACAACACAACACAACGCAACGCCGCCTCGAGCCACTCGCCCCCGCAGTGACTCATCAGTGGTGATATGTTTACATTTTCAACTTATTTAAAAAAAAAGGCATTTTTACCTAACTCACACTGTACGTTTTGATGTTTTATGATGTTTTGATGTTTTATAATGATTCTTGTATACACACAATATTGTTGACATGTGTAAGTCCCCTTGCGACCCTTAGGAGGTCTTTAGAGTCTCTTTACCCTCCCATAGATTAAGACCCCTGCCGTCTTCCGTGAGGGCCATTCTTAATCAAGTGATGTTCACTTTCTTTTGCAAGATAAATTTGTTTACATTCAAATAATAATTACATTGAGCGAATTCACGTACATTCTCCGCTTCCACGGAAGGGGGAGGAATGTAAAGGATGAGCCAGACAATAAGGGATTTTACTTTATTATATGAGCCTCCAACCGGTAACTTCATTTTTCCATTACGGCCAAGCCACGGCCGGCAGTGTTAGCTGCCTGTAAATTCTTTCGTCCCACGGTCTAGTAACAGGAAGTCAGCACCGAGGAAGGGCACCTTGATCACGCGCCTCTCTCATGTGCTGACGAGGTAACGCCGCCCCAGGCGTCGCTTAGCAGGCAATGCTCTGGAAAGTTCCATGCCGCCCGCACGGTTTGCTCGGTCCTGACCAATCAGGTTGGAGGAAGCCGCGTGGTGCGTCGAATATACCCGGCCGCCCGTCGCCGGGCCCGCTCTCTTGTATTCTTGCTCACCCGCGAGTCGGATGCGCGCCCTGTAGCACTGAACATCTCCCGCTTCTCCCGGTGCTGCGGCACTGTGGACTTAGTTATGGCAGACAACAACTTTCTGTAGCTTCGCGAACAATGTTCGCCACATTATAAGTTCTGGCTCACCCTCACCTCCCTAGGCCTATGTAGCCCCTTTCATCATGCTTTAGCCAATAAATGGCCTTTCTCTAAAATTTACACTATTATTCCACAACGCCCACCGCCTGCCCATACACGCCATCCTGTACAAGGCATTATGAGTCTGACATCTTTAATAACATGGTCCCCTAAGGTTCTACATGGGTTTAATCATATCTGATGTGAAACTTTTTGAATTGTTAATTTGGCTTTACATGAAATAATTGAATTTCAGTGATTGATTTGCTAATAAGCTACAAGCTAACATTATCATGACATCTTCACTTAATGTTTTCAAAAGCTACATAATTAGTTTTCCTGTAACTGTTATGAAGTAATGCATTACTGGTAATTACAGATTCTGGCTAATTATTGTAGACTGGTAAGCTAATTAGTTATACTACATTATGTACACAATGTATGTTATGCATTAGCACCTGACCATAAATTATGAAGCAAAAGATGTTTTATTATATTGTGGACGGTATATCGAAAAGCTATCTTGGGTGGTATCGAACAGTTTGTAAAGAGGTGCTCGTTAAGTCCTAGTACATACATCCCTCCTCTCCTCCCCCTAATCATAGCTACCGTATGGAACGTGGAACAGATTATGTCTGTATGCGACCTGACTGTACCAAAAAGTCACGGAAGTAATGGTAAAACAAATAATTATACAAATATTTGTTAATACATAGACCTATCAGTTTTCAAAAATTAAAAGCAAAAATGTTTTGAAATTGTTGAGTTCTAATCCACTATTTACAAATGATTGCAAAATTGTCAAGTTCTAATTTACTATTTACAAAAGATGCAAAATTGTCTATCCCTATCCTTCTATTTTCAAAAGATATCAAAATTTCAAGTTCCAGCCTAATATTTATGAAAGATAGCAAAATTTAACAATTTTAAGCTGTATAATCATTTTTTTTAAAAAATCTGAAACCTTAATGTTAATTTGAAATTTTTCTTTCTGGATATTTGTATGGTGAAGTCTCTCTTTTCAAAATATGTATAAAATTGTGTAACGAAGCTTAACTTGGGTACCTTCTTTTGTCATTGACTGTGCTGGGACATCTGGCAGCTTTCCAGATGGCTGTCAGAGTTTTTTTCATTTTTTTGCTTGATTTTTTTTTCTATTATTAATGCCATTGCTACAATAGCATAGTCCACCATGAGTGCACAATATTTCATGTTCAGCCTGGATTAGGATAAGCACACAGAGTCGTGAGTTAAGGTTCAGTAAGTACTCATGCAGAAAAGTATTTGGTAGAAGTCAGGCACTTGGGAATTCATGGACAGAAACATAATTTATGACTAGTAGTCATATTAGCATCACAAAATATTTAGATTATTATTGCAGTAACACGATTCACGTTTCCGTCGCACTTCACATAGTGTAGACCGGGAACCATCTGATAGGCATGCCCGATGTGAACTGAGTGGGCACGGCCCGTGCTGCCTGGGTTGTTGTTGTTCCACCAGCAGAGGTCGCGTGCCCTCTGGTGGATGGGAATTTACTTGCAGCAACTACTGTCCGTGCCGTGCCGTGCCGATGTGCGCCTCCCGCGATCTTTCTGGTGGCTACTGCACTCCTCCTCCTTTGGGGCATGAAGCCACTGTGATCCACTTCGTCGGAAGGTGGGGCGTCGTGCAGTAGCGATGACCTCCACATCCATTGGAAGGCTGGAGTCGAGGGGATATGCCAATCCTCGAGCCGGAACTTTTGAATACGGTTGGAAGTGACCCACACGAAGAGGCCCCCATCATCCCACCACCGGAGCCCGGGACAGAACGGGCGACAAGCCGTCGAACTCCAGATCCCGGTCCACCTCAGGAGAGGCAAGACCCGGTGGGGGAACGATGGGGAAGGGATGACCACAGGTCAACCAGCCTCCTGAGAAACCGGGCCTGCGAGGGGGGCCGGATCTCGCCTGCTGCTGGAGCTACTGTAGGCTGCCAAGGCTGAGAGCCATCGCAGCTTGTCAGGGTCACAGGTGGGAGGGGCGGTAGTGTCCCCTGAGAAAACAACAGGGGTGCCGGCAATGTGGAAGCCAGCACCCGAGGGGTCGGCGGGGGGGTGTCCAAACGTAGATGTAGCTGATTTTGGTGACGACGTACTTCCCGGTCCCCCGCCTGCAAGGTATAGAGCCGGCGGCCATTGCAGCGCAGGACCACCACCGGTATCCAACGTGGATTGCGACCATACCCACGTACCCAGAAGAACGACATACCCGGTGGAGGTGCAGCAGAGTTGGCGCCCGTGGAGGAGCTCTGCGGGGCTGCGTTCTCCCATCATTGTGGTCCGGTATGCCATCAGGAAAAACGTCAACGCCTCCTCCGCAGGAAATTCGTTCCGATACTTTTTCATTTGCGTCTTAAATGTGCGCACCATGCGCTTGGCTTCCCCATTCGATTGTGGTTGAAAGGAAGGGAGAGCGTACGTACCGAATACTGAAGCGCCTACAAAAATCCTGGTAGGTCTGTGAAATAAACTTAGGTCCATTTTCCGATACCAGGGTGACTGGCAGACCTTCCACAGAAAAGATTTTTGCTAGTGCCTGGATTGCAACTTCCGAAGTGGTTGAGGAGCAGCGAACCACATATGGGAATCAGGAATAAGCATCAATAACAATGAGCCAAAAGCCATTGAGAAACGGGCCCGCAAAATCTATGTGAACACGTTTCCATGCCTGGGTTGCAGGCGGCCACGAAGAGAACGCTGACCTGGGAGACGCCTGTTGGCTCGCACACTGGGAACAGGCGGCTACCAAGTGCTCAATTTCTCTGTCTATACGGGCCAGTACACATGTCTGCGAGCCAAGGTTTTAGTATGGGAAACACCCCAGTGCCCCTCATGTAATAACGCGAAGACCTCCCTTCACAAACTTGCAGGAACAACCATGCGAGGAGCTGTATCATCGGTAGCCAGAAAGAGAACTCCTTCCAAGACTGAGAGGCGGTCTCGTAGAACAAAATAATTACGAAGAGGGTCCGAAGCCCAGCCTGAGCGTCAGGACGACCACCCCTGCTGAAAGAGGCGGACTACTTGCTGGAGAACTGGGTCAGCTGAAGTTTCCCTGGTGACTCTAGAACTAGTGATCGTAAAGCCATCAACCACTTGGCGGGACGCCACATCCAAATGAAAACACATAATCTCCTCCCGATCGAACTTAGGATCCGGGACCACCGGAAGACGGGAAAGAGCATCGGCGTTGGCATGCTCTCCGGTAGGGCGAAAATGAATGTCATAATGGTGCTTAGAGAGGAACAAGGCCCAATGCTGCTGTCTGTGGGCCGCCCTATCCGGAATCTGAGGGGCAGGGCCAAATAACGATATTAATGGTCTATGATCAGTGATTGAAACTTCGTGCCATACAAGAAAGGGTGAAACTTGGTAACAGCGTAGACAATGGCCAAAGCCTCTTTTTCCACCTGGGAGTAATGGGACTGCCCGGGACTAAGAGTTTTAGACGCAAACGCCAGTGGCTGCTCGGAGCCATCCGCATTGCCATGGGCCAGGACCACCCCCACCCCATACTGCGAAGCATCTGTAGCCAGGACCAACGGCTTATTGGGGTCAAAAGTAGCCAAACAAGGCACTGACGTGAGGAGGCCCTTCAACGAGGTGAATGCTCACTCACATGCAGGCGACCAATCAAAAGGAACACCCTTGCGCAGAAGGCAGTACAGGGGGCGGGCTATAGTGGAAGCCCTGGGAATGAACCAGAGGTAATAGGCAAAAAAGCTCGTAACTCCTTCAGCGAAGCGGGTCGCAGAACGTCGACGATACCTCAGACCAAACTTCCTAGCGGCTGGATGCCGTGCCGAGAGATGGTGTAGCCCACATACTCCACGGACGGTTGGAAGAAATTCAACTTACGCAGGTTGCAACGCAGGCCCATGGACCTGAATTTGAGAAAGAGGGTTCGAAGGTTGTGCAAGTGTTCCTTCGTGCTGCGGCCCGTGACAGTTATGTCGTCGAGGTAATTAATACAATGAGGAATTGTCGACGTAACGTGCTCAAGATAACGCTGAAAAATCGCTGGGGCACTGGATATTCCGAAGGCCAACCGCTGGAATTGGTGAAGGCCAAACGGGGTGTTGACGACCGCCAGCCTTTTGGAGTCCTCATCAAGTGCTATCTGATGATAAGTCTCCGAAAGATCGATTTTTGAAAAATATTGTCCTTCCGCCACGGCGGAGAACAATTCATCAGAGCGAGGCAAGGGATAGGTGCCCACCACCAATTGGGAATTAATGGTGACCTTGAAATCGCCACAAAGACGTAATTTTCCCCAGGATTTCCTGACAATAATGAGGGGCGAAGCCCACTCACTAGAAGAAATGGGAAGAACGACCCGAGGTCTGTCAGCCGGTCTAGCTCTGCTTTTACCTGAGGGTGGAGAGCCAAGGGGAGCTGCCTCGTGCGTAGAAAAGGAGACCAACTGTATGGTGTCTGTCATAGAAAAACCGAAAGCTTGAAAGGCATCCAATCCAAAAGGTTAGTGGAGCTCCCATCACTGACAACAATAAAAGCAAGAGGCCGAGTGACTGATTTGTAAGTAATGTCGGTAGTGAACTGACCCAGTAGGGGAATGAACTGTTTACCATAACCGCATAGACGCCGGTAAACTGGCGCCAACGGGGGCGACCTAAGGTCGGAGTAAGTTTGTGCATTCAACAAGGAAACTGCCGCGCCTTATCTACTTGCAGTTGTAACCGGCGCGACCGAACCGACACCTCAATAAAGAGTTTGTGGGCCGATGCGTCGGGAGCCTGGCCCGATGAAACTTCCTGAATGTCAACGTCCGTGTCCTCTGTACCTGCTTCCTTCGATTCTTTTGAGGCTGAGCGGCAAACTTTAGCAACGTGTCCTTTTTTATTACATTTGCGACAAACGGCCCAACGCTGGGGGCACTCTGACCGATCGTGATGTATATAGCACGATGCACAGGATGGTAACAGGGGCCGGGAGCGGCTGTAACGGCTGCATTGTGCCGCTCGCACGCCGTCCACCCCGCCATGAACCGCTGCGACGTTGCACCACGCTTCCAGCTGTTGTTCTGCGGCGTGAGAGACTTGATACGATTGAGCAATGGACAGGACTTCCTCGAGGGAAGGGTCTTCCTACTGCAGGGCCCGTTGCCGGACCTCCCTATCAGGGGCCGAACGAACAATGACGTCGCGCACCATAATGTGGGCATACGACTCGTGCGACTGGTCCGTGACTGAGACCGTGCAGGGTAGCGGCCCACGCCCGGTAAGACTGATGGGGCTGTTTCTCGCATCGATAGAACTCGACCCCAGCCGCCACAACATGCGTGCGCCGGCGATAATATGAAGACAGCAATGAACACAATGCGTCAAAAGACAAGGACGAGGGTTCCTGCAACGGTGCCAGCTGCCGCAAAACTTGATACAGCGAGGGAGATATCCGTGACGAGAAAAGAGCACCACATACCTCCACATCGGCAACATGAAACGCCTGGAAATGCTGCCGAAGGCGATGTTTGTATGCGTCCCAATCCTCCGCCGCCTCGTCATACGGGGGAAAGGCAGGAGGGAACGGCGCTGGAGCAGACGGCGTGGAGAGCAACGCCGGAAGCGCTGGTTTTGTGGTGGCCGTGAGCTCCGTCTGCTGCTCCACTAAAACCCGCACCAAATCCTCCGTGCCGTGGATAAGCTGCGAAACCGGAACAACGACGCAACACGTGAAAGAACGACCCTACTCGTAGCCAATTGTGTAGTAACACTGTTCACGTTTCCGTCGCACTTCACATAGTGTAGACTGAGAAACGTATGATAGGCATGCCCGATGTGAACTGGCTGGGACGTCCCGTGCTGCCTGGGCTGCTGCTGTTCCACTGGCAGAAGTCGCGTGCCCTCTGGTGGACGGGACTTTACTTGCAGCAACTACTGTCCGTGACGCGCCGTGCCGATGTGCGCCTCCCGTGATCTTTCTGGTGGCTACTGCACTTATCATTATTTATTCTATATTACTTGCTTCGTATACATCTACATCCACATCTACACTCTGCAAACCACCATCAGGTCCATGGCAGAGGGTATTTCCCATTGTACCAGTTATTAGGGTTTCTTCCTGTCCCATTCACATATAGAGCATTGGAAAAATGTTTGATTGAATGCCTGTGTGCATGTTGTAATTATTCTAATCCTATCCTCACAATCCCTAAGTGAGCAATAAGTAGAGGATTGTAGTACATTCGTAGAATCATCATTTAAAGTTGGTTCTCGAAAAACTGTTAATAGACTTTATTCGGATTTTTTCATCTATCTTCAAGATATGGTTCCCAGAAAGGGAATTCTACAGAAACTGCCATCTACAACCTAACAGAATCCGTTATAGATGAATTAGGAAAAAGAAACTCTGTGTCTGCTACATTTCTGGATTTGTCTAAAGTGTTTGACAAAATCACTGATCCTACACTTATTGGAAACCTTGAAGGCTACGGTATTTGTGGAAATGCAGCCAAGTTGATAAAATCATACATAAGTAACAGAAAGCACTATGTGGAAACAGAAACTGGACGCAGAACTGAAATCAGAAATATTAAGTACAGAGTGCCTCAAGGATCTGTATTTGGCCCACTTCTGTTCAACCTATTTGTGAACAATATTGATGTCAGTGAGAAAGATAAAAAAATACTATATGCAGATGACATGACACTAACAAAATAGAAAAAGATTTGGAAACACTGGAAAGAAGTGTGTTTATGTCAATAAATAACACAGTACAGTGGCTTATACAAAATGATTTAATTTTAAATCTACAAAAGACAATATTCATGGTGTTCACAAATAGAGAAAAGGAAGTACACATAGATATATTCATAGATGAAACAAGACTGGAAGAAACTATCACGATTAAATTTTTGGGGATTTCAGTTGACAGTAAGCTCCAGTGGAGTCAACATATAAATAATGTTTCCTATAAAATAAATACTGCAGTATTTATTATGAAACAGCTTGCACATTATTCCAACAAGGAGCTGCTGTGTACAGTGTACCATGCTCTATTTGAGCCATGCCTACATTATGGAATTACTATTTGGGGAAATTCCAGCAGCAAAAATACTAAAAGAATATTTACATTGCAAAAGAAGCTGTTAGGACCATCTTGAACAAACAAAGAGAATCATGCAGAACTGTTTTCCATAGTCTAAAGATACTGACATTTCCATCTCTGTACATTTACAAAACAATAATATCATTAATAAAACGAAATGCAGTACTAGAAGTAAATGCAGATGATCATACAGATCAAACAAGAAATAAAGGCCAGCTGAGAAGTATACAACACTGACTGAGAGTTGCTGAAAAAGGTCCTCGATACTAGGGTGTCAAATTCATGAAGTGCCTTCCATTCACAGGACCATGTGAGCAGAAAAGACATTCCAAAACCCTTTAAACAATTATTTAATGGAAAAAGAATTTTATAGTGTAGAAGTGTATATGTATCAATGAATGAAAAATTTTACAGTTACTGTTATAGAGGTACTGCAATTAAATGAATATATTATAACATGTAAATTACTTGAGAACATGAATACTGAGAGAAAAATGGAAATATGAGTATAATGTAGTATGTAAACAATTTTTAGGGCCTAAAAATGGGTGAAAAATGTAAGCAACATTATTGGAAAATCTAATATAAAGATGTGAAACAAATATTAACAAAGAGATAGAGGGGCTGACCAGTATTTAACTCAGCTCAGTACAGCCAATAGATACACAAAACAGAACAGAAAATTTTCTGTTCTGTTTTTTGTATCTATCGACTGTACAGCCAGTACAGATAATAGATACACAAAACAGAACAGAAAATTTTCTGTTCTGTTTTTTGTATCTATCGACTGTACTGAGTTGAGGTAAGTACTGGCCAGCCCCTCTATCTCTTTGTTAGTATTTGTTAAGCAACATTATTATAAGTATTGCCTCTCTGATGTATTAAATTGTAATAAATAGGTTAAATATAGCAAGAACATAAGTATAAGATGACTTGTCCTATATTACAAATTCACACTTTGTATAAAATGTAATCAAATGGGGCCAAATAGAAGTCAAATCAAATCAAATCAATCAAGAGTCTTCCAGTTCTGTTCCTTCAGTATCTCTGTGACACTCTTCCATGGATCAGACCAATCTCCCTGTTAGTCCTGTTTGGTATAAGTGATTTGTAAGCAGTTTCCTTTGTAGATTGACTGCACTTCCCCAGTATTCTACCAATAAACCAAAGTCTACCGCTTGCTGTACCCATGACTGAGTCTATAAGATCATTCTATTTCATGTCTGTACGGAGTGCTACTCCCAAGTATTTGTGTCAGTTGGCCAATTCCAACAGTGATTCATTAATGTTCTTCTTCTTCTTCTTCTTCTTTTGTGAAGTATACAGTTTTACATTTCTGAACATGTAAAGCAAGTTGCCATTCTTTACACCACTTTGAAATCTTATCAAGAAATGACTGAATATTTATGCAGCTTTTTTCAGATAGTACTTCATTATAGATAACTGCATTATTTGCAGAAAGCCTGAATAATGTTGTCTGCAAGGTCATTAATATACAATAAGAACAGCAAGCGTCCCAACACACTTCCCTGGGTCACACTTGAAGTTCCTTCTACATATGATGATGACTCTCCATCCAAGATAACATGCTGTGTCCTCCTAGTGAAAAGTCCTCAGTCCAGTCACAAATTTCACTTAATACCCCATATGATCATACTTTTGATGATAAGCATAGGTGTGGCACTGAGTCAAATGCTTCTTGGAAGTAAAAATATACTCCATCTACCTGACTACCTTGATCCTAAGTTTTCAGTATGTCATGTGAGAGAAGTGCGAGTTGGGTTTCACATGGTCAGTGTGTTTGGAATCCACGCTGGTAAGCATTGAGGAGGTCATTCTGTTCAAGATGCCTCATATGTCTGAGCTCAGAATATGTTCTAAGATGTCAAGGATATTGGATGGTCATTTTGTAAATCACTTGTACTACCTTTCTTGTAGACGGGTGTGACCTGTGCTTTTTACCATGAAATGGGCATTGCTTTTTGTTTGAGAGATTTATAACAGATCACATTTAGAAGAGGAGATAACTCGGCCACAAATTCAGTGTAGAATCTGTCAGGCTTCCATCAGGTCATGGTGCTTTGTTCAATTTTAAAGGTTTCAGATGTTTCTCAACACCACTGACACTAATACTTATTTCATTCACCTTTTCAGTGGTATGAGGATTAAATTGGGGCATTTCTCCTGGATTTCCCTTTGTAAAGGAATACTTGAAAATGGGGTTAAGCATTTCAGCTTTTGCTTTGCTGCCCTAAATTTCAGTTGCTGTCTCATTCACTAGGGACTGGGCATTAACCTTGGTACCACTAACAGTCTTTACATATGACAAGAATTTCTTTGGGTTTTGTGAAAGATCATTTGGCAGTATTCTGCTAATGTAGTCACTGAAGGCTTCATGCATTGCTCTCCTAACAGCCAAAGACATTTCATTTATCCAGTGCATGGTCAATTACTCCTTTAAACTTGAGCAATAATTCCTCTTCATGCTCCTGACCTGTGCTGAAATGTTCAAGTTTGTCACTCAGATATGTTATCTAGTTTATTGGTCATATGTATCTTTCTGCTTGTTTTAGTTGTCCTTTGTACATTGGTAGTCATTGTTGCCACAACTGTGTCATTGTCAGTGATACTAGTTTCATTGTGGACATCCAGAGGATGTCTTCATCGTGCCTACCACTAACTAAACTGTAATTTGCCTAGTTACTTGTTGGACGATTAAAGTTTCCACCGATGATTACAGTATGACTGGTGAACTTGCATTCAAGTGAACTGAAGTTTCTTCTAAAGTTTTTGCTTACATTAGCAGACAAGTCTGGTGAGTGACAGAAGGATCCAACTATCATTTTATAACCACCTGTGATGAGGTTTCAACCAGCTTACTGTACCTAGTATTATGTGAGCTTAACTGCTTTTCATGGGTGCTTCAAACTCTGACACATTGTTGCAAATGGTTCAGCAGTTAACCATTTGGATTTTAATGCTCTCAAGTAAGGGAGGCATTTCTTTCAATCTTACACTGATACTTTTTTTTTTACAGCTATCATTAGCTAGATTTGATGGAGATTTACCTTATCTAAAATACTCTTGTGTGCACCACACACACACACACACACAGCATCCCGAATACCTGAATAGCATCCCATGATGTGTAGAACACACCTGACCCATTTAGATGGACCCTACAGTTCTCAACCCCAGGGCGCAAGTTCAGGAAGTTACAGCCTAGCTTGTCACAGAACCTTCGAAGCCTGTGGTTCAGTCCTTCCACTCGACTTAAAGGGCCATGATCAGTTCTGGTAACAATGCTGCAAATTGTGAACTTCAATGAAACTACATGCATAAGGCTGGTCTTCTTGACCTTCTCTGCCAGTCACTGGAACAACTCAAGTGTGACTTCAGGGCCCAGACAACAAGCATAATTTTTTTTTTTCCAATGTGCACCGCAATCTGCAGTTGATTGCACCCTGTTCCCTCAATAGCTGCTGGAATAGTGTCTTCAACATGTTGAGTGAGGCCCCCAGGCGTACACACTGAGTGCACCTGGTGTCCTTTCGTCCGCCTTGGTGTCATTTCCCTGAGGAGTACCATCATTTGCCATATGTTTGAACTGTTTTCAATTAATAATCTTTTGTGTTTTCCTCTCGGGTCCTCCTCCTCCCTGTTAAGTACACCTATATCTACCATTGACACACCACTCGCAGTCAGGTTTTATTTTATTTATTTGTTTGTTTTGATTCTCTGAGTCATACATAGTACATAAATGCACATCGTGATATAGGACAGGTCATTTGATATGCATTATGCATTTATAAGAAGAGGTACATGTCTATGAATCTATAAAATGATTACATATACACTCCTGGAAATGGAAAAAAGAACACATTGACACCGGTGTGTCAGACCCACCATACTTGCTCCGGACACTGCGAGAGGGCTGTACAAGCAATGATCACACGCACGGCACAGCGGACACACCAGGAACCGCGGTGTTGGCCGTCGAATGGCGCTAGCTGCGCAGCATTTGTGCACCGCCGCCGTCAGTGTCAGCCAGTTTGCCGTGGCATACGAGCTCCATCGCAGTCTTTAACACTGGTAGCATGCCGCGACAGCGTGGACGTGAACCGTATGTGCAGTTGACGGACTTTGAGCGAGGGCGTATAGTGGGCATGCGGGAGGCTGGGTGGACGTACCGCCGAATTGCTCAACACGTGGGGCGTGAGGTCTCCACAGTACATCGATGTTGTCGCCAGTGGTCGGCGGAAGGTGCACGGGCCCGTCGACCTGGGACCAGACCGCAGCGACGCACGGATGCACGCCAAGACCGTAGGATCCTACGCAGTGCCGTAGGGGACCGCACCGCCACTTCCCAGCAACTTAGGGACACTGTTGCTCCTGGGGTATGGGCGAGGACCATTCGCAATCGTCTCCATGAAGCTGGGCTACGGTCCCGCACACCGTTAGGCCGTCTTCCGCTCACGCCCCAACATCGTGCAGCCCGCCTCCAGTGGTGTCGCGACAGGCGTGAATGGAGGGACGAATGGAGACGTGTCGTCTTCAGCGATGAGAGTCGCTTCTGCCTTGGTGCCAATGATGGTCGTATGCGTGTTTGGCGCCGTGCAGGTGAGCGCCACAATCAAGACTGCATACGACCGAGGCACACAGGGCCAACACCCGGCATCATGGTGTGGGGAGCGATCTCCTACATTGGCCGTACACCACTGGTGATCGTCGAGGGGACACTGAATAGTGTACGGTACATCCAAACCGTCATCGAACCCATCGTTCTACCATTCCTAGACCGGCAAGGGAACTTGCTGTTCCAATAGAACAATGCACGTCCGCATGTATCCCGTGCCACCCAACGTGCTCTAGAAGGTGTAAGTCAACTACCCTGGCCAGCAAGATCTCTGGATCTGTCCCCCATTGTCCATGTTTGGGACTGGATGAAGCGTCGTCTCACGCGGTCTGCATGTCCGGCACGAACGCTGGTCCAACTGAGGCGCCAGGTGGAAATGGCATGGCAAGCCGTTCCACAGGACTACATCCAGCATCTCTACGATCGTCTCCATGGGAGAATAGCAGCCTGCATTGCTGCGAAAGGTGGATATACACTGTACTAGTGCCGACATTGTGCATGCTCTGTTGCCTGTGTCTATGTGCCTGTGGTTCTGTCAGTGTGATCATGTGATGTATCTGACCCCAGGAATGTGTCAATAAAGTTTCCCCTTCCTGGGACAATGAATTCACGGTGTTCTTATTTCAATTTCCAGGAGTGTATATATCACATGTGTAATGTACTTAGGTCTTATATTTATTCTGTACCAGAATTTAGCATTTATACCAATAAAACTTACATTCAGTTATGTTACATAAGGTCAGTAGTTTGTGATCCTTTATCTGATGTTTTTGTTGAGCAGTTCCTTATAGCAGGTTGTATTTGAGGAATTCCTGTATCCTTTAGAGGCAGTGTTTAATTAGGAAATTAGGAGTGACCATAGTTTTACTTTAAAATCCTTCACTTGTGTAATGTTCTTCACTGTTATTGGGAGATGATTGTAGAGTTTTATTCCCATATATTTGACACCTTTACTGTACAATTTTGTTGAATGGGGAATTACTCGTAGAGAGTTCTTTGACCTTGTATCATGTTGGTGCCAGTTTGAGTTTATATCTAAGTTGCTAATATTTTTCTTGGTGAAACATACTAGATCCAGTATGTACTGACATGGGAGGGGCAATACGTTCAGATTTTGGAACAGTGGTTTACAAGATTCTTTCTGCTGTTTGAATAATATTATTTTGACAACTTTTTTTTTAGTTCAACCCATTAGCGCCGGAATTAATTTTTTCGTGATTTTTTTTTTAAATTGCGTTATTATGTCTGTAAAAGGTATAAATTACACAACAGAGTTGTTTTGACAATAGTCATTACCGCCATTAGTAGGCGCTTTCACTACCTACATTTATATGGATTACAACTTCAGGTAAAATAAGTAGGTTATTGAAATTTCTTATTACATATACAAGTTTTGTGCAAATTTATTATTCAGTCTTCATCATACAACTGATACTTTATAACACAGTACAATTAATAATCAAAAATCAAACCTTGAACTCAGCATTATTTTACATGAAATGGAATCAAACAGTCAATACACAGTCCCACATTACACTTTGAACACATTGTTCTCACAATAGATTTACAGTCTGTATTGGTTAATAAAAAAAGATAAATGTGAGAAGAGAGACCGTGAAAAAGGGAAAGAATGAAAAGCTAATCGGACTTCGTATTACAGAAAATCTATCGGACTTCGTTATTCAGAAAAGCTATTGTTGGGGTGGTCCTTGTGGCGTTTTTGAGCAAAAGTTAAACCAATTTCCACTACAAAAATTTTTGAAAAAGAACAGAGAACAACAAAATGTAACTGACAGGGGGAAATGGCGTAGCTTTGAGTTCATTCTTTACCAGGTTAACTTGTCTTCTTTCGGGCGGCGTCCAGGTCTTCAAAAATCTCCATTTTGCGTGAAAAGTCTGCTCCGAAATCTTGCAATCGTCCAGGAATTTCTAATGTATACAAAACCGTCTTGATCTTAAATACAATTTATTTTAGTTGCTTCTCTCCATCCTCCGAATTTCATAATAACTTCCACAATGTCTACACATTACAATCAGACTAGCTATTAAGTTTTTTACATCAGCATCAGATCACGTCTGCCTTCAGCTTCGGCTAACAAGAGACAATTAAAAACGGATAGAAAAACAAAAAAATGTTACAATTTTGGTATTTTCTCTGCCGTCTAGCGCTCATACCGCTGCGATGGGATATTTTTTATCTGAGGGAACGAGCGTAGCGCGGCGAAATTCAAAGTCCCGCTACAAGTCCTTGTGTGCACACCTTTTCTTCTTCTTTCCTTCTGTGTGCTGGATGAGGTGGTCAGTCTTATCAAACATAATTGAATCTGATATGCAGCTGTCGGAATATGCCCTCGATGCAGGTCTACCGGATCCTTTTGGTAAAGCTTGGTGTCTTTGCAAGTACACTGTTGCTACTTCTCTCTTGAAATCAAGCTGAGAAATAGTTTGGTTTCTTGCTTTATTATACAAAATCCAACTGTTTTGTATGACAACATCTAACATCCGTGTAAAGAGACACCAGTACTATTTATTGATTCTTATTGTAATGCGATAGCATGCTAGATTCTGATCCATCTGATCAGTACCTCCCATTATGTATTATATTTGGCTGCCAGTTTTGGTCTGGGAATCATTATATTTCGCTTTTTTAGTTCCGAGTATCTCTTGACTTGGCCAACTTCTTGTGCACCACATGAAGAAGAGATCATTGTGACATCTGAGTTGTCCAGCCACCGCACATACAATAATCCATCATTCTTCTCTATTCGGATCTGGGGGCTCAACAAACACATCATCTTCAATATTGTCATTATAAAGAATCTACAGTGCCTCAGCAAGTGAGAAACCTCTTCTAAAACAAAAAAGAGAAAATTCGTCCTTTTACTGAGTACAAGCACCTAGCGTTGCCATATGGTAACACCGATGTTCAGACAGCCTAAATGAACATAATTTATTTCACAGTAAGCAGTAACCTCCAAAGAATATATATTTGAGTATTTAAAGCACAACCATGCTAAAAAACCAAATTGTATATTGTAAGTTACTGTGTAAAACATACTTACTCGAACTTATACTCCATTTTTCATCGTCATTCAGCAAACAACTACTTTCAATACTGCTTACGTCGCAGAATTTAAATGTATTGTTAAAACTGTTGCATTGTAGTGATCTTTAAAGTCTTGCAGAATGGAATCCAGTGCTGCCAACACTCTCACTTTGTTGATGTCATGGAATCAACGATTTTAAAAAAGTGTTACAAACGTTGCCATATGGCAATGCACGGTGCTAATGAGTTAAACAGCCTCACTGCTTCCGCACTGTGGCCCCAAAAGATAATTCTGTAGCTTAATATAGAGCTTAATATAGAGTGGTACAGTGATGTGTTGGTGGACAGATGCTATACTTTCTGCAGAGGAGACAGGATCCACAGGAGAGGATATTGAGATACATCTGGTACTAATATCATAGGTGCACGACTCTCAGGAGCTCTTCCAACATAATGATTCAAAGTTGCTGCCAAGTGTATGGTAGTAGTCAGGGCGATTTACAGCTGCTTACAAATGTCAACCAACTCATACTGTGTTTGAGAACAACTTTCACAGTGGGTCTGCATTTTGGCTGTTGCAGTATGTTATGGGGGGAGGGGGGGGGGGGGAACTTTAAATTTAGCCCACTGATTAAAAGATAATCTGTTGACCTGAAAGTTGCTAGTTCCCTACAAGAATTGAAGCAAATACACAAAACAAGTTTTCTATTAAGGCAACATAAAAACCTGTTGTAAAAATTACTAGTTTCCTAAAATGCTTTGAGATTAATTACTGTTGTTAACAAATTCAAAAACTGAGTTAATTTACTATAAATGGAGATAACATATAGGACTACTACTCTTTAAGGGGAACCTAGGTTTAACACCATGTGTTCATTAGAATATCTGATATAGTAACTAAATCACAAATGCTGTTTTTTTATTATTATTATTTATTTTATGGCCTTCATTGGACCACTGTAGTCAAAAATACAAAGTTCTAAACAAGTTGTTACACATGGATACAATTTGGTTCAACAATAACTTAATATATTTAGGTAATATAATTATTAGAGGCTATTCTTATATGAAAGGAGTTTTGCTCTTCTGTCTGCCCAATATTTCTTCATTCTTTCAGATATTTTCTTTCTTTCTTCATCTGAGACAACTCTTCCTGTACTCCTTTTATTGATTTTCATTTGTAGTCTGGTTTGCGGGTCTTGCAGTATTCTGGTTTTCTCTGTCTTGTTTTTTAGGTCATCTACTGTAATTTGAAGTTCTTTTATATCTTCCTTAATTTCTGTGATCCATTTAATGTCGCTCTTGCTATTCCACAATTTTTGTATTATTTTTTTACTAATTCTGTTTTCTGGAGTTCTCATCAGATGTCCAAAGAATGAGATGCGTTTCTTCCTGATTGTGCTCATGAGTGGTTCTGTTTTCTTATATACTGTTTCATTTGATGCTATTCTCCAGTGTCCATTTATTTTATACTGTTTATTTATACATGTCCTAATTCTTCTTCTTTCTATTTTTAGTATTCTGTCAATTTCTGCTGTATTAGTTGTTTTGAAGATAGTTTCAGCTGCATACGTTATTTCTGGTTGTGTAACTGTTTTATAGTGTTTTAATTTTGCATCTATAGATAGGCTTTTTTTGTTGTATGTAGTTTTGGTAATGTAATTTGCATAGTTCAGTTTTTTATTCTATTTTGCCATGATGGCTTCTCATTTAGATTGTATGTTATTATTTTGCCTAAATATTTAAATTTATCAACACTTTTGATTTCCTGTTCTCCTATTGTAATTTTGTTTGCAAGTGGTGGATCAGTTAGCATAATCTCCGTTTTTTCAAATGATATCCTAAGGCCTACTTTCTCTGCTATTTCTTGTAGTGATTTCACTTGTTTCCTGGCTTCTTGAACGGTGTTGGCTAGGAGAGCAAGATCATCAGCGAATCCCAAGCAGTTTAAGCTAATATCATCTTTTGCACTTCCAATTCTTATCCGCTTTGGATTGTCCTTGTACCATTCTCTCATTATGTATTCCAGTGCACAGTTGAAAAGTAATGGTGATAGGCAGTCACCTTGTCTTAAGCCTGTTTTTATGAGGAATGGTTCCAAAATTTCTCCTCTAAACTTCACTTTTGATTTGGTGTTGGTTAGAGTGAGTTGTATTATTTTAATTCGTTTTGGATGGAGTCCTAGATTTCTTAAAATTTTCAAGCCTGAAGGTCTGTGGAGACAGTCATATGCCTTCTTAAAATCTACAAATGTTATTGCCAGAGGTTTGTTCCGTTTCTTGTAGTATAATTATCTGCTCTGCACAGCTTCTCCATGGTCTGAAACCTCCCTGATATTCCCCTAACTCCTGTTCTAATTGCTCCTTGATTCTTTCATATAGGATCTTGGATAGAATTTTATATGTGCAATCTAGGAGAGAGATTCCTCTGTAGTTGTCTGGGTTGCTCTTATCTCCCTTTTTGTGTAGTGGGTGGATGATAGCTGTGGTCCAATGTTCGGGAAATTGTTCTGTTACCCAAATTTTTGTTAGACCCATGTGTAAGGAGGTCTTGACTGTGTCACTTGCATATTTCCACATTTCAACAAAACCTGATCTTCTCCACATGCCTTATAATTTTTTTGTTCTTTAAGAATTTCTTCTACTTCTTGGAAAGTTGGAGGGTCTAGTTTGTTAGGTTTGGTTTTTATTGGGGTATTTATGTTGATTTGTAAGGGTTCTTTGGGTTCCTCACAATTCAGAAGTTTGTAAAATGCTTTTGCCATGATTTCTGCATTTTCCTTGTTACTGTGTGTCATTCTTCCATCTTCATCTTTCAGTATTAGTGTAGGGGCCTCATATTGTTGTAGTTGTTTCCCAAAGATTTTGTAGTAGTTCCTGGAGTTGGTTTTATGATAATTACCTTCTATAGACTTTATAATATCTTTATGAAATCCTCTCTTGATTCTTCTAATATTTTGAGTGAATTTTTTTCCTTCATTTTTTAGGTTGATGGCATTTTCTTCAGTTTTATGTGTTTGAAACTTTAACCATGCTTGGTGTCTATCTTCATGGAATTTGTCACATTCTGATGTCCACCATGCATGTTTCCTTCGTGGGTTCAAGGGAGCTAGATTCTCTGCTTCTTTTTTAAGATTAGGCACTAGTTGTTCTAGATCATCTGTTAATTTGATGGTTTGTGTTATTTGTTGGTACTTATTATTTTTAATTAGCTGATGTGGGTCAAACCTCCTTTTTATTTTATTAGTTTTTCCAGTCCTCTTCTTTGACGGTGTGAATTTGATTTTAATTTTAACCATATAATGGTCTGAGCCTGTGTCTACTCCTCTCAGTACTTTAACATTGTGGATCTCCTTATGAAAATTTTTCTCCATACAGACATGGTCTAGCTGCCACTCGCCCTTCCTCCAGTCTGGATGTTTCCATGTTTTAAGTTTACTTGGCTTCCTCTTAAAGTATGTTGATTTAGATATAAGGCTGTGTTCTCTGCAGAGATCTACAAGTCTTTGACCGTTTTTGTTTGTAAATTTATGTGGACTCCATTTTCCAATTATATCTTTATATTTCCTTTCTTTTCCCAACTGGGCATTGAAATCTCCCAATAAGATTTTTACATTCTTTTTATTTACTCTGTTCACAGTTTGTTCTAGAAGGTCCCAAAATTTATCTACCTCTTCCTTTGTTTTTGTTAGACATTTTTTTTTTCATTTGTTGGGGCATGAGCTTTTATTATTGTATAGGTTTTATTCATTGTTTTAAAGCTTAGAGTCGCAATTCTTGGTGATACTGCTTGGAAATCCGTTACTGAATCTATTATTTTTATGTTTACTAAAAACCCTGTTCCAAACTGGGGACATTGTTTCATTGCCCTCGGTCCTGGTTTCCCATTATAAATTCTGTATCCTTGTGATTCGAATGGGTCCTCTGTGGTGTTTCTCATTTCTTGGATCCCTGTTATTAAAATTTTTTGTTTATTTAGTTCATCTGTGAGCTCCTTGAGTTTTCCGGTCTGAAGTAGTGAGTTTATGTTGTGTGTTGCTATATAATTTATTTGCTCATGTTTAATCTTCTTTTTGTGTTTTAGTGTGCATTTGGATGGTTGCAAATGCTCCGATTCGTTGCTATCTTCTAGTTGACTACCCACGGAATCCGATGTAGCCTTATCCTGCCTTTTTGAGCAGGACGGTGGAATTTTTTTCCTAAAAGACCTTTCCATTTTTGACTGTCGAAGGTTGTCAACCTTAGTTGGAGCAAGCTCCGATTTACAACTCCGGTTGTTAACCGAAGAGGGTGTGTTTGGTCCGCGAGAGCTATTTTATTTCACTCAAGTCCGTCAGTAAACTGGTGAGGACTTCCCTATCCGCCACCTGGGACGCGCCACATAGGAGTATCACCTCTCCTCCTACTATGACAGCATAGTAGGTTCATGGCAAATGCTGGTTTACTACATATTACTCATATATTATGCAAAGGACAATTGTAGTTTCTGAAAATTCAGTCAAAAATGCACATTTATTTGTGCTGATATATGATGAAATGCAGGGGTGATGTATTCTCTGGCAGAAATGTGAACAAAAAATGCTGATGTGCTATGAAATAAGTTACATATCCAAAACACTCATACCAGCAACTTACGGAAATATAGGTTAGTAAGCATCCAAAAATTTTCAAAATAACCTGTTTCTCACTTAACTGTTCAATGAAATGAGAGAATGATTGTTCTGAACAATGACAGGACAACTGTTCCCAAAAATTTTTATAGAGCACAATTAAGTTTTAGCCTGTGACTGATGATAACAGTACGATTTTATCACAGCATTTGTAAACATTTGAAATTTCACAAGATATCACAACACAAGTGGGTATTGATACAATCAATGAAAGATTGTGCAGAAGCAATGTGCACAGTAAAATATGCAAATCTAGAACTTGAAATCAGCACATGGATCTTGTACATGTGCTCTCACACAAAGCAAAATTCTGAAGTTGGATTTTATATATAAATAAACATACGTATAAAATGGATTTTTCATTTAGATGTTTCTGTGCACACTTCTACATTGGTGCGCCAAAGAAGAACACTACGGCATGAGTTTATCTTGGTCAAAACTGGTAAATGTGCAGCACCAAAAAAGCCCATCTTCTGCCTGTTGCAGCCAATAACGCCTTTAGGAATATTTCACAAATGCTTATCTCCTTTTCTGACTATGTTGTTGCCTTTGGGTGTTGTCTTTACTTGATAGTTGTTGGTATAAAAGTGAAATTATGTGCTGTGCATCTATTTAGAAAATCAAGATGGTTATTCCAAACGTTTTTCATGGCACAAATTCTTTCTTTGAAAAATTCATTTGATTTATTCTTGCATTACTTGCAGGTTTGTTCTTACTTGTCTTATAACAATTTTTCAAGATATAAAATGTCATCTATTTCTTCAATAAGGTTTGTGCTGCCAGCTTCTGTGGCCAAGCGGTTCTAGGCGCTTCAGTCCAGAACCACACTGTTGCTACAGTCGCAGGTTCAAATCCTGCCTCGGGCATGGATGTGTGTGATGTCCTTAGGTTAGTTAGGTTTAAGTAGTTCTAAGTCGAGGGGACTGATGACCTCAGATGTTAAGTCCCATAGTGCTTAGAGCCATTTGCTAGTTATTATATTCAAGGATCCAGGCTATACACAAGGAAATTTAGGACAAAATTATCACTAAAAACAATTGAAAATTATTTCTGACTTAATTACTGGTTGTTGATAATTCTTCCGGGTTATATGGCCATGGTCCATGGAATTCTTCTATTCCTAACGTTTCGTCCAATACTACGTTGGACATCTTCAGAGGTATGGCTGGTCCTGTTGAGTCCTGCCGACTGACGAGTCAGGCGTCGGAGAGCGGCCTAAATACCGAGTAAAGTGGGCATGGTCTAGCTTGCACATAGTAGCAGAGAGAAAACTAGTCAAACATAAAATGTAACTATTGATAATAGTCCGTCATAGGTAAAAATCACTTATCGATTCTGTAACGCCACTGTCCATATCTCGCTTAATTTCAAGGCCTCTTCTTTTCTATTAAAATTATCTTCATGTTTATAAATTTCAATAGCCTCCCTATATAGTTGTGGATAATAATTCATGGTAGCACTTAAAACTGTAGTTTCAGAAAACTTAACTACGTGGTCACCTGACTGAAGTGCATGTTCCGCAACGGCCGATTTATCTATTTTTCCCAGTCGGCAAAGACTTTTATGCTCCTTTACTCTCGTATTTACACTTCTTTTCATAGTACCAATGTAGACCTTGCCACAAGTACACGGAATTTTATACACACCACTAGATGATAATGGTGGCCTTTTATCTTTAACAGAATGAAGTACTTGTCCTATTTTTCTGGTGGGTTTGAATACCGGTTTCACTTCATGCTTCAGCAAAATTTTGCCGATTCGATCTGTAACCTTATTAATGAAAGGTAAAGACACCATATTCTTCCAAGGACAAAGATGGTACACAGCAATGGAAGAACACGGTGTCTTTACCTTTCATTAGTAAGATGCATCATAATAATCCCACAACAATTCCCTCAATTTAGTGTTCTGATCAGGACTTGGTCTCTCAGCGTCTTGTCATTTAATTTCAACTAGACTACTATATTCCTCATCATCATACTCTTCCCCATTACCTTCTTGACAATATACCTTGTTATCTGCAAAACTCACTTCTTGAGTATGAATACCACTGTCGGCACAATTTTGAATGAATAAATTTGTTACTGAACTTATTCTCGATTTATGTTTTGTAAATTATTTATCCCAAAGTGTCTTCAGTATCTTCTCAGACACATTGTCTTAACTGTTAACCCCCTATCCATGAATCCAGTACTGAGCTGCACTGGCAAAATTTTACTCGTAAGTTGAAGATTTTCAGAGTATCTATCACTGCTACTTTCCTCATAATCAAAATTACGTCTTCATTAACATCAACATATCTGTCCAATTCTCCATCAAACTTTTCCATACTACTATTACTGTTATTATTATCAAAGTCATCAACACTACTCTCTGATACTACATCCCCATCATTATCGTCCTGATTCATCATTAATACATCATCTGCTACTTCCACAAGATTATCTGATCTTCCAGTAACAACATCAAGATTTCCCCCAAAATTTTCTGCACTATTCATTATCCTACACAGACCAAATTCATGACAATAACTGTCTCTATTAGTTTCTTCTACAGGACCTGAATTCTTACTCTGATAGTACAAGTTTGTCATGATCTGATCCTATAAAGCTACTTCTTCTACTGATTCAAGTTTGTATGCTCTGTGTACCTATCCTCATTACTTCCCAGAACTGTTTATTGACTTGAATTTTGTTCATTTGAAGTGTTGTGTGTCTACCTCCATTAACTGATGGTCTGAAATCATTCTGTTTGTAAGACAGTGGTCCCTGGTTGTTGTCATGTCTGATCGTGTTACATCTAGCCTGGTTTTGGTTCCTGAATCTCGCGCCAAATTGCCAAGCTCCCAATGTGCCACATAATTGTTTAGAAGTTAAAGATCTATTCCTGTCATAATGTGACCTTTGGCCTTTGGTTATCATTTTGTCTGTTGCCCCCCCCCCCAACCCCCGTCCCCCCCACCTCCCCTGCCCCCCACACATGATCCAAAATAGAAGTAATAATTATCTTCAAAATTCTTATATATATCTGGATGCATGAATATGAATCATCTCAAGCAGAGGTATACAGATGATTGAGAGGAGTAGGCAACACCTACACTATGTGATCAAAAGTATCTGGACATTTGGCTGAAAATGACTTACAAGTTCTTGGCGCCCTCCATCGCTAATGCTGGAAATCAGTTTGGTGTTGGCTCACCCTTAGCCTTGATGACAGCTTCCACTCTTGCAGGTATATGTTCAATCAGATGCTGGAAGGTTTCTTGGGGAATAGCAGCCCATTCTTCACAGAGCGCTGTACTGAGGAGAGGTATTGATGTCGATCGGTGAGGCCTGACACGAAGTCGTCCGAAACTTCCCAAAGGTGTTCTATAGGATTCAGGTCAGGACTCTGTGCAGGCTAGTCCATTACAGGCATGTTATTGTCGTGTAACCACTCTGCCATAGGCTGTGCATTATGAACAGGTGCTCAATCGCGTTGAAACATGCAGTCGCCATCCCCAAATTGCTCTTCAACAGTGGGAAGCTGCTTAAAACATCAGTGTAGGCCTGTGCTGTGATAGTGCCACACAAACAACAAGGGGTGCAAACCTCCTCCATGAAAAACACGACCACACCTTAACACCACCGCCTCCGAATTTTACTATCAGCACTACACAAGCTGGCAGATGATATTCACCAGGCTATCACTATACCCACACCCTGCCATCAGATCACCACATTGGGCACCGTGATTCGTCACTCCATACAACGTTTTTCCCCTGTTCAGTCGTCGAATGTTTATGCTCCTTACACCAGGTGAGGCATTGTTTGGCACTTACTGGTGTGATGTGTGGTTTACGAGCAGCCGCTCGACCATGAAATCCAAGTTTTCTCACCTCCCACCTAACTGTCATAGTACTTGCAGTGGATCCTGATGCAGTTTGGAATTCTGTATGATGGCCTGGATAAATGTCTGCCTATTGCACATTACAACCGCCTTCAACTGTCGGCAGTCTCTGTTAGTCAACAGATGAGGTCGGGCTGTACGCTTTTGTGCTGTATGTGCCCCTTCACATTTCCACTTCATTATCACATCAGAAACAGTGGACCTAGGGATGATTAGGAGTGTGTAAATCTTGCATACAGACATATGACACAAGTGACACCCAATCAGAGCTCGTACGGAAAAATATAGATGTTCATTCTTTCCGCATGCTATATAAGAAGGTGGTTCAATGAACCCTCTGCCAGGCATGTAAAGGCGATTTGCAGAGTATCCATGTAGATGTAGATCCAGAAACAAAGATGATGTGACTTACCGAACGAAAGCGCTGGCAGGTCGATAGACACACAAACAAACACAAACACACACACAAAATTCAAGCTTTTGCAACAAACTGTTCCTGATGAGGCAACAGTTTGTTGTGAAAGCTTGAATTTTGTGTGTGTGGTTGTGTTTGTTTGTGTGTCTATCGACCTGCCAGCGCTTTCGTTCGGTAAGTCACATCATCTTTGTTTTTGGATATATTTTTCCCACGTGGAATGTTTCCCTCTATTATATTGATATCATGTAGATGTAGATGTAGAATCACCTGACCACGTTCAAAGTC
Source organism: Schistocerca nitens (assembly GCF_023898315.1). NCBI lineage: Eukaryota > Metazoa > Arthropoda > Insecta > Orthoptera > Acrididae > Schistocerca > Schistocerca nitens. The sequence goes on along the minus strand of NC_064620.1, from coordinate 630,948,192 downwards.
TGTGAGTTCCACGGAGTGCACCATTCTGCTCTCTCGTGATGTCTAATGACTACTGAGGTCGCTGATATGGAGTATCTGGCAGTAGATGGAGGCACAATGCACCTAATATGAACAAAAATATGTTTTTTAGGGGTGTCTGGATACTTTTGATCACATAGTGTATAAGGTTACTGCAGATGAAGTACAGTTTCAGATTTGTAAGAAAACTTGTCTAGCAATCTTAAGTATAAGCAATGGATGAATATCCCTTGTGAATCAACAAAAGAAAACATCTGAAACTCTTGAAGTAAGTTTCTGGGTTTCATTGGGCAACAAAACACTAGACATATATTCACAATAATAGATTTATGTGTAACATGACATTAAAAATTTAATATTTTATTTAAGACTGATGAGGAGGAAGGTGTAACAATTGCCCCAATAAACGAGTGAGGAGAACCAAAAATTTACATGGGCTCATGTAGGAGTAAATAGTTTTCCTATGCAGCAAGTCACTACTCCAGAAAAAAAATCCCAACATGACATGTCTGTGAACAGAACTAAACATTAGTAAGATGTACAATCTATCAGGATAAGTGCAAAGACAGCAACAAGGAACCTCCTGGCCTTGGTATGTGTTGTAAAATATTTTATCAGTTTTAAAATATTTGCTTTACAAAATCACGTAGTGGCACCTTAAGATGAAATTTTCATGTGAGAAATAGGTCAGGAAAAGAAAAAAATACACTGAAGTGCCAAAGAAACTGGTATAAGCATGTGTATCCAAATACAGAGATGTGTAAACAGGCAGAATATGATGTTGCAGTCGGCAACGCCTATGTACGACAAGAAGTGTCTGGTGCAGTTGGTAGATCAGTTACTGCTGCTACAATGGCAATTTATCAAGATTTAAGTGAGTTTGAATGTGATATCATAGTTGGCGTATGAGTGATGGGACACAGCATCTCCAGGGTAGCAATGAAGTGGGAATTTTCCAGTATGACCATTTCATGATTGTATCGTGAATATCAGGAATCTGGTAAAATATCAAATCTCCAACATTGCTGTGGCCAAAAAAGATCCTGCAAAAACAGTACCAATGATGACTGAAGAGAACCCTTCAGTGTGACAGAAGTGCAACTCTTCCACAAATTGCTGCAGATTTCAAAGCTGGGCTATCTGTCAGCATGAGAACTATTCAATGAAACATAATCGATATGGGCTTTGAGAGCCGAAGGCCCACTCTTGTACCCTTGATGATGGCATGACACACAACTTTACAGGTCACCTTGGCCTGTCAACACCAACATTTGACTGTTGATGACTGGAAACATGTTACCTGGTTGGACGAGTCTCGTGTCAAGTTGTATTGAGTAGACGGACACGTACGGGTATGGAGACACCCTCATGGATCCATGGACACTGCATATCAGCAGGGGACTGTTAAAGCTGGTGGAGGCTCTGTAATGGTGTGGGGCTTGTGCAGTTGGAGTGATATGGGACCCCTGATATGTCTCAAAATGACTGTGACAGGTGACACATACTAAGTGTCCTATCTGATCACCTGCATCCATACATGTCCATTGTGTATCCTGACAGACTTGGACAATTCCAGCAGGACAATGCAACCCCCTCCCACATGTCCAGAATTGCTACAGAGTGGCTCCAGGAACACACTTCTGTGTTTAAACACTTCCGTTGGCCACCAAACTCCCCAGATACATTATTAAGCATATCTGGGATGCCTTACAACGTACTTTTCAGAAGACATATCCACCCCCTCACACTCTTACATATTTCCTCCGGCACTACTTCAGACATTAGTCGAGTCCATGCCATGTCATGTTGCTGCCCTTCTGTGTGCTCACGAGGGGGGCCTACACGATATTAGGCAGGTGTACCAGTTTCTTTGGCTCTTCAGAGTAGAAGCAAAACTGAACTTCCATGTTAAACAGGCTAGTACTGCTTACAAGCATCTGAAAACAGACTCAGAATATTCATAAACTAATAATTTTATTGTGTCATTGCTTTCATCAATGGATGCATTGTTTTATAACATCAGACTGCAGTAGTCTTGAGCCATACATGATGTGTTATCAATTTTCCATTTTACAGTACTTTTTACTACAGTTAATGGTAATTTGTTGTTATGGATGATTGATAATGTACAAAACAAGATTTCACATATTATTGTTCTTCTTTATTAATTACTATTTTTTCATGTTACATTCCAATACAAAGGATGTGACAGATCATACACAATAACTGGTCCATAAAATAGTTTGATATATTTTTCCCAAACTCTCATGCCCAGATTATTCTTGGGACCAAGAGCTGGCTAAAATCTGAAGTGGAAAGCTCTGAGATATTTAGCAAGTCAAGGAACATGTATCGGAAAGACAGATTAGAGACAGTAGGAGAGGGAGCGTTCATAGCAGTTGACAAAAATATTTTTGCTATTGAGGTCGAAGCGCAACTGTGAAATTATCTGGTCTCATATAACAGGTGTAGGTGAAGTTATCTGGACACGTATAACAGGCGTAGGTGAAACCAAGTCAATTGGTGGGTGTTTTTCCTGGCCACCCAATTCCACTCTGACAGTTTTAAAGTCACTCAAAGAAAGTCTATGGTCAATAGCACATAAATACCCAGATCATGAAATCCTAGTTGCAGGTGACTTGAACTTATCGAGTATAGACTGGGAAGCCTATGGATTCATTGGGGGGGAATACAGACAGACAGTCATGCAAACCAATTTTGAACACGTTTTCTGACAACTGTCACGAGCAGCTAGCTCGGCAGCCCACATACAATGAAAATATCTTAGACCTCGTAGCTACAAATAGGCAGAATCTTATTGATAATGTCAGTATAGAAAGGGGGATTAGTGATCACAATGTCATTGTAGCAACTATGATTACAAAAGTTAATAAATCATTCAAGAAGGCTAGGAGAGTTTTTCTGATAGACAGAGCAGATAATCAGTTATTAGCATCTCATTTAGACAGTGAATTGGCATCACTTAGTTCCAGTCAGATGGATGTAGAGGAATTATGGGCAAAGTTTAAGCAGATTGTAAATCATGGTCTGGACAGTTATGTGCCTAGCAAATGGATAAAGGATGGGAAAGACCCAACATGGTTTAATAACAAAATTTTGGTGATGCTCAGGAAGCTGTTCAAAAGAGCAAGCACACATTATGACAAGCAAAGGTTAGTAGAAAAAATCTGTGTCTGAAGCATACAACTACTACCACTGTCACTCCTTAGCGAAAGATCTGGAAGAGAACCAGAGAAAATTCAGGTTCTATATAAATTCGCTAAGGGGGTCTAAGGTACCCATTCAATCCCTTATTCACTAATTGTGTGGCAGTTGAAGATAGCAAAATGAAGGCCAAAGTTTTGAATTTTGCATTTAAGAAACCATTTGCGCAGGAGAATCATACAAACATATTGCCATTTGTCCATTGGACACACTCCTGTATAGACAACATATTAATAAGCATTCCTGATGTAGAGAAAAAACTGAAAGATTTGAAAGCAGATAAGTCACTAGGACTGGATGGAATCCCAATTTGGTCTTACAAAGAGTACTCAAAGGCATTGACATCTTACCTAGCTTGGATTAATTGCAACTCTTTCACCCAGCACGAAGTCTGAAGTGAATGGTAAAAAGCACAGGTGACTTCTGTATCTAAGAAGCCTAAAAGAACGTAAAATTACAGACTAATATCCCTAACTTTAGTTTCCAGGAGAATGCTTGAACATATTCTTAGCTCAAATATACTAAATTTTCTTGAGACAGAAGGTTATGCCCACGAATCATCACGGTTTTAGAAAGCAAAATGCAGCTTACCTTTTTCTCACTTGATGTACTGTGAATTATGGATGTAAGGCAACAAGCAAATTTCATATTTCTACATTTCCAGAAAGCATTTGACATGGTGCCCCACTGCAGGTGATTAATGAAGGTATGAGCATATGGAATAAGTTCACAGACATTTTATATGTAATAGAATCCGGTATGTTCTCCTTCACAGTAGACAGTTTATCAGAGACAAGGATAATGTCAGGAGCATTCCAGGGAACTGTGATAGCACTGCTGTTGTTCTCTATATACATAAATGACTTGGCAGACACGGTGGGCAGCAATCTACAGTTGTTTGCTGATGATACTGTGGCATACTGTAAGTTTTTAAAGTTGAGACTGTAGCAAGATACAAGCTAACTTATATAAAATTTCTATCTTGTGTGATGAATGGCAACTAGTTCTAAATGTGGGACAATGTAAGTTAATGTGGATGAGTAGGAAAAACAAACCCGTAATATTCGGATACAGCATTAGTAGTTTACTGCTTGACACAGTCATGTCATTTAAATATCTGGGCATAATTTTGCAGAGCAATAGGAAATGGAACAAGCATTTGAGGACTGTGGTAGGGAAAGCAAATAGTTGACTTCAGTTTGTTGAGATAATTTTATGAAAGTGTGGTCCATCTGTATCTGGTCAGATCAAAGGAGGGCATTGAAGCAAATCAGAGGCAGGCTGCTAGATTTGTTAACAGTAGTTTCAAATATCACACTAGTGTTACAGAGATGCTTCAGGAACTCAAATCGGAATACCTGGAGGAAAGGTGATTTTCTTCCCAAGGAACACTATTGGGGAACTTTAGAGAACCGTCATTTGAAGCTGACTGGTGAATGATTCCACTGCCACCAACACACATTGTGCGTAAGGACAACGAAGATAAGATACAAGAGATTAGGGCCCATACGGAGCCATATAAATAGTCACTTTTCCCCTCCATCTATTTGCAAATGGAACAGAGTACCTATTTCCCTAGTTGCATGTGGTATCAAGATGGAGCCCTCAAAATTCTCTCCTCCTCCTCCCAGTGGAAGGGGTGGGGCACTGATAGGTACTAATACCCAATCAAACAAGAGGGGCTCATATAGCCAGTCTTCCTGATTCAGGAATTATTCAGTGTGGCCATTTATATTAACAGAACACATGCTGCTGGCCAGAATGTGTTTTTAATAGTCAAATGTAAAGAGAGCAGTTTTGAGAAAGTTTTTCCTTTATATATCCAAAAGGATTTAGAGGGAATCTGTGGCTCTTTAAAATCAGTCAAGCACTTGTGTAATACGACACTGTTAAGAGAAAACTTCCCCCACCAAGCAAATAACCTCCAAAATGCTAGATGCATAGGGGAATATGCTATACAAACTGAACTGCACACCTAACTGAACTACAGCTAAGTTGTTGTGATTTGCAGGGATTTGGTTGACATTACCAGAGAAGAACTAAAAGGTGAGTGAACACAAGAAGGCATTGTTGAAGTGCAAAACATAATGAAAAGTGTTGATGATGAGTGAAATCAGACTCGTTTATACTGACTTTCAACAGCATGAAACTTCCAGAGCACATCAAGGTAGGTTCTCTTACCCTAATAATGTAGCCTTATTTTCCTAGTCAATTCACTGTTTTGGGTGTAAGAGAAAAGCCACTTGTGACAAATGTGGTTAGGCCACTGTGTTGTTTATCTCCTCCAAAGTGTGTTAATTGCTCTGGGGAACACTCTTTCTGGAGTAGGAACTGCAGTGTCCTCCTTGAAGAAAGGAAAATTAAAACAATGAAGCCAAAAACATCTATAGGGTCATGCAGCCCCCCACATTCCCTACCTCCTTTGATATTGTTGTTAAAGAGCCAGTCCAGAAGGCCAATGCTGCTTTGCAGTTGGAGGTTGCAAATGCCACCACTTGTACCTACATTTGTCAATGCTTTAGTGCTGTTGCAGTTACTTTGAAGCCTATACCTTCTCCAAGAACATCAGAAAATGACATGGTATCCAATGTTGCAGAGCTCCCTGATCCTCCGAAGTTTCAGTCTGGTCCACCATCCGGTGCTGCAACTACCATCTCTGTGGTTGTAGCTCCACAGCCTCCACAGACAAAAAGATCAATATCAAAGGCAGAGAATCAGCTGCTGATGGAGACCGGAAGTCATCAATCTGATGACATCACCGTCACTCTCTCTGACATCTTTGTGACTAGTCCTCAGAGCCGATCGACCTTGATGTCAGCTTAGGTCACTCGTCTCACCTCTAGATACAGCCTCCACCCACTGCAGGTTCCTGTCCCCAGCGGGAAGACAGAGTGAATGTGCAGCCCCTTGATAATGGCTCCCATACTACAGTGGAACATTAATGGTGTCAAAAACATATGGAGGAGCCGAAAGGCTTAGCACAGGATCACCCCTTATACTTGTGTTAGCAGAAAACACATTTTAAAGTGTCTGATGACCCTGTACTGCATGACTACATGCTCTATTACAAACACTGGGGAAAGGAACAAGGGCTGAACCACTGTGTTTGTCAATAATGCACACCACTCTTCTGCTCTTCCCCTAGCTATTGACCTGCAAACGGTTGGGGTTGAAGTTAATGTGTGTTGGAGGACCACTGTTCGCTCACTATATTTACCTCTGCAAGATGCAGTAGACTCTGAGCTTTAACAGATCTCATAGAACAACTCCCCTGGCAATTTCTCATACTGGGAGACTTCAACGCGCATCATGCATTGTGGGCTTGATATTGACTTGCCCTTGGGGTTGAGTTTTGGAGAGCCTCATGACATCTCATGAACAGTACATCCACAATACACGCACTGCTATTCATTTCTGTGTTGCTACTGGGTCATTCTCAGCCATCGATCTCTCTTTCTCTTCTTCAGTCCTTGCGGACTTCAGTGGGAAGTCACTGATGACCTTCTTTCCAGCGACCACTTCCCACTCCGCATTCATCTACTGGATGGAGCTCTCCCTGAAAGGATGCGGCGATGATGGATAATTTCTGGAGCAAACTGGATGGTGTTCCACCAGCTGAGTGTATTTGAATGCTGCAACAGTGCCCAGGAGTGGGTGTACCACGTCACATGGCTGATCCATGATGCTGCTGACTTCTCCATGCCAAAGTACTCAGGTCATCTTAGGAGGCAACCCGTCCCTTGGTGGTTTGCCGAGTGCCCTTCAGTAATCTGGATCAGGTGTGCAGCTCTGCAGCCACCAAATGGAAGGAAATCTCACAGACTTCAGATCGGCAAGGGCCATGGCTTGAAGTATTATCGTGGAGATCAAGAGGAGGTCGTGGCACGTATTCCTGGGCTTCATCAGCCATTCCACTTGTTCTGCAATACTATGGGAAGCCATTAAAAGGATTTCCGGTAAAGGCAGTTGGTTACCCATAGCAGCACTGTTGAAACAGGGGTGTCTCCAAACAATGCCCAGAGACAATGCTCAGATGATGCCAGAGAAATGCAGTGACTACTGCCAATGGTAGCCATTATCTAGGGTGGTGCTGCTACCATACGATTGTAGAGGGTGGAAAGTTGTTCTTCAGATCCAACAATTCTGAGTGCTACAACAGCCCATTCTCCATGTGTAAGTCAGATCTGGTGCTGTCTAACACTCAGGAAACAGTGCCCGATCACAATCAAATCTGGTACAGCATGGTGCAATATTTGCAAACAGTGTCCAAGGAGATCCTCCCTTGACCCATGGTGGGAGGCAACTTTGACCCTCCTCTTCAAACCAGAAAAGGACCTCGTGTGTCCCAATAGTTATTGGAGCATTGTCTTAACGAGCTGTGTCAGAATAACCCTCGAACACATGGTCAACCATCATCTGGTTCAGATAGTAGAGATGAGGCAGCCCTTTGGCCAATCTCAGTGTGGATTCAGGAGTTTCTTGCAGAACAATGGCGTTTTCCAAGGCAGTGAAACATTAAAACTCTCACTACATTCGTCTGAAATAGGGTGGCAGAGCTGTCAGAAAATCTCCTGCTGCCTGCCGGATGGAAAATAAAACGATATAATAAAACGTGGCACACAGTGCTCTGTATACCACTAGCACCACACATTAGAGGGCCCTCTCACTGGAGTAAGAAGCCACGTGTCATAGGGCTGTGTCTAATGCGCAGATGAGTAAGGAGAACCTCGTATCATCTGCGTGGCTGGAAGGAGGAACATTCTGGATGCATTATGGGCTTTACTAAATGGAGCTTATTGTCTGTGACTTCCAGCCACTCATCTTCCTCTGTACATCAACAGCAACATGATAGCATGCTGGGGGATGGCACACAGAACTAACTGAGGATCACAACATATGTCCTTGACTGCTTCATCTACCCTTTTGCTTCCCACAATACCCATGTTCCCTGCCACCCAGCAGAAAGACACATCCTTCCTCAGCCTTTATAAGTGGAGAAGGGTGTCCTGGATATCCTGAACTAGTTTCTTGGCTCGATACAAGCATTTCAGAGACTGAAGGGCACTCGGGAGTAAAGCAGATGAGGGATTTAGCAGGCATGGCACATCTCATTACTCCAGCATCCTCAGGATCATGGATAATTCAAAATCGAATACAGTGAAATCTGGAGGCAACCAGATCGTGAGGACACAAACTGAGAAGACAGCGGAGCAACCAATGGAGTCCCCCCGTTTAGATCTATCACTGAATAAAGCTATATAGTTTTGGTCCTCATTTAGAATGGTGGAAAAATTGTATGAAAAACAGTAGAAGGAGTCCAATCTCTCCTGTACTGCACTAAATCTAAAATTATGCTAGGTCTCTACAGTAACCAGGGTCCTGCGTATGTCCCGCACCGAGGTCTCCGACACGCACTTCACACAGATGCCAAATGGCCTCGTTGCCCGTGGAAAATTGGTAAAGAAGTATTCCATAGCTGGACAAACAATGGTATGGTTTCCTGGTGAATTTGGAGTAGGAGGAATGCACACGTCTGACGTGTCATGAACAGTTGCCATCCGATGTTAAGTGGCAGTTTATCTCCCACAGCACAGACATTGGGTAAGTGGCTGGTCCTGTAAGCACATGTGGCCAGCCTCATACCTTCATTGCGTATAGCATCAACTCTTTTTCAGGTAAGAAGGCTTTGCTGACCCTACATCGTGTGCCCATAATCCAGTTGCGATCACACAAAGACCCTATAAAACTGTGACGGAAACATCCTATCTGCTCCCTCGGACATGTGGCTAAGACACTTCAAGATACTAGGGGGTCTTTGTCTTCAGGTCCTCGAGGTGTGGTACCCACGACAGTGTGGAGTGAAAAATTTTGTCCAGCAACATCACAGAGTCTTTAAAAGGACAAATTGCGTCCAATAGACACAGGTCGGGTGAATTGAAATACAACGAGAATAATTAAAATGAACACACAAAATTCCTTGCAGAAAATGTAAAACCAGTCTTTGCAACCTACTCTTCGAAACTCTTCACTGTAAGTTCCAACACTATTAGAGGAAGAGCCCCACCGATCGCAAAATAATCAACAAATAAGGAGCTTTGGACAGGACTCTGTGCTGTGGGCTTGATAGTGTTTAGTGGTCATGACAGACTCCAGCAGACAACAGGAGATTTTCTGACAGATCTGCCTCCTATTTTAAGTAATGTTCAAATGAATGTGGTGAGAGTTTCAATGTTTCATGATTTGTCCAATTTGTTTCCTAAAATATTAGGGAGCTTCTCTTAATGTGTTAACAAGGTAACTGGCTTACCCATGGTTGGTTTTTTTTTTTTTTTTTTTTTTTTTTTTTTTTTTTTTTTTTTTTTTTTTTTGCAAGTGGTCAGCCAGTCACATTTCCCTGTGTCTACCTTTTATCTCCTTTGTCATTTTATTTCTGTTATAATCCCAGGCATAGCACCTTTCACCCTTTCTCCACTGTCTTAAGGTGTGTTATCTGGGTCAATGCGAGTGAGGTGTGCGTGAGTGAGCACGTGTCATTTTATAGACTTCCTCATCACTGTGTGACAACAATTTTCGCCATTTTATCCATATTCATTTCTTTTAATTTGTGTAAGGGTACTGATAACCTCATCAATGAGCGTCCATAAACTAAAAGAAAACAGCCCAGCAGTTCCACCAGGGTGTGATAGCTACACCAGATGAGGGGACAACACAGAACAGCCAGCAGGAGTCACAAGTTCAGATCTCTCCTACGGACCAGCTTCTCGAACTAAGCCCAGCTACCAGGCTTTGTGAAAGATGCAGCAGAACATCCGGGTTCGTTCCAGCAGCAAGTCGAGACTCCTGTCCAGAGGGCAGTGAGTTATAACCCGAGCACAGCAGCCGTCTACAACTGACACAACACGCACGCCTCCACACTGGAGGGAGGCCTCTACGATGTAGTCATGTATCACAGGGCTGGCTTCCACAGCAACACATCTGACTGCCTCTGTGTGCCCCTAATTCCAGGTGTTTGAGGCACGAGTTATCCAATGGGGTCACTTGCCACACACTGAGCACCAGCATCGGCCAAGCCGGGTACGTACAAGTTGCAGCGTGCTGGCTGGGTGTGGACGGTGTCTCACTGGTCACCGGTTGTTTCCGTGCAAAATTGGGCATTTATTATTAATTTTGACAGCCAATTGTTTCTTTGGCCTTCGACAGCATGCTATCCCATCTTGCCCTCTGCTGCCTTCCATTGTGACATCGTAGCAGACCCTCCACCCCACATATGGCTATAATAGTAAGATTCCACCTGTTTAATTATTTATACTGTATTTAAATATGCAGTGGTCTTATTCGAATAAAATACAGTTTGTAAGTATTGATAAATGATATTTTATTATGCTCAAGCTATCCAGCCAAATAAAGTGTGGCTTTACAATTAACACTTATCATGAAGGCTGCTCTTTTTTTCACAATTTTCTCAGTGATTGAGTGTAATGGTAACCCTTCATTACAATAATTGTCTTAGTACTATTTCAGCATCGCCAGGTGTCTCGTAACAGGGCCAGAGTAACTCACAGACTGGGAGATATTTGGCAGAGAAGTGAGGAAGGACAACCCATATAGCTGCACATTAGGTTATGTGAGGCTGTCTTCATTATTGCAAAATATCCTACTATTCTTCATGAGCAGCAACTTGACTTTTTCTGTTCATTATGTTGCTTCTTTTCCACATCTTCTTTTATTCTATCCTCTACTTCAAAAAAAAAATTATATTCTTGAACATGTCTTAAGTTTTTCTTCATTCATCATTTTCCTCCTCACATTTGTATTACTTTTATATTGATAATTATCAGTTTAAAACTATCTCATCACAATTAAACAAAAAATTTCTTTCTTGCCATATGTGTTTTGCCTTTGTTATTTGCAAGCTATCTTCAGTGGCTTGGGATATACAGGATGATTAAAAAAAAACATTTACAAACTGGCACGGCACATCAGTCACACAAGGATCGATAATCGTGTAGGAACTAGGGGTCGCAAAACCACAAGAGGGCACTACGATCACAAGTGCGCATTGCTATCCAAAAACGGGCAGAGCACTTGGAGGCCAACGCCATTCACACCGTGGAAGCTTTGAGAGTAACATGGCTAGCTACATGTACCACAAAATGGCTGAGATGCATTTGACTTAAGGTGTAACCAGCTACAACAGATGAGAAGGCATGCCATTGTATTGTGTGAAATATCCCAATAGAAAGGTGATGTGCCACATATTATTTCACGGACAGTTTTGGCGGAAGAAAGGAATCTCAAAAGGGTGCAGCATATTCCGTGAACAAGTACATGAGCTGTATCCTGCACCACTGACATACCCCAATATATATATATATATATATATATATATATATATATATATATATATATATATATATATATATATAGCAGATCTATTTGGCTGCTGTAATCGTGTGTGCCGTTTATGCTCAGTACATCTGTCCTCCACGGTCCTGATAGTTTGACCAATATATGCATATATTGGTCAAACTATCAGGACCGTGGAGGACAGATGTACTGAGCATAAACGGCACACACGATTACAGCAGCCAAATAGATCTGCTATTGCCGAACATTGCTTGGATACTGGTCACCCCATGTTATATAATAACACCGAGATATTGGCATGCACGTCCAGCTATTGGGACAGTGTCATTAGGGAGGCAGTTGAGATTAAATTAGCGAGCAACCTCGTTAACAGGGATGGAGGTTTCTGTTTAAACTCTGTTTGGAATCCGGCTCTCTCCCTTGTCAAAAAACAGAGGAACAGAGTCAATGCTGCCTCACCTGCGAATTCATAGTCTCACTATCGATAGCTCTGACTTTGGTCATCTTTGGTGGCACTAGTGTTCAGTGTGTGTGTGTTATCTTTCCTGCTTCTGTCGGAGAACCGAGGTATTAAATTGGCATGTACGCCGCCTGTCCGTTGCAGTTTGCCTTGAAAATGGCGGGGTGTTCTCCCGCCGAAATATCGGCTGTTGCTGAAAGTGTTACCTGGCTGAATTCCTGGAAGTTATTTGAAAGTTGTATACACCAGGAGAAACTCAGGTCTCACAATTTTGTAGAAATTTATAAGGAGAAATTTATACTATCAGTATGTCACAGATAAGCAGAAAGTATCAGAACTGTTTATTACCTCAGTAAACGATGGCTAAAATGTAAAGCAAAATAGATTAAACACAAATACATATATATTCCAGGTGACCGAAGATGCCTTACAAATAATAAAGGTGAACCATCAATGGCAAGAAAAATTGTTTTATTTGTTTATGATTAGACAGTTCTGAAGAAATTATTAACAACATGGAATTAAACACAACTGAGGATGACAAGACATGAAATAGTTAATGGTGTATTACTTCTGCTTGTGATACATTGTTTTTTATTCCATAAGTATTTCCAGGAGACCACACTGTTGCCATCATTTCCTGAAAGTATTTTTCATTATTTGTTAAAACATCAGTTTCATTTGTGGACAGCATACATAACCATTCAGCAAGACAGAGACAATACGATCCAATATCTAGAACCTTCATGACTTTCACTGTGTAGGTTCATTAGTACACCTTACCTTTGAGCAACAATAAAATTTAAGGCAAAAACTGAACAACATTTTATTAAAAATAATATTTAGTCAGTAAAAATATTAACAGGGTATGAGGAAAAAGGAATGTTTTCTGCACATCAGTTTAAAATGATACAAGTGAGACTAAATATTTCATTTGCATTTAAGTACAAAAATTCTATTTCATATCACATCTATGCACAAATTATAATTTTGAAAAAAAATAAACAATAAATAAATAAAATTTGTTACATTAACATCAACATGTAAGTTTTCTGTATATTTACAATGCTTACTCCTTATACAAATATTTTCTTGAAAAAATATATAATTATTTGCATGAAAATCTCATATGTAAAATGATTTCTTTCACAACAGCACACTTCACTTCAAAAGTCACATCTGTCCTCTTATTACACACACGCACATACTTCTCACAAAATATTTCAAGGTACACAGGTGGTGGTAACCACAGTGATCCCTTCACACATTTCTTTCTAACGGTTCACATACAGCTTTCATTTCCATAAATTAACAACCATGAAAACAATGGATAATGAGCAATGATTCAGATCTATAATACAAGTAACTTATTTTGCAGAGTTTGGAAGACTTATGAGCCGTTTCTCACCTATACATTTATAATTATATACACAACACTGCCAATGACAGCAAATAACATTTATATAGCAAACACTGTACATATATTTGTATAAGACTCAGTACAAAACAGTTGGCACACTCATCAGAAAAAAATGCTGCAACTATGGTTTTATAAAATTTCAGCAATACAAAGATGTTCAATTTTTACTAATTCAGCACTCTACAAAGTGAAAACACAAATAAAATTTATACACTGGTGGTTCCTTTGTTGCATAAAATATTTGATGTGCTTGCCAGATAAAAAGTGTATGCAATATTAAGTACATCTGCCACTGCAGCACTGGCACCAAAAACTGGTAACTGCTTGCAAGATTTTTCCTTTTAATATATCCAAGCATACAGTTGTTTGAAGCATAAAGAATTCAACACTCTTCATAATATTTCACACATTAAAGTAATGTAACATTCTGCTAGAGTGTATTCATTAACTTTCACTGTATACCTTCTAGATAAAAAAAATTTCTTTCTGTACCAAGAATGTTTTGTTTTATGGGGGCATCTTGGTATTAAACTGTCTGATGTTGATTTCTTATTGTTGCTTATATTTTACAGCTGCAGCATTCACACAGTCCAATCTCCAAGTATTTGAGCATTGATCATTGTCAAACAGACCACAGCACACATCCAACATTAAAAATGTTACAATCAGTCTTTTGCACAGATTTTGCGCAAAAATGTGCACGAGGTATCAACAGTAAACTGAAAATGAATATCATTTTCTCCTAAGATGCACTGTCATTCTTCCCTATGGCCTGAAAGGCAGTAGTTAATGAACAACAAAGAGAAATGGCAATATTTTTGAGCTATCATCTGGGGACAAAACAGTATTCTTTTTCAGTAATTTTGCAAATCACAATTCTGTTGTTGTTTCTACTGGAGACCTATCCCCTAAATATGTAAAGCCTAGATGAGAATAATCTTTCTTCTCTCTGAATGTCACATTCTCATTCGTAGCACTGGCATTCATATGGCTGGAATTGTCATCAGACCTAGAAAGATAAAACAGGGATTTAATGTTGAGATAGCACAGCTAGCACCACATATTACAAACTATAAAAGTTATCACAAGGAAACCCATTTTATTCTATATTAGAGCTCCTCTGTTATAATGTAGGTATATCGTTACCACAACCTTCTCCTATGAACCACAAACTATTGGAAAAACTAACATGGAACATTTCACAAACAATCATTGTGAAAAAACAAGTTATCAGTACAAAATAAAATATAGTAATCTGATATTGAACTCTAAACTGCACAATAGTTTTGTCATTGCACACTGGCGTAGAGACACAGAAATCCAACTCATAGTGTTGTTGTTCTAGCATGGACAGCCTCCTAATGCAGGACTATTTCATAGACTGGAGGATCATGCATTTATGTAAGAAAAGGAACACAGTTTACAGCATTGGTATAGTAAGTAAAGACAAAGACTGTGCAGTAGCAACTATTGAATTAACAGGGCTTAATACAAACAAGAAATCAATCATTCTGGAGTGTTTCAATAAACACAATAATTTTGTGTCAAATACAACACATATGAAACTAGAAGTGCACCTCATTAACATCCTTCACAGATTTTTGATGTCCCCATTAGTCAATAGTGTAACCAAGGTAACTGCAATGACTATATCAATAATTGACCATGTGGCCACATGGGAAAAGTGTGATGTAGCTGTAAAACATTTTGGGCTCTCAGATCATTTCTGCCAAACAATAACAGTAAAATCAGGTGTGGAAAAATCCCTAAACTGCAGGCAGATTTATCAGAAATCATAATGCAACCTTTCTCAAAAGAAAATTTGGATGGAATGTATAAAGAAACTAATGTAATTGCAAAAATTCTCTAAGTTCAACATAATTTAACTTGGACTTTTAAAAGACATTTCCTTAAGTACCTATGTCAGTGCCAATGTCTCACAAACACAAATGGATAACAGCAGGTACTGAAAAATCCTTCCAAGTAATTATAAACCTCACTTCCAGGGAAAATAATCATAATGAGAAAGAGTTATTAAATTTCTAGCAAAGGTACAAATTGATTTATGAGAGGGTGCTGACTGATGCAAGAAAGTCATTTAACAACAGAATCATGTACAAAGCAGAGAACAAAAACAAAGCAGTGTGGGATTTCATTTAAAAAAGAAGCAGGGATAGACAAGTAAAAGCATAACAAGATACTGATAAAGTAGGAGGATAACATAAAAAATGACCCATGCTATGTAGCAAACTATGTGAATGAAACTTTTTCAAGTATTGTACAGAAATTACAATAAAGACTCCCAAAAACAAATGTAATGGTTATCAAATAACTATGCAGTAATACAGTGATGTTATTCCCAACCATGGAGCATGCAACTAGTAAAACCTGTTCAAGACCTAAAAACTAAAAAGCCAGTAGGCTTACATGAGGTATGGATGTGTGTGCCAAAACAGAACATACATACACGCTCCATTAACAAACATAATCAATGCATAATTTCCACAGTAAACTTTCTATGATATTTAAAAGAGGTAAGAGTTATGCTTCTGTTAAAGAAAGAAAATGCTGAAGATGTAAAAAATTAATGGCCCATCTTCCTGCTGTCATCATTTTCAGAACGAACAGAATCAATTACAAATGACAGATCAATGAATTACTTAAAAAATACAATCCTCTAAGTGAATCATAGTTTGGGTTCCAAAGTGGTAGAAGTAGAGAATCAGCTAAAGTAAAATTTCAAAAACTGACACTTGATGCTCTTGACAAGTATGAGTGTGTCACAGGCACATTCTTACATCTTTCTAAGGCTTATGATACTGTTGCCCATCAGATTCTATTAAACAATTAGAAACATTAGGAATAAGAGGCATAGCTAGCAACTGGTTCCGAAAACACCTAACAGACTGAGTACAAATAATAGAACAGAAACCTCAAATAAGGTTAAACTTCAAATGAAAGACTTATCAGAACCAAAATCTATTTAATATTTGAGTTCCACATGCTGGCATATTGGGACCAATATTATTCCTGGTATATATCAATTAGTTCCCCAACAGTATAACATGGAATGAATAGACTGCTACTCATCCCATACCAGATGAGGTGTTGAATGGCAGACAAACACATTGAAAGAAGACCACTTGATGTTATCAGCTATCACACTGCATATTTTGTCAGATTTAAACAACATGCACACACATTCAAACATGCGTAACTCACAAACGCATGGCATTGTTATCTCTGGGTGCTAAGACCCAACTCATACCTTAAAATCCAGAAACGAGAATAGCCACGTATGTGTAAGTTATGCTTGCAAGAATGCATGTGTGTTTTGTTTGCACATGATAAAGGACTTAGTGCAATAGCTGATAATATCAAGCATTCATCTTTCAATGCACCTGTCTGTCACTCAACACCTCCTCTATGTTGTAAGTAGGAATCTATAAGTTTATATTTCATCCTGGATTACACATTGTTGTTAAGCTTAAAAAAATCTGGTTGGCCTGATACTTCATGAAAATCATTGACTCTGCAAAACTACCAAAAATACAAAAGGGGGCAAAGGTGTTTCCAATACTTAAACCAGGGAAAATGACAGAAGGCCTGAAGAACTTTAGACCTATCTCTCTACTGTGTATAGCCTACCAACTGCCTGTGAGGGTACTGAACTTGAGATTAAAGCTGCTTATCAAAAAGGTGCTGCAGGTGGAATAAGTTGTTTCTGGAAAAGTAAGGACCACTGTGACCAATTATTGATGCTGACCACATATGTAGGAAGAGGTTGCCAAGATGCAAAGAAGATTAGAGTAATGCTACTGGTTCTATCAACAGCATATGACACAGTCTGTATCAGAGGGCTTTTAGGTAAACTCACAGAAGTCACCAAATGCAAGCAAAAACTGAATATAGTGAAATCTCTGCTATTGGTGAGAACTTTCAGAGTCTACATACGCAGTGTTAGAACACTTCACAATGGCCTGCTTCAAAGGTCAGTGCACAGTCACATACATTTGCCTTCGCTGATGATTTAGCAACTGTCACACAATCACAGTCATTTGAACAGCTCGAAGTTACTCTGAATAGTGATTTATATACTCTTTAGGAGTATTATACCAAATGGCACTTCAAACCAAATCCTTCCAAATCTGTAAGTATCATTATGTATCTCAACAATGAAGAAGGTAACAGGAAGTTCAGCCTTAAACTCAAAGGAGAGGCAATTAAACATGAAAACACCTCTAAATACTAAGGAGTTAAACTTAACCTAGAAGAAGTGAATCAAGAACTGAAATCAAGAAACTCTATACTGGCCAAACTAGCATGCAACTCACAGAGAAGCAATGCAAGTACACTGTGTACATCAGCATTGGCACTGGTACATAGTACTACAGAATACTATGCCCCACTATGGGCAATGTGTACCCACACAAAAAAAAGCTGTTGTGGAGCTCAAGTCATTGATGAATATCATAACTGGCTCAATGGCACTGACCCCCACAACTTTCCTACCAGTGCTGGGGAATGTCCAACCACCAAACATCACATGCAAAACTGCAATGAAAAACCAGTGGAAGGAAATGTCAAACCAGAGTGATCTCCCAATTCATTATGATTTTGCACATGACAGATCAGCTGAAGTTGTGGACGTGTGTCTGGAAAACCAATCACAGACTAAAAGTTTTTGAAGAAGAATGTGACTACCAGCACTGCAAAGTAATACCCCATAAAATGGATCCCTTATTGCTGACAAGACCAAACGAGATCCTGGTCCTGACCTTCTGAGATGATTCTCAACACGATTAAACAGAATATGGTCACAGTAAAAGCTTATTGGCAAACGATCTTTTCTGTGAGTGTGGTGAACCTCAAACTATGGACCATATTTTAAATTGTGTAATTTATGATACATTATTTGGTTCATTATGATTCATATTTTTTTTGTTTTGTGGAGTATTATTTCTCATTAAGCAAAATTATACACTTCTTTTTAATTGTGTTCATCATTTCAAATGAATATATTTCACTGAGAATTTTACCTACATCATGTAAGTACATTTACCAATCAATTATGCTCATCAAAAATAACACTGATAATTACTGCACAAACTTCTCTTTCCATAATCATGGAACAAGATCTAGACTTAACTTACATTTACCATGAAAGAATAAACATACAACTCAAGACAACATTTGCTTCCATGGAATAAGATTGCACAATAAATTGCCAAAGAGATAATTCAAACAAATTTATTTACAAAGGTAGTTAAAAATACCAGTTAAGCAATAAATTCTACACGTGAAGGATTACTTAGCTAAAACAGAGTAGATGTTTGGCAAAATTTAACTGAAGCAAATTATAATAATAATAACCTTACTCACAAAGCTCAGCATACTAATAACTTATCGCTTTGAGCTCAACATCTCACTCATTATGGAGGGATACTAGATCAGTTTTCCAGGCTAGCAGAGGGGCAGATGCAGACACATATGGAAACCAAGCACCATCAGTATGCTCCTGATATCAGCTTACAGTGTGTGTAGTGTTACATCATAAAATAATATGTGTGCAGTGTCTACAGTGAACTTCTTTGCAAAATAGTAGTGTACACCAAGGATAAAAACAAAGAAGGTGGTGACACCGTTTTAAAAAGACTGCCCATGTGTTCAGAAAGACAAAGGCTCCAACCTTCATCCAGCTATTCTGAGTTTATCTTATCTGGCAGGGATGTACAAAGACCCTAATCTCAGTTTTCTGTGGAATCCCCATATTACTTCAGGAAATGCCAGGATGTTTCCTATTATAATACCAAAATCAACAGCCTGTCTCATTCTTTTCAAACTGGACGTGCATGTAAGTAAATGCCTGTGAATACAAATTAGATGTTTTCAATTGCTCTTAAACTGTAATACCATGACACATCTACTGTTCTTGTAAAGTTGATCCTGAGATGAATAAACTTACTGCTATGACACCTAACTGTCATCTGAGATATAACTATCAAGTTAGGAGAGCTACATAATGAAAGGTAAGATCCATATACGAGTAGGTAATACACTTATTCAGCAATACCTGTGACAACATGAGTACCTCTCACTCCCCTCCAAGGGGCTGTTGATGGGAATGAGTGTATAAAGAGTTCAGAAGGAAGATGAAGTGTAAGTGGTCTATCAGCACAACAGCCCAAAGGCATTTTCATGATGATTGTGTCCATCCTAGTACAAGTAGAAAGTGCGCCAATACAGTTAAGAGCTCCAAGAGTTCCCATTTCCTGTGATGTCATTGTATCCTTCTGAGGGATAAGAACCGAAAAATAGGTAAATACTTTTTGGTAATATTTTATGAAAGTAGAAGGCAGAGCATAATTTTAAAATCCCAAGACATGGGAAAATGACATGGCTGGTTGTTCGGCAACAGTGGTTTGTCAGACTTAGTGGTACCATCCTGGTAGACAGCCAGGACACTAAAGGATTACTGATGCCCATAAATACGGTGCATTTTATCCCATACTTGAGAAAAGGGTGTATATGTCTGAATAGTCACAGATACAAATCGTTCCCAACAACACAGCAGACCTGGGCAGAGAATCTTTCGAAGGTGATAAGCGTATCCCTCGATGGATGTTGTTTACATTTCTAGAATGCCTGTCTGTAATTTTTTAATGGCCATGGCTACTTCATGTTTCCACCAAAGTACAGATTTCTAGTGGTGGGGACTGAGGTGCTACTTACTTCTGCTACTTGTAATATCACAGTAGTGTTCCAATGGAGGATAACTTCACTTATCTTATGAGATATGACATCAGGATTTAAAGAAATGATGAAGTTACACCAAATGGCAATTTTTAAATTCCATAATGGAGACCACTCTGAGGTGGAGAAGGAACAATTCAAAAGTGGTCACTGTCACATAAAGCATCATGTGCTTTCCAATAAATAGATATGAGAAAGATGGAGCTACAAATTGATAAACTGATAGCTTGGGAGGTGCCATGTGCTGGGCTAAAATGAGTGGGAGACCTGAAATTTAAAACACAAACAGTAAATGAAAAAATAAAACCTGTTCCAGTAGATTGTTACCCTGAGGAAGGTTTGTGAAATTTAAATGAGGAGGAATGTACGTACTTTGAAAATCTAATCAGTGATCATCCATTATGTGTTCGCAGAACACTTAGAAGATGTGACAAACCCACTAAACAGACAGCCTACATTACATTCTCAGCTGGAATATTGCTGTGCGGTATGGGATCCTTACCAGGTGCGATTGACGGAGGACATCAAAAAAGTGCAAAGAAGGGCAGCTCGTTTCGTGTTATCGTGCAATAGAGGTGACAGTGTCGCTGTTATGATACGTGAGTTGGGGAGGCAGTCACTGAAACAAAGGCAGTTTTCCTTGCAGTGAGATCTATTTACAAAATTTCAATCACCAACTTTCTCTTCCGAATGTGAAAACATTTTGTTGACACCCACCTACTTAGGGAGGAATGATCATCATAATAAAATAAGAGAAATAAGAGCTCAAATGGAAAGATTTAGGTGTTCCTTTTTCCCATGCACCATTTGAGAGTGGAATGGTAGAGAAGTAGTATGAAAATGGTTCAATGAACCCTGTGCCAGGCACTTAAGTATGAATTGCAGAGTAACAATGTAGATGTAGACCATGTAGATGTAGATTCCCCTTTGCATGCAGATAAACATTTGTATATGTATGACTGACACTTTCAATGAAGTATCCAATGGTATCTGTTCACAAAAATTTGTCTTGTGAACCAAAGTAAAAATCCCACCCAATGCCCTTCCAAGATCAATTCAAATTTTATAACAGACTGTGTAATGACTGAGACTAAGAGAGTAGTTTGTTGAGAATTGTATTCCTCAGAGAGCTATCCAGCTGCAAGGTAAAGTGTCATTAGTTGTCTAAGTATAGTGATCATGCAAAAATAACCATTGCCGTTCCATGCATTGTGTGAATTTTCAAGAGCAAGTGACAGTGGTGAAAATGTATATTACGTTTCAATGTGAACAAATATTACCTGTCTGAAGGATTCTTGTCAGTCTGCACAATTTATTTTAGCTGCTCACATGCAAGGATCTTGTGCCATTAGGGTTAACAGATATGTCTGTTCCTTTCTTTTTTTACTCCTTATTTTTCACTGTATTATGAGGTTTTAGTTCTAATAGGATACTAATGGGTTTCTGATACTGAAGATAAATGGGCTATCCTATGGCCAACTATTGTGCCTCCTTGATCCACTGAGCGTAGTTGGGATGTGGGCAGTTGGTAGTTTGTGCGATGTGTGAGGGTGCGTAGTGGTATGAAAAAGGGGAAGGGGGGAGGGGGGACAGCCTTCCCAAGAGAGATCACCTTGTATAAAAATGTTCAACATTGTACTAGCAAACATCGTTACATGTATGCTTCCCCAACCAGTAGATAATTAAACAATTACGGGACTAACAAGGAATCAACAGATACATTTGATCTAGACACATGGTCATTACATATTCTGATCCACATGCTTGTATGTGTAGCCATGTGTCACTCAGTGTTTTGATACGACACAAAAATATCTTTTGTATCCCTCTAGCCTTATATGTCAACATGACACAGGATACATAATTTTTGGTGAATTATTAATTACCAACAGTGAGCAATAAACTGAATGTTATGTGATGTCAGAGTGACTTTGTGAAGAATGATGGAAAGACTCTTCATGTGCAGATATTACTCACTCAAGTGTCATTCCAAGGATCTACGATGGGCAGTGATTCCCCTACAAGAAGTGGCAACATAACCTCACGCCATGTGAACCGCAACACGAGCAACACCTGGGATCTAAGCGAATGACCACAGGAGTCCATTTCCAGTAGCTCACCAAACAGCTGGACATCACTGCTTCATATCAACAGAGTATGAGATGTGATGACACAACCACAAAGACAGAAACCTGTGTTTCCCCAGTCTTTTAGTAGAAGTCCATGCCAACTTGTTAGTGCACTGCAAAATTTCAACTGAAGCTTCTGTATTATTATTACATAAGTTTACATTTGTCACTGTGACAAACACCCAGTATGTTTCTTAGCAGCCGGTAATGGTGTTGAACTGACAATGATGCAGTTGTCTTTAGTATTTTAGCCTTAGCCAGGTGACAGATAACATAGGGAATTTGTGCAAAGATTTTGACAAAGAGGATTGGGTTGTTGTAGTAGGTGGAATGGGGAACAGCCTGGCTAATGACAGAAATTACGGCACTAGCAGAGACAAGGATGAAATAGGAGTACTGACTACATGCAAATGTGAGTTTTGAGGTGGTCTTGCAGCGCCATGACCAGTCCTGGATAAACACTGCTGTGAGCTGTGTGAACACTGTGTTGAATATGCTGCTGCAGACTGAAGTGAAATCTCATACAAGTGCAGTGCCTGTTGTAACAAGAGGGAGATGGGGATATATTAGACATAGCATAACCTGCAAAGGAGAAATATAGGTTGGCTGATGTTCGTGCAGAATATGAATGAGGGCCACCATCACACGAAGCAAGATCTCTGTGGTTACTGGTGTCAGAGGGACACTTTTTTAGGATAGAATAAGGATTCAGGCAGCCTGTTTTAAACAAGTCAGAATCACAGAAGAGCCTCACAACACACTTAACAATGTACAATTATGTAAGGTCAATTTCATCAGAATTTTAAAGGATTGAGTAATACAGTAGAAGAACTTGTCTCTTTGGAAAATTTAGAGAGCTCTGAAAAGATAAGATAACCCATGCCTATCTGAGCATCACATAACCATATGATTACGTATGTTACATATAAAAGATTACACTCTAGCATATCACTCATGTAGAACTAATACAGGAAAAGGAGGAGTTGTTACACACTGTATATTAAGACAGAAAACAAGTTCAAAAACATTGAGACAAGTAGATCTTGTAGTGATCAGCACAAAGAAGTGTGTGCTTGTGAATTAATACCGAAAAATTGTTCACACTTAATTGTAACTGTACATAGGTCCCCACTGCAAAATTTTGAACTGTTTATGAGGCATTTTGCTTGCTATGGTATCTGTCAGACAGCAGCAAGCAGTTAAAAGTCTGTAGTGGCTCATGTAGATCTTCTAAAGGATTCTGATATGAACAATGATCTGTAAACCTTTCTGGATTCTGCTGTTTGAACTCTGTAATTAACTTTCCAACATTGATGGATAAAGACAGCATGATCGTAAGTGATAATGTTTTCTTTGCTGCAGCTCAAAGCAAGAAAATAACTGTTTACCCAGTAACAAATGCTCCCTCTGACCATGATGCACAGTTAGGATAAAAGAGATAGTGCCATTTTTTAAATGACAATATACAAGAGATGGAATGGGAAGAAAATTCATAATGAACCAAATGCTAACATTAAATTTAATCTATCCCATGGTAAATTCATATCATTATTTTAAAACAGCTTTCTGCATAACCTAATCAGAAAGGATGTTAAACAGCCATGGATCATTGAAGGAAAGAAAAAGGGAAATGTATCTGTTGGCAAGAACAAATAGTGATGCTGCAGCAGTTGTACACTACAAAACCAACTCAAAATTACAAAGAAAATTATTAAAAACTCAAACAGCATGTATGTAATACAAGAAATCAGTAATTTCAACAACAGACTTAAGGCTACATGGAATGTAGTGAAATGAGATCCAGGACAATCACCCACAGAATAGGATAGCATCACTATTCAACTTATGGGGGCCTATAAGTGATGAGTAACAGGTAGCAATATTTTAATAATCATTTCTTAAATATGGTAGAAAGTATGTGGATGAACAGTTAAAGAGAAAAATCACAGCAGTGTGTTGAGGAAGCAACTCTCATAAAATTCGGTCATATTCTTCGTAACTTCTGCTTCTGAAGTTAAGAAAATGATATATTCTCTTAAAAATAGAAGCACATCTGGATTTGATAGTGTTTCCAATAGAGTACTAAATATTTATGTCCATATAGTAAGTCTATCTTATCTGAAATATATAATGCATGACTAACTCATGGCATTTTTCCAAAGAGACTGAAATATGCTGTTCTTAAACCCCTCTATAAGATAAGTGATATCATTTTACAAAATTTTTGAGAAGGTGATGTATTCTAAAACAATACCTCACCTGAGCACCAATAATATCTTCCAAAAATCACAGTCTGGATTTCAGAATTGTTCTACTGAGAATGCCGTTTATATGAAGTTTTACATGCGTTAAATTACAAAACTACACCAGCTGGTGTTTTCTGTCACCTCTCTAAGGCATTTGACTGTGTGAGTCACAATATTCTCCCACATAAATTAAAGTTTTATGGGATTGATGTTATAGCCAAACAATGAATAATATCATAACTAACCAAAAGAATTCAGAAAGTTGTTCTTAATAGTTTAAGCAATGTAGTCTGAGTACATTATTCTGACTGGGCAGACATCATATGTGGGATTCCCAAAGCATCAATCTTAGCTCCACTATTGTTCCTCAGATATATAAATGATATTCAACGTAATACACAACAACCAGGATTAGTTCTTTTTGCAGATTAAACTAATATTATAATCAATCTGAGCATGCATACAGCAACAGATGAAATGGTAAACGATGTTCTTAAAAGCATCGTTTACTGGTTTTCTGAGAATGGCCTCAGCCTCAGTTTTTTTATTGTATTTTTATTTTTTTTTAATAAAACAAGGACACAACAGATTCAGTTCTGCACATCTAGAGGTACTAAACCAATTTTAAGTACAACACATGTTGACAAAATAACAAATGATAGTTTTTGGTGCCCATATTGATGAGAATTTTGACTGTAAAAAGCACATTTTAGAGCTCCAGAAAGAACTTAGTTCAGCTACATTTGCACTTAGAATCATTGCAAATCTTGGTGAAATACACGTCAGTAAGCTGAAATATTTTGCATATCCTCTTTCGGGAGTAAAGTTCTATGGTAACTCATCTTTAAGAAGAAAGTCTTCATTGCTTCAAAAGATGCTGTAAGGACATCTTGCTGACATCTGTTTAAGGAGTTCGGCAATCTGACTACCGCTTCACGGTATATTTATTCCCTCACACAGTTTGTTGTAAATAATCTATTGCCATTAAAAAAGGAATTGTTCTGAGAAATAGTGAGCTGGTACTCTTTTTGTGGAGTATACAGTGTGTTGACGATATTTGACAAGTTACGTGACAATATTTGGTGTTGAAGGATTGAGTTGCTCTGTGAGACATTCTGAGTCAACATGATTTTAACGCCATTGGGTGTGAGTTTTGATCTGAAGTGTAGTTAATTTTGGAATACATAATTACAGTGAAGAATAAAGGGGATAATGCCTCTAGTTGAGAGCCATCACCTTCCATTTTGCCTTGTAGTTTATGTTGGGGATGTCCAATTTTTCTTTTTTCTTACACAAACTGATTTTAAACTGTAGAATGCAACTTTCTTTACGTCCACTGTCTCACTGAGATGACCAGGTCAGATCTTTCTGTTACAGTCTACAGTATTTATTTTTGTCCTTTGTTAACCAGTACACATTTATATTAGGAAGAACACTGGAAAATTTTCTGCTTCATACCTTTGATAAACAGGATTTGATATGTGAGGAGAATCCTGACCCATGATATTGTGCTCACTTTCATTCCTGTGATGCCCACCTCCCGCTATACTGGAGGCACGCGCTGTTGTGGCAGCGTCAGAACTTACGGGACTCTGCTGGCCTGTAAGTGTTATAAACATGTCATTTCTTTACCGTTCTTTCTCTGAAACTGAATAACATTACAACATATGCAATGGATACACATATATAACTTGGAATCAGAGTTAGTGGCCAACCAGCATTTACTTCCAGTAGAGGCAATAGACACATTTAAAAGTGACAAACTAATTCTACCTTTAGGAACTATCAGTTTCATTGGTTAGAAATGAGAGGACGGTCTGTCAGACCCCAGCATGGGAGGAGCCTGCCTGCAGTGGCAATAAGCAGGAACTGCATCACACTCTCACAATGTCCCGGGGTCTGACTGACCTGCCATTCCTTTCTAACCCATGAAACCGATAGTTCTGAAAGCTAGGACTAGTTTTTCTCTTTTAAATGCATTTGTAACCACTGGCCAGCAATTCTGTATGTTTACAGTTTTCTGTTTCTTAAGTGAATTTCCCATTTGATACAAACATAAAATAATTGGTAGGAGATACCTATGCTGTCACCATTTTCTTTTGTTATGTAGCTCACATTGTCTAAACTGAAAGCATGATTTTTACTGCTAAAATCCAGCTGTAGATCATTGTAACTGTCGCTGTCATCCAGTGGGACACTCATCTGCAGAACCTGAAATGTGAAAAGTGTGTGTTGTACAATGCTGATGTGAGACCTGCATTTTGTTTTCTAGTGAAAGGTCCAGAACCATCAGAATACACAAAACTGAAGCTTTCATCTGTGATGTATACAGCTGTGGCACATCAACTTAATTGTTAGTAGTTAAGGCCCTAGCTATCATTAACCGTTAAGTTGATGAGCCACAGCTGTGTACACTATTATTGTTATTTGTGAATAACTGTGTAATAGAGATTTTAAAAAAAAATAAAACTGACATTATGTCAACAGGGAATTTGTTGCAACAAACATTGGAGAACTACCACACTGCTTATAAAATACCATTTGTTCGAAATCTACACAATCTTACATTACTAGCATCAGTTTGTCTCAAACAGCAATAATTCTGATTTGGTAAAAAGATCAATTGAGAAATAATTCAACCTTAATATAGACTAATAGAGCCTGAAGAACTTATTATTTTCCACCTGCTTCTAGTCTGTCACCAAGTTTCTTAGCGAAAATGAACATTGTACATATATTTAAGAATATCGTTTAATGGAATGGAACATCTGACTTTTAAGGAAGGTAATACAATCAATGTATGTTTTTATATTCCTCTTTAAACTTATCATTCTTACTATAATGGAATATGAATTACTTTACAAAGTACACAGTAATGAGCAACTGAGTCAGCGGTGCCTGCTTTGTTGAAGCAGAGCATTTCTACCGCTATAGAAAATGGAATAGTTCAATTTGTTATTTTATTCACTCATTGCCAGTTCCTGTACTAGCTCTCAGTATGAGATTCAAATACATGATGAGAGAGAGACACACAACACCAGCATACCTGATGGAACCATAATTATGGGACTCCATGTTTCAGAAGATTGTGCGGGCTTTTCACACATCACCGTGTCAAGGATGTATTGAAACTACCTTGATGTGGAAAAAATCTCTGCAGCCGGAATCAACTGCCCCAATGATAAGCATCACCATATACAAAATAATTTTGTCGATTCAACAGAAGACAACAACAACCATCTAGACCCTCTTCCTTGTTACTGATTACAGAAGATACAGCCTCAAATGTGTATGTTTAATCCATGTGAACCTTTGTCAGCTGCATATCACAGGATGCAGATGTCAGTATGGGCAAAGAAGCATTGTTGGGGGATTCTCTATGCTTGTAAGTAGGTCACCTGTTCCAATGGGTACCTAGGACACCCTATGCAAAGAATAGGTAGCCCCTGTCTATTTGTTCAGTAAATGGCTGCATGCTTTGGACACAGGTGATGACATGTTTGAAACAATGTTCCACTGTACCAAAAAATGGAAAATCCAGTATGGAATGTAACAATACGAGAGAAGGAAAGTTGCTACTCACCATATAGCGGAGATGCTGAGCCGCAATAGGCACAATAAAAAGATTCACACAATTCCCTGCAATACATCCTACGTTCCCGTAACCCTCCTGGCCTCAACCTTTGTTAGCCACTGCCGTCACCCATCCAGCCTCCCCCCCCCCCCCCCCCCCCGGCTCCCATTCCAGCACTACACAGCCGTCATTTCACTGCCACACCCAATCTTTTGATTTACTTTTATTTTTATTTCTCTCTTTTCCACTACTTACCCTCTCCTCCCTTCGCACCTTCTCCCCTGTCCTCCATCTAAACTGCAACACTTCACTGTCCGCCACCCCCACCATACTATCCCTCCCCCTCCCCGTCCCAGCCTCCTCCTTACCCCCACCCAGTCACCACTCCCATCATGCACTGGTGCTGCTGCTCACAATGTAGTTTCAGCTCTCTGAGACTGCAGACGTGTGTGCAAGTTGCGCTTGCATGAGTGTGTGTGTGTGCATGTGTGTATGTGTGTCTACTACTGACAAAGGCCTTAATGGCCGAAAGCTATGATTGTGTGAATCTTTTTATTGTGCCTATCGCAACTCAGCATCTCCGCTATATGGTGAGTAGCAACTTTCCTTCTCTCTATTGTTACATTCCACTGTACCAAGGATTTCAAATTGAGCTGTGCAGTACACCAGTGTTTTGCAGCTGGTACGTCTGGCACCTAGTAATGACATCACATTCACCATTCCACTGCTGGGCTCACAACTTATCTTGTTCTCTTCTTTCTGATCTTTCATGCTGCATTACACTACAGTTGCAACACACTACATACAGACTCCTATTTAACAAAACAAAAGAAAAATCCACATGCCCTTCAGCCTTTCTTCACAGTTCGACACACACACACACACACACACACACACACACACACACATACACAAACACACACAGCCCAAGTTGAATTTGCTATAATTTAATAAGTCCAATCATTTACAACTCATTAGCTATATTTAGTTTTCTATATATTTATTGAATATTTCTATATATTGATTGAAAACCTTAAGTATTACACAAACCTGAGTTTCATATTCCTTAAGATTTGGTTCAACAAACACTGGATCATATCTCGGCACAACATACATTCTTTGCATTCTTTCTTTATAAGCTTTGTACCTGTAGAGCAGAAAAAAGTATTGCTTACAGGAACCATTATAGTGAATTTGTTGGTATCATACATTACTAGCACTACACTTATGTAATATATCATTTCACAAAGCTTTCAGAGTACATTAATTAATAGCCCATATTGTTGACTCATGTCTCCTTATGCCATTCTTTGGCGGTTTTTTCTTTATCCTTATTTTAAAAAAAATAAAAATAAAAAAATTGCTTTCAGTTGGTACATACCTCAACCATGAGATGCATATGTATATTGTTCCAGTTCTGCTTCATATTTCTATTTGCTATTCTTCAATGATTGTTTCCTTTACTCTAATAAAAAAAATAACAAACTGCTTTGTATTGGTACATACCTTGACCATGAGATACATATGTATATTATTCCAGCTGAGCCAAGTATGAAGATTATACAAGCGATTATTATGAGAGCATATGGGAAAACATCCCATGAAACAGCTGAACCCTTCTGAAGTTTCATGACCATTAATGGACCATGTATCCCACTGGTTGTGGCTCGAAGAGTACTACCGATATCTCTCGTAATACTTGATTTCACAGCAGCATCCATTATTGACCTAAAAAATTTCAAAAACTGTCACTTACATCAAGGATTAAAACCAAATAAAAATTATTTTGTAATTCAAACAACTATAGCAAGAAAAAGAGTCCTGGAAAATGCCATGTTTGGTAGGAGAGCTAGATACAAGTGGTCAGCAGTTATACTGAGGTTGTCTACGGCTTTTACGGCACACTCGAGGAGTCTCCTTGAATTGGAATAGGCTCTTTCAATGGTTGTGACATGGATCATAAAGTTATTGGGCAAATACCACGACACATTCTGAATAATCTTAATACCAATGTTATCAAATTAGCAGATTCTTCTGCTAACACTAACTGGACAGTGAAATAATGTGATGAACTCGGGAACAAAGAAGTGAAGATGGTTAAGCACCACATTACCACAATGAGACTATTCACACTTCCACAGAATGTTTCAGCAAGCATTGTGCTGAAAGAGAATGTACGAAACTACAACCTTCACCCTCCTGAATGGTTGGGTTCATCTTTGGTGAACCTGTTTTGGGGAGTTAGACACTTTGTGGTATATATCTAGCAGCATGTGGGTATAATAGTTTCTTACAAAAATGTCAAAGTAAGATTTTGGTAACAAAGCTTCAGGCAACAAAGCATTTTAAAAATGATCGAACTTCGAACGCAATGACATTTATTGGGAACTGTGATCAATCGGCATCACAGGTATCTGATGCTGCCAGACAATAAGTGTCTACTGAAACAACTTACTCCAACATTTTGTAACTTAGTTAGGGTGCTATACAAATTTTTATCATATAATTTTTTCATCATATTCAATGCAGCCAGATGATGTCACTGACAACTACTGATATTTTTATAGGAGCCCAATTGCCATTTTCAAGGCATAACTGTAACAAGTAAGTGCTGTGCAAGGGAATTTAAAACCTTGGTTTGCACATGAAGTCTGGAAAGGTAAAACACACACACACACACACACACACGCAGAGAGAGAGAGAAACACACACACACACACACACACACACACACACACACACACACACATACACACACACACACTACCAAAGATGATGTCTCTGCAAACTTAAGTTTTAAATTTGTTTGCATAGGGCTTTTTTGCTCCAGTTATGCCTCGAAAATGGCAGGAAGTGCTCCTGTCAAAATATCGGCAGTTGTTGATGATATTATTCGGCTGCAGTCCCGTAAGTTATTTGAATGTTCTACACAATCTGAAACTTCTGTCTCATCTTTTAACACTGGCTCAGAGTGGGGGGGCTTATGAGAAAATACACAGGCATACCTAAGCTAATATACATGTTACTGTTTGAGAGATAACAGAACCATTTTGTACATGTTGGCATTATGTTATTGGCTATAATCTGGATTATTTTTTTAAAATCTTTTGTCAAATAAGTTGATCAGGACATTGCTGGATACTTTTAGGCACACACTATCATATGAGAAATCAAATGTTGCTTTAATTATAACTTTCAAAATGTGGTAGGTTTTTCTTAGTAATTAGATAAACAATTCTGTGCACTAGTTTTTTAATGTCAGTCATAGTATTTGTACAACAATTTTTTAAATTTATTTCTATGATACATAACTATTTTTAGTTCACACAAATACAAATAAATCTGAGAGTAATGCACTCTGAAAAATTTTGTAACAAAGGAAGTAACGATGTACTATTTTCAAATTCTGTAGCAAATTTCACCTTTTTATCTGCAATGGTTATGCAGAAAATGAAGGTTGGAGGAAATACAGAAAAAAAATTTATTAGCATTTATGCCAGAAATAAGCACTGTAATGGTGGCCATTACCAAACATTTGGTCTCTTTGGCCTTGTGTAGCTCTTTTCTTCTAGTCTGATCCTTGTGGCATGCCCTTTTTGCAATATCCTTCACTGACATTTCAGAACTAGCAATATGCACCTCATCAGTCTTCTTCTGTAGGTTTTCAGTTAAGCAACCTGCATCAAATCCTAGCCTCATACAGGTCTGGATTCTTCAAATGTTACCACCATTGAACACCAGACGAGCATCATAAGAGGAAATTTTACCAACAGTAGTTTAGCAAACTGTTATCTTTCGGTGTCTCTTCCAAATGTCATCATTAAAGCTTTCATTTGGGTTTTGTATTCCATCATGGGTGCATTTCTTTAATAAAATGTAATTAACCACACCATAAATGGGCTCAAAGTCTTCTGTACTCTATTGATGCCATCTCTGATGGTAGGAAATAATAAAATTTCACAAACGAGGACAGAGTTGTGAAGAAAAGGAAGCAAGTCACTGCACACTCATTGAAACTACAGGGCTTTTACATCATTTGTAGCATGAATTAAATTGTGAAAGTTGAAGTCAGTATTTCCACCATGCTACAAAACTAACTGGTTGATAAAAAAATTCAACATTTTTTATCTATATTACATACATCCTCCCTCAAAGGGATCAAAACTTTGGTTATTGCTGGATATGGCCATGGTATTGAAGACAAACAATTTAAGCAGCTGAAAAGTATTTGCGCTTATTCTGACACAAATAGTGTTAACACTCAATGATATTTCGGTAGGTCAGCCAGTTGCCATTTTCTACTGTGCATAGATGAAATATTGTATGTGGTGGGAAATGATGACTGGCTAAACAGCTGACAATATCATTGAGTATCCTGTATGCAAGGATAATTTCAAGATTCACAATGTTGTTAAGCATTATTTTGATTATGCATAATGTTTACATATCACTTTCTAACACTCTCACATCAAGTACCAGTAGTTTGTAAATATTTTCAGTCAGTAGTTTTAAAAAAATAAATTAAATTTTTTTTGAAAAATAAGCAGAATAGCCGACCAACCAAATCAACAGGAATTGGGAAATTGGTCTTTCGTTCGCACTAAGTAATTAAGAAATACAAGGATGATATTACTTGAAAATACTGGAGATAAAACAAAATGGACATCAGCTAAAATACCTAGCTACTGACAAAAGATAGAAGAACAGCTTCTGAGACTTTTAAAAGCTTTTGAATTTCAAGTATTGATTGTTACAAGTTTCTTCTTCAACCAAACATAGAAAGGGAAAAGTATGGAGATATTTTCCAAACTTGGTGAAAGCATAATGGTGGACTTGCAGGGACCAGCAACATTAAACATGTGGTTACTGATTTTGAGAAGAACTACTTTGATTCATGATATTACAATCTATGGCCAGAGTGGTATGAACACTCATTGTGTGTGCTCGCTTGTATAAATGTATATTCTTAACAGAAATAAAGTGCTTCATTTCTATTTTTGGTTGTGTGCTGATGATCTCTAGCCATTGATTCACCATAGGAATAGAAATTGCCACACTGGTGACCCCTGACGCCTTCCATTTGATTGTGTTTTTGTGTGATTCTTTTACCCCTTTGCGACTAAACTTACACAATGTATCAGCTACAGTTTTGTGATTCAGACTCTGACATGGGAGCACAGGTAGTCCTTTCTGATAGTGACACTCCTACCATATAGCCTGACTCACGTGCCCCTACCAGCTCGCCTCGACCACTAATGTGAACTCCACCCTCTCCAGCTCACAGCCACCTTAGCAGGAACTGCATACAGGACAACAAGCCCATTTCCACACTGTGCCACAATACCCTAATTTCATCCCATACCGAATCAAACAAAAGACATCTTTGCTTTTCCCAGTGCTACTGCAGCAGACGTAGATACATAATGTGGACTACATGCTCACTTCTCCCACTACACATAGACATCCTGTTGCGCATTCCTCGCACTAACAACATTCCAATTTTTCATGACCAAGGTCACATCATCCATGACAACCACCTTGTGTGCCACCTGTGGACAGAGTATCCCCCCCCCCCCCCCACACACGCACACACACAAACCTCAGGCAACACACCAGTTTCTGCATCCACCCAGCCATCGCCGTTCTGACACTGTCACTCGCCTCTCCCTCTGACATCGCAACAGATGCCAGTCAGATGTTTTCCTAAACCATTTCACCTGCAGAAGGTGAATTCCAAAATGTGGTTCACCTCAGTCGATAACCTGGTGGACATTCGTGCAATTCTGGATGACGACGCGTGTTTCATGTTTGTTAGCCACTTAGACGACGAATCGGACCCTGTCAGTGACCTGCTACTGAATCCGCCAGCTCAACATAAATATGGTACCGCTCAGTCCCACAGTACTGAACACCTGTCACAACCGGATGCCAAAGCAATTTATTACAGCACTCGTTATGTACAGCTGCAGGATTGAACCCCGTCTCAACTGTAACACCACCTCCACCCCAAGTCAACCTGAGCAGCTCCCTGATGTCACACTGTGGACCCTGCAGCTGGTTAAATTGCTGTTTGACCTTCAAGTATATCTCTTGTCTCACAAGTCTATTAAGAAACTCTGTCTTGCTGACTGTGCACACAGCTTTATCTGACATCACCAGCTCATTCCCTCCGGCAGCTCCCCCACAGATACAAATGGTTGGCAACACTTCTCCTTACTCCTGCTCCAATCCAGTTGCTTCGTCACACTGCCGGTAGCAGTTGCACGTGTGGCACGTGCTCCCGGCAGCTACGTCCAGTGCCACCTGGTGGTCAAGTTCCAGGACTACCTGCACCACCAGCACCTGCCTCCCATTCTCCTCCGATAGCTAAGTGAGCACACAGTGCCCCAAGCAGCTCGGGTGACACAAAGCAGACGTGGCATCCCGTGTACCCATTATGTCAGTACCACGAAACTTTTGGCGACTCTGCACGGTGTCGTCATCCACTGTGTGCTTACTCGAACTCGGGCAATGAGTCCATCTAGGTGCCACGACTGGCAGTAACACTGTTGGGTGCCACCCCCCTACTCAGTTAACATACATGCTGCATCCTCCCATGGGCAGGCTCTACGTTTTTGATCCTACCAGCACCCTCTACTACCTCACATCCTCCACAGTTCTCTGCATTTCCAGGGAAGTTGGAGGGGAGGCCTGTGTGGCCACCACCAACACTGAACATGTGGTGATTGACTTTGAGAACAACTACTTTTATTCGTGACATATCGATCTTTGACCCAGTCGGGTATGAACACCAATAGTCTGCATTTGCTTGTATTGCTGTATGTTTTTAATAGTAATAAAGCACTTCATTTCTGCATTCAGTTATGTGTTGGTGATCTCCTCTGCCCAACGATGCACAGTGGGAATAGAAATTGCCACAGATTCTTCATCAAGTGAGATGGGATGGAACTCTATAGTGAAATGCTACTGAAACTTATAAAAAGATTAAAATTTTAAATTCCTGATATAAGCCCGTTTTCCAGCAATTGTAGTGTTTTTCTTACTTCATCTGAATATCTGTAAAGTGCAGGAACAATAAAGTAGAAATAATAAGTTTTAATCTAACCTCAGTACTCTGCTACTGTTTCTTTCCAGAATTGTTTCAGTTTCAGGATCTACTGCATAGAACCAAACATCGGTCCCATCTTTGTCTATTTCAATTGTGCTATTACTGCCAAGAAACTGTCTGGAGTCTACTTTCTCAATTCCAATAATCAAGTTTGTGTGGTCCTCCAGGACACTAGCAATTTTATTCTCCTCATTCTGTATAGTTTCCGGTTTGGCATCATCGATCACTAGTATCAGTCGATTCCGATCGGTAATGAGGTTTATCTGAAAATAAGATGAGGTATAAATTGGTATCTCACTACTACAGTCAAAAGAAATTATTTTAACACTAAACTCATCTGGAAAATTATCAATTTTTTTATCTTCTAGAATTGTTATGAACAGCCAAGGCATGTCTGGAACACTTACCACGACAGGAACTGTTTCAGTATTGCTGTCTTGCTCTGATGTGGGGTTGTCACGAGCTTCTACAGTGAACCGGAAGGGCAGCCCCACATCATTGTCAAATAATTTCTTGCTTTTGATTATGCTTGAATCCATAGCAAAATATTCTGATCCTTTATCACTTGCCAAAATTCGGTATTCAACTTTTCCATACTTCCCACTATCTTTGTCTTCAGCCTGCGATGTTAACAGAAAAATGAATAAGTAAAATAACATTTTAACAAATATTGGAACATGTGTAAACATCAAAGACCAATCTATGCTATCAGTGTAACACTGTAGCTACTTGTATGGTGCCCAAGAAAAACTTATCCTTCAAGCAGTGTTCCTTCCTTCCTCTTTCAAGATCGCTGTCCCTCAACTTTTGGTTAACAATCAAGCAAGCAAATTACAATGAGGCCTTTTCTAATTGAAACAGTAATGATCTTGCTACCATATCTCCTCACTCTGTATGATACTGTTCTATTGGTGTGTACATGTAATAGAATGCTCATGAATTTTTAATACCACAAAGAGCTCAGTGACACAGAGAAAAATAACTGTTACGAGCACAGTACATGTGATGCACTAACTATTAGGCATACTCCATGTCATTCCAGCCAGAGCACTTTCCTTTAACTGCGCTTGGAACATACGTTTGGAAGCCTGGGCCAGACTCCACTGATTGCTAGCAGAGTGTAGAAGCAATCACTATGTTAATGAATACGCTCCAAGGTGGATGAATGGAGAGTCAAATAGCAGTCATATACAGAATGTTTTGTTATTCACGATAGAAAGATATGTTAACATTGTGTGGATCTACAAGCATTCAGTGATAGTGTTTTGCCATACTTAACTGTTGCTCATAGAGCTGGTCTCCAAACATGGACGAACAGCAACAATTAGTAGCATAGTGGATGGTACTCGTTCTGCCCATAAGTATCTGCAGCCATTGTTTTGCACAGGGATTGCCATGGACTGAGCAACAATTATTCTAATGTATGACCATTTTTGTTTCTAATTTTTTTTACAGAGTATTTGTGGAAAGCATGGGCCACATCTGGTAATGGAGGTGCAGAAATGTTCCAACCAGTAGGCTTATACAATGTTATATCAATTTCAGAGTTACATAATACCATCTATGAACAACTGTATGAAGATGGAGTTCTACATCTTTAAAAACAATGATATGTTGTAGATATTTCAAAGTAAAAATAAAGACAGCTGGTTGGAACATGTTAAACATTTATTGTTAATAAATGCAACTGAAGTCTTGACAGTTTCATTTATCAAAATGGATCACACAAATGTGGATGAGTTTTAATTTAGTCCTATATTTCTGTGAATTTGCAGTCTCATTAAGTACGTCTATAGACTACTTAAGGAATTGTTCACTATATCACAGTACTGTCTTCTAAATTCTAAGCATGGTCTAAAGCTAATGAAGATGTTATTTTTGTTTCTTTTGAAGTGATGAAATTATCAGCTAAACTAAAGAAGAACAAAATAACGTGGTGATAACAACTGAACTCGAATACTGGAATGACAGTATTTCTGTCATAGCCTCCCCAGGAGTTTTAAGAACAAATGACTACCCTCCACTACAGGATACAGCTATCACTGAGAACACAAAATGAAAGATTTAGAGGAGCTTTAAGTGCATGAGAAAGGGAATAACAGCAGTAAAGGCAAACACGGGTGAGAAGGCCTTACTGAAGAATATGAAACAGATGTGATTGTGATGTATATTGGAATATGGAACATCTCCTGATCTCTCATAACTGTTCTAGCAAATGTACTCTCAATGAATTGTAGCACTGAAGCATGAGACCACTGGATAAAGCCCAATTTTGGGCTGAATATTTTGGAGCTCCAAAAACAAAAAAGTGCAGTAAAGAGCAAAATCTGGGGAAAATAGCGCAATAGAGGAATGACACTTTAGGCAATAAAGATGTGGTGTTTTCAGCAGAAAAGGTGGGACCCAATTACAGGTGCAATTTTTTTATGGAATGCATATATAAGACATTTAATGACAAAATTCTCAAGCATTGAAAAAAATCTATAAAGTTCATCTTTCAACAGACAGAACTACTCCAGTCACTCACCCACAAAACTGTTAAAATAAATAACATTCAACATTTCAATGTTCTGTGATGTTTCACCCATGTACGATCAGCAAATACACTGGTGCCCAAAATTAAATCAACAAATGGAAATTTTGCAAGGTAGCATTTATTTTGCTACAAAACAGTATAAACAGGTGATAGTAAAGTAGAAACAATGTATAGAATACAGAACATAAACAACTGCAACATGTATAACAGTATACAAAAAATGTTCTTCATTTTTTACAACTTAACGGATTTGCGCACACATTTCTGTGACAATACTGCTGACATTTAACAAGGATGTCACTGTGAAACTTCTTCTGGATGTCCAGTAGTCGTTTAGCAAAACTAAGCTGTGGGCTATCTGTAACTCTCCCGAAATCGCATTGCTCCTGGGAAACAGTAAAGGCATCGGATTTGCTTTCCAACAGGTATTCTGCAGACCCCTTAATAAGATAATCCCACTAGTGTTCAGTAGTTCCTCTGCATAAAACGGCTGCTGGCCTATTGCAGGTGTCTCGATGATGTCGTTGGAGTCTTTCAGTGAGTGCCTTTCTATGGGGTGTGACCACTTCTGGCAGCAATACAGGCCTGACAACAATTATGCACACTGTGAAAGATGTCATCAATCTCATGTTGAGGCAATAACGCCCTTTCTTCCAACAAAGCTGCTCGCAAGTCTTCGAGAGTGGTTAGTGGGCGCCAACGTGATGCAACCTGTGTCCCTAGTGCATCCCAGACATGCTCTACGGGACTGAAAGTAGGAGAGTCATCAGGCCACGCCATGCATGCAATATCTTCTGTTTACAAGAAAACATTAACTGCATGTGCTGCATGAGGTCGAGCATTATTGTCCATCAAGATAAAGTCTGGGCCCACAGCACCTCACAACAACTGCACATGAGGTCCCAAGATCTCATCACAATACCTACACCAGTTAAACCTTACCATTTCACCCATACAATTTCATGAAGAGGCGTCTGTGTGGTCAACATAATCCCTGCCCACACCATTAGGGATCCTCCTCGATATCACTCTCTTTCCACAATGTTTGGGACCCAAAATCATGTTCCACGTTCCCTCCAGATGTGAATCCATCGAGAATTGTTCTCCAGACCAAATTGGGCTCATATGTGACAAGAACACTGGCCCACTGCTCGACCGTCCAGGTGGCATGTGAATGACTCAACTCTAGACATTCCCTTCTGTGAAGAAGCATCAGAGGTACATGTAAATTAGGTCTCCAACAATAAAGGCCACTCTGTGGAAGCCTTCTGCACATGGTTTGCTTTAATACAACACATTTAGTAGATGCTGCGAGGTCAGATGCCACCTGCCATGCAGTTCTAAGGTGGTACCATCATGCCCTTACAGCCATAAATGGTTCTCTCTTTCTGATGTCACACATGGTCGGCTCTGTTCTGGTCTTTGGTATACAGTTTCGGTCTCTGTAAACTGTCACCACATCTGAGAAACAACAGAATGATTTAGATTAAGCCATCAGGCCATATCATATTGTGACTGTTCTGCTTCCATTCTTCCTATGGCCCTCCACTGCAGAGTATGGTAGGCATCTTCCCTATGCCATATTGCAGAGTCTGTGGCTGTGTACACAGCAATAGTAGATTTGGGACTACTCAGCAAACACTAGCACCTTTTATAGGTACCCTAACATCGTTGTTGGCGTGGTTGTCCACTGTCCAGAATGCCATCTTCTGTGCAGAACATGATTGTATGGACATCTGTTGACAATTTGTATCATGAATTAGACACAGGAGGTGGAAATAGTGGTTTGTTGCTTTAATTTTGGACACAAGTGTATTTACAATCAGATAATGTGTTCTACATCACAGACACAGAGGTGTGTACCTTGTTTCCAAACAGTAATCAGCATCCTTGCTCATTGGCACATCCTCCACATCAGGGTTTCTGGATCGCAATTGTCTGAGCTTCTGTTTTCAAATGCCTTCCAGTGCATCCTTCACATCTGTCAGAATGATCCACTATGCTTCCTTCCCTAGCTACTCTTTCTCTAATTTGATCATGGATGCTGACAGAATGAACAGTCTCTGTATAACATCACATTTGTATTGCAGTTCTTCTTTAACTGATAATGCTTTGGGCTCTCTGACAGCTGAAGAGTCATCTGACAAAGCATCTAAAAACTTGCACACAGCCCAAACATTATTGACAATAGACAATTAAGCTTTCAATCAAGTATCCCATCTAGTAATGTTGGGGGGAAGGATGGATACTCTGCAAATCACACTCAAGTGCCTGGCAGAGGGTTCATCGAACTACCTTCACAATAATTCTCTGTCATTCCCATCTCAAACAGCACACAGAAAAAACAAACATCTACATCTTTCTGTACGAGCTCTGCTTTCCCTTATTTTATTATGATGATCATTTCTCCCAATGTATGTCAGCATCAACAAATTATTTCTGCATTCGGAGGAGAAAGTTGGAAATTGAAATTTCATAAGAAATTCTGCCACAATGAAAATGCCTTTGTTTTAAGGATTTCCATCCCAAATCCATTATCATGCCATGACACTCTCTCCCCTATTTCGTGATAACACAATATTTCAGCTGGTGCCATCCATCCATCTTCAGGTGAGTGTCCGCCACTGGAAACTGCAGGTTTCCGGCATCGGCTTTATAGCAAAAATTGGCACGGAAATATACGCACATTGGCGCCCGTTACAGGAGCGTCCTCTATTGAAACCTGAACCCTCTGCAAATACTGTTCTATCTGCAGCACGCAGATGTGTGCGTAAATGTGAAAGTACATGCCCAACCTTTATCAGAATGCGCACTTACATCACTAAAACCAGACATCAGATGCCACAAGATGTGTCATTATGAATAAACTGTTTTCTCTCAGAAGAAATCAAAGAGACCACTGGGTCCAAGCCTTGTCCAGTTGAAAGCTGCCATCATGATTCATAAGATTTTGTGTAGACGTATTTCCACAGATTCTTTAATTACCGAATCCCAAAAAGTTCTCCCTGGGGCCAAGATTTTTGTGACCCATAGAATGTCTTGTGGTAATACAATGCTCAGCTCCAGCCAACTTACTGGGCTGTGCTAATTTTCAATGCACCTTTCATGTACTGTGCGTATTCGTCTTACCTATGTCAGCTTTGCTGCACTGGCAAGGAACTTTGTAGATCGTGACCTTACGCAGACCCAGATCGTATTTTACCGAACCGAGAAGGGCACTAATATTCACTGGTGGCTGGAAGATTACTTTAACTTAGATGTTTCCTTAGGACCCTGACTACTTCAGATGAAAGGAACACCCTGGACTTGAACAGCTCCTTATGTATGTCATGGGCGGTCACGTTTCATCCTCCTTAGCACTGTGCTAATCTGGTGTGGAGAGTAACCATTACCTTTGAACACTGACTGTAGATGTTCT
This sequence comes from Schistocerca nitens, assembly GCF_023898315.1. NCBI lineage: Eukaryota > Metazoa > Arthropoda > Insecta > Orthoptera > Acrididae > Schistocerca > Schistocerca nitens. The sequence goes on along the minus strand of NC_064620.1, from coordinate 630,906,938 downwards.
AGCTCCTTTGTAAGGCTGTCTCCGTGCCTGGTGCACCGACATTCTAAGATTCCAGAATGAGATTTTCACTCTGCAGCGGAGTGTGCGCTGATATGAAACTTCCTGGCAGATTAAAACTGTGTGCCCGACCGAGACTCGAACTCGGGACCTTTGCCTTTCGCAAAGGTCCCGAGTTCGAGTCTCGGTCGGGCACACAGTTTTAATCTGCCAGGAAGTTTCATTCTAAGATTCCATTAGTTTGTGAAAGGTGATGGCAGCTCAATGCTTGGAGATAAAGGTTTATATGTGTGGGCTTACGATAGTCAGAATGCCCTAATGATCCATCCACCTTCCTAATAACCAAGAAGTCCAAAAAAAGGTAAGAAACCATCCTTATCTATTTTTATTGTAAACTGGATGTTTTTGTGAATTGAGTTCAGATGTTGCAAGAAGTGTGACAGTTCTTCACTGTGGGGCCACACTACAAAAGTGTCCTGTCACCTACTTATCACTCTCACTTTTAAGTTCTATTGAATCAAGTGTCCTTTACTCAAAGTCTTACATAAAAAAAGTTTGCTATCAAAGGACTGAGAGGACTTCCCATGGCAACACCATCAGTCTGCTCAAAATATCCATTGTTAAATAAAAAGTAGATTGAGGAAAGGACACGATGAAAATGTGCTATTATATCGGCCATGACGTTACTGCTGATGAGTGACAAAGAGTCCGTAAGAGAAACCTTAAAAGTGAGATGATATTGAAGCTCACTACTAAGTCAGTTTCACAGAGTTGAAGTGACTTCAGTTTATTGATATTCAGCCAAGTTGCGAACATGATGTGTGCACTTCCCCACAAAAGGTCACAGTAGGTACATGGGGGTGTCAATATTACTGATGATCGGCCATAACGGAAGATCTTTTTTACGAATCTTCGGGAGACCATATAACCTGGGTGGCAAAGGGCAATGAATCTTAGTCTTTTGGGCACTTCTTGTGGAACAGAAGAAGAATTCAGCAGTGTTGATGTTTTCCTTTCCACTTTCCTGTGGGTCTTTGTCAATCTTCCGGTACATTGGTTCACTCAGCAAGTTATAAATCTTCTACTCATAAAGCCCAAGTGGCAACAACATGGTGACATTTCCCTTTCTGCTGGTAAGACCACCGCGTGAGAACTTTCTCATACATTTTGTACTGCGGCCCTTTCCATGGCAGACACATTACTCTTCTAAGGTGGAGCTTTCACGAGTGCACAACATGCTTCATGTCTTATTTCTTCTGCAGCATCATTAGGAAGAGGTCTCACAGCTTCCTCAACAGCACTAATAAAATCAGTCAGTGCAGGGTTCTCAGCGTAGGGGTGAAGTTCGGGCCTTTCCCGTGCACAGACAGTGTTATTTTGTCCAAACCTCATCCGTTAAATTGCCACGGAGTGTCGAAAAGTATCTCCTTGTGGTAACGGTGCTGACTGTCGGGAGAACTTCAGAAACTGTCTCGATGTATTCCTTACAGACACAGTCCGATTTTGCCCGGGTCACTTAGTCCGCCTATGCCCAGGAAAGTGACGGGCAGGCTGGATGCAATATCTGTATGCATACGAAACAGCTGTTTCGATATGGTATCCAGTTCACAGCAAGTAAAATGGATCCTTTCCTTCACTAGTGCTAGACTCACCTTTTGTGTAATGAATTTCACAGAGGCGATCTGGATAAAATGTCTCACTCTGGGAAACTTTGGAATAATGCCACTGTCCTGACACTTCAGTAAAAAACCACAGAGAACTTAACAATCTCACTCTCTAATTGTGTAGTTTGTCTGACTTCTGGATTTGAAGTGAAATCGCCACCCCAAAGAGGTGTCTGATGGGAGAATTATGTGCCAGCAGTATTTTCACAGAAAGGCACTTACACAAAAACTCCAACCGTGTTGTCAAGACGCTCGCAGTAGGCGGGCAGCCATCTTATGGGAGAGGCAATAACTGAACGTCAGTAGGAGTGCCGTACTAGCACGTCTGCAGTATGCCTGTTGTAAAGCAAATTGGATGTAATTGCTGTTTCCAGGAGCAAGGCGATTGGGAAAGAGTTGCAGAAAGCCCTCAGCTTAGTCTCGCAAAAAGACTACCGGACATCCAGAAGAAGTTCCACGGTGATTCTCTTGCTAAATGTCAGCAGCACTGTCACAGAAAGGCACTTGCGGAAATACTCCAACAGTGTCATATAGATGGTTGTCGGAGGACAGTAACTGTCTTAAGGGAGACAATAACTCGATGCCAGATGAGAGTATCATATTGAGATCTCTGCAGAATGCATATTGTGTTGCAGTGGCAAAGCGATTTCTACATCCCAGAAGCAATGTGATGGAGAGTCCGCTGCAGTAAGCTACGCGCCGTGTCTCAGAGACAGATCATTGGATGCCCAGAGAGGTTCTATTGGGAGATCCTGGCTTAATGACTGCACCATTACCATAGCAAGGCATTTGCAGAAATATTCCAACAGTGTCGCAGACACACTTGCTGTCAGCCAGCAGCCGTGGGATGGAGAGGCAATTCGTAAAGGGCAGCCATAATGCTATGGTGGGGCATCTGCAGAATGTCTGTAGTGGGCTGACGGCGAAGCATCCTGTGCATCCCAGCACCGGTGTGAGGGAGCGAGGGTTACAGTAAGCCAGCAGTTGTGCTGCGGTTATGAACTACTGGACACCCACAAGAGGTTCACGATGAGACCGTAGCCGAATGCCAGCAGCAGTGTCATAGAAATACGCTATCACCGTGTCTCCGGCAGTGTCATAGAGACGTATGCAATAGGCCAGCACCCGTGTGATGGAATGGCAATTCTGGAGGGGCAGCATTAGTGTGATGGTGAGGCATCTGCAGAATGCTTATAGTAGTGCAGTGGTGAGGCAATTTCTGTGTACCTGCAGCAATATGATGGAAAGAGTTTTACAGTAAGCTAGCAGCTTTGTCTCGCAGACAGATTATTCCACACCCACAAGAGGTTCCACGGTGAGACCCTTTCTAAATACCATCAGCATTAGCGTAGAAGGGCACTTGCAGAAATACTCCGACAGTGTCGTGAAGACACTCGTAATAGGCCAGCAGCCGTGTCATGGAGAGGAAGTGACATAACGCTAGCAGGAGTCTCGTATTGAGGCATCCCAGAATGACTATTCTATTGCAATGAAAAAGCAGTTACTTTGTATGAGTATCAATGTGATGGGAAGAGAGTTACAGCAAGCCATCAGTTCTGCATCACAGAAAGACTGCTGCACACGCAGAAGACATTCCGTGGTGACACTCTAGCAGAATGTCAGTGGCAGTCTCAGAGAAACACACTTGCAGAATGACTACAGCAGTGTCATAGAGACACTTCCTATAGACCAGTACCTGTGAGATGGAGAGGTGATTCCTGTGGGGCAGCATAGTGTCACGGTGAGGTGTCTGCAGAATGACTGTAGTAGTCCGACGGTGAAGCTACTTCTGTGTCCCATCGTCAATGTGATGGAATGAGGGTCGCAGTAAGCCAGCAGCTGTGCCTCAGTTACAAACTACTGGACACCCAGATATGGTTCCATGGTGAGAATGTTGCAGAGAGATAGGAGCCATGCAGACTTCAGCAGTGTGATGGATAGACATTTGCAGTTGCCCAGAAATGGTGAGATGGAGAAGCACATCTTGATCGGCAACAGGTATGTCATTGAGAGGCATCTGTAGAATGCATATAGTAGTGCAAACTAAACTAAACTCTGCCCAAACAGGCTCTGAAGGCCCAATGGTAACAACCGCCTGGCTTGTCATCCTCAGCCCTCGAGCATCACCGGATACAGATACGGAGAGTCCCACCGGCCATATGACAATTAACAAGACTGGAACTACTACTTCTCAATCAAGTAGCTCCTAGTTTGCCTCACAAGGGCTAAGTGATAGTAGTGCAAAGGCAAAGCAATTTTAGTGTCCCAGCAACAATGAGATGGTACACAGGTTGCAGTAAGTTAGAAATTGTGCTTTGGAGACAGACGATTGGACACCCAGAAAAGGTTCCCTTGGTGAAACCCTTGCTAAATGCCAGCAGCATTCACATAGAAGGGCACTTGCAGAACTACTCCAACAATGTTGTCAAGATACTAGCAGTAGGCTAGCAGTAGCGTTGTACAGAGGCAATAACTGAACACCACCAGGAGTGTCATATTAAGACATCTGCAGAACGCCTGTAGTATTGCCCTGGTGAAGCAATTTCTACATCCCAGACTCAACGTGTTTTATCGAGTGTTACAGTAAGCCGTCAGATGTGACTCGGTTACAGACTACTGGACACACAGATGTGGTTCAACGATGAGATCGTTGCAGAATAGTAGGAGCCGTTGCACACTTCAGAAGTGTGATGGATTGAGATTTTCTGTTGCACAGAAATGATAAGATGGAGAAGCATTTCTAGAACAGCAACAACAGTGTCACTGAGAGTCATCTGCAGAATCCCTGTATTAGTGTAAAGGTGAAGCAATATTAGTGTCCCAGCAACAATGAGATGGCACAAGAGTTACAGTAAGCAACCAACTGTGTCTCTGAGGCACGTTGTTGGGCACACAGACAAGGTTCCATTATGAGACCCTTGCTAAATGCCAGCAGCAATCTCATAGATATGCACATGCAGAAATACTAGAACAATGTCGTTCAGACACTTGTAGTAGGCCAACAGTCATGTTATGGAGAGGTATAACTGAGCGCCAGCAGATTTGTCATATTAAGGTGTTTGCAGAATGCCTATTCTACTGCATGGCAAAGTGATTACTGCTTCCCAGGAGCAATGCAAGGGGGAGAGATTTACAGAAGGCCTTTGCCTTATTCTCCCAAAAAGGCTACTGGACGTGCAGAAGAGGTTCTATTTTGATACCCTTGCTAAATGTCGGCAGCATTGTCATAGAAAGGCACTTACTGAAATACTCCTACAGCCTCATGGAGATGCTTGTAGTAGGAGACTAGCCGGGTTGTGGGAGGTAATAACTGAACACCAATGGGCTGCAATATTGATCCATCTGGCTGCTGGCATACTAATCCATCACTGATGGAGAGGCATTTCCTGAGGGGCAGAATGACTATTCTATTGCAATGGTGATGCAGTTATTGTGTACGAGTATCGAGGTGACGGGGAGAGAGTTACAGAAGAAATCAGTTTCGTATCACAGAAAGACTGCTGGACATGCAGAAGATAGTCCATGGTGAGACCCTAGCAGAATTCCAGAAGCAGTGTCAGAGAAATGCATTTGCAGATTGACTCCAGCAGTGTCATAGAGACACTTGCTGTCAGCCAACACCCATCAGATAGAGAAGTGATTCCTGAAAAGCAGCATTGTTTCATTGTGAGGTGTCTGCAGATCGACTGTATTAGTCTGATAGCAATGCAAGTTCTGTGTCCCACAGTCAATGTGAGGGAGCGAGGTTACAGTAAGCCGGTAGCTGTGCCTCAGTTACAAATGGGCACCCAGATGTGATTTCACAGTGAGAATATTGCAGAGTGATAGAAGCTGTCACAGACTCCAGCAGTGTGTTGGAGAGACACTGTAGTAACCCATAAAATGTTGAGATGGAAAAGAATTTCTAGAACAGCAACTACAGTGTCATTGAGAGACCTCTGCAGAATGTCTGTGGTAGTGCAATGTCAAAGCAATTATGGTGTCCCAGCAGCAATGAGATGGCACAAGATTTAAAGTAGGCTAGCAGCTGTGTATCAGACAGTTTATTGGACACCCAGAACACATTTTGTTGTGAGACCCTTGCTAAATGCGAGCAGCACATTCACAGAAAGGCACTCACTGAAAGACTCCGACGACATCGTCGAGACACCTGCAATAGGCCAGCAGCCGTCTTATGCAGAGGTACTACTGAACACTAGTGGGATTATCTTATTAAGGGGTCTGCAGAATACCTGTTGCAAAGCAAATCCGATGGCTTTACTGTTTCCCAGGAGCAATGCGATGGGGGGAGAGTTACAGATAGCCCACAGCTTAGTTTTGCTAAAAGACTACTGGACATCCAGAAGAAGTTTCACAGTGACATCCTTGTTGAATGTCAGCAGTATTGTCATAGAAAGGCACTTGCAGAAATACCCTAATTGTGTCATGGAGCCACATTAAGGGAGGTAATAACTGAACCCCCGTGGGAGTGTCATATTGAGCTGTCTACAGAATGTCTATTGTATTGTAATGGCAAAATGATTTCCATGTCCCAGCAGCAATGTGACGGAGGGAGTGTTACAGCAAGCTACACGATGTGCCTTGAAACCGGAATATTGAACATCCAGAAGAGGTTCCATTGTGAGAACCTTGTTAAATGCTGACAGCATTATCATAGTAAAACACTGGCAGAAATACTACAGCAGTCATAGAGACACTTACCAGCACCCATGAGATTGAGAGGTGATTCCTGAAGAGCAGGCATAATGTTGTGGTGAGGTGACTGCAGAATACCCACAGTTGTCTGATGGCGAAGCTACTTCTATGTCCCAGCACCAATGTGAGGATAGGAGGGCTATGGTAAGCCTGGTGCTGTGCCTGTGTTATGAACTACTGGACATCTAGATGTGGTTTCGTGGTGAGAACACGGCAGAATGATAGGAGTCGTCAAAGACTTCAGCATTGTGTTTGACTGGAAACAGTGAGGTAGAGAAGCATTTCTAGAATGGCAACAAGAGTATCAACAAGAGTCCTCCACAGAATGTCTATGGTTGTGCAATGGTGAAGCTATTGTGGTATAGCAGCAGCAATGAGATGGTGTGAGTTTTACAGTAAGCTAGCAACTGTGCCTCGGAGGCAGTTTATTGGACACCCAGAACAGGTTCCACGGTGATGTCCTTGCTATATGCAGGAAGCATTCTCACAGAAAGGCACACACAGAAATACCCCAACAATGTTGTCGAGACACTTGCGGTAGTCCGGCAGCTGTGTTACAGAGAGGCAATAATGACGCAACCAGTCGTATTAAAGCTTCTGCAGAATACCAATTGTAAAGCATATCCAATGTGATTATTGTTCCCCTTATTGTTCCCCAGGAGCAATGCAATGGAGAGACTGTTACAGAAAGCCTTCAGCCTAGCCTAACAAAAAAGGCTACTGGATGTCCAGAAGAGATTCCATTGTGAGACCCTTGCAAAATGTCAGCAGCACTGTCACAGAAAGACAATTGCAGAAATACTTCAGCAGTGTCGTACCGACACTTGCCGTAGGCCAGCACCCGTGAGATGGAGAAGGGAATTCCTGAGAGGCAGCATTAGTATCATATTAAAGCGTCTGCAGAATGCCAGGTGTAACGCAAAACCGGTGCGATTACTGTTTCCCGGGAGCAATGCGATGGGGAGAGATGTACAGAAAGCCTTCAGTTTAGTCTCACAAAAAGATTACTCGACATCCGGAAGAGGTTCCACGGAGACACCTCACTAATTTCTCCCCAGCATTTTCATAGAAAAGCAAGTGCAGAAATACTCCAACTGTGTCACAAAGATACTTGTAGTACGCCATTAGCCATATTACGGGAGGCAATAACTGAATACCAATGGGAGTTTTATATTGAGCCCTCCGCAGAATGCCTACTGTATTGCAACGGTGAAGCGATTTCTGTGTCCCGGCAGCAATGTGACGGAGAGAGTGTTACGGTAAGCTACACGCAGTGACTCGGAGACAGATTATTAAAACTCAGAAGAGGTTCCACGGTGAGACCCTAGCCTAATGTAAGCAGCAGTATAAAAGGAATACACGTGTAGAATGATTCCGGAAGTGTGATAGAGACTCTTTCAGTATCCCAGAGCTGTGAGACGGAGAGGAAATTCCAGAGGACAGCATTACTGTCACGACAAGGCGTCTGCAGAGAACTGTCAGTAGTGCGACGCTGAAGCAATTTCTGTGTCCTGGTGTCAATCTGAGTGTCCGAGGGTCACAGTAAGTGGCAACTGTGTCTCGGTTGCAAACTACTGGACATCCTGAAAAGGTCCTGTGGTGAGATAGTAGCTGAATGCCAGCAGCAGAATCGTAGAAATACACTAGCAGAGTGACTCCCACAGTGTCATACAGACACACGCAACACGCAATACGGCCCTCGTTGTACGGAGAGGCATTTCGTGAGGGCAGCATCAGTGTCACGGTGAGGTGTTGAATGCCTACAGTGGTGCAACGGCAATGAAATTTATACGTCCCAGCAGCAATGTAACAGAGAGAGTGTTACAGTAAGATAGCAGCTTTGCCTCGGAGACAGATTACTGGATACCCGAAAGGAGGTTCCACGGTGAGACTCTTCCTAGTTGCCAGCAGCATTAGCACAGAAGGGCACTCGCAGAAATACTCCGACAGTGTAGAAGCGACACTCGCAGTACCCCAGCAGCCATGCCATGGAGAGGCAATAACGTAACGGTAGCGTCCGTGTCGTACTGAGGTGTCTGCGGAAATACTGTTATATTGCAGTGGCGAAGCAATTACTGTGTCCCAGAAGTGAATGGTGCAGAGAGAGTTACGGCGAGCCGTCGGCCTCGTCTCGCAGGAGGACTGCTGGACGTCCGGAAGGTGTTCCACGCTGAGACCCTTGTGGAATGGCAGCAGCAATCTCAGAGAACCACACTCGCTCCAAGATTCCGACAATTGCGTAGGGACACTTGCTGTAGGCCAGCATCCCTGAGATGGAGAGGTGATTCCTGAAGGTCAGCCACAGTATCACGGTGAGGCATCTGCAGCACGGATGTAGTAGTCTAACGGTGAAGCAATTTCTGTGTCCCAGTCTCGATGTGTCGGTACGAGGGTTACAGTACACCAACAGCCGTTCCTCGGTTACGGACTACTGGACACCCGCGTGTGATTCGATGGAGAGATCGTTGCAGAACGGTCGGAGACGTCACACACTCCGACAGTGTGACGGAGAGACATTTGCAGTAGCCCAGAAACTGTGAGATGGAGAAGCATATGTAGAACAGCAAAAGGAGTGTGATTGAGAGGCATCTGCAGAATGCCAATAGTAGTGTAACGACGAGGCAATTTTACTGTCCCGGCAGCAATAAGATGGCGCAGAATTGTAGTGAGCTAGCAGGTGTGCTTTGGCGAAAGATTATCGGATGATCAGAAGAGGTTTCGTGGTGAGACCTTTGTCAAATGCCAGCAGCACAGCGTCTGTGTGAGGGAGCGAGGGATAACCCTTTAACTGCTCCCAACGCGTGCGCCTTTGTACCTGTCCCCGTGTGCTCCGAACGTGTTTATGTGCGCCACCAGTCCTTCTACCTGGTACTCCGGACGTGTCTACGTGTCTACACATTCAGAGTACCAGGTAGAAGGACTGGTGACGCACGTAAACACGTTCGGAGCACACGGGAACAGGTACGGAGGTGTGCACATTAACACGTGCAGAGCAGTTAAAGGGTTAAAGGAAGCCGGCAGGTGTGCCAGATATGGTTGCGTGGCAGGAATGTTGCAGAATGATAGGAGCCATCAAAGACTTCAGCAGTGTGATTGACATTCGCAGTTGTCGAGAAACGACAAGACTGAGAAGCATTTCTAGAACTGCAACAGGATGTCATTGGCAAGCATGTGCAGAATTCCTACAGTAGTGCAAAGGCAAAGCAATTTTAGTGTCCCAGCAATGAGATGGCACGAGTGTTAGAGTAAGTTAGCAACTGTGCCTCGAGGACAGATTACTGGCCACCTACGTGAGGTTCCGTCGTGAGACCGTTGCTAAATACCAGCTGCACACACAGAAAGGCGCTTGCAGAAATATTCCAAGAATGTTGTCGAGGTACTTGCACCAGCTGGTGTGGCCGAGCGGTTCTAGGCGCTACGGTCTGGAACCGCGCGACTGCTACGGTCGCAGGTTCGAGTCCTGCCTCGGGCGTGGATGTGTGTGATGTCCTTAGGTTAGTTAGGTTTAAGTAGTTCTAAGTTCTAGGGGGCTGATGACCTTAGAAGTTAAGTCCCATAGGGCTCAGAGCCATTTGAATCATTTTTTGAGATACTTGCAGTAGGCCAGCAGCTGTGTTATGGAGAGGCAATAACTGAACGTCTCCAGGAGTGTCATATTAAGGTTTCTGCAGAATGCCAGCTGTAAAGAAAATCCAGTGCAATTAATGTTTGGCAGGGGCAATGCAATGGGGAGAGAGCTACAGAAAGCCACACATATTTAACAGAACACACAAATACAATATTTCCAGAGATGTGAAAAGCTTTGTCTAATAATTTCAAACAAATGTCAGAAGAATCTAATCACAAATTTGTGGAAGAAAATATTGTTGATGGAAGGTGCAAAAGATAATGTGCACTGCAGTTCTGCACATAAAATGAGTGATGCAAAGGATGAATAACAACCAGAAATAGTGAGGTCAGAAGCAGATGAGCAAATAATATGCGACATCTGTGAAGTAATCACTGGAAGAACCGATGTAATTGACAAGGCCTCAAATTACATCAATGTTGTGTTACATTAGGAGGCTGATCTGCCACCGCAAGAAGCAGTTGTGCCATGATGTGAAGTTGTAGATGGGGATAGCAGCAGCACTGCAACAGAATGTGTCAATCCCAGCTCGTCAGTAATTGATCGAAATGAGATACCTGATGTGGGACAGTGCAGGGTCAAAATGTCACATGTTGCAACACAATTACAGAATGCATCATTTGACACAGTACTGGTAAATTCATTGCTCACAAATGTTAGACTGTTATGTGATGCAGACAATACAAGAAACATAAGGTCACGTAAAAGACGAAAATGGCAGGGATGCACTCACACCAGAAAACACACTTGTAAATTTAAATTGGTTCATGCCAGAGGGCACAAAATGTTTGGATACAAGAAGGAATGATTTGACATCAAGTATAAAGTCAGACACAGAAAATTTGTCAGTGATCAAATGGAAAAAAGAATCAGACATAGATGTGATGTCAGAGAGTTTGTATTAGTTTTGTGTCAACCCAAAGCTTTGACAAGTGTGGAAAAATGTGAGGGAAAAGTGATAAGCTGTACAGTTGGATTTCATACAGAGGATAAATTCAAGTAAGAAACTGAGATATTTATTCAGACAGATCAGCAGTGGATATAAATAAGTTGAGCTACAGTTGTGGTATTATTTTGAGATATGTATAATGAATGGTAACGTCAATGTTTGATAAGTACAGGCCATGATAATTTAGTAAGATGATAACACTCACAGCATGTTTCCATAAGTGGGAAATATCATAAAATTGCACAGGTAGCATTAGAATACATGCGATAAATTCCAGGAATGAGAGATAAGAACATACTATAAGATTTTTATAGTAGTAACCCATCTGGACCACGGGAGTGAAATATTATTGTAAGTTATTATTTTGTTGATGAAGTGTTGGTTGTGATGAAATAAGTAATGTAAGAGGAACATACCTTTGGAAAAGAAGCATCATCATTGATATTTAATGAAGGTTCATGAAAAATTTATGTACTGAAGTGAGTTGATCAGGTAAATGAGCTTTTGTGAGAGAGAAGTTATGGTTTATTGAGGGAAGTTATTAAAATACCATCATGTATTAAGATTATGCACTCATGGAGAAAGAAGTAAGAAATGACACTGTAGTAATTGAGCACTCGAAGATATGCCAAGGAAAAAATGAGAGACATAATGAGGACATAACGAGTACACACGATGCACAGCTTGAATATAGCTCAACGTTTGCACCGTCAGGCTCCACCCATATGCGACACTGATGGAGTATTGACTGCCGGACATTCTTGAGCACATCGGGAGTTCCTCTGAGTGCAGCAGTTGCTCAGAGGATTCTTGCAAATGATTCATTTCAGACTCCACAGGATTGTGATACATGAGAGATTTGTTCTGTTCATTCTGGACAGGATGTTCATAGGTATTTGAACAGGTAATTCCCACATTGATGGACTGGGCATGATGGACCAGTTCCCTAGCCCCCACCTATACTGAATTTAGATGAGGATCCATGAAATCTCTCAGATATCGTGATCCTGTGGAATGTGAAATGGATCTCATCACAAGAATCATCTGCAAAACTGCTACAATCAAAGAAACACCTACTTTGTTTAAGCTTGTCCAGCAGTTAATGTTCCATTGGTGTCAGGCATGCATGGCATCTGATGGCGCAAACTTTGATCATCTGTTATAGCATTAAATGCTGTCTGTATTCATGTTGTATGTCATGGGTGCTCATTAGATCCAATAACTGTTTCAAATAAATTACTCTCTTGTTTCCTTTCGGACCCTCATCCTCTGCTAAACTTTACTGTAGATGTTTGTGGCCACGGATAGGTTTGATAGATGACAATATTTGAAAATGTAAACTATTTGAATATAAAGACAATTAAGGAGTTTATCTCCAGACCACTGTGACTAAAATGCAAAAAATTAGACTCTGTAAATAATTTTCTGCACCTAAGATGAACCTTGTGTAATGGGCCTTTGGACAGAGACCTCACTGCCCTCTCTCCCAGGCCCTGACCAGCCCTAAAGGAGGTGCGCAGGTGCCTACGAGCCGAAAAGCAATCATCCCTTTCCAGGACATCCACACTGTCATCCACCAGATTGTTTTTCTGTGATCTTCAGAAGGTTGCAAACACCTTTCGAAACTGAAGATAAGATATTTGCAGTGTACCAGACAGTTGGATTCTTATGCCAGACACAATACACTAATGTGAAATGATGATACGCAGTTTGCTAAGGGGAAGAATGCCTGCTGTGAATGCCTTTGCGAATCTCTCTTGCTGAGAGGAGTGTGGGAAAAAAATGCACTAAAGCGGACTGGTGACATGGAGCCCGCCCAGTAAATGAATACTAGCCAATGTAAGGTCTCTGTACGGTCCTACCTTCTTACCATGATAATTTGGAAATTTTGGGCAGGAAAAAATGTTTAATAATGGTAGTGAACAATAAAGAGCAAGAAGAAGAATATGATCGAGCAAATCAAATGTACAGACACAACCATCCACGTAAGTCTGGAGGATGTAAAGGCATTGCCCTGGAAGGACTTGTGTAGAGCCGGGGAAGAAACCACATGTTGTCCATGGGGAAAACAAAAAAACTCCTGCTGACTGGTGAGAGAGGATGTCTGTCTCCTGAGCACCTTCTGGCACACCGCCAAAGCCGGGTACCCACCTCCGGCCACTGTCAGACTTGCCACAGCCACTGACTATGTGCCGCTACCGAAGCATTGCCAGTTCTCTGCAGCACACCTCCCTCATGTTGATATCAGCAAGCTCACCACCCATTAAAAATGCACAACTCAATCATAATCTAAACACTAAGTAACAGCCCTGAGAATTCTGTAACTGATAAAGGGCAAGTTATTATTTCGTTCTCTTACGTGACTTGTACATTTATTTGAATAACTGTAGTCCAAAGGCATTTTGCTCCTACCAATAAGTATTTATGACTTATCTCTTTAAATTCTTCCTGCTGGCACTCCGAATAATTTTCACTGAATGTGCTAATGTTGCACTCAAGTGCTATTTCTTATATGGTGTAATGGCCTTAAAAATTTTGACCACTACAAGATCCAGCCTAGTCTCAACGCACTGTGATTGGTTACAAGAATATAGTGGTGAGCAGATAGTAATATTCTACTATTAATATGCAGTGACCTAATAAGATCTGAAACTGACTAAGGAAGCATGTTATTCTGCAGAGGCAACAGGAATTCAATTTTGCAACTGAGTAAACTCTAATTTAGCTGCATCACAACATGCCTAGGAGCTATATGTTCATTCCACGGCAACAAATGCACCGTTAGTGGAAGCCACAGAAATGCCTGATGCCTTACAATGGAAATTAATGATGGATATATTGCTCCCAAAACTACTTTCTCTAATTGAGTACCCACTGAGACAGAAATTTGCAGATTGTTTCCAGATGACATGAGTAGACAGAGAATAAACACTACTCTAAAAACATAATTGTGTACAAGCTCCATAAATTTAAAGAACATTTTACCAAATCATCAAGGAATGCCACCATATCCTAATACAGATTACAAACATAACAAAATTATTTCAGTTGCTGATGTCTTCTACTTCCCAACAAAAACAAATACCAGCACAGAATAATTAGTAAAACCTGCACTGCTGATAATTACCCAGAATACTTCCACAGTAATGCTGATGGGTCCAAAACCCCAGGGAGTGGCAGAGTGGACTGCACTTTTCTATAGGCAAGCACAGGTTACAAGACACTGTTTTCACTTCCCAGTGAAACTTATAGCTTTTGGCAGGGAAGTACCATAAATCACATGAGATTTACGTACAGATCATTTTCTAACCATCTTCACTGAATACACATTCAAGATAATCTTCATTGAAAAAGTGATTGAATATCTGTATGGGATATCAAACATATTTTTTTTTCTAATATAAACTGTATGCAAACCAGCAAGCCAATTTCATGCAATGATTAATCAGACCTCATCAACCTTTACCAGCTACTATAGCAACCCTACTTCATCAAAATAATGTATTTGTTTTAAAAGTAATTATGAAATTTGTAGATATTTGAAATCTTACTAACTAAAACTCCAGAACACAGAGATGGCCTACAGGCCAAAAGTCTCAAAAACAATAATAATATTAACACTAGAGCAGCTGAGTGGTACAGGAAGTGGAGGAGCTGTTTTTCTCCAGACAAATACATCTAGACTGCACCTCACTGTAAAGATGACATGCTGAGCTGCATTTAGACACAATGAAAAGACACTTACACATTAGCTTCCAGCCAAAGCCTTCTTCTGAAAGGGAAGCACATACACACATTCATTCATAAAAGCATGCACATCTCATGCACACATGATTTCCATCTCTGGCTTCTCAAACCAGCATGAATGAATGAATGAATGAATGAGTTACACACAAAGAGGTTTATTAGTTATATGGAATATTTCACTTACTTTAACCTGCAAAACAGATGTCCCAATTGGTGAATCTGCTGCAATTGCCCCAAAGTATTTTCCCTTTGAAAACTTTTGGTATGGTTCTGGGAATATAAATTCAGGTTTGTTGTCATTCACATCAACAACCTGAATCTTAACCTGGAATGTAAGAACCATAGTCCAGAAGATTAGACTTATCAAGTACCTCAATAAGCAGACAGTACAAAGATATAAAATTCTCACGTTTACTTACAGTAGTGCTGTTTCTCATCTGATTCACCAAACCAGAAAGAGTGTCTAACTTTATAACCACCTGATACTGTTGCACTTTTTCATGGTCCAGACCAGCAGTTCTTAACCTTAATTCACAGTTCCGATCCTTTGTCACATTTGTGTAGAAGAGACCTTATAAATGAAATGAGAATAAGTCTATTAATTTTGCTGTGTGTAATGACAGTTAATGAAAACTACCTTTTTGAGGAATATGTTGTTTGTAGTTGATTTAAGATGCACTGAAGACTAACCTTGAATGTCACCATCTGTTATTGTGCACCGAAGAGGAGCTATGTCTTGAGCTCTGATGTTCAAAATTGTAAGTGTCTTTATGAGGGTGCCTGCAGTTGCATTCTCAGGAATCTCTACGGTATAAGAAGTGTCAGCAAAGCCCAGCCCTTCATCTGGTGGAACAGTTGCCACGTGGCGAACATAAACAGGTACTGATGTCACAGATGACAACTGTGGTTCACCGAGATCATAGGCTTTAATATCGACCTAGAAAAAATAAAAGTGGTAATGTACAAAGCACTGCAGAGCTTTACACTACTGAAAATTTGCATTTACCAAAATATTACTTACTTGGTATTCATTGAGTGTTTCTTTCCGTAGGTCATCTCGAACGTGTATAACACCTGTATCAGAATCAATCTGGAAGTATTTGTTTGCTTTTCCTCTTCCAATAAGTTCATATCGAACCTACGACAAAGAAGTGCAAATTCAGCTCCAATTATTCGTCTGTTATTGTGCATTCCACACGCTATAACTTTGTTGTAATTTCAACAGAGTTTGATGTAAGAGGGGGTGTCAAGGCCTTAAGCTGATCAAGAATTTGCAGGACTAAGAAAAATAATATAAGCTAGTAAACAATAACACACAGCACTAAAGTGGTAAACCAATAAAAACACACAGATTAAAGACAATAAGAGTCAAAATGTAAAATATTCCTTAGTACAATCCATTAATTTCTCAATTGTGTAGAACACCTTTTTTGGACAATTTTGTACCACAGACTTAAAAACTCCTAAGTGAGACAGTGTGTGCTTGTGAAGGTAGTGTATTTAAAAGTTAAATTCCCAGGTTTATTTGATTTAATCTAGTAGTAGACTGATTGATCATTTTTTTGTGATGAGCTAACTGTCTTGATTTGTAATTCCATTGACTTCCTTTGTACAAAAGGCAATCAAGTACAAATAATGCGTACCTGTCATAATACTGAGTTTAGTAATCCTGCCAGATGTGTAAATGGAAGATATGCTTGTACTGATGTGCCAAGGTCCAGTGTAAGTGCCTTTGGTAGAAATGTGAACTTCAGTAACAAGCAAAGTTAGGTCACCTGGTGGTGGACACATTTTCTGTTAATATTATCAAACTTTTGTCTCTTCCAGTGAACTGTTACTTGCTGTTTACCTGGGCTGATTTAGACTTGTGTGTTATAGTGATTCAACTAATGTGTGTGTTTGTGTGTGTGTGTGTGTGTGTGTGTGTGTGTGTGTGTAGTGCGAGCGTGCGTTTGTGTGTGCGTGTGTGTTTTTTCTGCCACTGCCAAGCTTAGAAGAAACTTTGCTTAATCTCATACTTACAACAAACTTGCAAGGCAAAGTCATAGTGCTTGAACTTACATTAATTTCAATCAGGCACTATTGTATTGCACTATATCTCTATTGATTCACCCAATCATTTAATGTACAGAAGTGTATATGATATGGGACAAGCCAAACAGACAACATGAGAACATATATATACCTAACATTGTTTCTTGTAGTGAACATTACACTGTAGATATATTATGTATGTATTCATAATAACGTAAGTTCAAATAATAATGCTGGTCATAATCAAACAGCAAAAGTTCATTAGTGTACAGCAGATTATTTCTAATAAAGCAGTATAGTTTAGAAGGGTAATCAAAATATATAATTTAGTTCTATCAGTAATTAGGGCTTATATCAATTTCCATCAAGAAATAATATAGTTTATTTGTGTTTATTAATAGACAATTTCAATCTGTTGCTATAAAGTTGTGTTCAATAAATTTTGTTACTCTAAAGTGTGAGTTACAATAAAAAACCATGTCTCTGCTTTCAAAGACACTTACAATACACAAAACTGTCTTCTACTGCCAGATACATTTTTTGCACTCAGAGAGCTGCCCCACAGTAATATACAGTATGTTCTGTAGCTATGAAAAATATGGATAGTGGTGCTAAGAAAAATATTTTTGTTATACATACTAGAAGTTTATTTAATAAGCATATGACTCATTTTAATTTAATACATACATAATCTCTGTGATATACACTTACAACAGGGAGTATTATCAAATGCCAACTGTCCAGCAGCAATAATGATTGGAGTACTCCCCACTCGCTGTCACTATCAATCAAAAAGAGTGAAAAATCGAAGTTACACAAATATTTCTGTATAATTCATTTTGGATTTGTTACTCTTCATCACATTTCCTATTAACATTTCATCTCTGATTTGTAATGTTAGTATATTCATGATGATCTTACACATACAGAACTTTAAACACACTTCCTGTTTATTTCCAAGTTAGTGCTACCATATTTCAGTCACTGTGCTGAAAAGGAAGCATAATTTTTTTCCTTGTATTCTCAACTTTTATAGATGGGCTACTCGCACCACTTTTCACAATTGCATTTTTCCCTGTTCCAAATTCATAATACATAAATTAGGAGTCAGATATGATAACTATAGCATTTACTATGCTTCCTTCATGAAATATGTTTTGCTGTGTTGCAGTAGTACAACTTACAGCCATTCTTCTGTTCTACAATGGCAGTACAAATGACAACATTTTAAGAATGCGTAAAATAAGGGAAAGCAAGCAGCATCCAATAGCAGATCGATGCATCGAGCACAAAGCAGCATCCAATAGCAGATCGAAGCATCGAGCACAGAAATACATAACGGAAAACACCATTCACACTAGCTTTTGAGTGCTATCTCCTTTTCTAGCAACAGTACATAGATTCACACATACAACCATTCACACCCTCTAATGCACACTCCTATGTCCATGGCAAGACTACTCATACTCTATTATTAACAGCTGTTGCCTTTGCTGGTGCAATTGGGCATGGAGCAGGGTAGGACACACGGAGGAGGCAGCAGGAAAGAGGCAGGTCCTTGGACAGATGACTCTGTAGCCTCACAACAAAGTGAAAAAGAGTGCAGAGGGTACAACAAAAAGAGATGTAGAAGAGGGAGAGGGGTTATTGGGGGTGGGGGGTGGGGAGTGGGATACAGGAGAGAAACGTGAAGATGAAGAATGGGAGGGGTGAGAGATCTCTCTTCATCTTCACTTTCACTTTTATATTTGTTGATGGGAGCAAAATAAATGGGATGCCATGTTTTAGTAGAAGTCTAGCAGTCTTTCTTAAATTAGGCCAGCATAAGCTAGGTAAGTGATTCTTGGTTTCTCTTACTCTAAATCAGTCTCAAACTCTTTCTCAGGCAGTCTTGAATTTGTCTGCAATGCCCACTCAATTTAAGTGTCTGAGTACCCATTCCTTCAGAAAACTATTTGTAGGTGTTGTAATTCTTCTGCAAGGCCCTCCATGTCTGAAAGTGTTCAAGCTCTAAGTAACAGACTTTAGCAGCAAATGTGACAGATGGTGGGGGGCTCAGGACATGAAGTTAGAGGTCATTGTTCATGGGTTTTCTGTATATGTTGTGACACAGGGATGACTAGTCTTCTCTCAACTAATAAGCCAAGGGAAAGGATCCTCGCCCTCTTTCGGAAGTTCCACCATGAATTTTTTATTACAATGGACAGAGTTTAGAGGTTCCAGGAACTCATCAAATTTCTTGTTCCATGTGGCCACACCACAAATGTGTTGCGTTGCTTGAGGCTTTACGGATGGACTAGTGGTAAATACGGTTCTCGGGTGAGACACGGAACGTCGTCACGAAATTTTCACAATATCTTGTTGACATCTTCAGGTGCAGCAAAAACTTTTCTGAGGCTCTGACTGGAGCCTCCTATTTATGCCAGACTGAGAAGAAACTGTGCAGGTGTGTTAACGCACCAAATTCAGTGACCAGTAGCGCAAATATCCTGGCCAGTAGTGGGGAGACAGCTATGCCAGTAGACAGACGGAGAATGGACAGCTTTGACATAAGTGCAGAGGCTGTCAGTCATACTGTACCGTGCCATCAACAGCCCCAGCGCTCTCTGTCAGCAGCTGCCTGCCAACCTATGTGTCCACACTGGCATGTGCCTATTGTCACCATTGTCAATCATGTATCTATGTCACCACAGCAGTCATCCCTTGTATGTCCAACAGTTCTTCTTTGCAGTCACTGTGATTTTAACATGGCCAGCACTAGATACCAAGCTGTACTAAGTTATTATCCTGTGTCCCTTTACAGCTGGTTAGCTGAGCTGCAAATTTCCACTCTACCCCAGTATGAAGAGGTCAATGAGATAACTCTGGTGTTTTTGTATTCCACACTGGGCCCTGTACTGAACTCAGGCACTGTAGATTTCTCTGGCATTTCAGACATGTGTGCTGTTGATGTTCAGTGCTTCTGTTCCAACAGGTTTTTTCAATGTATGACACCTTGCAGTTATAGGAAATCTTATAGAAACCAGGTCTTCTTAAACCAAGATCATCTTTCACAGATCCTAAAAGAGCTCAGGGTTCACTTGCGGGTGAAAGATGCATTAAACTTTATGTTTCTTGAATAATCTTCCTATTTTTGAAGAAACACTGCCAACATATGGCAAGATGACCATTCCTCTCTGTTCCTCATTTTCTTCCATCTCCTCACTTTGCCTAGCACACGCTAGGCATAAGTCACAGTGAATCTCTCATTCAGAATATCCATTCTCTAAACATACGATGTGGAGATGGTGTAGTTCATCAGATAGTCATCTGAATTCAATACGGCTCATGCTCTGTGGACCGACATCATAAGCATGCCACTTTGTTGTGCAGGAAGGTGACAGCTGGTGTATAAGTCCACATGTGTAGGTTTAAGGTATGCGGTGTGGCGCGAGGTGCCATCCTCTTTTCTCTCCACCAACTCATCCGGCAATGGTAGTTCACCATTTTTCTCCATCCCCATCACAAACTCGATGTTATAATGAAGTGAATTTAGGTATTGCAAAAATGAATGCCATGGTGCTAGATAACAAAAAAGAATCTTGTAAGTTTCAACTCCACTGATCGGAGTGCTCTCTCCTTGGAATGTTCCTAAAATGATTGGGCTCAATAGGTGACAAAGAACTACTCACTGTGACAGGTTCAGTCTGTTCAAAGTACTGGTCATTGAATAAAAAGTACATCAAGACAAACACGCGCTTAAACATATGAACAAGTTCTCCTTGCAACTTCTCGCCAATGATGCAAGTCACAAGTTCTTGAGCCAATGGATGAAGTCATCTGAGTTATGAAAGTGGTACTCACATTTTCCCACTAAAGGGCTCAACTGTGCTGCTAGATGTTGGTGTTCCAGTGATACTAACAATTACTTGAAGTGGCACAGTACCCTTATGAATCTTGGGCAATCTGCATAGTCTGAAAGGAACAGGTGCCTGTGTATGAAGGTTGTTGGCCACAACATCAAAGACTGTTCTGAAGTTCTTTGTTGTATTTTGGTTGTCGAGTCCTAGTTTAGAAGGCAATAGGCAAGTTGTCCAATAACTGGTTCACTTTGCTTAAGTACATCAGTCTGGAGAGGATAAAGTTGCACTGCCGTTATCCACTGGTAACGTCACAATACCAGGATCCTCACACTGAGATTGAAGCGCTGACCTGTCTGCAGCCGAGACATTATTTTTGGGCACTGGTGGCCGTGTCAGAGCAAGCAAGCCTCCCATTTGATTTCCTTGATAACATCCCTGGGCAGTTTCAAGATTCCCTTTTCAATAGAACTAATAATATCCAAAATGGGTGGTGTCCTCAGAGTGGGTGTTAAGTTCAGCCCCTTCTGCAAGATTGAAACTTATGACCTTACCACAAAAATACAACAGAGAACTTTAGAGCTTCTCAAAAACAGCACAATCTCTGATAATGTGGCCACACTTCACACACAGGCACTTGTTCCTCCCAGAGTATATGAACTGAACAAGATTCATAAGGATACTGTACCACTTTGACCAACTGTTAGTCACAGTGGTGCACCAGCATACAATCTGGCTAAAAGTCTAGCAGTGCGATTAAGCCCTTTAGTGGAAAAATGTAAACACTACATTCGCAACTCAGATCTTGTGACTTGCACCATCAAATATTCTCGTTAGTTTCAATGTATTCTCACTTTCCACTCAAGTGCAAATGAATCAGTGTTACTGATTGGTGAGAAGCTGCAAGGGATCTTCTCGACATGTTTAAGCACGTGCTCACCTCAACTTACTTCTTATTCAGTGACCAATACTTTGAACAGGCTGACAGTGTCACAGTTACCCAATGGGGTTAATCTTTTTCTAGAAGATTTTGAGGAGAGAGCACTCAAGCCTGGGAAGTTGAAGCCTAAGTGCTTTTAGCAATATGTGGATGTCACCTTTGTCATGTCACCCTATGGTATTGTATCACTGAACATCAAGTTTGCAATGGAGATGAAGAAAAATAGTGAACTACCATTTCTGCATGTATTGGTGTGGACAAAACTGGACAGCATCTTGTGTCACACTGTGTACCATAAACCTAGATGCACAGACTTACACTTACAGCCCATGAGCTGTCACCATCCTGCACAATGAAGTGGCATGCTTAGGGTGTAGATCCACAGATCATGAGCCATGTCAGATTCAGAAAGCATCTTTGATGAGCTATGCCACCTCTGTACTGTAGTTTTAGAGAATGAATATTCTGGGTGAGAGATACACTGTGCATTACACGCGGCATGTGCTAGACAAAGTGAGGAGACAGGAGAAAGTGAGGAACAAAGAGGAATGGTAGTGTTGCCATGCATCAGCAATATTTCTTCAAAAATAGGAAGATTGTTTAAGAAACATTAAGTTAAATGCATCTTTCATCTGCAAATGAAACTCAGAGCTCTTTTAGGGTCAGTGAAAGATTGTCTCACTTTAAGAATCTTGTAGCTACAGAAGATTGTAAATTGGACAAACTTGTTGCACTGTGGGAGACAGATGCATTGAATGTCGAAGACGCACACATCTGGACCCGTAAAAGAAATCTGCAATGACTGTTGCTGTCTCACTCTCCCACTGCGGATCATAATACCTAGACTACCGGTCGTCAAATTTGGTACATTCATGCCTGTGCTATTTCTTCTGCGACTGTCATAAACAGGGGGCTTCGGTCACAGCCTCAGCAGTGTGTCTGCCGCACTGGACAATGTCAGTCAGTTGCGCCAATGAAATATTGTGGAAATTTCACGATGACACCTGACGTCCCACCCAAGAACCGTATCTAACATAAATGTGTTTTCTACTTATCAACAGTGTGATGTTAGTGTGGAAATGGTAGATTCTAGTGCCTCTGCTGCAAAGTGTTCCACATATAGGTTCAACATGACAAGCAATAACAGACTACAGATCACCATTCCAAGGGTTTGCTCATAGTATTTTCCTTTGAGGAAGATATAAGCTGATGTCAGAACATGACTGAAAGTCCAATACAACAATCTTCAAGCTTTTTCACAATTGGTTCCAAGGATTCAGTATGTGTCTCTTTTGTAAACAAGGCTTGGTGTCCAGTGCTGAGTTTATTAGGCTCTTGCTGATCATAACATCCACCAGAGCTGGTAAATGCTGAGAGAATGCTGGATTCATGGAATATCAGTATAGGCTCTGATGAAAGAGCATCAAAAGCCATATAGTGCATGTTTGGAGTGAAACTCAACTGTAAATAATGGCTTGAGGCCAACAACAGTTCACTGTCTTGTTGGAGTCTGGAGAGCAAGCACACATGACAGCACAACTTGCAGCATCTGAAGAGGTCAGCTGGGTTGTTGTCACAATATTGTGCATAAAATGCGGGAGAACAATCAGCCAAACACTTGGGAAACACACCATTATTCAATCACATCAAGAAAACCTGAGAGATCACATTATGGTATATTATTTTTGTTTTCTATTTGTAGACATCCATTTTTTGTTTTAGATGTTTAAACTAATGCTCCTTTCAATACGAATTTTGACATATTGCTACTCACCACACAGAGGAGGCACTGAGCAGTGGAGAGGCAAGTATAAAAGTAGTCTATTGGATAAGCTATCAGACATAGTCCTTCAAGAAGTGGAAAGTCTAGCCTGGAATATCAACAATTATAAAGAGGATAGATTGCTACTCACTAAAGACGAAGCATCGAGTTGCAGACAGACACAATGAAAAAGCAGTTACACATTAAGCTTTTGGCCAAAGTCTTCTTCAGAACCGAACGGAAAACACACACACAAGCAGGCATGCCTCACACACACACAACCACAATTTCCAGTCACTGTGGGCAGACTGCAACTGTTGCATCGAATGAAAGCAGCAATCTACAGTGGGACGGGAAGGTGCAGGGTACAGGATGATGTGATGTGGGTGGGGGTGCTGGGGAGAAGAGCACCGTTTAGTTTCGAGTGCGAGGACTAAAAGGTGGCACGACAAGGCTGCCGGGCTCAGATCCAGGAGACTGTGGGGGAAGTGAATTTTTCCAGAGCAGAATAGGAGAGGAGTAGAGAGGGGAAGAGCCTGGTGGATTCACTGGCAGAAAGCAGTGCATAACGAGGGTGGGGAGACGTGAGTAGGGAGGGAGGTGATAGGTCACAGGGGACGGAAAATTCTGGGTGACTGGTGTGGAAACAAAGTTGAGGTGGGGATAATTTCAGGAGCGCAGAATGTGTTGTACAGATAATTCCCACTGAGCAGTTGAGAAAAGCTGGTGGTGGAGAGGAGGATTCGTATAGCCCAGGCTGTGAAACAAAAAGCTGCTTTTCCAAACTGCACAGATAGGAGTTATCATTACAACACATTCTCTGTTCCCAAAACTGTCCCAACCTTAGCCTACAATAACCTACTGTCTCCATATTCTACAGCCAATAGTTTTTGCCCAATTTGTCGTATCCTCTCCTCCACATACATGTACCCTCAACCTCATTGTGCACTGCTCTCTGCCAGTAAACCCCTCTCTGCTCCTCTCCTTTTCTGTCCCCTGTTTACACTCCACCACCCCTCTCCCCTCTCTCCTCCAGTCCCCTGACACTGATCCTGGCACCCTCGTCCTGCCACCTGCTAGTCCTTGCACACTTCACAACACAGTGCTCTTTTCCTACCCCTCCCGTACCCTGCTATCCGACTGCCTTCCCTGGCCTACTCCAGATTGCTGCAACTCAACATGCCATCTTTATGGTGAATGGTTTTCTTTTCATAATTGTATTTCACCAGGTGTAAACACACACACACACACAACTCTCAAACATGTGGCCACTACTGTCTCTGGGCACTGAGGCCTGTCTGAGGTGAGCAGCTGCCTAGGCTGGGGTCAGCAGTGTAGGCAAGGAAGAAGTGTGAGGAGAGGAGGGGCAGGGATAGCAAGATTATGGCGGGGAAAGATGCTGTACTCTGACTGTGGGAGTGTGCAGGACAGGATGGTGGGGTTCTAGATGCAGCAGGGGGATGGGGCGGGAGGAGAAATAAAAGGACTATAAAGGTGCACTGGGGGGAGGGGGGCAATAGATATGTGTTGAGGCAGTTAAGGGAACAAAGGCAGGTGGAGACAGGACGTAGTGAAGGTTGTGTAAATTCAGAAAAGTTGGCAAGGATCTAGATGGTATGGCCAGTGAAGCAGCTACTGAAGTGAAGTGCACTGTGTTGTGTTTGTGCTCAGCAACTAACTCTTGGTCACAACTTGGTGGTGGCCAACACGGGAACAGACAACCTGTTTGTTGTTGCACCCACAAGCTCAATGATTGCAACTAATTTGGTAGATCTTATTGCCGCTTTTGCAGGTCGCCCCACCTCTGATGTCGTAAGGAATGCCTCTGACAGGAGTAGACTATATGGTAGTGGGAGTATGTATGGAACAATTCTTGTGTCTAAATCTTTTACAGGGATACGAGCTATGTGTCGAGGGGTCGGGAACAGGAGTGGAATAAGGATGGACTAAAATATTGCATAGCTTGGGTGAGTGGCAGAATACCATCGTGGAAGGGGTGGGGAGAATATTTTTCGCCTCTACATATGGTAAGAGTTACTCAGAAGCCTGGTAGAGAATGTAATTGAGTTTTTACAGTCCCGGCTGGTAGTGGAAGGGTATCTGGACGACGGCAGGTGACTGGGGAGACAGAGCACTTCCCTGTACTTTTTGCAAACCGAACATTTAATTCGGGACGTCCCAAATCCTGCAGACTATCTGGATGACATAATTATAGCAGTGGCTGTGCTGGAGCAATACTTACAACATTTAAAGGTATTATTTTAGTGGCTCCAAATCTGTGTAGCAGGCTTGACAAGTGTCGCATTTTTAACTGTGTGTTAAACATGTCAGTGATATTTTGAGCAAAATGAGCCTAATGCCCAGACTTTATCTCACCTTCTGTGAGGACTGGATGCAATCTTTGACAGGCACGAAGCAGTGAGTTTTGATTTAAATATAAATCAGTGAGACATTCTCAACAAATTTCTGGTTATGGTTCCCAATGCAGTGTCCTCCTGATACCCAGCAAAGGCTGCAAATGTCAGGTCGTCATTCCATCTTTCTTCTGCCCACGACGTCTTAAGCTACTGCAAACTACTTGTTGGGGTACCTGCAGGATGGCATCTTTACCACGGCATCCTGTTTATTTGCTCGGCACTGAATGTGTGGTCCAGAAGGGCCACACTTTTGCCCACTATCGAAAAGGTCCAGCACATCTGCACAGAGTTTACATCAATTTCGTTGGACTGTCCCAGGCAGAAAAAGGTTGCATATTGTCAATGCCCTTTATAACTTCCCGTATGTTACAACACAGTCGACTACAGTGTGTGCCTCATCTACTAACTTTGCCGCTGAGAGGGTGCCAACCACCACCATCTCCAAAAACAGCCCTTAGTTTATGGCATCTGTATTTCAGTTGTTGTTGAGCATCAGATCACTGCTCCATTCTGGCAATCATCAAATTCAGAGGTGGAGGGGCTGATCAGATTATTCAATATGCAGATGCACAAAATTACAGCAATAGTCACTTCCAAGGAAGCATTCATCAGCCTCCTCTTTTATTTGGATATAAACTATATAGGCTTGGGTATCATGTAGTTGAAATGCTTCCTAATTACCTTGTTTCCAGGTGGTGTCCCATCTGAATCAGTTGCAATTAGAGTTGTTACAGTAGTGCCAATAGGTACACTGTCTTCCAGAGTAACTGGTCGTGGTACTGTTGTGAACACTGGTGGTATATCATTTCGATCCTGAAATCAGGTATTCTCATGTTAGAGTAAAATAAAATATCAACAGGTAAAAACACTGTGTGTGTGTGTGTGTGTGTGTGTGTGTGTGTGTGTGTGTGTGTGCGGGCGCGCATGTGCAGGTGTGTACTCATGTGCGTTGCTGTAAATAGAAAATAGTCAACTGCATGAATTAGGAAGAGCATATCCAAAATGTGAATTTTAATCAAAAATGGTCTCTTATAAGCCAATATGCTACCTTTTACACAATAACTATTCTAGTCTGAAGCGTGGTTGGACCAGTCAGATTTCAGCTTAACCATACACATTATGTTCAGATTTCAGCTTAACCATATGTATTATGCCCAGATTAGTCACATAAAATGATTTGAGCATTTTACAATATTAATTAGATGGAAGGTCAACATATTGCCCTGCAGAGGAAGACATCAGTTAGAGATGGCTAGTGAACAAATCACACACGTCCATGTTGAAAGAACCCACCTTGTATTTTCTTAGAGTGATTATGAGAAATTACTGGAGAAACAGCAACACTTTGATCTGCATGTGCTGACCTTAAGACATGTAGAAAGATATTTCTGCTTAACACATATGAAAGAAAAGGTTTAAAAATTAGCTGAGCAATTAATAGCAAATATTCAACCTTTGGGGGGGGGGGGGGGGGGAGTGAATGTAGAGGGATTTCTTACACAGATCTGAAAATACTGTTTGCCACTGCAAGATAAATTGGTGCCATGAAGATCTTAGTTGAAAAATAATATTATGAAATTATTATGAAAGAATAATAATTTGGTCTTATACAGTTTCTGGAACAAAATCATCTATCCAAATATTCATTAATCACTGCAGCACTCAAATAAAAGAAGACTAATAAAGGCTCAAATACTAAATTCTGTCTTTCAAAATTGTTTCACCAAAGATATTCACAACAGTATTCCTACATTTAAGCATCTCATAGAGACAAAAATCAAAGATGAAGAAATAAATCAATGAAAACAATCAATTTTTGAAAATTTAATGTAACTGGATATATCAGGTGTGTGGCCATCATTCATTACTATGTAACCCCCTTGTCAGTCTTTAATGTCATCTATCTTGCTCAAATTGTTGTCTTATGTGCTAGTTCACACATTTATCTATCTGTGGCATCTATATTGAATAACATCTTGCCCCTACATCTCTTGTAGTAGTGATTTCTATGGACATAGATGGGTCCATTGTTATTTACCATATTTTACAGACTATAAGGCACACTTTTTTCTTCACAAAATTGCCTCCATAATTCAGGTGCTTCTTATACCCAAAATTAATTTAAAAGTGGCCATTGTTTGATTTAAAATTCCTGCAGGCTTAAAAATGACCATACATTCAATGGCATTGGAAACATATCTCTGTCTGGCAACACTGAATTCAACTAGCAGCAGCAGTGCACCGATGTGATGAACATGAGTTGCAGGGATTCACAAGCTATCTCCCTCCTGCCCTGCCATCACAAACCCAGAACACTGTCTAGCTTATGATTCATAATTGCAGTCCACGGTGCCAGTGAATTTATTTGACAGTGATTTGTGTTATTGGTAACATCACAACAATATTTTTGTTAGTAGCTAGTTTCACAATACAAAAAAATAAATAAGAAAAGGTATTCATAAGATGAGAGCTATAACTTGAAAGTAACAGCATATGCAGAAGAACATTAAAGCAAAGCAGTTGAGTGGCATTTTACCAACAGAAAAAACCATTTGTGACTGACAAGCTAGTAAAGAAGAACTGAAAAAAAATGAGGAATATTAAATGTGCAAATAGAGGACTGACTGCACAATGGTCAAAACAAGAAGATGACATATGGAAATGGATTCAAGGACACCATCAAAATGGCACTGGAACCAATTCAACAGTGATTCAAATACATGCTTGTAATCTAGCACTACAGACTTTATCGACTTACCATGCAAACCAAAACCAAAATATCTCAAAAAATGTCACTGCAGTAAAAAGAGAAAATATTATCTTTCCATCCCTTTATTATTCAAAATTGAAAGAAAACTAAGCCAAATAGCGAATACAGATGAAACTTCTCTGACATTTGATGTGCCGAGTAACAGAACTATTGCAATGAAAGGTGCTGAAACTGTAACTATAAAAATTAGCGAACATGAAAAAATGCTCTACACTGTTGTCCTTTCATGTTGTGCTGATGGTACTAAACTTGAAAATTCCTGGCATTCTGGGTACTAAACTTAATTTAATTATCATTTGCAAGCACAAAACAATGCCAAAATATTTTGAAATACTGCCAGGTGTTGTTGTTCATGTACATGACAATTGTTAGATGGAGGAGACTGGTATGAAATTATGGATTAACACACTGTGGGAGATGAAAAGGTGCTTTATTGAAGAAGAGTTCTCTTCTTGTGCTAGGTCAGTTAAGTAGTCATCTGAAAAATTCTGTGAAAGAGAAATTGAGACAGGGAAATATAGTGCTTGTTGTTATTGCAGGAGGACTTACTTCACAATTGCAACCTCTTAATGTCTCGATAAATAAACCATTTAAAGTGTATATGTGAGAGGAATGGAACAAATGGGTGGTAGATGAAACCCAACATGAATTTAATCTGAAGGGAGCTTTAAGATGGCCTACAATCAAACAAGTGTGTCAGTGGATAAAAGAGCCATTGTCTACAATGAGAGAAGACAATATTGTTAAATCTTTCAACAAGTGAGGCATAAGTAACACTCTTAATGACAGTGATGACCATCTGATATATGAAGAGGACAACAATGATGATGAAGAGGAAGGAGAAGAAGAAAGTTCAGGTGGACATTTTTGAGGATTTTAAATGTCAGTTCAGTTAGATAAACTAAGAATTTTTTAAGTCTGGGTTTGTAATTTAATAATAAAAATGGTAAAAATGCTTAAACTGCTTAAAAATGAAGGTGTGGCTTATAGTCCATAGTGTCTTATAGTGCATAAAATACAGTAAAAATTTGCATATAATGCTTTTTTTATGGTTTTCTACACTGCAAGGCCTTCTCTGCTGTGTCTTTCACTGATTTACTTGCAAATTTGACAGCATTTTTTCCGACCTTCCACTTACCTTGCTTATACATGATTCTTTCACATACTGGTGCATTTGTTTTTCGCCAAACTGTTCTGATCAACTTTACTGCCATGTCCTGCATTACTTTGTTTTCCAAATACAGTAAATTAAATGTTGTACAATGTCTTCCTCTTTCTGTTTGCCCTGTTTTCAAAATATTGTCTGTTTTCATGACTTTCCCAACTGGAACTTTTTCCCCCATCATAACTGTTTTACATCATAGAGGATACTTTTCTGGTGAGAAATTCTCACCCATTCACTACCTCTTGAGAGCCCCTCTCTGTCTCACGATTTGCATACAACTTTTTTCTATTTTTGATATCTTTTTACTTGCTTTTCTTCCGTTTTTCTACCTTTTTCCACCCCCTGCTGCTTCATTTTTGCCAGTCCCACCATCTCTGACACTCCAAACCCTCTGCTCTTGTCATGTTGAATCCTATCACATATTACACTTGTTCCACTGATAAATCTGCTTTTCTACTATCAAAACCAAGGTCCTACATTCTGTTTCTACCAATCTCTTTTATAGTTTCAAATACAGCAATCTCTTGCATTTACCCCATTAATCTCTGACTATACGTCTCATCTGCCAATTACCACTGCACCAGGCTTCTCTCCTTCTACAAAATCCTACAGTTATCTGCCACTCTCATTTTCTTAGATGATGTCATCTGCCAAGCCAATTTCAAACTGCAACAACATGCCAGACCTCACCATAAAAAGCTATCCCACCTTCCCCTACAATACGTCAACAGTGGTGCTATCATTCCTGTCCCTCTGCAGCTTCCTAAGAGGCCAAACCACCAGTCACCATTCCTCTCCATAAACCAAGCTACGCTACCCTTCTTAAGCATCCCCACCCTTCACTACTGCCTCCCAGAGCAATGATAAAACCCAATCACATGGATCACTCACAATAGTACAGTGTTCTCATCTCTCATCTATGGCACTCTCCCCTCCTGAATTATCTGTATTATTCAAGAGTCTCACTTTCACCCCTAAACTTGTATTTAATTATGCTTCTTTGATGAAGAGTCTACTTTCCTTCAGACACAATGTCAGCTGGAAATATCACTTTGCAACTTAATCCCAAAATCTTTTCAACAGCAAAACCTGACATTGATCCCAGCCTCAAGCAGTTCCAAACAAGATCCCAACTTGATCCACCACCATTACTTCAAAATCATCCCTTACAAGCCTTCCAAGAGTTCCTCATATTACTTCACAATCCTTCTTCAAGTCCCTATAACATGATCCTAACTTGTCCTCTGCAGAACTCCAAGCTCTTCATTCCCAGAAACTAATGAATCCATCATTATCCTCTCAGCAGACACGGGATCTACCACTGTGGAGCTAGACTGAAAGGAATATGTAAGTGAAAGTCTACACTAGCTGTGTACATCTCTGTGTACAGCATCTGCCATCAAGATTCCATCCCTGTGATACAAACAGACCTCCAGTCCCTCCTTAAAAGCTCAAGCCTCTCACAAGGATGAACACCTCAATCTATAGAACTTCTTACCCCACCCAAACCACACACCCCACCTTTTACTTGCTTCCTACAAGCCACAAACCCAGTCTTCCTGGTTGCCTCATAGTTGCTGGCTTCAAAGCACCCACCAAACATACACTCAGGAACATTAAAAATAGTTCAGCAAGAGGGAAACATTGAATCGAAGTGAAACGTATTAGACATAATCATACAGATGAGAGATTCACTTCATCCCAAAATAAGTCAAGTTAACAGTTACTATGAGTACAATCAGACAAATACAGAGCAACATCAATAATGTGATGGAGAACCTTTTGCTACAATACACCTCGCAACACTGTTCGGCATCGAGCAGATTAGACGTCCGTTGTCATGAGGCAATTTGTCCACAAATCTTGAACAGCCATTTCCAAATAAAGTACAGTGACATGGCAGCATACAGCATTTACCCACTGCCATGTATCTGCCATTCACTTAAAAGGGATTGGCAACCCCTCAGACACTGAAGCATCAAGGGTTTGCATATGTACACTGTACACAGCATTGACTCCCCAGTCTGCATAGATCGCAACAAGCGTGACAGATGGAACAAGCGTGACATATGGCAAGTGCCACCAGAGGTCCTCTGTGCCAGGGACCTATTTCCTCTGCCATATCATTTGTGTGGAATTGCATCGGCACGAATTCCCTTGCACCCCGGCTATATAGCACAGCACAAGCCGACACCTCGAGGACAGTTCGCTCTACTGGAGGTCTGGACCAGTTCGTGCACCAGCTCTTAGCAGCCCATTGCTCAGAGCCCAATCAGAAGTCACTGCAGCAGGATTTATGACTTTATAGCGATATCTCGAGACATACCTGTCAGCCCACTGCACCAAACACTCGACCTCCATAGTTAGGGATTGTCAGCAGCATAGTCCTCACGCTGCACTGCATGTATGCACTGTGTGTTCCAGGTGCATGCCTGTGAGTGTCTGAAAAGTTGTATTATTTTTTGTTGAAGAAAGTTGTCCTTTCTTATTAAAGCTCTCTACTGTGGTCACAATAAACCCTTGTTCTTGTTTATCAGTGTCTTATTATTCCTTATCAAGCATCTCCGCTTGGGAGATGTAGCACTGTGGTCCCGCATACACTCTATAGGGGACAAGTCCAGGGGGCAGGCCAGTAGTGGGAGAGTCAGAACATGATTTAGGAAGTCCTGAGTAACTCGAGCTGTATGTGGATGAGCATTATCTTGTTGGAAAACTGGTCCCAGTAGACCATGTAGGCCCCACATGGGGTCAAGAATGTCATCAATGTCATGCTGGCCCACTAAGGTCAGCTGTGCGGGCATTGTGGCACATGACACCATGGGTGGAACTGCACCACTCACTACGCTGTCTCCACATCCATATGCAGTTATCTGTTCCTAAAAGTAATCGGTATTCATCACTAAACACCACGTTTTGCCAATCTGTGACAATGCACAATGAAGTGGCTTCGCAAAACTGGTAGATGGAGTCACCAGTACCTCAGTTTTACATGACAAAGGCACCTGAATTGCAAAGTTGCATCTTCAATGTGTCTGGAAATGGCTTGTGGAACAACTGGCACCCGTACATCTGCTTGTTACTGTAGGATCCCTGATCACTTGCTTCACAATCCTCCACTCCTCTTGCCTTGTCACCTTTCTGATCACTCCAGACCCAATATGTCCACTGTTCCCGATGGAAGACTCCAAAAGATCAACCTGGCAACCACTCAGCATGTCGACCACATCGCAGTTTTCGTGCCAATGATTAGGCCCTCCAAAACTGACTTAACTGTGAGAAATGTCATCTCACGCATCTATCTGACAGTCTGCACCCCTAACGCCCTCCTCTTGATTCCAGATGTGACCATCATGTATATGATTCATCAACAGTGGACCATTTAATCAGAGGCCCTTGTCCAATTGCAGTGCCACTGTAGGTTCTGTGGGGTCTTGAATCATTTGCGTGTCAAATCTCACTGTATTTATTTGCAAAGTTTTGCATTTGTTCCTTTCTTCCCCCTGGGTGTGCTGTTTCAATGTTCCTGAGTATCTATCTGAATTAGCTGATCAACACCGGCAGCCTATAGTAGAAAGACTTCCCTCCTATGTTAAAGTCACCAATCATTTCCTAGATTGTTGCAAATCTGGGCCTGTCTCATTCCCACCACACACCTTGGTTATCCTCAGTTAGCAACACCTGATTCCAAACCTATGACCTCCTTTCTTCATACCTTAATCAGCTTTATACTTACCAACAACTACTTTACTTTTAGGGGCAGACATACAAACAGATCAGGGGCACAGGATGGTTCCATCCTAAGTCAACCTTTTCATGGGTCATTAGGAGGGGGCTTTCCTGGAACCCATAAGCCTTTGGCACCTGGTTTGGTTTAGACATATTGATGACACCTTTGCTGTGTGGACTCAAGGTGAGGTTAACTTGTTAAAGTTCTTGGAATCTCTAAATAGATTCTCCCAATTACATTTCACATGGTCCTACTCTGGATCCCATGCCACTTTCCTTGATGTCGACCTCATCCTCATCGAAGTTTGGCTATGCAACTTCTGTTCATATTAAACCTACTAACAAACAACAGTACTTACATTTTGACTGTTTGCCATCTTCTCCGTGTTAAACATTCCCTCTCATACAGCCTTGGTATTTGAGGCAAACGTATTTGTTCTGATGCAGACTCTTTACAGCAATACATCAACATTCTCATCTCAGCCTTCACTGAGAGTAATTGCCCCACCTGTCTATTTCAAAAGCAGATTTCTTGGGCTGTCATGTCCAGTCCTGATACTGCTGATCCCTCCAAAAAACGTCTCTTGTCACTTAGTATTATCCTGGTACTGAATGTATTAATCAGCTTCTTCGACAAGCCAGTGACTTCCTAAAATCATACCCTGATATGAGATCCATTCTGTCCAACATTTTGCCAACCACACCTAGAATAGCTTTTTGCCTCTCTCGCAATCTCTGAAGTTCCCTTGTTGGGCACTATGCTTCTTCTACATCCATTTCCCTACCCTCTGACTCCTCCATTGTGATCATTCCCACTGTAAGACTTGCCCTATGCATTCTCCTACCACCACCTACACCAGTACTGTAACTGGATAAACATAAGAGGGTGGTTTGAAAAGTTCTCGGTATCACCACAAAAGGTCAGTTCTAGCGCAACGGGTTGTTCACATGATATTCATTGGACTGTTGCCCGTAAACATGTGCCATGTTAGTGCTTTTGGAAGAGAGCTGTGGCTCTGTTGATGTTCCCGCATAGTGTTTTGCGAAGATGGAAATAAAATTAGATTTGAGCAGTGATTAAGTACTTTGTAAAGAAAAGTATGACAGCAAATGACATCTTCATATTCAACTGTTGCCAAGTGGACAAATGAATTTGATTTTGGTCGGGAGAGCTTAGATGATGATCTGCACAGTGGTCAGCCAATATGTGTTACTACTCCAGAAATCATTGCAAAAGTGAACAAAATGATCACGGAGGATTGCCAATTGAAAGTGCGTGAAATTGCTCATCCTTACTGGACGTCATCTGAAAGGGTATATCATAATGAGATTTTCACTCTGCAGTGGAGTGTGCGCTGATATGAAACTTTCTGGCAGATTAAAACTGTGTGCCTGACCGAGACTCGAAATCGGGACCTTTGCCTTTCGCGGGCAAGTGCTCTACCATCTGAGCTACCGAAGCACGACTCACGCCCGGTACTCACAGCTTTACTTCTGCCAGTATCCGTCTCCTACCTTCCAAACTTTACAGAAGCTCTCCTGCGAACCTTGCAGAACTAGCACTCCTGAAAGAAAGGATACTGCGGAGACATGGCTTAGCCACAGCCTGGGGATGTTTCCAGAATGAGATTTTCACTCTGCAGCGGAGTGTGCGCTGATATGAATCTTTCTGGCAGATTAAAACTGTGTGCCCGACCGAGACTCAAACTCGGGACCTTTGCCTTTCGCGGGCAAGTGCTCTACCATCTGAGCTACCGAAGCACGACTCACGCCCGGTACTCACAGCTTTACTTCTGCCAGTATCCGTCTCCTACCTTCCAAACTTTACAGAAGCTCTCCTGCGAACCTTGCAGAACTAGCACTCCTGAAAGAAAGGATACTGCGGAGACATGGCTTAGCCACAGCCAGGGGGATGTTTCCAGAATGAGATTTTCACTCTGCAGCGGAGTGTGCACTTGCCCGCGAAAGGCAAAGGTCCCGAGTTCGAGTCTCGGTCGGGCACACAGTTTTAATCTGCCAGAAAGTTTCAGGGTATATCATATTTTAACTGAAGAATTAGAAATGAAAAAATTATCTCCAGGATGGATGCCACAACTCTTGATGCTGGATCAAAAACACATGTCGCCACCATGGCAATATTACATGAACTAAGGTATGAATTGTAGCCACACCTGCCTTTTTCACCTGATATACCTCTGTCAGACTTCCATCTCTTCCCAAAACTGAAATTTTTTCTTGGTGGATGAAGATTCACTTCAAACAAAGAATTGATAGCCAGAGTTGACAACTATTTTGCAGGCCTGGAGGAAACTCATTTTCGAGATGGGATCAAGGCACTGGAACATCGTTGGACCAAGTGCATTAATCTACAAGGAGACTAAATTGAAAAATAAAAGAAGTTTCAGTAATGTAAGTCTTTTTTTCTATTCTGTTCCGAGAACTTTTCAATCCGCCCCTGTACTATCAAATGGAGAGCTACCTGTGAAATGACATGTCATATACCAGCTATTATGTAAACACTGTTCAGCCTTTTACATCATTTAGGTTGAATGAGCAAAGTCACAGGGTGTATAATGGTGACACACAATATCTTGTTGCAGAGCATGCTCTACAACGTGTCATCAGAGGTGAAGGCTGTCATGACACAACAGTTACACCATTCTGATGACACCTCGTGAATCAGTGCACTCTGTGTGGCTGTGGCCACACTGCAACATCTCAGTGGAGGACCAGCCCTGCAACAAAGCCAACAGAGTGCAGCAACTCTGGGCCATCCAAGACATTTGTCAACACATGCATCCTAGAAGATGTGCACATGTGGCACTATCTTCTTCCACTGAAGTTGCAAGGGTAGCCAACTGAAAACTTGTAGCTCTACACAGCCTACAACCAAGTATCACCACTGACATCACTCGGGATTTGGCCACTCCAGTAATGGTCTAACTTTGTGGATAAACAACTACATTCTGATCAGCCTCATGAAGAGTGATAGTTGGTGATGTTCCATACTTCGTCCAGGCTGTACAAAATCTATTTCAGACTTAGAAATATTTCGTTGCTTATTCAACAGAACTTTAACTTTGTATTAGACTGAAATATTTTTCTTCTTGCTCAATAGGACTTAACATCATATTGCAAAGGGACTAACACCACCAAGTTGTGGAATGTAATTTACAAGTTTATTTTCAGAAGAGTATTTTTGCAGTTAAGTTTACATCAAGAAGAAACCTTATGTTGTGTAATTCCTATCCACAATCCTCCATTGAATTTAAGCCATGTCTCTGTTGCTATAAAGTTACTTTATGTTCATGACACTGTGTCAGTTGCTGGACTGTGAATAAATGAGTTACATTCTATCTGGCTTTCCACGGTGGTTATCTCCATGGTATCAGATATAGCATTGGCAATGATAAGTTAAAATTGTGCCCACACACTGTTACAGGTAGTCACTTTTCTAATTTGGGCTTGTCAACAAGGCAACAGCAGCCAATCCTGTGAACCTCACACTTCTGGTAATCATTCTGCTACAGGGGATGCAGCAGACAAACAAGGTGTTGGTAGTATGGCTGGCAGCAATTACACATTCACCACCAGCAATGGCAGGACATCTGGCCCAAATCGATTCATTAGTGTGGAACATCAGAGCAAAGCCACCCCCTTTCCAAAGTTTCAACCACAAGCTGGGACTTCAGTTGTGCCACATTGCATGCATGAAACAACACTTCCTGTTTCATGGCAGAACAGATGATTTTTGACTCCCAGGTTCACGTGGCAGCTGCCTGCCACAAGTCTTTCAGCTGTAATAAACAGAAAGAACTATATCACAAATGGGTCATGAGGCTCCAGAGACTGTGAATGCGAATTCCAGTGCTCCCACCCCCAATGCAAACAATCATACACTTCCACACTATTTCAGGACACAGTGTCACTGCACTCATCCGACGAAGCCTTGAGACAGTTGTTGAAGTTAAAAGATCCCATATTGGATGTTTGTTTACCAATTATAAGGGCATCTGCACTGTCTCTGCAATCATCAGCCTCCTTCCAGGATTCAGCATTAGTGTATGCCACTTGCCTCATCAGGAACAATCCATATATTAGGCATCGGGAACAGAAAATGAACTGACACACACAGAAACTCCACCATCCTCAATAGTTACCAGTGTGTGTGCATTGCTTAATCAGTCACCAATGCCAGCAGTGCTGTTTTCATTAAATTAATTGTGCTCTTGTGGCAAAGCAAGTCACAAGATGGAGATTTACTGGTCAGCCCCACCAATGGATATGGATCGGATATTCTCCGATCCAGCTGAATCACCCACTGATGACAACATGTGGCCAGAGGTCTCCTACATGCAAACAGTAATCCCCCATTCACAATGAAGAGTGTCAATTACAGTGTCTCAAGAGGGAGTCCCAGTCATCTTGCAAATTGACACGGGCTCCTCAGCCACCATCACTGATTGGAAAACATATCAGAATGTTCAGTCACCACAATTACATCCTTTTGACACCCCACTTCACAGTTTTACTAATTACCACGTATCTGTGTCAGAATTTGCTATGCACAACTTCAATAAAGTGCCACCACTCTCACAGCACAATTTTGGTGGTCACCTCCCATGGTGCTTCCAACTCTTTTGGTATGGATCTACTTAATATATTAGGACTGGAAATTCATGACATTTCAGAGACTTTGAGGGCAGTTGGACAAACTGTGGATCGCATGGGACTGTTAGACAAATTTCAGACTGTAATTTTGTGACAGGTGTCGAGAGTTTCAAACTTCGAAGCACATATTAACTTGCTACCAACAGTGACACCCAAATTCTTCAAGGCATGTAACATGCCATTTGCACTTAGAGAGAAGCTACACAGTGAATTACAATGTCTCCAGGGCCAAGACAATGCTCAGCCTAGTTACAAACAGTAGATGGGTAATGCGAATTGTGATAACGGAGCACTTAGTATTTGTCAGGACTTTCAGAGTAAATTCACAGACAGTGGAGAACTAACATCTCATTCCCAGGTTAGAAGAAATGGTTGGAGGCTGCCTATTTTCTAAGGTAGACCTTAAGATGCATATTTACAATTAACTTAGGACAAAGACCACACTCAGTGTTAGTCATCAACACTTTGTTTGGACTGTATCGGTATAACTGCCTATGATTTGGAATAGCTAGTGCACTATCTATATTCCAAAGATACTGAAACAACTTAATCAAGGGCATACTGAGAACAGTGAATTATTTGGATGACGTCTTTGTTGTACCTACATATGCTGCAGACCTTACGAAAAATCTTGAAAAACTTTTTTCAGTGTTTTTGCAAGTGAATCTCCACTGTCAAAGAGACAAGAGTGAATTTTTTGAGTGACACATATTCAGTGCCTCAGGAATCTGCCAGACTCCACAGTACGTGTGTGCCATTCAAAAGTTGTCAGTACCCAAGGACAGGTATCTGGCCAATTGAACTATTACTGTTGGTCTAGTCCATCGGCGACAGTGCTCTCTAAATCCCTCCATCAGCTGCTTCACAAAAACTTCCCCTATAAATGATCGCCTGTGCATTCTTGGACCTGAAATTGGCACTGTTACAACTGACCTGCTTCACAGCATAGAACCCCAAACATCACCTCATACTGGTGACTGATGTCTCAAATTTTGGCATGACACAGTTCTCTCCCATATCATGAATGGAGCAGAACAGCCCATCGCATTTGCATGAAAGACATTAAATTTGGCTCAGAGCAACTACCATGAAATTGAAAAGGAGGCCCTTTCCATCATTTTTGGAATAAAAAGTTTCATTACTATATGTACGGGCAGGAATTCAGCCTTCTTACAGACTGTAAATCAGTCACTGCTACCCTTACTGAGGATTTCAGTGGCCCTACTGACCAAAATGACAAGGCACCTACAAAGATGGGCCCTGTTTCTCTCTGCCTATACATATGATACCGTTCTGATCGACAACACAGCATGCCAACACCAATCTGACATCTCAGTTGCTAGTCAGGACCCTTGAGTTTGATGCTGATCTGGAGGAATGCTTCCTGTCAGTCACTAAATGTACAACTTGTCAAAGTAAGCACGCTACCGCACCCAACGACCTCCACTGCATGGTGCCACATCCAACTCAATTTTGTGAGCCCATTCCTAGGGGCTACCTGGTTCATAGCAGTAGATGCTGGCATGGGGTTTCCATTCATAACACAAATTACCTCCACATTATTCACATTAAACTGAGTATGCCCCTCTCATAGCCCAGCTCCACCCCTGGACACACTAACACAGGTCTCTGGTACTGACCCACAACCAACAGGGTGTCCACCAATGACCCACGATCTGCGCCTTTACTGGAGGACATCACACTTGGGGTTACAGTTCACAGACCATCCCAATCAGTCAGCCCCATGAAAGAGGACCCCAGCCCAGCCAGACCGTCCCCCCAGGGCAGAGGACATGGACTTCACAAAAGATTCCAAGTCCTGTCTCCACCTTGCCACTTCTGTTCTGGGGGTAGGAATGTCATGATGCAACAGCTATGCTTCACCTCCGACACCACACCATGACAGCTCAGAAGACCAGCCTCATAGCGAAGTCAACAAAGGGCAGCAGCACTGGGCCATCCAAGACAATCAGCAGTACATGCATTCTAGAAGATGCACTCATGTGAAACTATCTTCTTCTGCTGAAGTTGCTAGGACAGTCAATAAAAAACTTGCAGCTCTACACTGTGGGCTATTTACTTTGGCACAGTGACCCTCAAGAGCAGAATAATCACAGCCTATGACTGAGGATCACCACAGATATATCTCAAGACATCACAGCTCTGGTAATGGCCTCACTGCAAGGATACACAACAGCATCTGATAGGCTCCCTGAAGAGTGGTAACTGGTGGTTGTTCCATATTTCATCCAGGCTGCAGAAACTCTCTTTCAGATTCAAAAATATTTCACTGCTTGTTCAGCAGAACTTTAACTTTGTGTTAAGCAGAGCTTTAACTTTGTGACAGACTTTCAAATATGTTGCTGCTTGCTTGTAACAAAGCAGATGGATTTCCCCCTTCTTGAGTTTTTCTCTCCCCAGTTTATTTTTATTTTTATTCTTTTGCAAATATATTCGAGATTATCACTTATGTGGCATGTGCACAGTATACCGGAAATGTTGGATATTAACTTATGGCTTAGCCAATTTTATTATTAATTGCATTCTTTTGATTAATTGGAATTCATAAATGTAATCAGATTATCTAAAAATAGCAATATTATACAACTTTGTTATCATTGTTCCTATGTAAACATGTACGGAATTGTTAATTTTCAGATAAAGTAGGTCAGAAGTATATTTAGATAACTGAAACATGTATTCAGCTAATGCTTGAAACATGTTCATAACTTTTGCCTTAATTTAGTTTCAAGGTAATTAGCATTCTTAGTTAAAATATTGTTATTGGAATACAATACCATACTTTGACAAACTAGACAGAGTAATTTACCTTGAAGTCTTCAGTCAAACCAATCTTACTCCACTATTCAGGTATTCAAAAATAGAAATCTTTAATTGTAATTTGTAAAAATTGTGCACAGAATGGTAGCTGAATGTATTGCTAATTATTGTAATCTTGTAAAGGATAGGCTGCTAGAAGCCATTGTAATGAGTCTGGGAGGTTACGAAATGAGCAACATCTATGTCTAAATACACTCCTGGAAATTGAAATAAGAACACCGTGAATTCATTGTCCCAGGAAGGGGAAACTTTATTGACACATTCCTGGGGTCAGATACATCACATGATCACACTGACAGAACCACAGGCACATAGACACAGGCAACAGAGCATGCACAATGTCGGCACTAGTACAGTGTATATCCACCTTTCGCAGCAATGCAGGCTGCTATTCTCCCATGGAGACGATCGTAGAGATGCTGGATGTAGTCCTGTGGAACGGCTTGCCATGCCATTTCCACCTG
The DNA here is from genome assembly GCF_023898315.1 of Schistocerca nitens. Lineage (NCBI taxonomy): Eukaryota > Metazoa > Arthropoda > Insecta > Orthoptera > Acrididae > Schistocerca > Schistocerca nitens. The sequence continues at coordinate 630,865,629 of NC_064620.1, read as the reverse complement.
GCGCCTCAGTTGGACCAGCGTTCGTGCTGGACGTGCAGACCGCGTGAGACGACGCTTCATCCAGTCCCAAACATGCTCAATGGGGGACAGATCCGGAGATCTTGCTGGCCAGGGTAGTTGACTTACACCTTCTAGAGCACATTGGGTGGCACGGGATACATGCGGACGTGCATTGTCCTGTTGGAACAGCAAGTTCCCTTGCCGGTCTAGGAATGGTAGAACGATGGGTTCGATGACGGTTTGGATGTACCGTGCACTATTCAGTGTCCCCTCGACGATCACCAGTGGTGTACGGCCAGTGTAGGAGATGGCTCCCCACACCATGATGCCGGGTGTTGGCCCTGTGTGCCTCGGTCGTATGCAGTCCTGATTGTGGCGCTCACCTGCACGGCGCCAAACATGCATACGACCATCATTAGCACCAAGGCAGAAGCGACTCTCATCGCTGAAGACGACACGTCTCCATTCGTCCCTCCATTCACGCCTGTCGCGACACCACTGGAGGCGGGCTGCACGATGTTGGGGCGTGAGCGGAAGACGGCCTAACGGTGTGCGGGACCGTAGCCCAGCTTCATGGAGACGGTTGCAAATGGTCCTCGCCGATACCCCATGAGCAACAGTGTCCCTAATTTGCTGGGAAGTGGCGGTGCGGTCCCCTACGGCACTGCGTAGGATCCTACGGTCTTGGCGTGCATCCGTGCGTCGCTGCGGTCCGGTCCCAGGTCGACGGGCACGTGCACCTTCCGCCGACCACTGGCGACAACATCGATGTACTGTGGAGACCTCACGCCCCACGTGTTGAGCTATTCGGCGGTACGTCCACCCGGCCTCCCGCATGCCCACTATACGCCCTCGCTCAAAGTCCGTCAACTGCACATACGGTTCACGTCCACGCTGTCGCGGCATGCTACCAGTGTTAAAGACTGCGATGGAGCTCCGTATGCCACGGCAAACTGGCTGAGACTGATGGCGGCGGTGCACAAATGCTGCGCAGCTAGCGCCATTCGACGGCCAACACCGCGGTTCCTGGTGTGTCCGCTGTGCCGTGCGTGCGATCATTGCTTGTACAGCCCTCTCGCAGTGTCCGGAGCAAGTATGGTGGGTCTGACACACCGGTGTCAATGTGTTCTTTTTTCCATTTCCAGGAGTGTGTGTACTGCAGGCGAGTTAGTAAAAATTACAAATCATACATTATGCCAAGTTTTATCTGAATTTTGCATCCAGGAAATCATTTGGTAGTTCAGTGACTGTTGTTTGTGATTTGCTGTGAACGGGTAATTAATTTCAAGAACTGTGCCTGACTTCAGCATGCATCCTGTAAACTGTGAAAACAGTACTGAACTGTGACCTGTATTATTTCCAAATGATATTTACTGTGTACATAGTTTCTGTTTTGATATGACTATATACTTGCAATGACAGTGTCACTAGTTGCAGAACGAAATTTACAAGTTACTTTTCAGAAGAGTGTTTCTTCAGTGAACTTTAAGTCAAGAAGAAACCTTATGTTATGTAATTCATTTCTACAGTCCCCCATTGAACTTAAGCCATGTTTCTGTTATTATAGAGTCACTTTATATTCATGAGACTGTGTCAGTTGTCAGACTGTGAATAAATGTGTTACATGCCACCTGACTTTCCATGTCGGTTATCTCTGGGGCACTGGATATAGCAATGGCAATGACAGATGTGATCCAAGGTAATGTGATAGCACGACTGCAGTTCAAGATATGCAGGTGTTTGAGGAAGAAGGTAGCAGCATAGAATAAAACATTTGATATCATATGCTTCCAAAGTGCCAACGTGTTATTGGTTATAGAGATGCAACTGTTTACAGAAATAATAACTGTTTATTTCATGTGTCTGTATTCCGGCTTTTATCATCTTTCACTTTTGTGCTGAAGTTCAAGCTGTGCTTCAGTTTACATTTTTCACCTCTAACCACAAAGTACCCGATTCTTGAGTGATTACTCATGCTTTCACTAAACTGTCTGAGAGTGGCGCAGTGCTCGGCAGTGATATTTCACTTGAATGTGCAAAGGACCAGAGTGTGGCTAAAGCAGAAGATATTCTTCAGTTGGTAAAATGTGGTCCTTCAACAAGCACACACTGAATTTCTACACATGCTAGTATTCCACAAACAAGATTGTGGAAGACATTAATGTGAGCAAACCTCTGTCCTTGTCATTCACAGTGAATTTGACACCTTAGAGAAGGGATAAAAGTAGATGTTTGGAATTTTGCTGCCAGCTAATTGCAAATTGACAAAAGAAAACATTAAAAATAATGAAGTGTCTTCCATTTGTGGCCATGTAAATAGCACTCATAACTCACATTGATGGTCCAACAAAAACACATGTGCCAATGTGGAGAAACATTTTTGAGAATGCTTCTCTGTAAATATGTGGTGTTCTATGATAGATGACTGACTGAGTGTGTCGTGTTACTGTATTGTGTTATAGGAACCCATTATTGAGACTCTCCCAAAAATGAGCTTCTGGCATTACTGGAAGAGGCACCTTTGTCTCTGAGGATGGACACATTCGTCCTGCAAGATGGAGGCCCTGAGCATTCTACTCATGAGGTGAGATGCCATCCAAATGTAACATTTCTGGAAGATGGATAGACATTTCTCAGCCACCAAGGTCTGCAGAACTTGCCCGTTTACATTTTTGCCTGTGGAGATGGTCAAAAGGTGAAGCCTACAAAGAAACGTTAAATGCAAGAGGCAAACTGATCACTCTTATTATGAATGCTGCTTCCTCCAAAAAAGAATGCCAAGATGACTACAGGAGCAATACGAGTGTTGTTGTTGAGAGAATTCCCAAGCATAATGAACTCAGAGGTAAAATTTATGAAAACCAACTTTGAATTTAATCATTTACCCTTGTTTAACACCTTCTGTGTTTATTGGTTTGGGCTACATTCTAACAGCTACATCCCTGTAATCAATAGCCACATCTCTGTAGCCAATAAAAGTCAGATACATGTTACATGAAATCCTTTATTCGAATAGGTCTATTCTATGATATTTTTTGTTCCTCTCGAAATGCCCTGTATATTAGTAAGCCAGTGGATAACACCTGCAGTCATCCTAAGAGGCCGTCCACTTACATGCAGGGACATGACATCATTAGAGATATACTAAGCGAGGTGCTACAGCAGTCAGACAGACACTGGATTCACATTCAGGAGGATGGCACTTCAAATCCACATTTATGTTTTCTGAGGACTCCTTAAACTGCTTAAGTCAAACTGTGGGAATGTTTCCTTTCAAAACAACACAGCTAATTTTCTTACCCAATCTTTGATTTTAAACAAATCATCAAACAGACATCAGACATTAATCTTCCTTTTCATTAGAAACTAGTTACAAAATGTAAAGACACTTTCAGATGATCAGCAGCTGGTGCAAAGACTGGTAGCTACTGTAGCTCTAAAACATAAACATGTATACTGTAATGTATGTAAATAGGTGAAAAGATTGTACATAATTTGACTACAGAATAGTGACCTAATACAACGTCAGCTATTAGGAGTATCAGTCCAGAGCAGTTTAAAGTTGATTGACCACACAAATCCAGCCATGGGGAAGGCAGATGAAAAGCTCAGATTTATTCAACATATTCTAAGTAAGTGTAAGCCATGCAAGAATAAGGTCAGTCACAAAACCGTCATTAGAACAAAACTGGAATACTGTCCTTGCCAAGTTGTATCAACAGGAGAGAGGCAAAAGATTCAGAGAAGTGGGCAGAGTTCTTCGTGAGTTTATTTAGTCATCGCTGCTCTGCAGTGTATGATATTAAAAGAAAGACATTGCACATCACGGAAAAACTTACGACATTGTAGGGAGGCTTGGGTGTCTAAACAGTACTAATAGCCATACCTTAAGTGCAACCACAATGTGATTGTATCTGCAGAGGGGCAGTGGCTCTTTCAGTTGTTACAGGGGCAACAGTCTGGACGGTTGACTGATCTGACCTTGTAACTTCAGATAACATGTCCTGCTGTGCTGCTACTGCAAATTCATAGGTAATCACAGCCCTTTTTTCTGCGAGCATGCATCTTTACCCCTGGAGACATATAAGTATACCCAAGGCCATACTGACCCTACAACTTATGTTAGATGACATGTTAAAGAAAGCCAAAGCTACATTTGTAAAATTTATAGTTTTAGGGAAAGTTTTTGAAGACGTTGACTGGAATGCATTATTGAATTTCTGAAGGTATCAGGAACAAACTACAGGTATCAAAAGTAATTAACACCTTGTACAGAAACCAGATAGCAGTTGTAAGAGCTGAAGGTCATGAAAGGGAAGCTGTAATTGAGAAGAGAGTGAGACAGCCTATTCCTGATGTTATTCAGGACGTACACTGAACAAGCAGTAAAGCAAACCAGGGAGAAATTTGAAAACTGAAATGAAGTTAATGGAGAAGAAACAAAAACTTTAATGATTGCTGATGACACTGTGATTCTTTCAGACTGCAAGAGATTTGGAAGAACAGTTGAATGGAATGGATACGGTCTTGAAAAGAGATTATAAGATGAACATCAACAAAAGTAAAACCATGGTGAAGAAGCATAACTGAATGAAATGAGGTGAAGCTGAATGGGAAGTGAGACAATAAAACTAGTAGACAATTTTTGCTATTTGGGCTGAAAAATAACTGATGATGGCCCAAAGTAGAGAGGATATAAATGAAGACTGGCAATGGTATTTCTGAAAAAGAAGAATTTGTTAGCCTCTATCACTATCAAAAATAGATTTACATGTTAGAAGTCCTTTCTGAAGGTGTAGCCTTGAATAGAAATGAAACAAAAACTTTTGAAATGTAGTGCTCTTGAAAAATGCTGAAAATTAGATGGGGGGATCAAGCAACGAACCAGAAAGTACTGAGTCAAATTGTGGAAAAATGTGTATGGCACACCTTGGCTAAAAGAAGAGATAAGTTGATAGGACACATCAAGGAGCTGTCCATACAGTAATGAAACTTTTTCTGTGTGGGGTGGTGGGGGGGGGGGGGGGGGGGGGGGTGAGTGCTGCGAATGTAGGGAGAGACTAAGGCTTGAATACAGTCACCAGCTTCAAATGGATGCAGGTTGTGGTAGTTATGCAGATAGTAAAAGACTTGCACTGGATAGAACAGCATTGAGAGCTGCATCAAACCAGTCTTCAGGCTGAAAACAACAGAGGGAAAATGATGGTGGTACACTATGTACCCACTGCCAGAGACTAAGGAGCAATCTGCAAAGCACCTTGTTTCTCTCTGCTGCACAATATTGGGCTGTCATTATTTTTACTGATGAGAGTCTTCTACTGTTATATTGCCCCACAAAAATTTTCTGTTTTCATTACTGGATTTATTAACTTGGTGAAGGCTGTTCTTTTACATATTAATGTACTGCCAGGATGATCAATTAACAAATGCTAAATTTCATCCCTGATAAGTTGCATTTTACTCCATACATTTGGTTACTGTTACTGACTGTTCACATTTACAGCATTCCATGTGTGTGTGCAGAGGGGCAATGATAGAAAGTAGACTTTCACTTAAGCACAACCATTAAAATACATGTAGTCAATTTAAACACTTCTGAAGTCTAAAAAGTGACCCACAGTACAAAAATAGCAGCATAGTGACTTTCTTGTAGTACTTTCTTGTAGTATGTGAAAACTAAATTAAAAATTGTTAATATGTAATTTATATGGGCAATGACCTCATTTTAAATAGAACATTTTTTTGAGTGTAAGAAACAATTCACATTGGTTTTTATAAAATGAATAGGTAATATTTACCTCAACATTGACAATCACTCTGGTTGTGTCACCTGGCCGATTTCCCGGATTTTCCAATGTTCCAACAACAAGGATATATTGACTTTCTCTCTCATAATCCAATCCACGTAAAGTTCTAATAACACCAGTTTTCTGATCAATTGAAAATAATTCAGCTGGTCCTTGCCTGATAATGTAAGTTATTTTTTGATTCGTATCTGGATCATCAGCCTGGAAATACCATATCATTAGAACAGGTGCAAGGATTTTTAGTCTCTTTTGTCAACTAAGGAAGTTATGTATTTACCTTGACTTGGGTAACCATGTAATCTGGAACATTTTCAGGGACCCTTGCCTCATAGCTCAGTAAATGGAATATTGGTAATTCATCGTCAATATCCACCACCTGGACTGTGACAGTCGCTGTTGCCAAGCGAGGATCTGGTGCCCCATCTTTTGCAGTCACGACAAACTTATAGTCCTGAAAATAAAAGTAAGCTCAAGGAATCACACACCTGTTGAAGTACAATTTTGTAAGATATTTTGTAAGCACTCCAAACAGTCACAACATTTGTGACTCAGTTCATTACTAACAAATTTAAGGTGCTTCAAAAATAATATGCCTCTGACTCAATAATTGGTGAAACCATAAAAATACAGAAAATATCACTGAAATATATAATGCAGTTGTTAGAGCTTGGTAGCTCGAAAACCTGAAATACCCACTTGTCTTCCCCAACCAGCTTCCCCCACCCTTCCCCCTCACCAGCTCATATGTGCACACTAAAAGCAGCACAAATAATTTCACTCCCCCCCCCCCCCCCCTCCCCACAATTCCTCGCAAGTTCAGTTTTCAATTATTACACATAACCACTGTTAAGGGCAGGTTGTTGAACATCAGTTCATTTCTTGTTATATGTTATTATGAATAAGGTTTGTAACTAATCTAGTCTAAAACCTTCTTGAACAATCAGAGCCTGCTACTGACCACTGCCAGGAACTATCTGTTAATAATGAAAGCACATCATGTTACATACAAATTTAATACTGTACATGACTTGTTTCTCCATACTACATCATCTTTTATCAACACATGGACTGCAAAAGTGAACCTTATTTTATGTCGTGTACACTGTGAGTCCTGTTCATCCTTTTTAAGCAATTAATAGCTTCACTTATAAATACTAAGATGGTAAGCTAAAACTGACAAATCAATCTGAATACTTTACCTGGCTTCCTACATTACCTCAATGTGATGATAATAGAGTTGGACAAGTACAATGAGTAAATTAGTTTGTATGGAAAAGATGAGACAGTTACAAATATGATCTATTCTGTGTGAAAGGCAGCAATACCTACAAATGATACTTAACATAATTGTACCCATGGCTTACCCTCTGTTTTTCATAATCAAGTGCAGTTTTTGTCCGAATTTCACCTGTCATAGCATCAATTGCAAATGGTATCTCATCTGGAACAGAATAGTACACAACTGCATTCTGGCCCTCATCTGCATCAGTGGCAAGCACACTGCCAACTTTGGCATTATTTTCTCCTTCCCGTACTCTAAACAGATACGGCAGATTCTGAAACTCTGGATTTTTGTCATTTATGTCTGTCACTTTTATGCTGATCAGTGCTGTACTTGATAATCCTCCAGTATCCTCTGCCTTAACTACCTGAAATTGAAAATAACTCTCTGTCAGTTCAAATGTGTGATGTAAACAAATAATCTGTCTAGTAAGTATTGTAACATTAAATTTTAAAAACCTGAAATATTGATCTTGAATTTTGGGTAGGGTGTTGATTTTTTACTGTAGGCATCATTTAAGAAGGGATTTTTTGAAACTCCACCCCTAAGGGGGTGAAACAGGTGTTGAAACCTTTTTTGAAAAAAAAAAAAAAGTCACTATTAAGGGAATTTTCAATTTAAAACTATGAAAACTGAATAAAAAAATGAATAAAAGAAATAACTGTTTCAGCAGTTTTGGAAACTCATTCCCTAAGGGCATGTAATAGGGATTTAAAAGTTTCAGAAAAAATTTCTCCTATTTAAAAAACAGTTGTAGGTTGCACACTGTTCTTCATTAACTCTACAAGGATTGTTTAACCTGGACAGGGCATCATCAGGTTACCTTAAAGTATAAGGTGAGGAAGAAATTATAATTAATTCAGTCTGGTGCTATCCTGGATTACTATAAAGGCAAAATAAGCTTCAAACACCAAATGAATAAAATTACATAGAGAGAAGTCACATAACTCATGTTAAAGATTCAAAAATTTTCTGATAAAAAGCAACTGTCAAAGAAGATATGACACCGAATAAAACATACAAAAATATAACCTACACGGAAAACATATTAAAAAGTAATAGATAAAAGCACCAGGATCAGGCATGAGTAGAGAATGAGGAAGAAACCTCAAAATGCATATTACCTCGTGTGGAGGTGGGGACAGGCGTAGCAGCACAGAACTAGATCTCGTGCACAAACTGTAAACACAGCTGTACACAAGAAAGGTGACATAGGGCCATTCGTATTCACATAGTGCATACATATGAATGATAGGAGCTCATGCAAAATATTGTGCTAGTAGTAATGACAGTGCACAGTGTGATAATGGTGTAACATTCAATTAGTAGTGGATAAACTGAGAAATTGATAAAAACATAATAGGGCCTTTGGAAATATATACAATGCAGGATATGCTAGATCAAAAACTATGTAGAGAGACATAGAAAATCCTCATGTTCAAATACAGTCTAAAAGAATAATGAAATGAGCATTTGGCATCATTGGCCGGGAGGCCCCTTGCGGGGCAGGTCCGGCCGCCTTGGTGCAGGTCTTATTACATTCGACGCCACATTGGGCGACCTGTGCACCAGATGGGGACGAAATGATGATGAAGACAACACAACACCCAGTCCCTGAGCGGAGAAAATCCCCGACCCATCCGGGAATCAAACCTGGGCCTGTAGGACAGCAAACCGTCACGTGGACCACTCAGCTATCGGGGCGGACTAAAAGAATAATGAAGTAAAATATGTAGAGCAATAAAATAAAGATTAGACTACAAATATAAGGCAAAAAGGTAACAATGCTAAAACCAGTTCCCTGGTAATAAAAGATTAAAAACTAATATATCATATATTAAAAACTAATATATCATTAAAAAATTTAAAAAAAATAAAAACAATCATATAAAACCTGATTTGTGCCAGTTAACTGATCATTGAGTAACATATCCTTCTTAGCATATGAATATCATCAAGAAGACTAGGTCTCCTTCCTTGGGGAGCATGATGTAAATCTTTAAGTGCCTAAGTGCAGGTGGCTAGTGACCACTGGATTTAATGTGCTCAGTGAAGGAGGAATTATGCTTACTGGTAATCTGCCCCTTCTTAGTGAGTAAATGCTCCTGAAACCTGATTTTAAAAGCCCTTCCCACTTGGACGATGTCCAAAAGAATGAACATCACATGGAATCTGCAACTGTAAAACATATTATGTAAAGTGAAGGTGGATGGGGGAGAAAGGAAGAGGACAGGGAAGGAACTGACGAATGTGAATCAACTGAGGAGAATGCCAAGATAGTCCTTGCATTTGCGATTAACACTGTGCCTGAGTGGTGCAGCAGTTAACACATGTGCCTTGTAAGCAGAAGATCCCATGTTTCAGTCGAAGATCCCATGTTTCAGTCCCAGTCCAGCAAACATTATCATTTGTCACTGCTGATTCTGCATAAAGTCTCGATCCAGCTTGTATCATTGGTCCCTTTCCTTCTCTTTCCTTTCTCCCCCCTCCATCTTCAAGTTACGCAATGTTGTGGATGTATTGATACTGAATATACAGTGGTATACACTGTTCTTATATTTTGACTACCAAAGAGTTTAACTGCAGCGTAGAACACATTACCTAAAAATGAAAGCTTTGAAAACCTGTAATTTTAAGATGCGGGACTGAGAGTGAATTCTTGGTCACCTGGTGATTTTTTTGCACGTATAATTTCTCAATGATGGAGGGGCTGTAGCCATTGCAAAAAAGCAACATATTTCAGGTCTTCCAGTTCCTTTGTAATAGATTCTACATTGTGCAATTTCTGTGATACAGTGTTTCATAGATCTGAAGTAACTCATCTTGTACTTATGGAGATCACACGATGTATCATGTATAGCAGAGTCCCTTGTAGGAGGCTTAAGATAAATGTCAAATTTGATGACATGATTAGTGAGACAAGGCTACAAATCAAATAAGTTTAGAATACCATTGCTATTGATGACTTCATGTGTAAAGATCATTCCTTCACCATTAAAAACAATTATTATCTTACATACATATCACCAGTAAAAGCAGTTAATTGGTGGGGGACCTGGGTGAAATGGTCACACTCAACTAATTCATGAATATATCAGCAAGAAACCCTGCAAAATGATTACCCGTGGCCAACTGACTGCTTATAAAATTTGTTATTAAAAATGAAGTAATTTTAGGAAGTTAAGAGCCGAAGAAGAGCTATAACCTCCACAGTTTCATTGGTGCATAGACATTGGTGTCAAAGGTCATCCTGAATAATTGAAATAAGTCTCTTCTACTGGAATGTTTGTATCTAATTTTTTTTATATCAAGTGACAGTAAAGTGCAGCCGTGAGGGAAAGATTTTCTATGTAAGAGTTGTAAAAGTTCCTTTCTATCAGAAATGGCAAAATCGTCATGAAATGTGAAGTCACTGTGAATCAGCTGAAGAAAATATTTAGAATTGGCCTGCCTGTGTTCCCAATCCCATTAATAACAGGATCTGTAGGGATATCCATCTTGTGAGTCTTTATTTGTGCACACATGTTTGGGGCCTTAGGATTTATCAATCTAAAATTGAGTAAGAGGTCAGGGGGGATGATATGTGCACATCCATCAATGCAAGCCTTAAGCTCTTCAGCACAGGGAATCAGTAGGATCATAATCTATTTTGCAAATATCATTGCCCCAGAAAAACCATTGGGTTTTATCAATGTAGTCATTTTATAAACAACAACAGCGGTATTTCTCTGGCCTCGGCAGTGAGAGAGAGTGGTCATGCATGTGATAGTTGTGCTAGAGTGAATATGTGTATGTGTGTGTGTGTGTGTGTGTGTGTGTGTGTGTGTGTGTGTGTGATCATCTAAGTCCCCTTGGATGACAGTTTAATTGCTTAGCAGCCTTTTTGTTGTGCATATCTGTAACTCAACATCTGCACAATATGGTGAGGAGCAATCTATCTTTTTGACAATACTGTCATTATTCCATACCAGAGTTTCCATTGTTTGACAGGGGTATTCTCTTTGTCAGACATGACTATGATGGTATTATCTGAGTGAAGCCTTTTTTTAAATACATGCCAGAATCATACAGTCTTTATTATCATATTTATCATATGTGGCCTTCCCAGTAAGTTCACTGGCTTTACAAGCAATACTCAGTTTATGAGATTTGTTACGAGTTGAAGCATCAAGGGTGATTATAATGTTTGTTACTGAGGAAATGGCAGCATCATCTAGCCTTTGCTGGATGCTACACTTAAGACCTTTGTTGAGGATCTTTATTCGTTTCTAACTGAAAACACCATCCGTTTGGTTGACAACATGCTCCACAAAGAGAAAGTAGGCCCAGTTCCCTTATCCCACTGATATGCAGGATGACAATAAATTTTCCGAAGAATTCCTGTTAATAATTGCAGCATTCACAGTTGTTGCTCTATGAACATTTGGAAGTATCATAAATTCTGACTCATCCCACAACACTGAAGGCTCTGCTATGTGATGAGATCTATGAGACATAATGAATGAATATATCAATAAAAGTAAGAACCATACCAGCTGGTATCTTGTGAGTTCCTCTCTGTCTAACTTTCGTATGACAGTGATTACTCCAGTCCGGTCTCCAATGGCAAACTGCCGTAGATCATTGCCTGATATGATAGAATATGTGACTGGGTCCTTTTCAGGGTCATTTGCCTGAAAATATGTACAAAATTATTACAAAAAATAATTCACTAATTTTAACTGCATTACACACTTGTATTGCAGTGGAGTTTGTCAGATATTTCATAAACTTTCTGAATTCATATCCTCTAACTCACAGAAAATTATGTATTTCAATGAAAACGTTCACTTACAATGATAGTTGCAACTGTAGAATTTATAGGAGCGCCTTCACTGACTTGCACTTCATATGTCTGTTGCTCAAATACTGGACTTCGAGTGTTTGGACCAGGAACCACATTAACTTCTACTATTGTCTGAGAATATTTTCCACCTTTATCTGTTGCCTGCAAGTAATTAAAAATTAGATGAGCATTCAGAAAAAAAATGAAAGATGACTTACAGATCACTTAGCATTGAAATGTAACTATCTGGTTACTAGAGTTGTATAATGAAATAGCCAATATCCGATTTATAAAGGAGTAGGTGAAACACTTTTCATGAGATGCATGCAATACATTATATTTTTTATTATATTGACCTATGTTTGCCATTATGTTTTTTATTGTCACACATATTCATCATTGTTCAATATCACTTAAATTAATTTAATGACTTGCAGAAGGCAAAGTTTAACATCTAATTTCATATGTTAAATTATGAGATTATACAGATTGAAACTTCATGTACACATTTTTCAGTTCAGTACATTTTGTAGTTTCAAATCAAGGCCAACAGCAATACCTTTATGTGCCACAATTTAATAATAAAACACACAAACTTACAATACAGATACATATATAGAATATGCACCAGAATAGCAGTGTCAATTAATTAAAAGTCAGTGTCTTCACTTAAAACTTCCGGGCTGATAGGCCATGGTCGAAGTTTACATTGTATGATAAAAGTCAGTGCTTTGGTATAAAATTTTATAAATTTTTTTATTGCACGAATCAAAATTGAACAAAATTTTTCAAATGTTCCTTTTTATCGATGCTGGATTTGCTGGCACATATAAAATTTTGTGAATATTCAATTCCTCATCATAATGCTGTAATTACAGTTATGACAATAATGTCTAGAAGGTTTCTACTTGTTTTTTGTATGTGTAAGGTCTACTGCCAGACCAGTTTTCAATCAGTTTTTGTAGCAGTTATGATTCAGTCAAGTCACAGTTTTGAAGCAGATTTCGAGGAAATTATGTAAGTGTTTCTGACACCTTATTTGAAAATGTTATAGTATAGGTTTACTTGACAAAAATTTCTTACTTGCTAAATATTCCTGACCTCTATCCGCATGAGAATCAAAAAACAAGTCCATGAGTCAGAATGAACAAGATACATATTCTGAAGTTCTACAAACTCCCTCTATTGTGAAATTAATAACTAGACTCATCTAGTCTTCACTATCCTCGTGGAAGCAACAAGTAGAGAGTTGTATATTTCTAGATTCCTTATACTATAACCCCGTATGTAATACTTGGGTAAGTGTGGCAGCACCACACTACCAGTGCGCTACACTTAGAATATTTCACCAATGGCATGTGCGCGGACCTGCGACCAGAGCCCGCATGTGACTGTCTACATGACTTGCGCACAAGGCACAGCACCTGTCATGCTATCTGTACAAGGACAGTGCAGCATGTGTTCATACTTATTGTTAGCAACTGCTTCTACATGGAAGAAGAAGAATAAACTTTGCTTCATTGTGGCTGCGCTGTTGTTGTATCTTACTGTACTATACAAATAGCAGCTTGGGTCGTCTTCACTTCCACACAAGTATATAAGACACATACAAAAAGGTATGTGAATTTTTGCTGCTGCATCTCACGCCCCAAATTCTTCGCACTGATAATTATGTGTTAAATTATTCCTATTGATCATATTTCCTACCTCATCCTCTTGTATTGACATGTTATTTTCCACACCTATCTGTGTGAAACAAACTTTTGAACCTAACTAATCCCCTCAACATCGCTCCCCTTATGGTAACACATGAATTCTGCTGTACCTCACCCATTCAATCCCTTTTTTCCCACACTATACAACAACAACCCCCAACAACCTTACTAACAATATCCTAACACTACTCCTCCTCAGTTATGTAAACAAATCTGCTGCACAGCCGTGTGCAACTGCATTGCACCCTCCTATGCCAACCTATTTTATTTGTGGGCCTTCTATAGGAAATCTTCCTAGCCTTCACAGACAGAAATTATCCCCCAGACCTAGCTTGACAACAGATTTCCCATGCCATGTTCCCACACAGCCCCAATCCTCCCAAAACTCCTAAGAAACTGCAACAAAGGAGTGACCCCTCTGCCACTCTGGAACAACTGAACCACATCCTTCAATAGGCCCTTGATTATCTATCATCAGCCCTGAAACGAGGGACTTCCTACCCGAGATCCTTCCCACCCCTTCTAAAGTGGTATTTCATTACTCACCCAATCTCCAGCATACTACAGTCCATCCTTATGCCACTCCCAATCCCAACCTCTTGCCACAGGGATCATATCTCTCTGAGAGACCCAAGTGGAAGACCTGCCCAATCCAACCACCCAGTACTTCCTATTCTAGTTCTGTCACAGGCTTATCCTACTGCATCACAGGGCAGGCCACCTGTGAAAGCATGCATGTTATATACCAGCTCTGCTATAAACACTGTTCAGCATTTCATATTGGTATGACTAGCATTAGCTGTCTACAAGGAAGAATAGCCACAGCCAAACTGAGGCCAAGAGTAAAGTGGTATAACATGCAGGCTGTAAATAACGTACTGGATTTCAATGGCTGCTTCAAAACCTGGGCCAGCTAGATCGTCCCCTCCACCACCAGGTTTTTTGAACTGTGCAGATGGGAGTGATCTTTACAACACATTCTCCACTCCTGAAGTCATTCCAGCCTCAACCTACAGTAATCTACTGTCTCCATACCCTCCAGCCAACAGTTTCTGCCCCCCTTTGCCCTGTCATCTCCCCACAATTCACCTCCCTTCACCCTCACTGAGCTGTGCTCTCTGCCAGCACATCCACCAGTTTTTTCCCTTCTCAGCTCATCTCCTTTCCACTCCTCAATTTTCCCCCTCCCATCCCTGTACCACAGTCTCCTGACACTGTGCCTGTTGGCCCTGTCCTATCACCTCTAGACCTTGCATGTTCAGCCAGGCAGCACCAATCTCTCTTCTTCCTCTTCTCTATCCTGCTCTGGATTACTACTCCCATTCAATACTTTTCTATTACAGTCTGGGCAGTGTGGCAGTGGATTAGAGATTAGATTAGATTAGATTAGATTGGATTAATACTAGTTCCATGGATCATGAATACGATATTTCATAATGATGTGGAACGAGTCAAATTTTCCAATACATGACATAATTAAGTTAATTTAACAACATACTTAAGTTAATATAACAACTTTTTTGTGTTTATTTATTTATTTTTTTTATTTTTTAAATATTTTTTTTTCTTTTCTTTTTCTTAATTTATATCTAAAAATTCCTCTATGGAGTAGAAGGAGTTGTCATTCAGAAATTCTTTTTAATTTCTTCTTAAATACTTGTTGGTTATCTGTCAGACTTTTGATACTATTTGGTAAGTGACCAAATACTTTAGTGCCAGTATAATTCACCCCTTTCTGTGCCAAAGTTAGATTTAATCTTGAATAGTGAAGATCATCCTTTCTCCTAGTATTGTAGTTATGCACACTGCTATTACTTTTGAATTGTGTTTGGTTGTTAATAACAAATTTCATAAGAGAGTATATATACTGAGAAGCTACTGTGAATATCCCTAGATCCTTAAATAAATGTCTGCAGGATGATCTTGGGTGGACTCCAGCTATTATTCTGATTACACGCTTTTGTGCAATAAATACTTTATTCCTCAGTGATGAATTACCCCAAAATATGATGCCATATGAAAGCAATGAGTGAAAATAGGCGTAGTAAGCTAATTTACTAAGACGTTTATCACCAAAATTTGCAATGACCCTTATTGCATAAGTAGCTGAACTCAAACGTTTCAGCAGATCATCAATGTGTTTCTTCCAATTTAATCTCTCATCAATGGACACACCTAAAAATTTGGAATATTCTACCTCTGTTATATGCTTCTGATTAAGGTCTATATTTATTAATGGCGTCATACCATTCACTGTACGGAACTGTATGTACTGTGTCTTATCAAAATTCAGTGAGAGTCCATTTACAAGGAACCAATTAGTAATTTTCTGAAAGACAGTATTGACAATTTCATCAGTTAATTCTTGTTTGTCAGGTGTGATTACTATACTTGTATCATCAGCAAAGAGAACTAACTTTGCCTCTTCATGAATATAGAATGGCAAGTCATTAATATATATTAAGAACAACAAAGGACCCAAGACTGACCCTTGTGGAACCCCATTCTTGATAGTTCCCCAGTTTGAGGAATGGGCTGATCTTTGCATGTTATGAGAACTACATATTTCAACTTTCTGCACTCTTCCAGTTAGGTACGAATTAAACCATTTGTGCACTATCCCACTCATGCCACAATACTTGAGCTTGTGTAGCAGAATTTCATGATTTACACAATCAAAAGCCTTTGAGAGATCACAAAAAATCCCAATGGGTGGTGTTCGGTTATTCATATCATTTAAAATTTGATTGGTGAAAGCATATATGGCATTTTCTGTTGAAAAACCTTTCTGGAAACCAAACTGACATTTTGTTAGTACTTCATTTTTACAGATATGTGAAGCTACTCTTGAATACATTACTTTCTCAAAAATTTTGGATAAAGCTGTTAGAAGGGAGATTGGACGGTAATTGTTGACATCAGATCTATCCCCCTTTTTATGCAAAGGTATAACAATAGCATATTTCAGTCTATCAGGGAAAATGCCCTGTTCCAGAGAGCTATTACACAGGTGGCTGAGAATCTTACTTATCTGTTGGGAACAAGCTTTTAGTATTTTGCTGGAAATGCCACCAATTCCATGTGAGTTTTTGCTTTTAAGCATATTTATTATTTTCCTAATTTCAGAGGGAGAAGTGGGTGAGATTTCAATTGTATCAAATTGCATAGGTATGGCCTCTTCCATTAACAGCCTAGCATCTTCTAATGAACACCTGGATCCTACTATATCCACAACATTTAGAAAATGATTATTAAAAATATTTTCAACTTCTGACTTTTTGTTCGTAAAGTTTTCATTCAATTTTATGGTAATACTGTCTTCCTCTGCTCTTGGTTGACCTGTTTCTCTTTTAATAATATTCCAAATTGTTTTAATTTTATTATCAGAGTTGCTGATTTCAGACTTGATACACATACTCCTGGATTTTTTAATAACTTTTCTTAATATAGCACAGTAGTTTTTATAATGTTTGATAGTTTCTGGGTCACTACTCTTTCTTGCTGTCAGATATATTTCCCTTTTCCGGTTACAAGATATTTTTATACCCTTAGTAAGCCATGGTTTGTTACAAGGTTTCTTACGAGTATATTTAACTATTTTCTTGGGGAAGCAGTTTTCAAATGTGGTCATGTGTGTGCAAGGTGTGCTTGTTTTTGTGAAAGTATGTGTGTTTTTCACTTTTATGGAGAAGGCTTTGGCCAAAAGCTTATATGTTACAGTCTTTTCATCATTCCTGTCTACAAGTCAACAAGTCTTTTTAATGGTGAATAGAAATCTATCCTTTTCATAATCTAGTTTTTATCTTTGGGTATTCTGAGAGATAATATTCTGCTACAGTATTTGTTGTATGCTTCACATTTTGCTCTCTTGACATCAAAGCAAATTTCGTTCACTATTTGTCTCTCTATACCCCTACACTTTGACTAGGTATCTTGGAGAGTGCCTCCCATCATGAACTATTCTACTAGGTACATTTCTATTCCGCTCATGGTCAACAATCCTACTTTAGCACAGTTGAGTAATAACACAGTGAATTTTATTAGAGTCATTCTAAAGAAAATCAAAAGAATGATGGTTGGCTTTAGTAAATCGTCTATATGTCATTGCATCACACTCCGTAATACTATCAGCTAGCTACCAATGAACGTGCAGAAGTTTAGGGTGTACCTGGACTGTTATGCTGTACTGTTCTCCAGCTATCAGTTTTCCAATGGTAAATATTTCACCTGTTTTTGGTTCTATTTTGAATTTCTGCCTTCCATTGTTGGAGACATGATATATGCTGTATGAAATTTCGGCATTCTCACCAAGGTCATCGTCTGTTGCAACAACCTGAAATTCATAAAATAATGTAGCCTGGAAGGAATTATTGACAAATATTACTAATTTTTGTGATTTTTTTCTTCTGAGTACAAATATAATTGTCTGTGACTAGAATTAACATATGTGTGAGTGGATATTAGATTTTTTATAATGGGATTGGCAGATAATATGTCATCTTTAAGTTACATATTTATTATAAGCTACCAGCAATAAAGGGCTCTGCCATCATTCGAAAAGTATATATAGCAAATAGTGAACAGAACACATTAGTTATATTGCTCTGATTTTCCAGTTTCCAATAAGACTGGTGACTGAGGAAACTATTGCAGTGCACCACCAGTGCAACATGTAAGCATTTGTGTTCTGTGAGATTTTGGAAGTCCCTCAGTGAAAAGGTGAAGTGTGATTGTGAAATGCTTATAGGGTTCTTACCAATTATTTAAAAGTCTCTTTTAAATATTGAGACATAGCATGCTGGAATTACTCCATCTGTTATGATTTCAACCCCTGATAATATTACTTTCTTCTCTTACATAGTTTACATGTGCCATGTACATAAATATTTCAGAATGATATCTAGATTGAATTTCACTTAGGTTCATTGTTCAGGTTATTGATGTTAATGTGCTGATTCTTCAATTGTATCAGTTTTCATGAAAGTATTGCTAATCAAGCTGAATTTTTACTGCAGTGAATTAGCAAATGGTGTGTGAGCTAATACATATTTATGGTATTGCTAATCAAGCTGAATTTTTTACTGCAGTGAATTAGCAAATGGTGTGTGAGCTAATACATATTTATGGGGTGATACCACTCAATCGTGAAAACTGGCATTCTGACTTTCCAGTAACATAATTCAAATTCTGTGACATTAATTAACTTACAAGATAATTAACAGTAGAGTTCAGAAGTTGCTATATTTTCCATCATTGATATTGCCTCTGTACCTGTTAAATTCTGATATTTTCTGTTATACTTTCATTCACCTAATTTTTATCCACAAGATGGCAGAATTCATTAATTCATCAAGCTATTAATTAAAATTTTGGAATAATTTAGAATTATCTTCAATATAGCACCTGCACTTGTAAATAGGACATTCCCAATGTGGATGCATAAAATGGTTTTGTAAACTTTTCTAAATTCCTAGACCACCACATATTTCATAAATAGTATTGTTAATACTTATAGTATATCCTGAGTAGCAAAATTTAATGTAGCAGTTTTTCAAATGATTGTGTGGTTTCCAAAATAACAATTTGTTCATACGCCAGTCTTGAAATAGTCGATATCACACAAAATAGTCAGTCTGCTACTGGCAAGTAACTGTGTAACATTTATGTACATCAGCACTCAAATGTGAACATGTTAACACCTTTGTGAGAGTCCATGGTCTGAAAGCTCATAGGCACCACATATGACAAAAGAGTACCCCCTTGAATGTGAATACGCTAACATCTAAAAGAAAGTATGCATATTGGCATCCAGAAGAAAATGTGGTACTGTCATTGCCTAATAACTTACGAGTGATAGTGCTAATGCAACTTTGTGAATATTTTGACAGAACTGTGTTGTAAATAATGGAAAGGTTGGACCACCATTGTCACTGCAATAATTGGTTGTTGTAATTCACCGCAGAGCTACTGTTGATTTATGGGTAGTGTTTCTAAAAACTGTACTAGTTTGATGCATTCTGCCACTGAACTCTCATTTGTTTCTGAGAGACAACCTGAGTCAAGTGCTGTTTATCTTACATATTTAAGAAACTGATCATTGTTCTAACAATATGGCATTAAGAATAATAAATATGTCAAAAAGTGTAATCAAAATTCTGGCGTTGTATACATTATTAATACATTATTAAGCAAACACCATCTAGCATTCATTAAGTTTTTCAGTTTCATGGCTACAGACTGGTATGCTGCCGAAGAGGCAGTGTGGAGCAGAACACAGAAATCAGGTTTGTAACCGTACAATAGGAGAGCTTCAGTGAGATATCTGCACTTGCATATCTCACAGATCTAGTAGGACATCTTGTGTAACCAATAAATTCTCAAATAAATGATACTGATGCATGATTCTGACTATTTACGTCACCCTGTATCATGTAGCAGTCTTGCATATCAAGTCCACTTTTGTTATGGCAGAGCAACATAGTCTCTCAAATCTTTAAGAAATTCAATTCTCATCTCTTCTGGCCTTCAATTTTGTGGAGCCTTATATGGTGAATTCAGCACAGCTGATCCATAACAGTAATCCACAACTTCACAAATGAATATTCCATAATCAAATCTGCTTCATCTATGAGTATTTTTTGCTACCCATAATACCAATCTTGATCACGAACTGTGCATTGTGCCTTTCTTCATGATCCCTGCAATATTTAAGTTGACTGTATATAATAAATTGAATGAGCGGTGAGCTTTTGATGCTATTTACCAAAGAAACTATGCATACTGATCAGTATTCTTTTGTCTGTCAAACAGTTCTTTGATGTATGAGTGCAAATAGGTGGTACCTCTTTCCACAAACTCTATAGAACTGAATACAATAAGCCAGAACTATTGAGTACTTCCTCAACATGACCTAATGTACTACTTCCCCATCTTTCTCTGATCTCAATTATCCAGATTTAGTCTCTACATGTTCTTCCATTAAAAAGCCATCTTTGGTTTGCTTTGGCCATGACTTTTTATATATGATTGTTCCAGTTTAAGTTGTTCGTAGTTGTAATTCCTAAGTATTTAATTGAACTGATAGCCTTTTGAACCAAAATTTAATGGCTTCCTTTTGCTACTCATGTGGATGACCTCACACATTTTTTACTTAGACTCAGCAGCTACTTTTTGTTCCACACAGATATCTCATCTAAATCATTTTGCAATTGATTTTGTTCTGATGAATTTACTAGAGAATGAACAACAGCATCACCTGCAAAAAATCTAAGAGGGATACTCAGACAGTCTCCTAAATTGTTTACACACAGGGTGTCACAAAAATTCAGTGCCCAAACTAACATGGATGATACACGAGAAAAAACAAACATATTTCGTAAAGCAATCGTATGCTGAAAGCCCATATTGTGTGAGCACTGAGCATGCTTAGATAGCATATGAGTGAGCAGATAAAAGTCACTGTGTTTAACATTGTTACATCAAATGCTATTTTGAGGTATGCAGTACATTGTGCTGTCATGCTCTTCGACACTGAGTCAGTAAATGGCAACTGCATGGCAGTTGCAGTTTCAACATGGATCACTACACATAGGGAGAACTGTGAGACAAGCACTTTGTTTACAGTGTGGCTGAAGGCGTTTGTCAAAGAGCCCAGTGATGTATCGCAAACATTTCCCAGCACACAGATGTCCACAATATAGCACATATATTGTAAACTGCACTCGACTGGGAATTACCAGCTCATTCATGGTAAGCAGGGCTAATGCAGGCAGACCTTGGATGATGTGTACACCTAACACTGGGAAAGAAGTGCTGTTACATTTTGAGAACAATCCAGAGACAAGCATGCAAGCAATTGTTGCTGTGCTCAGTATTCATCATAGTTTAATATGAATGAGGTGCATGAACAGCTGCTTCATTCCTATCATCCTATGACAGGGTGTCTACTGATTTTCAGTCTAATTCATCACCTTTTCGTGACTTTTTCATTATCTCTTTAGTTACATTCATGACCTCTCAAAACTAAGTGTGGTACAATGACAAAAAAATTTTTTTATGAGTATGAAAGCTGGTTGAAATGAAAGCTGAATGTAACAATAACAATTTTGAAGGTACAAAATTTATGTCAAATGTTAAATTTCACAGTAAAAGATTCAGTGTTTAACTTTCCTTAGTAAACTTGAAATTTCAACATCTAAAACTTCAGCTTCTTCTTTTGTCTTTCCTATAATAATTCTTTTTTTTATTTTTGAAATCTTTTATTTCTTGAACTGTTTTTCTTTTAAGGTTGGTCACTTCATTTTCATAAGATTTCTTCTTTTTCACAGCTTCTACTCTTTTTGATGAAGCATTCTTCACAGCTAGTATCACTGATTTTGTGATGCCCCCATTTAGTTGTTTCTCACTATTAAGATAACCACCTAACAATTGTACTGCATTGTGAACACTTCTTTCTGCAACATCCGTATCTTTTTCTAAGTTTTCATCTAAAACTTCTTTGTTAACAGAAAAGCTGCTTTCAACTCCACCATTTCCATGATATATGAGTAACAACTTCTCCACAAACTTGATGAAGTCATGGTTCATACTTTGCAGTAAATTCACCAAAAATTCATCAAGTTTGTCGTTCTTAGCATGAATTGTTTCAACTGTTTTCAGAATATTCACAGAATTTAAAGTATTCTCTCTTCACTACATCAGCTGTTGATGGAGTTATATGTTTTTTGATACAAATTCCTACATTGCAAATTGTCACTCAAGAATTTCTCCAAATGGAGCTCTGTATAAGTTTATGGGTGATAAACATGAGTCACCTCTGACCATCTTTAATTTCAAAGGACTCTTCTCAGCAATTTTTAGAGACAGACTTTGCAAAATACATGTGCACTCATTTCTGAAAATAAAACTATTGTTTCCATGTACCGTGAAATCCTATTTTATGTTTCCTTGTTGTCTACACTTAAAAAACGCAAAATTGGCGAAAATGCAGAATGGAGTAAAATGTTAAAATGCCTCAAAATGTGTGCAAAAACACATGAAATTGGCATAGAAGATTAAAAATCACAATCCTCTCCAATACCTTGTATAAAATGTGAAGGAAATTAAATGTACAATACAATGTTTATACAATAGTTCATGGTAATAAAATCAACGGATGTGTACCAGATCACCCAAGAAATTCATGAACAGTCAGTCACTTTTATTATGACCAGTTTTCAAAGCTCCATGCACTACATGATGTCAGCAAATGCCACAACGAAACATTTGTGGTTGATTATCTTCTTCACTGATTATAAATGCTTGCAAATCATGCAACATCTTAAAATTCACATTTGGTCCATTCATTGAAATTTGAATTCTACTCTTACGTGACATATTTAAACCATTCAGAACTACCAGGAAGCATGACTGTAAATGGAAGATGTGTCAGAATTCAAAAATACAGATGTTGAATATCTTGTAGATACAGACAGATTTTGTTCACCTTAGAGGCAAACAACCAAATTCATGTATTCCTATTGGACAATTTTGTTTAAACTCTCATCCTATGACACAAAAGAATCCACATTCCCTGAGTTTGTCACCCAGGAGATTCTGTAAATGAGGGTCACATCCATAAGTAATTATATACGACAAGTTATTGTTGTGTAACTGGATTTTTTGACAATCATGCTGTCAGGAAACACAATTTGGAATATCCAGAATTAGATTTTCACTCTGCAGCGGAGTGTGCGCTGATATGAAACTTCATGGCAGATTAAAACTGTATGCTGGACCGAAACTCAAACTCAAGACCTTTGCCTTTAGTGGGCAAGTGCTCTACCATCTGAGCTACCCAAGCACGACTCACACCCCATCCTCACAGCTTTACTTCTGCCAGTACCTCGTCTCCTACCTTCCAAACTTTACAAAAGCTGTCTTGTGAACCTTGCAGAACTAGCACTCCTGAAAGAAAGGATATTGCGGAGGCATGCCTTAGCCACAGTCTGGGGGATGTTTCGAGAATGAGATTTTCACTCTGCAGCGGAGTGTGCACTGATATGAAACTTCATGGCAGATTAAAACTGTGTGCCGGACCGAAACTCGAACTCGAGACCATTGCCTTTAGTGGGCAAGTGCTCTACCATCTGAGCTACCCAAGCACGACTCACGCCCCATCCTCACAGCTTTACTTCTGCCAGTACCTCATCTCCTACCTTCCAAACTTTAAAAAAAGCTCTCTTGCGAACCTTGCAGAACTAGCACTCCTTAAAGGAAAGGATATTGCGGAGACATGCCTTAGCCACAGACTGGGGGATGTTTCGAGAATGAGATTTTCACTCTGCAGCAGAGTGTGCACTGATATGAAACTTCATGGAAGATTAAAACTGTGTGCCGGACCGAAACTCGAACTCGAGACCTTTGCCTTTAGTGGGCAAGTGCTCTACCATCTCACCGTATTCAACTTCATTCTCTGGGGCTACATGTAAGCTGAGTTGACTCAGAGGCACAATTGGTTGCAAGAATTCTTGCTGTACCTACACAAATACAGAACATGCCATGCATTTTCCAGCACAGAGGTTAATGGTGCTTGTTTCGAATATTTATTGTAATGTAATAGTTATCAGAACAAGAACAGAATGAAAAACATTTAACTCCATTTTATCCTCAATCACACACAATAACCTCCTGGATAATCTTTACTCTAACAATAACTCTAACTCTAACAATATAAAAGGTGTCATGGCGGCTGCAGTGTAACACGTGTTAAGTTCGGCTCGCGAAATTCAGTTGAATTCGAAGGTGTTCTTGCAGGTGGTGTTGTCTAGTACAAGTGGAAATCGTGTAAACAACAGTGTTCTGTGCAGCAGTGCTAATTTTTTTTTTTTTTTCTGTGCTCCGCCAATATCTTCGAGAAAATGGTAAACAGAAGAGTGAACAGCAGCGCGTCCAGCAGCGGGGGAGCAGCAGGTGCGGCGGGCCCGCTCTTGGCGGAAGGTGCGGCCGCGGCTCCCGGTATAGCGGAGCTGGTCCGCTCTGAGGTAAACGCTGCGCTTCGCGATAAAAACAATCTCGATCTGATAGCAGGCACTATATCAGATACTGTAACGGCAGCAGTATTGGCCAAAATGCGTGAAACTGTTGAGGCCAATACTGCCGAAATTACAGCACTAAAAAAGTCTGTGTCTGAATACGAGAAAAAGGCACGAGAGTTGGAAATGAAACTATCTGCCGCAACAGACGAACTAGAACAGTACCAAAGGCGAAACAGTCTACGACTGTTTGGAGTAGTAGAAAATAAGGAAGAAGACACGGACAACCTGCTTATACAGGTTGCGCGTGAAAAATTAGGCGTTGAAGTGACCAAGGCAGACATTGACAGGAGCCATCGGGTGGGACGAAAACTACCAGGTGCCACCAAACCTCGTCCAATAATAATTAAATTTATCTCGTACCGAAAAAGGGCAGAGATCTTTACCCAGAAGAAGAAGTTAGCAAGGACAGGGCTTACAATAAGGGAAGATCTGACACACGAACGGCTAAAGATTTTAAACAGTGCCATATCCCATTTCGGTCTTCAGAATGTGTGGACTCAGGATGGCAGAGTAATCATTAAGACAGCAGCTGGAAAGAAGACAGTCACAAACATGACAGAACTGAATAGTATTAAGTGAAGCTACTCGAGCCAAAAGTGCAAACTTAACACCATTTGCAAATTGTAACAGCCCTATCCTCAGATATAGTCTTGTAATTTTATTAATTTTTTTTAATAATACCCATATTTGTACCTTCAACTAATTGTTTTTGTAACTGTATTAACTTTTCACTATATTTTTTGTGTCTGTAGCTCTAACCATTACTTAATTTTAGTTACTGCTAATACTTTTTTCATTTTCTCAGTTTATTCTCTTCCGTTCTGAATTAGTTCTATTGCAATTATTAGTCTCTCCTTTAGTTCGTTAATCACCCATCTCTTCGGTCTAAATTGTTCATAACAAAAATCACTATCAGTATCACTTTAGCAAATCTCAATCTAATTGTAGCTTCCTACGATAATCACTACCAGTATCACTTTAGTAAATTTCAATTTAATTCTAGCTTCCTACGATAATCTATTAATTATTAAGCTTACTTCTCTCTGCTGGCAGCATCAGCCTCTTAAATCACTCCCTTTTCCCTTATTTCCACCCTAAGCTGTTTCAAATACGCTAATTACATTTCTCCTCTTACGACAGAGGATACACAGTGACACACAGCCGTCACTATTTTGGTTATTCTCCTTGCACCGAATACCACTAATCCATTTTCTATACTCCCGCAACCTCAGGAAATCTCTAGCAGTCGCCTTTCTTTCGGCACTCGCCGTGTCACACACAGGGCGCGCAAAATCTCGGACACCCCTGTGTTATGTCACTTGGCGGAAGCAGCGGCCAGTGCCCCTCGCGGCAGGTAGTGCCTAACAAAGGGACAAACCAGTCTGCCACCCTACTCCAGGCTGCTCAGCGGAAAGCGTCAGAGCTTTTAGCAGCTCACTGCAACATCCAGTCTTTACCTGCACATTACGAAGAACTTAGCCTCCTCTTCAACCAACTAAACTACCACGTAATCCTCTTATCCGAAACATGGTTGAAACCACACATATCCTCTGCATCTATTCATCTCCCAGGGTACACATTTCTTAGGGCAGACAGATCAAAAAAGCGAGGTGGCAGGGTCGGCGCATATATACGAGCAGATCTCAAAGCGAAAGTCTTATGTACGTCAAATCCTGCTGAGGAAAAAGAGGCTGAATTCATGTTCATTGAAATAAATATACAAAGTCGGAAATTATTGACTGGCGTCGTGTACAAGCCGCCAAAAATAAGCTCAATGAGTTCCTTCCAGTCGGAATTACATGCACTTCAGTGTCAATACGAACATGTAATCGTAATGGGTGACTTGAACATAGACCTGCTAAGAGACACTCCCTCCGCAATAAACCTAAGAAGACTGTTTAGTTGCAATAGCATGAACATTCTTCCATTACAACCTACACACCATACGGCGCACAGTCATACTCTTATAGACGTAATCGCAACGAAACAGACTGACAAAGTAAGAGATGTTGGTCAAACATCGGCCCCTGGCCTCTCAGCACATGATGTAATATTCCTGGCCTACTCTGTGCAGCCCCCAAGGATCAAATCGCGTTACATAACTTGTAGGAACATGAAACGTATTGACCTTGACGCTCTAACAGCCGATTGCTCAGAAATCTCATGGCATCAAATAATCAGAAAACCCACAATCGACGGCAAACTTAATGAACTTGGTGATAAACTCACTGCCCTCTATGACAAACATGCACCTGTGCGCACAATCCGTGTAAGAAAATCTCCTGCTCCATGGCTGACAGCTGAATTACGTCAAATGATGACTAATAGGGATGCTGCCCACAGGCGTTTCAAGGCAGATCCGAAACCCGAGCGTTTCGAAGAATATAGAAAGCTACGGAACAGAGTGAAACAATGCATTCGTAATGCTAAAATCAGGCACGCTCGCTCCCTTGTATGCAGCGATCTGACGCCCACGACTCTATGGAAGAATCTCCGTAGCTTGGGGGTCGGAAAGGCAAAATCGGAAACTACTTTTCATGTGTCAGCTAACGAATTAAATGAATTCTTCTCTGCACCTCTGAATACCAGCACAGCTGATAATTACCGTCCACAAGAATCCCTAAACAGGATAACTAACAACGATACCTTCCATCTAAAACATGTAACAACAAATACGGCAAGAAAAGCAATAATGAGAATCTCTTCTGATGCAATAGGCAACGACAGTATCGGTATAACCATGATTAAGAATGTTGCCGATATCTTAGTGCCTGTCTTAACTGACATATTTAATTTTTCCCTCGTGAACGGAATATATCCCACTGCATGGAAAAGAAGCCTAATTCGACCCATCCCTAAGATCGAAAACCCGCAACTGCCTAGTGATTACCGCCCAATTAGCATACTGCCTGCTGTTTCCAAAGCACTTGAATATACTGTTCATGACCAAATCACTGAACACTTGCATGAATTCAGCCTATATGACAAATTTCAATCCGGTTTCCGTAAACATCACAGCACAAACACTGCTCTAATTAAAGTAACTGATGACCTGAAATATGCCATCGACAATCGAAAGGCAACAATATTGACGCTACTGGACTTCAGCAAAGCTTTTGACACTGTTAACTTTGACATATTGCTCAGAAAAATGCAACAGCTTAATTTCTCTGATAGTGCAATGAGATGGTTTGAAAGCTACTTAAAAGACAGACAGCAATGTGTTGTCTGCGTAAATGAAAAATCTTCCTGGAAACATGTTTCCTCGGGAGTGCCACAAGGATCAGTCTTAGGACCACTTTTGTTTTCGTTATATGTCAATGATATTTCGTCGGTTCTGTCCTCCTGTAAATATCATTTCTATGCCGACGACCTCCAGCTCTACCTAAGCGTCAGACCTGAAGATGTAAACACTGCTATCGCTCAGATGAATGATGATCTGTCTTCAGTAGTGACATGGGCGAAAAACCTGGGGCTTAAATTAAATGCAAAAAAAACGCAAGTAATCATAATAGCCCATCAGAAATTAATAAGTTCAGATTTCCGCGAACGGCTACCTCCTATTCTGCTCGACGGTACTCCAATACCATATCAGAAAACAGTGAAGAATTTGGGTGTAACTTTGGATGAGCATCTCAACTGGGCGGAGAATACAGTCGCAGTGTGCCGAAAGACGTCTGCTTGTCTCTATGCTCTCAAAAAGTTTCGGAACATATTTCCACAGGACTTGAAACGCCAGCTCGTGCAAGCACTCGTTCTACCGAACCTCCACTATTGTGATGTGATTCAACAAGGCATGAGTAGTGAAAACAAAAGACGGCTAGAGCTAACCATGAATGCCTGTGTGCGTTACACCTGCAACATTCGCCGATACGATCATGTTAGTGCTTCATACTCCGAGCTAGGGTGGCTGCGGCCGGACAAATTGCGTGACTACCACACTCTATGTCTACTCCACCGACTCCTCGTCGCGCAAGCACCCCAGTACCTTGCTTCAGAGATTAAAAACCTGTCATGTCATCATAATCGAAACACGAGGTCACTCTTATTTGGTATCCTAACTGTGCCCACTCACAAAACAAAAACTTTTGCAAACTCCTTCTCAGTTGCCGCTGTCCGCCTCTGGAACAAACTGCCCCTTACCTTGCGCAAAATTCAATCTCCTGCTGCTTTTAAGAAGAAGTTGAAGCATTTCCTACTATCATCCTCATAAAGTTCTCCACAAAATTAATGTACAAGGGCAATCCCCTCATCTGTCAAACAGCAAAGCTAGCGTCTCCTATCTTGCTCCTGAGATGCCTTCCTCTTCATCTATCTCTATTAGCCACGCAATATTCTTTTCCTTTATATTTCCTTAATTATGTTTCATCATGTCTCTTTATTCTTCTCCTCCCTTCACCATGAGTCTCCCTCATACTCCCTGCTGCCAGCACTCCTACCTCAAATCTGTCTGTTCAATAATGTCTAATTATAACAGTACTTGTGATCTAAGAATATAAACTCTATATGTATGTATTTTTCCAGGTGTACCTTTCAAATTGTTTATTTCACTTTTTGTACTAGATGTAGTTTAACATGCCTACTAAAACATATGAATGAAAAATAAGTAGAATGCCTGGTTAGATGTAAGAGAGGGCCTGATGGCCCTAATCTTGCCAGGTTAAATAAATCAATCAATCAATAAATAAATAAATAAATACAAATACAAGATATGTGTTTCCAAGACATGGTTACTTCATGAATTATATTTGTTTTTGTCTGCATCATCATCTCTGTTAATTTGGGCACTGCATTTGTGAACACCCTGCAGAGTAAGGACAGCAGAGAGCATATAACACTTCCATTGGGAATGCCAGATATCACTTCTGTTTAACTCAATCACTTTGCATCAGGTACTATGAAGAGTGACCTTTCTGACAGGAAATCATGAACCCAGTTGCACAGCTGAGACTCCATAAACAAGCAGTTTGATTGGAAACTGCTTGTCAGGAATGATTCGAAAGCATTCTGAAAATCCAGAAATATAGAATCCATATGATGTCCCCTGTCAATAGTACTCATTATTTTCTGCAAATAAAGAGCATAAAATTCCATAAAATTTCAAGTGTGCAGCCACATAAATTCAGCTTCTTCTTCTAACATTTTGGCTGAATACCTTCCATCCATCTTCAGAGTGAGCCAAGGTGACTAACGCTCCAGCACTTGCTCTGTCCTTTTAAACTTGAGGACCAAACCACTGCGTATGTGGCCAAAGATACATAAGGCACCAGAGACATTGATATGTGGCAAAGAGGTGTAACATATGCATGTAAATTAAATCTATGGCTGCGTAGTCAATCTACATGGTGATATTGATGTGTCACGGAGAGATGCACCGTTGCGACATCTTTGTGATTTAATTACAGAAATTCCTAGATTCCATGACTTGTCCAAGCTGAAGCTGCTCTCTCTATTAATTAAACTCATCACCAACTGAATTTCAATTGCTTCTTTCACTACTGAGTCCCAGAAAGATGAAGTCAAGGCTAAAATTTTGACATTATCGTACACCATAGAGTGCCCAGTGCCAATACAGTGCTCTGCCACCACAGATTTATTAGGTTGTACAAGACGAGTGTACCTGCAGTGCATCTCTCCTCGACTGTACATGTCATCTGTCTGATGTATGAATGGCCACACTCCCCAGGCTTCTGAAGCACCAAATCATCTTTAACGGAACCCAGGAGTGCTGCAGTCTTTGGTGGAGGGCGAAAAATCAATTTCACTTTGTGTTTACTGAGGATCTGCCCTATTTTTGATGAAAGGTTTCCCACATATGGCAGGAAAGCTGGAGCGTTAGTTACCTTAGCACACTCTGAAGATAGCTGGATGATATTCAGCCGAAATATTAGAAGAAGCTGAATTTATGCAGCTGCATGCCCAAACTTTTATGGAACAGTCTTTACGCTGCAAAAACATGAAGACGCACAAAAAGTTTTTGCAAACCCTCATCACCAGTTGTGTAAAGGCCTCATCACCACGGCTGTGGAGGCAGAGTTGATGAGTTCATGAAATGGCTTCTGGTGCAGTACACTGCTAAAACAATTTCCCCTTGCCACTATTACACAGCTAGATCCCAATGTCTGGTAATAGGATAGGAGAATAAAGGTTCTACAACACTCCAACAAATTAGTAACAAAGTCATACAAATGAATTAAAAGGTTTACTTACCTTTGTGACTTATCTTTGTGACTGCAACATTGCTTGCAATATAACACAAAAAAGGTCCTCAATGACTAAGTGCAAATAATCATAGGTAAACTTCACAGGACATAGCAAATGCAATTACAATTGTCTGTTCACTTCTAAGAGTTCACTAAATGACGTTCCCTGTCTAAGTCAGCCGATGATGATCTAGAGCTGCTCTTCTATTTTCCAAGTAGACTTCTGTCTTTTGTTATCTGGTCATTGGCAGACTGTACTCAGCTGCCCATTGGCTGGGGCGAAGTCAATAACTCCATTCTCTGTGACACCCATAGCATTGGTGGAACTTGCACAAGTGGCGAGTCTCTTTGGCAATGACACCAGTTCGCATCTTTGCACCTGTCATGCTTTTGCCATGGCTTTGTCTTGTCGGATGACACAGCAGTTTTGTATCACAAGATCAATATTTTCTGAATATGTGCTGATTATGTGCCAACAGATCATTTTCTTTGAGGTAATTCATAACGTTCAAACACAGTATATGTTCCAAAATCCTACTGCAAATCAACATCAGTGATATGCGTCTGTAATTCAGTGGGTAACTCCTAGTTCCTATCTTGAGTATTGGTGTGAACTGTGCGACTTTCAGTCTCTAGGTACAGTTCTTCCATCAAGTAAGCAGTTGTATACGGTTGCTAAGCATGGAGCTGTTATATCCGCAAATTCTGAAAGACACCTAACTGGTGTAAAGTCTGTCCTGGAAGAGTTGCCTTTATTAATTGATTTAAGTTACTTCACTACACTGAGGGTATCAACTTGAAAGTTTTTCATGTTTGCAGCTGTTCTTGATTTGAATTCTGTATTATTTACTTCAATTTCTTTGGTGAAGGAATTTCAGAAAACTGTAACCACAGAACTTTAGTTGCACTTTCATTGGTAACATTATCATTGTTATTGCACAGTGAGAATATTGATTGTATCTTGTAACTGGTCTCTTGAGATTTTCTACCAGATTTCCAGATGGAGTTTCACAGTAAAAGCTATTGAAAGCATCTCACACTCCCAATTCCATTTCAGATTTGAAGCTCCTGTGAAACATTACCAGTCTTGGAGATTTTGCTTGCTTTGTAAGATTTTTTCATTGCTTCTGCAACAGTTTTCTGACCTCTTTTGTGTACCATGGAATATCAGTTTTATCGCTTATTAATTTATTCGGTATAAATCTCTCAACTGCCACTGATACTATTTCTTTGAGTTTTAACAAATATATCACTTCATTATCTAAGATACTAAGTAGTCTTGGATGGCATACAAACATTGTGTTAAATTGTCATTTAGAGCCTACACGTCACTGTATAATTCATAATTATGATTATAAAATCTGAGAAGAATGGGTACTGATAAAAACCCATTGCAACCTACAGTATACACAAGGCGCTTCCCTTCTCCGGCCTGTATGGTGATGGGAGCTATCGCTGGCAGCCGTGGCGCATTGTCATTCACATCGTTCAAGGTGACGGTCAGGGTGAGTGGGGGACTAGCGGCACCATTACCTCCGGTCATCTCCCGAGCAACAACCTGTAACATAGTTCCACTTTAGTTATGTGTATGCTCTAAATGCATCAATAACATTCAATATCAAACAATGGAAAATCCAGCATGAAATGTGACAATATTATGAAAAAGGCCAACAAGTCCTTTGCTGAAAATAGACAACACACACACACACACACACACACACACACACACACACACACACACACACATATGTGACCACAGTCTCTGGCAGCTGGTCTGGCTTCAGCTGCCAGAGACTCTGGTCACATATGTGTGTGTGTGTGTGTGTGTGTGTGTGTGTGTGTGTTTTGTCTATTTTTGACAAAGGTCTTGTTGGCTGAAAGCTCACTTCCCTATAGTCTTTTTGTTGTGCATCTCCCCTATATCATGAGCAGTAACTATACTTTTCAAGACCCTCAAGATCATTATTTACTTATTTAAACACACAAAGTGCAAATATCAGAAGTGCTGAAGAAATCCAGCACAAAAGTTTTCTGGGTGCAGAACTGTGTCATACTGTAAAGTAACTAACTCGGCAACAGTTATTTTACAACCTGACACAGTTTTACACTTAGAAAACTTACATGTTAACTGACTATCAGCAGGAGCCTATACATCCATAATTCTAGTTTTCACTTATTGAAAGTCCTAGCTTTCTAATTACACTGATCAACAACATATTTGTTAAAAAGAATTGAATGGTGTTCTTTGCTAAGTCATGGGTGCTGAATTTGAAAATGAGATCAGTTTTTGGCTATTGGGCTCAGTTTTCTTGTGACATGTGTAACGAAACTTGTCAGTACTAAACTCTCATTTCTCACTGAAAAACATGATACACTGTGTTACTAAAGAACACAATCCAGTAAAAATTCACATACAATAACATTTTTATATATATATCTTGAATACTATTTACACGATATACGCATATGTAGTAACATAAAAACATATGTAAAAATTGTATTTTTACTCAAATGATTTTCATTCAAGGTTATTGTGGATATTTTAGATGAATCTGTGTAGATGGTTACAACTGCAATTATTATTATTATTGTTATTACTATTATTATTGAAAATTACCACACATCGCTTCTCACAAGGTCATACCATATGTGGTGTTGTCTACATCTGAACATTAATGTTTCTGTAAAAGGTTACTTGAACAATTAATTTTCAGAACCATCCAGTGTAACAAGAACAGTACCCATTCAATCCCTGTGGTTCCCAATATTTTCACTAGGTCTTTTTTATGATAAATGTTTCTAAAATATAGAGCTGCCAGATCACCATAAGCACAGTTGAAATAATAAACAGAATTACAAATAATGTTAATTTGGACAGTACAAAATTCAACAGCCATAATACATTTGGACTTTTTCATCAAAACATAAAAAGCTTGTACAATGCGAAAACAGAGCTTCTTTTTTTTAACACAAGGTATGACAGACTTAAAGGTACTTCTACAGATGTGCTGTAGGCATAAAGTAAAGGAAAATGAGAGTAACAATACACACAAAAAGTGGACTAAAGTCGAAGGCCAAAGACCTTAGTGTATACTGCAGAGACTAACTGCTTCAGTGTCATACTTCACTAACAGACTTTGAAATATACAAGGTAGCACTTCTGACAGTCTATATGCCACCAACAGGAAAAGTTCTAAACTTCATTAATCAAGTAGAAGGGAGTACTAATATGACTTATTCCCACTAAGTGGGAAAATGCTGCATGTGGAGATTCCAATATATGTTTCGACTCTGAAAGTTCTGATTGAGGGCATCTAGAGTTACTGATGACCAGCTTCAGTTTGATTCCCACAGTAACATTCCCAATAAGAATAGGAGGGCATAACACAACAACTGCTGATTGTTTCCTAACTCTGTCTGTCTTTAATGAAATAATTGGTTTAGCTAAGAAAGGAAAAACAAAATATGTCAGCTACACTAGTTTCTGTGAAAATTTACAGGATGAAGAAATGTAAAGAAGTTAACCAATAACATACAGGAGATGAGTAATTTAACTATTTCCTACAAATATTATAACAACGTTATGAATCCAGTTCTCCTTTACAATGATCCAGGGATATTTACAGTGGAACTTGAGACAGAGGGTGGCTAACATCTGAGATCAAAATGTCTTGCACTACAAAGAGAGAATGTTATTTTATGGAAAAGATTTGCTCTAATCACACTTTAAAAATGCATTACGAGCAATGTAGTCCTCAAAAAGGCAGAAACCAAGTGCTATGCAGAAAATGAAAATTCCAAGAGCAAGGCAAGGACAATTTGTACCATTATTAGGCACAAAAGAATGAACTCAGTAATTCAAATTATATTGATCTTTCTGAGGGCACTAGCAGCAACAGAGAATGTGAAATTAAAATCATTGGCTACATAATTCAGTGAATTGTTCCTAACAGTAGCTGAAAACACAGGAACAAAATATTGTCTATCAAAAGCAGATATAATAAATTGACTTTGACAGGTAATGCAAATTCCACTGTCAGATGTCAGTACTCTTCTGGCTATGATGCTATCTCAGCCACAGTACTAAAATCTCCTGCTGACTTGGGAGCACCAACTGTGAGTTACTTTTTGAATCAGTTGATGAGTCAAGAAAGACTGAAGTATGCAGAAGGAACATCAACATACAAAAGTGGAAATAAGAAACTGACCTCTAATTATGGAGTAATCTTACTCCTTCGTGTGTTCACACAAATTTTTGAGAAAGTACCTAAGAAAGCAATACAGAACCGACTTCTGAGAATGTTGTTGTTGTTGTGGTCTTCAGTCCTGAGACTGGTTTGATGCAGCTCTCCATGCTACTCTATCCTGTGCAAGCTTCTTCATCTCCCAGTACCTACTGCAACCTACATCCTTCTGAATCTGCTTAGTGTATTCATCTCTTGGTCTCCCTCTACGATTTTTACCCTCCACGCTGCCTTCCAGTGCTAAATTTGTGATCCCTTGATGCCTCAAAACATGTCCTACCAACCGATCCCTTCTTCTGAGAATAAAGACACAAAAGAATTACAGAATAACTTTATGGCTTTTAAACTATAGCTCAGTTTAGCCTCCGTAAAGGCATCTCTACTGTGAAAACTGTATATGATCTCACAAACTCTCCTCGAATTAAACAATAAAAATCACCCTGTAGACATTTCATGTGATCTTGCCAAGGCCTTCGGTGGCACAGATAAAAAATTCTGCTATGGAAACTAAAATGGTAATGCATTAAATGTCTTTGCCTTGCATTGATGGAATCATATCTTAACAACAGAATGCACAGCCATCACCTTAACAATTAATCTTCCAAAAACTCAAAATTTTATTGGATGGGTAACATATCTCTACTCACAGGAATAGAAATTTGTAAGCTTTCAGAGGCACTGCTCCCTCCTTCTATCAGAAGGGTTGAAGGGAAAGAAAGAGGCTGAAGGAAACAGACTGATGAGGTTTAAAAAATGGGGAGAGTTTGGAAAAGATTCCCAGAACCCTTTACTGGATGGCTTGAGAAGGAAAGACTGTCCTGCCCGATAAATCTCTGCTGATCTAGGATTCTAGGTGACTTCCACACTCTCCCCATTTCCAAATCCAGCATACATTCACTCAGTTCTGTCCTACGGCACAATTATCTGGAGCACTAGTACTAAGGTGAAAAAAGTTTTTGAACAATTTGCTGAAGCTTCTGCAGGCACATAGGTATCCTTACACTCACATGCCACTATATGTACTCCCTGATGGTATTTGTGGTTAATGAGAAGAGTGGTTTTAGGATGAACTCAACTATTCACAGCCACAATACTAGAAGTAGAAATAATTTCCATATAGACAACACATCCTCCTCTAGGGCTCAGAGTGGAGTTTATATTCAGGGGCAAAAGTCTGCAAATGTTGTCAGTGAACATCAATCAGGAAATTGAACTACCCAGATATAAAAAATGAAGTACAGGAATAGCTCATTAGCAACTCCTTCTAAAATTTATTTGTATACTTGGCCTTAGGAACATAAATGCTGCCTTATTTTAATACTTCTATCAGACATATCCTGATGTTTCCAGTGTGTAGACAGCTAATATGGGTCTCAATGAAGTTAAAATGCTTCATTTGAAGTATTAGATAGTAACAGGAGCTGAGTAGTATGGCAAGAGAAGGAGTCACTTCTATCAACACAGCTATGCTTCTCCTAAAACACACACCTGAAGTAATCTGGAAGTGATGGGAATTACTTATCGATTTTTATACATCAGCACTTGTCATAATTTGTTGTTAGCATACTTTACAAAATTAGCCACCAGTTGTCAGTTCTGTCTGTTAATATCTAATTTGACCCATTCCATGATGGAGTTGGCAGAACATGATGTTTGAACAAATGAAAAATTCAAAAATTTAACTCCAGGAAATAAAGGTGGTTTGGCAGCATTGTGAATGACTCATCTTCAAACACACAGAATCAAACTGCATTTCAGCATTGTGACAATTGTCTTACATGATTTTGTTGTTGCAAATGTGTGAAAGTTTATGGTTTGTGCTAAATCAGAAGAAAACATGCTAATATTAATCCGCATAAATATCACAATTTGCTGTTGTATTTGTGGAGTGTCGAAATGGAAATTTAATACTCTTGTAGAGTAAGCTTGGAAACCAGGACAAGAGTTGACCCCCCCCCCCCTTTCTCATGCCCTATGTATGCTGTTTGTCATTGGCTACACTCCTAATGGGGTAATTAAAAACAGTGTATCACATGTCCATTCCAGTTGGCAGATTTTGAAGGAGCCAATGGACCACAACCAGCTGTTATTTTACTTTGGCAAAGATAGATTGAATGATGTCAAGAACAAGGAAAACTGAGCAACATCCTAACTAATCATTTGTTCTTAGGGCTGTTTGTCACAGTGGAGAATTTTCAATATCATTACCTCCTGAGAATGTGACAGTGATTGGTGACAAATATAGTGATGAACTCACAGAACACAGCAAAGGAGATATGCAGGCCGATCCAACATTCCGAGGCCACTGTGAATCAAATGAGCCACACTTTCTGTCTCAAGGGGCCCTAATGACATAATTCATAATTTAAATTTGTCAAATCAATAGGCTGTCACGATTAAAAGGCTAGAACTTTCTCTTCTGCAATGTTTATCATGACCACCATGCTGTTTTTACTCAGTATTTCTCCAAGGAAGATGACACTTTTTTTGTTAACATACTGTGACCATAGTGGAGGCACTCACCCATGACTTTGGTGTACATAAGGTGGTATTTCTTTTGTAGGTTCCAGCAAAGTTAGATTGAAAGCAGGGTTTCTCATAATGGGTACAAATTTCCTTCTGTTCTGATTGCTTGTAGAGCTAATCTGAAGGAGATATACTTATCCAGTATGAGAAATACATATGGTATACGTTTGGAGGTTTCAAAGTAATTGCAGCACTTCCTCACGTGTTGCTTGTATATATGAAGCACTGCTACCTTCTATGCAAGTGTGACAGCAGAGACAGAAAAGAAACACTATTATGGGAGAAAATGGTCTACTCAGAATGAATTGCTATCCATGCATAAGATCATAATGAACATTCTTATTGACCCCAAAAATGTGTAACTACCTCCTCTTCACATTAAACTGCATCTTGTCAAAAATTTAGTGAAAGCCTTGGAGAAAACTTGACAAGGATTCTGTGCTTGCAAAGAAGTTTCTAAGAATCAGAGAAGGCAAAATAAAGATAGGAACATTTGTAGGTTTCAACGTTAGGGAATCAATGTTTGATGAAGATATTCTTGATTTGTCGAGTGATCTTGAAAGAGTGGAATGGTTGCCTTTCATAAGTGTCTGCAAGAACTTTTAGGCAACCATAGGGCAGAGAATTATGGTAACTTATTGCCTGTTGTTTTTCATCTCAAAGTCTTGGGTGTGCATTTGTTTAATGATTTTTCTGACATTTGGCTAGCACAAGTGGCTGGTGTTGTCAAAGATCCACCCTCCATTTCTGGAAGTAAGATTATCACTATGGTTCTTCCCATGTTATATGCAACAGTTGACTGCTGCAGTACAGGATTCCAGTAATTATTTATCTTGAGGCTGCTTCTTATTTGTCAAAATTATTGACGTGTTCCTGAATTTCAATGGCTTCCTTGCAAAAAGAGATGGGTGAATCTGCATGTCAGTGAATTTTATTATATGGTCACTCTCACACAGCATGTGCTGTGCCATGGTTTATTTCTCCACCTGTCTCCACCATCAACACTGTTTATGTTCAAATAGTATTGTACTGATGGATCATCTGCACATTCCAACAGATTTTTTCACATGTATACGATATTAAGTATATTTCCAATATTGTGAGTGGGTCCTTTTTCTCCTTTATTGATCTGAGACACTCTGATCTTCTTCATCAGTTTGTACACAGTGTGAGTCAGTAACTACTGCCACCAAGAATAACTCCAAAAGAATGATAGGAGCTGAAAAGTTGGTGGGACAAAAGTTGCATGGGACAACAGGGCCATAAAATGACGTTGGTTTTTTGTTGCTGGGTGAGGTCACTTCAGAGATATGAAGGTCAACTTTGTTTTTATGCATGGGATGCTATAGTTTGGTACTTATTTTCTGATAGCGGCTATCAAGACAAATCCAATGATATGTAACAGTAAGGTCAACGAAGGTCAATGAAGGTCACAATGGTGGAGTGAACGTCCATTTACAGAAGGTGTTCAAAGTGAGACCATTGGTACAAATGCAGTGCTGCAATAAGTCTCTAGCTCTCACTGAATTTCATGGCATTCTCCTTAAATGAGAAGCATATCAACTTGTTCTTCAAAGGAACACATCATTCACATTCACTTGATTCGACGATACCAGTCTTACCGTTCGTAGTAGTGTTGTGTTGTGAAACCATCGAATGATGTTTACATGTCAATGACATGTTACATGGATATGACGTATTTGGTGAATATTCACTATTTGCATGATATGCAAGAGAAAATTGTCAGCGCATGTGCTTTGATAAGTGCCGATGTGATAAGAAATAACACTCAATCTATGATAAGCACTGAGTAAGAGGATGTCACTGAACAAAATTTTATGGTTGGGCTGCAAATAGTACTCAAAGGAATGATAAAGTGAATATGGTAACTGTGATATTCAGTGTAGTGATGAGTTACTGCAAGATGTCACTGGAATGGAATGATTCAGTTAGTACTGAAGTGCTAATGGCTGAGACTGATTATGCACTAGAGCAGAAGAAATTTTGTCAGTGAACAATGAAGCTAAGAGTGATGATGTTGTTAATGATGATGAGATTGAAGATATGCTGCTTTGTGGAGATTAATTGATATTTATATGAACAGTTCTGTGAAGCAGGATTGTGATGATTCTATTGAGTTCTTGGAACAACTAAGGAGATATATTGCTGCCTATTGCTACTAATGGTTTACTGGTCACTTGTGGAGGGTTGTAAACAGGGAAGACAATTTAATAATAATTTAGATTTGGAGAAATTTCCTGAGGGAGAGATCTTTATGGTGTATACGGAATACTTACAACCACGATAATGATAACTTACAATTTTGGGCAAACTTATTGAAAGAAATTATCCTTTTTGGTGGGATGAAAATGCAGTAAGCGTGCTAATGAAGAATACATTTGAGTTTAGATTTATAGGTTAACTGTTTGCATTCAAACCACTCTCCAGGCTGTTTTGCATACTTTTTGAACCTTGGAGGTGCCACTTCTGAATCGACTGGCTCATCAGTTAACATCATCTACAGCTGAGTGCGTCCTGCACCACTCCACCCACCGAGGAAAAATCCTTGGCAGTACCAGGAACTCAACCCGAATACTTTGCATGGCAGCCATCACACGACCATTCAGCTACAGAAACTGATTAACTAATAAGCGGGTGGGGGGGGGGGGTTCAATATCTACCTTAGCAACAAATCAATTCAGTGCACATTACCACTGTACTAGTCATTATTAAATATCATTTCTGAGTTTAATCTGCTGTGTTCTAGCTGAGTAAATAGTTCCTGGGTTGTTGTAGGCACTATCTACAACTCCTTGGGAAAAATATTACACTATCCACAGAGAGGACATATGCTCACTGCATTGCATTGAGCATACATGCAATGCACAAGGGAGGCAACACCTACTTGTCCACACTATCCCTCACTGTGCTGCAGCTGATGTGCTGGTCGACGGTTGCTTCCTCAGATCTCTGTGTCCGTCAGTCAGTGCATGAGAACAGCTTTACAGTTTCATTCACATACCTGAAATCTGAACTTCCCTGGGCTCGGCGGATCCCTGTCGAGTGTTTCTTCATTGACTACCAGTATGCCACTGTTGTCAACGTTAAAGAAGTTTGTTGTCAGTTCGAATGCATATGTTGGTTTTGGATCATCAGGGCCCTGCAACAATCATTAATCTTGAAAATGGGTAGCATATGTATATATAAACTTAAGCATTTCAAAATTAACTTTCAAGATTCCACAGCAACTAGGAGAAAAACCACTTTCACATAAAGCATTAACACTTCTGTCCTTTCAGTTTTGTGAGCACTGTATTACAGCATTTTCAAAGTTTATACTTTCAGAGTAAAAGAGACCACTCACCAAACAACAGTAGCAGTGAGTCGTCAACAGATGCACAAAAAGGGAAAAAAAGAAAACGAAATAGAAAAAGACTTGCCAGGTTTTGGAGGAAATAATGAGCTCGAGTACACATACACAAGCGAGCGTACCCGACCACCCACCCACACACACACACACACACACACACACACACACACACACACACACACACACACACGCGCGCGCGCGCGCACACGCACATGTCCAGCTACATTGAGCTGGCTGAACACACAGTCAGACAGCACAATGTAGCTGTGCAAGTAGTTTGTGTGTGTGTGTGTGTGTGTGTGTGTGTGTGTATGTGTGGAGGAGGGGAGGGGGGCATATGTGCTTGGTTGTGCATGCTCATTAATGGATTTATCCAAAATCTAAGAAGTTTTCATTTACTTTTTCAAGTGCTTGTCAACGACTCAACACTTCTACTATTCAGTGAGTGGTGTCCATTACTACTAATTATTTACATTTTGAAACTTCCTGGCAGATTAAAACTGTGTGCCGGACCGAGACTCGAACTCGGGATCTTTGCCTCGAGCCTTTGTTCGAGTCTTGGTCTGGCACACAGTTTTAATCTGCCAGGAAGTTTCATATCAGTGCACACTCTGCTGCAGAGTGAAAATCTCATCTGGAAACTATTTACATTTTACCAGAACTTTCCTTACCATATTGCTACAAATTCTGTGACAAAAGTACGTACAAGATCAGCATCAGTTACTGTAAGCTTAATTGGGTTCCCACTGGCATCAATAACTTTAGTTGCAATTGGTGCATTTTCATCCACAAATCCATCAGCTGCAGAGACCTGGATTTTTGGTGGGTTGCTGTCCACTGGCTTGACTGTGATGAACAGTTTTGCAGTTGCAAATCTGCGTTGTTCAGATTCTTCTTCTGCCTAATGGAACAAGGCAATAACACTTTCAATAACTTACTTGGAAGTATATATCTTTTACTGTAATTGTAATTTTCTAAATTTTACCTTACCTTTATAATTATCTCAAATTTTTTAGCAACAGATGTATCAACAGGCTGTATCTGCCTTACAGCTCCTGTCTGAGGGTTTATTTCAAAATAATCCTTGTAGGATGATGGCATTCCACTCAGAAAACTATAATGAATAGGAGAATTTATGGAATCCATGTCAACAGCTTGAATCTTTTCTGGGGATATGTTGAGAATGCCAGCCAAGATTCCACTTGAAACCTAGAAAAGAACAAAAGTTTCTGGGATACCAACAAGGGACACAGATAGCTATTTTGAGACATAAAACATATCTAACAGTGCAAATAAATGTAAATGAACTGTCAAATAAAAGAGAGAGAAAGAATGAATTTCATAAGTATGAATGAGGGTAATGAAGAGATAAGAAGTTTAAAAATTAATTTTATATTATTACTAAAATTAATAATAATGAATTCTTTCATAGATGAAATAGCACAGTTTAAACAAAACTTCTGATAAATATTAATACCAAGTTGGCACATTATGTATATCTATTACATTCTGAATAATACAGGTACTAACTTAAATGACTGAGCATTTCTTGGTTGCTCTGTAATAGCTGTACCAAAACTAAAATGAAAATTTACGTTCATTTTAAAGTAACTACTTTCATTTGACACTTTTCACTTGAAACAATTGTGAGTACCATAGCGAGTTCCTCTCTTCGATAAGCCCTCTGTAACCTTGTGTTCAGAAGAAAGAGTTCTACTTAATGTGGAGAACATGCTGCTGTCTAGAGTTTGAGGTCCATTAACACCTTTTTCATGAGCATAAAATCCTCCAGTCCATTACTAACAAAAAATTAAACACAAAAATAAGGAACAACAAAGTAAAGACCACAAGAATAAAGCAAAAACAACCTTGATTATTATTAAACAAGGAATACAAAAATGTTCATATACTAAACGAAGACCTGATTTTTGAAGTATTATAGTAGTCCTTAAAGGCAATTGTTTTGGATTAAGCTCAATTGTGAGCATTATGCCCAGCTAGCATTCAAGCTTATTTCAAGGTGGATATTGAGTTTAGGTTCAGTTGAAAATTCAAGATTGAAAAATCAACCCGTTACACAGCTTATTTCAAGGTGGATATTGAGTT
Organism: Schistocerca nitens; assembly: GCF_023898315.1. Lineage (NCBI taxonomy): Eukaryota > Metazoa > Arthropoda > Insecta > Orthoptera > Acrididae > Schistocerca > Schistocerca nitens. The sequence goes on along the minus strand of NC_064620.1, from coordinate 630,822,476 downwards.
TAGGTTCAGTTGAAAATTCAAGATTGAAAAATCAACCTGTTACACAGTTTACATCAAGCTGTAAAAATTTAGCTTGAATTAAAATAATTTTCCCAAGCTTGAAATAAACTGTAATTTCCCTGGAAGGCTGTACAGCAGATGCGCGTGCAGCATAGCTTCCATAGACGTCCACGGGAGGCGCCACAAGCGTTTATAAGCCTTGCACTGACTTTACTAGGTTTACGGCCATTTTACCTTTGTGACGCGCGTTAATGATTGTTGACTGTTGTGGAGTTTGTTTTATACTGGAAAATAGTTCGGTAATGTGTGGCGTCTCCTGCCTTACTGCTACACCGGGTCTGAAGAGGATATCTGTGTATTACAGGTACGTTGGTGCATTTTTCTCTAGTGGTACGCTAATATTACAAATGTTAAATATTATTACATAACGTAAAGAAATATCATATTCTTTTACATAGAAAAATTGAGCCTGGATGAAAGTGAAATGGATTACCAGCTAAGAATACATATTACAAGTTGTTCAGCAAAAAGAGGTCATTTTAAACTAGCTCTCTAGTACGTGGCACCAATAAATTAAAACTTAATGTTATTTTACCTTTTTAAAATCTCGCCATTATTTTGTTCTTTTACACTTCAGTTCCACTGAACTGGTAATTTCTTAAATTCATTTCGATTTCATCTTTTATTTCATTTTGATTCAGGTTTACTCACCAAAAAATAATTGTGGATAGAATGAAACGTCTACATGTTTCTAAACAGTAGTCTCTTTATAATTCAGATTAAACGGCCCTGAAACTGTTAGTGATGTGTGGCTTCTTCATGAAGTCATCGCAAAATTACCCAAATGTCATCTTTACTTTAAAAATTTCAAGCAAAAAGTTATTTCAAATTACTTTTAAACTCTTTGGAAGGAAGTCACCAGAAGCAGCTGCTTACTCAGTGACATTTACACTAGTTAATGATTCTTACTACATCAGTGAGTTTGAAGTTATTTTGCTAATCTGGGGCATAAATTATATTTAGGTTGATCAGTTTCAACTTTTTACATTTTTTATGTTTAGGTATGGCTAACATTTTGTTTTACCTGTTACAGGATCATTATACTGGCAGAAGTCAGCGATATTTGATCCTGCTCTGGTCTGTGTGCTGGGGCCGGAGGGCTTCAGAATAATTAAATTTTAAAATAAAACAATTTTAAACACTTTGAAAATACAAAAATTTAAACATACATGTCTTGATAATTTTTTTCTCACACCATTTCCATTCTGATATTTATTTAATTAATTAGGTTCAATAAATTCAGATTAATAATTATGTAGCTCAAAACAAGCTGTAAATACCAGGCTGTATTCCACATGTGTAGATACAGCTGGAGCCAAACTTGATAAGTCAAGCTTGAAATATAGCTTGAACTCTGCCAACTTTGATGTTTGTTTCAAGCTTGAATCCAACTAACAGGCCTGAATATTCCAGCTTTGATCAAGCTTATATACTTGAACTTTACATCTGGAAACAAGTTTGAAACCGGCTTACTGTGCTATCTGGGTGAATATCACTTGAAATTACAAATTGTTGAAATCAGTCACATTTATTACAATGTAGTTTGGACAATGTTTTTTTAAGTATTACATCTTCATCAGATGGACTTACTTTAATTGATATGGCACAGACATTATATGTAAGACTGTGTTTATTGGGAGGGCTTTGGGAAAGTCTAGCTCTTCTACAAGGAGTTCACATATATAGTCTAGTCAATGGATGTATTGTACAGTGCATGGAATATGAGAGAATTTTTGACTCTAGGACTTTATTTGAAATAATTAGGAGGTAAACATCCTAAAAGTCTGCACCCCTTGAAGGTGAACCAAAGGTGGAAGGGGGAACAAAGGTCCCGTCTTTAATTTTTTGGTTTTTGTCTTTAACTTAGAAATGGTGCACTGTAGAAAAAAAATGTTCCAAACAAAAATGGTAACTAATTAAATTTCCTATAAAATTTCTGTATACGTATATGTCAAATTTCCAACACTTTTCGAGATAAGTTTTATTGAAAATCAATGACTTTCAAAAAATCATTTTACCTCACTCTTTTTGTCAAACATTTGTTTCTAGTGCCTCCCATGAACATTTCTCAGAAAAATTGTCTGAAATCAACTTGTAGAGCATTTCATTTCCTTTAACTTGATACAGACTTTTGCCACTTCATCTTCAACCAGTCAAAAGTTATAGAACTTCTAAGCTCTCAACATACTTACTTATAGAGGAACTTCGAAACTGAGTGTACTTTTCTAACCCTCTCCCACCTTCGGCTCTCATCCCATGGGAAAGGACTAAGTATTTTTAAATTGTAACTATTCCTAATAAAGTCAGAAATCTCATATATTCCATGCTCTCTATACCCCTCATTTGAGCACTCATTCACTGAACTAATAGGAAACTTGTGCAACCCATTTCTGAGTCTTGTTCAAGTGTTTGGGATCCTCACCAGTTTGATTTACAGGTAGCCATCAAAGCAATTCAGAAGCGTGATGCTAGATTTGTTACTAGTCTATTCAGTCAACACCAGAGTGGTACGAGATGGTTTGTGAATGGAAATGGGAATCCCTGGTGGGAAGATGTTCTTTTCACAAAACACTACTGAGAAAATTTAGAGAATAGGTATTTGCAGCTAACTTCAGAATGATTTACTGCTACCAACACACATTTCGCATGAGGACCATGAAGACAAGGTAAAAGAAACTTGGGCCTGTACAGAGGCACATAGACAATCTTATTTTCTTCCTCCATTTGTGAGCAGAGCTGGAAAGGACTAGTAGCAGTACATGGTACCCTCTGCCATATCTCATACAATGGCTTGAAGAGTACGTATCTAGATGTAGATATAAATGTAGATGTAGACTCTTGGGTAACCTGTGGCCCTGCATAGACGCATTAAGAGGGAGGTAAAAGCCTTGTTTAGTAAAACACTGACACGGGGATGGTTTGATTACACAGACGAACAACAATACACAAGGTTTTCAGGAATTTCCATTATAAGTTTCTAGGACTTGTAGAGGGGAATGAGTAAATAAAATTTTAAATAAGAACCCATGTCCACGAACATACTGTTTCTGTTCTATGATTGCTTCAATTCAGATGTTTAACTTATTGACTCCAGCTTCAGGACTTGAATTAGGGTTGACAGAGTACCATTATAAGCTAACAATTCAAAAGGAAACATAATGAAACCTCCATTTGTCACTTAAGCACATTTGTTTCTATTAACACTTAAATATTACGTGTTTATATTATTCCAAAACAAAAAAGGACCCAGCATACTGTACATGCAGAACAGTACTGATGCATTACAACAGTGGCTCGATGTGGTGACCACCAATGTTGTTACAAACATTGTACCTATGAAGCATGTTCTGGCACATGCTCTCCATCCTACCCAGTGTCTCTTCAATTTCTATTGAAGTGGCCAGAACTCGCACCAGCAGATCTTCCCCCATCTCTATGGGAGTCTCATAAATCAAACTTTGCATATGACATTAAATGACATCAGCTGAGCATCTAATGTAGTACATGTCATCCTGTCTACCCTTTTGCATACCAGGACAAGCAACTCAAGACCTTTCTTTTTCTCTCAGCAGATGTGGCACATTACACATCTGAAATGAAATCATCACAGAATGGAAAGGTACATGTCTGAACATGGGTTCCTATTCAAAATATTATGTACTCACTCCCCTCTACAAGTCCTAGAAGTTTGTAACAGGAATTTCCAAACACTCTGTGAACCTTATCTTCGGGTTAAAATAGTTTTTTGTCCTCTGGTATCAGACAGCACCATATGTTACCCAACAGTCATAGGTATAATACATCGGTTCCATACTAATTGATATAAATCAATCTGATGAACAAGGTGCAACAACAATGTTCCAGGGGTAAATGTACGGATGGGCAGGGATGAGCAGAGAGGGCAAGGAGGAAATGGACAAAGAAAGGAGGAGATGAAAAGGCACATGGGCAGGAGGAGATGAAAAGTGAGAGTGGTGAGGAGTAGATAGGCATATGGGCGAGGAGAAGGAGAGAGACAGAAGGAGGGGAGGAGGAGCAGTTGGGCAGACGTGGGAGAGGAAGAGGTGGAGATGGACAGATAGAGGGGGAGCAGGAGAGAGACAGAGAGAGAGGGATGTGGAGATGGCAGAAAAAGGGGCAGGAGAGATGGAGGGAGACAAAGGGGAGAGCAAGGGATGGACAAAGAGAGGTAAGAGGGTGGGATGGACAGAGAAATGGGGAAGGAGGAGATGGAAACAATGAGGAAGACGGAGGAGATCAAGAGAGAGAGAGAGAGAGACAGAGAGAGAGAGCTGTGGGTAAATGGCTAGTACACAATATGTAAAAGAACAAAAAGAGAACAATAAGAATGGAGGACCAAAAATGAAGTGCTCACACTGAAATGGGTCTAAGGCACAGATATAACTCTTTTGCTCCTATTGTCCAATCTATACATCAATGAAGCAATGACCAAAATTTAAAAAAAATATTCAAGAGCAGGATTAAAATTCATGGTGGAAAGATATCAATGATAAACTTTGCTGATGCCATTGTTATCCTCAATGAAGATGAAGACCTGTTGAAGGGAATGAACAATCTAATGAGCACACACCTTGAATCAAAAGTAAACCAAATAAAGTCAAATGTATGAGGAGTTGCAGAAATAAGAGTAGTGATAAACTTGACATTAAAATTGTGTCCATTTAGGAAGCCTGCTAACCTGGAAGCAAAACAACAAATAACTGACGGAACAAGGGTGAGATAAAAAGCAGATTAGCACAGGCAAAGAGGGTATTCCTGGTCAAAAGAAGTATATTAATATCAAACATCAGCTTTAATTTGAAGAAGACATTTCTGTGAATAAATGTACGAAGCACAGCATTGTACGATAGTGATTCACGAACTGAGGGATGACAGGCAAATAAGACAATAAATGCGTTTGGAACACGGTTGTAAAGAAGGATGTAGAAAATTAGGAAAACTGATAAGATAAGGCACGAGGAGGTTCTCCCTAGAATCGGCAAAGAAAGGAACGTATAGAAAATGTTGACAAGAAGAAGAGGCAGGATGGCAGGATGTATGTTAAAGTGAGAGGACGTAACTTCCACAGTACTAGAGCATAATAATTATAGGGGAAGACAGAGAGTGAAATATACCAATAAATAATTGAGGGCGTACAATGCAAGTGCTACTCAGAGATGGAGAGGTTGGCACAAGAGAGCATCAATAGAGCCAGAAAACATCAGCCAGGAAACATAATTATAAAACGACAACAAATTTTTAAAAAAATGATCAGAAGAACTTCTCGAGTAACACAAAAAGGTTAAAACAAAATACATATACCTCTCGCGTTTGTGTCTAATTGTATGCCAAAATCAGTTGTTAATGAAGTGTATTATCAGTGACACGTTACGCCTTAATGGGTTATCACAAAATCGTCATTCGTTCGTCCTCAGCGTGCCTCAACTTGGCAGACTCACCGAGGCCGAGTACTCGGGGTTGATGCAGACGCCATTGAGCGGCGTGCAGCCCTGGTAGATGAAGGACGGCTCCTGGTCGTCGTCATCCTGCACCGTCACCGTCAGTGTCGTCGTCGCCGACAGCCGCTCCGACGCGTTACGCGCGCGGTCCTGCAACACGAAGAGTCCCTCGTTCGAACAGTGAACCCATCTCAACTCCTCTCACAACGCCGGAACCCACTGCCGACAACCGCTCCTCTACAGATCTAATGAACCTTCCCTGGCGAAGAGTGCCGAGTATACACATTCGCTGTTACAATATCATCACGTGTCACGTTCACTGTAGACAGAGAGAGCACTAGAGTCTGCGATAATGTTCACACCCGCACTGGTGACGACACGATATCTATTGCTGTTACCGTAAGCCCAGCATTCACTCGATACTGAGACAAAGTCCAGGACGAGAATCTAAATGGAACACTCGAAAACGGCATCTTTCACCAACCAATGTGCTCATTGCAGGGTAGGAGCAGAATCCACACTACACACACTTCCCATCCTTTTCGTTCCTGATGTACGAAACACTCGATGGAGATTTCTTATTATATAATACAATATTCCTGATTGTAGCTATATTGTTACTTTTAAAGAATTATGCGTTAAATGAGAAGTGACCGTCGGCAACGACGAATTTTTCCGAACTAAAACTGGCCGTATCACCCAGAAAGAGTGGCTCATATGTCATAATCACGACGTGTATTAACGCGGTCACACCCATAACTGCAAGCCTGACAAGCGAACACGACCTCGAGGCTTCGTCTATTTTAAGTTATGTACGCTTGTGCAACCATACCTATGTCGCATGCTCGAGCATACGCACCGACAATGCGCACGCTTGTGCAAGCGAATGCAGGTTACGAGGCGATTTTCATAGCAACAGAGCGTCGAGCGAAGTGAAGCAAATGTGAACGTTCAATGTAAACGTTCAATATCCTCTGATAGTTCTCTTCGGTACAGGTTCCACGAGTACAGGTTCTGCCTGAGGACGCAGTAAAGGCCCTCAACGTTGTTGGAGTGTACGAGATGCAGCGGAGCGCTACGCCGCCTGCACTGGGGAAACCCGATGGCCTTTTAGCTCCCGCATACCTGAGGACTAGCGGGACGTTCGGTTGAGACAAAATGAATCGGCACCAGCGGAGCTCTCGAATAGGGTGAGTACTGGCGGCACAGCCGTGGATGCGCACACGGAAAATCCGATACTCAGTCGAAATCCCGAAGCAGGCTGACAACGCGGGCAGGGAGGGCGTTCCCGACACTGCGCCGCACAGCACGCCCGCCGGCTGCCTGCCTTCTGTAACCGAGGCTCGGGTATCCGAGGGGACATCTCCTACTGCATTAATCGTTCTCGTCGCATTCGGCCCTCTCGTAATACTAGATTATGTTCTTTTGTGACACGTTTTTATCAGGTTACTTTACTGCCTGACTCTCTATCTCTCCGGTACTGATTTTAAACTAATGTCCCAATGACCCAGATACTTGGCATTTTAAACGTAGCTCAGAACTGGATGGCAGTGCAGTACGTGGGGGTAAGAACCACCCATCTGCAATAGAGGAAGGGATGCGGGTGAAACGGGGTGACAAAGAAGAGTAACGCAGAGCACCCGAGTCACTTCCCCCTGTCGCAGCGTTCGGACGTTCTCGCTAGTGCGCTCCGCGTGATCGTAACTTGTTTACTTTTCGCGACGAGTGTCGTGCTATTCGCGTTCTTACTAGTATTTCCCTACTCATTTCATCGTTTTTCGAGAAGAATCGTTTACGCGCAGTGTACCGTACGCCGGATTGTGTGTGTTTTGTTCGACACACGTTCGCGGCGGTAGTACTGTATAGTTCACCGTAAAATGGCCGATACACTGACACGGGTCTAGTCATACAGTCGGCACTAGAAACCTGCCATCAACACGCACCGACAGACGTTCCGTTACCACCGACGTCCGAGAACCGCGGTGAGATCCAGCAGGGTGAGTCACCACACTCGGATACACAGTTTCTCCAACACCAACAACATCAACACGAGCTTCAACATCAACCCGAATAGCAGCTTCTGTACCACCATCATCAACAACTGCCGTTTCAGCAGCAACAACTGGCTCAACAGCACTAGTTTCAGCTGTTGCAGCTACAACAACAGCAATTCCAGCACTATCCCCAGCACCAACAACAGTTGCGTCACGTTAGGCATCAACTTAGCCATCCCAGTGATCGCTCCGGCTGCGCCATTGAAGCCAATGCACCTGCAAGTCAGCAGCAGGTAAGCGGTCCGCTTAGTAAACGGCTGTGTGTCGACTCTCCGCCGTCCCAGCCTGTGATATGCGTGACTTACTGGCTTCGGATATCCCTTCTAGTAACGGTGCAGTGCAGACAAACTCAGAACGCTCTCAGAGTCAACAGTTCACTTCCACTGCTGCGGTCGTACGGCCAAGTGTCAGCAAACGCTACAGTCGATCAGATGCGGGCACGTGTATTCCCTCTGTGGAGAGATCGGACAAGAACGTTGGCAAACTCCACCCTATGTCAGGGCAAGTTATTATTTTCCTATAACTCTCATCTCGAGATGACATTGTTGACATTAGTCCGCTAGGTAGAAACAGAGTTAAGATAGAACTGAAAACTGCTGCGGCTGCTAGTGCTTTGACACAAGTCCCTGTTTTCAAAGATCGTAAGTCTGATGTCTATATTCGCAACTTCCTATTCCATACCTATCGCATTATTTGTGATGTTGACATCAGCCTGACAGACAAGGAGATGGCTGACGCAATGGAGAACATATATCTGTCGCAAGTATCGAACGATGCACTAAGAAACATCATTCACATTATGTACAAACTGTGCCGATTCCAATCTGTTTGATTATGTTCCGCTCCCAAACTCTGTCCTCATATGTAGCTAGTCTGGAGACACGTTTCCCAGTAGAACCAGTAGAAAGTCGCACCAGTCATTCAATGTAGGAATTGTTAGCTTTTTCATCATCGAGCAAGCCAATGTAGAAGTCATGCTGGTTGCTGCAAGTGTGGTAGTCCACACCCAGCAGATTCATGTACGGCGGCGTTTCCGACGTGCTTAAATGGCACTTTACCGCACCCAGTGACAGACCGTTCGTGCGCAACCTTTATCCATCGACAAGGGCTCCATCGTGCAAAAGCCTACGCCACGTCGGGGATGGTAATTGGTTGCCCTCAGCTCTCGCACACTGCTGTTCTCTGCCAGCCTCCTAGTCCCCAAAATCCCATGGATTTCCCACCTCTACCTCCAAGGCATTTCCCACAACCAATAGTCTCATTATGAGATTCTTCTACGGGATCAACGCCACCGCCGCTGTCGGCCCAGTTAGGCTCTCTCCCTCTGGATGCCGCGCATCGTCAACCCGACTTCTTCCAGTCGGCAGGCAGATCTGGCACCAGAGGTCATTGAAATGGCTTGCTCCTGGGGCAGTATGGTGACAGGGGTTCTCACAGACATTATTCGTCACGAATATTCTGTCTCTCCTCATCTCCATAGCCGGCCGCTGTGGCCGAGCGGTTCTAGGCGCTTCAGTACGAAACCGCGCGACCGCCACGGTCGCAGGTTCGAATCCTGCCTCGGGCATGGATGTGTGTGAAGTCCTAGGGTTAGTTAGGTTCAAGTAGTTCCATGTCTAGGGGTCTGATGACCTCAGATGTTAAGTCCCATAGTGCTTAGGGCCATTTGAACCATCCTCATCTCCCCCAAGCCCCGCTAACACCCAACCCATATCCTCATCAGTATAGTCAACAACCGCCACCACTTTGTAATAACAACGAATATGTCATCAAAAAGATTATGCCGTTTATCATGCACCTCTTTGAAGACGCGAAGACACAGCCACCAGGAACTTTACAGCCTCGACGACAACTATTAACGACCCTAACCTAACCTAACCTAACCTAACCTAACCTAACCCTACTTACGTCTAGCAGCTGTGGCAGGCTTAAGGATCCTCCAATGGAATGCACGATCTGCAACTGCCGAAAAGAGAGTCCTCCAACATTAACTCTGGACGCGGAAGATAGCAGTGGCTGACTCCTCAGAGATGTGGATTCAACCAGGTTCTGTTGCCCACTTTCGAGGATAATAGGTTATAGCCAAGACAGGGAAGATGGTCGAGGTGGTGTCGCCCTCTTCATTATAAATGGACTGTATCACACCCAAGTACAGAAGATATCCCACGAGGTTATCGACAGCTCTCAAGCGATAGCTGCCAGACTGTCTATCCCAATTGGTCGCCTAATGATCGTGGCTATTTATAGCCAGCAGAGGTCGTATATTCCCTTTGGAGAATGGTACGCACTGGTTCGGCAGTTGGAACCTCCATTCTTATGTCGTGGGGATTTTAACGTGCACGACAGACTGTGGGGTTATGCATATAATGACAGGTTGATCCTTGATAGGGATCCTTGAGGTTCTCGACGAGTTCAATCTTATCCGCCACAATGATGGATCCCCTATGTTATTTCCAAAGTCGTCGGTTTGACTCAGTGTTTGGCGTCACTTTCTTCGACTTTTACGTGAAGTACTCTTCCCTATCCTATGAGGTGTAACCACTACACTCTTCTTATACCAACTTTGACTGCAGCGCCTATCACGGCCTATAGGCCAGCTCATCAATGGAACGTTACGCAGGCAGGTTGGTCACGGAATGGCGCACTAATGGATGGATGCCCAACTGTAGCCATTCATCACCGTGGCGCCCCTGAAAGCAAACTACGCTGTGTTCAGGAACTGCATCAGAGTAGCGGCATCGCGTTCCATTCGACGGCGTTTGCCCTTTCTTGTTTTGTTCAAATGGCTCTGAGCACTATGGGACTTAACTTCTACATCTACATTTATACTCCGCAAGCTACCCAACGGTGTGTGGCGGAGGGCACTTTACGTGCCACTGTCATTACCTCCCTTTCCTCTTCCAGTCGCGTATGGTTCGCGGGAAGAACGACTGCCGGAAACCCTCCGTGCGCGCTCGAATCTCTCTAATTTTACATTCGTGATCTGCTCGGGAGATATAAGTAGGGGGAAGCAATATATTCGATACCTCATCCAGAAACGCACCCTCTCGAAACCTGGCGAGCAAGCTACACCGCGATGCAGAGCGCCTCTCTTGCAGAGTCTGCCACTTGAGTTTGCTAGACATCTCCGTAACGCTATCACGCATACCAAATAACCCTGTGAGGAAACGCGCCGCTCTTCTTTGGATCTTCTCTATCTCCTCCGTCAACCCGATCTGGTACGGATCCCACACTGATGAGCGATACTCAAGTATAGGTCGAACGAGTGTTTTGTAAGCCACCTCATTTGTTGATGGACTACATTTTCTAAGGACTCTCCCAATGAATCTCAACCTGGCACCCGCCTTAACAACAATTAATTTTATACGATCATTCCACTTCAAATCGTTCCATACGCATACTCCCAGATATCTTACAGAAGTAAGTGCTACCAGTGGTCTTCAGTCCCCTAGAACGTACAACTACTTAAAGCTAACTAACCTAAGGACATCACACACATCCATGCCCGAGGCAGGATTCGAACCTGTGACCGTAGCGGTCGCGCGATTCCAGACTGTAGCGCCTAGAACCTCTCGGTCACCCCCGCCGGCTCTTGTTTTCTCTTTTACTTTAAGAGCATATACATGTTTGTCATAACACTGTTGTAATTCTGCTCTAATGTTATTGTTTGAAATTATATTTCTTTGGCACTTTATAACGGTTGTTGGCTGTATGTTCCTTGTAGAAAAAAAAAAAAAAAGACAGAGGAACAGGACACCGCCTGTCGAGTTGGAATTCCTGCACGATGGATGTGCTCAGCAGATTGCGCCACAGCCCCTACAGACGCAATGTGCGTGGAATTATCTGCTGCAGGAAGGGTCTGCTAGATTTGATTCGATTTCTTGTATAGGTGCACTTATGCAACGCCGGAAGTATTTTCTACCGAGCTGTATCAAACATGTATCACTTGGAGCCAGGAGAAAACATCTCTGTGACCAGTATGGTTGAGTGTAGGATGGAAGTGGTGATATAACGGCCTAACTCAGTGATGACTGGAGCAATTTAAACCAAATTTGGCGTACACCGGATTCATTTTACACTGAGGTGAGCAAAGTCGCGGCACAGCGATATGCACACACACAGATGGCGGTAGTATCGTCTACAAAAGGTGTAAAAGGTCACTGCACTGGCGGACCAGCCATTGGTACTCAGGTGTTTCACGGGTCCGACGTGATTACGGCCGTACCACGGGGTTCGACAGATTTTGAACGCGGTACGATAGTTGGGGCTCGACGGAAGGGACATTACATTTCGGAAATAATTAGAGAATTCAATATACCGAGATCCACAGTGTCAAGAGGATGCTGAGAATTTTCAGGAATTACCTCTCACCACAGTCCACACAGTGGCCGATGGCCTTCGCTTAAAGACCGAGAGCGCGTTTGCGTAGAGTTGTCAGTACTAAAAGAGAAGCAACACTGCGTGAAATAACCGCAGAAATCAATGTGGGGCGTACGAGGAACGTATCCGTTAGGACTGTAGCGCGAAGTTTGGCGTTAATGCGCTACGGTGGCCGATGAGCTGCGAGAGTGCCTCTGCCAGCAGCGCGGCGTCGGCTTCACTGGCTCTCCTGGGCTGCTTGGACCCCAGAGTAATGGAAGACAGTGGCCTGGTCAGGTGAGTCACGGTTTCAGTTGCTGAGAGATGCTGTAGGGTTCGAGTGTGGCGCAATCCCGTTAAACCGTGCAAGCTGGTGGTGGCTCCATAGAGGTGTGGGCCGTGTTTACGTGGGATGGACTGGCTCCTCTGGTCATTGACTGGAAACGGTTACGTCCCGTTACTTCGAGACCATTTACAGCCATTCGTAGACTTCGTGTTCCCAAACAACGATGGATTTTTTATGGATAACACCGCATCATGTCACTGGGCCACAATTGTTCGCGATTGGTTTCAACAGCATTCTGGACAATTCGAGCGAATGATTTGGCTATCGAGATCACCCGACATGCATTCCATCGAAAATTTATGGGACATAAACGAGATGTCAGTTCGCGTTCAAAATCCTGTACCAGTAACACTTTCGCACTTATGAATAGCGTTAGGGGCAGCATGGCTCAGTATTTCTGCAGGGGACTTCTAAGGACTTGTTGGGTCCGTGTCACGACAAGTTGCTGCGCTTCGCAGGACAAAAGAGCGTCCGATTCCATATTAGGAGGTACCCCATCACTTTTTTCACCTCGGTGTACTACGTTTTTATTAACTAGCTCTCTCGTCTTTCAGTTTGTCTCTTCAGCACAAATTTTGCAATTTATTGTACACATACTTTCCAAATAAACTACAGCATTAAAGTTTCTTCACACCTCAAATCTGAATGACACTGCAGTGTTAATTCGTTTCCTTGTCCGGCGTGTGCTGCAGGGTACTTTGTGCACCACTGCTATTTCCCCCTTTTCAGTTCCAGTCGTGGACGGTTCGCACGTAGGAAGGTTGCTGATAAAACCTGCGTATGAGCTCGACTTTGTCTCTAATGTTTACTTCCGCGGTCCTTTGGTGACATATACTTAGGAGTAACTAATACTGGTTGACGCAGGTGAAGAGACATTGAAATCAACCTGAAATTTAGCACGTATCTCTGTTGTAATGTGATCGTGGCATTTGAAATCGAATGAAAAATTTCACACACACAATGCTAAAAAAGCGAAAAATAATTATTTAAAGAAAAATAAATTTTAATGTGTCACTTTTTATATCTAAATAAAAAGTATAAAATTATTTCTCCTACCACATACAGAAGGCGACCAGATTTCCAAAATCAAAATATTGGACCCAATTTAGAAGATGAAATAAATCAACATTCTGTGGACACTGTTGTTAATACTATATCTATACAGTAGATTTGCGTTAAACTACTTGGTTTATGCTACAACTACATACATTATCGTACCTTTCAGTTAAAATTCACACTAAAAGAAACATCAAAATACCTTGCATTACTAATCGAGTAAATATTTTATTGTTGTCAAATGCAAATACAATCCATCACTTTAATGTAACACACACACACACACACACACACACACACACACATGTATGTAATTCAGGAATTTATTTTCAAAATCAATTTTATAAAAAACAATACACGTAGTTCCTGAAAATGAGTCTTGGTTACAATTATTTCCTTAACAAAAAATGGTTCAAATGGTTCTGAGCACTATGGGACTTAACATCTGAGGTCATCAGTCCCCTAGAACTTAGAACTTCTTCAACCTAACCAACCTAAGGGCATCACACACATCCATGCCCGTGGCAGGATTCGAACCTGCGACTGTAGCGGTCCAGACGGAAGCGCCTAGAACCGCTCGGCCTCAACGGCCTTAACAGTTTCCACACTGAACCTATTCTTTTCGTAAGTCCACGAAGCAGTTGACAGGCAACACGCATCCAGCAGCACCATCAGTGCCAGGTAGAGATAGCACAAACGCTGTAATGAACTTCAAATTATTGCAGCAGGTATCTTGAGAGGTATTTCCTTTATTCTTTTGATGTGTTTGTTCTCCATTAGGTAACGCTACAAGTCACCTAAAAACACGCTGATTCAGAATATCTGGGATAGTTTATGGAAAACGGGACAGTATACATACCGTACGTATTTTACCGGAACAATGGGACACTTAAGCTAAATAAGGGGCGAATATACGAAACGTCTAGTCACGCTGTTCTAACCCCAAATACACAGTGCTGAAAATTTGTGCTAGTGAAGTTTTAATAGCTATAAAAATACATAATGGTTGCATGAATAGTTAGCCTTCAAACTGTCATCCATTGCATGCGCCCCGCGCTTTTCGCTGTAAGTCTTACAAGTATTTTCATTTGTATTAGACATTCACAATACTATCTGGGGGTTAGGAATCTTAATGTGCAACGAGAAATTATTTTCATTTGTGTTAGAAATTCACAATCACAAAATTTCAGGACTATCAGTATGGGTTGGGAATCTTAATGGGCACCGAGAAATTATTTTACACTTTTTAGTCCAAACTAGGCACGTGGTAAATTTTAAAAACTTATATTACTTTATATTAAAAACTTATTTCTCTAAAATATTTATTTTCGTAGTTCGCATTTCATTGCTGGCTTTGTTTTATAGCGAAAATTGCAAAAGGAGTCGATTTTTTTTCTTCGAGTGATTTTCCACAAGACAGATGCTGTATCTGAAATTTTTGCAGTACCTAAATAAAGAAAAAGGCTAAAACCCTTCATAAATAAGAACACATAAATAGATAAAATTGCGGCTTTTTAATTAAAAATTGTTTAAACCGTGAAAGGGTCAGCGCCATCGAGGGGGAAAAGCACAGAATGTGCTAGCACGTAGCATCAGCTCTTTAGTGTTCACTATGGACTTGGTTTGTGGTTCAGAGCAATGGAAGAGTACTCAAAATACATAGTTAGCAGATGCCTGTTTTGTTTACGGACTAGCAGATGATAATGGCCGTGCCACTCAACGTTTATATTGGGGGAAACGTGCGCTGACAGGAGGACATTTGAGGCAACTGATTCTTCATCTTACAGAGCTCTCCGAACCTAAACCCACCACACTTTTATTCGTGGGAGCCTTTGGAAGCTGTCGTGTACGGAAACACGGTACAAGATGTACAGAGCCTTCGTGTCCGTGTTCTGGAAGGCTGTGAAACAATACATATTTCTGCAGGGATACACCAGCACACCAGGGATTCTATGCGACGGCGAGTTGATGCTTGTATCCTTGCTAACATTTCTTTGGAAAGTGTTTTATACTGTGCTGATAGGTTCTTCTCCTGTTTGATTCCCATGATTACCGCCATCATAAAGTCAAGTAGACACTGAGCTCTAACAGGGAAATAAAGCACTTCCAGACTCATGTCCACTTCCTCTACGTGTGAGGAATGTTTCCTGGAAGTTCGGCCATACGTTTTCGTTACACACTGTATACTAATAACAAAACTGTAAAATGTCTTGACTGTGTACTGAAAACAATTATCGATAACTGATTGTGGTGATGTAGGGAGTGTAACTGAATACAGTAACACTATTTTTAAAAACTCTCCCTGTCTATTTGAACACGTTAATTTCCAAAACTACTAGACTAATTTTCATGGGCTTCCCACAGCTAACTTTAGAGTAGCTTGGGTCAATATAGAGGCTTTATTTTACTAAAATCGGATGACAGTAAAAGATATCTTAATTTATTGTCATATCTTATGAGGCAAACTGTTATCTGATGGATTTGTCTGTAAACCAAATACTACTCGGACACAAACAGGCAGCTTATTAATGTAGGGGTCCGTGGTAGCGCGAAGGTTGTCATTTGGTGTGCTACTGGACAGTCCAGAGAGATCGTTGGGCCATATTCTTTTTGAAGACAACAACGGCCTACCAATGCGTATCGACTTCGAGCGGTAAGCGGCCATTATGAACAATATCTTCGTTCCACATAGCCTTCTAAACGCGATACGGTTTCGGCAAGATGGGGCTGTGACTACACTGAGGCATCACTTTTCCACCTCGGTTACTCTCACGATTCAGTGATATCCTAAGGTCGATCGCCCGATTTTTCAGCCTCTCCTTTTTTTCTATGCCGTCATCTCAAGAAAAAAATTTTCACGATGATGACCTGAAAGCCGCAATCGAGGAAGACGAAGAATCCAGTCCACAAGAAATGACAGGCAAAGTAATATGGATCCCCATAACGTTTCGCTAATGATGGAAGTCATTTGTGTAACGTACTTTTCAAGAAATAAACTTGTGTTTGACTTTTCAGTAATAGTAATATGGGTAGACCAGTTATACTGTTTTTAAAAATGCGCTAAACATCATGATAACCAAATGTAAGTATAGTGCTTCTCGTTGGCGACCCTTTCTATATGGGAGATCAACTGCATCAGATTTGCTAACGACGAGTTAGGGCGCTGTAGTCATGGACTGTGCGTCTGGTCCCGGCGGAGGTTCGAGTCCTCCCTCGGGCATGGGTGTGTGTGTGTTTGTCCTTAGGATAATTTTGGTTAAGTTGTGTGTAAGCTTAGGGACTGATGACCTTAGCAGTTGGGTCCCATAGGATTTCACACACATTTGAACATTTGAACGACGAGGTACTGCTTGCAGGTAAAACAGTATCTCTTCAATGGACATTGCCCAGACTTGAAGAAAGCTTGAAAGGGTATGGAATGAAAATTAACGTGATCAGAGTAAATAACAAGATATGAAACTGGAAACAACGAAAGATCAACGTGAACAGGTTGCGCAATGTATTTGGGTATCACGCTAAATGATTACTGGATGATTAAAAAGAAAAAGGTCCAATAATTTAAATGGCAAACCAAGCTTTCCAGAAAACTAAACGCGTGTTATGCAGAGAATCGCGGTTGGAGTTATCAAAAATGTTGGTTAAATACTTCGCGTGCGGTTGTGAAACCTGGGCCTTAAAGAGGAGAGAAAGAGACCAAATTGATGCATTTGCATTTGAGATGTGGAACCGGAAAAGAATGGAGGAAATAAAGTGGATGCATAAGGTAATGAAAAGTTAAGAACTAGAAAGGGTAAAAGAACCAAAAAATCTCAAACCATACTGGATATCACATATACAGCGAGGATAAAAAACAAATAAAAAAAACATTGGTCAAATGTTTTTTGAAATGATTGTCTAAAAGCAGAAACAAATGAAACAGATTGGGGAAACATTTGAGGCGCTTTTGTTTGCTTCTCGAAATCGTATACAGCAAACGAGGCATTTAACCTTCTTTCCCTTTGCTTTAAATTTTAAGTTCGTTCTTCGGAAATAATGACACACTTCTTCTTAAACTAGCTGTCACCTGCAGCTGCGCTCACGTATCAGCAGTTTTGTTACGATGAGTGATGGTGAGTGAGTACGTGAGCTGTTGTGCGTGCAATAATGTCAGCTGCATTCACGTACTGCCTGTTCCGGCAAGCATAGGTTGCGTGCGGAGGAATGTGGCCACGAGTAAGCACCTATGCATCGTGCTACTGAACGTGGACATCACCCAAAAAATTTAATAACTTTTTAACATAGTTCATGTTCACTGGTGTAAAAAAAATGTTCCATCCGAAACCTCATACACTTAGGGGTCGATTTTTTCCTTTCTGTCTTTTTCACTACTTTCGAAAGTAGCCTATGTTATTCCTCAGGGTTCAGGCTATCCCCATGCCAGATGTAATCGGAATCGGTTCAGGAGTTGAGTGGTGAAGACGTAAAAGACGGAGCTACTCTCGCATTTAATAATACCTGTGTAGAAGTATAGATTAAACAGGTTGAGGATTGTACAAGCATTGCATCAGTAAGTTGAATCGTGTTACGCAGAAGATATCAATCATTTTTACAAATACGATACAGTTCAAAGGTCAGAAAGTAAACAGTCACACTAGCGTGAGCAGCGCCTACGCTGCAGCACTAGCAGTCGAGGGCATGTATAGGTGGAAATCGGTATAGAGGCACGTGGTTATTTGTGGAAAAGAACACGTTTATTTACGTGTTTGGTACTGCATTCATTTTCCCGTATAGTTTACAACGAAGTAAAACAAAATACATCCTTTTTTTTACCATTAGCATTAGTACTTAAGAACGGAACAACCTTAGGGGGTGGAAATTGGTATAAAGACATTTATGAATTGCTATCAGAATAATCTAACGTATACAGTAAACAATCACAACTACGTCCTAGTATCTAGTCGAGCCCCCATTGTTCTTAATAACTGCGGACATTCTCTTAGGAATTGACTGTATAAGGGCACTGATCTCGCCTTCCGCGATTGATATCAACTCCGTGTGAAATGCAGTTTTCAGCTCGGCCACAGCCTCAAACTGTCGCCCACTGCGACAAGCACGTCATGTTTGGACTCACAGACTTCTCGATGGCCATCTCATAAATGAAATTACTTTATCTTGAAAACAACACTTTGTCTTGGCACACGTGCCAATCCAAGCGTTACCATGTTGGGTTCATAAATTATCGTCGTCAAATGCCTCAAACATACGAACAAATCCAATTTCCAACATTCTTGTGTAATCATCGGACTTCATTTTCGGGTATAGGCGTGCTATCCTCGACCTGCCATTAGCACAAAATGCTGCTCAGATTGTAATGCTGCCACCGCCAAACTTTCTGCTCATCCGAACACACGTGTTCTTCTACACGGAGATCATGTTAGTAATACTGAAAACCACCTGGCGCATCCAAATTAAACTTCTTCTCACCACTGAAAATCACTCTCTTTCATTCTGCTGTCCACGACAGATGTTCTCCCCCAAACTTCAATAAAGCCTGAATGAGATTTTCACTCTGCAACGGAGTGTGCGCAGATATGAAACTTCCTGGCAGATTAAAACTGTGTGCCGGACCGAGAATCGAACTCTGAACGTTTGCCTTCCGCGGGCAAGTGCTCTACCATCTGAGCTACCCAAGCACGACTGACGCCCCGTCCTCGCAGCTTTACTTCGGCCAGTACCTCGTCTCCTACTTTCCAAGCTTCACAGAAGCTCTCCTGCGAACCTTGGAGAACTAGCACTCCTCGAAGAAAGGATATTGCGGAAACATGGCTTGCATCTTCCAGGAAGTTTCATATCAGCGCACACTCCGCTGCAAAAAATGGTTCAAATGGCTCTGAGCACTATGGGACTCAACTTCTGAGGTCATCAGTCCCCCAGAACTTAGAACTACTTAAACCTAACTAACCTAAGGACGTCACACACATCCATGCCCAAGGCAGGATTCGAACCTGCGACCGTAGCGGTCTCACGGCACCCCGCTGCAGAGTGAAAATCTGATTCTGAAAACATCCCCCAGGCTGTGGCGAAGCCACGTCTCCGCAATATCCTTTCTTCCAGGAGTGCTAGTTCTGCAAGGTTCGCAGGAGAGCTCCTGTGAAGTTTGGAAAGTAGAAGACGAGGTACTGGCCGAAGTAAAGCTGCGAGGACGGGGCGTGAGTCGTGCTTGGGTAACTCAGATGGTAGAGCACTTGCCCGCGAAAGCAAAGGTCCCGAGTTCGAGTCTCGGTCCGGCACACAATTTAATCTGCCAGGGGTTTCATTTCAGTCAAACTTCCTTATGCGCATTGTTTAAAAGTGGCTTATGGGTCTGCAAATCTGCCACGATTTGAGTGGAACACAAGCCGTCGACTTTTACTTTACGCAGAATGAAACGCGTATCTGATGCCGACAATTTTCGTGTCCGGCCATATTTGTCAGTTTTGCCATACAGTGTAACCAGTCTGACAGAATTATCAATAACACCAACTTGAACGTCCGAATTTCTTAGCAATCTGGCGATTACGCAGGCCCGTTTCTTTGTACGCCTTAATAATTGCTTGCTCTTCACCCGAGAGAAACTTTCCATGCGACGTAATCACAATAAGTGGCGCACGACGTTAGCAGACACACCTCCAAACTGTAACTGCAGCGAGCTGTTCACATTCACCACTGGGCGCGTCATGTAGCGGCCCTGCCTTTATATCCACATCCGCCCCTTACTACCCGAAACATCGCCTTTTTTTCTATTTTTAAGTTCTCGGCCTAATTGTAATAGTGAAATGAGAATGTATATTGTTTCGATTTGTTGTAAATTGCACAGGGATAATGCGTGCAATACGAAATAAGTAAATAAATACGTTTTTCCCACAAATAACCACGTGCCTTTATATACTAATTTCCACCACCGCATAAAGCGTGTGAGGGTGACGGAAAACAGTGTAGTCGTTGTCGTAATGCGGAAACGGAGCGATTTATTTGATGTGCAAACGGACATAGTCATTGGCTTTCGGGCAATGTGTGGAAGCATTTCCGAAACGGCTAAGTTTGTAGCCTGTTCGAATGTCGCCGTAATTAAAGGTACACCGCGCAAGGCAAAATGGCGCTATCCTGTGAGGCACCGAGGGTTACAGATAACAGGAGTGAATGACAGCTGCCGAGATGCGTACAGGCGAACAGGCGTGCAACTGTTGAGCAACTAACAGCCCAAATGATCAAGGGGCTGTTAACAGTGTTTCCTAAACGTTCATTCGGCGAAAGTTGCTGCGTGTAGACCTTCGCAGCACGCGCCTGGTTCAAGCGCCCATCCTGACGGCTGTGCATCGCCAATAAAGGCTCGAATTTGCTGGCCAGTAAAGCGACTGAACGTTCACTGAGTAGCTCAGGGAAGTGTGATAGGACCGTTGCTGTTCACAATATATATAAATGATCTAGCAGAAAGCGTCGGATGCTCTTTAAGGCTATTCGCAAATGATGCAGTTGTCTATACCAAAGTAGCAACGCCAGAAAATAGTAAGAATTTACAGAACGACCTGCACAGAACTGCTGAATGGTGGGGGCTCTGGCAGTTGGCCCTGAACGTAAATAAATGTAACATATTGCGTATACATCGGAAAAGAAATTCATTACTGTACAGCTACACTATTTACGACAAAGAGCTGTAGACAGCGTTTGCCGTAAAATATCTAGGCGTAACTATCCGGAGCGACCTTAAGTGGAATGACCATATATAAGAGATAGTGGGAGAAGCAGACACCAGACTCAGATTCATCGGAGGAATCTTCAGGTAATGTAACTCATCCACGAAAAAAGTGGCTTATAAGGCGCTTGTTCGCCCGATTCTTGAGTATTGTTCATCTACCTGGGACCCCTATCAGGTACGACTGATAGAGAAGATCCAATGAAGAGCGCCGCGTTTTGTCACGGGATCGTTTAGCAGGCGAGAGAGCGTTACGGAGATGCCAAACAAACTCCACTGGCAGACGTTACAAGAGAGGCGTTGTGCATCGCGGAGAGATTTACTATTGAAATATCGGGACAGCACTTTTCAGGAGGAGTCGGACAACATATAACTTCCCCCTACATACATCTCGCGTATTGGCCACGAGGATAAAATTCGAGAAATTAGAGCCAATACAGAGGCTTACCCACAATCATTCTTCCCATGCACTATTCGCGAGTGGAACAGGGTTGGAGGCATCAGATAATGGTACCGAAAGGACCCTCCGCCACGCACCATTAGGTGGCTTGCGGAGTACGATGTAGATAGATGGCATCTGGTGCGTATGGACCTGCAAAAATCGTCGGAAGAGTCCAGGCCTGAGGAGGCGCCGTTTTGGCGTGGGGAATGTTTTCGAGGCACCCCCCGGGTGATCTCGTCATTCTGGATAACACAACGTATCAACACAAGTATGCGTCTATCCTTGTGGACCATGTCCTACCCTACATGGAGCTCGTTTTCCTCGCCCCGACGGCATCTACCAGCAGGAAAATGCAACGTTTCAAACAGCTCGCAGTGTACGTGCGAGTTTCGAAGAGCAGCAGGGCGAGTTTACTGTACTCCCCCGCCCAACAAATTGCACGGACTTATTAAACCCAGTCGAGGTTCTGCGGGACCCAATCGATTTTTTTTCCCCATTTTGTTCGGTATTGTTCGTTGCGTTTGGTCTGGGCGGACGTCACAAGACATCCGTTCAAGTTGATCGTTGATTCCTTTACTGAGTTGTTTTTTATTACAGAGGGCGAGCAGACAGCCCTCTGACCGAACACGCTGAGCTACCGTGTTCCGTCTTCTGGCTGTTTCGCCACGGACGGTGAACCGTGAAATTCTAGCACAGGTGGCCGGGCACTGTCAGCACCTTCCAAAACCTCACCGACTCTCTTCGCGCTGCAAACGGTGCTTATTCAGGCTTCTGACAGGCGAACAGACTAATGTGACTGGACAGATTATGTTTCCCTGCATACGTTATATGCTTAAAACGAGATAAAATTTTAAATTAGGACATCTTTTTTCTCCATGATACGGTTTCGTTGAAATAAAACGTATACGTCACCTGAAGTTACACTCAAGTTTCCTGCGAAAACCCTGCCAGTTATGGAGATTAGCATGCCCAAACAGGCAAAAGACAGACACGACGGTTTTACAGTTTTACGATTGATGTACATATAGGAGACACTGACCGGTAGTCTATTATCGTTAAGAGACAGACCTGTAGCACATGTTTCGTGATTGCGTAGCAGATAAATGAGATATTGTGTAGGTTTTACTCGGTATGCAAATAAAGTTAAATCTTTTACTTTCTGAAAAATTTTGTATACTTTTAGGGCTGCGTTCAAGCTCACACATTCAGGCATTTTCGGTAAATATTTGATCTCTCTGGATTCTTTTCTTAGTCATTAAAAAGTAGTACCGCCACGTTTCCATTTTCCATTATCGAGAGGCTTCTTACAGTCAGTATATTTGTTGTTCTACGCACCTTGACATTTCGCCAAAATCCTTTTCTTGGCAGATAGTACCTTGTGTCCTGTTCGGAATTTTATTAGGAATCAGCATATTTCAGTCACGATATAGCATTTCACTTCTTGTTGAAAGGTACAATGAGTAATCTATAAAGTACGACTATTTTATATGTGAAAGTAGCTCTGTCTGTCTGTCACAATGTGGAAATGTGTTCCTATGCGACCAAACTGCTGAGGTCGTCGGTCCCTAGGCTTAGACACTACTTAATCTAACTTAAACTAGCTTAGGTACGCTAAGGACAACACACACAGCCATGCCGGAGGGAGAACTCGAACCTCCGACGGGAGGAGCCGCGCGGACCGTTGCAAAGCGCCGGAGGCCGCGCGGCTGTTTGTCACATTTTCACGGCAGAACCACTGAATCGAATTTGATGAAGTTTGGTATCGAGACAGCTTGAACCTTGAGAAGGAACAAGTCGACTTAAAAAAAAGTTAAATCGATAGGCAGCTACGGTAATAGTCGACAAAAATTATCGAAGCAGCAAAATCTTTGTCGGCAATGCATTCTTTTACAATAGGTTGCGCAGACGATAAGAGCCGTGTCAAATTGGAAAGAACGAAACTGTAGATCTCAAAAAGGATCAACACGGCAGTCCACGAGTGCATATGCTTAGCGTTTACGGTTAACCATAATAATTTTTGTCTTTTGATTGCACCTGGCGCAGTGAATCCGAAAGACATCACAAAAATGATTATTGTGGGTGAACCAAAAAAGTTAACATATGTTCTCGAGAAATTTCTTTAGAGATTTTTGGGATCTGTAATGCAGTATGACATCAAGTTATGTAGTACATATTGATTAGACAGCGTGAGGTTGCCGACAAACTAATTACTTTATATAGCAGAGTACCTTTAAACGGGTAAACACACTTTCATCAAACATTTGTCACGACAATTCTGATTAAACTGGCCTTCAAATAAGTAAAAAAGAATCTGCGCTGAAGTCGACGCATTCCTGTCTCTGCCGTGATGCGATACACGCGACTTGGTGCGATGGGGCAGCGGAGAGAACGGCACACACACCGCGAGCTGTGCTTCTGCGATACTTACTCACATAACAACAGTAGCGATACGCGAACAAAGCCGCAGGTAAAAGCTAACTGGATGTATAAATAAATAGAAAGTATTACTAATCGAAGGAGAACTTTGGGAAATGCTTAAGGTGGCACTCTGTCTATTTAGCAACGTACAGCTGTTCCTCGAACAGACCAACAGGCCCAATTTTCAGAAACAGTCGGTAGGAGAGTATTACTGTCTGCCAGCGTTCGTACCTATTTCGATCACTTATTAAACGAAATGTCATGAAAACTCCCAAAAATTTAGCTACAAAGAGTCGGAGATGTTGAAAAATTGCTGTCGCCAAACTAGAGTGATGACAGTACAGAGCACGTTTTGCAAAGTGCTGGACCGTACAAAGAGGATCTGCCTCGTTTTGTAGCTTTGAAGGGGGAGCTACAAATTTGACAACAAATCTGTAACAGCTATTACTTGCAGTGAGATCTTTCTCGACCTTACTCCGTCTCAAGAAGTATCTTCGCAGCAAGATCACGGAAGGTCGTTTAAATTCACTGCCACTGATGCACGTCCATCGAGGTATTGCATCAACGATGACCCCGAGGAAGAGTTCGATATCTTCTTGTAGGAAACACAGGAGGAAAGTTTCATTGCGTCTTGTGTAATAATGACTGTCATAAAAGTGTGACTGTAATAAAATCATATTTCTAATATGTGTATCATGTGTGATAACGACTGTAATTACCTTAATCTCTTATTGTACGTGTCTCTCTATTTTAAAGTCAGACTCACACAACCTGCAAGGACATGTTCACGCTACTAATCTTTTTGTGCCCTACCCCCTCCGGACCTGCAAACGTGGAACTGGTAGCCGGGCACCTGCAGCGCCACGACACGACACGACACGACAGCTGTACCCTCCTAGGCTGGAGAAACGATGCTACTGGCTGGAGAAGGGGCTCTCGCGAGGCAGCAAAGCATGTGCTCGGTTGGGCTGTTTCCAGTTTTGAATGCCCGCATCCGCGCAAAAACATCACTGCCGGAACAAACGTACAGAATAGCCGAACAGCGATACCTGCCTATATCGTCTCCCTGCTGAACACTTTCCGCAGCAGAACCCTCGCAGTCTCGAAAGCTCGTCGTGGTAGTCCTCGCGAGACGTGTCCCACGTCTCAGTATATTTCCGCGCGTCTCCGACGGACGACACCGCACGCACCCACGCCGCCTGCATCGGCGGCAGGTCGGCGGCAGCCAGCCGTCTGCAGGGCACGCTGCCCGGTCCGCTGCTGCACGGGCACAACTCGCGCCACCAGCGTGGCTGCACGTTTTCCCACCACTGCCCACTCGCAGGCTGCCGACAGCACTGCTGTCTCCCGTCCCAACTACTCTGTACTCTGCTGTCTCCCTTTCCTCACTTCATCCACCATTTTTCTTCTTCTCCTTCTGTTTTATTCTGTCCTCCCGTTGTGCCTTCGATAGCTGATGTCAGAATACCTTTTTGCTGAAATGTTTCATCAGAGCGGAAACGAGAGGTCCTAGAAATCACACAATGGACTTTTCTCCAAATTTTGTTAGTAAAATGAAGAATGTGAAATTAACGAATGGGGTATCAAAGTGACCGACGTGAGCTTTATTTTTGCAACACAAAGATTTAATTGTTTCAAAACAATCAGAGTAATTGAGCCGCGCGTGGCTCGTGTTCGTGCCATATCTCATTTGACATCCTGTTCTTACTGTACTACCACCTCGTTATGTTAATTTCAATTACTGGTGTCACCGAGTAGCCGCCTTGCCTGCCCGTGAGCGGCAGCAGCGGCGCTTATCGATATAGGGCCTGGCGTATTATCTTTGCTGACTGCTCGTGTGTTCGGGGAGTCCGGATGTGCCGATGAGTTGGCAGGCGCCAGCAGTGCAGTTCGGACCTGGCAGTGTTTGACTTAGAACGCGGCCCAAGTTCAGTCGGGGCGCAGCTGCAGTGAGGTCCTGACAGTAATGACTCCCCCGACGGTTGCCGACACATACCACTTGAGTGCGGACCACCTCGGTCGGTCGTCTTGTCGGACGACGTGTATGTCGGTCGGCGATCGCTTATGGGTTGCCTGAGTGTGCCGACTCGTGATTCGTCCTTGTTATTGCACAGTCGCTGCCGTTAGTATTGTGCTCGTGAAACTGTGTGTAGCTTGCGATGTCGACTGCTCACTTATTTTAGTGCTGTCTCCGTGCTGATGTATGGAGTCGGTCGGTTGGTCTGGATCCAGCAGGAAATCTCGGCGCGGCGCAGTGGGCCGGGCCCCCTGGCGGTCTCTACGCAGTGTCGGAGTGTGTGGGGGCTCTTCCGATTGCTACGAGGTTCGTGGCTCACCGACCCAGGACATCAAAGTTGAGTGGTGATTTACCTACCGAAGCCAGACTGTTCACATTGTGCCGTTGGTTTACACGGTTGGCTGTTGGGGGTATGAACAACGGCGAGGGTTCCAGTTGGCGAAAGTTTGGCCACCATCCGGTGGAGTTTAACTCTATTTTGGTTATTTCAAGTCCAAATGCACCAGCGGAATTTTCTGCCTTGTGCCGTTAGCGTTCCAGTTACCTGCCCTGCCCGCTGACGTAAAATTCAGGCAGTGTCCTTTCCTCACTGTGTTGTCGCTATCCAACACGTGTGTGTAGTTTTGACAGCTTATTGATACGTGGTTGTGGGTTTACGTTTTGGCTTTGGAGTTCCTTGTGTACTGGTCGGGTAGAAAGCAACTCGTCTTGTCGGTGGGTCCGTTGACTGTCTCTTGGTTCGGTTGGTTTTAAGTGAAGACCGAACCCCCGGAAACTTCTGAGCGCCGCTGGCTGTACTGACTTTTCTTGTTGGTGTTTGATTTGTATTTTAATGGCTCATAGCCGATGGTTTGAATTTGTATGCTTTCAGTTGGGTTTTAAATAATGGGCCTTCAGCCGCTTTAAAATTGAAAGTTCCTTACTCGTCAAATATTGCATTGTTTGGTCCTTCAGCCTCATTTAAAACATTTTTTGGATGAAGCTTTGGGCCTTCTGCCTTTTGAAAATTTATTGTAGTTGTTTTTTTCAATAATCGGCTTTCAGCCGCTTCAAAATTTAAATTCCTTACTTGTTAAATCTTAAGATTGGTTGGCCTTCAGCCTATGTAAAATATTGTTTAAAGATAAAGCTTTGGGCTTTCTGCTTACTAAAAAATTATTTTACTTGTTTTAAGTCATCGGCCTTCAGCCGTTTTTAAATTAAAGTTCTTGTTTTTCAAGTATCAGACTGTGTGGGGCCTTCAGTCTAATTGAAGATAAGGCCTTCTGCCTTGTGTGTTTTTTTAATTAATTTTACCTGCAGTCTTAAATCATGGGCCTTCAGGCCATCTTTAAATTAAACTTGTTTGCTTTTCAAGTGTTAGATTTGTTGTGCCTTCAGCCAAGTTATAGAACTTACTTCTGTGAAGCCTCCTGCCTTCTAAATATTCTGTTTTGAGTCTGAATTTTAAGTGAGTGGCTTTCAGCCGTTTTTAAATTTAAGTGGTTGTGCCCTTAAGGCGTTACACAGTGTGACCTATTCAGCTGATAACTAAGTCAAAAATTTTTGCTGTATTTTGTGGACAACTAAATAAAGTTATATGTGTTTGAGTGTAAGTGACAGCCCGCTTTTGGCCCCTTTCTACAATTTCAACTATCTGTTCTGTCCTGCGGATTTAAGCAGGGCGTTTCAGTAATGAAGAAAAACTTAATTACTGATCTGAGGGCTGTTCGAAATAAGTTACACTGGTGCAGCAATTGTGGAATTTTTTCTTTCGCGTTAAAAAATCACAGCATAAACTAAAACTACTCTGCGTTCTACAGATCTATACACGCTTAATAAAAACAGACTGTCACTTTTTATTGTACTTTTATCGTAAAATATGACAAAAAAGAAACAAGGAGGCATAACACAACAAGTCACACTAACGTTCCGTTACTTCCAGGCTTTCTGTATATTTTAAACTCACAATTACATGCTGTCAGTAAGTAAAAATCCTGATTATGCCGATATTCACTGTCTCTCTCTCTGTCTCTGTACTTGCGCCCCCCCCCCCCCCCCCCCCCCCCTGTATCACCCCTCGCACGTACGATGGGCGCGGCTTACTACAGACAGTTTAATATTCGCTTTACTTGGCGGCTACAGTGAAGACAGCAACAGGTCGACGTACAGTGTGCGCCGTGGAGTTGTGAGGCGCACAGTGCCGCCGTGGGCAGGGCGGGGCGGGGCGTAGGCGGGGCGGGGCGGGGCGGGGCGGAGGACCCAAGGCCAGTGCCGGCGGCTCTATGCAGCGTGTCTTACTAGCACACTGTTTTGCTGACGAAGCTCGTCGCCACCATCAGATGGTACTGATGCTACTGATTGTGAGACGTCAAGTCTGCAAGGTTTCCTAGCCGTTGTTGTGGGAGGTAAAATGTTCTGCATAATCAGGCCTTGTCATATTTCTCAGACTCTACATACTCGGTGACTCGACTTCTACACCGGAATTTTCCTGTGGAGTCTCCTGGTGTTCCAAGCTGAGTTAACACTTGTGAAGACCAGAGCTGGGTCCACTAATAAAAAGGGGTTTTCCCGCGCTTTTCCGGACGGGTGTAGTTCTTAGGGTGGACTGTGAAATATGTCTGCATACCATTCATTGGTGAAGTGTCATATCAGACTGCAAACTTATTCTATGCCAAAAATAACACTATTAGTTTTTATAGAAAGAGTAAAATGAAAAACAAAATTGTTCACACTGAAATACACGACAGGTCTGACATTTATAAACTAAGTTGTTCCGTCCGCCACAAACTTCACATTGGCCAAAGCCGTAGGAGTCTCAACGTATGATACCACGAACACATGGATGCTCTTACGCTCAGCAACCTAATTACGTCAACTTTTGCTACTCACTTGCCCTAGCACGTAAACACAGAGACAAGCAAGGAAAAAACTTAGAGACATTACATTTTGCCAAAAGAGGAGTACAGATCAATCTGTTAGAGGAATTATAAATATACAGCTACATTCTCAAAAAACCTGACTGCATACTGTGTGATCAACTAGAATCAAAAAACCAAATGTACCTCCAAAATTTCATACAACTTATAAAATTTGGAATGATAGAAATAATAATGAATTCAGAGAAAGATAATTCTTCACTGGCCGTTACCATATCTTTCAAACCCAAATTACTTAATGTCTGATTGTACAAAATTATCTGTACTGTGAAAAAGTATCTCTGAAGTAACTCGGGAGGTGTGCCCTATCTGTACACACACACACATCACGTTCTTTGGCACATCAAATCAGCAGCCGATGTAAACACACGTATTCGCCATTTTGTATTAAGTTCAGTGCACTGATCAGTATGGATTTTAAAAGAAAATCAAACCTCTGTCTTATGTAAAGGAGGGTTTCCACGAAGTAAGTACTTTGTATGTGGCATATATAAAACTATGTAATCACAACAAGTTTGTTTTGTTTTAGGACGCATATGTAGAAGCTTTTGTAAACTATGTATCACAAAAAAATTGCTATATTTTAGGACACAAATGTAAAACTTGAAAAGACGTCAGTGCTAGCATCCGATGGAGGCCTCAGGCTGCAAACTAGTAAAGGTACAATAAAATCATCTAAAAAAAAAACAAAAAAAAACTTGTGACTGGTTGCAGTGTTTCCTTCAACGTATTTCAATAACAAGTTACAGGAGTGAACGTTGGGAACACACAAAAGAGGAGACCCAAAGCTTTGGAAATTTGCCACTTTGTGAATAGCATGTACAATTTGCCGACTTGACCGCGCAGTAAATGAGGAAATAAGAGGAAGGACGCAAAATCTTTATAGTATTGCGGAAGAAAGAGAGGTAGAGTCTTTGGGGCATGTCAAAAGAATGGAACAAGAGAGGTGAGCGGCCACACATAGCACTTTCATGGCAATCACATAGAAGGAGAAGAGGAAGGAGGCCACAAAAAGGTTGGCTAAGGGGCATCCAAGAAGTGATTAAATGAAGATAAATAGGATGACGAAAACTAACGAGATCGACCAGTTTGGCGACAGAGATGCGGGATGCGACGACGGCTGTATCCCGCATCAAGAAGCGTAGGAACGCGGATTCGTGAATGCGCGTATGGACAGCGTTATCTTCAGATGCGGTATATACTTTTTGCAAGAAATATGAAATTAAAATAAGGTTGTTGTAACACACTGAAGAGCCAAAGAAACTGGTACACCTGCCCGATATCCTGTCGGGCCCCCGCGAGCACGCAGGCGTGCCACAACTGGACTAATGTGTAAAGCAGAGGTGGAGGGAATTGACGCCGTCAATCCTGTAGGACTGTTCGTAAATCTGTAAGAGTACGAGTGAGTGGAGATCACCTACGGACAGCACGTTGCAAGGCTTCTCGGATATGCTCAACAACGTTCGTGTCTGGAGAGTTTAGTGGCCAGCGGAATTGTTTCAATTGAGAAGAGTGTTCCTGGAGCCACTGGACGTGTGGGGTGTCGCATTGTCCTGCTGGAATTGCCCAAGTCCGTCGGAATGCACAATGGACGTGAATGGATGGAGGTGATCAGACAGGATGCTTACGTACGTGTCAGCTGTCTGAATCGTATACAAACGTATCAGGGGTCCCATATCACTCCAACTGCGCCACCCCCCCCCCCTCCCAAACCATTATAGAGCATCCAACAGCTTGAACAGTCCCCTGCTGATATGCAGGATCCATGGATACATGAGGTTGTCTCTATACCCGTATACGTCCATCCCCTCGATACAATCTGAAACGAGGCAACATATTTCCAGTCATCAACAGTCCAGTGTCGGTGTTGACAGGCCCAGGAGGGGGTATGATGGTCTGTGTCGTGCACTCATCAAGGGTACACGAGTGGGCTTTCGGCTCCTAAAGCCCATATCGAAGATGTTTCGTTGAATGGTTCTTACGCTGACACTTGTTGATGGCCCAGCATTGAAATCTTCAGCAATGTGCGGAGGGGTTGCACTTATTTCACGTTGAACGATTCTCTTTAGTCGTCGTTGGTCCAGTTTTTACAGGACCTTTTTCCGCCCGCAACGATGTGGGGGATTTGATGTTTTACCGGATTTTTTATATTTACCGCACACTCGTGAAATGGTCGTACGGCAAAATCCCCGCTTTATCGCTGCCTCGGAGATGTTGTGCCCCATCGCTCGTGCGCGTTCAAACTAACTTGAACCTGATAACTTGCCGCTGTAGCAGCAGTAACCGACCTAAAGACTGCGCCAGGCACTTGTCTTGTGGAGGCGTTGCCGACCGCAGCGCCGTATCCCGCCTGTTAACCTCTGTATTTTAGTACGCATGCCTGTAACAGTTTGTTCGGCATTTCAGTGTGATAATAAGGTCGCCAGCGGTGGCGCCGCACGTTGTCGGTGTTGGCTCCCGCCCCGCCCCCGCCCCCGCCCCCGCCTGCCCTGATCGTGTCCTGCCTTCAGAGCGCCGGCCGCGCCGGAAGCGGAAGCGGCCGCGGTGACGGCACGCCCTGCCCACCCTTCCTCGCTTGCTGGCGCCTACGAGGTAGGGCTGCGGAACGCGCTCGCACAGGCCGTCACGTAGCGATACTCTGCCGTGTGGGCGTGTGCCGCCGCATACGTGACGTTCCACTACGGTCACCGTAAGTGCGACGGCTTTCCCCATCATCGTCGGCTGTACGACACACCAGTGGTCACCAAACTGCGGCCCGTAACAAATATTGGTGCGGCACGCGGTCCTCACTCGTATTTTATAACAATATTCTTCTAGAAACCGGCAACCGAATCCAGAAACGTCAGCTGACATTAAAAACTTCTTAAGAGTCTATTTTTCCTCCTCACAAGGGAAACTCCCCAACGCACTCCCTTCGGATTTAGCGGCACGTCGGCCATTGGATAGCACGTCAGAAAATTTGGCGCAGATCGAGCATGAAAATAGGAAGGTCTACTAAACTGAGAAAAAAAAGAAGAAAAATGCGAGGGGCGTTGAATAAGTAATACTACACATTTTTTTCTCACAACATATTCTTGTTAAGAGTCAGAATTTGGTGACAATATACATCAACATGTCCTATGGCCGTACGCCAACGTCGTGGAAGAGCACGTATTCCCAGCTGGTAAAAGCTCTTGTCCTGTAGGCGTAGCCATGTTTCCACTGCATGACTGACACTCTCGTCATCTTCAAAGTGTGTTCCCCGTAGAGAATCTTTAAGCAGCTAAAATAGATGACAGTCCGAGGTTGCCAGGTGTGGACTCTAGGGCGGATGAGGCAATGATGTCCAACCCAATTTAGCATTGCATTTCCGGGTTCTCAAGACTCGTGTGTGGGCGTGCAATATCTTGTTGGAGCTAGATTTCTGCTGGGTTCTTGTCCGATCGAAGACGTTGGAAACTGTCCTTGACCGACCACTGTAGAGCCAATTGTCGAGTTGTGATGCGCCGGTCGGCACGAATAACGGCTTCCGCACGATTCAGCGTGTCTGGAGCAGTGGCTGTGACAGGACGTCCCGAGCGCGGCTGATCGTGGAGCCCTGTTTCTGCATTTCCTGAGGCTGTAACTTTCTTTACCCATCGCCCCACTGTACTCCTATCAACTGCAGCATCGCCATACACTGCACACAAACGTTTATGGATGTTCACCACGGTTTTTTTTTTTCTGCACACAAGAATTCAATAACAGCACGCTGCTTGTAACGTAAGTCGTACGTAGACGCCATTTTGACGCGGTACTACTGCTCTGCCATACGCCAGAACGGTTCGAAACTTCACCGGCGCACACAACAAACATCAAATGTGAAGTACCAACAAGGACGTTTGTCTATACATATTAATGACTTTTTTAAAAAATGTGGGACATTACGTTGTAGAAACAGTGAACGATCCATCCTTAATATGTGCAATACATGGTGATCCATTGATAGTGACCGGGCCAAATATCTCACGAAATAAGCATCAAACGAAAAAACTACAAAGAACGAAACTCGTCTAGTTTGAAGGGGGGGAAACATGGCGTTATGGCTGGCCCGCTCGATGGCGCTGCCATAGGTCAAACGGATGTCAACTGCGTTTTTTAAAAAATAGGAACCCCCACTTTTTATTACATATTCGTGTAGTACGTAAAGAAATATGAATGTTTTTCTTGGACCACTTTTTTCGCTTTGTAATAGATGGCGCTGTAATAGTCACAAACGTATAAGTACGTGGTATTACGTAACATTCCGCCAGTGCGGACGGTATTTGCTTCGTGATACATTACCCGTGTTAAAATGGACCGTTTACCAATCGCGGAAAAGGTCGATATCGTGTTGATGTATGGCTATTGTCATGAAAATGCCCAACGGGCGTCTGCTATGTATGCTGCTCGGTATCCTGGACGACATCATCCAAGTGTCCGGACCATTCGCCGAATAGTTACGTTATTTAAGGAAACAGGGAGAGTTCAGCCACATGTGAAACGTCAACCACGACCTGCAACAAATGATGATGCCCAAGTAGGTGTTTTAGCTGTTGTCGCAGCTAATCCGCACATCACTAGCACACAAATTGAGCGAGAATCTGGAATCTCAAAAACATCGGTGTTGCGAATACTACATCAACATCGATTGCACCCGTACCATATTTCTATGCACCGGGAATTGCATGGCGACGACTTTCAACGTCGTGTACAGTTCTGCCACTGGACAAAAGAGAAATTAGGGGATGATGACAGATTTTTTGCATGCGTTCTATTTAGCGACGAAGCGTCATTCACCAACAGCGGTAACGTAAACCGGCATAATATGCACTACTGGGCAACGGAAAATCCACGATGGCTGCGACAAGTGGAACATCAGCGACCTTGGCGGGTTAATGTATGGTGCGGCATTATGGGAGGAAGGATGATGGGCCCCCATTTTATCGATGGCAATCTAAATGGTGCAATGTATGTTGATTTCCTACGTACTGTTCTACCGATGTTACTACAAGATGTTTCACTGCATGACAGAATGGCGATGTACTTCCAACATGATGGATGTCCGGCACATAGCTCGCGCACGGTTGAAGCGGCATTGAATAGCATATTTCATGACAGGTGGATTGGTCGTCGAAGCACCATACCATGGCCTGCACGTTCACCGGATCTGACGTGCCCGGATTTCTTTCTGTGGGGAAAGTTGAAGAATGTTTGCTATCATGATCCACCGACAACGCCTGACAACATGCGTCAGCGCATTGTCAATGCATGTGCGAACACTACCGAAGGCGAACTACTCGCTGTTGAGAGGAATGTCGTTACACGTATTGCCAAATGCATTGAAGTTGACGGACATCATTTTGAGTAATTATTGCATTGATGTGGTATTTACAGGTAATCACGCTGTAACAGCATGCGTTCTCAGAAATGATAAGTTCACGAAGGTACATATATCACATTGGAACAACCGAAATAAAATGTTCAAATGTACCTACGTTCTGTATTTTAATTTAAAAAACCTACCTGTTACCAACTGTTCGTCCAAAATTGTGAGCCACATGTTTGTGACTATTACAGCGTCATCTATCACAAAGCGAAAAAAGTGATCCAACTAAAACATTCATATTTCTTTACGTACTACACGAATATGGAACAAAAAATTGGGGTTCCTATTTAAAAAAAAAAGGAGTAGATATCCGTTTGACCTACGGCAGCGCCATCTAGCGGGCCAACCATAGCGCCATCTGGTTTCCCCCTTCAAGCCAGACAAGTTTCATTCTTTGTAGTTTTTTTGTTTGACGCTTATTTCGTTAGATATTTGGCGCGGTCACGATCAATGGACCACCCTGTATAGAGCAACTCCAACCGTCATCGTGACTTGATTATGCGCTCACGCTGTTGAACTGCGATGGGGCAGATCCGAAGATCCGTGTTGAAGTGTTACAAGGTCCCATCCCACTTCTTTTATTTATTTATTTATTTATATTTTATTTTATTTTTATTTTTTATTTATTTATTTATTTATTTATTTATTTTTTTTTGCGCAAAATTACGAACTCTCCGACCGGTCACTGACGTGTCTGTTCGCTATATTCAAAT
Organism: Schistocerca nitens; assembly: GCF_023898315.1. Classification (NCBI taxonomy): domain Eukaryota; kingdom Metazoa; phylum Arthropoda; class Insecta; order Orthoptera; family Acrididae; genus Schistocerca; species Schistocerca nitens. The sequence continues at coordinate 630,787,537 of NC_064620.1, read as the reverse complement.
TTGTGTATGTGTCGTGGCGTAATATCAGTTTGCATCAGCGACGTATAACGAAGGAACCTCTAGACGTACGTACCTCCTATTTGTTCTATACAGATACCACATATTACGCATCTTGCGTTCCGTTTTGGAAGTTTTGATTCTTGAATTGCTTCGTTGTAACATACTTCAGACCCGTTTATTTGTTGTTTTCATTTTTGGGAGAGGTCTGTGTGGTATCTCGCCTGCTCTCACTATACATCACAGAATATGAGTCATGTGCTAACAATATATTACCGTCGCAAGTGAATGTGATTCATCACAGAATATTAGTAATGTGGAAACAATATATTATAGTCGCAAGTAAATGTGATGAATAGTGAAAGCAGAAAAGAAAACAAATTAACGGGTGTGAACTATGTTACAACGAAGGAATACAAGAATCAAAATTTCTAAAACGGAACGCAAGAGGCATAACAAGTGGTATCTGTACAGAACAAATAGGACGTACGTACGTCTGGGGGTCACTTCGTCACACGTAGCTGTGGCAAACTGACGTTGCGTCACGATACATATACAAATTTGAATACAGCTAACACATACGTCAATGACCGGACAGAAAGTTCGTGATTTTGTGAAAAGAAAGGACCCAGTAAGATTTGAACCCGGATCTCCCCCGTCGCAATCCAACACCACGACCACACAACCACCACACGATGACAGGTAACGCTGCTACATACTGCACATATTAAGTTTGGACCATTCACTGCTTCTATTTTTCTTCTTTTTTCCACAGTCCAGTACACCTTCTTTCTGTTTTCATGCTTGATCCGTGCTCAGTTTTTGACGGGCTATCCTATAAATCTGAGGCGAGTAAGATGGGGAGTTTCCCTTCTCAGAAACAAACACAAATACCTAAAGAAACAATAATATTTTCAAGAGGTGTTTGATTTTAATTCACGCTGATGAATTCGACCGTGATCCACGTATAGTTCAGCGCTTACGTTATGCTCACAGTGGTAGGGGGCGCAGTGCAACGACTTCGGTGTTGACAGAAGTGAGAGAGAGGCGTTTTATTATGCTGGCAACTCACGAGTGCGAGAAACTAACACAAATCAGCTGCTGTGGTATAAATGTCAAACGGAAGTAACACGGATTCGTGAATACGCTTTATCTTCAAATGAGGTACATGTTTGTAGCAAGGAATATGAAATCAAATTGAGGCAGTTATAATACAATGCAATGAGTAAAAGAGAAATGACTTTCAAAACATTTAGTGAACGACTGTGGTCGTGTCTCTTGTTGCTGTTCCTATTACTCTTTAATATAACATACTAATTTATGTAGATTGCCAGTTAATAGTTGGATCCGTTGGGGAAGGTTTGCTAAAGTGGCCAGGACGGCAAAAGTCACCCGTCGGTATTTTTTGCCCTGAGCAGCGCTACTGCCTGCCGAGAGGAGTAATAATTTTTTGGCCTACAAAATGTTCCTTTTTTCTATTTTCATTTGATACTTTCTTCTTCGAACGGCCAATTCCTGCTCCCCCCTCTTCTATGCGCCCTCAGCTGTCGCCCTTCAATGTCAACACTGGCCCTTAATCAAAAAAGTCCAGGGGTCACTGCTATAGAGGGTAAAAATGTAAATGTCGTGTGACTATGGCCTCCCGTCGGGTAGACCGTTCGCCGGGTGCAAGTCTTTCGATTTGACACCACAACACCCAGTCCTGAGCGGAGAAAATCTCCTACCCACCCGGTAATCGAACCAAGGCCCTTAGGATTGACATACTGTCGCACTGACCACTTTTTTTTTCATTTTGTTCGTTGTATTTGGTCGTAGCGGACGTCACATGACATCCGTGAAGTTCGTTGTTGATCCTTTCACTCAGTTTTTTTTTAATTTTATTTTTTTAATTACAGAGAACAGCCAGGTCTCTGATCGAACACGCTGAGCTACCGTGCCGCCGACCACAGCTACCGGGGTCGGACGCTATAGAGGCTGCCCCACGAGGAATGATCAACATTCGGTGACACGAAAGGAACGACCATTTGAAGCAAAAAACTTCGTACGGACATATGCCCTATTCCGAGTAATTTCCTACGAACGAAACATTTAATGCATATTTGTTTTTGGACTAGCGGCGCGCACATATGTGTCTTGCCCATACGATGTCTTTGAAGTTTTATTCTAGCTCAACCTGCCTCGTTGCTTTCAGCTTCTTTGCTCGGGATGTCTTTCTGCAGTTGCACTGGCCCGTTGAATACGCTGTTGACCACGGTGTGTTATGAGCGAAGTAGTACGAGGAACTGAAATGTATCAGCAAGAAGCGTTTCTTCCCTGTTCCACTCTCAAATAGACACAGGGTATAAAATGTCCATATGCCTCCACAAGAGCTCTAATTTCTCTTATCTTCATGGTCCTCAAACGAAATGTACGTTGGCGGCAGTATAATCATTCTCCAATCACCTTTAAATTCTGATTCTCTAAACTTTCTCAATAGTGTTCTCAAACATAATACCCACATCCCTCCAGGGATTCACATCTGTGTTCCTGAAGCATCTCTGAAATACTTGCCTCTTGTTCGAACCTACCGACAGCAAATCTAGCAGCTCGCCTCTCAACTCCTTCCTTTAATCCGACGTGGTGCGGATCCCAAACACTCGAGCACTACTCAATAATAGGTCACACCACAGACCTGAATGCAGTCTCCTTTACGAATGAACCACACTTTCTCAAAATTCTCCCAATAAACCAAAGTCGATCATTCTCTCCCCACACTGGACGATAAAAAATTTCTTGTACTCCATTTAGAGAGTTTGTCTGTACACTCAAGTACAGTGGACCACAGCTAGAGCCTGAACACCTGTCCCACCCTTTGCACGTATTCCTTAGCGAGGTGAGAAATTTCTTCTAATCCTAGCCGAAGTTTTCTGCTTTTCACAATGAACTGTTTCAGCACCTTTCTGGGATGATGTCAGGGGTGAGTGTGAGAGGCACGTTTCTGTGAGCAACAGATGGAAAAAAACTAGGGTGACTCGCCTAAGCTGTTCTCCCCAGACTCGTTTAAGATATCGTACTATCGTAATATCCTGGCGACTTGTGTAAAGTATTCACTAACCGACGTAGTCTGTCAGCATATCTAATTTAACTACCGAGATATAAGTATGAACTTCTCTTTTTCGAATTGAACTATAATAATTTATCTTGGTAGTATCGTAATTCAACGATGCTTCATTTTCAAACCACGGTTACTGTTTTCGGAGTACTTGCAGTATTTAGAACTTGGAATTTACCTATGAATTAATCCAACTGCTGTCGTGGGGAAATTGGTCATCAAACCCTACTCTTCTCCCTTCTGGATTCGTTGCATCCTATTGGTGGATACTGGCACAGAAGGTCGATTGGCAGGAAGTAGCTGAAAGTTTCAAATTTCAGCTCAGTCGCACTATGTCCTCAAACATTTTGCAGGAGACAGGGGTCTGACTGGAGTGTGTGCTCGCATTCCACTATCAGAAACAATATATTGATCAGTCGGGCATTTGACATTACTATTGGCTTTTAAAACACTATACAATCCCTAAGTCAGTTCTCTCAGCTACACCAGGACGAAGAATGAGGAGGAGGAGTAGGAGTAGGAGGAAGAATCTGCCACGTTGTAACGGGGAATCCTCCTCTACCATTATCTTCCCTCAACAGTAGTTGTCGATACCAGTATTATTTTTAGAATTTTCGACAGGTCAATATTATCTCAGTTGCTTTTCTGAAAACTTTCATATAATTGCACACACTGTATGTTATATTTCAAGCTAAAATGTATGAAAAGAAATTACTTTATAAAATATTTCACTTTCGATGTTATAATCGATAAGTAATAGTTGTGAACGTACAGTTAAAATTGTTTTAGAAACATTTGCAATTACGAATTATTTGCACTCTTCAAATTTCTATTATTAATTACGCAAACATGCAATGTTTATTGCGTTTATTTCTGGATTCATTTATGAAATAATAATGGAAATTAATACTGTAACGAAAACTAGTAGGAATTCATTTGTTAAGAAAAATTGTAAACCCTTTCGAATATTGATATTTCCGCAGAGTGGAGGAGTCGTACATTTGCCTCTGATGGGATCGGACGTATTTTTGTATAATATATGCGAACATTGTAATTTCGGCTATGTTAAGGTGAAAAATCGAAATCCAGTGGAAAATATTTTTATGTTCAAATGGTTCAAATGGCTCTGATCACTATGCGACTTAACTTCGGAGGTCATCAGTCGCCTAGAACTTAGAACTAATTAAACCTAAGTAACCTAAGGACATCACACACATCCATGCACGAGGCAGGATTCGAACCTGCGACCGTAGCGGTCGCTCAGCTCCAGACTGTAGCGCCTAGAACCGCACGGCCACTCCGGCCGGCTATTTTTATGTAAAAAAGTCTGCAACGACAATCTTTAAATTTATTTAGTTCAAACTAACCGTGAGGACCCTATGTTAGATTTTCAGCTTCAAGAATCAGACCCCGAGACAAGAAGAACGGGAGCCATCTTAACATGACAAGCTAAGTAAACTTCATTGTTTAATGTGGGCAACAGATGGAAGAAGGAAGGAGGGGGGAGATTCACGGTGTACAGGATTTGGAATCCGGGTGGTCGCAAGATTGAATCTCGCCAAATATACAAGTCCTAGTATCCAGCAATAGGATGCATGCAAGAACTGCTGCTGCAAGACAGACTTGACTGTATTGAGAAACAGTAAACATTGCACACTTAAGCCACATTCCATTCCGCAGCAGTATTTGTCACAGATGTCGGAGACTGCTAGAAGACTCGTACATCCCGCGTGCTCACTTCTCGATGCCCACGCGCAGCAGCCCAGGCGAGGCGTCGCGCAACGCACCTCCCTGCGACCACGCCAGGTGTGGGGCGTGTCCTGGATGACCGGAGTGGCAGGAATTCGGATGTTATCGGTATGTCCGGCGCCAACACTTGTCAATGACTCACACTGAATCTTCCCAAATATTCACGCAAAAAACGGAGAATACTTGCAACACACGCGTTCACGAAGGCTGCCCAACACACACTGAGTATTAATTCGCTACTCACCCGCCTAGAGGGCGACACGATTAGTCAACTGCATCACCGTTCACCACCAGCCTGGTTCGAAGGGTCAGCGACGGCGCCATGTGCCTTCAGCCAGAAATGCCTGTTCGTTCTGGCCACCTCCGCCATGCGTCCCGCTTGCGTAACGGTATCGTCCTATGGAACCAGCCACATAGTTATCAGTTCAATTAGAATTAAATATTACGATTACAGCACCAACCTGGTCCCTTACAAATGGATATTGTTATTTTCTTTGCACAGGGCAAAACATTGACCATAGCAACTTTACACCCTGACGCATACCTTATATGCCTGCTGACGACAACCAATCTATCACCATTCCCTTGCTAAGTATAATACTTCGCCAATAACTCTATGCTGTTGGCACCAAACAATATTTAGTGAAAATTCCAGAACGGATGAACGTGCTCAATTTGTTTTCCTTGTGAGCGGTACCACTGTGTCCTCGGAGGAGAGATGTAATCGCCCTGCAAGTGACCGGCTGTTAAACACACAATGCCAATGATTATGTTACTGTCGCTGAGTATAAAAAGTGGTCTTGGTTCTACAGGCAAACGCAAGCATCGCTAACCGTATACACGTTAAAAACTATATATGCTTTATAAATCGAGGTATGGTATTGCTTCCAAATGAAGTCATCTTCCACAGAAATACCGCTGGTAATCGCTGTGGTGTGTATTAACGCACCAAAGTGCGGCTGCAGGTCGCCAGAGGTGACAAGACATGAATGCACCCTCAGAGACACAGATCTCCTTCAGACTGCAGTACGTGTATGTACTTTGGAAGTGCAACACAATGCAATAGCAAAATCCTCGTCCTTCTCCCAGTTCCCGTATGATATGAAGTCTTCCTTATTTTACCGATAAGAAACACCACCATAACTGCTCATAGCGTCTTTTCTATTACCTCGTGTTGCAGGAGGAAGCTTGGTTTAGCGCTCACGTTTCACGCTGTACATGGTTGACAGAGCTACGAGAACATGTTCCCATATCCACCGTGTTGTCAAAACATGGTCGTGTCGCATTATCTCAGCTCACCCGTAGCGGTCGCGCGGTTTCGCGCAGAGAATGAGGAACAATTACAAGATGCATAGAGACTGTCCAAAACCACACTGGAGTTTTGCTATATGGGGTCCTTAGCAGATACAGTATGTCATCAAAAGTATCCGGACACCTTGCTGAAAATGACTTACAAGTTCGTGCCGCCCTCCACCAGTAATGGTAGAATTCAATATGGTTTTGGCTCACCCTTTGCCTTGATGACTGCTTCCACACTCGCAGGCATACGTTCAATCAGGTGCTGGAAGGTTTCTTGGGAAATGGCAGCCCATTCTTCACGGAGTGCTGCACTGAGGAGAGGTGTCGATGTCGGTCGGTGAGGACCGGCACGAAATTGGCGTTCCAAAGCGTCCCAAAGGTGTTCTACAGGATTCAGGTCAGGACTCTGTGCAGGGGAGTCCATTACAGGGATGTTACAGTCGTGTAACGACTCCGCCACAGGCCGTGCATTATGAACAGGTGCTCGATCGTGTTGAAAGATGCAATTGCCATCCCCGAATTGCACTTCAACAGTGAGAAGCAATAAGGTGCTTAAAACATCAATGTAGGCCTGTTCCGTGATAGTGAAACGCAAAACAACAAGGGGTGGAAGCCCCCTCCATGAAAAACACGACCACACCATAACACCATCGCCTCTGAAGTTTACTGTTGGCACTACACACGCTGGTAAATGACATTCACCGGACATTCCCCATACCCACACCCTGCCATCGGCTCGCCACATTGTGTACCGTGAATCGTCACTACACACAACGTTTTCCCACTGTTCAATCGTCCAATGTTTACGCTCCTTACACCAAGCGAGGCGTCGTTTGGCATTTAATGGCGTCATGTGTAGCTTACGAGCAGCCGTTCGACCATGCAATCCAAGTTTTCTCACATCCCGCCTAACTGTCATAGTACTTGCAGTGGATCCTGATGCAGTTTGGAATTCATGTGCGATGGTCTGGATAGATGTCTGCCTATTACACATTACGACCCTCTTCAATTGAGGGCGGCCTCTGTCAGTGAACAGACGAGGTCGGCCTGTACGCTTTTGTTCTGTAAGTATCCCTTCACGTTTCCACTTCACTATCACGTCTGAAACAGTGGACTTAGGGGTGTTCAGGAGCGTGGAAATATCGCGTACAGACGTATGACAGAAGTGACACCCAGTCACCTGACCACGTTCGAAGTCCGTGAGTTCCGCGGAGCGCCCCATTCTGCTCTCTCACGATTAATGACTACTGAGGTCGCTGATATGGAGTAAATAGGAGTAGGTGGCACCACAATGCATGTAATATGAAAAACGTTTGCTATTGGGGGTGTCCGGATACTTTTGATCAACTAGTGTAGGTTCGAGAAAGCTGATTCGTTTTCAGATATGAGAGTGCCACGAATATGATTCACCAGTGACAGCAATAATTAATAGACATCTGCACAGGATCCAACGCAAGTGTGTGGTTGAATGGAGAGACCAGAAAGCGTAACACTATAGAACTGAAAAACCAGTGTATTTGCATTTTTATGTGATTCCTCACATAGCAAACAACCTACCATATGTGATCATTCTCAATCAACCATGATCCTCCCTTACCTGTAACCCCGTGGAGTATATCGCAGAACCTCTGTTACACTGTCTACCTGGCATCGAGATAGAATGCGTTACAAATACCGCTAGCATGTGAAATATCTAGCAGTGGCATGAGGGAGATGCAAATATCGATCGGCCTAATAACTTGTTGCTTAACCGAAACACTTTCTAAACTCGGTGAGGAGCGTGTTGTATTAGGAGCTTACGCCACTGGTGACGTGCCCCCACTCTTCCGGTGTGTTAATACACATCCCAAAGATCACCGTCTATACTGAATGTCGCTGTGTTTATGTGGAAGACTAATTCATTGGGAAGCAACAGCATACCTTGATGTATAGTTTTTAACATCGATACCGTTAACTACAGTTGTGTGCGCCCGTAGAAGCAAGAACGCTTTTTATGCAGGGTGGCAGTAACACAGTCCTCTCTCTTCCTAACACACAATGGTACTATTCGCACGAAAAACAAATGGAGTATCTTCATCCATCCAAGAATTTGCGCTCAGTATTGTTTGGTGCCACCAGTATTCAGTTATTGGCGAAGTATTATACTCAGTAATGGATGTGTGATAGATTCACTGTGATCAGCAGGCTTATAAAGTATGTGTTGGGTGTAAAGTTACTGCGGTCAGTGTTCCGCTATCTCCAAAGAAAATGACTTATGTCCAGTCGTAAGGGAGGAACAGATTTGACATCCAACACTGTGAATTTCAATGCACAGGTAACCGTATGATTTTACGTGGAAAATTGTGACCAGCCATGAGGAGGATACAGATACTGATATTTCCAGAGCCACAGTCATCAGGAGAAGGAGGAACTATTTCAGATACTTCACTCATTATCGAATGTCGCCACACTGGTGTTGCAATCTGAATATTAATTGTAATTAAATTGATAACTACGTGGCTGGTTTCCTAGCACAGCACCATTTGGTGTGTGGGGCACGTAGCGGAGGCAGCCGGTGGCTGCAATTAATGGATGTTTCCGGCCTGTAAGGCGCATGCCACCGCCACCGAGCCTTGTCTGCCGGTCAGCTGGGGAACTGGGATGCATGTTACCTAACCGTGTCGCCCTCTAGATGGGTGAATAGTGAACTAATACTCAGTATGTCTCGGGCAGCCTTTGTGATCGCGTGTATTGCGAGTACTCTCAAATTTTTACGTGGTCATTTGAAAATATTCAATGTCGATCACTGGCAAGTTGGTGCTGGACGTATTGATGACATCCGAATTCCTACCATTCCGTCATCGTGGATACCCTCCGTGACCGGGCGGTCCTCTCTGGCAAGTCTAGCATACACCTGGTGTGATCGCAGAGACACGCATGCAGGTGGTGACTAGGGTTGTGCGCGCACAGGATGTACGAGTGTTCCAATGATCTTCGACATCTAACCCTGACAATTACTGCTACAGGATGGGATGTGGTTTAAGTGTGCTGTGTTTACTGCTTCTCAATGGAGTCCAGTGCATTCTGACTTGCAGCGGAAAGGCGGGAGTGGTATTTATTATTGTTACTATCCTATCATGTGGTATATTCTTCCTCTTCCTCCTCCTCCTTCTCATTCTTCGTCCTGGTGTAGCCCAGAGAACCAACTTACCGACTCTATAGTGCTTTAAAAGCCATAAGTAACGTCAAATTCCCGATTGATCATTTTACTGTTTCCGACAGTGGTACTGCGAGCACACACTCCTGTCAAACCACCTGCCCTCTGTCTCCAGCAAATTGTTTAAGGACACAGCGCAACTGAGCTGAAATCTGAAACTTGAGAAGTGGAAAGAGTAGGGTTTGGAAACTGGTTGCAGGATCGAAACCCACAAATAGGATGAAAGGAAAAACTGCTTGCTCAGTCTGATGGAATGAGGGATCTATGTCCACGATATCCACAGCTGGAGATTTACCAGCTATCCACTACTTCGTTCAGGGCAAAAGAGGGGTTACTGTGGTATACAACATATGCTCCCTGGGGAGTAAGTAGCCACCTGAGAGCGAGAGAGAGAGAGAGCATGTGTTTCAACAGGAATTTCTCAGGTATCAATGTGTAAGAGTTGCTGCAGCCTAATGCTTTGTTTGACAGGAAGTAGCTGGAGGGGCGAGGGAGAAGGTAAGAGGGGACTGGAGGGAGGAGGGTTGGGGAGGTTGCTCCTCCCAGCGTCCTCTGCCAGGGGTAACTCAGCCAGTATCTGCACAGCAGGGCGAGCACATCGAGCAGCTGCTTCCACTGACCTGGTACGGAAAGTGTGTGTTTTGGAGAAAAACCGGAAGTGAGTTTGCAATCAAAGGGACACCGGCACCTGACACTTTGTTCGGGGATTCAGTAACAGGCGACCAGAGTCTGCTACCGATGGTGACCCAGCACTCCTACAGTAGATGCTGCCCACTGTTCAACGAACATGCGCCCGCAACCCCAACGTCGCCCAGTAGCCTGTGGATGGTGTGGGTGAAGAAGTGAGAATGAGCAATCGGAAATTTATTTTTTCGCCAGATACATTTAGCGCAGTCTGTAACAGTGCAATTACATGTGATGAGCTGTGTTGAGGTCGATTTCGAGACAGTATTCCTTGCACAATCAGAATAAAAAAGCAATCTATTTTATTACTTCTTTTCTTAAATCTTCCAAAGCAGAAGAGAATGATGTGCTTCTCCCACCAAATAGAAGTGAGATCCAACCTCTGGCAATTGAATTTTATAAATAAACAGTACATCATTTGCTATGTAATTCCTGTTAATTTGAATTTCCTGTCATGAAATCCTTCCTTTCTAGCACACACTTAGTCTATTTGCCTCTAATTTCCAGATGTGGGAGTGGAGGGGTTAATTAATTTAACGATTTAATTAATTAGCCAATTACTTTTACATCAAAGGTGCACTTCTATCTGTGTGTGGGTTTCCCAGAGGAGCGGTGGGGGGTTTCCGAGAAGGAAGGATTATCCCGAGGAGGTGTTAAATAAATTAACAGAACAACAGATGAAGAGGTGGGAGAGGTGGTGATAAATCAATGAAGTTTTCCCCTGAATGTATGCAACCCACACTAACAATTTGTCTCAGAACCCACTTTGCCCTGCTACTTACGATGCCCTGTCGTGTCCCAAATCTCTTCAACAGGCCTCTGGTCAGAGTAACTGGTAGCCCAGAAATCAATGTGACTCAACTAGCATGCTCACGAAACCACTGTAGCGCGATACTGGTCTCAGGATGCAGGCAGCTCTCCCACTGGGAGATGCCCCCACTGTCAGGGAGAGCATCGAGCACACAGAGATGCAGCTCTCCCACTGGAAGATGCCCCCAATGTCAGGGAGAACATCGAGCACACATAGATGCAGCTCTCCCACTGGAAGATGCCCCCACTGTCAGGGAGAGCATCGAGCACACAGAGATGCAGCTCTCCCACTGGAAGATGCCCCCACTGTCAGGGAGAACATCGAGCACACAGAGATGCAGCTCTCCCACTGGAAGATGCCCCCACTGTCAGGGAGAACATCGAGCACACAGAGATGCAGCTCTCCCACTGGAAGATGCCCCCACTGTCAGGGAGAACATCGAGCACACAGAGATGCAGCTCTCCCACTGGAAGATGCCCCCACTGTCAGGGAGAACATCGAGCACACAGAGATGCAGCTCTCCCACTGGAAGATGCCCCCACTGTCAGGGAGAACATCGAGCACACAGAGATGCAGCTCTCCCACTGGAAGATGCCCCCACTGTCAGGGAGAACATCGAGCACACAGAGATGCAGCTCTCCCACTGGAAGATGCCCCCACTGTCAGGGAGAACATCGAGCACACAGAGATGCAGCTCTCCCACTGGAAGATGCCCCCACTGTCAGGGAGAACATCGAGCACACAGAGATGCAGCTCTCCCACTGGAAGATGCCCCCACTGTCAGGGAGAACATCGAGCACACAGAGATGCAGCTCTCCCACTGGAAGATGCCCCCACTGTCAGGGAGAACATCGAGCACACAGAGATGCAGCTCTCCCACTGGAAGATGCCCCCAGTGTCAGGGAGAACATCGAGCACACAGAGATGCAGCTCTCCCACTGGAAGATGCCCCCACTGTCAGGGAGAACATCGAGCACACAGAGATGCAGCTCTCCCACTGGAAGATGCCCCCACTGTCAGGGAGAACATCGAGCACACAGAGCTGCAGCTCTCCCACTGGAAGATGCCCCCACTGTCAGGGAGAACATCGAGCACACAGAGATGCAGCTCTCCCACTGGAAGATGCCCCCACTGTCAGGGAGAACATCGAGCACACAGAGATGCAGCTCTCCCACTGGAAGATGCCCCCACTGTCAGGGAGAACATCGAGCACACAGAGATGCAGCTCTCCCACTGGAAGATGCCCCCACTGTCAGGGAGAACATCGAGCACACAGAGATGCAGCTCTCCCACTGGAAGATGCCCCCACTGTCAGGGAGAACATCGAGCACACAGAGATGCAGCTCTCCCACTGGAAGATGCCCCCACTGTCAGGGAGAACATCGAGCACACCGAGATGCAGCTCTCCCACTGGAAGATACCCCCACTGTCAGGGAGAACATCGAGCACACAGAGATGCAGCTCTCCCACTGGAAGATGCCCCCACTGTCAGGGAGAACATCGAGCACACAGAGATGCAGCTCTCCCACTGGAAGATGCCCCCACTGTCAGGGAGAACATCGAGCACACAGAGATGCAGCTCTCCCACTGGAAGATGCCCCCACTGTCAGGGAGAACGTCGAGCACACAGAGATGCAGCTCTCCCACTGGAAGATGCCCCCACTGTCAGGGAGAACATCGAGCACACAGAGATGCAGCTCTCCCACTGGAAGATGCCCCCACTGTCAGGGAGAACATCGAGCACACAGAGATGCAGCTCTCCCACTGGAAGATGCCCCCACTGTCAGGGAGAACATCGAGCACACAGAGATGCAGCTCTCCCACTGGAAGATGCCCCCACTGTCAGGGAGAACATCGAGCACACAGAGATGCAGCTCTCCCACTGGAAGATGCCCCCACTGTCAGGGAGAACATCGAGCACACAGAGATGCAGCTCTCCCACTGGAAGATGCCCCCACTGTCAGGGAGAACATCGAACACACAGAGATGCAGCTCTCCCACTGGAAGATGCCCCCACTGTCAGGGAGAACATCGAGCACACAGAGATGCAGCTCTCCCACTGGAAGATGCCCCCACTGTCAGGGAGAACATCGAGCACACAGAGATGCAGCTCTCCCACTGGAAGATGCCCCCACTGTCAGGGAGAACATCGAGCACACAGAGATGCAGCTCTCCCACTGGAAGATGCCCCCACTGTCAGGGAGAACATCGAGCACACAGAGATGCAGCTCTCCCACTGGAAGATGCCCCCAGTGTCAGGGAGAACATCGAGCACACAGAGATGCAGCTCTCCCACTGGAAGATGCCCCCACTGTCAGGGAGAACATCGAGCACACAGAGATGCAGCTCTCCCACTGGAAGATGCCCCCACTGTCAGGGAGAACATCGAGCACACAGAGATGCAGCTCTCCCACTGGAAGATGCCCCCACTGTCAGGGAGAACATCGAGCACACAGAGATGCAGCTCTCCCACTGGAAGATGCCCCCACTGTCAGGGAGAACATCGAGCACACAGAGATGCAGCTCTCCCACTGGAAGATGCCCCCACTGTCAGGGAGAACATCGAGCACACAGAGATGCAGCTCTCCCACTGGAAGATGCCCCCACTGTCAGGGAGAGCATGGAGCACACAGAGATGCAGCTCTCCCACTGGAAGATGCCCCCACTGTCAGGGAGAACATCGAGCACACAGAGATGCAGCTCTCCCACTGGAAGATGCCCCCACTGTCAGGGAGAACATCGAGCACACAGAGATGCAGCTCTCCCACTGGAAGATGCCCCCACTGTCAGGGAGAACATCGAGCACACAGAGATGCAGCTCTCCCACTGGAAGATGCCCCCACTGTCAGGGAGAACATCGAGCACACAGAGATGCAGCTCTCCCACTGGAAGATGCCCCCACTGTCAGGGAGAACATCGAGCACACAGAGATGCAGCTCTCCCACTGGAAGATGCCCCCACTGTCAGGGAGAACATCGAGCACACAGAGATGCAGCTCTCCCACTGGAAGATGCCCCCACTGTCAGGGAGAACATCGAGCACACAGAGATGCAGCTCTCCCACTGGAAGATGCCCCCACTGTCAGGGAGAACATCGAGCACACAGAGATGCAGCTCTCCCACTGGAAGATGCCACCACTGTCAGGGAGAACATCGAGCACACAGAGATGCAGCTCTCCCACTGGAAGATGCCCCCACTGTCAGGGAGAACATCGAGCACACAGAGATGCAGCTCTCCCACTGGAAGATGCCCCCAGTGTCGGGGAGAACATCGAGCACACAGAGATGCAGCTCTCCCACTGGAAGATGCCCCCACTGTCAGGGAGAACATCGAGCACACAGAGATGCAGCTCTCCCACTGGAAGATGCCCCCACTGTCAGGGAGAACATCGAGCACACAGAGATGCACCTCTCCCACTGGAAGATGCCCCCACTGTCAGGGAGAACATCGAGCACACAGAGATGCAGCTCTCCCACTGGAAGATGCCCCCACTGTCAGGGAGAACATCGAGCACACAGAGATGCAGCTCTCCCACTGGAAGATGCCCCCACTGTCAGGGAGAACATCGAGCACACAGAGATGCAGCTCTCCCACTGGAAGATGCCCCCAGTGTCAGGGAGAACATCGAGCACACAGAGATGCAGCTCTCCCACTGGAAGATGCCCCCACTGTCAGGGAGAACATCGAGCACACAGAGATGCAGCTCTCCCACTGGAAGATGCCCCCACTGTCAGGGAGAACATCGAGCACACAGAGATGCAGCTCTCCCACTGGAAGATGCCCCCACTGTCAGGGAGAACATCGAGCACACAGAGATGCAGCTCTCCCACTGGAAGATGCCCCCACTGTCAGGGAGAACATCGAGCACACAGAGATGCAGCTCTCCCACTGGAAGATGCCCCCACTGTCAGGGAGAACATCGAGCACACAGAGATGCAGCTCTCCCACTGGAAGATGCCCCCACTGTCAGGGAGAGCATCGAGCACACAGAGATGCAGCTCTCCCACTGGAAGATGCCCCCACTGTCAGGGAGAACATCGAGCACACAGAGATGCAGCTCTCCCACTGGAAGATGCCCCCACTGTCAGGGAGAACATCGAGCACACAGAGATGCAGCTCTCCCACTGGAAGATGCCCCCACTGTCAGGGAGAACATCGAACACACAGAGATGCAGCTCTCCCACTGGAAGATGCCCCCACTGCCAGGGAGAACATCGAGCACACAGAGATGCAGCTCTCCCACTGGAAGATGCCCCCACTGTCAGGGAGAACATCGAGCACACAGAGATGCAGCTCTCCCACTGGAAGATGCCCCCACTGTCAGGGAGAACATCGAGCACACAGAGATGCAGCTCTCCCACTGGAAGATGCCCCCACTGTCAGGGAGAACATCGAGCACACAGAGATGCAGCTCTCCCACTGGAAGATGCCCCCACTGTCAGGGAGAACATCGAGCACACAGAGATGCAGCTCTCCCACTGGAAGATACCCCCACTGTCAGGGAGAACATCGAGCACACAGAGATGCAGCTTGTGCACAATAATTACGTAGTACACAGCTCTCGAGTACTACCACAGGTCCCACAGCTGGACGTCCCCCACAGCATAGCACTGCCCTCATTGGTCTGCAGCCATGGCAAAGTGCATGTTTCTGACAGCCATTGGCCTGGATAACAGCGTATCTGGACACGACCAGTGAACTAGTGTAACAACAAATGTCATTCATCCGACAGGCGATCCATTGCCATTGATCCGCGGGCCAATCTCGATGATGATGCCCACTGCAATCGTAATTGATGCTATCATTCTGTCAACAAGGGAACATGACGGGGCCGTCTGTTGCGGAGCCACATTTACGACATAGTGCTCCGAAACACTTCCCTACACCAGCACTGCACTCTGTCTTTAGAGCTGTCTATCCTGCTTTCCACAGCAGCCAAAATTTCGATTTCCATTCACTGTGATAATACACAGCATTACACATAAGCTAGTAATGGAGTCGTGGATTAGCAATGATACATAAATAAGTGCAGTGCAACTTCGTGATTGGCTGAGAGCACCGTAACATCGACGCAACACTGTGACAGCAATGTTCAGATTGACAAGTAACTCACTTATGCGGTTAATATGTGGAAAATTGTGGAAAATATGGAAAAATGAGGGTAAATACGTATCTTCCTGGCCGTGACCTCTGCTTGTGCCTCTAATGACGAAATATTAATTTGTTATGCAGAATCAGACTCGCGTGACATAATTTGATATCGGCAAAAAGAGACGTCTTACAATTTCTCCCTACGGTGCTCCACTGAAGTGACCGAGTTTTAAAAGATGAAGGCGTGGACGAGGTGTCCGGTCCTCATCGGTGCAGATGGGAGGGGGGAGGGGACAGGGGTTGCTGCACATGTGACAACTATAGAGTTACGTCACGACCCGGAATACGAGTCGCTGTACTGGCTGGGTGATCTCGATCGATTCGTGGTGGTTCCCTGGAAGAGAGGGAATGAGGAAACCGACGAGCTCAAGTGGGTAACCTGACACCGGATGTGTAACTTGATACCAGATGTAACGAGACCGTCGTCTTAGCGAGAACAGGCAGATACAGCTGACTGACCGACGTTTTAATACTTCTGGATAGTGTGGTACAGAAAATGGATAAAATGTGAAGGGTTTGACTAATAAGGACGCACGCTTTGTGGAGATATTCGAGGCCAGTGGCAGATACTACTGCGGTCATGGGAGACGGAGAAGTTTGTCGAAATTCCGAGAGCGTATATTCCAGGTACAGACTGGAAACACAGTGTACTACTTCGCCTTCCTTACTCTCGCACGGTGAAAAAAAGAGAAACCCAGAAGTTGAAAACAATACCCGGCTTCACTGTTAGTGCTTCTCGCCACACACTGTTCACGAATCGAACGACGAAAGTGGGGGGAGGCGTGGGAGGGTAATAGTGGTGCCAGAAATACCGTCCACAGTTGGCTTGCGGGGTACACACGGGGCAACACTGGAGGCGATACTCGAGGGTGAAAGTGAGGATGAACCGCGTCGTGAGCGCAGTGTTCAGGCGGAGCGCAGGGTAAGGCCCGCTGCACACTCACGCGGGTGGTCCGCGCTCCGCACGCGGTTGCTAGTCACGTACTTGAATGGGGCGCCCACCACACAGTTACACGGACGCCCCGCAAGCGGCGGAGCCGTCCGCGCAGCTCTTGCGCGCCGCGGACCGTCCGCGTCAGTTGAATACACAGAAACAACTTTATCTCGTACAGTATTACCCGATTTACTGACAGATGTAGTTTCTGCCACATCTTCGAAGCCGTAACATACAGAGTATCTTCAAAGTTGTATCCGGCTCTTACTCGAACAAAATTATGCAAAATGCAGCACGTTTTGACAATAGATACGGCTAGATCGAGATTGACATTCAGGGGCCGGTGAAAAACCTTCCACTTGTGGCTTAATATTCCGAAAGTACATTCAATAAACCTTCGGGCTCGGGTAAGTCGGTAATTGAAAACCTTCTTTTTGTGAGTCACGTTTTTTTCACGCATACGGCCTTAACACGACTGGAGAGTCGTGTGTACCTGGCAGTGGCTTTGGTGGGGGTAACGCAAATTTTCCTTTTACCATTTTCCTCCAAAAGACGCTGTTTTTAAAAATATTTGAATTACAGTTCCTTCCGTATCCTCCGACATCAATGAACGTGAAACAATAGTTAGTGTCACAGATGGCCATAAGAATAATCGAGAAGTAATTCCTGTAATTGAAGAAAAGTGATCCACTTTTGATAGGTTTTACTAGACGAATATGTTTTCCATCCAGGGCTCCGATGCAATGAGGAAAATTGGCGACATTTTGGGAACCGTGGCTAATTTCATTCCATTTGTCTGTTGAGGGCTCAGGCATGCATTCTTCACTTAACGTAGTCCAAATAGCGGCGTTCACTTGCCTTGTAATCTGTCCAATTGTTGATGCACCCCTTAAATAAGAGTAATGCAGATCTGTAAATGTGTTTCCGCTTCCAAGATACCTGTAACGTGCAAAGCGTATATTTGATACTTACGTATTTCACAGAGGAAAGTAGACTTAATTCTAGGTATTAAGTCGGCTACGCTGACATAAAACCTTAGACGTATTCCTTCTTAAAATAATATATGTACGCGTCCTCAGTAATAACAGACTTATCGGCCTTGTTATTTCAGTTGACAAGGTCCACACGAGATGGAAAACTGCACGGGATGCCTATTTTAAAAGCCTCACTAGAATAAAGCAAACGAGGTCCGGATCAGCAGCAACGAAGAGACCAAAATACATCTACCATCTGCTACCCGTTCTGTCGGACTAATAGGTACCCTTCTGAGACTTTCAAGTGTCAGGTTGTCCTGTATTTTGCCGACAAGCTCGTCAAAGCAACGAACAGACCTACGAAAATATGTATTACATTTGTCTTCGTCTTTGCGCAATTCGGAATACAATGTGACGAACGCTCCTTTCGTGCGTGTTTGTTCCACCATAGGATGCACCCAAAACTGTCTCTCGCGGGTGGAATCTCTCTTTTTGTATATCATATAGGCTGAAATGACTTTTACTTGCAGCGATCTCCTCTCTATAGAAGCGATCAAACAGAACGATGTGTTACACCACAGTGCAGGGAAGACCGCGTTCACTCGGCTGTGTGAACCGTGACGCGGGTCCGCCAACCGCGCGCGGAACGCGGAGCGCGGACCATGCGCGTAAGTGTGCAACGGGCCTATGGCGGCGGCGCGAGTACACTCACCGAGGCGACGACGGTGACGAGGTATCGCTGCGTGCGCTCGTAGTCGAGGGCGCGCGCCACCGTCACCTGGCCCTGGTGCGGCAGCCGGATGGCGAAGAAGGCGGCCCCGTCGGCGGCGCCGCTGCCCTCCGGCGGCTGCCCCGCCACCACCGAGTACTCGAGCAGCGCGTTCACGCCCGCGTCAGCGTCCACCGCCTTCAGGCCGCGGAACACCGTGCTGCCCACCGGCGTCAGCTGCGGGCACACCGCGTCGTACCTCTCACATTAACCGAGTACAGCTTGTACGTGGCCCAGTGCATGTCGGACGAAGTAGGGACAGAGGAGGAGATGAAAAGGGAGATCTATGAGACAGAGGGTGCAGGGGGGGTCCAGCACATGGTTTTATGCTGTTTGAGAAATTTTGGGGTGTAATCATTAACTTGAACATATTTTGCACTGCGTTCTGTATGTAGACACACCAAACTTCCTTTGGTGCGCGGGGGTCCAGTAGGTGGACTGAATATTAGAGTAAGCAACACAGCATGGGGATTGTAAAATTTTGCTGCTTGTAATCTCACTCTGGGCTAGATGATATGAATAGAGGATATTTTAACAAAGTGTATAGGCGAATTTTAATAGAGATTTTTAAAAGCAGATTAAGTTTTTTTATTTATTTTTTACTTTTTTAGGAAACGTTGCCAAACCCCAGAATTTAATTCATGGTCCGTAATAATCAAGTAACGTATTTTTTTTTTTTTAGTTTCTGCTGTCAAGCCATGACAACAGTCATATATTACTTAAAGTCTGATTAGGGAGGCTTTGTCGCCAAGCAATACTGCCTCAATGACGTGGGCATTTCTAATCTAGTATTGAACAGATTGTTGGGCACAATTACTCAGATGTTGCTCTAGCCTGTTTCTTAGTGATGGTTTGCCTTGAAATTCTGTCTTAGCTGTGTCAGCTCTGGATTGCACGAGAATGGGACGAGGCTGGACCACTCTATGGTGAACGGGGAAACTTTCGTATATATGAGATTTTCATTGGGGATTTTGTGTGCTCCCTGGTAGTGGTCCATAAACTGGCTAGTGCGAGGACGGGAAATAGCGCCAGAGTAGGGAGCTGCCACACTACATCTAGTCTGGGGGCATCCCTGGAAGACACTTCAGGCAGTGAGAAGTGACAGTGCTCGTGAAACAAATTGATAAATGATACGTGTTCCAAAGTGAATAAATTGATCGGAAACAATGTGGTGTGCATAATATACTCCCCAAAATAAGGAAGTTTAAAAAAAAGAAATTGATAAAAGTTGTTGTGATTTTGTTCAAAATGGTTCAAATGGCTCTGAGCACTATGGGACTCAACTGCTGAGGTCATTAGTCCCCTAGAACTTAGAACTAGTTAAACCTAACTAACCTAAGGACATCACAAACATCCATGCTCGAGGCAGGATTCGAACCTGCGACCGTAGCGGTCTTGCGGTTCCAGACTGCAGCGCCTTTAACCGCACGGCCACTTCGGCCGGCTGTGATTTTGTTAAAATTGTTTGTGTTTGTTTCGCTTTGCCAGGCCTGTTGTACTATACACACACACATAGAAAACACGAATTTAGAATCATGGTTAAGGAAAATTATATTTTTTGGATTAGGGTTTTTTACAGATATGTTACAAATTTCTTTTTGTTGGGCACAAAATACATAGGGAATTTTACTTAGTTTAGCGTGATGCCACTGCCGACTAGATTGCCAAGTAAACCATTAAATTTCTATGACTAATTTAACATGACTGGTCAGTCACTCTTTTTGCGTTTTTTTGTTGGTGCTACTTGCATTTACTGCGTGCATGCGCTAGCAAGTGGGGGTGTTGTGACAGTAGGAAGCCCCGTTACTAGATGAATATTTCTAGTATGCAAGGACTGCTTTGTGGAGAGCGAGCGCGCAACATGGTGCGCGAGTCGCGGAAGCGCGTGGAGCGCGAGATTTGCAGCGGTCGGTGGGATGGTCTCTGTCACCGGGCGGCCACGTCACCCGCAGTTTGGGGCATTGTTCGGTTTTTCACGCATTACGCGAAAACTATGTAACTTACGGTGAAGAGCGATGCGGCAATGGATTGTGATCAGCAATATGCACGTTCTGAAAGATCGATCTTTATTCCAAGTCACGAGACGCAAAAGTTATAGTAACCTCAAAACCGGTTAATATCACGAATACTGAAAAATTAATAAAAATAGTAAATAACAACTTACAGGGATGAGCGAGCACTCATTGAAAGCGTTTCGTCATAGCGGATCGAGTGCCGTAGTCATATGTTCAGATTCATAAATAATTAAGCCCATAAAGAACAATAAACAAAGTTTGTGGGAAAATTGTTTATACAATTCAATAGAAAATTCATGACGTAAAGAACGGCACTATATAATATTTTGGGTGGCATCACACGTATTTTAAACTAGTTAAGTTATATTATACACTTAACTTGCAATGGTTTTCATTGTTTGCAAATTATTATTGACATTTATCGCCCATAATTAATTAATTATTATAGATATGAAGATTTTGAGCAGCGCAATGTGTAGATCGCTCTAGACGGTGCTATATGCAGTTCTATGTTAAAACTTTGCAGCACAGATGTCAACAAACAAAGTTGCGCTAAGTGGCGAAATTTTGCAGAAACTAAAACTTGATTTACGGGCGATAAAATAATTCAAGAAATTAATGTAACATAGTATATAAGACGTACTTTTTATCGCGGTTCCGAAGGTGTACTTATTTCTGTCGAGGGATGTAAGTAACAAAATTTGTAACCTTAACTGGTGAAACTTCCTGGCAGATTAAAACTGTGTGCCAGACCGAGACTCGAACTCGGGACCTTTGCCTTTCGCGGGCAAGTGCTCTACCATCTAAGCTACCGAAGCACGACAGGAGAGCTTCTGTAAACTTTGGAAGGTAGGAGACGAGATACTGGCAGAAGTAAAGCTGTGAGTACCGGGCGTGAGTCGTGCTTCGGTAGCTCAGATAGTACACATGTTTATCCTTTTCACACATACGAGGTGCGGCTAGAAAAAAAACCGGACTGATGCTGGAAAAAACATTTATTTACAATTATTTACAATTTCATGTTATCTCCTTCAATGTACTCTCCTCCTCGGTCTCTACACCGCTCCATACGAATTTTCCACTGTTCATAGCAATGCTGCAGATCATTTTCGGTAAGTCCATACATTACTTCCGTCGCTTTTTCTTTTACTGCTTCAACAGTCTCAAATCTAGTTCCTTTCAAAGCTGACTTGACTTTAGGGAAAAGAAAAAAGTCACAGGGGGCCAAATCAGGTGAGTAGGGTGGATGATCTAAGATGGGAATGTTGTGTTTTGCCAAAAACGTCTTCACTGACAACGCACTGTGAGCTGGGGCATTGTCTTGGTGAAGGATCCATGACTTTTTTCCCCACAAATCGTTCCGTTTTCTCCGTACTCGCTCACGTAGGGTAGCCAGGACGCTAATGTAGTAATGCTGATTCACTGTTTGTCCCTCTGGTACCCAATCAATGTGCACAATCCCTTTGATGTCAAAAAAAAAAAAAAAACAATCATCATTGCCTTGAATTTCGATTTTGACATTCGTGCTTTTTTTTGTCGTGGAGAACCAGGAGTTTTCCAATGCATCGATTGGCGTTTAGTTTCGGGATCGGTAAGTAAAAAACCACGATTCATCGCAAGTAATAACATTTTGTAAGAAGGTGGGATCACTTTCAATGTTTTCCAGGATGTCAGAACAAATCATTCTTCGGCGTTCCTTCTGTTCAATTGTGAGACACTTTGGAACCATTTTTGAACACACTTTGTTCATGTTGAAACTTTCATGAAGAATCTGCCTAACACTTTCCTTGTCAACTCCTGTTAACTCAGACACTGCTCTGATTGTTAAACGGCGATCTTGTCGAACAAGTTTACCGATTTTGTCAATGTTTGCATCAGTTTTTGCTGACAATGGTCTGCCAGTGCGTCATCACTGGTGTCTTCGCGGCCATCTTTAAATCGTTTAAACCACTCAAACACTTGTGTTCGCGATAAACAATCATCGCCGTACACTTGTTGTAACATTACAAACGTTTCACTTGCAGATTTTCCTAGTTTGAAACAAAATTTGATGTTAACACGCTGTTCTTTCTGTACACTCAACATTTTCCGACGCACAGACAAAACGTCAACTACTTAAAACAGACGCCACGGGCAGATTGAGTGCAGGAGGCAGATGAAACTCGAGCAGTAGGCGGAGCGAGAGTCACGTGACAGGCCACGCGACTTTCAGCCGTATTGCATTCGTTTTATTGTTTCACCAGTACTAGTCCGGTTTTTTTCTAGCCACACCTCGTAGCTCTGTATCTGCAGCCTATTTGTTTTCTTTCTCTTGTGCTCCCACAAAAAAAAAATGCTGATGGTGAGACTGTATACTCATTTATATTATGTATGAAAAAAAAAAAATGGTAGAGCACTTGCCCGCGAAAGGCAAAGGTCCCGAGTTCGAGTCTCGGTCGGGCACACAATTTTAATCTGCCAGGAAGTTTCATATCAGCGCACACTCCGCTGCAGAGTGAAAATCTCATTCTGCTTAACTGGTGAGATTGGTACTTAAATAACCACGGGGATTGACGTCCGAGCCTATACAACCGAGCGGCCATCTTGGCCAGGGTCAGCCGTTGGTCAGTAGTTTTGGAGGGTAGGTGGCGAGCAAGCCCCACTTTTGGTTGGCTCATGTGGTCGTTTGAGTAAGAATTTTTCGCGCCGATTTATTTCGACAAAGAGTACTGTTTAATAGTGCAAGTGTGCAAGCATATATTTGGTGAACTGGAAGTGCTATGATTATTTGTGCGAGTACGATTTACGAGGTATACATCGTCGTAAGTGAACATGTGGCAACTGCGATTTCGCGCCACAACTGTTAGAACAAAGAGGACAGTGGGACTTGTGGTTCTGTTCGAAGTGATTGAGTAATTTTCGTTTATAGCAGCCTACATAACTGCTACTGGGGGCTCAGAGTCAAATTATAATCAAAGTAAAACTGTATTATTATAGTAAAACTGTAAACCGTCTCACCAGTCCTAATTTCACCGTGTGAAAGAAAAGGACAACGCCAATAAATAGTGATTGAACTGTGTCGTGAAAAACTGATTTTGCTATAATAATCGCCTATTTTTTGTTCCCTGGCATAAACTATACTCATGTCTGAGTGAATAATTAATTCAAAAATTATAACTTCTTTATTTGCAGTAAAGCACAATTTCCATTTATTTTGTTGTTACTGATATGGTGAATCTAATTGTTTCCTCAATTGTCGAACGGAAAAACACATTTGGAAATTGTATATAAATTTGTTTAGTCTAAATAAAAGCAAAATATAAGCTGTAAGGCGTTCATTATGTAAGAGGTTTACTGTTCACTACCCTGCTGGAGCAAATGTAATTTCGACGTATTGCTCACGCGCTGCATGCGATATAAAACATCTCTGCTGCAATAGAATCGCAGGTCAGAGCAGTGTCGACAGCAGTAATAATCGCTCGCTCCTACAGAGCAGTCGTAATAGTTCGTTTTTATGGAGCAGTCGCAATAGTTCGATGTTACGGAGAAATCGTAGCAGATCACCGCTACAGTACAGATCATAGCCATGTAAGAGCAATAGCAGTCGCCGCTGGTGCAGCACAGTTCATTGCCGTCTTAGTGCAAGGTAAACTTTATTATTCTTCATCGCCATGCGCGTGTTTAAATTTGTTGTCTGAGATGTTAATATGAATTTGCTTCAACCTTTTTGTGATTTGTCAGTACCAATTAAGTCAGACTTTTAATGTTCAATATTTATGAAATAGTTTGCAGAAATGTTTTCAATAATACGGTTTTTCAGAACATAATTTTTTACCAGTCATTTACTTCAAGTTAAATATTTTACAAATTTTCCCAGATAATTGATATGTGTTGTTTAATAATCAGAGGACCAGCTATGCAGCTGTGTTAACAAGCAAAGTCAGTTTTTGTGTAATAATGCAAATCTTACACAAATGTTGTTCAGTAGTAGTAGACAGGCCAGCATTGCACTAAGCTGAGCCATTTTGGAGCAGATATATACAGGGTGGTCCATTGATCGTGACCGCGCCAAATATCTCGCGAAATAAGAGTCAAACGAAAAAACTACAAAGGATGAAACTTGTCTAGCTTGAAGGGGGAAACCAGATGGCGCTATGGTTGGCCCGCTAGATGGCGCTGCCATAGGTCAAACGTATATCACCTGTGTTTTTTTTTAAAATAAGAACCCTCATGTTTTATTACATATTCGTGTAGCACGTAAGGAAATATGAATGTCTTAGTTGGACCACTTTTTCGCTTTGTGATAGATGGCGCTGTAATAGTCACAAACATACGGCTCACAATTTTAGACGAACAGTTGGTAACAGTTAGGTTTTTTTTTAATTAAAATACAGAACGTAGGCACGTTTGAACATTTTATTTCGCCTGTTCCAATGTGGTACATGTACCTTTGTGAACTTATCATTTCTGAGAAGGCATGCTGTCACAGCATGATTACCTGTAAATACCACATTAATGCAATAAATGCTCAAAATGATGTCTGTCAACCTCAATGCGTTTGGCAATACGTGTAACGACATTCCTCTCAACAGCGAGCAGTTCGCCTTCGGTAGTGTTCGCAAATGCATTCACAATGCGCTGACGGATGTTGTCAGGCGTTGTCGGTGGATCACGATAGCAAATATCCTTCAACTTTCCGCACAGAAAGAAATCCGGGCACGTCAGATCCGGTGAACGTGCGGGCCATGGTATGGTGCTTCGACGACCAATCCACCTGTCATGAAATATGCTATTCAATGCCGCTTCAACCGCACGCGAGCTATGTGCCGGACATCCATCATGTTGGAAGTACATCGCCATTCTGTCATGCAGTGAAACATCTTGTAGTAACATCGGTAGAACATTACGCAGGAAATCAGCATACATTGCACTATTTAGATTGCCATCGATAAAATGGGGGCCAACAATCCTTCCTCCCATAATGCCACACCATACATTAGCGCGCCAAGGTCGCTGATGTTCCACTTGTCGCAGCAATCGTGGATTTTCCGTTGTCCAAATAGTGCATATTATGCCGGTTTACGTTACCGCTGTTGGTGAATGGCGCTTCGTCGCTAAATAAAACGCGTGCAAAAACTCTGTCATCGTCCCCTAATTTCTCTTGTGCCCAGTGGCAGAACTGTACACGACGTTCAATGTCGTCGCCATGCAATTCCTGGTGCATAGAAATATGGTACGCGTGCAATCGATGTTGATGTAGCATTCTCAACACCGACGTTTTTGAGATTCCTGATTCTCGCGCAGTTTGCCTGCTACTGATGTGCGGATTAGCCGCGACAGCAGCTAAAACACCTACTTGGGCATTATCATTTGTTGCAGGTCGTGGTTGACGTTTCACATGTGGCTGAACTCTCCCTGTTTCCTTAAATAACGTATCTATCCAGTGAGCAGTCCGGACACTTGGATGATGTGGCCCAGGATACCGAGCAGCACACATAGCACACGCCCGTTGGGCATTTTGATCACAATAGCCATACATCAACACGATATCGACCTTTTCCGCAATTGGTAAATGGTCCATTTTAACATGGGTAATGTATGACAAAGCAAATACCGTCCACACTGGCGGAATGTTACGTGAAACCACGTACTTATACGTTTGTGGCTATTACAGCGCCATCTATCACAAAGCGAAAAAAGTGGTCCAAGAAAAAAATTCATATTTCTTTACGTACTACACGAATATGCAATAAAGATGGGGGTTCCTATTTTTAAAAAAACGCAGTTGATATCCATTCGACGTATGGCTGCGCCATCTAACAGGCCAACCATAGCGCCATCTTGTTTCCCCCTTCAAGCTAGACGAGTTTTGTTCTTTGTATTTTTTTTTCGTTTGATGCTTATTTCGTGAGATATTTGGCCTGGTCACTATCAATGGACCACCCTGTATATTGTGTAATAGAGCAATTGTCTTTATGTAACACTATACCTGGGGATGGAAAGGGCCCCAGAAGCGCCACCACCTTATTCCCCTAATTTAAAGTTCAAACTGTCGGCTTTGAAGTAGGAACAACTGCGACTTCATTTAAACGAATACCTTTCCAGGGAGAGCTCCCTTTCCATTATCGACAAATTTATGATCGCGAGAGCTGTCGAGAAGTCCGCAGCAGCCCGCTACGGCCGTGTCCTACGTGAGCGACAGAACCGACAGCTTCAGGCGACGAAACACAACTGCAGATATAGTTATGGAAGTGTGCTACGTGAGCGACATCTGTGTCGCTGCCGGTCGGCTGCTGCAAAGTGGTGGAGCGGACGCGACGGCAGCTATGAATTACTTAACATCCGATTTTAAGAAAACTATTCGGTGAAAAAATTTGATTCTTCCGCATCTTATAGCTTGATATCTTTAAACGATAAAGGTCTGAATTTATTTTCGTTATTCGTCATAGTTACTGTATTGCACGAAATTGAGTACATGGCTACACGAAATTTTTAAGAATTTGCAGAGATAAAATCACATTGCGTGGACTTCCCGTATAGTTCTTTAAGACCATACATTATTGTATACGAAATGTAATTTATGTCTAAGTTTTATTTAAAGTTGAGACCGAAATAAAGCTGAGATACTGGTTGTTATATCCGCGGACGGGTCGGTCGCGGCGCTTCCGAACCTTTCCTGCGCTTCGGGTATCAAGTGGTCGTAAAAATCGTTGTATTTCATACACGGTTCAAGATATCGAAATGACGAATTTTGGAAATGACAGCACACAGAAAGGACTATTTTATCATATGATTAACACTCGATACGTTTTTGTAAACGCGTGAGCAGAGCGAAAACAAGACTCCCTATAAATTACACCATGAGGTTGGTTGGTTGGTTGGTTTGGGGAAGGAGACCAGACAGCGTGGTCATCGGTCTCATCGGATTAGGGAAGGATGGGGAAGGAAGTCGGCCGTGCCCTTTCAGAGGAACCATCCCGGCATTTACCTGGAGTGATTTAGGGAAATCACGGAAAACCTAAATCTGGATGGCCGGACGCGGGATTGAACCGTCGTCCTCCCGAATGCGAGTCCAGTGTCTAACCACTGCGCCACCTCGCTCGGTACACCATGAGGTTTCGTCGAAATTTTCGTACCCACGCAAACCGAGAGAAACAGGTAAACGGGGTATCAAAGTGACCAGAATGAGGTCTAGTTTGGCATGACAATATTTAACTGCTTGAAAATAATCAGGGTCATTAACGAAAACTTAATTAGTAAGCCGAGGAAGAATTGAAATATTTGACGAAAAGCTGATGCCAAGCTATGTAAATGAAGTGTCAAAAATTTCATCTTTTCAAGACTTAACAATTTTGCACATAAATAGATAAATTGGTGTGATATTTAAATGTCAAAACGGCTTCCTTCGAATCAAATTCGTTAGGAAGGCAAACGAAGAGTCAGTAAGATCACGCTTTCTGAATAAAACTTGAAATTTTAAAAAATGAAAGAAATCAGTCAAATACTTTATGAAATGATTTGTGTAAAAGAAATAAGTAGAGCAGAGAAGCGTTCTATATGCCTTTGAATGATGCTCGAAATCATGAACAGAAGATGAGGTGCACCAAACGTTTCCCTAAAATATTTTATTTCATACTTTTAGACAAATCATTACACATAACGTTTGACTTTCTTTTCAAAAATTTTGTATGTTTTACTTTTACAGACTATTTACATCAATTGAAACGCTTGACCTTAACATTGACTGCTGGTGAATTACGTTTGCAATATCAAATTACTCTAAAATTTGATGGTTCTTGTAATTTATTAGGAATTAAATGTATATCGTATACTTGGATAGGTGTGAAGATCAAGTTCTTTGGCAAGACCTTAAAAATATACTTAGCTATGCAGTGTAAACAGTATACATAAAACTTAGTATACAGAATTGTAAGTGAGCCAGTAAAAATATAAAAACGGTCCCGAATCGAACCTAGGAAGTTTTTATTTCGCATTATCCCGATCTGTAACGATACCTCTACACCACAGTAACTTATTGTGTATTGTTTTCCAACTGTGTACTTATGTTTAGATGTAACGTAGTTATTCATGTAGTAGTCATTCCTCTGCATTTGTTAGCTGTTATAAGTTCTTGCTCATGTAAAAAAACATTCGTATTTAATTTATTGATGAGATAGTCGAATGCTCTTCTGCTCATTCACGTGTATTCGAAGAATTTGGTGATCTTCGTAGTTGTTGCTATTTATCAAATTCTCCATGAAGATTCCTCCCTTTGTAAATTTCATACACAGCATTGCTTTTCGCTTTATTTTCTTAAGTAAACTTAATTGTGTAGTCTTACTCTGCAGCTACAGTATTCCACAGGTTAGGGACGCTGTTTTATAGAAACAGCTGGTTGGCTCCAAGCAGCCATCTCGTACCGCGAGACGGCCGCTCTCACGCAGGCAGCAGAGCTTTTCGCCCGATGCTGCAGCTTGTCGCTCACGCAGGACACGGCCTTAAGAGTCGGATCACCTCTGGGAGGGTGGCCGCATCTTTGCATAAGACGTAAGAGTCCAGCAGCCAGAAGTCACGTCACCATCGATCAGTGGCAACTATACACAGACACAGCTAACCTAATTTGAAATGCTACCAATTCGATAACCTGACGTCGAATGGACTATAGGAGGTCCAAAATCAATATAGTGTTGTGATAGCACTGTAACCACAGTTCGAATGACCTGAGTTAATACGACAAAAATCGTGAAAAGTGCAGGAACCACGTTTGTTAAAACCCTAACGATTTCACGTAAGCTGAAAATAACCTATAACTCACATATGTGTTCTACTTGGAAACTGCAAAAAATCGAAGGATGAAAATTCGTGCTTCTGGCAATGGAGACTTATGCAGTGCCTCTAAAGCCAAAAAAGTATTAAATTCTTGTAAGACTCACCACAAATATTTTTGTATGTGCAATAGATAGTGGTTATTTCATCGGCAGTAAAATAACCATCACAGAGCGATCAGACATGCAGTCTTATGTGTACCAACATTTGAGAAAGAAACATTCTCATACTTATTTACAAGTAGAATGGCAGCCACCGAGAACGTGGCAGATACATATAATGGACCAGTATGATATTTTCTACAAGAGTGGCGGGCAACACCCTTTTTGCACAGCACGTTACGAGCCGAAAAACTGAACTTTCATGTCCAGCAGAGTCCGTTGGCATCTAGTGGATGTAATATGTAGTCAAGAGCCCAGTAGTTTGGTATCTGAGTACGAGGGAAAGCTTGCGTCTCCATAAATACACTACAGTTAGGGAACAGGTGACAGCCACTGGGCGCCAAGTCATGGCTATAGGCTGGCTGGGAAACTGTTGCAGGAGAGGAACGGTTTGCCGAGCGATGTTTGGGCGAGCGTTGTCACGGAGAACGTGTACGCCCTTGCTCAACATTCCTCTTCTCGGGTTCCGAATTGCCCGTTTGAGTTTTTTCAGGGTCTCACAGTACCTGTCAGCGTTAATTGTGCTCCCAGTGATTTAGCTCCGACGTCGAGCTGAAAGAAGAGGTTCACAACTTTCTGAACAGCATGGCGGCGAGCTGGTATGACATGGGCATACAAAAACTGCCACAGCGTCTACAAAAATGCATCGACTGAAATGGTGATTATGTCGAAAAATAGTTAAATGTTCAAGCTGTAAACTGATGTAAATCACTGTAGAAATAAACAGGTGTATGTACTTATAACAAATAGGAGACCTTACTTTTGGGATTACCCTCGTATTACATAAAGAGATAATGAGAGGTAAAAATTCATTAAAAGATACAACCATTAAAATATATACACGCCGTGTATATTTACTAGGCAGTACCCTCAGGTAGGAACGTAAACCGACGCCGTCGCCTAGACAACGTGAAGGTCGAGATGGCCGCCGTATCATAGAGGTGTGTACTGATAAAGGACGCCGTTGTCGTGGTAACGTAACGGTCGAAGTGCCAGTAGAGAAACCAAAGTACTCCTGGCGACGCCGACTACGGTCGAGGTATCGACTCAGAGCACGGAGTGAGCTGTTGCTAACAGCCCGAGAGTAGCTGTTCGACGCTGCAGAGGCGCTCTCCCTCGTCACTCACCGCGTCCCTCCGGCTTATTTTGTCCTCGACGATGTCCAGTACTGTATCTAATGTTTCACTGTCCAGTCTTACCTGTACTCTTTAACCCAAGTAGCGCTATTTCTTTCACTTTTGTTCATTACTACAGTGTCATCTGAACTAGAAGAAGGGATCGGTTGGTAGGACACATTCTGACGCATCGAAGGCAAGTGGAGGGAAATGTAGGGGGTAAAAATCGTAGAGGGAGAAGGAGAAATGAAAACAGTAAGCAGATTCAGAAGGATGTAGGTTGCTTTAGTTACATGGGAGATGAAGAGGCTTGCACAGGATAGAGTAGCACGGAGAGCTACATCAAACCAGTCCTCGGACTGAGGACCACAACAACAACATGTTCATTACCGTAGCTGCAGTACCTACCGCTGCGGTAGCGACGATAAAACGTGTTCGATTGATTTTGGTACGGAACACTGCTGCAGGCAACGTAGACGCCGCGCATAGGCTCAAATGGTTCAAATGGCTCTGAGCACTATGGGACTTAACATCTGAGGTCATCAGTCCCCTAGAACTTAGAACTATTGAAACCTAACTAACCTAAGGACATGACACACATCCGTGCCGGAGGCAGGATTCGAACCTGCGACCGTAGCTGTCGCGCGGTTCCAGACTGTAGCGCCTAGAACCGCTCGGCCACTTCGGCCGGCCGCGGACAGGGCACACGAGATTTCAGAAGTGACCGACCTGCAGACGCCACGCTTGCGCGCGGCTTCCTCCACTTACACGCAGGCACGTCCTGGGCGTGGCGCTCGTGAACGCCGCCCCAGCAGCGCGCGGTTACTGCCGCGGCCCCGACGCGCCGCCCACGCAGCTGAGCGGCCCGCCCCTGCTGCTGCGGGTACCGCGCCTCGCTTCTACCCCGCACGCCTTACTGTCCGGGTTTTGCGTCCGTACACGCGAAGCGCAGCGCACCACACGCCGCACAATCCGCTCAGTGCATCGTACTGTTCCGGGCATTGCGTTAGTCTACTGCTCCGCCTCACACCCGGCTTCCTACCCCGTCCGTAAGGGCGGCACTTGCGAGTAGGGTGGTTTCCCTCCCTCCCTCCCACAGACATCTCGCGCAGTTCGTCAGTACGCGCTTACTTTCATTTTTGAGCAACTGCATTCCACTCACATTCTGCCTGTTCCAACAATAAACTTCCAAGTTTCCCTTTAACACATCACAACAACTGGAAATGACGAAATGTTACACTGCAATAAGTTCAGCTGTTACGTTTAATCTCATATACGAGGGTCGTTCAACAAGTAATGCCCCACATTTTTTAAGAAGCCATTAATACACATAGACAATCGTCCTTATTGGTGCTTCACATTTGATGTTTGGTCGGTGCGCCGGTGAAGTTACGAACCGTTCTGGCAGATGGCAGAGCCGTCAAAATGGCGTCTACATACGACTCACGTTACAAGTAGCGTGCTGCTATTGAATTCATGTGTGCAGGGAAAGAAAACGTGGTGAACATCAATAACGTTTGTGTGCAGTGTATGGCGATGCTGCAGTTGGGTGATGGGTTAAGGAAGTCACAGCCTCAGGGAATGCAGAAACGTAGCTACGTGATCAGCCGCGCCCCGGACGTCATGTCAGAGCCATTCGGGACGTCCTGTGACAGCCACTGCTCCAGACACGCTGAAACGTACGGACGCCATTATTCGTGCCGACCGGCGCATCACGACTCGACAATTGGCTCTACAGTTGTCGGTCAGCATTGGAAGCGCGTCTGCAATGATCGAGACTCTCGGATACTCAAAGAGGTGCTCCCGATGGGTTCCACAAATGCTCACAGTGGGCCGCGAGATTCAAAGAAAGGTCATGTCACCTGAATTGTTGGAGCGTTTTGAGCCCGACGGACAGGCCACTTTGAAGATGACGAGTCAGTCAGTCATGAAGTGAAAACGTGGCTACGCCTACAGCACAAGAGCTTTTATCAGCAGGGAATACATGCTCTTCCACAATTTTGGCATACGGCCATAGAACGCGATGGAGACTACGTAGAAAAACAGGACCTGCAGAAGACATGTTCATGTTATTGTCACCAAATTCTGACTCTTAGCAATAAATATGTTGTGAGAAAAAAATGTGAGGCATTACTTACTGAACGACCCTCATAAAATGTGATAAGTCTCTTCGATGTAGCAATAACTGGACTGATAAGTATGCACCACCTTCTCCTCCCCCTTCACATCGAGAAACACTGTGTACTACCAGATACGTATGTATTCTTTGAGCATGGACAACGACCCACTTAGAGCATGCTTTTGTCCATAAGAAGCGAGATATGTCTTGACTGTCTCTTTATGCAGATTTCTAAGATCTAAAGATTTCTGTTGCCATTTCTACTTTAATAATATTAACTATACATTTTCTTCGACATATTTCAGCTTTCTGATGAAATGGAACACGGTTTAGAGAGATAAATACTCATTTATTTTCACTTTTTTAAAAATTTCGTGTAACGTAGTAGGATACAGAAATAAATATAAATATGTACGTAATTCTCTGTCAACCTCAGGGAGGTGATGGTGCAGATGCATCGTACACGCTGCACACTGAAGCAGAGCACGCATCGCAGTTCGTAGCAAAGGCTTCCTCTGAAGTCTTCTGACGTAGCTCTGTAGCAACATGCCAGACGTTTCCAGAAAATCTCTATAAATATGGGCACCATTCACCAAGCTCATACATAGTACTCTGGATGGCTACACTACCACATATCAGTGTGGTATTCTCGTTGGTGTAAATTTTCACTGTTCTTTGATAGCACCCAAACATACTCTATGACCATCTAGTAACACTGCAGACGTTCGAGAGTTGAACGTAGCAGTTACTTGCGTTGACTTCTGGTGTAATTCATGCCATTCATAGTCTGAAAGCACTTTAACTAAATCGTGGAGTTTCCAAAAATTACCATTACCTTTAACTCATGACTGAGGAGATGCCTACAAAAATGCCTTTACTGTCACTGACATTCAACTTGTACGTTCAGCAAATAATATCACTAAGACAGACGCAGGAAACAGTGGTAGCGGCTTGACGAGTGGATCAGACGATGGCAACAGCGGAAAGTCGCACTCCGGAAGCAATTCCGCACGCTGAACTGATTTCGGCTCTGACGCATCAGGTGCCTAGGGCCCTGTAGACAAGTGCCTTATCCGCTGCGCTGTGGGAGAGAGAAGGCATACTTGGCGAACGTTGGCGGAAGTTGCAGAAGATAGCGTCGCGGAGTGGCCGCACGGTTTGAGGCGTCGTGTCACGGACTGCGTGGCGCCTCCCGCCGGAGGTCCGAGTCCTCCCTAGGGCATGGGTGTGTATGTTGTTATTAGTTAGTTTAATTACTGTGTAAGTCTAGGGACCGATGAACTAAGCAGTTTGATCGCTTAGGAATTTACACACAATTGAATATTTGCAGAAGATAACCGTTGTATCTCGCCCGGTAACGCATCCACGTGACAGACACGCGTAAGTTACGCGCTATGTGCCACCACGCAAATGTTACGCGCTCGTACTTGCTGTGAATTTGCAGTTTGCTACGCTTACCACTACACCTTACCACAGAATACAGGCGATGCAACAGTAAGAGAAACAAAATGTCCGGGAAAACATATTATCAATGACTGGGTGGTGCGGTCTAAAACAGGCAGGCACATAACCAATCCAGGCTGGGAAAAATTTAGAGAGATATGCGAAAGCAGCACAAATTGGTACACAGGGTCGATACGATGATTCTGGTGTTCGAACACATAAATTTTCAAAACAAGCACGAATCTCTCCGAGCTGTCAAAACATCAGATTTAGTGTTATCACGCATGATGGTACACATGCAACGCAAGTTACTTCCGAGATGAAGATCAGGTTTAGGGATGCTTGTGCTAAAATGAGTGCAGGTTGCATTCGGCCATTGACCAAATTGACAGACCCATATTGTACGAATCTCGTGCACGTATGCATCGGTTAAAGAGCAAAGTACAGGTGTGCCAATGCGTCCGAGTTACTGTGCGACCCTGCAACAATTCTGCATGCCCTAGCATCACTTGCAAATGCTGCTAAAGACGAGGTACTGTCCGAAGTTCTGAAAGCCATACCGAATGATGGATCGTGGCTAAAACCAAAGCAACTTTTGGGTTGATGTCTTGAAAAAAAAAAATTATTTGAGTCTTACTGTTCATTATATTGGCTGGGATTGGAATCATATCAATAGGGAGGTCACCAGAAAATTCTCTCATAAATGTGAGACAGAAGAAAATATTATGAAAAAAAAGACGACAGCAAAATGAAAAAATAGGGCTAACATCTGAAATGTTGAGAACTGAAACATTTATGGCAGATGTTGGTGCCAACATCGTAAAAGCTTTTTGCATGTCCATCCTTTTGGCTGGAGGCCTGGAGGACTACAGCCGTTCACTGCTGTAACAAAATGAAACACCTACATCTGTCCTTGTGGTGTCGTTTATTGTGTAGCTACCAGTTTCGGCGCTTCAGTGCACCGTCTTCAGGCCTTAGTTGATGCCGAAGGGCTTATCACGATCCATATATAGATGCATCAATGGCCAACATAACTGGTTTACGCTGTTACATTCTCAAACATCCCTGTTGCACTCATGGTGTGTTTGTTTCACAGTTGGGATGGCACTGGTGGAAAAGGCGCGGGACGCGTTCGGCGCTGACAGCGAGACGCGAGGCCCATTTGCCCGGCGTGCACAGCTGCGGTGGCCGACAAACACAGCCCCACGCGTGCGGTCACCAGGTAAACGGGGCGCCATCACTGTTGCAGCCACACTCTCCGTCGTCAATAAACGGATTTAACCAATTACGTATTTTACAACATCCGTTGACTGATGTTAATTAAGTCAAATGCACAATGCAATCATGGCGGCTTGACTATCGGTGTGTATGTTGGATATATTGGAAACTCGCAGTCTGGAACCAGTTCTGTGTCTTGCTCCGATATACCAGGAACTCCATCACGAAGTCGGTCTGCATGATGACTTATTGATGCACGTGATGGATACAGTTCGGCATGCAGACTTGACTTCCACTGCAACGTGTTTTGAGTAGCACTGTGGAATGTGTCGCTGGCTTCATGTACAATGAGGTGACAAAAGCCATGGAATAGCGATATGCGCATATATAGAAGGCAGCAGTGTCACGTACACGTGGTACTAAGGGGCAGTGCACTGGCGGGGCGGGGCTGTCATTCGCATACTCACAATCACGTGATTAATGTGAAAAGTTTTCCGAGGCGATTATGGCCACACAGCGGCACTTAACATACACTCCTGGAAATTGAAATAAGAACACCGTGAATTCATTGTCCCAGGAACGGGAAACTTTATTGACACATTCCTGGGGTCAGATACATCACATGATCACACTGACAGAACCACAGGCACATAGACACAGGCAACAGAGCATGCACAATGTCGGCACTAGTACAGTGTATATCCACCTTTCGCAGCAATGCAGGCTGCTATTCTCCCATGGAGACGATCGTAGAGATGCTGGATGTAGTCCTGTGGAACGGCTTGCCATGCCATTTCCACCTGGCGCCTCAGTTGGACCAGCGTTCGTGCTGGACGTGCAGACCGCGTGAGACGACGCTTCATCCAGTCCCAAACATGCTCAATGGGGACAGTTCCGGAGATCTTGCTGGCCAGGGTAGTTGACTTACACCTTCTAGAGCACGTTGGGTGGCACGGGATACATGCGGACGTGCATTGTCCTGTTGGAACAGCAAGTTCCCTTGCCGGTCTAGGAATGGTAGAACGATGGGTTCGATGACGGTTTGGATGTACCGTGCACTATTCAGTGTCCCCTCGACGATCACCAGTGGTGTACCGCCAGTGTAGGAGATCGCTCCCCATACCATGATGCCGGTTCAAAAATGGCTCTGAGCACTATGGGACTCAACTGCTGAGGTCACTAGTCCCCTAGAACTTAGAACTAGTTAAACCTAACTAACCTAAGGACATCACAAACAACCATGCCCGAGGCAGGATTCGAACCTGCGACCGTAGCGGTCTTGCGGTTGCAGACTGCAGCGCCTTTAACCGCACGGCCACTTCGGCCGGCCCCATGATGCCGGGTGTTGGCCCTGTGTGCCTCGGTCGTATGCAGTCCTGATTGTGGCGCTCACCTGCACGGCGCCAAACACGCATACGACCATCATTGGCACCAAGGCAGAAGCGACTCTCATCGCTGAAGACGACACGTCTCCATTCGTCCCTCCATTCACGCCTGTCGCGACACCACTGGAGGCGGGCTGCACGATGTTGGAAGACGGCCTAAAGGTGTGCGGGACCGTAGCCCAGCTTCATGGAGACGGTTGCGAATGGTCCTCGCCGATACCCCAGGAGCAACAGTGTCCCTCATTTGCTGGGAAGTGGCGGTGCGGTCCCCTACGGCACTGCGTAGGATCCTACGGTCTTGGCGTGCATCCGTGCGTCGCTGCGGTCCGGTCCCAGGTCGACGGGCACGTGCACCTTCCGCCGACCACTGGCGACAACATCGATGTACTGTGGAGACCTCACGCCCCACGTGTTGAGCAATTCGGCGGTACGTCCACCCGGCCTCCCGCATGCCCACTATACGCCCTCGCTCAAAGTCCGTCAACTGCACATACGGTTCACGTCCACGCTGTCGCGGCATGCTACCAGTGTTAAAGACTGCGATGGAGCTCCGTATGCCACGGCAAACTGGCTGACACTGACGGCGGCGGTGCACAAATGCTGCGCAGCTAGCGCCATTCGACGGCCAACACCGCGGTTCCTGGTGTGTCCGCTGTGCCGTGCGTGTGATCATTGCTTGTACAGCCCTCTCGCAGTGTCCGGAGCAAGTATGGTGGGTCTGACACACCGGTGTCAATGTGTTCTTTTTTCCATTTCCAGGAGTGTATTTGAATGCGGAATGGTAGTTGGAGCCAGATGTGTGGAACAGTCAATTTCGGAAATCGTTAGGGAATTCAATATTCGAAGATCCACAGTGTCATGAGTG
The DNA here is from genome assembly GCF_023898315.1 of Schistocerca nitens. Taxonomy (NCBI): domain Eukaryota; kingdom Metazoa; phylum Arthropoda; class Insecta; order Orthoptera; family Acrididae; genus Schistocerca; species Schistocerca nitens. Next base: position 630,749,756 of record NC_064620.1, on the reverse strand, counting down.
TGGTGAGAATATCATATTTCAGGCTCACCACAGACAGCGCAGTAGTCGACAGCCTTCACTCAACGAAAGAGTGCAGCGGCGTTTGTGTAGAGTTGCTAGTGCTAAAAGACAAGCAACACTGCGTGGAATAACCGCGAAAACCGCTGTGGGACGTACAACGAACGTATCCGTTACGACAGTGTGGCTAGATTTGGCGTTAGTGGGCTATGACAGCAGACGACCGACGTGACGACCTTTGCTAACAGCACGACATCGCCTGCAGCACCTCTCCTGGACTCACGACCATATCGGCTGGACCCTAGGCGGCTGGACAACCATCGCCTGGCCAAATAAGCCCCGATTTCAGTTGGTAAAATCTGATGGTAGGTTTAGAGTGTGGCGCAGACCCCATAGAGCCACGAACCCGAGCTGACAATAAGGCATTGTGCAAGCTGGTGGCAGCTCCATAATGTTGTTGGCTGTGTTTCCATAGAGTGTCCAACTGAACTGTTCAGTGACTGGAAATGGTTATGTTCAGTTAGTTGAAAACCATTTCAGCTATTCAAGTTTCCAAATCATGATAGAATTTTTATGAATGACAATGCGCCATGTCCTTGGGCCACAACTGTTTCCAATTAGTTTGAAGAACATTCAGGAATTCAGAACAATTTGAGTGAATGATTTGGCAACCCTTCCAAAATTTATGGGACATTATCGAGAAGGCAGTTCATGCACAAATACTGCACTCGCAACACTTTTGCAATTATGGATGGCTGCAGAGGCAGTAAGGCTCTCTATTTCCGCATGGGACTTCCAATGACTTGTAAGTTCGTGCCACATCCACTTGCTGCTCCACACGGGGAAAAGCAGGTCCGGCACGATGTCAGGAGAGTTACTGTGACTTTGGTGACCTCAGTGCTGCTGTTGCTGCTCAAATGTGTCAGGGAGCCGTGAAATGAAGGAGGAGTAAAAAAAAAAACCGTGAAAAACTCTTACAGACACATATAGACATAGTGAATAATAAACATCGAGGGAGAGATATGGTTTAAAACTTACAATCGAGTGTGCGATTAAATTTCTTTTGCTTGGAGGTCTGATGACGCTTCACGACGATATTCGACCTTTCACTATCGAGTCCGCGACAAAAGTCTTGTGTCCACTTGATGGTTAGGAAGCCTGTACGCCGAAAGCGAGTCGTGGGGTAGATGACCACAGCGCCATTTCTTTTTTTTTTTTTTTGGTCATCAGTCTACTGACTGGTTTGATGCGGCCCGCCACGAATTCCTCTCCTGTGCCAACCTCTTCATCTCAGAGTTGCACTTGCAACCTACGTCCTCAATTATTTGCTTGACGTATTCCAATCTCTGTCTTCCTCTACAGTTTTTACCCTCTACAGCTCCCTCTAGTACCATGGAACTCATTCCCTCATGTCTTAGCAGATGTCCTATCATCCTGTCCCTTCTCCTTATCAGTGTTTTCCACATATTCCTTTCCTCTCCGATTCTGCGTAGAACCTCCTCATTCCTTACCTTATCAGTCCACCTTATTTTCAACATTCATCTATAGCACCACATCTCAAATGCTTCGATTCTCTTCTGTTCCGGTTTTCCCACAGTCCATGTTTCACTACCATACGTACTACCAGACGTACATCCTCAGAAATTTCTTCCTCAAATTAAGGCCGGTATTTGATATTAGTAGACTTCTCTTGGCCAGAAATGCCTTTTTTGTCATAGCGAGTCTGCTTTTGATGTCCTCTTTGCTCCGTCCGTCATTGGTTATTTTACCGCCTAGGTAGCAGAATTCCTTAACTTCATTGACTTCGTGACCATCAATCCTGATGTTAAGTTTCTCGCTGTCCTCATTTCTACTACTTCTCATTACCTTCGTCTTTCTCCGATTTACTCTCAAACCATACTGTGTACTCATTAGACTGTTCATTCCGTTCAGCAGATCATTTAATTCTTCTTCACTTTCACTCAGGATAGCAATGTCATCAGCGAATAGTATCATTGATATCCTTTTACCTTGTATTTTAATTCCACTCCTCAACCTTTCTTTTATTTCCATCATTGCTTCCTCGATGTACAGATTGAAGAGTAGGGGCGAAAGACTACAGCCTTGTCTTACACCCTTCTTAATACGAGCACTTCGTTCTTGATCGTCCACTCTTATTATGCCCTCTTGGTTGTTGTACATATTGTATATGGCCCGTCTCTCCCTATAGCTTACCCCTACTTTTTTCAGAATCTCGAACAGCTTGCACCATTTTATATTGTCGAACGCTTTTTCCAGGTCGACAAATCCTATGAAAGTGTCTTGATTTTTCTTTAGCCTTGCTTCCATTATTAACCGTAACGTCAGAATTGCCTCTCTCGTCCCTTTACTTTTCCTAAAGCCAAACTGATCGTCACCTAGCGCATTCTCAATTTTCTTTTCCATTCTTCTGTATATTATTCTTGTAAGCAGCTTCGATGCATGAGCTGTTAAGCTGACTGTGCGATAATTCTCGCACTTGTCAGCTCTTGCCGTCTTCGGAATTGTGTGGATGATGCTTTTCCGAAAGTCAGATGGTATGTCGCCAGACTCATATATTCTACACACCAACGTGAATAGTCGTTTTGTTGCCACTTCCCCCAATGATTTTAGAAATTCTGATGGAATGTTATCTATCCCTTCTGCCTTATTTGACCGTAAGTCCTCCAAAGCTCTTTTAAATTCCGATTCAAAATGGTTCAAATGGCTCTGAGCACTATGGGACTCAACTGCTGAGGTCATTAGTCCCCTAGAACTTAGAACTAGTTAAACCTAACTAACCTAAGGACATCACACACATCCATGCCCGAGGCAGGATTCGAACCTGCGACCGTAGCGGTCTCGCGGTGCCAGACTGCAGCGCCAGAACCGCGCGGCCACTTCGGCCGGCAAATTCCGATTCTATTACTGGATCCCCTATCTCTTCTAAATCGACTCCTGTTTCTTCTTCTATCACATCAGACAAATTTTCACCCTCATAGAGGCTTTCAATGTATTCTTTCCACCTATCTGCTCTCTCCTCTGCATTTAACAGTGGAATTCCCGTTGCACTCTTAATGTTACCACCGTTGCTTTTAATGTCACCAAAGGTTGTTTTGACTTTCCTGTATCCTGAGTCTGTCCTTCCGACAATCATATCTTTTTCGATGTCTTCACATTTTTCCTGCAGCCATTTCGTCTTAGCTTCCCTGCACTTCCTATTCATTTCATTCCTCAGCGACTTGTATTTCTGTATTCCTGATTTTCCCGGGACATATTTGTACTTCCTCCTTTCATCAATCAACTGAAGTATTTCTTCTGTTACCCATGGTTTCTTCGCAGCTACCTTCTTTGTACCTATGTTTTCCTTCCCAACTTCTGTGATGGCCCTTTTTAGAGATGTCCATTACTCTTCAACTGTACTACCTACTGCGCTATTCCTTATTGCTGTGTCAATAGCGTTATAGAACTTCAAACGTATCTCGTCATTCCTTAGTACTTCCGTACCCCACTTCTTTGCGTATTGATTCTTCCTGACTAATGTCTTGAACTTCAGCCTACTCTTCATCACTACTATATTGTGATCTGAGTCTATATCTGCTCCTGGGTACGCCTTACAATCCAGTATCTGATTTCGGAATCTCTGTCTGACCATGATGTAATCTAATTGAAATCTTCCCGTATCTCCCGGCCTTTTCCAAGTATACCTCCTCCTCTTGTGATTCTTGAACAGGATATTCGCTATTACTAGCTGAAACTTGTTAGAGAACTCAGTTAGTCTTTCTCGTCTTTCATTCCTTGTCCCAAGCCCATATTCTACTGTAACCTTTTCTTCTACTCCTTCCCCTATAACTGCATTCCAGTCGCCCACGACTATTAGATTTTCGTCCCCCTTTACATACTGCACCACCCTTTCAATATTCTCATACACTTTCTCTATCTGTTCATCTTCAGCTAGCGACGTCGGCATGTATACCTGCCATAAGAACTGGTAAACAGCGGCTTCAGTTATTGTGATCGCTTCTCAGTTTTGCTTATTGATAACTTGATACCAGTGTATGAGTTTATTTTTACAGCAGTGAAGATGATCACTAAGTGATCGAAAATCGATTCTGCTATCAATAAAACATCAATATTACGGCCAACGCTGACCTTCCTTTTAATTTAACAGTTATTTCAGACTGCACCCATATCCACAGGTCACACATCTTGGATTCTAGCGTCACTGAGGATGTCATGCATTCTAAACTTATAGACAATACAGGTTAATACCTGCAATAGCCCCCCATGAACCATGGACCTTGCCGTTGGTGGGGAGGCTTGCGTGCCTCAGCGATACAGATGGCCGTACCGTAGGTGCAACCACAACGGAGGGGTATCTGTTGAGAGGCCAGACAAACATGTGGTTCCTGAAGAGGGGCAGCAGCCTTTTCAGTAGTTGCAGGGGCAACAGTCTGGATGATTGACTGATCTGGCCTTGTAACATTAACCAAAACGGCCTTGCTGTGCTGGTACTGCGAGCGGCTGAAAGCAAGGGGAAACTACAGCCGTAAATTTTCCCGAGGACATGCAGCTTTACTCTATGATTAAATGATGATGGCGTCCTCTTGGGTAAAATATTCCGGAGGTAAAATAGTTCCCCATTCGGATCTCCGGGCGGGTACTACTCAAGAGGACGTCGTTATCAGCAGAAAGAAAACTGGCGTTCTAGGGATCGGAGCGTGGAATGTCAGATCCCTTAATCGGGCAGGTACGTTAGAAAATTTAAAAAGGGAAATGGATAGGTTAAAGTTAGATATAGTGGGAATTAGTGAAGTTCGGTGGCAGGAGGAACAAGACTTTTGGTCAGGTGATTACAGGGTTATAAATACAAAATCAAATAGGGGTAATGCAGGAGTAGGTTTAATAATGAATAAAAAAATAGGAGTGCGGGTTAGCTACTACAAACAGCATAGTGAACGCATTATTGTGGCCAAGATAGACACAAAGCCCATGCCAACTAGCTCTGCAGATGATGAAGAAATTGATGAAATGTTCGACGAGATAAAAGAAATTATTCAGGTAGTGAAGGGAGACGAAAATTTAATAGTCATGGGTGACTGGAATTCGTCAGTAGGAAAAGGGAGAGAAGGAAACATAGTAGGTGAATATGGATTGGGGGGGAAGAAATGAAAGAGGAAGCCGCCTTGTAGAATTTTGCGCAGAGCATAACTTAATCATAGCTAACACTTGGTTCAAGAATCATAAAAGAAGGTTGTATACCTGGAAGAATCCTGGAGATACTAAAAGGTATCAGATAGATTATATAATGGTAAGACAGAGATTTAGGAACCAGGTTTTAAATTGTAAGACATTTCCAGGGGCAGATGTGGATTCTGACCACAATCTATTGGTTATGAACTGCAGATTGAAACTGAAGAAACTGCAAAAAGGTGGGAATTTAAGGAGATGGGACCTGGATAAACTGAAAGAATCAGAGGTTGTACAGAGTTTCAGGGAGAGCATAAGGGAACAATTGACAGGAATGGGGGAAAGAAATACAGTAGAAGAAGAATGGGTAGCTCTGAGGGATGAAGTAGTGAAGGCAGCAGAGGATCAAGTAGGTAAAAAGACGAGGGCTAGTAGAAATCCTTGGGTAACAGAAGAAATATTGAATTTAATTGATGAAAGGAGAAAATATAAAAATGCAGTAAATGAAGCAGGCAAAAAGGAATACAAACGTCTCAAAAATGAGATTGACAGGAAGTGCAAAATGGCTAAGCAGGGATGGCTAGAGGACAAATGTAAGGATGTAGAGGCTTGTCTCACTAGGGGTAAGATAGATACTGCCTACAGGAAAATTAAAGAGACCTTTGGAGAGAAGAGAACCACTTGTATGAATATCAAGAGCTCAGATGGCAACCCAGTTCTAAGCAAAGAAGGGAAGGCAGAAAGGTGGAAGGAGTATGTAGAGGGTCTATACATGGGCGACGTACTTGAGGACAATATTCTAGAAGTAGAAGAGAATGTAGATGAAGACGAACCTACTACGGTGTCGTAGCAGGCGGAGAGGTGATACTCCGACGTGGCGCGTCCCAGGTGGCGGATAGGGGGGTCCTCACCGGTTTACCGGCGGACTTGAGCGAAATAAAATAGCTCTCGCGGACCAAACACTAAACAACCTCTACGGCTAACAACCGCAGTTGTAACTCGGAGCTTGCTCCATACAAGGTTGACTACCTTTGAAAGTCAAACATGGAAGGAAATCTTTCAAGGAATAATCCACCGCTTGGCAATAACCAAGGAAGACTGCACTCGGATACGGTGGGCAGTCACCTGAAAGATAACTTGGATGAGTCGGAGCATCTGAAAATACCCAAAACGGACAGACGACCAAAACTCAAGACAAGACAAATAAACTACATTGCGACACACAATATAAATTCCCTCATACAACCAGGCAAACTCAAAATTCTGACGGATGAAATGGATCGCAAGGGGATTCTCATAACCGGACTTCAAGAAATGAGAAATACTGATCAGGAGCCGATAGAATCACAAGGATATAGGATTTATAAGGGAATACCAGGAAAAAGAGTCATGAAACAGTGTCCACAATTTGGAACAGGATTCGTGGTGAGTCTGAAAATAATAGAGTCCATAATAGAATTTAAAGCACAATCTCCCAGGCTCTCAACATTAACTCTAAAAGCTGCAAATAAAATGTACACAATAATAAATGCCCATGCCACGACAAATGATAAAAATAATAAAAAAGAACACAGAGAAGAGGTAGAAAAATTTTGGGAGCTCTTAGATCAAACGACGAATAACATTAATAAAAATCACATCAAAATTTTAATTGGAGACTTCAATGCCCAGTTAGGAAGGGAAAAGAGATATAGAGACATAATAGGGAAATGGACAGCACAAAGAAGAACAAACAAAAATGGCATAAGACTAGTGGAATTTTGCAGAAACCATGACATGATCTCAAAGTCGACGTATTTTAAGAGAAGACCAAGTAAACTTAAAACTTGGAAACATCCAGACTGGAAAAAAGGAGAATGGCAACTGGACCATGTCTGCATGGATAAGAATTACCACAAGGAAATTTACAATGTGAAAGTACTGAGAGGGACAGATACCGGATCAGATCATTACATGATAAAAATTAAAATTAAATTAACCCCATTAGCAAAGAAAAAATCCCACCAGAAGAAGAAGAGAACCTATGACCCTCATAAACTGATACAAAATGAGGATTATGAAGCACAAACCAGGGATATAAAAATAACAGATGATCTGGAAGAAATAATTCCCAAATTGAAACAAATAGCTGAACAAGTTGCCCCTATAAATCCAAGGAAAAAACACCAGTGGTGGAACGATGAATGTGATGAAGCAGTGTTGGATCGACACCAAGCCTGGTTAAGGCATCAAAATGAAAAAACAGAAAAATCATATTTGGAACTCACAAAACAAAGGAAGACAACACAAAAAATAATAAGGAGAGTTAAACGTCAGTACCAAAAAGATATACTTCTAATGATAGAAACAAATAGTGAAAAAACAAACTCAAGAGACTATTACAAAATATTTGGCAGACAATTACAAAGATATGATCCTCCAACATTAATGTTAAAAGATAAAGATAATAGGCTAGCCCATAGCAATAGTAAAAATACAGAAATTCTAGCAGAAACATTTAACAAGTTACTAAATTGTGAAGATCCCCCAGAACTTCTTCAGATAAACACAGAAACCCCAATTAAAACACCAGCAGAAAATATAAATCCACCTACAATTAATGAGGTCTACAGAGCTTTGAAAGAACTCAAAAACTACAAAGCAAGTGGAGAAGATCAAACGTTTGCTGAACTTTGGAAATATGCAGCAGAACCAGTAAAGATAGCATTACACAAATGCATAGTAAAAATCTGGAATGAAGAGAAATTACCAGAAAATTGGACTACTGCTATAATACATCCATTACATAAGAAAGGAGAAAAATCAAATCCAGACAACTATAGAGGAATTTCCCTTTTGGACTGCACGTATAAGATCATGTCAAGAATACTATACAACCGCTGTAAAGATCAACTAGAACTGGAACTGGGAGAATATCAAGGAGGATTTAGATCCTGGAGAAGCTGCCCAGAACAGATAATCACCCTGAAGTTAGTTATGGATGTCTACAAAAGAAGGCAAAAACAACTAGTCATAACCTTTGTAGATTTCAAAAAGGCGTATGATTGCATCCATAGATCTTCAATGATGAAAATATTAAGGAATTTTGGACTTCATCCTAAATTAATAAAAATGATACAGTTAACCTTAACAAACACCAAATCCAAAGTAAAATTTAGAGGAGAAATATCTGAACCATTTACGATTAAAACAGGGTTGAGACAGGGAGATTGTTTATCACCATTGCTATTCAATTGTGCTCTTGAATATGTAATGAGAGAATGGTACAAGGAAAATCCTATGAATATTAAAATTGGGACTATGAAAGATAAAATAAACCTAAATTGCTTGGGATTTGATGATGACCTAGCATTACTAGCTAATAATATTCAGGAAGCCACGAAACAAATAACAAGCTTACAAAATATAGCACAAAAATTAGGACTCCAAATATCATTTGAAAAGACTGAAATAATGGTAACGGATCCACTTGTAATAGATCACATCACAGTGAATAATAGGGAAATTAAAATAGTGAAACAATTTAAATACCTGGGTGAAATTATAACACATAAATTGGACGAGAAACCTGCATGGCGAGCAAGAACTAATAAAATGATAAAAGCTCAAAAACTAACGTGGTCTACGTACAATAAAAAATGTCTATCAATTAAAACAAAATTAAAACATTACACGACGGTGGTTCAACCAGAGGTTACATACGGAAGTGAAACTCTTTTTAAAGTCACCCAGAAAAACAGAATTGACAAAATTTTAAAAGTAGAGAGAAGAATTGCTAGAACATGCATAAATAAGAAATATCAAAAAGCTGGGCAATGGCGGATAGTTCCAAATGAAGTGGTATACAGAGAACTGGAGCCCATCACTGATACTATACGAAAGAAAAGGATCTCTTTTTGTGGTCACATTCTGAGGACACCAGAAACCAGATTATCAAGGAAAATTATTGAGAAACTCTGGAAGTTGAAACAACAAGGAGGATGGCTTAAGGAAATAAGAGAGGATATGGAAGAACTGGAAATAACCCTGGATGATTTGCAGAACAAAACGCCAAATTTAAAGAAGTTGAGGGACACAGAAATAAGATTTAAACCAAAAATTGACAAACGACATACAATGAAAAGGGTATTTACAGATGAGGAACGACGAAAAGCATCGGAACGAATGAAGAGATACTGGGCCACTCGGAAGGGGAAAATACCAAAGAAGAGGACCAGAAATGATTGACTGAAGTGGTCCAATGAGGCCGTAAAAGCAGAAGAAGAAGAAGACGAAATGGGAGATACAATACTGCGTGAAGAGTTTGACAGAGCACTGAAAGACCTGAGTCGAAACAAGGCCCCGGGAGTAGACAACATTCCATTAGAACTACTGAAGGCCTTGGGAGAACCAGTCATGACAAAACTCTACCATCTGGTGAGCAAGATGTATGAGACAGGCGAAATACCCACAGACTTCAAGAAGAATATAATAATTCCAATCCCAAAGAAAGCAGGTGTTGACAGATGTGAAAATTACCGAACTATCAGTTTAATAAGTCACAGCTGCAAAATATTAACGCGAATTCTTTACAGACGAATGGAAAAACTGGTAGAAGCGGACCTCGGGGAAGATCAGTTTGGATTCCGTAGAAATGTTGGAACACGTGAGGCAATACTAACCTTACGACTTATCTTAGAAGAAAGATTAAGAAAAGGCAAACCTACGTTTCTAGCATTTGTAGACTTAGAGAAAGCTTTTGACAATGTAGACTGGAATACTCTCTTTCAAATTATGAAGGAGGCAGGGGTAAAATTAAGGGAGCGAAAGGCTATTTACAATTTGTACAGAAACCAGATGGCAGTTATAAGAGTCGAGGGGCATTAAAGGGAAGCAGTGGTTGGGAAAGGAGTGAGACAGGGTTGTAGCCTCTCCCCGATGTTATTCAATCTGTATATTGAGCAAGCAGTAAAGGAAACAAAAGAAAAATTCGGAGTAGGTATTAAAATCCATGGAGAAGAAATAAAAACTTTGAGGTTCGCCGATGACATTGTCATTCTGTCAGAGACAGCAAAGGACTTGGAAGAGCAGTTGAACGGCATGGACAGTGTCTTGATAGGTGGATATAAGATGAACATCAACAAAAGCAAAACGAGGATAATGGAATGTAGTCAAATTAAATCGGGTGATGCTGAGGGGATTAGATTAGGAAATGAGACACTTAAAGTAGTAAAGGAGTTTTGCTATTTAGGGAGTAAAACAACTGATGATGGTCGAAGTAGAGAGGATATAAAATGTAGACTGGCAATGGCAAGGAAAGCGTTTCTGAAGAAGAGAAATTTGTTAACATCGAGTATAGATTTAAGTGTCAGGAAGTCGTTTCTGAAAGTATTTGTATGGAGTGTAGCCATGTATGGAAGTGAAACATGGACGATAAATAGTTCAGACAAGAAGAGAATAGAAGCTTTCGAAATGTGGTGCTACAGAAGAATGCTGAAGATAAGGTGGGTAGATCACGTAACTAATGAGGAGGTATTGAATAGGATTGGGGAGAAGAGAAGTTTGTGGCACAACTTGACTAGAAGAAGGGATCGGTTGGTAGGACATGTTTTGAGGCATCAAGGGATCACAAATTTAGCATTGGAGGGCAGCGTGGAGGGTAAAAATCGTAGAGGGAGACCAAGAGATGAATACACTAAGCACATTCAGAAGGATGTAGGTTGCAGTAGGTACTGGGAGATGAAGAAGCTTTGCACAGGATAGAGTAGCATGGAGAGCTGCATCAAACCAGTCTCAGGACTGAAGACCACAACAACAGCAACAACAACCTGCAATAGGGAGATGTCACAGAAGCACCGTTACAATGCTCAGTGGTTTACAATGTTGAAACGTCATACGTAAATAACATGCTAGTATTTCATAGCAGAGACTTGTGTTCCGATAAATCAGAAATATTTCAAATGAAGTTTGGAGATTGTGGACCCCATGTGAAGCAGGAAATTGATCACTGGAGACTACATAATACTTCACCCCACAAATCCTCCGAACTCTGCCAAACCATACAACAAAATGTACCCCAAATGTATCAAAATGCTTCCCAAATTACAGCTTCCATCATTATCGCCACCCCTCAAGCGCTCCATACTTTACAGTGCTACTGACAGCCTGTGAGTTCGACCACTGCAGTGGAGGTTTGTATCAGGGTGGTCTAGTTACCCAATATGTTCTTGGCGGCTAGTAAGACTGGACACTGCTGATGAGGTAAAACACTTTGCCTGAGGGATCACTTACCCGTTAAAATGTTTTTCAGGATGGATGGTTGGAGTTTAACATTTCTTCTATATCGAGATCAAATTTCCATCACGCCAAGATGCACCTACAGCGAAAATAGGTGTTAATTTAAAAAATAGTACTGTCATACAGCAAAAGAGTGTGCGGATCCCTGCAGCACAGCTGGCTGGGAATCCTACAGTTATTTGGGAACTAATTTCAATTTGAATTCGCCATGAGACCTACTGTTTAAAGCTAGTGAATCTACTACTACTACTACTACTGCAATGGCTAGAACTACACCAGCTGAGCCACTGCAACCCACACGTCTGTATGAGCTATTACAGCACATTCTCCTGTGCAAATACCCTTAAAATTAATCAGAAATGATGAGAACAATATATCCCTTTGTCAAGTAAGTTTAAGAGCTCAAATACGGTGAACTTGGGCGACTTGTACCCTGTAACATCGATCTCTACGGAGAGACTCAATCTAGGATCGATATATCTTAAAATGCTTTTCGGTTAGGCTGTCAAGTGTGTGTTGGGGCGACGTCTGGCCTGTGTTGAATGCATGGGGTGCAATGGTCAGGCGCCTGACACTGCTTGCTGTGTTTCATGTTGAGCTGTCTCGGATAAGAAGAGAATGGACTATTACACCCGTTAAAATGTCGCTGTTTTGTTTGTACACCGTAAATACTGTTAGTCAGATATGCACTGCTGGAAATATCTCCCTCAACATTTATCTCTTATTCTTTCCGGTACAGAGGACCGCCTGTGCTGTTTATAATGACTAGTCATATGCTTCTGTTTGTTATAGTCTGTGTAACAGTGCCTCTGCGATGTGTACAACTGGCTTATAAGAAGACGACATTGTGCACCTACAAGTTGGGAAGCAGTTTGCTGAATTTTTAAAACTGGTGAAATAACTGCTTTTAACAACAGTTCGTTTGTTACAGTGACTAACTTACATGTAGACTACATGGAACTCGAGTACTTAGATTTCAACACTATTTTGACACTATAGTCAACTTACTGAATTTATAAATGGTCCGATTAAAGAAGGAAATGGAATTAGGATACTATTTATAGTTACAGTGTTTTCCTCTACACAAACAAACATTAACAAGTCGTAAGAAATGGTAAGTGACATATACAGATCCTACGACTGACGGATGAGAGAACTGATACCGAGCTCTTGCGATCCATAAAGTGGTTAGACGTAAGTCGTCCTTTGGCTTTGTAAAGTACAGGAGAAGCAGATGAAAGAGATTTCTCGGAAACATTAAGAAGCCATTATACCACTATTCGTTAAAAATCTGTGTCGAATTCTCAGTTCTCTAGTTGTCGTGGCTTTGGATCTTTAATTCAGAGGATAGTACTGCCACATATAATTCGACACACATTCAAATACCTTGTGTATGCTTGTCACCTGTCTCCATTTACAAATCCTTTGCAAACGTCTGATGTCATGTGTGAAGTGTGCAAGAAATGGTAACTTTGGAACCATCAGATGTGAAATTAAGTTACATGGTTGCTATCACGTGTCGTGCTGGCTGACACAGGCTCTATACTGTTCCCCTATCTTCTACCCTAACTCTGTGGGGCTGTTATGCAGTCTGCTTGAATGAACGAAAAAAAATCTTGGTACGCCTTGAATGATAATGAATATTCCCAGTTTTCAACGCAAAGGTACAATATTCGTTTTACAAGCATCAGAATGCAGCTAGAAGGGGGGCTAACACTTATTTAGGTGGAAATTTCGTTGATTTCGACGCTACTTGTTGATTTCACCAAAAATTTGAAGTGAAAATTCAATGTTTGTTTAAAAAAAAATTGTGGTAAGGTCTTATGGGAGCAAACTGCTGAGGTCATCGGTCCCTAAGCTTACGCACTAATTAATCTGAAACTAACTTACGCTAAGGACAATACACACATCCATGCCCGAGGGAGGACTCGAACCTGCAACGGGGTGGGTGAGCCGTCCAAAATTCAATGACTTAGTGTGTGTATGTCGCCTGTCGCCATTTAGAAATCTTGCAGTTGGCAGAGTGCAACCGTCAACAGTAAAATTTCAAGAACAAAAACTTAACTTTTGTCTGTCTCAGAAACGTTTCACTTCGATCATATGTCGTCATCGATTGACTAACACTAGAGTAAATGAAACAATTCCTGTACCTAGAGTGAGAGGACAAGGGTATACTTGATAACACCTACAACAAGTATGTGGTGGTGCAAAAGCTCTGAAAGAGAATGCAAATACGAATATCCAAACGTAATAGCAGTTAGTCCACGAACCCACGCGAATTGTAAATGGTTGCGAAAACACACTTGACCTCTTAGCCACAAACAATCCAGAGCTGATAGAGAGCATCATGACTGATACAGGGATTAGTGATCACAAGGTCGTTGTAGCTAGGCTCAATACCGTTTCTTCCAAATCCACCAGAAACAAACGCAAAATAATTTTATTTAAAAAAGCGGATAAAGTGTCACTAGAAGCCTTCCTAAGAGACAATCTCCATTCCTTCCGAACTGACTATGCAAATGTAGACGAGATGTGGCTCAAATTCAAAGATATAGTAGCAACAGCAATTGAGAGATTCATACCTCATAAACTGCTGAGAGATGAAACTGATCCCCCATGGTACACAAAACAGGTCCGAAATCTGTTGCAGAGGCAACGGAAAAAGCATGCGAAGTTCAGAAGAACGCGAAATCCCGAAGATTGGATAAAATTTACAGACGCGCGAAATTTGGGACGGACTTCAATGCGAGATGCCTTTAATAGGTTCCACAACGAAACATTGTCTCGAAATTTGGTAGAAAATCCGAAGAAATTCTGGTCGTATGTAAAGTACACAAGCGGCAAGACGCAGTCAATGCCTTCGCTGCGCAGTGCCGATGGTACTGTTACCGACGACTGTGCCGCTAAAGCGGAGTTATTGAACGCAGTTTTCCGAAATTCCTTCACCAGGGAAGATGAATGGAATATTCCAGAATTTGAAACACGAACAGCTGCTAGCATGAGTTTCTTAGAAGTAGATGCCTTAGGGGTTGCGAAGCAACTCAAATCGCTCGATACGGGCAAGTCTTCAGGTCCAGATTGTATACCGATTAGGTTCCTTTCAGATTACGCTGATACAATAGCTCCCTACTTAGCACTCATATACAACCGCTCGCTCACCGATAGATCTGTACCTACAGATTGGAAAATTGCGCAGGTCGCACCAGTGTTTAAGAAGGGTAGTAGGAGTAATCCATCTAACTACAGACCTATATCATTGACGTCGGTTTGCAGTAGGGTTTTGGAGCATATACTGTATTCAAACATTATGAATCACCTCGAAGGGAACGATCTATTGATACGTAATCAGCATGGTTTCAGAAAACATCGTTCTTGTGCAACGCCTTTATTCGCACGAAGTAATGGCCGCTATCGACAGGGGATCTCAAGTTGAGTCCGTATTTCTAGATTTCCGGAAAGCTTTTGACACCGTTCCTCACAAGCGACTTCTAATCAAGTTGCGGGCCTATGGGGTATCGTCTCAGTTGTGCGACTGGATTCATGATTTCCTGTCAGGAAGGTCGCAGTTCGTAGTAATAGACGGCAAATCATCGAGTAAAACTGAAGTGATATCAGGTGTTCCCCAGGGAAGCTTCCTAGGACCTCTGCTGTATATAAATGACCTGAGTGACAATCTGAGCAGTTCTCTTAGGTTGTTCGCAGATGATGCTGTAATTTACCGTCTAGTAAGGTCATCCGAAGACCAGTATCAGTTGCAAAGCGATTTAGAAAAGATTGCTGTATGGTGTGGCAGGTGGCAGTTGATGCTAAATAACGAAAAGTGTGAGGTGATCCACATGAGTTCCAAAAGAAATCCGTTGGAATTCGATTACTCGATAAATAGTACAAGGCTGTCAATTCAACTAAGTACCTGGGTGTTAAAATTACGAACAACTTTAGTTGGAAAGACCACATAGATAATATTGTGGGGAAGGGGAGCCAAAGGTTGCGTTTCATTGGCAGGACACTTAGAAGATGCAACAAGTCCACTAAAGAGACAGCTTACACTACACTCGTTCGTCCTCTGTTAGAATATTGCTGCGCGGTGTGGGATCCTTACCAGGTGGGATTGACGGAGGACATCGAAAGGGTGCAAAAAAGGGCAGCTCGTTTTGTATTATCACGAAGTAGGGGAGAGAGTGTGGCAGATATGATACGCGAATTGGGATGGAAGTCATTACAGCAAAGACGTTTTTCGTCGCGGCGAGATCTATTTACGAAATTTCAGTCACCAACTTTCTCTTCCGAATGCGAAAATATTTTGTTGAGCCCAACCTACATAGGTAGGAATGATCATCAAAATAAAATAAGAGAAATCAGAGCTCGAAGAGAAAGGTTTAGGTGTTCGTTTTCCCCGCGCGCTGTTCGGGAGTGGAATGGTAGAGAGATAGTATGATTGTGGCTCGACGAACCCTCTGCCAAGCACTTAAATGTGAATTGCAGAGTAATCATGTAGATGTAGATGTAGATTCCACCCGGTGGCGCAGTCTCTACGTTACAATGCGGGTGAGTGTCGAATCTCGACGCAGGAAGATCTTACGTAGACAGAAACATTTGAAACGAAGTTCTCAGATATGTGCAAAACTGCAACAGAGTAAATAAAGACACGAATGTCTGCATGAACAGTGAAAAAATAAGTATAAGGGACGTGTGCCAGAGGCTAGCGGGGCAGATCCTGCCTTGGAAACCTTCAGCAAGAAGTTCTGTGCGAACGTAAGGACAAGGTCGTGAAAACGGGATAAACGAGGCAGATCAGAAGAACGTGACGCCGTGGTACTGACGCATGCAAGTCGGAAGCCTAGACTGACAACGTAGCGACCTGCTTTACGCTTCTCCAATTATTCTGACAAGCAAATACAGAAAATCGTGCGTATTCGCTTTACGTACGTCGAGAGCTTTCGGACACTTAAGGTTCCACCTGGACAGCAGTAAAATCTCTTCTCTCATTTAGCCTAAGTGTGGTTCAAATACGATGCGTCGAAGAAACTCGTTACAGATAAAGATAACTGCCACCTATTTTCTTATTTACAAGAGTTAGTTTACGAGCAATCTCAGTCCTCTTCAGAGCCTCCTGAATAGACTCGATAAACCAGCTCAAGGAAATAAACATTTTGTGTGAGGGAATTAGTGTACAGTCGCAGCGCTAACCTTAAACTTACAACGTTCACTTACTCTGTCTGAAGTGCAGTTCTAGAGAGTTCCTCACATGAGCATACAGCGTATTGTAGCGGCCCAGTTATAATTGCTTCTTTTATTCCCTCCTTAAAATACTAACTTCACGTGAAACAGGGTATACGTAAAGGGCGTTACAGTCCTTGCATCATACGTCTAGGGGGTAATACGTCATCGGAAACAACTTGTGTCTTTTAAAGTATGACGCAACAGGGCGTAGGCACTCTGCGACAATTGTTTGCCTTTAGGCCAGTCATCTGACCCACACAAGAGAGTGTCAGACGTGCTTCTGTAATATCTTCACTCAGTCTTAAGGTTTCCTGGTTGGAAATCTCGATCACTTTACGGGCGTAGATAGTACGCAGATGTTGCACACCTAGCTAGTTCCACGACATCTCGTCCCAAGGCCGACGAATTCAATTACGTTAGGCGTCACTGGGAAGCATCAGCAAACATTGTGTCTCTAACAAAAATTGTTGCCTACAGAGTGATCTGTCAGCGCTAGACGTTTGAGGCAAAAGCAACAAGTCTGTTCACAATGTCCTGAACGAAATTTCAGCAGGTGAGCAGTGGGGGGGCGGTTGGGTGTGGGCAGTGGGTAGAGAGGAAGCAAGGTCTGTCCACTGATTATCCCAACACGTGTTGCTGTGGGGGGGGGGGGGGGGGGTTAGGGGTGGGGACAAGTCGCACAGTAACGGCTGCCTGGTTTGGTATGGCAGGGCACAACGGTTATTTCATAATGTCTACAGTATACACACATACTGTGTTTTAAATGACCAATGTCGGCAGCAGCAGGGGGACGAAACACGAACGGGCCGAAGTCGACCGGCTTTTATCGACTTCTGCCAATCTAAAACTTGGGAACTCTCTCCAGGACTGTGAATAAATAATAGGGTCCGTTACCGAGTTACAGAAAAAGCAGAACAAATGGGAAATTCTTTTTATCAACCTGAGTGTTAAAATGCGGTTCATATACATATTATCATTATCATTATCATTCATCAACATTATTTTCTTGTGCCTTTGTTCGGCGTCGGTGCAGAATCGACATAGTTATTGACGGACTCGGCGTGGTTTGTTGCCCGTTAGCCTCCTCCCCTCCCCCTCCCCCCTCTCCCGGAACGGAGTACGTGTACCCAACTGTGTGCGTGTAATGTTATCCGTGTGAAACAGAGTGAAAATTTTGCAAATGTTTGCGAATCGTGTAGCTGAAACGAGATTCGGGTACCAGCCCATGATCCTGCTACTGGCATGTGGGGTATCCGTTTGGGTTTTCAGACACTAGTTATCGTGCACATGATTGGCGCTTACAAGTTTTATTCTACATCTACATCTACATCTATACTCCGCGAGCCACCTTACGGTGTGTGGCGGAGGGTACTTATTGTACCACTATCTGATCCCCCCTTCCCTGTTCCATTCACGAATTGTGCGTGGGAAGAACGACTGCTTGTAAGTCTCCGTATTTGCTCTAATTTCTCGGATCTTTTCGTTGTGATCATTACGCGAGATATATGTGGGCGGTAGTAATATGTTGCCCATCTCTTCCCGGAATGTGCTCTCTCGTAATTTCGATAATAAACCTCTCCGTATTGCGTAACGCCTTTCTTGAAGTGTCCGCCACTGGAGCTTGTTCAGCATCTCCGTAACGCTCTCGCGCTGACTAAATGTCCCCATGACGAATCGCGCTGCTTTTCGCTGGATCATGTCTATCTCTTCTATTAATCCAACCTGGTAAGGGTCCCATACTGATGAGCAATACTCAAGAATCGGACGAACAAGTGTTTTGTAAGCTACTTCTTTCGTCGATGAGTCACATTTTCTTAGAATTCTTCCTATGAATCTCAACCTGGCGCCTGCTTTTCCCACTATTTGTTTTATGTGATCATTCCACTTCAGATCGCTCCGGATAGTAACTCCTAAGTATTTTACGGTCGTTACCGCTTCCAATGATTTACCACCTATGGCATAATCGTACTGGAATGGATTTCTGCCCCTATGTATGCGCTTATATTACATTTATCTACGTTTAGGGAAAGCTGCCAGCTGTCGCACCATGCATTAATCCTCTGCAGGTCCTCCTGGAGTACGTACGAGTCTTCTGATGTTGCTACTTTCTTGTAGACAACCGTGTCATCTGCAAATAGCCTCACGGAGCTACCGATGTTGTCAACTAAGTCATTTATGTAAATTGTAAACAATAAAGGTCCTATCACGCTTCCCTGCGGTACTCCCGAAATTACCTCTACATCTGCAGATTTTGAACCGTTAAGAATGACATGTTGTGTTCTTTCTTCTAGGAAATCCTGAATCCAATCACAAACCTGGTCCGATATTCCGTAAGCTCGTATTTTTTTCACTAAACGTAAGTGCGGAACCGTATCAAATGCCTTCCTGAAGTCCAGGAATACGGCATCAATCTGCTCGCCAGTGTCTACGGCACTGTGAATTTCTTGGGCAAATAGGGCGAGCTGAGTTTCACATGATCTCTGTTTGCGGAATCCATGTTGGTTATGATGAAGGAGATTTGTATTATCTAAGAACGTCATAATACGAGAACACAAAACATGTTCCATTATTCTACAACAGATTGACGTAAGCGAAATAGGCCTATAATTATTCGCATCTGATTTAGTCTGTGAGTTTAAGTATGTTCCACGTAGCTACATATTACTATTCGAATCATATGGCGATGTAATGCTTTAAAAAGAAGACATTCAAGTGAAAGAAAAAAAATTAATGTGACAACTTTTTTATTCATCCATACTGTTATAATAAAATGTGCACCCAGGCATGCATGTGACAAGAAGGGAATAATAAGTTATGAATAACTGCAAATGTTCACATGTGTGTGAATTCCTAAGGGACCAGACTGCTGAGGTCATCGGTCCCTACTCTTACACACTATCTAAGATTAGATGGGTAAATGGCACAACTTGACAAGAAGAAGGGACCGGTTGGTATGACATATTCTGAGGCATCAAGGGATCACAAATTTAGTATTGGAGGGCAGCGTGGAGGGTAAAAACCGTAGAGGGAGACCAAGAGATGAATACAGTAAGCAGATTTAGAAGGATGTAGGTTGCAGCAGGTGCTGGGAGATGAAGAAGCTTGCACAGGATAGAGTGGCATGGAGAGCTGCATCAAACCAGTCTCTGGACTGAAGACCACAACAACAACAAACCTAACGCTAAGGACAACACTCCACGCGGCTTGAATAAGTGCAAAAAAACGCCAGGGCTATTTACGTACGTGAACTAAATTTGGATAAAGGTATCAGTATATGAGAAAACTGTCAGCTGTTAAATACTAGAAGTTTGCTAAGACAAGAAGCTCCTTCCGGCTAATCACCTGTGTTTGTCCGGTCTCGCAACGCATACACATAGGTACGAGTAACTGGCAAATCTTGTACGCTGCTCTGAATAATAACTCGGCACATTTATCAAAAGTGTCTAACTAGAGACGGTTTGTCAGGAAGAGTAACGGACATTGTTGGAAGACAGTAACGCCGATCGCGTCTTGCTGCTTGAGCATTGTATTCCGAATAGAACCAGCATCTTTAAATTCGAAGTCCGCTTCAGTTACGCTACCACTAATAACGGTGATTACAGTAGATTTTTGAAGGTCAGTGGTGTGTTTATCAGCACTGACGGCCTGCCGCGCGGTCTGGGGCGCCTTGACACGGTCCGCGCGGCTCCACACGTCGGAGGTTCGAGTCCTCCCTCGGGCGTGGCTGTGTATGTTGTCCACAGTGTCTTCTTCTTTTAGTGTTCAACCCTGAGGTCGGTTTGCAGCAGAGCGCCATTCCTCTCTTCTGTCTGCCTTCCTCTTCATTTCTGCGTATGTGTTATATCCAACGTCATTCGTGATCTGTTGCGTGTATGATATCTTTGCTCACTCTAGCCGATTCCTTCTCTCAAAAACTCCTTCTGCTATTGTTCCTATAATGTTGTTGTGTCGTAGGATGTGCCCTACAACTTTGTCTCTTCCTGTTTGGATGTGCCTCCTGTGCTCTTCTAAGCACCTCTTCATTTGTTACTTTGTCTCTCCAGCTGATCTTCATCACCCTTCTACAGGGTGTGGTAGATAAGTAATGAAACTCAGTCTAGAAAAACAAATTTATTGATCCAATTTGTACAAAACGTTAATATTCTTCAAAGTACTCGCCTTGGGCGTCGACACAACGTTGCCAGCGCGTTTTCCAAGCTTCATAGGCCCCACTGTAGTCCGTTAGAGTTATCCCAGTTAGTGCCTTCGTGACAGCACGTTGGATGTTCGGAATATCGTCGAAACGATGACCCTTCAGGCATCTTTTGACCTTCGGAAATAGGAAGAAATCAGGAGGACTCAAGTCAGGGCTGTATGGTGGCTGTGGCAAAACTTCAACTCCAATTCGGGTCAAGTAGGAGGTCACGAGGAACGCTGTGTGCGCCGGAGCGTTGTCGTGGTGGAGACGCCAGCGTTGAGCAAGGTCCTGTCGCTTCCGTTTGACGGCTCTGTGCAATCGCTGAAGGACTTCTTTGTAGAATTCGGCATTGACAGTCTTCCCCTGAGGGACAAACTCTTTGTGAATTAACCCCCGCTTGTCGAAAAACACAATCAGCATTGTCTCGATGCGGGACTTTGACATTCTTGCTTTCTTCGGTCGCGGGGATGCCGGTGTGTGCCACTCCGAGCTCTGGGCTTTCGTCTCCGGGTCGTACTGGAATGTCCACGATTCGTCGCCTGTTACTACGTTGTCTAAAACGTGTGGATTATTTTCCAAATCATTCAACATCTCACGGCAAACGTCCACTCGTTGTTGCTTTTGTTCGGCGGTGAGCACTCGGGGAACCAATTTTGCGCAAACTTTCCTCATCATCAAATCTTGCGTAACAATTTGGTGAACCGTAAATTTATTCACGGAGACCTCATCGGCGATCATTTTGAGACTTAAACGACGGTCGGAGTCCAGGAGTTCTTTCACTTTGGCCACCGTTTCATCCACACGACTCGTTGAAGGGCGTCCAGATCGTTCCATGTCTTCAACGGATTCCCTCCCGTTTTTAAATTCATTAAACCACCGGAACACTTGAGCTCTTGATAGGGAGTCTTCTTTGTAGGCCTCCGTAATCATAGCAAAAGTTTCCGAAGCAGTTTTGCCCAAGCGAAAGCAAAATTTGATTGCATACCGCTGTTCTATCGAGCGATCCATCTTCAGCGTTTTCACAAGTGTCACGGGCACACAAACAACGTAATACGCGAAGCTCGACCCTCACTGCACCAGAGCTCCGA
Source organism: Schistocerca nitens (assembly GCF_023898315.1). Lineage (NCBI taxonomy): Eukaryota > Metazoa > Arthropoda > Insecta > Orthoptera > Acrididae > Schistocerca > Schistocerca nitens. The sequence goes on along the minus strand of NC_064620.1, from coordinate 630,727,811 downwards.
CGCGACTGCGAACCGGTTCTATTGTTAGCTAGCTCAGATCCCCCACCACGTGACGTACAGGTGGAGACCGCCCTGCGAGCGACTGGGGCGCCGCGCGGCGGCCAGTCTCATTACTTATCTACCACACCCTGTATAGCACCACATCTCCAGGGCCTCCAGCCGTCTACTCTCTTCCAATTGTCCACGTTTCACATCAATATAGGGCCACAGTCCAAACGAAAGCTTTCATGATGCGTTTCCTTATTTTCAGACTGATGTTGTTGCTGGTGAATACGTTAAATGCAATTTTGGCCTTTTCTGTTCTGCTCGCGATTTCTTTCCGGCTTCTACCATCCCTTGTGATTTTGCTTCCTCTAACGCTTCCAGCTCCTCTCTTCCAATTCTCGTTCTCAGAGGTCCATATTTGCTCCTGTACTGCATACCGTCACTTCAGTCTTTTTCTTCTTCATTCTCATTCCATAATGATTGCATATTTTTTCCATTGTGCTGAGGAATTCCTCTAGATCTTCTTTTGTCTCCGTGACTACAGCAATATCATCTGTATAACGTAGCATGTCTATCTTCTGCCCATTAATTTTGATCCCCACTTCAGTAGTTTCTCGAACCTAACCACTGCCGCCTCATTCTTATAGAAACTATCATACGGATGTCTTTGTACTTTATTCCACTTTTCCTCAGCACTTGAACATCTCTTGCCAGATAACGTTATCAAATGCCTTTTCCATGTCTACAAAGGCAATATAAATCCATAGCGTAAGTTAGTTTAAATTAGATTAACTAGTGTGTAGGTTTAGGGACCGATGACCTCTGCAGTTTGGTCCCATAAGACCTTGCCACAAATTAATTAAACTTACGGCCTGATACACTCACCAACCAGGAAGCGATAGAAATTTCATTTTTCTTACAGGAATTCACATTACTACTGAATGATATAATTTATATTTTCGGATGTCTGCACGTAAATTCAATACGCCGTGCTATCGCTTCTGCGATGTGTCCTTACGACAGCAAAGCTTCACTTCATCTCCTGTATACGATCGAACAGATTCATTTAACTTTTATCATTTTCTTACCCGCTCACTGCTGCCCGACGAAGGATACAGCGTGACTGATGCATGTTGTCTATTCTTCGTAATTTCAACTTCTAATTCAGTTGTTTGATAATGTACTCCATGCAGCAATGGAACGTTAATATCACGTTGGTGTACAAGTTCGTAGCGTTTTTCCATAAGTTTCATAAACACAATAGATACACATAACAGAACCTCTAGTCATCGATAATATATCTCATTCACTATTTACAACAGTCTGCCAACGCTCGGGTAATTTCTCGATTCCACGACTGTAGAAATCACGTGGTGTTGAGGGGAACAACTCATCAAGCCATGTTCGGAGCGCATTTTCATCCGGAAACGAATTTCCTTGAAGGTTGTTCGACAGAGAGCGACTAAGGTGAAAATTTGAGGGAGCAAGATCATGTAAATAAGGTGACTGTGGAAAGGTTTCCCAACGCAAACCCTGTATAGTGCTTTGTTTTCAGTCTAGCAGAATGTGAGCAACCGTTATTGTGCAGTAGCATCAGTTCACGCACTATTGCTGGATTAATGGGTTTAAACGTTCTTCAACAGACCCCGAAGGTCTTCCTGGACATGGGGAAACGGTTCTCGTTAAAACGAGAAGAACATTATCCTGCCGTGCTTTGCCCCACGGCATTATCCTCACACGCGGTGTGGACGTTTCTGGCTGCCTTCGCCGCCTCTACTGAAGGCAGAGAGAAGAATAAGTCGGAAATGTTCCGATTTCTGCACTTTGCACTTCATTTTCTAGCGTCTACAGCTCCACTCACTGCCTCCAAACGACAAAATAAGAGTATGTAAACTCAGATACCAGCAGTGAACTACAAATAAAAAATGGTAGTCGATTATGTCCATAGCAACCGGAATACCAACATGCAAAACAGAAACGCTGCGAACTTAAGCACCAACCTCATATTACAGCAAGATGCTTCTACTGCGGCCTAGTAATGTGTTTTATACGGGTAACAGCCGTTTTCCCGAGAAATTTTTAGTCGGTGCCTTTAAAGCACAATTATGCTGAGATAGATTAACGGAATCGTCAACCAGGAGAGTGTGTCAAGCTTTTTGTTTCCATCGCCATAGGCAAATTTAGCTAGCACACTTCAAGGGCTTATAAAGTTTTGTATATTCTGTTACACCACCAGACACTCTGGCATCAAAAAAATCCCAATGGCAAGTGATACAATACGGTTTTTATAATATTGTGCTCCAGTGTTCTTGGCTGAAGAACGCGAATATATCTGTTGACGGGTCCTCCACAATTTACAACGTTTAATTTTTTGCTACGTTTAGCTAAATTGCTTTCGGTGCGAGAAACGGAAAAGCAAGCGAAGCAGACTTTTGAAGGGTCTGCAACGTCCACAACTGACATATTTCAATCATTTACAAGAAGGAAAAGGGAGTTAAGTGCACAGGAAGTAACAACGGAATTTGTGCAAAGTTTGTATAGCTCTGAAACATCCTAATATGAAGTCGTTGGCGTTAACGTGGGCAGGAAGTCGGGGCAAGAGCGTAGCTGAAGGGGGTAGGGGGTTCCGAGGGCTCTGACTCCCCACCTGTACAACGTAAGAAAATTACACACGACCGAGTTGGCGTATAGTGAAACTGAAGGATATTTTGATTTTCAATCATACGACGTAAAAGGCATACGCACTATCGATATTCAGTAAGGCTACAGATCGATTTAAACCATGAATATACCGATATCACTATCGGCTATCGCCCCATCCCTAGTTTAGCCAAGACCGACTGCTGTAACTACATTGTTGACCTTACTAGAGCTCAGTTGTTTAGTTTATCAGTCCGGTTCTTACTTGCAGTTGAATTTATTGTGAGCGCTGCCGTTTATTTTATTCCGCTGTGTGGTGTAGTGATATCTAAACTAAGGATACGTTTGTCATAAAGAAAGAAAAGAAAATCGATTTGGATTCGTCCACTAGTACTATGGTGCGTTAATAATATGAGCACACACACTACTGTGACAGGCTTCTTACGTATGTATCCACAGCAGTTTAATGCTGGCTGGCACTGCAGTGTCGTTATTTGGAGACTGGTAGAACTTTGCGGCTGCAATATTTCGGTATTTCATAAGGCTGCGGAGCGGTAAGCACCGTCACAAATAACGTTAAATTAAAATCAGTGCATCAAAATACACTTGGATTTGTAGATATCGCCCAATAATCGCGTTGATCAACAAATATATCAACTAAACGATAATGGTTACACTTCTTTAAAAAAAAACTTTGCTCGAAGTTCTTTCATTACTAGAGCAACTGCCAAAATATCGCCCAATCTGGTCACCCGGGCGGCACTCAATAATGGAAACAAGTAGTTCGTTTCTAAAAGATTTTTCCCGCGGGCTGCTTGAATTGGTCCGAGCAGCAGACTGAGCCCTGCATCCCCCCCGCCCCCCCCCCCCCCCAATCATCCAAAATCTATTTACGCTCTTGTAAAACTATAACCACTGAAATTCTTGCTCACTTACGGATAATTGAAGAATTTTAATGAAATTAAAGATACTTTAATAAAATCTGATACTGAATTGATTAAACTGGGATGCTTACATATGTTGAAGGACTTCTGACATGATTTCAGATGAGCTGTAAGTTTAAATACAAGACTGTAGTAGGAGAAAGATAGTTACTATCAAAAAAGATTTGAAATCGTTTAACTTTATAAGCAATTCAGCGCAACGTTAAGATTTTTCTGCTGTACCATAGTGAACCTTATGTTAAAAGACTAATTCGTGTTTTGATCGCAAAGAGACAATACATTTTTTAGTTTGCACTTGGGTATTTCTTATTATATACATAGAAACTAAGCACGAAAAGGTTCACTTAAAAAGAATAACATAGATTCTCTACATTGCATAATTTTACAGTCCAATTACTATTTGTATGAATGCCTTCCGAAAGCAAATTATGTAAACAAAATTAAAAAATAAACAAATGTGTTTTCAGAGTAAATGAAAAACATGAGCCTTTTTTAAGTTCTCCTTAACAAATCGGATGTCACCTGACCCCCCCCCCCCCACTCTCTTCCCCCACAAACTGCATTACGTATACAGATAACAACTCCGTGTGGCTGTATTGCCTGGTGCAAGTATTTCTGTTGGGCGCCACTTTGGCGACTTGCGTCTCCAGACGTCACAGCAGTTACAGCCGTGGAAAGGGGACCTACAGTTTGTCGTGGAATCCCATTCACGTTTTGATTCTGGTGACTCCTCAGATTGTAGAGAGGTGGTCGCTAAATTAAAACGAAGACTGAAAAAATCCATGATTTGGCCGAGATTTGATCCCACGAGCTCTCGGTTTCCAGGCACGCGCTTAACGTCGACTGCCAGGTGTGACAAGTCTATAGTGAGTACATGTGGAATAAATGGCCGTATCTATGGACTGCATTGACTTCAAAGTTTAAATTTTGCACACCGCCTAGGAGCCGTAGACCTTAGTATGCACCTGACACAAATTTAAATTTGATACATCTAACCGTTCCCGAGTAAAAGGGGTCTTGAACAGTTGGACACACAGAGGGAAGGAGACCCGAGTAGTCCTGTAAGGCAAGAATGGACAACCATCGGTGTCCCGTAAGCTTAATGAAGCTCGCGGACCGCCTCGCCACGTGACACGACGGCAGCGCTCCTAGCAACACAACTAGAGCAACCGTGACGTAAAGCGTTCCAAGACCCGGCATGTCATTCGGCTTTTTTCGGTCCTTCTCGGAAGTATCCGGAAAGGCGCGATATTTCATTTAGCATTGCGGTGCGGCATTCTTCTGTGAGTTCGGCAGAATCATAATGTCAGCGCTGTGTACTCTTCGCAGGACGTTCACACGCCCTGTCGCCGTTTGCACAAAAAGTGGCAACCTAGCAGCGATCTGTCGAATCCTTTAAAACGAATGGGAATGATGAAAGAAGAGAGGGATGGCAATTGTCATCTGGCGTAAGTGTCGGGTACTGCAGAATTGCTATGAAACGACGTTACTGTACCATGCAGAAAGAATTTAAGGGTTTAGTTGACGATGAAAGAGCATCGGCAGATGGGATTCATTGTTCTGTATACCAAGAAACACTGTGCTAAATTTTCAGGCACAGAGCACTCGAAGAAATTGGTGGTACGAATAGTAAAATTCCTGATGTCCCGGGTGCTATTACATTTCCAGCTGTAACAGTTTCCAGTGGAACAGAACAGAGTATGGAGGCTTGAAGTATTACTGAAAAGTACGTTGGTTAAATGAAGCGTAATGCCTGGAACGATTTTTCGATTTAAAACTCACTTCTGCTGAGTTTATGAAGAAAAAAGAAATGCAGGAACGAAAATTAGACATCTGGAATGGATTTCAGACTTCGCATTTTAAGTAGATTTGACTGCAGTACGACACTGTATGGTAACTTTTCTGATTTGATGGCGATGCATTTAATAACAAAATCGCATTGTAGAGTGGACACATTCTGACAAAGACAATTCAATTGCCTAAGCTCAATGGCGTTAAGGAAATTCTGAATGTGGCAGGGGTAAAATACAGGGAGCGAAAGGCTATTTGCAATTTGTACATAAAGCAGATGACAGTTATAAAGAGTCGAGGGGTATGAAAGGGAAGCAGTGGTTGGGAAGGGAGTGAGACAGGGTTGTAGCCTATCCCCAATGTTATTCAATCTGTATATTGAGCAAGCAATAAAGGAAACAAAAGAAAAGTTCGGAGTAGGCATTAAAAGCCATGGAGAAGAAATAAAAACTTTGAGGTTCGCCGATGAAATTGTAATTCTGTCAGAGACAGCAAAGGACTTGGAAGAGCAGTTGAACGGAATGGACAGTGTCTTTAAAGGAGGATATAAGATGAACATCAACAAAAGCAAAACGAGGATAATGGAATGTAGTCGAATTAAGTCGGGTGATGCTGAGGGTATTAGATTAGGAAATGAGACAAAGAATGGTTCAAATAGCTCTGAGCACTATGGGACTTAACATCTATGGTCATCAGTCCCCTAGAACTTAGAACTACTTAAACCTAACTAACCTAAGGACATCACACAACACCCAGTCATCACGAGACAGAGAAAATCCGTGACCCCGCCGGGAATCGAATCCGGGAACCCGGGCGTGGGAAGCGAGAACGCTACCGCACGACCACGAGCTGCGGACGAAATGAGACACTTAAAGTAGTAAAGGAGTTTTTCTATTTGGGGAGCAAAATAACTGATGATGGTCGATGTAGAGAGGATATAAAATGTAGGCTGGCAATGGCAAGGAAAGCGTTTCTGAAGAAGAAAAATTTGTTAACATCGAGTATAGATTTAGATGTCAGGAAGTCGTTTCTGAAAGTATTTGTATGGAGTGTAGCCATGTATGGAAGTGAAACATGGACGGTAAATAGTTTGGACAAGAAGAGAATAGAAGCTTTCGAAATGTGGTGCTACAGAAGAATGCAGAAGATTAGATGGGTAGATCACATAACTAATGAGGAGGTATTGAATAGAATTGGGAAGAAGAGGAGCTTGTGGCACAACTTGACTAGAAGAAGAGATCGGTTGGTAGGACACGTTCTGAGGCATCAAGGGATCACCAATTTAGCATTGGAGGGCAGCGTGGAGGGTAAAAATCGTAGAGGGAGACCAAGAGATGAATACACTAAGCAGATTCAGAAGGATGTAGGCTGCAGTAGGTACTGGGAGATGAAGAAGCTTGCACAGGATAGAGTAGCATGGAGAGCTGCATCAAACCAGTCTCAGGACTGAAGACCACAACAACAATTGAACTTTGGCAATGTTTTCTAGCGTCAGAGACGCTTCACAGGAACCCAACTGCTATCATTTCGTAAAGGCCGGCAGTCGCGAGTTTGTTTACAGACTTAGGCGTAAATTTCGTACGAGCGTAGATATTTTGTTTTTGACTAGACTTAGCGCTTCAAAGTTAAATTAATTCGTGTCTCTCATCCAGAATTTGTGTGGTTAGTTAAAAGTTTCTGAAATAAGTTTATAAGTTTGTTTACGTATTACTACAGGTTACGAAACTATTGTGTTGTTGAAGTTATTTTCTGCTTTTCTGTTACGTATTACTATCAAATAATGTTTGACAAGTGTGGCGGTTGCCGTAGAAATTTGAAAGAGGGGGTGTTCTGTATAGACGGTAGGTTGTGGTTTCATTGGGGCGAGTGCAGCGGAGAGGAAACGAGGGTAGATAAGGGGGCTCTCCCATGGCTGTGTGGGTTACGTAGAGAGGACAGAAAAAAGGGAGGAAAAGGACTCTGGGCGCTGGGAAAAGGTAGCAAGCAAAGGTCGAAAAAGGGAAACAACTGATAAAACTTCTGAAATTCAGTTAGCAAATAAGTTTGGCTTGCTATCTGAAGTAGTGGAGGAAGGGCCTCATTCAGCTGTAGTTGAATGTAGGCAAATGGTTCAAATGGCTAGAACTTAGAACTACTTAAACCTAACTAACCTAAGGACATGACACACATCCACGCCCGAGGCAGGATTCGAACCTGCGACCGTAGCGGTAGCGCGGTTCCAGACTGTAGCGCCTAGAACCGCTCGGCCACTCCGGCCGGCTAGTTGAATGTAGGTTGCAGCAGAATACTAACTTAAAGAAAAAAGACAGGTCGGGGTCAAACCAGAATAGGAAAAGATAAATTCTGCTTATAGGTAGCAGTCATGGAAGGGGTGTGGGCCAACAGCTTCAGGAGAAATTAGGGAGAGAGTACCAGGTCACAAGTTTTGTGAAACCAAGTGCTAGGCTTAGCCAGGTGACAGAAAACTTGGAAGATCAGGTAATTATAGTTGGTGGAGCTAGCTTGGGTATGAATCCAAGATATAGTATTAGGAGTGACCTGGATAAAATACGAGCAGGATCTGGGGTTTGTGGAGGTCTGTCAGCGCCATGATCAGCACTGGGTAAACACTGCTGTAAGGCGTGTTGACACTGAGCTGAACGGGATGCTCCAGACAGTGACATAGTCTCACATGGGTGTTGTTCCAGTTGATGTTATTGGTAGGTGGGCTGCCTGCCCCTTAACAGAAAGGGGAAAGATAAGTTAGCTTCTCTATTAGCAGATACTGTAAGGGGGGCCACAGTCACACAAGGGACTGTGATTATTGGGACCAGGCAGACAGGTTTCTTAGGTTAATGCCAAATTCCAGACAGACAACAACCGAGGAAAATAGAAGAAAAGAAACTTCGTGCACAGCAAATAGGCATAAAGCTAAGGGTGGTATCAACTTGCCTCGCCAAAATATCAGGGGAATAAAAAATAAAGTAGATGAGCTGATAATGTGTTTAGATGATCTCAAAAATAAGAATGAGATTGATGTACTTTGTCTGTCTGAGCACCATGTAACTGTGGGGATGGAAAATGTTAGTATAAATGGGTATAATTTAGCATCTTACACTTGTAGATCTAGTGTGGATAAACGAGGAGTTGCCATTTTCATAAAAGAAGGGTATAAATACAGAACTGTTGAAGTAAGCAAATTTTGTGTTGATCAGCACTTTGAGGTTTTTGCATGTGAACTTCAGGCAGATAATGTTGTGTTGATATTAGCAACAGGTCTCCACTAGGAAGTTGGGAGCTATTCATAACAAAGTTTGACTCCCTATTATGCTGTCTGTCAAACAAAAAGAAGAAGTTATTCATCTGTGGTGATTTCAATGTTAACTTTCCAAGCAATTCTGATACGAAAAGTGAACTAGAAGTGTTGTTAACAACATACAACTTAGAATCAGTGATCAATTTCCCTACACGTATAGCTCAGAACAGTAGTACTGTAATAGATAATGTATTTGTACAGCAAGAGGATGTAGAACAAACACATGCTTTCCCTGTGGTAAATGGATTATCTGACCATGATGCACATCCACATCTACATCTACATCCATACTCCGCAAGCCACCTGACGGTGTGTGGCGGAGGGTACCCTGAGTACCTCTATCGGTTCTCCCTTCTATTCCAGTCTTGTATTGTTCGTGGAAAGAAGGATTGTCCGTATGCTTCTGTGTGGGCTCTAATCTCTCTGATTTTATCCTCATGGTCTCTTCGCGAGATATACGTAGGAGGGAGCAATATACTGCTTGACTCTTCGGTGAAGGTATGTTCTCGAAACTTTAACAAAAGCCCGTACCGAGCTACTGAGCGTCTCTCCCGCAGAGTCTTCCACTGGAGTTTATCTATCATCTCCGTAACGCTTTCGCGATTACTAAATGATCCTGTAACGAAGCGCGCTGATCTCCGTTGGATCTTCTCTATCTCTTATATCAACCCTATCTGGTACGGATCCCACACTGCTGAGCAGTATTCGAGCAGTGGGCGAACAAGCGTACTGTAACCTACTTCCTTTGTTTTCGGACTGCATTTCCTTAGGACTCTTCCAATGAATCTCAGTCTGGCATCTGCTTTACCGACGATCAACTTTATATGATCATTCCGTTTTAAATCACTCCTAATGCGTACTCCCAGATAATTTATGGAATTAACTGCTTCCAGTTGCTGACCTGCTATTTTGTAGCTAAATGATAAGGGATCTATCTTTCTATGTATTCGCAGCACAACTGATTAACTTACAAAACCTAACAGGGTGTACACTTCAGAAACCATTAACTAAAAGTGTGAGGATGCTCAACCCAGTATCTATAGATTACTTGAGAGAAAGTTTAGGAATGTAAACTGGGAAGATGTATATAATGAGTCAAATGCTAATGATAAATGCAGCATATTTCTTGATAAATTTATATCCATTTTTGAACACTGTTTTCCAAAGAAAATTACTAAATGTAACATCACAAACTTTTCAAAGAAACCTTGGATTACTACGGATATTGGTCCGCCCCCGGTAGCTGAGTGGTCAGCGCGACAGACTGTCACTCCTAAGGGCCCGGGTTCGATTCCCGGCTGGGTCGGAGATTTTCTCCGCTCAGGGACTGGGTGTTGTGTAGTCCTAATCATCATCATTTCATCCCCATCGACGTTTAAGTCGCCGAAGTGGCGTCAAATTGAAAGACTTGCACTAGGCGAGCGGTCTACCCGACGGGAGGCCCTCGTCACACGACATTTCATTTCATTTCACTACGGATATTAAAGTGTCTTCAGAAAGAAAAAGAAAACTGTATGAGACAGCAAGAACTAGTAAAGATCCAGAAGTAGTTTTACACTGTAAAAATTATTGTATCATACTGAGAAAAGTTGTAAGGAAATCAAGAAATATGTTTGTTAGAGAAGAAATTAACAACTCCAGCAATAAAATCAAATAAATATGAAATGGTGTTAGAAGGGAGACAGGAAAAGTAAAAGTAGGTGGTATTACTGTTAAAGAGAATGAGACCATCTTAATCAACAGTACACAGGTAGCCAATGTATTTAACAATCACTTCTTAAGTGTAGGAGAAAAAATTGGTGAGAATAGTTCAAAAGAAAAAGCCAGGCAGTACATGGAAGAGTCTGTTTTGAAAAATTTTGGTTAGGTTAAGTTTCATCTAATAACCTCTTGTGAAATAAGGAAAATTATTAAATCTTTGAAAAATAAATGTTCTGTTGGAGTAGATGACATCCCTAACAAGTTAGTAAAACAATGTGGAGCAATAACAACTGATGTTTTGAGTCACATATGTAATGCATCACTGACTCAGGGTATTTTTCCAGACTGGTTAAAATATGCCATTGTCAGGCCTCTCTACAAAAAGGGCGAAACCACAGAAGTCAATAATTACTGGCCAGTATCCTTGCTTGCAGCATTTTCAAAAATCTTTGAGAAAGTAATGTGCTCGAGAGTGGTTAGCTAGCTCAACAGTAATGGGATACTTAGTAAATCACGGTTCAGATTTCAGAAATGCTGTTCCACTGAGACAGCAATATACAATTTCACTGTCCAAATAATAGAGTCTTTAAGTAGTAAAATGTCATCAGTAGGAATATTCTATGACTTATCCAAAGCATTTGATTGTGTGAACCATGACATTATGTTAGAGACATTACAATTCTATGGTATAAATGGAACAGCATATGATTGGTTTAAGTCATATCTACAGAACAGGAAGCAAAAAGTCTCTTTATATGCTTCAAGTGATTCAAAGGAGTTTGCCACTTCATCTAACTGGGTTGAAACTACATTAGGTGTTCCACAAGGTTCGATCATGGGTCCCGTCCTGTTTTTGATATATGTGAATGACCTCCCTTCTTGTGTGAAACAAGATGCTGAACTGACACAGTTTTCTGATGATACAAGCATATTTATTAATGCAGTAAAAGAAAGTCTGATACAAAATGAAACAAATAAGGTCTTTGGAAAAGTTATAAATTGGTTTTCTGCAAATGGGCTTGCTCTGAACTTTGAAAAAACACAGTACATCCAATTTTCTGCTGCAAAAAGTATAATTCCTTCAATAAACATAACACATTAAAAGAAGTCAGTAGCCAGGGCAGAGCATACTAAGTTTTTGGGTGTACATATAGATGAGCATCTTAATTGGAAAATTCATATTTGGGATCTCCTAAAGTGACTAGGTTCAGCAACTTTTGCAGTCAGAATAATTGCCAATTTTGAGGATGCAGAAATTAGTAAGCTAACATACTTTGCATACTTGCACTCTCTGATGTCATATGGAATAATATTCTGGGGCAACTCAACACTTAGGCAAAAGGTATTCACTGCTCAAAAGAAAGAAGTCAGAATAATGTGTGGGGTTCATAGTCGCACATCTTGTACGCATCTGTTTGAAAGGTTAGGAATTCTTACAACTGCTTCACACTACATTTACTCAGTAATGAAATTTTTTCTCAACAACATGGACCAGTTTAAAATCAACAGCGACATTCATGATTACAATACCAGAAAAAAGAGAGACCTACACTATCATTTACTTAACCTATCTTTGTCACAGAAAGAGGTAAAATATGCTACTATAAAACTTTTTGATAAATTACCAGATGAAATAAAATGTCTGACAGACAGCAGTAATAGTTTCAAAAACATATTGAAATCATACCTCCTTGACAACTCCTTCTATACCATAAATGAATTCTTGAATATGAGTAAATAAATCTGGAGATATAATATACGCATTTTGTGCCATTTAAGGGAATGGGATAGATAATAGAAATATTTAGGTATAACACTATAATGTAAACAAAAAAAGAAAAAAAAACTTGTTTCCTGTGCACATTTCTTGTGAATTTGACACGTTCTACATCGTAACGGTTTTTCCGTGCTATTGATCAATGGAACACGTAACTAACTAACTAACTATCCTGAATTCATGCAGAGGTGTCTCCCTTCGGGCTGTCTATACTGTATACACGGAAAACGGAAAGATATCGTCCGATAAGCCACAACGCGGACGGAAGTGAGTGTCGATTGATGGTGACAGACGGTCACCAGAGACAAATGTGACGAAAAGTGAAAGGACGACAGCTGCGAGACTCACTGCAGTACCAAAACAGCATGAAGGCAGTTCCTGAAGGAGGGAACTGCAGGGGCAGCTGGAATTTCAAAACGACTCATCAGTGGTGCAAATGCCCGTAACAGAAACAACTGGACTGTGGATCAATGGAAGAAAATCGTGACTCCCGTCTGACGCAGTTTCCAACTTCTGGCCAAATTTACGTCACAAGAATGAAACACTGAAGGGTTCGGTAACAATCTGAGGAACCACAATGTATGATAGCAAGGACCCCACGGTTACTCTGCAAGGCCGCAATACTGCCAAGGGTTAGGTGCCCATTTTGGCTGATCAGATCCACCCAACGGTACAACGTTTGTTCCCCAATGGTGACGCTCCGTTCCAAAACGAAAGTGCCCCCGATCATACGACTTGCGTCGCCCAGGACTTGTTTTGCGAGAACGGGGATGAATTGCTGCCTCTACCCTAGCCATCAAATAGAGGGAAAAAGAAGCATGGTAATTAGAGAGAAAACTGCAGTTGAAAAAAAAGTGAGAGATAAATGAAATTCCTGGCAAGGAAGATCAATCGAGTGATGTTTAGTGTCGTAATACCAGCAAATGCCTGCAGTACGATTGTCATGAAAACCTGCAAAGCAAACCTGCAATTTTATGTCGTGCAATAATGTTTTTAGCTAAGTAAAGAAAAGTAACAACAGTTTATTCGTGTTTTGTCATTATTATTTTGTCATTGTATGTCCTGAAGATCAGTGCTACTTCAAATACTGTGTAAACTAATAGGGATAAAAGTCTTAAATACACTCCTGGAAATGGAAAAAAGAACACATTGACACCGGTGTGTCAGACCCACCATACTTGCTCCAGACACTGCGAGAGGGCTGTACAAGCAATGATCACACGCACGGCACAGCGGACACACCAGGAACCGCGGTGTTGGCCGTCGAATGGCGCTAGCTGCGCAGCATTTGTGCACCGCCGCCGTCAGTGTCAGCCAGTTTGCCGTGGCATACGGAGCTCCATCGCAGTCTTTAACACTGGTAGCATGCCGCGACAGCGTGGACGTGAACCGTATGTGCAGTTGACGGACTTTGAGCGAGGGCGTATAGTGGGCATGCGGGAGGCCGGGTGGACGTACCGCCGAATTGCTCAACACGTGGGGCGTGAGGTCTCCACAGTACATCGATGTTGTCGCCAGTGGTCGGCGGAAGGTGCACGTGCCCGTCGACCTGGGACCGGACCGCAGCGACGCACGGATGCACGCCAACACCGTAGGATCCTACGCAGTGCCGTAGGGGACCGCACTGCCACTTCCCAGCAAATTAGGGACACTGTTGCTCCTGGGGTATCGGCGAGGACCATTCGCAACCGTCTCCATGAAGCTGGGCTACGGTCCCGCATACCGTTAGGCCGTCTTCCGCTCACGCCCCAACATCGTGCAGCCCGCCTCCAGTGGTGTCGCGACAGGCGTGAATGGAGGGACGAATGGAGACGTGTCGTCTTCAGCGATGAGAGTCGCTTCTGCCTTGGTGCCAATGATGGTCGTATGCGTGTTTGGCGCCGTGCAGGTGAGCGCCGCAATCAGGACTGCATACGACCGAGGCACACAGGGCCAACACCCGGCATCATGGTGTGGGGAGCGATCTCCTACACTGGCCGTACACCACTGGTGATCGTCGAGGGGACACTGAATAGTGCACGGTACATCCAAACCGTCATCGAACCCATCGTTCTACCATTCCTAGACCGGCAAGGGAACTTGCTGTTCCAACAGGACAATGCACGTCCGCATGTATCCCGTGCCACCCAACGTGCTCCAGAAGGTGTAAGTCAACTACCCTGGCCAGCAAGATCTCCGGATCTGACCCCCATTGAGCATGTTTGGGACTGGATGAAGCGTCGTCTCACGCGGTCTGCACGTCCAGCACGAACGCTGGTCCAACTGAGGCGCCAGGTGGAAATGGCATGGCAAGCCGTTCCACAGGACTACATCCAGCATCTCTACGATCGTCTCCATGGGAGAATAGCAGCCTGCATTGCTGCGAAAGGTGGATATACACTGTACTAGTGCCGACATTGTGCATGCTCTGTTGCCTGTGTCTATGTGCCTGTGGTTCTGTCAGTGTGATCATGTGATGTATCTGACCCCAGGAATGTGTCAATAAAGTTTCCCCTTCCTGGGACAATGAATTCACGGTGTTCTTATTTCAATTTCCAGGAGTGTATACGTAGACTTCGATCAGCATGTAACTACTTATTGCTGCAGCTGGTTCTCCAGATTCTTTAATCGGCTTTGACAATTTCGTGAAACTGACGTACATCTGGCAGATTACCAGTTATTGCACACATACGATGCACTGTTCGAAGTGGAAGCTGTTTTCCGCAGCCGCACTTTGGTAGGCCATTATACTGCGATTTAATTCGACAATATAATCTTGTGTTTTAACACTTGAAATGAAAGCTATGTCCCGGAGAATGATTTGTTAGCTACATTAAGAAGTGTTAAATGTAACTGTTACTGTACAGACTTACGGTACCTAAGAATTTTGCATTAAAATGCTATTCGAAAAATTCAATCTGAGGAACTAGGTGTTTGTTTTGTTTTAAAAAATGGTTCAAATGGCTCTGAGCACTATGAGACTTAACATCTGTGATCATCAGTCTCCTAGAACTTAGAACTACTTAAACCTAACTAACCTAAGGACATCACACACATCCATGCCCTAGGCAGGATTCGAACCTGCGACCGTAGCGGTCTCGCGGTTCCGGACTAGCGCCTATAACCGCTAGACCACCACGGCCGGCTTTTGTTTTAAATATATGGTACAAACACATGCATGGATGCATACACTGCTACTTCAGACATATTCTGAGGCCAATCAAAGCTTTCTGGCTGTTTATTAACATGAACTGATTTTTGAAGAATTTGCCTTCTTCAATGTCGTTTTTTACAGCAATGTCGTGGTGATGACGATTCTCTCGACTTACACTAACGTGGTAAATAAGACCGCAGTTTCAGAGAACTTCCCATGAGTATATTTCAAAATAAACAGACCAAAAATTGTACACAATAATATAAAAAATTACTATGGATATCGAAAAATATGAAAAGTAATCCTTTAAAAATGGTTGAAAGATAGAACACTTCAAGTATACACTCCTGGAAATGGAAAAAAGAACACATTGACACCGGTGTGTCAGACCCACCATACTTGCTCCGGACACTGCGAGAGGGCTGTACAAGCAATGATCACACGCACGGCACAGCGGACACACCAGGAACCGCGGTGTTGGCCGTCGAATGGCGCTAGCTGCGCAGCATTTGTGCACCGCCGCCGTCAGTGTCAGCCAGTTTGCCGTGGCATACGGAGCTCCATCGCAGTCTTTAACACTGGTAGCATGCCGCGACAGCGTGGACGTGAACCGTATGTGCAGTTGACGGACTTTGAGCGAGGGCGTATAGTGGGCATGCGGGAGGCCGGGTGGACGTACCGCCGAATTGCTCAACACGTGGGGCGTGAGGTCTCCACAGTACATCGATGTTGTCGCCAGTGGTCGGCGGAAGGTGCACGTGCCCGTCGACCTGGGACCGGACCGCAGCGACGCACGGATGCACGCCAACACCGTAGGATCCTACGCAGTGCCGTAGGGGACCGCACCGCCACTTCCCAGCAAATTAGGGACACTGTTGCTCCTGGGGTATCGGCGAGGACCATTCGCAACCGTCTCCATGAAGCTGGGCTACGGTCCCGCACACCGTTAGGCCGTCTTCCGCTCACGCCCCAACATCGTGCAGCCCGCCTCCAGTGGTGTCGTGACAGGCGTGAATGGAGGGACGAATGGAGACGTGTCGTCTTCAGCGATGAGAGTCGCTTCTGCCTTGGTGCCAATGATGGTCGTATGCGTGTCTGGCGCCGTGCAGGTGAGCGCCACAATCAGGACTGCATACGACCGAGGCACACAGGGCCAACACCCGGGATCATGGTGTGGGGAGCGATCTCCTACACTGGCCGTACACCACTGGTGATCGTCGAGGGGACACTGAATAGTGCACGGTACATCGAAACCGTCATCGAACCCATCGTTCTACCATTCCTAGACCGGCAAGGGAACTTGCTGTTCCAACAGGACAATGCACGTCCGCATGTATCCCGTGCCACCCAACGTGCTCTAGAAGGTGTAAGTCAACTACCCTGGCCAGCAAGATCTCCGGATCTGTCCCCCATTGAGCATGTTTGGGACTGGATGAAGCGTCGTCTCACGCGGTCTGCACGTCCAGCACGAACGCTGGTCCAACTGAGGCGCCAGGTGGAAATGGCATGGCAAGCCGTTCCACAGGACTACATCCAGCATCTCTACGATCGTCTCCATGGGAGAATAGCAGCCTGCATTGCTGCGGAAGGTGGATATACACTGTACTAGTACCGACATTGTGCATGCTCTGTTGTCTGTGTCTACGTGCCTGTGGTTCTGTCAGTGTGATCATGTGATGTATCTGACCCCAGGAATGTGTCAATAAAGTTTCCCCTTCCTGGGACAATGAATTCACGGTGTTCTTATTTCAATTTCCAGGAGTGTATATTTAAGGTAAATACGAAAGAAACACTATTTTTGTAAACTGTATCACCCTTTACTGGCTCTGGGAAATTACTGGTATGAGGGACGAAACATTCTCATTCTTTTCATAAAATTCTGTTCCTACTCTGGCGATGGTCATTTCTACAGGAATTAACAAATGGGGGCTTTATTCCTTGTTTCACTTTGTGGTGGCGTAAGCTGTTGCCAGCACACTGGTCGGCTAAGACGAAGCATGAAGATCGATTAGTCGGCACAGGATCGAACGCACCTATCGCGAGAGAGGCCAGAGACACACACACACAAGCAACGATCCGACCACGTCCTCCCGACAGGACGGATTTAGGCCGCCACCGCTAACCGGAGTTCCTCATTCGACCGTTCGGTTTGGCGTCTGTCAGTTTACTCCCAGAGCAGGTTTAGTTCACCACATGCTACGACAGTACACAGCAACCAGAGTAGTGGCTATAGCGAGACTAGTTTACCTCAACCGCAATTGTACTTTACATCAGTCTGCAAGAGAACTATTACGGATGGAGCTAGTACCACAACATGTGGACTCTATTCAAATTAAGTAATGTTTCCAGTTCACGTAAATAAAGAAACGTGTTACCCACGTGTCCAATTTGTGCGTAGAAAGAGGATACCGGCCACCCGTAACAACATTCTCTCCCTCGCATCCCTCCGGTACAAGACTCTACACATTTTACCAAAAGGCATTTTACCAAAAGGCACGTAAACTACACACTCGATCACACTTCGGAGAGTTGGAAGCAGCGTTCCCTCGGGACCAGGGAAGTCCTTCCCGCGAAGGGTAGCTGTTCAGTGAGCGAGTCTCTGGGAAGGGACGAGCTACCGACCCGCTGCACTCGCGGATGCTGCCGCAAACCGTCAGCTGGTGCCCAGACACCGGGACCTGCACCAGGGAACACTGGGGGCGCGCCACGCCTGCCGTATCCGCGTGTCGGACAGTTTGAACCTCCGTCGACATCGGTAATCTGCAAGCGGCGGATATTGCTGGTACCTCTCACTGAGCGCCCCTTCCTTGCTCCATTCGCGAATGGCGCGTGGGAAGGTGGAGCGCCGGGAAACCCCTCTACTACCTCTAATGTCTCGCTGTGGTCATTTAGCGAGACGTACGTGAGTTCGAGTAATGTGTTGTCCGCTTCTCCCCTGATTGTGCTCTCTCGGAATTTCAGTGGTAAACCTCACCGTGGCGGCCAGCGCCTCTCCTGTAGCGCCTGCCAGTGGAGTTTGTTGAGAGTCCCTGCGATGCTGTCGCGCCGACCGAACGAACCAGTGACGAAACGCGCCGCTCTTTGTCGCATCTTCTCTACCTCTTCTGTCATTCCTACCTGCTGAGGGTCACAGACTGATGAACAGTAGTCAAGCATCAATCGAACAAACGCATTATAAGCCACTTCCTTCGTGGATGAGTCACATTTCCTTAAGAACCTTTCTATTAATCTCTAGTCTGCCATCTGTTTTTGCTACTATTTGAGTCATGTGTTCATCCAGTTACGGCCGCTCTGGATATTTACTCCTAAGCAAACCTATGCAGGTTCTGAACATTGCTGGCGTTGCTACTTCCTTGCAGAGAACCGCATCTTCTGCAAGCAGTCTTAAAGAGCTCTAGATGTTTTCTGCAAGATCTTTTATATGTACGGTACACTTCGTTGCGCTGCTGAAATTATCTTTACGCTTGCCGATTTTGTTCCGGTCCGATCCTCTCTCTGTAAACTCGTATTTTATCACTAACTGGCAGTGCAGGACTGTGTCAAATGCGTACCTCAAGTCAAGGAACACGGCATCGAGATCAGCACCGATGTATACAGCGCTGTGAATCATGTTTCGGTCCTATTTAGAACGAGGCGGTAACATCCGTTGTAGTGAACAGCATGGCACCAAACCGTGCCGAATGCAGTGGCAGGAGCTCACTGCATAAGACAAAATGCGACCAACCACAAGGCGACAGTATTCCGAGTCCAACTGCTCTGTATGGCGGCGACTGCTGAAGATATGTACCTTCCGTGGTAATTCGTGTGCTTCGTTAGGCAGTGACTGTTTGTCTACTTGACCTCAACAAAAACGATTGTACCAGATAATTCGAAAAGGAAGTCGAGAACGGAAGGCAAGCTTTGATGGAACTGACAAGTCGTGAGGCAAGAAGCTCTCAGTGCCGATAGTCCGAAGACTCGCAACACCAAGATCTCGGCAGAGGTGGCAGGAATTCAGTAGCACGGCTTTGAGGAAGACGCACCGGACGGAGAAACTTGTCACTAGAAGATTGTAAAGCCGGACCCAGCTAAAGTAGGAAACGGTAGAATCACGATCTACGTCTACTGTCATCTGTACCTCAGGTCGGTAAGTAAGGAACAGTACGGTGTGTGGCGGAGGGTACATCCTACTGTAGCAGTCTCAGTGTACGCCCTTCCTCTTCCATCCACGGAAGGAGGACTGTCTGTCGGTGCCCTTCTGTATGAGTCCGAGTTTCTCTGTGTTCACACCAGTGCTTTTGACGACTCGTTTTACCGAGCAAGGTGGTGCAGTGGATAGCACACTGGACTCGCATTCGGGAGGACGATGGTTCAAACCCGCGTCCGGCCACCCTGATATAGGTTTTCCGTGATTTCCCTAAATCGCTTCAGGCAAATGCCGGGATGGTTCCTTTTGAAAGAGCACGGCCGACCTCCTTCCTCATCCTTCACAAGCGACCCAGACGGTCGCAAAATATTCGAGAACTTGCGGATCGAATGTTGTGTAACCGACTTGCTTCGTGTGTGACTTCACGTCCTCGGGGTTCTTTCGGTGTGAGTCTGGCCTCTGATTTCCAAACGGAAAGATTCGAGTGGTCTTTCATCTTAAACTCCTCCGGAGAGGAACTACTGGATTACTGTACATTGTTAATGATTCCGGTAACTGATCGTCGACCGTGGAGTAAAAGCTCGTAGAATATTTCGTCTGTTTATACAGTTTACATAAAATTTGTTTGTGTTTCGGCTGAGCTATCACTGTTTGCCGCAGCCGCCTTTCCGTGCATTTCGTGCCAAGTTTCTGACGGTGCCACGTCTCTGACCTCGACTGTAACCGTGCTTCTGACAGTGGCACCCCATTAAGAACGACATGCTCTTCTGTACTGGTCAGCAAGTCTTCAGGCTAATCGCAACACGATCTTGTAGAGGCCAAAAGTGTTCGGTTGGGTGATTCTTTTTTTTTTTCGTGTGTGTGTGTGTGTGTGTGTGTGTGTGTGTGTGAAGTTCGTCTCACGGGAACGTGGAAAACAAGGAGGCGATGCAGGTTTCTGAAGCAACAGTCACACTTGATACGTATTTTTTCAGGGATTCCACAGCGGCGATTTAGCGCACAAACTGGGTATGTTGTGGAATGCTGGTGGGCCGTCACCAGACGCCACGTGACGGCCAGCGAGACCTCGGAGCGGCGCCGACCTGTCCGCCCACGCCCGGGTGACGTCACAGGCACCTGCTGCGCGCCGGTGAAAGTCCCAGACTACACTCACTGCTGACGCGTCTCTAAACCACTATCAAGCACACGGCAGAACGTACATCCGTGACACACGTAGAGAGTTTTTTTCTTGACTCTTCAGTCTTTTGACTGGTTTAATAGGACCCGCCACGAAATCCCCTGCTGTGTCAACCTCTTCATCTCTGGGTGGCACTTACAACATACGTCCTCAATTATTTGCTGGATGTAGTCCGATCTCTGTCTTCCTCTACAGTTTTTGCCCTCTACAACTCCTTCTAGTACAATGGAAGCCAGTCCCTGATGTCTTAACAGATGTACTATCATCCTGTCCCTTCTCCTTATCAGTGTTTTCCACATATTCCTGTCCTCTCCGATTCTCTGCAGGGCCTCCTCATTCCTTACTTTACCAGTTCACTTAATTTTCAACATTCGTCCGTAGCACAACATCTCAAACGTCTCAGTTGTTCTATGTTTCAGTTTTCCCACAGTCCACGTTTCACTACCGTACAATACTGTGTTTCGAATGTACAGTCTCAGAAAAATCTATAATTAAGGCTTATGTGCGATACTAGTAGACTTCCCTTGGCCAGGAATGCCCTTTCTGCCATTGCTAGTCTGCTTTTGATGTCCTCCTAACTCCGTCCATCAATGGTTACTTCACTGTATTCCTTCACTTCATCTACTTTGTGACCATCAATCCTGATGCTCAGTTTCTCACTATTCTCTTTTCTGCTACTTCTCATCACTTTTGTCTCAATCCATATTCTCTACACATTAGACTGCTCCTTCCATTCAGCAGATTATGTAACTCTTCTTCACTTTCACCCAGGATAGCAATGTCATCAGCGAATCGTATCATTGATATCCTTTCACCTTGAAACCTTCCTTTTTTCTCATAATTGATTCTTCGATGTACAGATTATCCTTTTTAATTCGAGCGCTTCGTCCTTGATCCTCCACTCTCATTATTCCTTCTTGGCCATTGTACATATTGTATATTACCTGTCTCTTCCTATAGCTTACCCCTATTTTTCTCAGAATTTCCAACATTTTGCAGCACTTTACATTATCGAACGCTTTTTCCATGTCGACAAATCGTATTAACATGTCTTGATTTTTCTTTAGTCTTCCTTCCTTTATCAACTGCAAAGTGAGAATTGCAAGATACGAGATTGTCCTACTGCGAGGGTACGAGATTTGCCAGATATTTTTTAGCCAAAATTTGGAAGTAAATATTTTCGTTGAGTGGGAGTGAAATCTAGTACTGATATTGAATACAAATGAACAAGCCTTATTAGTAGAATTACATACATATTTTTTAATCCAGAATACTCGTTCAAAATGATGATGAACTCCCATAGTCTGTGGAGCGTTGGGGACGACGCGGGAGACCCGC
Organism: Schistocerca nitens; assembly: GCF_023898315.1. Taxonomy (NCBI): domain Eukaryota; kingdom Metazoa; phylum Arthropoda; class Insecta; order Orthoptera; family Acrididae; genus Schistocerca; species Schistocerca nitens. The sequence goes on along the minus strand of NC_064620.1, from coordinate 630,705,904 downwards.
ACCGCCGTACTAGGCAAGGTCCTAGCAGAGGTGGTTTGCCATTGCCTTCCTCCGACCGTAATGGGGATGAATGATAATGATGAAGACGACACAACAACACCCAGTCATCTTGAGGCAGGAAAAATCCCTGACCCGCCGGGAACCGAACCCGGAACCCCGGGAAGCGAGAACGCTACCGCAAGACCACGAGCTGCGGACTTCGTTCAAAATATAAAGTTTTAATTACTATGCAAGAACATTTATTTAGGGGACAAGTCCTGTTTTGTGTGTATTATTATTTGCATCAGGTATTCCGCCTGGTCTCCATGCCGTTCCAAGAGAGCTGAAGACGTACTTGGAGCCTTGACGGGCAAAGCAGTCAAAGGCGGCAATGCCAGCCACGCTGTCAAAGAATACAAATAAGTTGTTGACCCGCTCAGTCTTCGACTACAGAAGCATCGCATACGCATTCGCACTGAAAACTACTACTCAGAACGTGATTTTGGACATTATAGGGTGATCGGGAATTCCTGGAGCCATGAAGTCAACTACCACCAACACATTGTTAGTGGCAGCTTGCGAAATAGCACTAGACAAAAAGGCAGATGTCGTCAGATAGTTCTGCCTTGAGACGTTTTTCGATATCTGATCATAACTCCATAACGGCAGTGGCTAAATTCTGGGGGCTAATACAAACACATCACTGGTAAACGACAAACCGAACTTCTCTACAGTAAAAACCCATGAAAAATGGCGAAACCTCTTGCCAATAATCCTTTAAGACACGAAATTACCTTACTTTCGGTTTCGTTTGACATCTGTCTCTGCACATCTCTCATATTTGCCACACGATTTAAGGAACGAGAAGGACATCAATTACGAACTAAAGCAGTTTACAGGCCACAGTAGACTTGTACATATATTTAAACTCACACTGATAGTCACAGACTCGCAAAGCGCTTTGCAGGAACTATAAAAAACAAAAATCGATAAGCAGGCTAAGATAATGTACACTTTAAAAAAAAATAAAAAAAGACGCACCGCGAAGGAATTATCCGAATACGACGGAAATCGGTAGGTGCGATACACATGTACAGACAAAAAAAAGATCACAATTTCAGAAAAATTGGATGGTTTATTCAAGAGAAGGGGATTCACGAATTGAGCAAGTCAATGACGCGCTGATCCATCTCTGGCTCTTATGCAAGCAGCTATTCGGCTTGGCACTGATTGTTAGAATTCTTGGATGCCCTCCCGAGGAATAGCGTGCCGAATTCTGTCCAACTGGCACGTTACATCGTCAAAATCCCGAGCTGGTTGCAGGGACTCGCCCATAATGCTCCAAACGTTCTCAGTTGGTCAGATGTCCGGCGACTTTGCTGTCCGAGGTAGGGTTTGAAAAGCAAGAAGACAAGCAGCAGAAACTTCCGCCGTGTGTGGGCGGGCAATATCCTGCTCAGCATGGCTGGTCACGAAGGTCAACCAGATATGGTGTAGACGCACCGCTGTACTGTAAGGTCGCCGCAGATGACAACCATAGGGGTCTTCCTATGAAATGAAACGGCATGCCAGACAATTAGTCGTGGTCGTTGGGCGACCACGGTCCGAGGCATCTACAGACACCTCGTCGGCCGGCCGCGGTGGCCGAGCGGTTCTAGGCGCTACGGTCGCAGGTTCGAATCCTGCCTCGGGCATGGATGTGTGTGATGTCCTTAGGTTAGTTAGGTTTAAGTAGTTCTAAGATCTAGGGGACTGATGACCACAGATGTTAAGTCCCATAGCGCTCAGAGCCATTTGAACACCTCGTCGCCGGTCATCGGGGCCCAGTTCGAAGCGGGTCTCATCACTGAAGACAGTGGGATTCCAAGTGAAACACGTGTCTGGAGACACGTCGGACAGCGGTTGGACGCCACCCTGACTGTCGCCCGCCACACGGCCGATAACCGCGAGCCACGCTCTGGGATGCAACTTCATCTCATAGCAGGACCAATTGAGTTGTCATCTGCGGCACAGTGGTACGTCGGCGACATTCTACAGCCAGTTCTGTTTCCCTTAATGGGGACCCATCCTTGGCTTCCATTTCGGTAAGATGATTCCCAACTGCACATGGCGAGAGTTTCTACTGCTTGTCTTCTTGCTTGTCAAATCAAACCTTGACCAGAAAGGTCGTCGGTTCTCTCCCATTTTGAGAAAGTTTTGAGAATTTTGGGCAGGTCACTCCAAGGCGCTCGGGATTTTAACGATGTGATGCGCTAATTGGACAAAATCTGGCATGGCGTCCCTCAGAAGGACATCGAACAACTGTATCAAACAACGTCAAGCCGAAGAGCTGCTTGCATAAGGGTTAGAGGAAGACCAACGTGTTATTGAATGCTCAATGTGCGGATCTCTTTCTCTTGATCAAATCAACCAATTTTTCTGAAATTGTAATGATTTGTTTGTCTGTTGATCATGTGTACTAATTTCGGTCCCATTCGGATGATTCCTTCGTGGTGCGTCGGTGTTTTCGTTTTTTTCCTCCTTGGAGTATATTTTGTATATATTGGCGACCATCACAGAGGCCAGGGAAAATGACGTAGACGTCAATTTGTTACGGATAAAAGGAGCGCACGAAATTCTGCCTGGCGAAAGAATCGGCCACCTAGCGCAGTTGTGTCTAAAAGTGATCGCTCATAGTTGTTTGAAACCTACGATCAAGAACACTGCTTATCGTGACTGGAACCGAGAGAGGTGAGGTTCTCAGCAGTATAAGGGCAGACGACTAGCGGCCGTAAGACAGATCATCTCTTCCCAATCGTCGTTCGAATATTTGAAGCTAAGCAAACGTCATTCCTACGAAGCTAGGACATTCACATCGTATAAAAATTTTAGTTCAGAGCATTGTGATGAGGACGAAACTGACGTAGCAGACCTTATATTGTATGTTAACCCGAGACCTAGAAACGACGGAGAGGCTCCGTCCCCGCCGCAGCCGCAGCGGTCCGCAACCCCACGACGACTACCGCAGTCCACTTCACTTCTCCGCTGCCCCACACCGAACCCAGGGTTATTGTGCGGTTCGGCGCCCAGTGGACCCCCCAAGGGACGTCTCTCATCAGACGAGTGTAACCCCTACGTTTGCGTGGTAGAGCAATGGTGGTGTAGGCGTACGCGGAGAACCTGTTTGCGCAGCAATCGCCGACATAGTGTAACTGAGGCGGAATAAGGGGAACCAGCCCGCATTCCCCAAGGCAGATGGAAAACCGCCTAAAAACCATCCACAGACGACGCCGGTTCACCGGACCTCGACACAAATCCGCCGGGCGGGTTCGTGCCGGGGACCAGGCGATCCTTCCCGCCCGGAAAGCCGTGCGTGCGTTACACCGCTCGGCCAACCGGGCGGGCCGCCCTTTTACGTTTACTCGAAGTTTTAACTCTGTACAGTACGACGGTACGGCCAATACTGCCTAAAGCCAAAGAAAAAAAATAAAGATAAAAAAGTTGCCACCACAGTAGCCACTGTTGCGGCTTCCGCTGAGGCAACAGCTGGGTGCGCCCACAACGCTCGACCCAGCGGTCCTCTCAGACGAGTCAGGGAGCCAAGTAGAGCATCGTGATGGACGCTCCTGGGACAACGGACACTGCTACATCGCAACTGCCGTCGTCATCGTCGTCAGTAGGGGGCAGGCAGAGCTAGGTAGTCCGACGAAGCAGCCTCTGTGCCCGCGCGCCGTGCGGAATGGGCTGCAGGAAAAACGTCGGATAATACTAGTGGTAGGAGTATTATCCGCTAGCACAACTGCCGAAAACGCTGAGCACGTCCTGTAAGGAACTCTGCCTTAGTGGCTGCTGGTCGGCTGCGCATCGCGGTACGTCACCACACCGGTGTGTGCATCCACTCCACTACGACCCACACAGGCGCGTCCAACTGTCTGTGACAGGTGAGGGCACTGGAGATATCTGCGACCTTCCTTACCTTGCCAGCTGGCACACGCAGCGTTACCTGGGCATTTATTCCGTCCACTGCCTTGCGCCGCAGTAGTAACACCAGTCACCGTGAGGTCAGCTGTCGCGCTGGGCTAGCAGTTGGATGGGTGGACCATCCGGTCTGCCGAGCGCTGTTGGCGAGCGGGGTGCACTCAGCCCTTGTGAGGCAGACTGAGGAGCTACTTGTTTGAGAAGTTGCGGCTCCGGTCTCGTAAACTGACACACGGCCGGGAGAGCGGCGTGCTGACCACACGCCCCTCCACAGCCGCATCCAGTGACGCCTTGGGGCTGAGGATGACACGGCGGCGACACTCCGTACTTTCGATTCGCATGTTATTTTTCCCTGTACAACTGTCCTGAAACGATTGCACAGGACCTACTGCTTACAAATAACAGTCTTCGTGGCCTGTTCGGGCGGAGTTTCGCTTCAGTCTTCTATCATTAGTCCATCGCCTGTCCACTCTCCCTGCCTTTGCCCATAACTACCCCCCCCCCTCCCTCTCTGTGTCCGTCTCCCCCTCCCCCCTCCCCTGCCTGTCCATCTTTTCTCCCCCTTCTCTGTCCACCACTCCGTGGTCGGCCTCACCCTCACTCCAATGACAGATTCGTGGTCTTTACCACCACAGTATTTCTCTCCAGCTAGTAAGTAATATGTGTGACAAGCCTGGTTGAAATCGATCCGTTGCCGTAGCAGGAGATGTTGAACATAAGCACATATTGCACTCATACATGTCCGATTCGCAGCCGTGTGGGCTGATCTCAGGTCCCGCAACACGTTGACAAAATTAATGTCTCACTGCAGACCTCATTGTCGCGACCTGCTTGACACAATGAACTGTACAAATAAGATACAAACTGATCTTCAGACCTTTAAAAGTATTCCAAATACACTAAACACAAGAATTAAATACCAGCAGGTCTTCTTCGAAAATTTTTGTGTCACCCCTTGTTGTCCTGATTCCCCCTCCTACCCCTAGTGGTAGTGCGAAACCTCCCTGTTCTTTTATACGCGGCCTGGTTACGCAAAGCCACATCACTTGTATTTCATTTCTGAGCCACGACCTAGAGTTAAGAAGAAAATTAAGACAACAGCCTTAAGTAACTCAATATGGTAACACAAGCGGTGAAAGCAGCGCACGGCAGCAAAGTTGTCTGGACGCACGAATGTCGTGGGTTCCATATTGAATAGGCGTCTGGAGTGACGTCTCAAGTCAATGACGGGAGCACATCGTGATACAAGTAATATGTTTACAACCAAAGTAAATATTCTATGCGAATCGTGGGTCTTTGTGATTGATTCCATATGTATGGGAAACTGGGTGAGGTGGCAGAAATGAAAGAAGAAATAAGGAAAACCACGTGTGATCTACAGGTTTAGATGGTGTTACAGCACTCCTCTTGTGGAGCTTAGTTCGCACTTTGGTGCATCGTTGAGACTCATTGCCACGATTCTTTTTCGTAGACTTTTTATTGCACACTTGTTCGCCGTACCACGCAAACAATTTTGTCCACGTCTAGGTCCGAGTCGACGACGCCAGAAAGCTCAAAGTTGAGTCCTCTCCTGCGGAGGTGAAAGATCGTAAGGTAGGTAAACGAAGGGAAGTTGCTGAAGTAACTTCTCAAAAAAATGTTTTACGTATAGAATAAAAAAACACGGCATGCTTTCGATCCGCATGTTTGTTTCTTATACAACTTTTCTCAAGCGATTGCAGAGAAACTATTGCTTAAAAATAATTGATTATTTCAAATTGTTCGTCTTACATCGTAGCCATATAACGAGCTAATAATCTTTTCGTTAATGGTCGTATTTATTACGACACTTCAGAGTTTTTTAACTGACTGCCTGTTGTTCGAAAAATTGCACTGAATTAAGAGTGGGAATTGCGACTGCTAATCTGAGGGAAGTCGAGTTGTCGTCATATTTCGAAATGTGTAATTTCACATAATTATAATAGAGGTGTATCCTACGTTAAAAGGCAGAGTGAAAAGAAGTGAGCCAACCACGATTCGATCCCAGAGCCCTTCGCTTTCTAACCACAGATTTTACCGTTTTTTTTTAAATTTTTTTCTCTGCCCATTATATATATGTGTGCCAGTGGATAGAGGATGGAGGAAAAAATTAGAAAAAGCGGTGTGTGTGTGTGTGTGTGTGTGTGTGTGTGTGTCTGGTTGGTACACTTTCGTGGTCGCTGGTGGTGCTGGCGATTCGCCAGTGTACGTATACATTCTACATACTGGAGCAGCCAGCCGTTGCCCTGCCTTCAGGACTTCTTTGCCAACATGGTCACCGTTATGTTTTACCGTAGGCCACTGGCCGAGGTCGGCTACGGGTGCCAGAGGCTTGATACGTTGCACAAACGAATAAAAAACATTCGGACGAGAGACGACTCGACTTATAGTACTGGCTGATGGGTAGTGGAAATGCAACAGTATATATGAAAACCTCGTAGTGTGCGAATTTTTCTTTTGCCCTATTCCAGCCCTACACCAGAGACTCGATAATAATGTTCTTACTCCGCTTTTAATAAGGGAGATTCCTCACTACGGCGGAGAAGAACCACCACATTGTCGCACCAGAAAGGGTCATTCCTCCTAACTTCCGCGGGAGACGGAGAGGCGGCGCTTCCAGAGAGAGATGGGAAAAGCGAGTTGCGATGGGGCACACTCCGACGGGTTGCGATCGGCAGCGTCAGGTGGCTGTCAACAGGGATCTGCGCCTCGATGCCACGAAATATGTTGGGAAGAACTGCAAGAGCCTCAGCGGTAAAACCCTTTATCTCGGACACAGGGTCAAGCATATTGTTAAAATGTAGATAAGCGACGGCACAGCGAACAGGAGTGACTGCAGCAACTGAAATCACATCCCGCTCCTCCGCTATAGGAGCCAAAATCGAGCGACCGGCAAAGCAACTGTGATGCTCCCCAGTCTCGGTCGCCAGCAGAGGAGATAACCTTCCATTGACACCCTGCCCTGGAAACAGTTTTACGATCAATATTAAGAAAAGTGAGAGGAGGAAACGAACTGAAACGGCCATATTGTTTCGGTATTAACGCTATTTTACCCGTCTTAAAAGGCTGCAGGAGCAGCTCTGCCCTGCGTGACCTCGTTTAACATCGCCGTAAACGTCATACCCGAGAGTCGCCTCGCCAAAAGCGAACGTTAAACTCCGTAGGGAGACCATTCCAGTCGCGTAATTTACGGGAGGGAGAAGCAGTGATAAGAGGGAGAGCACCTCGTCTGCCTCCGAGGCGGTGACAGACGGCAGGCGTGATCGCCCCACGTGCGGCTCCACGAGAACCATCAGGAACACGTCTCACATTGTTGTCCACTGCAAACAGCTGCGCATAGCAAAGTTTTGAACAAGGCTGCTTGATTCAGTGACCGTTCATAAATTAAATTTGAAACAATTGAGCCCTCGGTCACAATTTTTTAGTCTTTTTTTACAAGGTTTCAACACTTCTAAGAGTGCCTTCATCAGAATTTACACATTTAAAGCGGCCTGTTATTCATTTTATACGTGAAATGTAAGTACTGTCCCTGTCTTGTATCGTTAGTCAGTACTTACACTTTTTTTATATAAAAATTTTTTTCTTCCCACAAATTTATAATTATGTTACAGACCACTTTAAATGTCTAAATTCTGATGAAGGCACTCTCAGAAGTGTTGAAACCTGGTAAATAAAGACTAAAACATTGTGACCGAGGGCTTAATTTTTTCAATTTTAGTTCCGCATAGTATTTTTGGAGAGCGCCAACAATATCACCTTGCTCAGTAACTGTGAGAGATGTAATGAAACAGCGGCGATGTTGCGACTGACGGCGAGTCGGGTGATACAGTGATGTCAATTTCCGTTCAACAAACGACAGAGGTTTCGATTTGACCTGTAGACCCTTCATCTGATACCACTTAAGCCGCAGCAGCTTTAATTTAATACGGCGAACGTCTCGGATCAGGAGACAGACGTTACCCGCTCCGTCATACAGCTCGCGCATAGGAGTGTAAAAAAATTCGTAAGTTTTCCTACAGTCCCTCGCTCCAGCAGCAGAGTGCGATATTAAGGAACGACGGAGCTTCGGCTTCGTTAAATCTGTCCACCGATGATCCAACAGCGAAGAACGACGCACAGCGGAGCGGGTGCAACGCTCCCACACGGCCCAAATCACGTCACCCAGTGCGCAAGCCATGAGTTGGGATTCAGTCAGCGTCCACTGCACCCCAAACAGCTTCGCAGGTTGCCGTTCGAAGTTTACAGTAGCCGCCACAGCACAGTGCTCAGAAACGTCAACCGAAAGAATCGTAGCACATAAACCATCAGATAAACAAAACCTGTCGATACGGCTTCAAGAGATGGAATATTTCAGCTCCCACACGTCACGCAAACACATCGCATCTACCAATTTACTTAGTTCACGACAGAAACTATAATGTGGGGACTGATCGCTAGGAGGTAAAGCACAATTAGAATCGCCACCTTACATGAGATACTGAGGACTAGCGCAAAAGATGGACGACGTTCTCTTTGTGAAACCCTCAACGCCCCACTCTATGACCCGAACCAGTCGGTGCTTATAAAACAACATGGGCTAGGTTAGAAATAGCACACCCTATGCCCCTAACAGAATTAAGTATTTCAATATCGGCAACGGGGATACGCTCATGTTGCACCTACGAGACTGGACAAGGAGACAGCATGTAGAATATTGGGTTAAGATCCAAAGGCAAAAACATGGCAAGGTATTGATGCCGAAGGCATGTTCTAAGACAAGTCTCTCAGTCCTGGGCTTGAACAGGAGAGAAATGAAACTCACGGTTGGACTATTGAGGGCCATGGGAATTTCAAAAAACTTCTACATACAATGGGGATAATAGAAGAAGACCCCAAATGCAGGATGTGTGGTATGGGCGCGACAGACACAGAATATTCGTATCAACCAGACCTGAAGAAATTGTGTCTAGCAACTCTGTTTCGGTGCGGGCAGCAGCGGGCTTGACCAATGCTGTTTTTGCCTCCCTGATCAAATCAAATCAAATCAACATTCCGCACATTCAGAAGCCACATTAAAAACAGTTTGAAATTCAAAGAGAGCAAATCTGGTGAATAACACGTCTTGTAGCCGGGCGAAGTGGCCGTGCGGTTCTAGGCGCTACAGTCTGGAGCCGAGCGACCGCTACAGTCGCAGGTTCGAATCCTGCCTCGGGCATTGATGTGTGTGATGTCCTTAGGTTAGTTATGTTTAATTAGTTCTAAGTTGTAGGCGACTGGCGATCTCAGAAGTTAAGTCGCATAGTGCTCAGAGCCATTGGAACCATTGAACTTGTTGTAAAACTTCAGGATCAACAAGGATTAAAAATAAACTGACGTAACGAAGCCAAATGTAAATATCATTCAGTTCTATTAACGTTTAATAAAGGTGTAAGCTCGAGTCATCAACCAGAATAAGCACAGGTGCATACGCCCAAGGAAACCTGCCTATTCCACCCCTCGACTGTCACAATCCGTCGACGAATCTGAGGGGAGGGAGGCTAGTGGCGCTCCCGCCGAACCGTTACGGTAACATTTCTTCTTTGCAACAGCACAGTCCGTCTGGGTTCGTTGCTTACGCCGGCCGTACGGCAAGTTACCCTCCGCCGCCGACGGTTTGGGAGGATTGTTCACCGCAGCCAAGTCAATCGTCGCCGGCCCTGAAGAGGCGGAAAATGTCTGCACAAGGAGAAGAAGCCCCAGTGAAAGCGACCGATGCAAGTCAACAAGACAGCCAGACGCCAGACCGAGCCGTCGTCGCAAGTAGCAGAAGGGCGATGCCGTGGCTCAACGCGTGGAACGGACGGAATAAGCGGCAAGGGAAAGAAGACATTAGCGGAAATCGAAGGGGTCACATCAGAACCCGTGTCTTCGGTCTTAACTGTGGAATATCACCCGCAGCGAAGTTGAAATCTGTCCGGTGGGCGTTATTAGCACAAGACTGCTCAGTACTATTGGGGACGAGGTCCGCTTTTCAAGAGCAGGCTGCAAAACAAAAACACTTGTCGGACACAGCACGTCCCAACCCGGCTACAGTGTGACGTGTAAATGAGACGGGATCTTCTGTTTCACCTGCATTTCTGCGGAACGAATTCCGATGAAGCGCTGAAGTCAGTGCTGGCTGGACCATAGTTCACGGCGAATGTTTTCAACCTCACCGTTCTGAAGCAAAACGTCCTTACGGTAAACATTATCTACGTCGGGAGGCAACTTGAACACACTAACATTCGTGTATTCAACATCACCATTTGCAAGGAGGACTGCACTATCTGAGTCGTCTCTGTGTCAGAAAGGAATCTGGGGACCGTGCTTAAGCAGTAATATTTCTACTGGCAAGGGATTCAAAAATGTAATAAATAAACACAAAGTTCGGTGTCAAAATACGCCGTATTTACCTAATCGCAGAAACACCTACCACCCAATGGTAGATTACCAGAGAACTGGGCTGCACATGACCGGTCGACTTCTCACTGTATCTTTACGAGTAATAGACCTGGGCTCCGTGGGAACAAAAGAAGCGTGCATACAAGGCCGCTAGCAACAGCACATCTAAACAAAGTTAACGACGAATTCGACATACCGAATACATTGACAAAGCTAAAACCTCGCCTAAGTAGCAAACTTGCAGTAATCGTGGCGCTCTTAGGGAGCGTCGCAAGAGGAACTGCGGACCACCACAGCAGCCACGTACGGATCACATCCCACTCGCTCCGTTTTCGAGATGGCGCTACTGCCCTGACTTGTGGCGGCTCTTCGCATCGTTTTCACAATTTACTTTTAATGCATTGTTAATTTCCACAGTTTGTACGAAATACTTATAGATTAAAGAGAAAAAGCTTCACCGTGAATCAGTGTGTATCTGATAGCCAAATACGGATCTAAATCCCTACAGCAGTTCATGAGATTAGCCTGCTTGTACAGAGGGATACAAGCAAGCGACTTACAGAAGAGATAAAGGCAAGTACCTAACAAATTTGGTTAAATTTGAAACTGTTCTCGTTGTTCTTAAATTTTGCTACAATGTCACCCTCATTTCTTTCCCACGCCTGTGGGGTGCTTTCTTGCAGACAGTAAGTACCGAGTATGCCAGCGATTCTCTAAAGGACTTAACTACACTGTATAAAACAGGTACAGATTTCTTAATACTTTTAATTGAGTTAATGTGTTAAATCCTCCACCGGAAAAAAATTAGTGCACCTGCAAAGACGACGTCTATTTTGATGCGATGGAGTCATACTTCACCTGGGGAACAACAGATGTACTACAGATGACGGTTTCGACGTCGTCCGCCAGCAGACGGCGAAGTGCCACAGCTAGCGGACCGCCACCTGTGTGCGCCCTTTGATACGGAATGCTGACAGCCAGGAATCTCAGCGAGGCAAACGGGCAACCGTGCCACGGAGGTGCGCTCGTGCTTGCTGCAGCCAACTGAGCGAGTATCGAAAGGGTGAATGTGTGGGCTTCCGAGTGTCAGGGCGGTCTTTTTGGAGAACTGCCGCGAAAGGCGGACGTGCAGCGCCAGTTTTGGAGCGATCCTGGTATCAGTGGTCGAGCGTACGTTTTCACACCTGGAGGTAAGGTTCAGGTTCAGGTTCAGGGGTCTCAGACCCCCATCACGATCATCGTATTGCGAGAGCAGCAGCGGCAGACCGCACAGCACAGATAAGGCGTGTCAACGCGAACTGTTAAGAACCGGTTATTAGCAGTGGGACTACAAATACGCACATCTCTGGCCCGCCACAGCATCTACCTGCACTGCAGGATCACCTGGAACACGGAATGGTGCGCCGTGGTCTTCCGCGACGAAAGCAGATCCTGCCTGCACGCAACTGATGGTCGTTTTACCGCACAGTGTAGACGTGGCGAGTGCTGCATCGTAGAGTGCATTCTTCCGAGACACACTGGCCCACCCCAGGCCTTATGGTCTGGGGTGAGCTAAGCTGCGACTCTCGTTCAGCGCCGATGTTCTCAGAGGGGACGCTAATCGGCGCTCGGTACGTGCAGAATGTTGTTACACCCATTCTTTTTCTGTCCTCGCTACAGGAAAGCGGTGTTGTTGCAACGGGATAACGCTCGGCCACACACTGCCCCTGAAACTCAATGTGCTCTGCAAGACGTGCAGCAACTTCCCTGGCCAGGACAATATCTGCACTTGTGTGCATTCGAGCACGTGTGGGATGTGATGGAACGAAAAGTGACGCATGCGACTTGTCAGGGAACAACTCTTACAGAACTACGTGAACAGGTCGACCAGGAGTGCTATAACGTAGTCCAGGACGGTGTTCGCCATCTGCACGATCGGTTGGATGCCTGAGTCAGTGCCTGCATTGCCGCCACGTACCAATACGGGTCTTTCATCACGGGTTGCTGCCCGGTACCTCAGAACCGCTTCTGCTGCACATCTGCATTCCGTGTCCCCCAAATGCACTGTTCCAACAATAAATCTACAATGAACTGGAAACCTGTAAAAGGATGTACTAATTTTTTCCGACATTGTATTTTACGAAAAATATTCCGAATATGGTTAATAATGAAGAACAATAAATTAGAACGTCATGCATGAGGCTGCGGTGTTTCACGCGTCTGAAAGTTTATGAGGTCATATCTCATGAACCACAATGGCGTGCAAAACGCCAGGATGAAAGTAAACGTTTGCACGATGAGTCACTGCCAAGTAACAAAGTTCGCTGCAACTTGGGCCATACACAGAGAAACTACTAAAGTACGGAACAGAGGTAAATGAAAGAAATACGCAACTACACCATCAGAAATGACACTTTTCTTCAAATACAATAATTATACAGAACTCACTGCGATTTACGATATTCCCGTCGAAAGGTGGAACAATGTTCTTAATAGGGTGTTTGCGATTACCGTGCACGGTAGCCTACGTTCTGCAGCGTGCTCCCCTGCTGGATACAAGGCTGCGGCAGGGCCTTCCAGTGTCCCACCAGCTGACAACTGCTGGCTCGTCATTGTCGTTGCATGTGCACGTGCTGCAGTAAGTTTTCCCAACGCATCCGACAAGTGCTCGATGGGATTTAAGTCGAAGGAATGAGCAGCCCAGTACAGTCGCCGACAATCTTCTCATTCCAATTAGCGCGCACTGTCATCCGTAACACCGACGTCAAGGGCGAATACAGCGTACGGGAAGGAGTACAGTCTCACAATAATATTGATCGGTGACTGCCCCGTGTTCAAAAATTTGGAGGCCAATATGCAAACGCAACTGTATGCCACCCCACACCGTAACACCTACACCACCAAAATGATCATATTCGACAAAGCTGCACGTCACCTCATATGGCGAGGTCGGAACATGTGACGCAACTAGGAACCTACACTCCTACTCCCTACACTCCACTCTCTACACACTATCAGTAACACAGCTCAAGTACTAGCCTGTCTCACCACAGAAAACAAAATCGCGCGGTTGGCAAAAGGTCGTTAAAATGTTGGGCATACAGTTTTCACTTTCTATCCTCAGAGGCACGAGCAGTGAACAGTGTCATCGTGTGGAACTGTAATAATAGCGGACCATGTCAACAATTACCTTTCTGTCTTGTCTCGCAAGGCAGCTTTCAGTCGGGCGAAAATTTCGAATAATTAAATCTTGTTGACACGATATCACTGCATATTCATTACTTTTTATACAGGGTGTTTCAAAAATGACCGGTATATTTGAAACGGCAATAAAAACTAAACGAGCAGCGATAGAAATACACCGTTTGTTGCAATATGCTTGTGACAACAGTACATTTTCAGGCGGACAAACTTTCGAAATTACAGTAGTTACAATTTTCAACAACAGAAGGCGCTGCATGTGATGTGAAAGATATAGAAGACAACGCAGTCTGTGGGTGCGCCATTCTGTACGTCGTCTTTCTGCTGTAAGCGTGTGCTGTTCACAACGTGCAAGTGTGCTGTAGACAACATGGTTTATTCCTTAGAACAGAGGATTTTTCTGGTGTTGGAATTCCACCGCCTAGAACACAGTGTTGTTGCAACAAGACGAAGTTTTCAACGGATGTTTAATGTAACCAAAGGACCGAAAAGCGATACAATAAAGGATCTGTTTGAAAAATTTCAACGGACTGGGAACGTGACGGATGAACGCGCTGGAAAGGTAGGGCGACCGCGTACGGCAACCACAGAGGGCAACGCGCAGCTAGTGCAGCAGGTGATCCAACAGCGGCCTCGGGTTTCCGTTCGCCGTGTTGCAGCTGCGGTCCAAATGACGCCAACGTCCACGTATCGTCTCATGCGCCAGAGTTTACACCTCTATCCATACAAAATTCAAACGCGGCAACCCCTCAGCGCCGCTACCATTGCTGCACGAGAGACATTCGCTAACGATATAGTGCACAGGATTGATGACGGCGATATGCATGTGGGCAGCATTTGGTTTACTGACGAAGCTTATTTTTACCTGGACGGCTTCGTCAATAAACAGAACTGGCGCATATGGGGAACCGAAAAGCCCCATGTTGCAGTCCCATCGTCCCTGCATCCTCAAAAAGTACTGGTCTGGGCCGCCATTTCTTCCAAAGGAATCATTGGCCCATTTTTCAGATCCGAAACGATTACTGCATCACGCTATCTGGACATTCTTCGTGAATTTGTGGCGGTACAAACTGCCTTAGACGACACTGCGAACACCTCGTGGTTTATGCAAGATGGTGCCCGGCCACATCGCACGGCCGACGTCTTTAATTTCCTGAATGAATATTTCGATGATCGTGTGATTGCTTTGGGCTATCCGAAACATACAGGAGGCGGCGTGGATTGGCCTCCCTATTCGCCAGACATGAACCCCTGTGACTTCTTTCTGTGGGGACACTTGAAAGACCAGGTGTACCGCCAGAATCCAAAAACAATTGAACAGCTGAAGCAGTACATCTCATCTGCATGTGAAGCCATTCCGCCAGACACGTTGTCAAAGATTTCGGGTAATTTCATTCAGAGACTACGCCATATTATTGTTACGCATGGTGGATATGTGGAAAATATCGTACTATAGAGTTTCCCAGACCGCAGCGCCATCTGTTGTTGAAAATTGTAACTACTGTAATTTCGAAAGTTTGTCTGCCTGAAAATGTACTGTTGTCCCAAGCATATTGCAACAAACGGTGTATTTCTATCGCTGCTCGTTTAGTTTTTATTGCCGTTTCAAATATACCGGTCATTTTTGAAACACCCTGTAGATAGCACCCACTTTCCTCAGAAAATGTGTCCCTAAGTTTATTCCAAATAAAATGCTTCAAATGGCTCTGAGCACTATCGGACTTAACATCTGTGGTCATCAGTCCCCTAGAACTTAGAACTACTTAAAGCAAACTAACCTAAGGACATCACACACATCCATGCCCGAGGCAGGATTCGAACCTGCTACCGTAGAAGTCACGCAGTTCCGGATTGAGCGCCTATAACCGCACGGCCACCGCGGCCGGCTGTTTATTCCATCTCGAATGAAGTGAGACATGTTCGTCCAACAGAAACTATTGTTGAACTGTCTAACAATAACTCTCAGCAATATGGATATGTAAATAATTAGGTGTGGGGACTGTTACCTTAGAGCGGATTTACATCGGGGACATACAAATTAGTTGCGTCTAGGCAGAGTTGCCTGAAACTGGGCTTATCTCGAGGACACAGAAGTTAATTCGGTTTGGGGGGTGTTACCTGAGAGTGGACTTATCTCACGGACTCAGAAATTAGTTGCATCTGTGGAGCGTTGCCTGAGAGTCGGGTTACCTCGGTAATACAGAAATTAGTTTGGTCTAGGTAAGGTTGTCTGAGATTGGTCTTACCTAAGGGAGACACAAATTTGTTGGGTCTGGATGAGTTACCTGAGAGTGGGCATACCTAGGGGACATGGAAATTATTTGGCTCTGGGGACAATCTGGGAGCTGGCTTACGCCAGGGACACAGAAGTCAGTTGGGTCAGGGTAGAGTCACCTGACAGGAGGGGACTACCGCTGGGACACACAAATTACTTGGGTCTGGGGAGAGTTGCATGTAGCAGCAGGGATACAGAATTTAGTTGGGTTTATGGAGATTTACCTGAGAGCGCACTTACATCAAATACGAAGAAATTAGTAGGGTCTGTGGAGAGTTACATGAGAGTGGGTTACTTTGGGACGACAGAAATTAGGTGGGTCTGGGGAGACTTACCTGAGAATGGGATTATCTTGGGGATACAGAAATTAGTTGCCTCTGGGGAGAGTTGCCTGCCTCGTGGACTCAGAAATTAGTTGGTTCTAGGTAGGTTTACCTGAAAGTGGGCTTACCTCGGGGACAAGGAAAGTAGTTAGCTCTCGGGACAGTTACCTGAGAGCTGGCTTACATCAACTACACAGAAATCAGCTGCATCCAGGTAGAGTTGGCTTACCTCAGGGACGGTGACCTCGTACGGTGTGTCGAGAAAGACGGGAGCGTTGTCGTTGACGTCAGACACTCTGACGATCACTGGGATGGTGCGCTTACGACCCGTGGCTCGCACCGTGCATGTCAGCTGCAACGTAACAAAGTGGCACAATATATTTTGTGAACTGTCAAGGGGATCTGAGTGTGTAAATGATAATATCGTTTTAGATAAATCTGAATATTACAGTGCGATGGGAAATATTGCAAACTGGTTCGAGCTGTACATCTCTGACAGGAAACAAAGGGTGTCAGAAGGAGAGAGATCCAGACTGATCTATCAGGCATTGTCCAACTGGGCACTAGTTACATGTGTTTTCCCACAACTACAAACTTAGGGTCATTACCTTTTGTTGTGTATATCAAATACATGTCATCAGTAACATTATTTAACTTCAATTTTCTGTTGTTTGCAGATGTTACAAACATTGCAATAAATACAAAATCAAATATCGTCTTAGAAAGACTCACTAACTAAACTTTAATGAACATTAATTAATGGTTCCTAGACAATTCTTTGTCACTAAGGTTTGACAGTATTTAACTTTGGTAATTATAGCTTGATAATAAATTCAATTTGAAAGACCATGCCAGAGAACTGCCGAAGTGCCTGGACAAATTTCTCTTTGCACTGCAAATACTGTCAGAAATTAATCACATAAAAATGAAAATTTTAGCAGACTTCTCTTACTTCCATTCCATATGAAATACGGGATCAGTTTGTGGGGAAACTAATTCAGCGAAGGTAAGCTTTTTTGTGACCTTCCAAAAATCCTGGAGAGACCTCTTTAAGTGTGTGGAGCTGCTAACTATTCCTTCCCAATATATTTATTCCTTAATGAAACTTGTAATTAAAAGTATATCCCCCATTCAAAGCAACAGCTCAGTTCATGGAATCAATACAAGAAATAATAATAATAATTTTCACAGAGATTTAGCGTCCAGAAAGGTGTCCATTAATCAGACATTTTCAACGACTCGCCAGCAGCCATAGAAATTTAATTACTTATAAAGTTCAGTTTATTAGCAGAACTGTCTGACGTGTATATATATGGTATTAATAATGATAAACAACGCAAGTAGTACACGGAGTATGAGTTCTGCACAAATTCGGTACAGTAAAGTGATCGATGTAAATAAGTGTTGTGAGATGATGTCTCTGTTTGATGGTGTGTGGTTACAATACCCTAAGAATGATTATTCCACCTCTGTTGAGTATTTACATATTTTGTGACAAATCTGTCATTACCTTTTAAACGAAAATGCATTCAAGATTTCTGGAATTGCTTCACATCCACGAGGATCACTTTACTTCTGGTCTGCAGGACAGACTGAGAACAGCACAATTCAATCCCTTTGGTATTTTTGACCAGCCTCTCCACTAATTTTTATTGTCTAGTAGGAAGCATTACAAGATTGTAAATACCTCCTTTATTTTCTTTTTTTTACAGTGTTTTATTTAGTTTGTTGTTTTATAGGAGAAAATTGTACAAGATGTACAACTTTGCTCCGGCCATTTGCCGATAGGTGGCGACAACGGTAAGTAGCGGTCGAAAGAAACAGATCGCAGACGTCAGGCAGTTAGCTTGCACCTCGGTCAACATAACCTCATTCAAACATTAGAGGATCTGTGACTGCATCATAAAGTTGTTCTTGATTGAAAATATCAGTTTACAGGCCTAATTCTCGTCATTTGCAGGAGGTGTTTCTGTTTTTTTGCAGTACGAGGAAAACAGCGGCTGAGAACGGCGCTATTAGCGAGAGAACGTGTCGCGAGTGGTTTCAACGCTTCAGGACTGGCGTAGTGGTGGAAGAGAGAATGTTTTCCAAGATGCAGAATTGGAGACATTGCTGAGTCAAGACACGCGTCAAACTCGAGAAGAATTGGCACGATTAATGGGAGTGACACGGCAAGCCATTTCAAAACGTCTCAAGGCTATGGGCATGATTCAGAAAGAAGGAACTTGGGTCCCGCGTGATCTGAAACTATGAGACGTTGAACGGCATTTGTGTGTTTGTGAACAGATGCTTCGGAGGCAAAAACGGAAGGGATTTCTGCATCGCATTGTAACCGGGGACGAAAAATGGGTTCATTACGATAAACCTAAACGCAAAAAGTCATTGGGATATTCGGGCCACGCTTCCACGTCGACGGCCAAACCAAATATTCACGGCTCCGAGATCATGCTCTGCCTTTGGTACGACCAGCTCGGCGTCGTGTACTATGAGGTGTTAAAAACCAAGTGAAACAATCACAGGTGCTCGTTATCGAACGCAATTAATGCGTTTGAGCAGAGCATTAAAAAACAAACGGCCGCAATACAGCGAGGGGCACGATAAAGTGATTTTGCATCGCGACAACGCTCGACCCCACGTTGCAAAAGTGGTCAAAACATACTTGGAAACGTTAAAATGGTGAGTCCTACCCCAACCGCCGTACTCTCCAGACATTGCTCCCTCTCACCTGTTTATATCAATGGCGCATGGCCTGGCTGACCAACACTTCTGATCTCATGAAGAAGTCACAAATTGGATCCATTCGTGGAACGCTTCAAAAGATGAACAATTTTTCCGACGCGGGATTCGTACACTGCCCGAAAGATGGGAGAAATTAGTGGCTAGTGATGGAAAATACTTTGAATGATACATGTGTAACCAATCTGTTTCATTAAAGCCTCAAATGTTGGGGAAAACGGCGGAAGCAAAGTTGTACACCTTATATGTACATAAATACTGTTATTTCATCTGTAATATTATACCGGTGTACATGTGTATATTCCTTTCGTATTTCGGGAAGCTTTGGCCCGGTAGCGAAAATAAGATCTGTGTAAAATTTTCGAGAACACTGTAATAGGCAGTTGACTTGCGGAGTAGTTCGGGCAGGACGGAGCAGTACAAGGGCGACTGAGTGTGGTACGTCGAACAATCGGTGAAATACGCAGTACGTTTTGTAGAGAGATAGTCACTTGTAGAAGGAGCAGTCTGAAATAAGTGGATGTGCAGCTTGGAACGTTTAAGTAGTTCAAGGTGAAACTCGAAAGTTTTTAGACGGATCACTTCCAAGTGTGGATTGGTTTAACTAATTTTTGTGGAAAAAGCGACACTTTTGGCAGTAGTGAAAGGAGGAGACTTCGGAGGAAATCAGAAGCACTGACTTTTAGACAGTAAACGTTGTTATCTGTGAGAAAAGACTAATTGAACGCGTAACATGTGATGCACTGCTGTGCCTCTATTTTGTTAGATTTTCAGAAGCACAATTTACTTTTGATACGGAAGTGCAGAAGACAGCAGGAAAAGAAAAGAAGAAATTACAAGTCAAATATTTAGAAGAACACTGTAGAAGACTCCAAGAAAACGAAAGAGGCATTGCACTTTCTATAATTAGCAGCAATCCTATTATGACACCACTCTTATAGTGTAGCTTATTCAAGCAGCAAACCGAACGATTATAAGTGACATTTTTTAAAGGCTGTAACGTAAACAGTAAATTTTATTCTAAACAACAATGACAGGATCAAGAAGTTGTATCTCCCAGAGGAACTCTTGGTGATTAAAATGCAGGAACTGTTCGAAGAGAAATTCCCAAATTTTGACATTTTATATGAAATGTATAGAATAGTATTCATCACCGAATTGAACGCAGCTGTTGGGTATCCAAGAAGTGACACATGCTCAACCTGCGATAAGTACACGACTGGGGTGACAGTGCTGAGTGCAGAGTTATCTGAAGATATAGGTGACGACAAGGCACAAGGAATCAAAGCTGAAACATTTTATTCCGGAGAGAAAAATGCTCGTTTAAGAAGCTGAAAGTCTAATGAAACAGAAGCAATCTATATACACTTCCAAACCAAATTATGCTTACGGAACATAAGTACTGATGATGTCTATTACAGAAGGCAGATTTCTGCATCCTTTCTCAATATTCATCAGTTTCCACACTTACACTTAAGATACTGGAAGAAAATGTGCTAATGAACCTAGTCCCTTTTAAATCACTTTCTGACAGACTTATTAAACAAGAAAGTGAAACATCTTGAAGTATTTTGAGATTCATATTCAGGCCAGAACAAGAACAATGCTGCTCTAAGATGTCTTAATTATTTTGTGAGTCACTGAAACTTTCGGAGACAGTGACAGTAACTTTCTCTATTAGAGGTCAATCTTTTATGGAGTGCGATAAGAATATAGGACTGATTAACACAAAAGCAGTAGCAGAAATTCCAATGGATTGATTGCAACTCAATGTAAACCTAAGCCTTTTGTCGTTGTCGTACTCAGTTAAGATATGATACGAAAATGGCAATCATTTCTGCAGAATAAATGTCCATTCATAACAAGGCCAAACAAAGAGGTAGTCCTCATTCAACGCAGAGAAACTTATAATGGAGCTTGGATTTCATCGGTGGTGACAGCTTCACAGAGACTTCGAGGCCGGCAGTCTGACGGATGCCTATCTCTTGCTTACACAGGTAAAATATAAAAACATAATAAAATATTATTTTAGAATCATTTTAATAATAATTTGTCTTTACAGATCCTCTAGACATATCGAGAGAAAAATATCAGGATTGAAGGTTCTGAAGTAGTAGTGTAGGCAAGAAGCTAGAGAGTTTTACATTAATCAGAGAAGCGGATGTTGGATTTGAGTGGTATTATATTTTACTCATATTACACCTTTGTCTTATTAAGTTAAAATAGCAAAGAAATATTGTTTAACAAGTATCTTTATTGTTTCAAACATTGTTGTTCTTCACACAATACTTGATACACAATGTTTAAGAAAAAGTGCAGTTTTTCTTGCATCATCTTCTGTTCTGCTATATGCAAGTTTTTGTGTTGTAACGCATGACATTACTCTAAATATTATATCAATAAAACTACAATTTATTTATTAATGTAAGATCTCATGTTAATTATAATGACTATAATATATACTTTGGAATGATTTTAGTATTCATTAATTTTATCCGTTAGTACCCATGAAATTTGATTTAAAACTTTTGTTCTCCTGGACATTTTTATAAAGTGGACAAAGCACGTTCATTTCCTGTGCCCCTCATATGGGATGGACATACTGTAATTACGGAAAGGACAAGTGAAATTGACCTCAAGAACACTGACAGTGGACATGTCGAATGCCAGGTAATTACCGAACAAATAGGAAGAAGTAATACAGTTCTTGAAAAATACTATAATACACGTCGCTTCTATACTGAAGCGCCAAAGAAACTGGTATAGACACCCATATTCAGATACAAAGATATGTAAATAGGCAGAAGACGACGCTGCGGTCGCCAACGCCTATGTGAGACAACTGTATGGTGCAGCTGGTAGATCGGTTACTGCTGCTACAATGGCAGGTTATCAAGATTTAAGTGATTTGAACGTGGTGCTGTAGTCGGCGCACGAGCGACGGGACACAGCATCTCCGAGACAGCGATTAAGTGTGGATTTTCCCATACGACCATTTCACGAGCTTATTGGGAATGTCAGGAATCCGGTAAAGCATCAAATGTCCGCCATCGCTGCGGCCGGAAAAAGATCCTACAAGAACGGGACCAACAACAACTGAAGAGAATTGTTCGACGTGACAGAAGTGCAACCTTCCGCAAATTGCTGCAGATTTCAAAGCTGGGCAATCAACAAGTGTCAGTGTGCGAACCATTCAACGAAACATCATCGATGTGGGCTTTCGGAGACGAAGGCCCACTCGTGTAAACTTGATGGTTCCACGACACAAAGCTATACATTAGACTGTTGATGACGGGAAGACATGTTGCCTGGTCGGACGAGTTTCGTTTCAAATTCTATCGAGCGCATGGACGTGCACAGGTATGGAGACAACCTCATGAATCCATGGACCCTGTTTGTCAGCAGGGGACTGTTTAAGCTCGTGCAGGCTCTGTAATGGTGTGGGGCGTGTGGAGTAATATCGGAACCCTGGGACGTCTAGATACCACACTGACAAGTCACATGTACGTAAGCATACTGTCTGATCACGTGCATCCGCTCATGTTCATTGTGCATTCTGACGGACTTGGGCAATTCCAGCAGGACAATGCGATACCCCACACGTCCAGAATTGCGACAGAGTGGCTCCACGAACACTCTACCGAGTTTCAACACTTCCGCTGGCCACCAAATTCCCCAGACATGAACATTATTGAGCATATGCAGGATGCCTTGCAACGAGCTGTTCAGAAGGAACCACCACCCCTCCGTACTCTTACGGGTTTGTTTATGGTACAGCTAATGGGCAACTACTGTCGTGACAATGCAATTAATAGTCAATAACTGTCAAATTACCAGAATTTATGGGCAAGATGTCAGCTCAGTAGGGGACTTGTGTTCGTGTTTACCGAGATGTCCGAATACTTTCAGTGTAAAGTGATAACTATCAATTTAATGATAGTAATTTACGAACCACCGAAAGGTGTCTTCCCCAGTGCTGCAATGTGCCCCTCCATCCCCACCACAACTGTGCTCCTATTGGCCATATCGCCACCACTTCTTAATGTCCCCCAAATGATCTGTCATTCTTAATCTGGACCTCAGTCAAGCAACAGCAGCAGCGCCGGCATCAGTGATATAATGTGGCATTCACGGTATTGGTTTAGTTCTCGTCACTTTTCGCCAGAGTATCGCAAACAGCGCTATTTTCTGCCCTCAATTCTTTCATGACTCGAACTCCCACGTATGAAACAGATTCAAACGTCTAGTTACTTTACAAACATATATTACATATATCTTACATATCTGACGTTAAAATGTAGGCGAAAAAAAGTTTAGAAAAGGTCTGACGTCATGTTTAAAGTTTGTTGTATGTCGCGAAGTACTCTATCAGACACCCCACGAGTATAGTCGAGTAATTTGCTCCCCATTTTAAGCAAAGCTAGCTTTTCACGCTTCTCAATGTTTATGCCCTCAGCTATGTGTCGTACAATCATGTAATCTTGCAGACACACTCAACTGGTACATGCAAATACTGTCTGGAAAATGTGTTGCGAATAGAAAAATGGTTCAAATGGCTCTGAGCACTATGGGACTTAACATCTGAGGCCCCCTAGAACTTAGAATTACGTAAACCTAACTAACCTAAGGACATCACGCACATCCATGCCCGAGGCAGGATTCGGACCTGCGACCGTAGCGGTCGCGCGGTTCCAGACTGTAGCGCCTAGAACCGCTCGGGCACCCCGGCCGGCGTTGCGAATAGAGTTATTAGTAAGGAAGTAATATATTAAAAACATCCCTGATGTGGCAGTTTTACTGTTTGAGTAGCGAAGATGAAGTAAACGATAAACTTTTCTCCTTTCATCATTTTGTGGGTGGTATCAGGGAGAAAAAGTTTCGTAAAGGTTTGACCTGTAAAATTTGTTGGAAATTGCTTAATGCACCATTCTAAAATAGTGGATGAATATTCTTAGTGAAACTTACTGGCAGATTAAAACTCTGTCTCGGACCGAGACTCGAATTCGGGACCTTTGTCTTTCGGGGGCAAATGCTCTACCGACTGACCTACCCAAGCACTATTCTGGACGCCTCCTCACACCTTCACTTCTGCCAGAACCTCGTCTCCTACCTTCCAAACGTCACAGACGCTCCCCTGCGAACCTTGCAGAACGAAGGTAGGGGACGAGGTACTGGCGGAATTAAAGCCGTGAGGAGGGGTCCTTAATAGTGCTCGAGTAGGTCAGGCGGTAGAGCATTTGCCCCCGAAAGGCAAACATCCCGAGTTTGAGTCTCAATCCGGCATACAGTTTTAATCTGCCAGGAAGTTTCATATGAGCGCACACTCCGCTGTAGGGTGGAAATTTCATTCTGGAATATTCTTAACTTTTGCGCGCTGTGAGTAGTGGTGCCTCGTCATTTATACGAAGCTCCCAGCAATATGACTTGTCTTACTGTGTTAGACCTTTAACATAAGATTATATAAGGGTTGGCGAGAAATGCATGCTCGGACATACATGCAGTTACGTCGGAGCTAAATGATTTCGAACGTGCGCAAATTGTTGGTGCTCGTATGGTGCGTGCTTCTGCAGGCCAAGTGTTTGGTGCTTCACGAGGCACCATATCGAGGATATATACCGCGGAACAACTTCATCCGTTAAGTCACAATGTGGACTAAAGTGTGCGTTGACTGATCGTGGCGGACGATCGCTGAAGAGTATTGTGGCAAAAGGTAAGAACACGAGGTGTGCAGAAGTCATCGCAAAACAACACGAAGGGAGCTCCACAAGGTGGGAACTGCAGGGCCAACTTGAATTCCAAACCCACTCAGCAGTGATGGGAAAAAATGATCGTATGGCATTCCCGGCCGGGAGGCCCATCCGGGGAAGTTAGGCCGCCGAATACGATCTTGTTTCAGTCGGCGCCACATGGGGCAACTTGCGTGTGGGTGACGAGCACGAAATGATGATAAGCACAACACAACACCCAATCCACGAGCGGAGAAAATCTCCAACCCGGCCGGAATCGAACCCGTGCCCGCTGCATGGTAGGCAAGCACGTGACCACTCAGCTAAGCAGGTAGACAGCAGTCCCGTAAACGCGCGTAACAGTAAAACGTTGTGTCGAAGCCATAAATCCTGGACTGTGGAGCAATGGAAGAAAGTCATTTCGTCGAATGAGTCTTGATCCACACTGTTTCCAACTTCTGGCCGAGTCTACGTCCCAAGAATAGGACACGGTGGAGATTGAATGATCAAGAAATGAAATGAGATTAGGCCAGTGACGGCCAGCAAGTTTGGCCGCAGAGTTGCCGAGTAGAGACACCACGCTGCACAACTTGCGCGTCGATGATGACGAAATGAGGGTGAGGACAACGCAAAAGCCAGTCCCCCGAGTGCGGAAAATCTCCGACCCGCCGGGAATCGCACCCGTGTCCTCTGCTCACCACTCAGCTGACGGGTCGGTCTCGTGTGATGATTGGGCAGCCACATCATGCTCTTCCACGGGCCCCACGGGCACTCTGCAGAGTCGCATTACTGCCAGGGGCTGTGTCTGCATTTTGGTTGATCGGGACACCCTCCTCTAGCATTGCTTTTCCTCAACAGAAGTAGGCGATACCAAATAATATATACGAATTTTTAAACAGGTTAATATTATCTCAACTGTTTTTGTAAAGGAATTGCATATGATTTTGTGCGCCATGTACCATATTTCACGCTAAAATGTATAAAAAGAAATTACTTTAATTTCGTTGTTACAATCGATAAGTAAAGTTAAAGTTACTTTTTTTTTTAGAAATATTTGAAATTACAAAATATCTGGCACACGTAAAATTCCTATTAATAATTGCGCAGGGTGACGATAATTATTACGTTTACGTCTGGATTCATTTATAAAATAATGATATAAATTGGTGAAGATTCATTTCTCAACAAATCTGTAATCCCTTTGAAATATTGTTAGTACCGCAGAATGGATTAGTAGTGGGCATTTCTGTGATGCGACCGGCCGCGTTTTTATTTCTGGCAATGACAATGTAGTTTTCGGTTTTGAAGTGGAAATTGTAAGAGTGTGATATAGAAAAATGTGAGAGAATAAAATTAACTATTCAGGCAGTTCTTCAGAAGTTATTACGTCAATTGGAACCATAAGAACCTATTATACCAAAAATTTCAGCTTCAAGAATCAACCCCTTGACGTGAAGAACTGGGACCAACTGCAAAAAAGGAAGATAAGTAAAAAGGCTTATTGTAAAAGCTACTCCTCTCGAAGCTTGTTAAAAGAGTCTATTATGAAGTCAGTAAAATGTAAATGTCGTGTGATTAGGGCCTCCCGTCGGGTAGGCCGCTCGACGGGTGCAAGTC
Organism: Schistocerca nitens; assembly: GCF_023898315.1. Taxonomy (NCBI): domain Eukaryota; kingdom Metazoa; phylum Arthropoda; class Insecta; order Orthoptera; family Acrididae; genus Schistocerca; species Schistocerca nitens. The sequence goes on along the minus strand of NC_064620.1, from coordinate 630,679,694 downwards.
TTTCGATTTGACGCCACTTCGGCGACTTGCGCGTCGATGGGGAATGATGATGATTAGGACAACACAACACCCAGTCCCTGAGCAGAGAACCCGCGCCCTTAGGATTGACATTCTGTCGCGCTGACCCCTTTTTTTTTTCCCCGTAGCGGTCGCGCTGTTCCAGACCGTCGCGCCTAGCACCGCTTTTTTTTTAAGTGCTCATCAACTTTTTTTTATTTTTTTTGTTGTAATTGTAAATTTTTCTCTACCAATTTTTTTTATATGGAAAAGGCGTCGTTCAGTTACAACAAACAAAAGTAGAATGTACATCCGTAGCAACAAACAGAAACAAGAGTTCCTTCTAAACTATGAAATAGAATTCAAAACTAATAGTATGATGATAGATAATAAAGAAAGAAAAACGTAACCAAATTTTGCACGCCATTCCATGTGCATGGCTCATCTGCGTACAGATTCCATGTTCCAAATTGATAAAACATTTCGCAGCGTGTGGAGCTCCATGACGGCGGTCATCCTCTGCCCGGTACTCCCCAGCTGTGAGGGGGGGGGGGGGGGGTTGTCGAAGACACTGCGCAAATAGTTCGCAAATAGCTGTCGGTATCGGGGTGTACACTCAAGTGTGCCATCATGACTGTCCTGGAGAAATTGCCAGTAATCAAGTACCATTTTCTCATCATCTCGAAAGAGGTAGTATATGGACATGCCTTTAAACCATGTGAGAGCGTGAGCCTTCGCAGGTGGGAAATAAGTATCCTCTCGATAAAGGAGGAGCCGTGGCTCAATTGTGCGAGGCGCGATACGTAGGTAGCAGGCGAGGATCTTCTGCACTAGCAGCCGTACCTCTAACGCCGATCCACATGTTAAACGGTGTTCTTCAGTATCCACGAGGTGGCAACGTGGGCACAGGGGGGAATCCGTCATCCCAATAGCGTGCAGCCTTTGTCGTGTTACAACCTTCCCGTTCACCACCTGGTACCACGCGGCTCGTACCCGCGTGGGGAGGAACGGCTTCTGGACCGCTCTCCACACTGCAGGCCATAGGGTCGTAGGGCTCTTCCTCTCAATCACATTGCGAGGGATGGAACTTAGCAGCAGCCTGTAAACGTCTCTCGCCTCGGGAGTGCGAGTGTTGGGGCGGTCTGGGTGCACGTAACTATCCTCAAGAATAAATGCCGAGAGGTGCGAGAGTGAGGGTGTAATGTGCGCAATCGTGACAGGTGGCAGAAGAGACGCCGGCAGCAATTCCTCTAACAGATGTCCCGTAAGGGAAGCATCTTCGTGGGTCCACAATTTCATCATTGTGCAGGAGTATAACGCTGTAGCTCTCGCTCGCACATTTATAAGTCCCAGTCCGCCATCACGCGGGGGGAGGGTGAGTGTTTCGTAGCGGACTTTGAATAGGTGTCCGGCGATAAGGTAATATCCAAACGCTGCTTGCAGTCTGTGTGCCATCGCTGTCGATATCGGTAGGACCTGAGCCATGTGGATCATCTTAGTCGCCACGTGAAGGTTGAGGTATTCCACATGCTGTAGGAGGTCCATCTGTCGAAGTAGGTTCCGGCGAACTTCTGTGCGTATTGCCTGTAGTAATCGTGCATAGTTCATGGTAGCCGTGCGGCGCACATCCTGTGTAAATGTTATGCGCAAGAACCGGATGTTGTTGACTAGTGGGAGTGGGGCTAAAGCGTCCTCCTGTAGACCTCTCCCAATGGGCATCGCTGCCAACTTGGCCACATTCATGAGGCTGCCCGCTGCCAATCCATAGCGATTGATCCATTGTATCACCGAGCATACCTCGTCACCAGATCGGACAAGTAACAGAAGGTCATCAGCATATATCCTGCAGTGAAATGTGTGTTCCCTCAATGACATGCCCGAGAGCCTGTTTTTCAACCCTCCGACAAGTGGTTCGAGTGCGATCGCGTAAAGGATCGTGGAGAGTGGGCATCCTTGGCGAACTGACCGTCGGATCGGAAAGGGACCCGCAATCGGTCCATTCACCAGTACACGGGATGCAGCTCCACGGAAAAGGCGCTGAAAGATGTCGAGAAAGTCAGGCGGGAAGCCCATGCGGGCCATAACGGACAGAAGGAACTTGTGGTGAACTCTGTCGAAGGCGTGGTTGAAATCAGTGGAGATCAGAGCAGCTCGAAGGCGACAGGATGTGGCGATGGCTATTAAATCCCTGCATTCGCTGGTTGCCGTTCCCATGTTGGTCACTCCGCCCTGTGTCGTTTGCTCCACGGAGAGGAGTAGGGGCAGAACCTTCTTTATGCGGCTGGCGAGTAGTCGGGCGAACATTTTATAGTCCGCGTTGAGCATTGTAATTGGCCTGTAGTCCTCGACCGTCCGACCTCTGGAAGGCTTGTGTATCGGTATGAGGAGACCTTCCACGAATCCAGGTGGCACGTGGGAACGGGGGGTCATCAGTTCTTGGTACATGGTGATCCAACCACTCAGCTGCCGGGGGCGGACACGAAGTCAGTGAGAATCAACAAATGAGGGAGGTGTAGATTGCAGGGTTCATCCCACGGTACAACGTTTGTTCCCCAATGGTGAAGCTGTGTTCCAAGACAACAGCGCCCGTGTTACACATCTCTCATCGTCCAGATCACGAAGATCAATTGCCGCACCTGCCCCGGACACCACAGTCCCCAGATCTCAGTAGTATTGTGCTTTTGTGTTCTACTTTGGAGAGAAGTGTGCGTGATCAGCATCCACCTCTGTCACTGTTACTCAATTGTCACCATTTTACAGGAAGAATGGTATACTACTCTCCTGAAAAGCATACACGACCTGTGTCTATGCATTTCGAGACGACTGGGAACTGTTTTGAATGGCAACAGGGTTCCTACACCGTATTAGACACGATAATGTTTTGTGTATTTGGTGTTTCCACATTTTTTGTCCAAACCTCAGAGTTCTAAGTAGATTATGACAGCATTTAAGGTTTTTAAGTCGGTCATAGGAAACACTAATAGATATTAATTTTGCTGCCCTCCAGGCCAGTACGTGCCACGAGCCACACTCGGCGGCTGGCAGTGTACGCCGGCCGACGGACCCACCTGGAAGACGATGTGCGACAGGTTGTCGCGGTCCCTGTCGAGCGGCCGCAGCAGCTGCAGCCTCTTGCCGTTCAGGATGAAGACGGGCTCCAGCCGCGGGAACACCAGCTCGAGCGCCACGTCGGAGAACGGGTCCCCCACCACGGGCAGCTCGGCCGGCGTCGTCTGCTGGCTCATCTCTGCGAACACACCACGCCGCACACTCGCCGTCAGCAGAGAGCCGCACACTTCCTTCAAATCGACATCTTTAACAAGCAGAGCTTCGCAAGTAGGCTACTCTTTCATTTTCATCCGTCATCCAAAAAACAGGTGGTTTTCATTCGTCGTACACATTTTAATAAGTCTTTATTCTACATCTAGATCTACACATTTGAACATTTTTCGGCTACTCCACTGCCAGTTTGGAATTGTTCTCGGTAACATTTAGGTTTCATTGCTTTGCTTCGGATTCATATCCTTCCTAGTTACTTTAAGCTCCTCTTGTGACCTTTCAACGTTTATTTTTTCCCATGAATCTTTTTTTCCTTCTTAGCAAATTGTGATCGTTCATTTTAGATTTAACGTTACTTTTACATTATTTCAGCAAACCGCTCTATGTCACTTTGTGGTATGTTTTTTTTGCGTTCCTTTCTTAATACTTTAATTGCCCTTGATTACTTCAATGTTGCTGTTAGCTCGTATCTCAAGCTGGAAAAAAAAAAACCACGTGTATCGTCCCGCTTAAACATATCTCACGCATCAACAATGGACGGTGGTAGCTGTAGATAGGAGGGGGGAGGGGGGTTAAGGACTGAACAATAGATTTGACAATTAATAGCACGTATCTTTTGGGTAATACACCGACGTTATCATTAATACACTAGCATGCAGCTTCTCTGAATTCTGATAATCCTTTCTACCACTAATTACAGAAACACGATATTGTTGTCAATGGGTGAGGCAATATTGTCCGCCGACAATCAGTATCTTCCACGAGGAAACGAAACGCACGTACTTGCTGTATGCTGAAATCGCTTACTTCTTTAGTAAAAAGGCGTTAGTACTTTAGTTAAAACTAAAGAAGTAAATAGAAATTGAGTTCTCCAACAGTCAGTAAAACAGTGTATCACTACGAAAGTAATTTACTAAAGTCGTCCAGGCTAAAGAAGTAAGAGTTACTGCAAGAGTAATTTATACTTGTTTGGCGCTCGCCACCCTTACATTTTAGGCAAAAAATCCGTTTCTCCTTTGCAACAGTCATGGCTGATACTATTCTCAACTCTGATAAGTTTGAGAAAAGGTAAAACTCTGCCTGCCCGTCCTTGTTCAAGTTCTGGGGAATCAGCCACCTCTGCTGGTACAGATGTCGTTACTTTGATTGCAAAATGGGTGAGCAGCAACTTTATCTTTCGAGCATGGAGAACGCGCTACAATGGGTTCTTATTTCCAATAAATCTGATTGCATTCAAGAAGCTAAATTACCAGTTCAAAAATAGTACTGCTGCTATGGCTGTGAAACTTTCTTACATATGCAACAAGCTTCAACATCGAATACCTGAATTGGTGATCTAGAATCATCTCCGAGATAAATCGGCGCACATTTTATTCAGTACTTGCATTTATTAAGCCTTCAGACAATTTAATAGGCCGTCTTCGTCCTTTGGCTGCCGCGTTTGAAGGTACTCAAGTACCAAACTAACTCGCAAATGCAAGTTTCGTAGCTGTCGCATTCGGATGGCGTTTATGCACGAAATGCAGACGACACTCTTCCTCAAGCATTACCTGCATTTTACAAACTGCCACATTCCAAAGAGATTTTGTTCACGTTGGAGTTACTTCATACACTACGGTTCATTGCTTCTCCTCGCTTCGCTTTTTCAAAACGTACTTCAGTCACTCGCTGCCATTCTCGAAAATGAGTCTGTTTCATTTTGCCACTTGCTCTTGTAGCTCATATTAGTTCATCAGAAATATATGACAGAAAAAAAACAATAAAAACTATAAAATAATAATTCTTGGAAAACTGTTGAGACTGGCTTCCCGAAAAGGGGTACACAAACAAGCAGCAAGCGATAATTTGGCTCTGGGTAAACGGCCTTGTCGCTGTGACGACACCGGTTCCCGTCAGACCATCGAAGTTAAGCGCTGTCGGGCTCGGTTAGCACCTGGATGGATGACCGACCGTCTGGGGCTGCCGAGCGCTGTTGGCAAGCGGGCTGCACTCAGCCCTTGTGAGGCCAATTGAGGAGCTGCTTGAATGAGAAATAGCGGCTCCGGTCACCAAAACCGATAAATGCCGGGAGAGCGGTATGTCCCATGTCCGCATCCAGTAACGCCTCTCGTCTGAGGATGACACGGCGGTCGGTCGGTACCGTTGGGCTTTCCGAGGCCGGTTCGGACAAAGTTAATAATATTGCTCTACAAAGCAAGTACTCTATTTTATATTTTATTTATTCCACAGAACGGATAAAAAAATCGATATATAATGAACTACCACCGAAAGTAGTTAAAAATCGCAATCTAGTCTAGTTGTTTTTCTTTGAAATAAATGGTTCGTCTAGTAATTTTACAAATACTGTACACAGAACCAGCTCAAAAAGCTGTCATACACCCCATGGAAGACCAATGTTCATAGTTCGCGGAACTTCCAACATACACCAGTTTACAGTCGAGAAATATCGTTTCACAAGTACGGGTCGACTGAATAAAACCGTAACAAGCAGAATAATAATCTTCTAAAAGCAATTTATTGTATTTTAATATCAGCACTTAAACACTTCGGAACTCAGTTGCGTGGCCCCTCCCGCCGGAGGTTGGAGTTCTCCCTCGGGCATGGGTGTGTGTGTGTTGTTCTTAGCATAAATTACTTTAAGTAGTCTAGGGACCGATGACCTAAGCAGTTTGATCGCTTAGGAATTCACACACTACTGCACTCCCCTGACTTAATTCCTCGTAAGTTCAACTCGATTTCCAAACTGAAGGAAACACTTCACGGCATTCGCTTCAGAACTGCTACAAATTCGTCGGGCAATAGACCGCGCCGCTCGAACTGTCAACACAACTGGCACTGCTAAGCGTATCCTACGACTTCCACAACGCTGGCAACAGGTTATACATAATGTTGGTGAGTACTTTGAAGATCAGTAAAACTTTGAAACACGTATATATTATACACTCCTGGAAATTGAAATAAGAACACCGTGAATTCATTGTCCCAGGAAGGGGAAACTTTATTGACACATTCCTGGGGTCAGATACATCACATGATCACACTGACAGAACCACAGGCACATAGACACAGGCAACAGAGCATGCACAATGTCGGCACTAGTACAGTGTATATCCACCTTTCGCAGCAATGCAGGCTGCTATTCTCCCATGGAGACGATCGTAGAGATGCTGGATGTAGTCCTGTGGAACGGCTTGCCATGCCATTTCCACCTGGCGCCTCAGTTGGACCAGCGTTCGTGCTGGACGTGCAGACCGCGTGAGACGACGCTTCATCCAGTCCCAAACATGCTCAATGGGGGACAGATCCGGAGATCTTGCTGGCCAGGGTAGTTGACTTACACCTTCTGGAGCACGTTGGGTGGCACGGGATACATGCGGACGTGCATTGTCCTGTTGGAACAGCACGTTCCCTTGCCGGTCTAGGAATGGTAGAACGATGGGTTCGATGACGGTTTGGATGTACCGTGCACTATTCAGTGTCCCCTCGACGATCACCAGTGGTGTACGGCCAGTGTAGGAGATCGCTCCCCACACCATGATGCCGGGTGTTGGCCCTGTGTGCCTCGGTCGTATGCAGTCCTGATTGTGGCGCTCACCTGCACGGCGCCAAACACGCATACGACCATCATTGGCACCAGGGCAGAAGCGACTCTCATCGCTGAAGACGACACGTCTCCATTCGTCCCTCCATTCACGCCTGTCGCGACACCACTGGAGGCGGGCTGCACGATGTTGGGGCGTGAGCGGAAGACGGCCTAACGGTGTGCGGGACCGTAGCCCAGCTTTATGGAGACGGTTGCGAATGGTCCTCGCCGATACCCCAGGAGCAACAGTGTCCCTAAGGAAGTGGCGGTGCGGTCCCCTACGGCACTGCGTAGGATCCTACGGTCTTGGCGTGCATCCGTGCGTCGCTGCGGTCCGGTCCCAGGTCGACGGGCACGTGCACCTTCCGCCGACCACTGGCGACAACATCGATGTACTGTGGAGACCTCACGCCCCACGTGTTGAGCAATTCGGCGGTACGTCCACCCGGCCTCCCGCATGCCCACTATACGCCCTCGCTCAAAGTCCGTCAACTGCACATACGGTTCACGTCCACGCTGTCGCGGCATGCTACCAGTGTTAAAGGCTGCAATGGAGCTCCGTATGCCACGGCAAACTGGCTGACACTGACGGCGGCGGTGCACAAATGCTGCGCAGCTAGCGCCATTCGACGGCCAACACCGCGGTTCCTGGTGTGTCCGCTGTGCCGTGCGTGTGATCATTGCTTGTACAGCCCTCTCGTAGTGTCCGGAGCAAGTATGGTGGGTCTGACACACCGGTGTCAATGTGTTCTTTTTTCCATTTCCAGGAGTGTATTTTGTACGAGCTGTACATAAGTAGTTGCCACTATTAAAGTTCCAACCCTCGTACTTGTCATTTATACTACATGTTAGCTCTCAGAAGTCACACATTAGCAACCAGTGACAATAATAACGTCCATATTAATGACTGCATGACCTTCAGAACAGAATACGTTGTCCTTAGAACAACAGATGCTCAAAGTGACCTCGCTGCTCGTCCAAACGTTGCACAACCCGCTGGATCATACCTCTCTGGACCCTTCGCAGCAAAGCTGCGTCCGCAGTGACAAGAGCAGCATGAACACGTGCTACCAATTATTTCACATTCCTCGACGGAGTAGAGCATGTGTGTTCCTTCAGGTGTCCCCACAGGAGCAAATGCAGGGGATTTAGGTCAGGTGAACGCGGCGGCCGCACAACTGGGCCTCCACATCCGAGCCACTTCCCTAGAAATGTTCTGTCCAAATACTGTGGCACATTAATTCCAGAGTATGGAGGTGCACCATCATGTTGGAACCATTTCCTCTGCCGAACATGCAGTGGAACATCTTCCAGCGCATCAGGCAGATAGCTTGAGAGGAATGCATGACACCTTCGTGCAGCCAACTGGTCAGGAAACATGCAGGGGCCCAAACACCTGCCGCCCAATATTCCAGGCCAGACATTGATAGCAAAGCGAACTTCATATCCACGGTCGACAGGCATGTGCGGGTTAACCTCACACCAATTGTGGGCATTGTGCATGTTGAAGACACCCTCACGATTGAATGCTGCTTCATCTGACCATATTACGGTGTTCACGAAGTCGTCGTTGGCTTCCTGTTGTTGTTGGAACCATTCAAAGAATTGCATCCGCTGATGACGAACTGCAGGATGCGCGTGTTGAATGAAAGCATAGTGATAGGGTGCAGCCATGCTCGTGCAGCACGTCGACAAAAGTGCGTTGCGAGACACGCAGCTGCCTCGCTGCCGCTGCGTGTACTTCGATGAGGTTCTTGGTGTATGACCTCCAGAAAGCCTCAGTATCTGGAGTATGGCTAGTCCGTGGACGACCACAGCCACGCGATGGTCGAAGGGGAGAACCTGACTTTCGAAGGTGCAGTTCCCGACGACGACGAAACACATTTTTATCTGGATGACGCGAAGAGAATATCTAGCAGCATATTCACGAGTGGCAACACCAACCGGGTTATCAGATGCACCAAGGACCAGAGGGATATGCACATATTCATTGTTTGTGCATGCCATACATCTGCCACACTGGTTCAGAGGTTTGCAATTAGAAAATTCGGTACATGTATGCATGTCCATTAGAGTCTGTCACGGGCGCGTTACTCCGTTCACAACTAGTCCCTGTCTGGTGGACTGCGCGTACAGTGTAAACACCCCGTCAGTCCTGTACGCTGTTCCACCTAACGCGCATTACCCCTCCGACAGATATTGTTCTGTATGATTCATTCCGGCAATGCTAATTGTGAAATGTTCGGTTTCGAATTACACTGTTTCCCTAACGGTAATAGACGTTATGTATCCACTACCCTAACCATACAATAATAATAACAATAACAATGCATTGAGATACGTACTGAACAGCAAGCAGTTACCAGACTCAGTGTTGAAATGTATAATTGGTGGGACCACGGTTATAGCACGTACAAATAGTTCCTGAATTTGGACATTATTCGCAAAGCACGTTGCTCGTCCTACTGGTAACGTAAGGCCCTAACGAAATATAATGGACCTGAAAGAGGCAAGAATAATATTTGGTACGAATCTATGGGACCATTGGAGGAGGGTACAAAGAAAACAAATTTCGCGTCTAGTACATGAGGTGGTGCGAATAAATTCACGCCCACGACGTGGAAAGGGCTTCTTTCAAAGCTGACCAGTCTTCCATTTCTACGATTGTACTATGTAAATGCAAATATTTTCTAGAGGACCCGCTACAATCTCTGTTGACGATTAAGTGACGATTAAGATGCCAGATGCCGTACCACCTGGCCTACATTTACCAAACAAACAACATATGCCTCAACCCAGGATCGAACCAACAACCTCCTGCAAGCTAACCCCAAACTTTATCCGCAGCACCTACTGTACAGCACGATTAATACGTGCTGACAAGGGAGTCGCCACATACATGTGGTTACAGTGTTGCCAGATTGGCACTGTTTAATGTCCTTTTTCTGCCGGATGTACTCGCCGAACGAAATTTTGTGAGAGACATTTTTTCATCGTTGGCATGTGAGGCCTGCGAAGCCCAAGTGCGCGAATTTCCCTTCACCATATATAGGGTGGTCAGAAAATGTGTGAAATGCTTGTAGGGATGTTACAGGGCAGGTTGTACTGAGACATAAATGTTAAGAAAGAATATCGATACGTTGCTCCGTTTCCGAGTTATTTAGCATAGAATTTAGCCAATCGGGGCGTCGCGCGCTCGCATTCAAGCGGCCTGCCAGGGGCCGTGTTGCCCAACGCGTGCTTTTATTTGTCTCGTTAGCTGAAACTTGAATTTACGCGCGCGACGATCTGATTGGCTAACTTCAATGCTAAATAACTCGAAAACAGCGCAACGTAACATTCATATCTCAGTACAAATATATATATCGTGGTTCACTGATTGTGACCGGGCCAAATATCTCACGAAATAAGCATCAAACGAAAATACTGCAAAGAAAGAAACTCGTCTAGCTTGAAGGGGGAAACCAGATGGCGCTATGGTTGGCCCGCTAGATGGCGCTGCCATAGGTCAAACGGATATCAACTGCGTTTTTTTAAAATAGGAACCCCCATTTTAATTACATATTCGTGTAGTACGTAAAGAAATATGAATGTTTTAGTTGGACCACTTTTTTCGCTTTGTGATAGATGGGCTGTAATAGTCACAAACGTATAAGTACGTGGTATCACGTAACATTCCGCCAGTGCGGAGGGTATTTGCTTCGTGATACGTTACCCGTGTTAAAATGGACCGTTTACCAATATCGCATGAAGTGCGACGGTTGTATGAGGAACGGTACCCAGCAAGACGCCACCAACACCCGCAAACGTTAACAGCAATTCACCGGCGACTTGGTGAAACAGGCTCATTGGCGCGATATCGTGGTGATGCTGGAAGACCTCGAACACGACGGGATGCTGCATTTGAAGAGGCTGTTCTCGAGCTCTCCAAGGAAGCACCTACGGCAAGCGGTTGGACACGACATGGTAGTCACTCATCGGTTACTCTGGCAGGTTTTGAGGGATGACGGCCAGCATCCATTTAGTTCCCACCCCGTGCAAGATCTATATGCTGTGGCGGACTATGAACACAACTTGGGTTTTGCCGGTGGTTTCTGCGACGTGTTGCACGAGATGCTGACTTCCTCGCCATTGTGAACTTAATCGTGTATTATTTGTACAATTACGTGCTTCGAGAGCACTATGTCAGCAATATTGGTTACTTGTTGATCGCCAACACCGCTGCAGCTCACCTTCCTGCTATAGTCATATCGTTTATAGAACTGGACTGCAGACAACAATTTACCATCACTCAATTATAGTAGGTTATACACACTGTATTCGAGATCCCAATCCGATAATGTGCCACCTACACTCGTTCGGTGTGATTCCGTCAGTTCTAGGAACAGTGGATCGCAAAACTCACGGGCTGCGAAGTGTCGGGCAATGCTACACTGTCCTAAATTAAAGCAACAAATGGAAATTTTGCAATGTTGCGTTTATTTTGCCACAAAACACTATAAACAGATGATAGTAAACTACACTGAAGAGCTAAGGAAACTGGTACACCTGCCTGATGTCGTGTAGGTCTCCCGTGAGCACGCAAAAGTGTCACAACACGACGTGGCATGGACTCGACTAATGTCTGAAGTAGTGCTGGAGGGAATTGACACGATGTATCCTGAAGGGCTGTCCATAAATCCGTAAGAGTACGGAGGGATGGAGACCTCTTCTGAACAGCATGTTGCAAAACATCGCAGATAAGCTCAATAATGTTCGTGTCTGGGGAGTTTGGTGACCAGCGGAAGTGTTTAAACTCAGAATAGTGTTCCTGGAGCGACGCTCTAGCAATTCTGGCCGTCGCATTATCCTTTTGGAATTGCTCAAGTCAGTCGGAATGCACAATGTACATGAACGGATGCAGGCCACCAGACACGATACTTACGTACGTGTCGCCTGTCATAGAGTCGTATCTAGACGTATCATGGGCCCAACATCACTCCAACTGCACACGCCCCACACGATTACAGAGCCTCCACCCGAATGAACAGTCCCCTGCTGACATGCAGGGTCCACGGTTTCATGAGGTTGTCTCCATATCCGTACACATCCATCCGCTCGATACAATTTGAAACGATACTCGTCCGACCAGGCAACATGTTTGCAGTCATCAACAGTCCAAATACGGTATTGACGGCCCCATGCGCGGTGTAAACCTTTGTGTCGTGCAGTCATCTTCGGTTCCAAAAGCCCATATCGATGACGTGTCGCTGAATGGTTCGCACGCTGACACTTGTTGTCGACCCAACACTGAAATCTGCAGCAATTTGCAGAAGGGTTGCACTTCTCTCACGTTGAACGATTCTCTTCAGTCGTTGTTGGTCCCGTTCTTGAAGGATGTTTTTCCAGCCGCAGCGATGTGGGAGATTTGATGTTTAAACAGATTTCTGATATTCACGGTACACTCGTGAAATGGTCGTCCGGGTAAATCCCCACTTCAACGCTATCTCGGAGATGCTGTGTCCCATCACTCGTGCGCCGACTATAACACCACGTTCAAACGCACTTAAATCTTGATAACCTGCCATTGTAGCAGCAGTAACCGATCTAGCAACTAGACTTGGATGCTCTGAGAGGACTGTGTAAGCAGTATCGGCTTGCTGATCACCGGCACCGCTCCAGCTCCAACTTCCTGCTAGTCAAATAGTTCACAGCACACGAGGACCGGATGACCGATGACAATTTACTATCACTCAATTATAGTAGGTTCTACTCATTGTACTGGAGCACCCAATACGATAATTCGTCTCCTACTCTCGTATGCTGTCACTCCGTCAGTTCTAAGAACATTGGATCGCACGCCTCTTGGGTTGTGATGGTCTGGAGAATACTACACTGGTGTCCAAAATTACAGCAACAAACCGAAGTTTTGCAAGATTACGTTTATTTTGTTACAAAACAGTATAAACTGATGATAGTAAACTAAAAACAATGTAAAAAATACAGAACATAAACCACTGCAATATGCATAATGGAAGTTTTCTCAGTTTTTCCCAACTTCAACGAATTTTTAACACGGCTGGTTAATGTGCTCTAATGTGCTCGGTGTGGGGATTGACCACCTCTGGCAGCAATATAGGCTTCACAACGATAGGGCATGCTGTGAATGATGTCACCAATCTCATGTTGAGGCAATAACGCCCATTATTCCCGCAGAGCTGGTGGATGGTGACACGGTGCATCCTCTATGGGATTCAAACTGGGAGAGCCTGCAGTTGACGCCATGTGTGCAATATCTTTCGTTTCCAAGAACACGTCAACCAACCCTGCTCTATGAGGCCGAGCATTATCGTCCATTAATACGAATTCTGGGCCCACAGCGCCTCGCAGTAACCCCACATGAGGTCCCAAGATCTCGTCACGAAACCTGACAACAGTTAAACCTTGCTGATTCGCGTGTACAATTTCATGGCGATGTGTTTGAGTGGTCAACACAATCCCTGCCCCATCAATTCTACGTATAGCAATTCATCGCAGAGAGCCCGGTAGGCGTCACCTCTGAGCCATACTTGACCGTTTGTGGCTGTGTACACACCGACTGTGGATGTGGGACTACACGGCAACACACCCCATTGGATAGGCGCCCTGCACCATCGTTGGTGTGATTGTCCGTCGACCAGAATGCTATCTTCCGTGCAGAACGCGATCCTACGGACATCCATTGACAATTTGTATGATTATATCGTGAATTAGACACAGGATGGGGAAATGCTTTAATTTTTGACACCAGTGTTGCGACTCAATAGTAGCGAGCGCTGGCAAGCAGTAGAACCACTCCGTGGCAATTGCCTCTATGTGGTGTCAATTGACGAACAACTTGAAAAACAGTCGCTGCATTGTTCCTGCCGTTTGCCTACTGGCCTACAAGTAATCTATTAACTATATTCTACCTGCACACAGCTATAATAAGCTACTTCGACTCCAACACAAATGTTGTATTAAAACACGCAATACCGTTGGCAGTATAGTCTATCCGTTAAGATTTGGTACTCTGTTACACACAAAGCATGGAACTTACCATGAAATTACCCTGTTACGGTATAATTTTTTTGTGGATTATGTTATCACAACATTAATTTACACACAACGCACATGGGATTCACAAACTACTCTACCTCACGAAACTATACTATAAATCTAAACTAACGGAACCAGCCTTGTTCAGTGGTTCTATAAAGTTTTTCCTGAGTGGAACGTACAGTTCGCTTGGAGGTGGCATCTCGCACATACAGCAACGCTTAGCGTTGTACTACACGATAAGGTAGTTAGGCTTGACTGTTTAACATGGGTGATCTCTAATTAGTTAGGCTTGACTGTTTAACACGGGTGATCTCTAATTATAGAGTTTGAGTTATATATGTCAAATCGCAAGTGGGCAGCATTATTGGTAACCACATGATAGAGTTTATAAAGTGACCATACACACGACTATATGCAATTTTTTACGCCCTTCTTGGCTAAACGCCATGTTATTACCCGTCTGGAGACCACTACAGAATGGATTGTGTGTTTGCTCCCTGTGCAAAACTGTTCAGGCATGTATACTCTGAATTGTACCTTTCTTTTCAACTACTCTCTTATGGAATATATTAGGTTGGTGCATATGTTCGAAGTGTTTTACCATAAGTTTAATAAACAAAACAGTTACACATAACAAGCACTTCCGTCATCAGTAACATATCCTCATTAAAATATTCTGCCACTGCTGAGACATCTTTTCGACACCACAGTTATAGGAATCACACGGTTTAGAGGCGAAGAACTTGTTGAGCCATGTTCGGAGCGCATTTTCATTCAGAAAGGCTAGTCCTTGAAAGTTCTTCGATATAGGGTGGAAAAAATGAACATCTGTGAGCACAAGATCAGGTGAATAAGACTGGTGCAGAATGGCTTCCCAACCCAAATCCTGTACAGTGTTCTTTGTCAGTCTAGCTGAATGCAGGAGGATGTTACCATGGAACAGCATCACTTCACGCAGGCATCTCAGTTAATGTCAGTACCGACGGTTACACCCAAGGAACCATTTCGTAGTCCACCACATCGTCGCTGTTGCATGAATGCATGTAGCTCTTTGTATGGAGAGTTGCCGCTATGTTTGGGCTCAACCATTCCTTTCTTTTCCTTCAAGATGCCATTTCTCGTCATCAGTAACAGTACGGAATACAGATAGTGAGTGTTGTTCATGTGCCAATTGATGACGAACAAGCAGACATAGACATATGAACACCTGCTGATGTTTGTGGTTTTGGCTTACAGCATGTGGTAGCCATACACCCGATTTTTGAACCTTTCTGTTTGCATGCGTCATACAAAGCTGGAGTGATCACAGTTAATCATATTTGCCATTTCTTGAGTACACTGGCGTAGATCGTTGTAGATTAATGTGTTCAGACCATCCTCATCAAATCCCGAAGGTCTTCCGGAATCTGGAGACACACTAATGACAAAACGATCCAACTTAAAACGAGAAAACCATTTTCTTGCCACGCTCTGTCCAACTGCATTATCCCCATACAAGGCGCAAATTTTTCTGGCCGCCTCTGCAGCTGTAACCCCTCTATCGAACTCAAGCAGAAGAATATGTCGGAAATGTCCTGATTTCTCCAGTTAGCACTCCATTTTCTAGCGTCCAAAGCTCCGTTCACAATCTCCAAATGACGAAATGAAAATATGTAAACACATATAAGAACAGTGTCGTTCAAAATGGCTCTGAACACTATGGGACTTAACACTAAGGTCTACATCTACATCTACATCTATACTCCGCAAGCCACCCATCGGTGTGTGGCGGAGGGCACTTTACGTGCCACTGTCATTACCTCCCTTTCCTGTTCCAGTCGCGTATGGTTCGCGGGAAGAACGACTGTCTGAAAGCCTCCGTGCGCGCTCTAATCTCTCTAATTTTACATTCGTGATCTCCACGGGATGTACAAGTAGGGGGAAGCAAAATATTCGATACCTCATCCAGAAACGCACCCTCTCGAAACCTGGCGAGCAAGCTACACCGCGATGCAGAGCGCCTCTCTTGCAGAGTCTGCCACTTGAGTTTATTAAACATCTCCGTAACGCTATCACGGAAGTATAGGTCGAACGAGTGTTTTGTAAGCCACCTCCTTTGTTGATGGACTACATTTTCTAAGCACTCTCCCAATGAATCTCAACCTGGTACCCGCCTTACCAACAATTAATTTTATATGATCATTCCACTTCAAATCGTTCCTCACGCATACTACCAGATATTTTACAGAAGTAACTGCTACCAGTGTTTATTCAGCTATCATATAATCATACAATAAAGGATCCTTCTTTCTGTGTATTCGCAGTACATTACATTTGTCTATGTTAAGGGACAGTTGCCACTCCCTGCACCAAGTGCCTATCCCCTGCAGATCTTCCTGCATTTCGCTACAATTCTCTACTGCTGCAACTTCTCTGTATACTAAAGCATCATCCGCGAAAAGCCGCATGGAACTTCCGACACTATCTACTAGGTCATTTGTATATATTGTGAAAAGCAATGGTCCCATAACACTCCCCTGTGGCACGCCAGAGGTTACTTTAACGTCTGTAGACGTCTCTCCATTGATAACAACACGCTGTGTTCTGTTTGCTAAAAACTCTTCAATCCAGCCACACAGCTGGTCTGATATTCCGTTGGCTCTTACTTTGTTTATCAGGCGACAGTGCGGAACTGTATCGAACGCCTTCCGGAAGTCAAGAAAAATAGCATCTACCTGGGAGCCTGTATCTAATATTTTCTGGGTCTCATGAACAAATAAAGCGAGTTGGGTCTCACACGATCGCTGTTTCCGGAATCCATGTTGATTCCCACATAGTAGATTCTGGGTTTCCAAAAACGACATGATACTCGAGCAAAAAACATGTTCTAAAATTCTACAACAGATCGACGTCAGAGATATAGGTCTATAGTTTTGCGCATCTGCTCGACGACCCTTCTTGAAGACTGGGACTACCTGTGCTCTTTTACAATCATTTGGAACCCTCCGTTCCTCTAGAGACTTGCGGTACACGGCTGTTAGAAGGGGGGCAAGTTCTTTCGCGTACTCTGTGTAGAATAGAATTGGTATCCCGTCAGGTCCAGTGGACTTTCCTCTGTTGAGTGATTCCAGTTGCTTTTCTATTCCTTAGACACTTATTTCGATGTCAGCCATTTTTTCGTTTGTGCGAGGATTTAGAGAAGGAACTGCAGTGCAGTCTTCCTCTGTGAAACAGCTTTGGAAAAAGGTGTTTAGTATTTCAGCTTTACGCGTGTCATCCTCTGTTTCAATGCCATCATCATCCCGGAGTGTCTGGATATGCTGTTTCGAGCCACTTACTGATATAACGTAAGACCAGAACGTCCTAGGATTTTCTGTCAAGTCGTTACATAGAATTTTACTTTCGAATTCACTGAACGCTTCACGCATAGCGCTCCTTACGCTAACTTTGACATCGTTTAGCTTCTGTTTATCTGAGAGGTTTTGGCTGCGTTTAAACTTGGAGTGAAGCTCTCTTTGCTTTCGCAGTAGTTTCCTAACTTTGTTGTTGTACCACGGTGGGTTTTTCCCGCCCCTCACAGTTTTACTCGGCACGTACCTGTCTAAAACGCATTTTACGATTGCCTTGAACTTTTTCCATAAACACTCAACATTGTCAGTGTCGGAACAGAAATTTTCGTTTTGATCTGTTAGGTAGTCTGAAATCTGCCTTCTATTACTCTTGCTAAACAGATAAACCTTCCTTCCTTTTTTTATATTCCTATTAACTTCCATATTCAGGGATGCTGCAACGGCCTTATGATCACTGATTCCCTGTTCTGTACATACAGAGTCGAAAAGTTCGGGTCTGTTTGTTATCAGTAGGTCCAAGATGTTATCTCCACGAGTCAGTTCTCTGTTTAATTGCTCGAGGTAATTTTCGGATAGTGCACTCAGTATAATGTCACTCGATGCTCTGTCCCTACCACCCGTCCTAAACATCTGAGTGTCCCAGTCTATATCTGGTAAATTGAAATCTCCACCTAAGACTATAACATGCTGAGAAAATTTATGTGAAATGTATTCCAAATTTTCTCTCAGTTGTTCTGCCACTAATGCTGCTGAGTCGGAAGGTCGGTAAAAAGAGCCAATTATTAACCTATCTCGGTTGTTGAGTGTAACCTCCACCCATAACAATTCACAGGAACTATCCACTTCTACTTCACTACAGGATAAACTACTACTAACAGCGACGAACACTGCACCACCGGTTGCATGCAATCTATCCTTTCTAAATACCGTCTGTACCTTTGTAAAAATTTCGGCAGAATTTATCTCTGGCTTCAGCCAGCTTTCTGTACCTATAACGATTTAAGCTTCGGTGCTTTCTATCAGCGCTTGAAGTTCCGGCACTTTACCAACGCACCTTCGACAGTTGACAATTACAATACCGATTGCTGCTTGGTCCCCGCATGTCCTGACTTTGCCCCGCACCCGTTGAGGCTGTTGCCCTTTCTGTACTTTCCCAAGGCCATCTAACCTAAAAAACCGCCCAGCCCACGCCACACAACCCCTGATACTCGTGTAGGCGCTTGTTGCGTGTAGTGGACTCCTGACCTGTCCAGCGGAACCCGAAACCCCACCACCCTATGGCGCAAGTCGAGGAATCTGCAGCCCACACGGTCGCAGAACCGTCTCAGCCTCTGATTCAGACCCTCCACTCGGCTCTGTACCAAAGGTCCGCAGTCAGTCCTGTCGACGATGCTGCAGATGGTGAGCTCTGCTTTCATCCCGCTAGCGAGACTGGCAGTCTTCACCAAATCAGATAGCCGCCGGAAGCCAGAAAGGATTTCCTCCGATCCATAGCGACACACATCATTGGTGCCGACATGAGCGACCACCTGCAGATGGGTGCACCCTGTACCCTTCATGGCATCCGGAAGGACCCTTTCCACATCTGGAATGACTACCCCCAGTATGCACACGGAGTGCACATTGGTTTTCTTCCCCTCTCTTGCTGCCATTTCCCTAAGGGGCCCCATTACGCGCCTGACGTTGGAGCTCCCAACTACCAGTAAGCCCACCCTCTGCGACCGCCCGGATCTTGCAGACTGAGGGGCAACCTCTGGAACAGGACAAGCAGCCATGTCAGGCCGAAGGTCAGTATCAGCCTGAGGCAGAGCCTGAAACCGATTCGTCAGAAAAACTGGAGAGCCCTTCCGTTCAGCCCTCCGGAATAACTTTCGCCCCCTCCTGCCACACCTTGAGACTACCTCCCACTCTACCACAGGTGAGGGATCAGCCTCAATGCGGGCAGTATCCCGGGCAACCACAGTCTTAGTCCGGTCGGGGGATGCGTGGGACGAGCTGGCCGTCCCCGACAAACCCCCATCCGGACCCCCACAGTGATGCCCATTGGCAACAGCCTCAAGCTGTGTGACCGAAGCCAACACTGCCTGAAGCCGGGAGCGAAGGGATGCCAACTCAGCCTGCATCCGAACACAGCAGTTGCAGTCCCTATCCATGCTAAAAACTGTTGTGCAAAGAACGTCTGAACTGATCTACAGAGAGCGCAAACAAATCGACAAACTTTAAACGGTTATTAAAATACAAGATTGCCTAGTAAATGCAGTAATGCTGCTACTTGCGCACTGCTGACACACTGCTCGGCGGCGGAAGGAGACTACGCGATTTTACACTATTCATCAGTCCCCTAGAACTTAGAACTACTTAAACCTAACTAACCTAAGGATATCACACACATCCATGCCCGAGACAGGATTCGAACCTGCGACCGTAGCGGTCTCGCGGTTCCGGACTGAAGCGCCTAGAACCGCTCGGCCCCCGCTGCCGGCCTAAGAACAGTGAACTACAAATAAAAAATGACAATCGATAAACAAAACCCATAGCAACTGAAATACCAACATGCAAAACAAGAACGGTAAGAAATGATGCAAAAAACAATAATTACATCACTTCAAATATTACTTGTAATGCCTCACCGCTATTGCCATTGTACTCACATTATTTCGCCTACGTTTTCCGTGTATTACGACGTTGCTAGCTTCGTCTCTACAAATCAGGACTGTCATACTGGCATACTGCAGTGTTGTGTGAGGTACCATACCTCGTAATATTTAGTCATTTCGTTTAGTCTTTGCTAATTCGAGGTCTAAGCATGAACAGTGTGGTTGAGGACTTGATACTAAGCTTATATTTCAGTTGAAGCAGCATCACGGGTTGGTAGGAATAGGCATCAATTCTGGTCGTGATACACAATTTTTTTAGAACACGACGACTTCCACATCTACGCCTATGTATCAGTATCTCACAGATGAATGATAACTTCCTTTTAATACGTGTTGTGACATTTGCTTAGCATTTATAGCAATTATGGGTGCTTACACAACTCTTGCGATAGGTGGCCTTCATGTCTACAAGGTATACGAACCGAGTTTTCTTAGCGATTTCGCTTATGCTACGATAAACATGTATTTAATTGATTTATATAGAAAATATAGATTCGGCAATATTTAATTTGTGCTTGCAAAGTGTGAGACGTCTTACAATGTATGGCAATAGACAGGGTGTTTCACTAAATGTGTTTGCCTCTTAAGTTACGAAGTAATAGGCGACGGAAATATTTATTGCGGTACGTCACCATAAGAAACGTTACACTTTCTGCGCAGCTATGAACATAGTTTATTGTGTTATTATCCGAGGAGTTACAGCAAAAAGATACAATTTTTAAATGGAACAACAGTTGTTTCTATCATGCACTGGAATCAGTAACACCAGCTGTGTATACATCAATTTAAATTACATTTCTATCACTTTTAGTTTGGGAGCTACAACCCTTCAAAGTTTCAGTGGCAGATACCACACACGTCGTCCAGATCTTCTTCGGATAGCTTCCTTTAAGTTTAATAACTTCCTGTGCACGATCTGGTCTATCACATTTTCCACTTCCGCCCCAATGGGGGTTGAACTGCGAAAGCATGGTTGGGGTTACACAACGGCGACTTGACATGATTCCACCAGCAAAGTGACTGTTAGAGCTGATCGTAGTACTTTAAACGTTACACAGTCGGCGCGAATTCAGTAGACACGCTGCGGCCCTATTCAAACGTGCGCGCGCATTTCCCCTCCCTCCCTACTCCGCGACGTTGCACCTGCTCGCGAGCACGTGCCTGAGCAGACGCGAGTACTCGCGCTCAAAACCGGCCAGTTGTTAAGCCCTGCAATAAACTATGTTCATACCTCCGGAGACAGTGTAACGTTTCTTATGGTGACGTACCGCAATAAATATTTCCGTCGCCTATTAGTTCGCAACTTACACAGAGGCAAACACATTTAGTGAAACACCCTGTCTGCCAAGGTATCCACTCCGACATTGTCTTCGGAAATGTCACGTCTCACACTGTTACACTCGTTGGTCGTGTGTTTACAAGCAGTACATGTTCTTTTTTGTAAGTAATATTTGGCAAAAAACCTTATTCCTTCCTCCCTTCCCAAATAACACAATTCTGTTGTGCGTATGTGGTGTCTATTCTTCTGGACATGTCTGAAAGAACAGACACCACGTATACAGGTTGTTCATTTTAATCGAAGACATTGAGGTATCTCTAAAACTATATAGTGGAGTGAAAAAAGTTATAATTCCAATTTGTTTGTCTCTGAGGCAGACATCGAACGATACCGTACTCGACTCGCCACCCCACCCCGTGCGTGGGTGGTGGAGGGCAACTTTGGAATCTTCAGTGGGAACCATTGTTTGTTATTGTAGATTATGATTCTACCAAAATGTACAAATGCTTTGTCTGAAGCATTTTCTTCGTTTCGCCACAGATGGCGCTGTAATCGGAGGAATAGAGACGGGTTCACAATCGTAATTGACGGCATGCTACTCAACGGCCCTTGAATATCCAGTGTCACGTAGGAGCTCACCTCCATGGTGCTACGGTGCGGCAGGCCAGTCTTTCATAACTTATAAGTGGAAACCGCGTTCGCAATGTTGTATTCTTCCAACATATGGAACCCGAGGTGCCACCTTGGCCGTGTAGTGAACTAGGACACATCGTGACAGGCAGCAGGCTGCGACCGGAGCTCATGTACCGTGCAGACGTAGAACATACAGTGGCTCTTGGCATTATAATAGCCGGCCGCGGCGACCGAGCGCTTCTAGGCGCTCCAGCCGGAACCGCGCGGCTGCTACGGTTGCAGGTTCGAATCCTGCCGCGGGCATGGATGTGTGTGACGTCCTTAGGTTAGTTAGGTTTAAATAGTTCTAAGTTCTAGGGGACTGATGACCTCAGATGTTAAGTCCCAAAGTGCTCAGAGCCATTTAAACCATTTGAGCCATCACAATATTTGTGCAGTGTTTGTTGCTTGCACACCTACCCATCATTTGGAGAACAGACCAAGTGAACGATGAACACGGTAGGCACAGAAGAAAAAACTAGAATGATCCTCACACATGGAGAATGTAGGAGAAATGTTGAGGCTACTGTTGCCTTGTATGCCGACTTTTTCCAGAGAAATCTCGCTCTCGTTCGTTCTTTTACAAGACTGTGAGCACCTGTATGTCTGATGGCTGCGTACAGACCGACTAAAGGAAACGAAGCAAACATTTTACACGAGCTAATGAAATAGCTGTACTAGAGGCAGTGCACCACAGCCCACGGATTTAGCGCCCGGAAATTACACCGCGACAGGGTTGCCAAACGTCCCGTTTTCCGGGACAATCCTGCTTTCGGATTTAAAAACTGAGCGTCCCCGGATATCGCTTTCGGGAAGCCAGTTTCGTCCCGGTTTTGTGATGCCAAAGAAATGCTCTCATACCGTCTATTTCTTCCCAAATACTGGCGTAGATTTGTATTTTAACGGTCACTGTCAAGCAAAATAATGTTTTCTGTTTCATTGTTGCACTTGCCAGCGTCTATCAAGGGTGTTTATTGCGCGTAACGCTTCTTTGTGTCATTAACTCTTTTCTTGGGATTCAGTTCAGTTAAGACGTTGCAGCTATGTGGTCCTCTGTCCGAGGCTTATTGTGCTTAGTTCACATTTGCTTGTGTGTGAAGTGGGCCCCAAATGCCAATGCGAAAGTGTTCCTTTCAAGACAAATGTAGAGAAGAATGGTGTTCCACCAAACGAGGATGACATGACTATGACGTGGAATATGTACGTCATATGTTAGTATTTCACATGGAGGAAGGGAAGGTATTATAGATCATTCAGGCAGAAAAAAGCATAAATCAAACATGTGCTCTGCTAGCACTTAAAAAAAATAGACAACATTTTTATTCCAGAGTCATCAAAACAGAGCCAATCAGTAGCAGCAGCGGAATTAACAATGCGTTATCATACAGTTAAACACCATACGTCCTGGAAATCTGTACACTGGTTCTTCTAGGCTAAGCTGCAATCTTTTTGACGAATCTGTCACAGCGAAGAGTTTGCCGTTGGGCAGAAGCAAAACAACAGCACTTTTGAAAGCAGTTTTGGCACCTAATACTGTCAAACAAATACTCGTATGCGACGACCTTTCACTGGTCCCCTATTATTCGACAGCTACAGATGCGAGTAATCACAAGGCTGAAAAACTATTTCCATTAATGTTTCAACATTTTACACCTCAGAATGGCTCTCAAGTGAAACTGCTTAAATAAGTTTCACTGCCAAATTAAATAACCTCTACAGTAAGTACGTACTGCGTTACCGCATTAGAAGAAAATAAAATTGATAAGCGTATTGCGTTTTGCGGTAACAATGCTGACGCTAATTTTGAAGGAGTGCGACGAGCAGGTACAAACAATGCAATTGCTAGACTGAAATGTTGGCTGCCCTGCTTACATACTACACACTGCTGCCAAGACAGCCGCTGGCGTGATGAGTGTTGACGTAGAAACCTTTATAATCAATCTTTTCAATGACTTCTCCATACACACAGTTAGAACGGAGCGTCTAAAGGAGTTTTGTGAGTTTGTGACCGTAGAGTATCATGCATTGTTGTCACATACAAAAACAAGGTGGTTATCTTTGTTGCTGTAGAGAGAGTACTGAAGTTGAGTGATGCTCTTAAATCATTCTTCCTCTTAGAAAAAAAGGGACCTAAATTTCTGACAACCCTCTTCCAGAAGCTGTTAACAGAAGCAAATATGTGGTTCCTGCATAGTCAGTTGGGCGTGTTTCAGAGACGAATACTTAAACTTGAGAAAGCACACAGCAGTGTTACAGAAGAAGCTGTGAATTTGGAAAATACTAGCAGAACCGTAGAAAGTCGGAAAGAAGAAAGCTTTATTCCACTCAAACTGACATCTCTGTTGCAGAACAACGAGGGTTGATTAACTAGTGAATTTCAAAAATTTCATGTTGATGTAGAACAGTTTAATGAAACGTGTACAGGTTATTTACAAAACTGGTCAACAAATCTCAATGAGTTTTCCATTTTTAAATGCTGGACGCAGAATCTGAGTGGAGAAATGTGACAAGGACAATAACATTTATACAATGTAGAGGATTGTCAGTAGGTGATAGTTTATTGTTTGACCAGTTTTCTTTACTCAAGCATTTCACTGAATAAGAAATCAACAAAAATAGCGGTAACTGGGGTAGCAAATCATGTCGGGAGAAATGGACATATTTCTTTCGACAGACTGGATGCGAAGAACAGTATTCTCAGTTGGTGAATCTGTGTGAACTCGTCTTCAGCGTACCAGGGCATAATCGAAACGTGGAACCAGTATTTTCTCTCGTGAAAGTGTAATGAACTGAGAAACTAAACAGATTACAAGTACCAACAGTCGAAGCAATAATTAAATGCGTTTTAAAATATCAAATGAGTTGTAAATAGTATTCA
The DNA here is from genome assembly GCF_023898315.1 of Schistocerca nitens. NCBI lineage: Eukaryota > Metazoa > Arthropoda > Insecta > Orthoptera > Acrididae > Schistocerca > Schistocerca nitens. The sequence continues at coordinate 630,654,961 of NC_064620.1, read as the reverse complement.
CTGGTTTGCCGCCGGATCACGTTGTGCAAATTCCACAATATTTCCTCGGATCAACTGTCCGACATCTTCAGGTGGTTCAAATGGCTCCAAGCACTATGGGACTTAACACCTGAGGGCATCAGTCCCCTAGAACTACTTAAACGTAGGACATCACACACATCCACGCACGAAGCACGATTCGAACCTGCGACCGTAGCAGCAGCGCGGTTCCGGACTGAAGCGCCTAGAACCGCTCGGCCACAGCGGCTGGCGCACGTGGTTTAACCTTGCTTGTGGCTAGGTACGACTGACAGTATCCGCACGTGACGCCCCGTTTCTAGAACACGCAAGCGAAGAATGCGCAGGCGCGGAAATCGGATATGTGCAATGATTTACAGTTAGTTGGTGCCATATTCAAACTCCGTCCTGCGCGTGCGATGTACGCTGCGTTTGCCAACAGAGCGGCCAGACGTTACTCACCAACGGCCGTACTACACCAATGTTATGACGCGCCTATGCAGGGTTCCAGGCTGTGCTCAGTTGAAACCCGGTATCCTTGTTGATGAGATTATCGGCTGTACGGATATGTAAGGCTTCCTTAATGACGCAATCCCAGAAAGATGATGCCGGGTATAAAACTTTCGTCTTTTCGTAAATCATCCGACCTCCTGTATTCAGACAGTGTTCCGCAATTGCCGACTTTCCCGGTTGGCAAAGGCGTGTTCGACGCTGATGTTCATCGTAGCGTCCTTGTACTTTGCGGCATCTCCGGCCTAAACACGCTGCCCCACCCTGACGAGGAATCTTGTACACACCACATTTCCTCAAACAGGTTACTCATTTTTGCAGATGGTTGAAAAACACACTTAATTCCATACCTTCCGAGGACTCTTCCAATTCTTGACGACATGGCACCAAAATACGACAAAAAGGCCAAAATGGTGCGTGTCTTCGTATCTTCATTCTGCTCCATAGATTGAACTCGCCTGGGCCTGAATACATTACGAATCTGTCTCTCAGAATAACCGTTTTGTCGGACACTGTCTTCAAAAGTTGTATTTCACTCGACAGGTTCTCAGGATCAGATACCACATGTGCTCTATGAACTAATGTACGTACTTCACTGCCGCATTGTGCAGGATGATGGCAGCTTGTGGCCTGCAGATATAGATCTGTATCCGTTGGCTGTGTCCCAAGGTTCCATCTGCTTTCCTTTCTTACCAAAACATCAAGAAAAGGTGAAGTGCTATCTTTTTCCACTTCCATTGTGGCGTTTATATTTGGATGGAGCGAATTCAGATAGAGTATCAAGTCCATGTGACCACACCACAAATGTATCATCCCTATACCGCAGAAAACAAAAGCGTTTGAGAGTGGCTGACTGTAGTCCTTTTTCTTCAAAGTCCTCCATAAAATAATTGGCCACCACAGGAGACAGAGGGCTTCTCAAGGCGACACCGTCCACTTGTTCAAAATATTGGTCATGAAATAACAAGTATTTTGAAGTAAATACGTGTTTAAATAATGTTACTATGTCCTCCTCAAACCTGTTCCTAATGAGCTCCAAACAGTCCTGCAAAGGCACCTTTCTAAATCAAGACACAACATAGAAACTTACTAAGACATCCGATGATTGCAATCTAACAGTTTTCACGCGACCTATGAAATCTGCAAAGTTTCGAATGTGATGTTCGCACTTGCCTACGAGAGGTCCCAATAGTGACGTCAGGTATTTGGCAACAAAATAAGTTGGTGCTCCTATGTTACTTGCAATGGGACGGAGAGGCATCCCATTCTTATGGATCCTGGGTAGGCTGTAGAGTCTAGGAGGAACTGCAGCCTGTTGACGCAAGCCCTAAGCATGATTTTCTTAAAAGGAAAAACTTGTGACCTTGATATACTCACGGAATTCAGAGCACGTATTAGCAAGATTAAGCTACCTTTGTACAATCTTGTGTCAGTGACGGGGCTCCTGCAATGAGAGGTATTCATAATGGTTTTATTGCTCTTTGTCACAAAGACGAAGACTTTGAAGACTTCATTAGCTACCACTGCATAATTCATCATGTACTGGCTAGGAAGAGACTTAACACAAAAAATGTAATGGGTACTTGTTTCAAGATTGTAAATTCTGTAAAAGGAAAATCTCTCCAAAGGCGGCTCGTTAAGCAGCAATTAGATGAGGAGGAGCCAGGTTTGGCATTGCATACTGACGTGAGGTGGCTAAGTCGAAGCAAGTTTTCGAAAAGATTTTTACGTCTATTGGACGAAATAATAAAATTTCTTGAAGAGAGATGCAATGAGTGTGATTTGCCATTTTTCGCACATTTTGTAAGTAGGCTGTTTAGGTTTTTATGTTGGTAGCGCCACGTAGCGCTCTGTATGAAAGTCACTGACTGTGCTGTGTGCAGTCTGTGGCTGGTTGGACTCATTGTTGGAATATTCGCTAGTGTAGTGTTGGGCAGTTGGATGTGAACAGCGCGTAGCGTTGGGCAGTTGGAGGTGAGCCGCCAGCAGTGGTGGATGTGGGGAGAGAGACGGCAGAGTTTTGAGAGGTTACTATAAGCGGACGATCTGGACGTGTGTCCACCAGGAAACGGGAATTTGTAAAGATGGAGGTCATGAGTTGGTGTGTGTGTGTGTGTGTGTGTGTGATGACTTTTGAACGTTATTAAGGTAAACACATTGTTTGTCCTCTATCAAAATTTTTCATTTCCTAACTATGCCTATCAGTAGTTAGTGCCTTCAGTAGTTAGAATCTTTTATTTAGCTGGCAGTATTGGCGCTCGCTGTATTGCAGTAGTTCGAGTAACGAAGATTTTTGTGAGGTAAATGATTCATGAAAGATAGGTTATTGGTAATCAGGGCCATTCTTTTGTAGGGATTATTGAAAGTCAGATTGCGTTGAACTAAAAAAAAATATTGTGTGTCAGTTTAGTGGTGATCAGAATAAGTAAAGAGAGAAACGTCTGAGTACGGTCAGTTTTGCTCAGCTGTTTGAAAATCAACTAACGTAAGAGGCTTACCAGCACAGTCTTTTATAATTTTTTTTAAGGAGACGTTTCAGTTTTACCGGAAAAGAATTGGGAGGCAAGAATAAGGCAGTAGCAGAAATGATGAGTTCTTTGGCAGCATTCAAAAGTCAAACAGCGCTTACGATAATTGACATCGGGAAGAAAAGTTTTTGTATGTCCATCCTTTTGCCAGGAGGTCTTTGGGACGGCGACTGTTTACTACTGTCACAAAATAAAACAGCTACAGCCGTCCTTATGATTTTATTTTATTCTGTTGCAACCAGTTTCAACGCTTCAATCCGCCATCTTCAGACTGTTGTTGATACGGTGCAGGTTGACATGGTCCCTACATATATATCACATCAGTTGCCAGCAAACTTGATGCGCAGATAATCTGAAACTTACGTGTCAGCACTCCAACCACGTACAGCGAGAGTTTCACAAGGAGTCTGCAGAAATCCGTTCGTCGTGTAGCTCGACAGCTCAACATGCCCTCCGATGAATGACTGGCGTGCGTTGCATCGACGTTTACACACGAAACCATACAGCATTCACCTACTGCAAGCTCTTCGTGAAGGTGACAAACAACTACGTGTGGAGTTCTGCGATTTCATTCTTGGCAAGATGGAGGACAATAGTTTTCTTCCACGCTTAGTATTTAGTGACGAGGCAACATTCCATTTAAGAGGAAAGGTGAACCGTTATAATGTGAGAATGTGGGGCATAGAACAACGGCATGAAGTTTTACATCACGAGAGGGGCTCTCCAAAATTTAATGTGTGTGTGTGTGTGTGTGTGTGTGTGTGTGTGTGTGTGTGAGTGCAGTTTCACAGGAAAAAGTGGATGGTCCATTTTCTTTGCCGAAAACACTGTTAGAGGAGGCTCATATCTCGATATGCTTGAGAACTTTCTTTTCCCACAGTTGGAGACTGATTCGAACGACTTCATTTAGCAGCAGGATGGGTCACCGCCACACTGGAAGTCTAGGGATTTTTAAATCAGTTGATTACTGAACTACGGATCGGTCGCGCTGGACCAAATGATTCAGCCTTACATTACTGGCCCCCACGGTCACCGGACGCGACTGTACGCGATTATTTCTTGTGGGGGTTTATAAAAGACTATGTGCCTCCGTTACCAACAACAATGAAGCTGTAACTCAAGACGTGCTCGCTGCAGTGTGGGAACAACTGAAATACCGCATCTCAAGGGGGCATACTGAACACCTATGAAAAGGTGTGAAAAAAAAAAAAACTTTTTGAGTTTCCTGTTAATCAGAAAACAGAAGTCATTGTAGATGTTCATTAGTTTCAGAAATATAGACGTTCCAAATCGGACGATTCTTTCTGATACACCCTGTATATCCAACCACCCTTGCAGCAAAACAATCGTGTTCACAAAAAGAAATGTCAATGTATGTTTCTTTTGAGTTTTCGTCCAGAAGAAAGACGGGTTGTATTTTATCGAAGATGGCCATCTAAAAAACCACCTCGGTAGTTAACTTGTAACGAATGAAGATTCGAACAAAAAATCTTTTGTGGTTCTGTAGGGTCAGTACAAGATTGCATGCTGTACTAAGGCGCTATTTTGCAGTGGCAGCTCTTGCGCTGTGACGAGTTTCATAAGCCCGTTTGCAGTAAGGACAGCGGGTGGGGTACGAACGTGCACTCGCATGCGTCTAGCGAAAGCTGTGACGCGTAACAGGCGAGGCCCCGACGCAGCTGCGCCGCAGTCTATAAGAACAAATCTCATGTAAACATTACACGACGTATTCTTCCGCATTTGCTGGGAGATCATTGGATTTCGTTCCACGTGGAGCAGAAGCCAATCAGTCTCGCGTGCAGTCAAGTACAATAATGAGGACAGGATTTTTTCTGTGCGTAACGCGTACATCGACTCAGCGATAATACGGGACAACAGCTGTACCGGCGCATTTAATTTGGAAAGCACTGGCGAGCCACCTGCTCCAACTAATCTGCAATGATGTGAACAGTTGTAGTAAAGAGGGTAAAAGAGACGAGTAGTGAACAATATAGCCGGGAATGTCATTTTTTTAACAGAGGACAATAATATTAAAACTCAGATACGCTTCTTAGGTGAGATGATGGAAAAAGGTAACATGCTCTCGATCTTAGCTAATACCGTACTGTAATTGGAAACGAGAGTGATGCAAATTCCTGACTTTAACAAGCGTAATTTTTTGCACGAATTATATGTGGCGTAAAAGCGTACTGCCGGGCTTTCACCGTGCAGTTAAATACTGAAGGTAGTGCAGTCAGTCGTATGGTAACCTCTGAACTTCTTCCATATCGGACTCCGAGGAATGCGGTACATTCAGTGCTGCTACGCTGATACCGAGGCTGTCAACAACAGAATCCCAAGCCACCAAAAAAGTCCACATTTCCTCCTCTTTCATGACGTGCTGTTCAGCATTTTACCGTCGATCGGCAGTTACATGACACGAAACTTAGTGAATCAGTCCCAATAAGTTAGGCAGCTTAAATGTCGTGTTCTTTCTCGCGACAAATCCCGTAACTTGGCTCCAGATCAATTCTGTTGGGTTCAGATTGCGGTGTTACGGCGAGAACGGCAGAAATGCATCATTTGTACGGTGTGCTCCACGACGCTTATCATTCTGGCTCATGTGAGAGCACATTTGTTCAATGAAACAATGGGCATATTGAAACAACTAGTGTTTGACTTTTCATGTTTCTCCAAAAAAATTGTGTAATATTCAAAAAATGGTTCAAATGGCTGTGAGCACTATGGGAGTTAACTCCTTTGGTCATCAGTCCCCCATAACTTAGAATTACTTAAACCTAACTAACCTAAGGACATCACACACATCCGTGCCCCAGGCAGGATTCGAACCTGCGACCGTAGCGGTCGCGCGGTTCCAGACTGTAGTGCCTAGAACCGCTCAGTCACTCCGGCCGGCGTGTAATATTCCTTAACTCAAAATCTTTAACAATTTTTATGATACATCGATAATTAATAATGTGTATTTACAATGAAAACCAGAATTCTGTGTGTAGCGTGTAATAAGAAACTACAATTTTTGTGGAGAAAGTGATGGCTAAGTATGAGTTAATTAACGCTTATTTCATAAATTTCATATTTAAATGATTTAGGTATTCAAACCGAACAAAGAAAAAAAATGTACATCGTAATGGGTTGCGATCTTTCGCCGACCAGCCCGCCTGATTGTCAATTGACGACACTCCCGATCACAGCACGACTACGTCCCAAATATCAACTGTAATATTCACTACATAACGTTTCCTGAAAAAAGTCGAGGCTGATATTTCTCTGTAACGTAGTGCAAAACATTAAGAACAACTTGTTTCCAGGCATTAACTGTGTTCAGGACGTGTGTTTCACTAGAAGCAGAGTCATCCATTTTCGCGGTTACACATGAACAGCGCGACAATCAGAGCACAAGTAGCGCTTACAAAGATTGTGACTGTACACGGGTTTTGAAATAAAAATTACGTAGCTAAGTACGATTAAGAAAAACTGTCATGGCTGTTATTTTGTATGTTAACCCAGGAGTAGAAACGACGGAGAGGCTCCGTCCCCGCCGCAGCCACAGTGGTCCCAAACCCCACGACGACTACCGCAGTCCACTTCACCCCTCCGCCGACCCACACCGAACCCAGGCTTATTGTGCGGTTCGGCCCCCGGTGGACACCCCCAGGGAACGTCTCACACCAGACGAGTGTAACCCCCATGTTTGCTCAGTAGAGGTGTACACGTACGAGGATTACTTGTTTGCGCAGCAATAGCCGACATAGTGTAGCTGAGGCGGAATAAGGGGACCCAGCCCGCATTCGCCGAGGCAGATGGAGAACTGCTTAAAATCCATCCACAGACTGGCCGGCTCCCCGGACCTCGACACAAGTCCGCCGGGCGGATTCGTGTCGCGGACCAGGCGCTTCTCCCCAATACGGAAAGCCATGCGTTAGACCGCACGGCTAACTGGGCGGGCTTTATGGTTGTTCAAAAGGTGCTAAGGACATCAGTCCCTAAGCTTACACACTACTTAACCTAAATCATCCTAAGGAGAAAAACACACACCCATGCCCGAGGGAGGACTCGAACCTCCGCCGGGATCAGCCGCTCAGTCCATGACTGCAGCGCCCTAGACCGCTCGGCTAATCCTGCGCGGTTATGGTTGTTAATACATCAGAATGTCTTGTAGTTTCATTTACAGTGGCACAGTAATAAGGTATCTTGAAGTTTCATTTAACGTAACTTAGTAATAAAGTATATAATACATAAGTTGGACCTACGTTCACGAGCTGAACAACACCAGTGTGCGGGAGCTACGGCTGCTGACCAGCCGTCGCGTTTGTGTCTCTTATGATGGACGGAGTGCAAATGGCAGACCCAGTAGTGGACACTCCGACGCGGTCGGCATGCGGCCTGCGCCGTGCGAACGACGGAGAGGCACCGGCGGCGTTCACCAGGGGCCGCCCGCCTGCCTCCTCCCCCAGACCGTCTGCCGTTTACCACGGACGTTTCGTTACACTCTCTTTCTTGCAATGTTCCAGTACAATTCGTTGTGGTCAACGTGCCGAGTAATGGTGCCTTCACACTTGACGGAACCTCACCGTCACGTCAAAAGATTCTCCTCCGTAGTTCGAATGGTGGCATTCTTACACGCTGTCAAAAGAACGTCATCGACACGTCACGCCACGTCACGTCACCGTTACGTCGAGGTTTCTAGGGAAGAATGTTTCGACGGACCGTAATGTAGCCAACTTGGCGAGCAACTGTTATATTATGCACAAAGTGTGCTCTAATACGAAAGTCCAATATGAAATGTGACATGACAGTTATCAGAGTGAATAATCAGAACAAAAAGCTCCTGACTTTGTAAGAAAAATTTCACATACAAAGACCCATTACAACGGAAAAAAGGGTACTCAACGACAGAATCCATATAAGCAATAACTCTTTGATCATGCTAGCCACCTAAATAATAGCAAAACGAAATGTAACCAGGATAAATAATTAATGAATCTCCTTCCCTCCTTCTCTCTCTCTCTCTCTCCCTCTGCCTCTTTTCCCCACATACATACATATGTATGTATAAAAAAAACATATTTACACACACACAAACACGCACAAACCAATCTATTACAAAAATAAAAAAAGGAAAAAAAAGAGTATATGCGCTAAGCTGTCTAACAGCACAGCTGGGGCAGACTCACGCGAGCCGCTGCTCTCCTCGATGTCCAGGATGATGTTGGACTGCCCAGACTCCAGCTCACACAGCCCTGCAACACAGAAAACAAGCAACAAATTACAATCGGAACACACCCCTGGACCACGCGACCCAAACTCGCTCTGTGGCTGACGGTTCCACCTACGGTTTCCGAACGTTACTAAATGAATGGGAATATTCAGAAACCCCACATGTCCAGTTTTTGACAGAATCGAGTTACCTACTTAGATGGTACGGTGTGGAGAAATCCCGAACGTTCTGGCATTTTTGGTATTGTTAAGCAGCCATTGTATCACCTTAACTGAAGAGAAATCCTCAAGTACGAAAGATACCGGCTTCCTCAGAATTTTAAGTAGTCAGCATTGTTTAAAACAGAGAGAACAGTCTATATTCCCTCTTTTTGATTTAATCGATTCACACTGTTATTGGTGACAAAATGACAGACAGTGGTGATGCTAGTGACAAATGCAAGGAAGCAGGGGAAAAAAAAGAAAGAATAGAGAGGGGTTTCCGAAACATGGGTAGCGCAGCGGTAGCGTTACCACCTACCAAGCAAGGGGGTGCCGGTTCGGTTCCCGGCATGCGACTGGGTGTTCTGTATCCATTCATCATTTTCATCATCATTGACAAGCAAGTCGTCGAAGTTGAGTCAACTGAACCAGAAACCCGAAAGGGGATATCCCGGCCAATAAATGCCATACGATCATTTCATTTCTTTTCCGAAACATAAAACTGAGCAATACTCAAAAAAGAAGCGTAAACTAATTCGAAAAGAAACAGAGTAACCAAAACATCGTGTTATCGCTGCAGGTGGATTTTAATCTGAAACTTTGTATTGCTTGAAAATTAAGGTTTAATTACCACAGTGAACATAATAATGTACAACATTAAATTCAACACGTAATTGTATTTCCAGTTGTCGGATGAAATGCAAGACAACCAAGGTAACAGAAGGCAGCAAGATAGAATTATACGCTAAATTTGGTGAGTTCCAAACAAAAAATGAACAGGATGGATTGCTTCAAGCCTCGCAGTAGTTAAATCAGTGGCAAGAAAGAAGCCTAGAAGTGATACGGAATTTAGGAGGAAGAAATCAAAACGACAGTCATACGTTTATTGGCTATCAGGGCTCGACGGTAAGATTCGGCTTTGTAAAACGACCTTCCAAAGTATTTCCGGTGTCAGCAGTGACCGAGTAAGCCGTCTGTGCAATCTGTTGACAGAAGGTAAATCTCCACAAGACGAGAGGGGAAATGCTGAACCAATGGCTTTATTAGTGCAAGTAAAAAATCACATCAACTCATTTCGAGAAAGCACATTATACCAATGAAGAATGTAATTATCTTGACTCTAAACTTAACCTGAAGATTATGTGACAGATGTTCAAAACCATTAGACCGGATATTCAAGCTGACTGTCAATTTTATTTGAAAATTTTCCGTGGACATTTTAATTTAAAATTTGGGTAGCCACAGGTGGACTGTGTAGCACGTGAAGAGCTCGGTGGAAAAACAAGTCCAACTCTGTCTATGCTACTAAAAGCGCACCAATAGCTAAGTTAATACTGCACAAAAGGTGTGCTGATAAATTGTTCCAGAAATTACGTGCACTTAAAACGAATCTGAAACTGATTCTACCATTGCAGGACTCTCGTTTAATTTTATGCAGAGCCTGTAACTGTCTCAGTTACCAACATATGATGCTTCTTCTTGTGTCAGCTTTCAGTAAATGTCTCATGTGCACGACTTACAGAGTGGAAGAGCCATGTCTTATACACTATGTGATCAGAAGTATCCGGACACCTGGCTGAAAATGACTTAGAAGATCGTCAATATAGTAGTGGCCCACGCTTAGCCTTGAAGATAAGTTCCACTCTCGCAGGCATACGTTCAATCAGGTGCTGAAAGGTTTCTTGGGGAATTACAGCCCATTCTTCACGGAGTGCTGCACTGAGGTTTTCTATAAGATTCAGGTCAGGACTCTGTGCAGGCCAGTCCATTACAAGCATGTTATTGTCGTGTAACCACTCCACCACAGGCCGTGAATTATGAACAGGTGCTCGATCGTGTTGAAAGATGCAATTGCTATCCCGAATTGCTCTTCAACAGTGGGAGGAAAGAAGGTGCTTAAAACATCAATGTAGGCCTGTGCTGTAATAGTGCCACCCAAAACAACAAGGGGTGGAAGCCCCCTCCATGAAAAACACGACCACACCATAACACCACCGCCTCAGAATTTCACTGTTGGCACCACATACGCTGACATGACGTTCACCGGGCACTTGCCATACCCACAGCCTGCCATCGGATCGCCACATTGTGTACCGTGATTCGTCACTACACACAACGTTTTCCCACTGTTCGATCGTCCAATGTTTACGCTCCTTCCACCAAGCGAGGCGTCGTTTTGCATTTACCGGCGAGATGTCTGGCTTATGAGCAGCCGCCCGACCATGAAATCCAAGTTTTCTCCCCTCCCATCTAACTGCCTTAGTACTTACAGTGGATCCTCACTGGCTACTTTACATTTTGTCCATTTTAGGTCATGTATTGCAGCGTACCAACTGAAGCTAACGTAAGCAGCAAGAGAGGGGAAGAAAACCAATGTGCACTCCGTGTGCATACCGGGAGGGAGTCATTCCAGATGTGGAAAGGGTCCTTCCGGATGCCATGAAGGGTACAGGGTGCACCCATCTGCAGGTGGTCGCTCATGTCGGCACCAATGATGTGTGTCGCTATGGATCGGAGGAAATCCTCTCTGGCTTCCGGCGGCTATCTGATTCGGTGAAGACTGCCAGTTCGCTAGCGGGATGAAAGCAGAGCTTACAATCTGCTGCATCGTCTACAGGACTGACTGCGGACCTTTGGTACAGAGCCGAGTGGAGGGTCTGAATCAGAGGCTGAGACGGTTCTGCGACCGTGTGGGCTGCAGATTCCTCGACTTGCGCCATAGGGTGGTGGGGTTTCGACCTCACAACCAGCAGCATTAGCGGCAGAACAACTGAGAGAAAATCTGGAATACATTTCACATAAATTTTCTCAGCACGTTATAGTCTTAGGTGGAGATTTCAATTTACCAGATATAGACTGGGACACTCAGATGTTTAGGACGGGTGGTAGGGACAGAGCATCAAGTGAAATTATACTGAGTGCATTATCCGAAAATTACCTCGAGCAATTAAAAAGAGAACCGACTCGTGGAGATAACATCTTGGACCTACTGATAACAAACAGACCCGAACTTTTCGACTCTGTAAGCGCAGAACAGGGAATCAGTAATCGTAAGGCCGTTGCAGCATCCCTGAATATGGAAGTAAATAGGAATATAAAAAAATGGAGGAAGGTTTATCTGTTTAGCAAGAGTAATAGAAGGCAGATTTCAGACTATCTAACAGATCAAAACGAAAATTTCTATTCCGACAATGACAATGTTGAGTGTTTATGGAAAAAGTTCAAGGCAATCGTAAAATGCGTTTTAGACAGGCACGTGCCGAGTAAAATTGTGATGGACGGGAAAAACCCACCTTGGTTCAACAACAAAGTTAGGAAACTACTGCGAAAGCAAAGAGAGCTTCACTCCAAGTTTAAACGCAGCCAAAACCTCTCAGACAAACAGAAGCTAAATGATGTCGACGTTAGCGTAAGGAGGGCTGTGCGTGAAGCGTTCAGTGAATTCGAAAGTAAAATTTTATGTACCGACTTGACAGAAAATCCTAGGAAGTTCTGGTCTTACGTTATATCAGTAAGTGGCTCGAAACAGCATATCCAGACACTCCGGGATGATGATGGCATTGAAACAGAGGATGACACGCGTAAAGCTGAAATACTAAACACCTTTTTCCAAAGCTGTTTCACAGAGGAAGACCGCACTGCAGTTCCTTCTCTAAATCCTCACACAAACGAAAAAATGGCTGACATCGAAATAAGTGTCCAAGGAATAGAAAAGCAACTGAAATCACTCAACAGAGGAAAGTCCACTGGACCTGATGGGATACCAATTCGATTCTACACAGAGTACGCGAAAGAACTTGCCCCCCTTCTAACAGCCGTGTACCGCAAGTCTCTAGAGGAACGGAAGGTTCCAAATGATTGGAAAAGAGCACAGGTAGTCCCAGTTTTCAAGAAGGGTCGTCGAGCAGATGCGCAAAACTATAGGCCTATATCTCTGACATCGATCTGTTGTAGAATTTTAGAACATGTTTTTTGCTCGCGTATCGTGTCATTTCTGGAAACCCAGAATCTACTCTGTAGGAATCAACATGGATTCCAGAAACAGCGATCATTAGAGACCCAACTCGCTTTATTTGTTCATGAGACCCAGAAAATAGTAGATACAGGCTCCCAGGTAGATGCCATTTTCCTTGACTTCCGGAAGGCGTTCAATACAGCTCTGCACTGGCGCCTGATAAACAAAGTAAGAGCCTACGGAATATCAGACCAGCTGTGTGGCTGGATTGAAGAGCTTTTAGCAAACAGAACACAGCATGTTGTTCTCAATGGAGAGACGTCTACAGACATCAAAGTAACCTCTGGCGTACCAAAGGGGAGTGTTATGGGACCATTGCTTTCCACAACATATATAAATGACCTAGTAGATAGTGTCGGAAGTTCCATGTGGCTTTTCGTGGATGATGCTGTAGTATACAGAGAAGTTGCAGCAGTAGAAAATTGTAGCGAAATGCAGGAAGATCTGCAGGGGATAGGCACTTGGTGCAGGGAGTGGCAACTGACCCTTAACATAGACAAATGTAATGTATTGCGAATACATAGAAAGAAGGATCCTTTATTGTATGATTATATGATAGCGAAACAAACACTGGTAGCAGTTACTTCTGTAAAATATCTGGGAGTATGTGTGCGGAACGATTTGAAGTAGAATGATCATATAAAATTAATTGTTGGTAAGGCGGGTACCAGGTTGAGATTGATTGGGAGAGTCCTTAGAAAATGTAGTCCATCAACAAAGGAGGTGGCTTACAAAACACTCGTTCGACCTATACTTGAGTATTGCTCATCAGTGTGGGATCCGTACCAGGTCGGGTTGACGGAGGAGATAGAGAAGATCCAAAGCAGAGCTGCGCGTTTCGTCACAGGGTTGTTTGGTAGGCGTGATAGCGTTACGGAGATGTCTAGGAAACTCAAGTGGCAGACTCTGCAAGAGAGGCGCTCTGCATCGCGGTGTAGCTTGCTCGCCAGGTTTCGAGAGGGTGCGTTTCTGGATGAGGTATCGAATATATTGCTTCCCCCTACTTATACCTCCCTAGGAGATCACGAATGTAAAATTAGAGAGATTCGAGCGCGCACAGAGGCTTTCCGGCAGTCGTTCTTCCCGCGAACCATACGTAACTGGAACAGGAAAGGGAGGTAATGACAGTGGCACGTAAAGTGGCCTCCGCCACGCACCGTTGGGTGGCTTGCGGAGTATAAATGTAGATGAAGGAAGTAATTTTTTTATCGTGGTAGGAAAGCTCTATCTTTCCAGTGAAGAGTAAATGGGTTGGATATGTTGGTGATACGCCGCACATGATAAGTTTCTGCAGGCCATGCAGAGTGGAGCGTGATCATAAACAGCTCAAGATACTGAAACAACGTTTAGTGCGCAAAGAGATGAGTAGTTCTCTGTACAGTAAACACTGACATGTTTTTATCTATCATAACGTGGAAGCACATTACTGCCATTCCTTAGCTTATCAAAGAAAAAATACAGTGCTATAATGCAATTTAACGTTTACAATAAAACTTGTCGTAACAACAGCAGTAAGTAAAAATATACAGTCGCCTCTGGTAAAAAGCTTCATTCTTGCCTGTTATACAGCCATTGAGAAAAGCATTCGTAAACAGTAAACGAGACCTGAGTTCACAAATGATACATGTAACGGTACAAACAATTTACTTAAACAAGTTACTTACATTGATTTAACAACTGAAAGTGCTTTATACGGCAGTTCATCTCTGAACAAATATTTTACTTACCATGTGAGTTTCCTCCTAATACGTAAATCATCAGTCGCAATAGATTTGGTGTGAATTCTGCAAGTTTGTTTGTTATGTCTGATGTTAATGTTTTTCCATTTACACTGCAGCATTGCTTCAAGGTATAGTTTGCAGCCTTCTTTTGTATTTCCCTTATAGATGTTTAATAATGTTTACAGTGATTGCTCTTACTTTCAACACATACAATTAGCGAGTTATAGCGTCATTTTTAAAGTTCAATACCTAACTTTTCGTTCTCTTTTTATATTCGCTATGCAACGTTTCTCATGTGATGTTATAAAACAAAGTCACGACTGATATTTATATACGATTATTACTATTTTGTTATTTTAGGTGTGGTACTGCATACTGTCACAAAAATCTATCAAGGAATTTTTTGAAGGTGGTAGTGGCACTAAAAACTTCAGATCGTGTTTATTAGTGTTACCCATGACAATGGCCACTCTCAGTCTGATAGTTGTAATACTAGTCGAAGATACTTAGAAGAAAGCACAAGCAGTGACACTGGTAAGCTAAATACCTTATGGTCAACTATGAGTGTTTCTTCCTACGCTTGTGCTATTATACTATGTGCTCACAATTACCATGTCCGCCCCCGGTATCTGAGTGCTGCCGGCACGGTAGCTCAGCGTGTTCGGTCAGAGGGTTAGCTGCCCTCTGTAATAAAAAAACTGAGTTACTGGATAAACGACGAACTGAAACGGGTCCGCCCCGAGCAGATACAACGAACAAAATGGAACGAAATGAGATTTTAAAAAAATGGTCAGCGCGACAGAATGTCAATTCTAAGGGCCCGAGTTCGATTCCCAGCTGGGTCGGAGATTTTCTCCGCTCAGCGCCTGGGTGTTGTGTTGTCCTAATGATTATCATTTCATATTTCATCCACATCGACGCGCAAGTCGCCGAAGTGGCGTCAAATCGAAGGACTTGCACCAGGGGAACGGTCTACCAGACGGGAGGCCCTAGTCACATTCACCATTACCATACTTTGCTTGTTGAAAGCTCTTTTTATGTTAGAGTGATGTATGCGAGGTACGTCATGTTGTACGTTTTTATCCTTAACAATTGCAGGTAGATGCAACGGACGTAAAAGTTGTGGCACAGGACTGTCTAAGCTTGCAGACACCCCATTCTGACATGAAAACATAATGGGTTCTACTTCAAGTATACCTGTTTTTGGAACATCTTGTAAATGGGAATGGTTTGTGGCTTATCCGTTGCCACATTACGAAGAAAAGAGTGGCAGTGTTTCTGCTATGACTGCACTCGGTCTATCAACTTAGTGAACGATGGAAGAGACAGCTTTTCTTAAAAAAGGTTTCTGCAACTTGAAAATAGCTACGGAACAGTTCAGGATATACGAGGTCTTTTTCATCGAGAGTCTCTCGCAATTACTCAACAACATGAACATATTCGTAGCACACCTGTGATTGCCCAAGCCATCTGCTGACCGATCAGGAGAAAGCGAGAACCGCTTTGCTAGTAATGATCAGTTCACGCGGGCTCCTGGGTCGAACAGGAAACGCACTGAGAGGTCGTGAAACGGTGTCTGGGAACCTCATTACACTTCTCCAAGAGAAGAAGAACGATGTGCCAGAACAGAATACATGACTGAAATGCCGCGTGACACTCACATGATCCAGCGAGAAATTGTGCAGCAAATAAAAAATTCCCCATTTTACGGAATTGTGGCAGACCTAACGACGGACGTAGCTAGCCAGGAACAGTGTACTTTGTATTGACCCTGAGACGCTCGAAATAAAAGAACTTTTTCTGGGTTCATATAGTCCACCTGACTCCAAGGCGCAAATGCTGGCAACCACCATCAAAGACATCGTTCTAAGACTCACTAGAAATTGAGTTTGTACACGCCCACAGTTTCGATGGAGCAGCTAATACGTTCGGGCGGAGCAAAGGTGTGAAGGAAATCCTTCAAGACAAGCCACACAGTTGCTACATCCACTGCAGCTATCATTGTTTAGATCTGGCACCACAGGAAGTTTCACGAAGCTGTGATCCATTGTGCGATGTACTGGTAACATTGAAAGGCGTCTCGAATATAATTCTGGAATCCCCAAAAACGATAAACGTATATGCAGATGTTGTGCTACTATCTGGTGTCGATGAGACGAATCCAAACCCATAATCTCAACGACTAATTCCAATGTATCCCACACGATGGGCTGTAAGAGTAAAATCTTTGACACATTTCAGGGAAAACTATGGGCGGGTCAAGAAAACGGTGACCGAAATATTGAATGTAACGCGCTCAGTTAGAGATGAAAAAAGGTCAGTCCTGGGGGCTATGCGAAGCGGCTCGGAAAGTTTGAAACTATTTCTTGTGTAAAAGCCAAGAACACACCAAAACAGTATCCACAACACTACCGCAACCCCAAGTGTATAACGCTGACATACGTTAAGTTCACCTTGCAGTATTTGTTTCCTAAGAACAGCTTACACAGTTGCAGATGACATGATGTACACTGAGAAAACGGCAACAGAGAAAGCACAGAAAATATGCCGCAAATAGCGACAACAATTCTTAAAAACATGCCATAACGTGCAATAAATAAGGTAGTATGAAAGTATCCAAGGAAAACTATATTTTAAAAAAATGTAATTAAGTGTTACAGTGTTTGTATAACTATGCTACTTTCTGCATGTTCTAAATTTAAAAAACCCACTGATGATGGCGATATTTGTCGCCGAAACTAGTTTGGGGAATAAATAAGTAAACAAACAACAAAGTGTTTTGCATCAAGGCGGACTTACAATTCCCATATTGTTGTCTTTTCCATGCAAACACGGACAAATGGAAGTGTTATAAGGTAAAGTTATAGCAACTGAAGAGTCTGGACTGTGTAACGAACTAGCCAGATCCCTACAGAATCCAAATTTTAATGCAGTGAGAGGTTCTAAAAGCAGCTCTTGCAAATCTTAGGACTATGGAAGCATTTGATATGCTGTTAGGCGAATCCAAAGATGATTCTAAAAATCTAAATATGAGGGATCGAAATATCTCATGGCCAATAAAAATACCGGCGAAATAGCAACACCCAGAACACAGTCTGTTCCCATAGAACTGTCTCAACAACGAAAATATAGTAAAGATTTGTTTGAAATACTTGACCTTCTTCTGAATGAGATTGATCGAAGGTTCCACCAAGAGGATCTAAAACGACTGTCCCATCTTGAAGAGATACTTATTACACATCCTACATCTACACGACGTTTGGAAGAAAGATTTGTTTGAAATACTTGACCTCCTTCTGAATGAGATTGATCGAAGGTTCCACCAAGAGGATCTAAAGCGACTGTCCCATCTTGAAGAGATACTTATTACACATCCTACATCTACACGACGTTTGGAAAAATTGCTTGGAGTACGTACATCAGACTCTGACCTGGATAAGCTTCATGCACCGGTCGAAATGCTGCGAACCATTACGACTGGGTATACAACCGTGTGATTTATCCTCTGTAGGAAGAAAACTTATTGTTCAACCTGGTAGGGTTAAAGAACTCTTTCAGGAAGTTATTTGTCTCATCCTTCTGATTCTGACAGTTCCAGTATCGTCAGCAACTCAGCACCCTCTGAGAGGTTATTCGGCGCCTTGAGACGACTCAAAATTTATCTCAATGTGTCAAACGACTCAGTCGAACTCACTCATCTACTCTTACTCCATGTTCATCAAGACAGGGTTGGAAAAATTAATCTTATGGATGTCCTCAAAGAAATTGTTTCCTGAATTGTCGAACGGAAAAACACATTTGGAAATTGTATATAAAATTGTTTAGTTTAAATAAAAACAAAATATAAGCTGTAAGGGGTTCATTATGTAAGAGGTTTACTGTTCACTACCCTGCTGGAGCAAATGTAATTTCGATGTATTGCTCACGCGCTGCCTGCGATATAAAACATCTCTGCTGCAATAGAATCGCAGGTCAGAGCAGTGTCGACAGCAGTAATAATCGCTCGCTCCTACAGAGCAGTCGCAATAGTTCGTTTTTATGGAGCAGTCGCAATAGCTCGCTGTTACGGAGAAATCGTAGCAGATCACCGCTACAGTACAGTTCATAGCCATGTAAGAGCAATAGCAGTCGCCGCTGGTGCAGCACAGTTCATTGCCATGTAGTGTAAGGTAAACTTTATTATTCTTCATCGCCATGCGCGTATTTAAATTTGTTGTCTGAGATGTTAATATGAATTTGTTTCAATCTTTTTGTGATTTGTCAGCACCAATTAAGTCAGACTTTTAATGTTCAATATTTATGTAATGGTTTGCAGAATGTTTTCAATAATACGGTTTTTGAGAACATAATTTTTTACCGGGGTTTGAGAACATAATTTTTTACCAGTCATTTACTTGAATTTAAATATTTTACAAGTTTTCCCAGATCATATTCATGTGTTGTTTAATAATCAGAGGACCAGCTATGCAGCTGTGTTAACAAGCAAAGTCAGTTTTTGTGTAATAATGCAAATCTTAGACAAATGTTGTTCAGTAGTAGTAGACAGGCCAGCATTGCACTAAGCTGAGCCATTTTGGAGCGGATATATAGACAGCCTTCTCCGGCGACAACATTATGAGGTAAGAATTTTTCAGTTTATTCAGGTTGATTTCACAAGGCCATGACGTAGCCCTGCTTACGTCCAAAATTAATCAGTTTCAATTCTCAGTCAATTTAGTACAGAAAAGATATGTTTATACGGGAAGTTTACAAAGCCTTCTTCTTTTTCAAACAAATTTTGTTGTTCTTTTTTCATTAAGATGTGATGCACAATGTCTGTAAAATAGTAATGGGTTTGTGAACTAATAATAATAACAAAAGGTTTCTCTCTGGCCGACTGATATTGCAGTCTACAGTAAATATGAACTCCTTTTCGTAAATGGACTCAAAACAAAGTAGGCCCAATGTCTTGCAAGATAAATGATGTCTCTTTAAAAACTAATGCAACGAATATTAGTATTAATGAGTTGTTTCTCACTGTAGAACAACATAGCGCTGATTACCTAACACACCTTCCTACATTATCGGTACGCATGTATTCTTATCGGTTTTTCTGAAAGACGAAATCAGTAAACGGGTTTGCTTGCTCCTCCCCCCCCCCCCCCCTCAATGGCTAACTAAGTTGTTTCTCATGTATTATTCCTTTCGGAATAAAGACGACTATAATAGCTGACAAGGAGTTACGATCAATTTCGCAAGAGGCAGCAGCGAAATCCGCGTGTCAAGTGCGGTTTAGCGTAAAAATGGAACAGTTTGTTGAAACTTGTCTCGGAAAAAGTGCATGTGCGACCTCTTGCTAATCTTAAGATAGTATCAAGTGTTTTCTGCGGCTTTTTACGGTGGTCGAGAAGTGACGACTAGTGCTCGGGAACTTTGCTGTGAACATTAATGTCAGACTAGCTCTAGAAATCCTTTTCCTGATTTTATGAATAAAAGCAGATCAAGTGGCATCGTGTCTTTTCGCAATTCTCATTTTAGTAACGTCGAAAAACTCCTATTTGCCGTTCCGTTATGCATTACTTATTGCACGCACGTTAAAGTCTGCGACCGGCGGAGAAAAAAAACAATGGGTACAAGGACGAGACATCTTTACAAGACGAGTGGTAAGCAAGTTGCCTCCTGTTGTGCTAGGAGAAATGGACCCGGGATGTTGCATTCAGAATCCGCCGTCTATCCCGCACTTGGCATTTTTTTAAGGGTTATTTTCAGAAACCGATCATATAACTGCATGACGGTTACATTTTTGATCTCTTGTGTACGAATAGTACAGTCGGTACTCCTTGCGTTGCAACGCTTCTCCAAAACACTGCGCCATCTTAAGTCCCTGATCGCTCAAGTGTCAGTGGCTTCTAGATCTAATATTCCCATATAAGGTCAAAAAATAGTCATTACATACAGTCTTGGTAATAGTAGACGTTTTATTGCAGTTAAGTGCCGCATCACGTGTCCAGTTTGTCCCTCGTTGTGAGGGCAGATATTCACACGTCACACGTGCAGGTCGCTGCGTGTGACTACCGAGGCCCTCCTCACCTCGACAAGGCGCCGAAGGCCACAGGCTACTTCCGTGGGCAGCACCGCTACGTGACCTCCCTGGAGAGTGGGCCTCAGCCGTCCGCTACAACGTGAGCCCTACGTCTGCCATCCCGGACACCCACCAGCTGCTCGAGCAGCTCGAGACACGAAGTGTTGGTCTGCTCCACTGCCCAGGCTTGTGGTTCTGGTTTCAGGGCGGTGTTCCCACACTCGTTTAGGCGAGTACCTCGCTGATCCCACGTAGCCACCTCAGAAAATACGGCACGCAAACACGTGCAGTCGGCAGCAAAGTTTAAGTGATTCGTAGGCAGATGGCGCGCAAAACTTCCCTGCGACGACTGTGGCAGAATGGACGGCGGCCTCAGAAACGCCTCGGCCACTCTGCAGGAACAGCAAAGCCGGCGAAGGAGGAGCTGGAAGGGAGCCTCACTCCAGTCCGTCCGAGTCGAAGGAGTCTCCTTAGACAACTGAGGTACATCGTTGTCACGTAAATAACTACACTGAACAGTCAAAGAAACTGGTACACCTGTCTAATATCGTATAGGGCCCTCGTGAGCATACAGAAGTGCCGGAACACGACGTGCCATGGACTTGACTTATGTCTGAAGTAGGAACTGAAAGCATGAGTCCTGCACGGCTGTCCATAAATCCATTAGACTACGACGGGGTGCAGATCTCTTCTGAACAGCACGTTGAAAGGCATATCAGATATCCTCAATAATGTACATGTATGCGGAGTTTGGCGGCCAGTGAAAGTGTTTAAACTAAGAAGTGTGTTCCTGGAGCCTCTCTGTAGCAATTCTGGACGTGCGGGATGTCGCATTGTCCTGCTGGAATTGCCCACGTCCGTCGGAATGCACAATGCACACGAATGGCTGCAGGTGATCAGACAGGATGCTTACGTACGTGTCATCTGTCAGAGTCGCATCTAGACATTTAAGGGTCCCATATCACTCCAACTGCACACGCCCCACACCATTACAGAGCCTCCACCAGTTTGAACAGACACGTGCTGACATGCAGGATCCATGGATTCGTGAGGTTTTCTCCATACCCTTACACGTCCATCCGCTCGATACACTTTGAAATGAGACTCGTCCGACGACGCTACACGTTTCCTGTCATCGACTGTCCAATGTAGGTGCTGATGGACCCAGACGAGGCGTCATCAAGGGAAAACGAGTGGGCCTTCAGCTCGGAAAGCTCATATCGATGGTGTTTCGTTGGATGCTTTGCACGCTGACACTTGTTGATCGATCAGCACTGAAACCAGCGGTAATTTGCGGAAGGGTTGCACTTCTGTTACGTTGAACGATTCTCTTCAGTCGTCGTTGCTCCCGTTCTTGAAGGGTCTTTTTCCGGCCGCAGCGGTGTCGGAGAGTTCATGTTTTACCGGATTCCTGATATTCACGGTGCACTCGTCCGCGCTCGTGGTGTAGTTCAAAAATGTTCAAATGTGTGTGAAATCTTATGGGACTTAACTGCTAAGGTCATCAGTCCCTAAGCTTACACACTACTTAACCTAAATTATCCTAAGGACAAACACACACACCCATGCCCGATGGAGGACTCGAACCTCCGCCGGAACCACCCTCACAGTCCATGACTGCAGCGCCCCAGACCGCTCGGCTAATCCCGCGCAGCCGTGGTCTAGTGGATAGCGTTGCTGCCTGTGGATCACGGGGTCCTGTGTTCAATTCCCGACCGGCTTGGGGATTTTCTCTGCCCAGGGTGTGGGTGTTTCTGTTGTCCTCGTCATTTCATCATCATGATGCGTGACAGTGGCTGGACTGGATTGTGTACAAGTTGGACTCGGTAAAAATTGGGACTTTGTTCGGGTGCTGATGACCGCGCACTTGAGCGCCCCACAAACCAAACATCATCATCATCATCATCATCACCACCACGTTGCAGTCGTGAAATTGTCGTATGGGAACATGCCCAGTTCATAGCTACCTCGGAAACGCTGTGTCCCATCACGCGTACGCCGACTATAACATCACGTTCAAATTCACTTAAATCTTGATAACGTGCCACTGTAGCAGCAGTAAGCGATCTAACAACTGCGCCAGACACTTGTCTTGTATAGGTGTTGCCGACCGCAGCGCCGTACTCTGCCTGTTTATAAATCTCTGCATTTGAATACCCATGCCTATACCGGTTTCCTCAACGCTTCAGTGTGCTATGCTTAACCAGACGTAATTCGTGAATGATAAAATCATTTTAAACATCCACCACAGGCAGATGGCAGAAACAGTCTGAAAAGCTTCTAAAGGTGCTTCACGGTAGGTTGTGCTGGGAAATAACTGTTAAGAAAAATATTCGATACTTTGTGCCGTTTCCGAGTTAATTAGCATTGAAGTTAGCCAAACAGTTACGGTGAAGTTAGCCCTCTCAGGTGACACCGCGTTACCGTAGCACTGTGCGTGCGGGCAAGACGGATTGCGTGTATCATTGAAGTGGAAGGCCGTAGGGCTGCGCGGCAGGGTAGCTGCTGGCAGGATCTCCCGAGCCGATCACAACTCTGCGGAGGAACGCGATCTTTCCTACATCCAGCCCCGATGCTTCCTTTCCTCGACTTATCTGGCAGGCACAGAGGGAAGGCAGAATGGCTACGGAATGGCAGCACGAAATATTGCCCGGTCGTCGAGGGTGGGGGTTGAATTGCTGAGCCAGCTCCCCATCACTTGTAAAAAATATTTTCTCGGTTCGAGATCTCAGTAGAAAATCTCGTAGAAATAACGGCATTGGATCATCACGGAGATTAAAATGGCCACGGAAAGGACTTTGCTTATAAGAACGTGGAATGTGCAGGGCTTGGTTACAAAGAAAAGAGAAGTATACCAGCAACTAGGGAGGTTGAAGAAGATGTATGTGTCGTCAGTGAAACAACGGTCAAGGGGAAGGGAAATGAAAATATAGCAGACTGTATTTACTTTGAGAACGCGCGTTAAAAAAGAGGAAAGGGCCAAGAGAGGGACTTCGATAGCTGTCCGTAAGAGACACAGAAGAGATATCAAATGCTGGGAGGAAATTGATGAGAGGATAATGACTGTAAAAGTCTCAAAATATAGCCACGAAGTTATCATTGTCTAGGCTTATGCGCCTACAAAGACTCTGATAGTAAAGTCTAAGATGTGTTTTATGAAAAAATAACAAATGTGCTACAGAGCATAAACGCCCACAAACAAATAATTTTAATGGAAAATTAGGGGTCATCACCGATAGTGGAATAGTTGGAAGATATAGCTGTGACACAATGAATGACAGTGGTGAAAGGTTAGTGGATATGTGTGAGACAGAGTTCTTCAAGGTTGTAAATGGTTTCTTCCCTCACAAGCAAATCCACAACTATACTTGGAAATATCAGGTCAATAATACACTATATTATTCCCAATAAAAGTTCCAACTTAAGAACAAATGATATTAGAAGCTACAGGGGCGCAGAATGTGGCTCACACCACTTCCTGTTACGTGCAACGGCGATATATCGAAGGGCCAAAGACAAATTAAAGAGGCTTATATTCCCACAAGGACAATGGATACTATGAAATACAACTGAAATAGCTTGAAACAGGGGTTATCAGACAAACTGAGGCACTTAGAAGAAGGAACGGCGGGGCATATGTCCCAAATGCATACACACAGCAGCGTTTGAAGCTCTGAAGCAGCAAGAAGGAGAAAGAAACTGACCCCACAATGATTAAACCTAAAAAAGATGTTCTATAACAAGAGCTTGATAACACGGGACAAACATGGCAGAACCTTGTATTTTAGAATGAATAGAGACCTAAGAAAGGACAGCTGCAAAAGGAAAAATGAAATCTTTCGGGATAAATGCGTGAAAGTGGGCTGAAGCATACAGTTTGGAAAAGGTTGTAGGGCTCAGGAAAGAAGTAAAAGAAAGAGCAAATCTGCCGGTTATCAGTCTGCTAACAGAAAAAAGGACAGAGTATAAGGCAATAAAGTGCGAGGTACAGGAGAATAAGGAGGGTGAAGAGGTGACGAAAATAGCTGCGACACAGGTATGGAAGGAGGCTACACAAATGAAAATTGGGAAATCACCAGTGCCTGAAAAGGTACAAATTGAATTAATGAAGTATGGCCCAAGAATTCTGTATGAATATGTAAGCAAGTTACAGGGAGCTGAGCAGATACAGTTGTGTGTGTACTCAGTTTCTCCATCGGTAGGTGGTGATCAGCATGAAGTTCATGAGGTGGAGGTCATCATCTCGAGTACATCTTCAGGCTAGTTCACAGACTGTTTTGGGGCATCTAGGTATAATTCACTACAGTGTCATATGCAAGACTCGGTTCGTAATGATCCCAAGTTTCCTCCTTAGTCTGCTATATTCACTTAGTGGTCTGTTAACTGCTGTCAGTTCCTCATCAGGTGCTCTTGTGAAAGAGATAGAATTTCTTGCAACATATCTTACAAGCTGACTCCTTTCCTTTGGTTTTCTGTCGCAGTCTCCATTCTTCTAAATGTGTATCCCCACGCCGTTGTAATCCGCCGACAACCTGACCCACGTGCAACATACTGGCTCGCTTCCTGCTCCCACCTGTGGCAATGGGACAGAGTTCTATCCGTTAGTTAGAGGGCCCACACAACAGACAAGCAAGAAGGGCTGCCGACCTACTTTCAAAAGCTCACATCGAAACATCGCCAGTGGATGTAAACAATAATAGGCATTCCGAATAAACACGTGACAGTGTTTCCACCAATTAGAACTCGCATAACGCTGCGTTATAAACACGCTTGGACAGGCAGAGCGTCAGTGTTTACCTACCGCTAGAAAGGCTCCGGCCAGTACTTACGCCTGCTCTAGCATAGTATACACTCGCCGTAGCATTCAGTAGCACGTTGCATGTTGTAATTGGTAGAGTAGATTTTGGTCATTATTTTCTTTCATTGTCTCGTGTTCTTATCTGTTTTGCTACAACAAGAATTGTGGGGTTTTCTTGTTGGTCTTGCGTTTAAACTTTAGTGCGTGTAAAGAAGGCTTTTTTTAAAAGTATAATAAAGTGTGTTCAAACTTGACTGTTAGTTCTTTCCTGCCGACCGCAGGACGCAACAAGTTTTAATAACTTTTTTTCCTAATTTCTGCCCCTTACTATTCTGTGCCACAAGTCATTTAATAAATGTATGCAGTATGGGGAAGAAATTCCAACAGCGTGGAACTTCATGCATCTAAGTCTCTTACATAAAAAAGAAGCAAGAAAGTGTTTATCAATTATCGTGTCATAAATGTCACATGTTCAATTACTAGGCTGTATGAAAATATTTTGAACCGAGAATGGAGAAGTTTGTAAATGAAGTAGAAGAACGAAGGGTCTTCAGAAAAGGCAGGTCTTGTGCAGATAACATCTTTAACCCTACTACAGATCATGAAGAAGACACTAGAAAGGAATGCAAGAAACATTTGGTCTTCATAGGTCTTGAGAAAACTTGTGTCATAGTGCCACTACAGCTATTGTTCGATTTGCAGCGGTTAGGCGAACTGCAAAAATATTTATGTAACAACTAATATAAACCTGTACAAGTCGGCGGAATGTGGAAATAAAGTGGGGAAAGAAATTTCTAGCGAGACCTTAAGAATAAGTAAAGGACTGGAGCAAGGATGCTATCTGCCTCCCACACTCTTTAAGATGTACGTGCGAAGGCACTGATCTGAGGTGTAGAAAGTGAGTGCATGGGCACGGAGACTGAACCAGGGAAATAGTGTGTGTACACGCTTTTCTATGCTGATGATGAGGTCGTTGCAGAAAACGACGAAGAGGATACATCTTACACGCTTAGGAAATTGTTGGAAGAGTATAAAAACTGGCGTCTGAAAAATCATTTTGAGAAGTCGGAATGTCTATGCTGGGGAGATGAGGGAAGCAACTTACACACTATAGGACATCTTATTAAAGTGTGTAAGGAGTTTAACTACCTATGTAGTATCCTACCGAGTGATGGAAGATATGACAGAGATATCCAACAACGGATTACGCATGGAAGGGCGGCTATGCAAAAATTAAATCCTGTACTTTGGTCTTCAAAATTGAGATTAAAGATTGAAAATTCTTTTAATGCAAATTCATCGTGGAACCAATAACAAGCTATGGGAGTGAGTGGTGGGAATTCACACAAAGGAACAGAAAGAGAGAGTTTTAGAAGTACACCACTTGAGAAGAGTATGTAGAATTTCCCGACTGGCCAACGTAAGATATGAGAAAATAAAAGAAACGACACAGACACATTATAGTATTACAAAGGAATAGAGGAAAGACAGCTAAGATGGCTGGGGCACGTGAAAAGAATGGATGAAAACAGATGGCCCAAGACCTTCTAGAAGGATAAGACGGGGGACGACACGGAAAGTGTGGCTAAGTGATATCCGAGAAGTGATGGAGAGAGGAGGAATACGGTTCAAATGGCTCTGAGCACTATGGTAGTTAACTTCTGAGGTCATCGGTCCCCTAGAACTTAGAACTAACTAAACCTAACTAACCTAAGGACATCACACACATCCGTGCCCGAGGCAGGATTCGAACCTGCGACCGTAGCGGTCGCGCGGTTCCAGACTGTAGCGCCTAGAACCGCTCGGCCACTCCGGCCGGCAGAGGAGGAATAGAAGAGGACGAGGAAGGGTGGCGAGACGGAGGCGTTTGTCGGCGGCGACGGGCGGTGCGATGGCCGCTGCACGAAGGAAGGTGCGCAGTGAGGCCGCTGGGCGCGCCCGCCAGCTGCAGCTAGCGGCGGTTGCTCTCATGTACAATTTTTGCATCGCTCTCTTATTCGGTTTTAGGAAACCAAACGAAGAACACGCTTCGCGACGCCGCCTCTGAATGGGCCGCTAGATTTTTCGTGCGTAACGGCCTGAGTTCTTAACTTCGATGCTAAACTAAGTCGCAAACGGCGCAACGTACCGACTTTTTTTCTGAATAATTATTTATCAACACAACCTACCCTGCAACACACCTAATAGCTTTTCTAGACTTTTTCTGATCACCTTGTATAAAAACTGAAGTTGCTTGCTCGTGTCTGTGAGTAAATGCACGCTATCAGGCACTGCTGTAGGAGTTTGATCCGGTTTTCAGCAGGAATGCCACCTAGCGAACAGCCGCCATAACCTAGACATCGTAAACACAGAATGTGCGACAAAATTCGCAGGCTTAGTTGTAGCGCGTCTGGCTGGAATCCCAATGGTTGTAGGATCGAATCCTAGCTTGGTCACTTTTTCATTCTGCCTTATAACCTAGCATTCACTTCTCAAGGATGTGGAGATATGCATTGCGAAATACAGGATGAGTCACCTAACGTTACCGCTGGATATATTTCGTAAACCACATCAAATACTGACGAACCGATTCCACAGACCGAACGTGAGGAGAGGGGCTAGTGTAATTGGTTAATACAAACCATACCAAAATGAACGGAAGTATGTTTTTTAACACAAACCTTTGTCTTTTTAAAATGGAACCAAGTTAGTTTTGTTAGCACATCTGAACATATAAACAAATACGTAATCAGTGCCGTTTGTTGCATTGTAAAATGTTAATTACACCCGGAGATATTGTAACCTAAAGTTGACGCTTGAAACCTCCGACGTTGCGTGTTGTAACAAACACGGGCCACGGTCGGCGAGCAGCATCTGCAGGGACATGTTTACGATGACGACCGTGTTTACGAGTGTGGCTCTAGTGCACTGTTGTGGTTTGCTCTAGCTGTCGCAGTGTCCGCATGTAGCGCTTGCTGCTTTTGTTATTCTGCATTCGTCTCCGCACGCAGACCAACTGTAGTACACCGTGTTACCAGACGTCTGTGATAGTGTAGTGTTGTAGGAACTGTGACCATGGTGTATTCGAACTCTGAAAAGGCGGAGATGATACTCATCTATGGCGAGTGTCGACGAAGTGCAGCTGAAGCCTGTAGGGTGTATGCAGAACGGTACCCGGACAGAGAGCATCCAACGTGCCGCACATTGCAAAACATCTACCGCCAACTGTATGCAGCAGGTATGGTCGTAGCACGCAAACGGGTCCGTAACAGGCGCGTCACAGGAGAAGCGGGTGCAGTTGGTGTGTTAGCTGCTGTTGCCATGAACCCACACACTAGTACACGGGACATTGCGAGAGCCGGTGGACTGAGTCAAAGTAGTGTCATGCGCATACTGCATCGTCACCGCTTTCACCCGTTTCATGTGTCGCTACATCAGCAATTACATGGTGATGACTTTAATTATCGAGTGCAATTCTGTCAATGAGCATTAACAGAGAATGCGTTGCAGTTCTACCTGTTTACCGATGAAGCGGGTTTCACAAACCACGGGGCAGTGAATCTACGGAACATGCCTTACTGGTCCGTGGAACGCGTCGACGTATGTGGTATCAGCATGATGGTGCACCTGCACATTCCGCAATTAACACTAGGCTGACCCTTGACAGGATGTTCGACGGGCGTTTCATAGGACGTGGAAGACGCATAAATCGGCCATCCCGTTCTCCTGATCTTACACCTCTGGACTCCCTTCTGTGGGGTACGTTAAAGGAGAATGTGTACCGTGATGCCGGCCGCGGTGGTCTCGCGGTTCTAGGCGCGCAATCCGGAACCGTGCGACTGCTACGGTCGCAGGTTCGAATCCTACCACGGGCATGGATGTGTGTGATGTCCTTAGGTTAGTTAGGTTTAAGTAGTTCTAAGCTCTAGGGGACTGATGACCACAGCAGTTCCATAGTGCTCAGAGCCATTTGAACCATTTTGTACCGTGATGTGCCTACAACCCCAGAGGATATGAAACAACGTATTGTGGCAGCGTGCGTCGACATTACACCAGATGTACTGCGGCGTGTACGACATTCATTACGCGAGAGATTGCAATTGTGTGCAGCAAATGATGGCCACCACATTGAACATCTACTGGCCTGACATGTCGGGACACACTCTATTCCACTCCGTAATTGAAAACGGAAACCACGTGTGGACGTGTACCTCACCCCTCATGGTAATGTACATGTGCGTCAGTGAAAAAGACCAATAAAAAGGTGTTAGCATGTGGATGTAATGTGCTGTTCCAGTCTCTTCTGTACCTAAGTTCCATCACCGTTCTCTTTGGATCCCTACGTAATTCGGTGCTCTCCGATACACACAATCGAACAGCGGAGGAGTGGTACTCAAGCGTCAACTTTAGGTTACAATATCTCCGGATGTAATTAACATTTTACAATGCAACAGACGGCACTGATTACGTATTTGTTTATATGTTCAGATGTGCTAACAAAACTAACGGGGTTCCATTTAAAAAAACGTAGGTTTGTGTTAAAAAACATACATCCGTGCATTTTTGTTATGGTTTGTATTAACCAATTACACTAGCCCCTCTCCTCACGTTCGGTCTGTGGAATCGATTCGTCAGTATTTGATGTGGTTTACGAAATATATCCAGCGGTAATGTTAGTGACTCACCCTGTATAATGACAACTTTAGGACCGATTGTATAAAGCATTTAACCTTAGGTTAAGATAGAAAATGACCTCAGTTCAAACTTAAACTGGAAATCTGCGTTGTATGAACAGTAATCCTAGGTTATATCGTCGGGATCTTATTTGACCGGCGACGTCTGTTTATAGTGTAGTGCCACTACGATTCACCGCTTTTGCTTTTATAAGATACCAACTGAAATAATAAAAAAGAGTTTTATTAACACAAAAAATGGCACGTAAATATGTGACTACGCCATTTCCAGGTCACTGATGTTCAAAACACTTTCTTTCGACTTGGAAGGTTAGGTTAAGGAAATTATCGGCTACGATGTATACTTAACGATCAAACTCTAACAGCTCTTGCGAGACGATTCGTAATTTATGTGATTAGTTCAAGGGCATTTTAGACACTTAGCAGCAGAATAATAAAGAAAACTCAAAATATTTGCAGTGAACAGCTAAGTATGGGAATTCTGACGGCAGCCAATAACGATTCATTATCATTCTCCCAGCCCTTTCTGTAAGTTTATACAGGGTGTTACAAAAAGGTACGGCCAAACTTTCAGGAAACATTCCTCAGACACAAATAAAGAAAAGATGTTATGTGGACGTGTCCGGAAACGCTTAATTTCCAAGTTAGAGTTAATTTCAGTTTCGTCAGTATGTTCTTCCACCTACGCTCAATGGAGCACGTTATCATGATTTCATACGGGATACTCTACCTGTGCTGCTAGAACATGTGCCTTTACAAGTACCACACAACATGTGGTTCATGCACGATGGAGCTCCTGCACATTTCAGTCGAAGTGTTCGTTCGCTTCTCAACAACAGATTCGGTGACCGATGGATTGATAAAGGCGGACCAATTCCATGGCCTCCACGCTCTCCTGACCTCAACCCTCTTGACTTTCATTTATGGGGGCATTTGAAAGCTATTGTCTACGCAACCTCGGTACCAAATGTAGAGACTCTTCGTGCTCGTATTGTGGACGGCTGTGATACAATACGCCATTCCCCAGGGCTGCATCAGCGCATCAGGGATTCCATGCGACGGAGGGTGGATGCATGTATCCTCGCTAACGGAGGACATTTTGAATATTTCCTGTAACAAAGTGTTTGAAGTCATGCTGGTACGTTCTGTTGCTGTGTGTTTCCATTCCATGATTAATGTGATTTGAAGAGACATGGAAAGTAAGCGTTTCCGGACACATGTCCACATAACATATTTTCTTTCTTTGTGTGTGAGGAATGTTTCCTGAAAGTTTGGCCGTACCTTTTTGTAACACCCTGTATACAGAGTCGGCCAGAAAAATGTATACACTTTTTATCAGGCTCTATCGTGATATCGATATTGTCGTTCGATTTGGGTTACGAGTGTGTTGTAGGTAGTATGGTCTTTGGTTCAACAGATGTTAGTACTTTCATGTCGGTATTGGGAAAACAAGATGGCTGGAGCACGCCTGACATTCGAGCAACGAAAATGTATTGTGAGGTGGTTTTTCAAATCTGATAATGCCGTTCAAGTGCAACGTCAGTGGAGGCGGGAGTTTGAAACTGAACCGTCAATTCGCCTAGCAATTAAACGCATCACTGACAAGTTTGAATTGCATGGAACGATTTGTGATATTCACAAAGAAAGATTAGGAAGACAGCGTAGAGCTACAACTCCTGGTTCGTCGGCTCTCGTGTTGGAATCGTTTGTTAATTCTCCACAGAAGTCTGCTATGCAATGTGCACGTGAAGTGGGGGTTAGCAATATAAGTGTGTACGAAGAATTCTGAAAGCTGCAAAGTGCAAAGTTTACATTCCACGATTACTGCACGCGATTAATGATGACGATCCTAATCGCCGAATTCAATTTTGCGAATGGTGTCAGCAAATGGTAACTGATGGCGAACAATTTGTGACGAAGGTAGGTAGTGTGGAGTGACTTAATGGAACCGTGAATTGGCATAAAAGTGTGCACAGGGCACCGGAAAATTCGCATGTTTATGTGGATAAAGCGGTCAATTTATCAGGGGTTCATGTGTCGTGTGTACCATCATCTAGGGGCTTAGCAGGGCCCTTTTCTTTGATGCTACTGTTACTGGATTCAAATTCAAATTGCTCTGAGCACTATGGGACTTAACATCTGAGGTCATCAGTCCCCTAGAACTTAGAACTACTTAAACCTAACTAACCTAAGGACATCACACATATCCATGCCCGAGGCAGGATTCGAACCTGCAACCGTAGCGGTCGCGCGGTTCCAGACTGAAGCGCCTAGAACCGCTCGGCCACTCAGGCCGGCTACTGTTATTGGAGAAGTGTACCTGAAAATGTTACGCACGTCACTTTTTTCGGGTAAACGTGCGCTTTATGGTGCTGATGAAGAGGTCTTCTACCGACAGGAAGGGGCGCCCCCACACTACCACCTAACCGTACGAGCTTTCCTGGATGACAGCTTTCTGGGGCACTGGGTTGAAGGGAGAGGCCCCATTAAGTTCCCTCCACGGGCGACAGATGTAGCACCTATGGACTTTTTACTTGTGGGGAACTGTGAAAGATAACGTCTATCGACGTAAGCCACGCGCGCTGGAGGAACTTCGCCAGGAGATTACAGCGACATGTGCAGCGGTCTCCACTGTAACACTGACTAGCGTAGTTGCGACGACCGCTCGTCGTTCTGTTACGTGTATAGCCGCCAACGGCGAACATTTTGAACATTTAAAGTAACCATGTGCTAAAGTGAAGGTTGTACAACATGTGTGATCAATTATTAAATGTAAAATAAACACATAAATAATACTTTCCGTTTATTATAGTGTTTACATTTTTCTGGCGGATTTATATTCCGGTTTCGGCATGACGTGATAATTGACTATCGTAATTGGAAAGTACGCTGTCTTCTTCCAACACTCACTGCTCACACACGCTATAAATGAGAACTTGACACACGACTGTTGCACCTTTTCTTGTTTTTACAAGCAAGTGCATCTGCGTTACTGGAAACTCTTAGCTCTTCAGCTGTTAGCTCTGGTGTCCGGCTTTCTGCAGACAGGGGAATATTATCATATCATTGTACAGGTCTGCACTTGCAGGGACGCCCAGCGTTAACACGTGACCCATCCATGGTATCTACTGTCTCGCGGAGAAAAGAGCAACGTTAAAAAATACAAATACGTTGTACTTGTTGCGTTTTTACTGTGAAAATTATCCAATAATAAAAATGGCTAGATCATATCACAAAAATGACTACGAATGCAGGCAGTAGCTTTTTTCCAATACAGTGGCTAGTTGTCGCTTGAGGAATGACTCCGACTGCGTTCGCACAATGCTTGTAGCATTCGGACGTCGCTTCGGGTAGCGGAGCCACTATTGCTGCAAAATACTAACGCGAATTGTGGCCGAACGGTTCTGGGCGCTTCAGTCCAGAACCGCGCTGCTGCTACGGTCGCAGGTTCGAATCCTACCTCCGGCATGGATGTGTGTGATGTCCTTAGGTCAGTTAGGTTTAAGTAGTTCTAAGTTCTAGGGGACTGATGACCTCAGGTGTTAAGTCCCATAGTGCTTGAAGCCATTTGAACCATTTTTGAACTAACGCGAATTCTTTACAGACGAATGGAAAAACTGGTAGAAGCCGAACTCGTAGAAGATCAGTTTGGATTCAGTAGAGATGTTGGAACACATGAGGCAATACTGACCTTACGACTTATCTTAGAAGAAAGATTAAGGAAAGGCAAACCTACGTTTCTAGCATTTGTAGCCTTAGAGAAAGCTTTTGACAATGTTGACTGGAATACTCTCTTTCAAATTCTAAAGGTGGCAGGGGTAAAATACAGGGAGCGAAAGGCTATTTACAATTTGTACAGAAACCAGATGGCAGTTATAAGAGTCGAGGGGCATGAAAGGGAAGCAGTGGTTGGGAAGGGAGTGAGACAGGGTTGTAGCCTCTCCACGATGTTATTCAATCTGTATACTGAGCAAGCAATAAAGAAAACAAAAGAAAAATTCGGAGTAGGTATTAAAATCCGTGGAGAAGAAATAAAAACTTTGAGGTTCGACGATGACATTGTAATTCTGTCAGCAAAGGACTTGGAACAGCAGTTGAACGGAATGGATAGTGTCTCGAAAGGAGGATATAAGATGAACATCAACAAAAGCAAAACGAGGATAATGGAATGTAGTCGAATTAAGTAGGGTGATGCTGAGGGAATTAGATTAGGAAATGAGACACTTAAAGTAGTAAAGGAGTTTTGCTATTTAGGGATTAAAATAACTGATGATGGTCGAAGTAGAGAGGATATAAAATGTAGACTGGCAATGGCAAGGAAAGCGTTACTGAATAAGAGAAATTTGTTAACATTGAGTATAGATTTAAGTGTCAGGAAGTCGTTTCTGAAAGTACTTGTATGGAGTGTAGCCATGTATGGAAGTGAAACATGGACGAAAACCAGTTTGGACAAGAAGAGAATAGAAGCTTTCGAAATGTGGTGCTACAGAAGAATGCTGAAGATTAGATGGGTAGATCACATAACTAATGAGGAGGTACTGAATAGAATTGGGAAGAAGAGGAGCTTGTGGCACAACTTGACTAGAAGAAGGGATCGGTTGGTAGGACACGTTCTGAGGCATCAAGGGATCACCAATTTAGTATTGGAGGGCTGCGTGGAGGGTAAAAATCGTAGAGGGAGACCGAGAGATGAATACACTAAGCAGATCCAGAAGGATGTACTGGGAGATGAAGAAGCTTCCACAGGCTAGAGTAGCATGAAGAGTTGCATCGAACGATTCTCAGGAGTGAAGACCACAACAACAACAACAACAACAACTGTTGCTGGTGCTTGTGTTTCATTTGCTGTACTGTTTGGAAAATGGTGTCAGCGGAAGTCTCCAAAGCAGCCGTTTTTACCAGCGTCTCTTATGGGACCAGCGAAACAACTGTCACAACAGCTGATTCATTTCGGACAAGTCATCTGATGAGGTGGCAACAGAATTACAAACTACATGTACCAAACACATTTCCTCTTCTTTCATTGTGTTAAAATGAGAGGCAGTAATGAGGTTGAAGTAGCATAGCTGAAAAACACATGAAAATAATGTTTTACTACGTGATAAAAAGTTTTCGAAACCATGTCATTTGAACAGTTTCGTTTGAAGCTCTGTTTATTCTTCCAGTCTGATAGGTGCCTGGTATGTTCTGCTTAACGCTCATTAATCCAAGAGCACATTCAGTTAATCGTCGTGTTCTGAAAAGCGTTTGTAGAAATATTGTTTCCCTGGATCTAACACCATAGACTGTATAAGATTTGACAAAATGCTTCAAGAATGGATATGCCTCATCTGCAATGAACAAAAAAAAGCAGCACAGCTGGTCTTTTGTCACGGAGGGTCTGGCCGTTTATTAAGCTCCCTTTTTCTATCGAAGGACTTACACAAGACGAACTTAACTTCCCACACCCCCACCGTCGGTTATATGAATTTCCTGAAGATCCGCGACTGCTTCCAGTACGATTGAATGAAAATGTTTACAACTATAAAATATTGTACCAGAATTTGTGGTCATTTTAGACGAATATGTTATCCGTCATCATCACGGACTACATTTAGAAAGTTCTGTGTGTTACACAAGTTGCTTAAAATCGTCTCCTCTTAGCTACTTAATAACACGCTGTCGATAGATGGCATTCTCGATCGGTGTCACAATTCTTGTCAAAGGTCGATAGCAATATGTATTCAACTCAGATATCGAGATACCTCGGATTGTTTGAGAATAATTATTACGTCTTAAATTTTCATAAACGTTTGCAATGCAACATAGATGTATTTCAGACGTCAGCTCTAGACTGCTGGAATTTTTTGAAAGTATTTTAGTAGAGGTTCTCCAAGTATATTTATACGTACAGTCGTACACAAACGGTGTAGTTTCAGTAGCCTATCTGATCTTAGCTATTCAACTTACACACAATTCATAGTAAGTCGACAGCTGTATTGGAAGAGCGCTATAAGCTAGCCAGTTATTATCGATCGGGTTCAGATCCGGCGTATGTTGGGCGGGGGGGGGGGGGTGTTGGGGGGGGAGGGTTGGGGGGGGGGGGAGGGCAGAGCGCATCAGTTGTAACTCTGCTTCTCGAACCACTCCATCACACTCCTGGCCTTCTGACATCGCGCATTAGCTTGTGGAAAAATGCCTTTGCCGTAGAGAATCATGACTGTCAGGAAGGGGTGTACGTGACCTGCAGCCGGTGTACCGTACTCACGGCGTCACAGTGATTTGCGGGACCTCCACTGGATCCGTGGATTCCCGCGTGAGCATAATGGATCCACCGCCAGCTTGTCTCCGTCCCGTCACGGACTCGTTCCCCTGGAAGACGACAGATTCGCCTCCTCCCATCGGCACGATGGAGAAGGTACCGGAATTCGTCAGACCGTGCAACGCTCTGCCACTGCGGCAACGTCCAGTGGCGACGGTCACGTGCCCGTTTTAGCCGCAGTTGCCGACGTCGTGGTGTTTACTGGTGCGTGCACGACTCGTCTGCTGCGGGGGCCCATCGTTAAGGGCGCTCGGTGCACTGTGTGAGTTCAGAACTGCCCAGCATTAATGTCTGATGGTAGTTCCGCCACAGTTCGCCGCCTGTCCTGTTTTACCAGTCTGCCCAGCCTACCAAGTCCGACATCTGCAAGGAGGGGTGAGAGCCCAACCCCACGACGTCTGGACGTCGTTTCACCTCGGTTTCGCCACGTGTTCAAGACACGACTGGAAAGAGACTGATGATTCAAATCTGGTCCATCGGTATTCCCATCCCTGTTCTTAGATAAGTTTTAACTGTTTCAAAAAAATCCTGATTCTTCTCGATTTCGCATGCAAAAAAACACATTCTTCTGCGACGTTTTTGAAGAGCACCACTTCTATACTTTACACTTCTGCGAATTCGTTTAACCTTTTCACGAAGGTAGATGGATGGATAAAGTCAAAAATATTTTTCCAGTTATTTTCAACCCTTGCCGAGATACAATGGCTTACAGTCACCTACAGTGACGAGCCAGAGAAACTAGTGCACCTGCCTAATATGGTGTAAGGCCCCCGTGAGCACACAGAAGTGCTGCAGTACGTCGTGGCACGGAATCGACTGATGTCTGAAGTAGTGCTGGAGGGAACTGACACCGTGAACCCTGCAGGGCTGCCCCTAAAACGGTAAGACTACGAGGGGTGCAGATCTCTTCAGAACAGCACGTTGCAAGGCATCCCAAACATGCTCGATAGTGTTGATGACTGGGAGTTTGGTGGTCAGCGGAAGTGTCTAAACTCAGAAGTGTGTTCCGGGAGCCACTCTGTAGCGATTCTGGACATGTGGGGTGTGGCATTGTCCTTCTGGAATTGCCCAAGTCCGTCAAATGCACAGTGGATAGGAATGGATGCAGGTCATCAGACAGTATGCTTACCTACGTGTCACCAGTCAGAGTCGTATCTAGATGTATCCGGAGTCCCATCACTCCAAATGCACATGCCCCACCCGTTACAGAACCTTTTCCAGCTCGAACAGTCCCCTGCTGACATGCAGGGTCCAAGGAGTCTGAGGTTGCCTCCATACCAGGACAATTTGAAACGAGACTCCTCCGACCAGGCAACATATTTCCAGTCATCAACAGTCCAATGTAGTTGTTAACGAACTCAGGCGAGGCGTAAAGCTTTGTCAAGGGTACACGAGCGGGCATTCGGTTCCGAAAGCCCATCTCGAAGATGTTTCGATGAATGGTTCGCACGCTGACACTTGTTGATGGCCCAGCATTGATATCTGCAGCAATTTGAGGAAGGGTTGCATTTCCGTCACGTTGAACGATTTTCTTCAGTCGTCGTTGGACCCCTTCTTGCAGGATATTTTGCTGGCTGCAGCGATGTCGGAGAGTTGATGTTTTACCGCTTTCCTGATATTCGAGGTACATTCGTCACATGGTCGTACGGGAAAGTCGCCACTTCATCACTACCTTGGTGATGCTGTGTCCCATCGTTAGTGCGCTCACCATAACAGCGCGTTCAAACCCACATAAATTTTGATAGCCATTGCAGCACCAGTAACCGATCTAACAGCTGCGCCAGACACCTATTGTCTTGTATAGGCGTTGTCGGCCGTAGTGCCGTATTCCGCTGTTTATCTCTGTATTTGAATGCGTATGCCTATACCACTTTTTTGGTGCTTCAGTGTAAATGTGGGGCGTAAAATTTGTTTTTGCGTGCACTGAATGCGTAGAAGCGGTTTAAAGTGAGTCAAATAAAAAAAAACGCGCTCTTACGATAATACCGAAAATTCGCTGTCAAAAACATAGCTTCACTCTCATTTTATGTGCAAAACACATGTTTCCTGTGAGTTTTTTTACGTGCGCCACCTCTATGTTTCAGAATTGTGCAAATCGGTTAAAATTTTGTAAGACAGTAGAAAATAAATGTAATTAATAGTGGCTCTGTTATTTTGTAAAACCTGTATGCGGTGCCAGGATACAAGTAACATGGTTCAAAAGACACTAAAAAAAACTTTACCGGATCATTAGTCGCCAGTCAACAAAAATCTGCCCAAGTTGCGAAGCTATGGCGGCCTAATGTCAAAATTATGCTAGAGTTAAAGTTGGTAACCACAATGAAATATACTGCTATCGTAATACAAAAGAGACGAATATGTCTTGGGCAGAGGTTACGTTAGGTTAGGTTAGTGTTGTTTAACGTCCCGTCGACAACGAGGTCATGAGAGACGGAGCGCAAGCTCGGGTTAGGGAAGGATGGGGAAGGAAATCGGCCGTGCCCTTTCAAAGGAACCATCCCAGCATTTGCCTGAAACGATTTAGGGAAATCACGGAAAACCTAAATCAGGATGGCT
Source organism: Schistocerca nitens (assembly GCF_023898315.1). Classification (NCBI taxonomy): domain Eukaryota; kingdom Metazoa; phylum Arthropoda; class Insecta; order Orthoptera; family Acrididae; genus Schistocerca; species Schistocerca nitens. Next base: position 630,616,383 of record NC_064620.1, on the reverse strand, counting down.
GGAGACGGGATTGAACCGTCGTCCTCCCGAATGCGAGTCCAGTGTGCTAACCACTGCGCCACCTCGCTCGGTTCTTGGGCAGAGGTACGGATGTGAAAGAAGACAATTAGCTTTTTGACCTATCTGGCAGCTTCAAAGACAGGTAAATCAAAACATGTTGACATACTCGCGCTATGTTAGATCCACCCCTTGTTACATGTATGGTGAGGAGTATGAGAACAGACAGACACAAATTTATGTACTTGTAGTGATTGGGATGCATCTACAATAGGAAGTGTTAGAGAGTAGGGGTGCACCTATAACAGGAAGTATCCCAGAGTGGGGATTCATGCATCCTATACATTAATGACATCGGTATGTATTATGTTATACTACATTACATTACGCATTATGTACTCACGTTACTTTACCTTGCTCTGTATTACATGATGTGGATACCAATACTAACAAATAAAAAAGCTTGAATATGTCAAAATGTTTTGATTCAAATGTCTCTGAAAGCTAATTCGCTTCTTTGTCATCCCTAACTCTGCCCAGGATATATTCGCCACTTTTTGTGCTACGATAAGAGCATCTTACATTCTTGCAGTTGCGCTATGTGATGAAAACTATCCGGACACCTGGCTGAAAATGACTTACAAGTCCGTGGCGCCATCCATCGGTAATACTCGAATTCAATATGGTGTTGGCCCACCGTTAGCCTTGATGACCACTTCCACTCTCGCAGGCATATTTTCAATCAGATGCTTGAAGGTTTCCTGGGGAATGGCAGCCCATTTTTTACGGACTGCTGCAATGAGGAGATGTCGGTCGGTGAGACCTGGAACGAGGTCGTCCAAATCATCCCAAAGGTGTTCTGTAGGATTCAGGTCAGGGCCCTGTGCAGGCCAGTCAATTACAATTATTGTTGTGTAACCACTCCGTCACAGGCCGTGCATTACGAACAGGCGCCCGATCGTGTTGAAAGATGCAATTGCCATCCGCGAATTGCTCTTCAACAGAGGGAAGCAAGAAGGTGCTTAAAACATCAATGTAGGCCTGTGCTGTGATAGTGCCAAGCAAAACAACAAGGAGTGCAAGCACCCTCCATGAAAAACACGACCACACCATAACGCCACCGCCTCCCAATTTCATTGTTGGTACTGTGGCAGATGTTCATCGGGGATGCGCCATACCCACACCCTACCATCGGATCGCCACATTGTGTACCGTGATTCGTCACTCCATATAACATTTTTCCACTGTTCAATCTTCGTTTGGCATTTACCGGCGTGATGTGTGGCTTATGAGCAGTTTGGAATTCCTGTGTGACGGTCTGGATAGATGTCTGCCTATTAGACATTACGACCCTCTTTAACTGTCGGGGCCGGCCGGTGTGGCCGAGCGGTTCTAGGCGTTTCAGTCTGGAACCGCGTGACCGCTACGGTCGCAGGTTCGAATCGTGCCTCGGGCATGGATGTGTGTGATGTCCTTAGGTTGGTTAGGTTTAAGTAGTTCTAAGTTCTAGGGGACTGATGACCACAGATGTTAAGTCCCATAGTGCTCAGAGCCATTTGAACTGTCGGCGGTCTCTGTCAGTCAACAGACGAGGTCGACCTTTACGCTTTTGTGCTGTACGTCTCCCTTCACGTTTCCACTTCACTATCACATAGGAAACAGCGGACCTAGGGATGTTTAGGAGTGTGGAAATCTCGCGTGCAGACGTATGACACATGTGACACGCAATCACCTGACCACGTTCGAAGTCTGTGAGTTCCGCGGAGCGCCCCATTCTGCTCTCTCGCGATGTCTGATGACTACTGAGGTCGCTGATACGGAGTACCTGGCAGTAGGTGGCAGCACAGTGCACCTAACATGAAAAATGTATGTTTTTGGGGGTATCCGGATACTTTTGATCACATAGTGTATATGGTTGTCGAATGCTCACACTACTTTGTGCAGCTATAACATGTTTATGATGTTAAACTGTCTGTTCAGACGTGTCTTGTAATGTTCTAGAAAGCCGTGAGCAACTTCGCAACAGAATATAAATTAAATACTATTGTGGAACCTTGGTACTGTGTCTATCTGTTTTTAATATCTACGTTACTCCAAGTATCGACAAAATAATCCACAAATGTTACTCTGATATGACTTAAAGATGATGTGACCAAGTAAAATCTCGTCGCCAAAAGCACTCTTGACCTGTCAGAACCGTGCGCCGGTTCTGAATCAGAAGTCAAAAGAATGAGAGAACCCAATAACTGGGGGAAATACTGTGTTACTCTCGACTCGGTACAGAGCGCCCCTGTCGAACGACATATGCAAGACCTTGTCAATGCTGGGATAAGTTGAACTGTTCACAACACAGAAATAAACAATAGGCCAGATCCGATGTACTACTTTCGTAGAGAAAGTTGCGACTGCACGATGTCGATGGTCGACCGCTGCGACCTGGAGCTACTCGATACCGGGCAAGAGCTGGGCCAGAGCTGGAATCGGGCTGTTCCTCACGTGTCAGCCATATAACCCGTGGCGCATTCGTTCAGCGGGCGCCGGTCGCTGTTTGGCGACAACGGAACCTAAAGTGCCGGCCTCTGAACCTGGAATCGGCTGGTTACCACAAGAAGATTATACTTGTGATGTTCGACGTGCGAGCGCTAGAGTTATACAAATGTAAACCGGATGCGGGATGCTAAAGCCGCTCAGTACATTTTAGGATAGTAGCCGTGCAAGTTACAGATGTAAACAGATAGTGCCAATAATCGGTGGACCCAGTATCAGAAGCTGAAATGCTGCACGCAATACATACACTGAGGTGCCAAAGAAACTGGTATAGGCGAGCGTATTCAAATACAGAGATATGTAAACAGGCAGAATACAGCGCTGCAGTCGGCTACGCCTATATATAAGACGAGTGTCTCGTGCAGTTATGAAATAGGTTACTGCTTCTACAATGGTAGGTTATCAAGATTTAAGTGAGTTTGAATGTGGTGTTAGAGTCGGCGCACAAGCTGTTGGACACAGCATCTCCGAAGTAACGATGATGTGGGGATTTTCCGTGGACCATTTCAGGAGCGTACCGTGATTATCAGAAATCGGGTAAAACATCAAATCTCCGACATCGCTGCAGCCGGAAAAAATATCATTTAAGAACGGGACCACTGGCGATTGAACAGAATCGTTCAACGTGTCAGAAGAGCAACCCTTCCGCAAATTGCTGCAGGCCATCAACAAGTGTCAGCGTGCGAACCATTCAACGAAACATCATCGGTGTGGGCTTTCCGAACCCGAGGCTCTGAATGGTGTGGGGCGTGCGCAGTTGGAGTGATACGACTCTCACCGGTGACACCTACGTAAGCATACCGTCTGATCACCTGCAACCATTCGTGTCCGTTGTGTATCCCACGGACTTGGACAATTCCAGCAGGATAATGCGAGGCCCTACACGTCCAGAATTGTTACAGAATGGCTGCGGGAACTCTCTCCCGAGTTTAAACGCCTCCGCTGGCTTACAAACTCCGCAGACATGAACATTAGTGAGCATATCTGGGAAGCCTTGCAACGTGCTGTTCAAAAGATACCTGCAACCACCTCGTACTCCCGGATTTGTGGACAGCCCTTCAGGACACACGGTGTCAGTTCGGTGCAGCACTACTTCAGATATTAGCCGTGGCACGTCGTGCTGCGCCACTTCTGCGTGCTCGCGCGGGCCCTGCACAATATTAGGCAGGTGTACCAGTTTCTTTGGCCTCTTGGGTGTATAATGGAGTAAATATTTATTAGAAACGCAAACGGCGGGCAGGCGGTGTGCTGGCGCTGCTGGAGCCGCTAACGTGCGAATGCTGGCGTGTCCTCTCGTGTTACGCGGGGTGTGGGCTGGCTGGCTCGGCTCCCCTCCCCTCCCCTCCCCCCGCCCCTCACCATCTCGCCGCTCCATGTCCTTTCCTTTCCTTTCCTTTCCTTTCTACGACGCGCTCTGCCAGCGGCATCGCCCGACATTTCGCTCACGCAAGCGCAGCTGTGCCGTCACCGACTGAACCTTTGCCGACACCACTGCACACGTGTGTGGCGAGCGTCCTGGAGGCCGGTACGCCGAAGTGATCAGTCAGTCGGCTACCTGTCGCTCTGAAGGTGACTCAGTAAACAGTTCATATTTATTTATGGCTCATTATCTGTTACAGCTAGCCAGACTCAAAAAAATGCTTGATCACCTTGTGTAATTCGTTAACTCAGGTCCAGAGCGTCGCCTGCATGAAACAATTAGTACTATAAGATAGTTACTTCTGTAGCTGCTGCTATTTATTCGTAATGAAACCAAATGTATGCGTATTAATATGAAAATTATACATATTGACTTATTTCTATTAGTAGTCCGTTATTTAAAGTCTTAAAAACACAAGAAAAAACTAAACGCATCTTTATACAGGGTGAGTCACCTAACATTACCGCTGGATATATTTCGTAAACCACATCAAATACTGACGAATCGATTCCACAGACCGAACGTGAGGAGAGGGGCTAGTGTAATTGGTTAATACAAACCATTACAAAAATGCACGGATGTATGTTTTTTAACACAAACCTACGTTTTTTTAAATGGAACCCCGTTAGTTCTGTTAGCACATCTGAACATATAAACAAATACGTAATCAGTGCCGTTTGTTGCATTGTAAAATGTTAATTACATCCGGAGATATTGTAACCTAAAGTTGACGCTTGAGTACCACTCCTCCGCTGTTCGATCGTGTGTATCGGAGAGCACCGAATTACGTAGGGATCCAAAGGGAACGGTGATGGACCTTAGGTACAGAAGAGACTGGAACAGCACATTACGTCCACATGCTAACACCTTTTTATTGGTCTTTTTCACTGACGCACATGTACATTACCATAAGGGGTGAGGTACACGTACACACGTGGTTTCCGTTTTCAATTACGGAGTGGAATAGAGTGTGTCCCGACATGTCAGGCCAATAGATGTTCAATGTGGTGGCCATCATTTGCTGCACACAATTGCAATCTCTCGCGTAATGAATGTCGTACACGCCGCAGTACATCTGGTGTAATGTCGACGCACGCTGCCACAATACGTTGTTTCATATCCTCTGGGGTTGTAGGCACATCACGGTACACATTCTCCTTTAACATACCCCACAGAAAGAATTCCAGAGGTGTAAGATCAGAAGAACGGGCTGGCCAATTTATGCGTCCTCCACGTCCTAAGAAACGCCCCTCGAACATCCTGTCAAGGGTCAGCCTAGTGTTAATTGCGGAATGTGCAGGTGCATCATCATGCTGATACCACATTCGTCGACGCGTTTCCAGTGGAACATTTTCGAGCAACGTTGGCAGATCATTCTGTAGAAACGTGATGTATATTGCAGCTGTTTGGGCCCCTGCAATGAAGTGAGGACCAATGATGTGGTCGCCAATGATTCCGCACCATACATTTACAGTCCACGGTCGCTGTCGCTCTACCTGTCTGAGCCAGCGAGGATTGTCCACGGATCAGTAATGCATGTTTCGTAGATTCACTGCCCCGTGGTTTGTGAAACCCGCTTCATCGGTAAACAGGTAGAACTGCAACGCATTCTCTGTTAATGCTCATTGACAGAATTGCACTCGATGATTAAAGTCATCACCATGTAATTGCTGATGTAGCGACACATGAAACGGGTGAAAGTGGTGACGATGCAGTATGCGCATGACACTACTTTGACTCAGTCCACCGGCTCTCGCAATGTCCCGTGTACTAGTGTGTGGGTTCATGGCAACAGCAGCTAACACACCAACTGCACCCGCTTCTCCTGTGACCGGCCTGTTACGAACCCGTTTGCGTGCTACGACCATACCTGTTGCATACAGTTGGCGGTAGATGTTTTGCAATGTGCGGCACGTTGGATGCTCTCTGTCCGGGTACCGTTCTGCATACACCCCACAGGCTTCAGCTGCACTTCGTCGACACTCGCCATAGATGAGTATCATCTCCGCCTTTTCAGAGTTCGAATACACCATGGTTACAGTTCCTACAACACTAAACTATCACAGACGTCTGGTAACACGGTGTACTACAGTTGGTCTGCGTGCGGAGACGAATGCAGAATAACAAAAGCAGCAAGCGCTACATGCGGACACTGCGACAGCTAGAGCAAACCACAACAGTGCACTAGAGCCACACTCGTAAACACGGTCGTCATCGTAAACATGTCCCTGCAGATGCTGCTCGCCGACCGTGGCCCGTGTTTGTTACAACACGCAACGTCGGAGGTTTCAAGCGTCAACTTTAGGTTACAATATCTCCGGGTGTAATTAACATTTTACAATGCAACAAACGGCACTGATTACGTATTTGTTTATATGTTCAGATGTGCTAGCAAAACTAACGGGGTTCCATTTAAAAAAGACAAAGGTTTGTGTTAAAAAACATACATCCGTGCATTTTTGTTATGGTTTGTATTAACCAATTACACTAGCCCCTCTCCTCACGTTCGGTCTGTGGAATCGGTTCGTCAGTATTTGATGTGATTTACGAAATATATCCAGCGGTAACATTAGGTGACTCACCCTGTATATGTGTGCCGTCTCTTGTTGCCTGTAATAACGTAATAGGACGCCGTTTGCTTGGAGACATCGAGGTTGATATGTCTGTCAGTTGTCAAAGATGTACTTGACGCTTGTATAACACTGGAGGTCGGTATCACTCATCAAAGATAAAAGCGGCGTTGTCTACAGAAGTGACGCTAGTTTAGACACATCATGTTATTGTAGATAATGTGCTATACATCATTATTCCCAAAGGGAAACGATTATGTTACAAATAGTTTAGAAACATTTGGAGCTTAGAGTAAAAGTATATCTTAAGAAGAGCAGTAAAAGTTTGAACATTATTTATACATGTCATTTATAAAATCGTTGACGTTACTGGTATTATAAATTAAAATATCTGGGACTGCTCCACGTTTTATATCAGGAGAGAGACACAACTACTAGTATAATAAGGTACATTTGTAATATTTGTTGTCTACTTGATGCTAAAAATCTTGAAACTGGCTGTAACACAGAAGCTTAAAAATCTAACAGAAGTATAGATAGTTGGAGGAGAAGGTATCCTCTATTTCAAAATATGTCCTCAAATATTCAAAAAAGGCTTTTCACGAAAACTTAACAGAGCCAGCGGGCTATCCTGTAGTGAACAAAAATTTCCAGTTCTTCCAACGTGTTTAAAGGTAAACCTTTAGGGCTTGTGTGCAGAAGCTGACGTTTATTTACTTCGCGCAAGCCAAAACCGGACACAACGAAGGTAACGTCGGGTGTGACGCATTGCTTTATCGAATACCTTCAGAGACACTCTGTAGATTCTTGGCTGGAGATGATACTGGCTACACTGCGTTATTGTGAGGAGATGCGGAGCGCGTGAGATCTCAGCAGCTCTACGTAAATAAACGTCACGCGAACGTCCGACAGAGAGTGGAAGGGCGGGTGCGGTTGTGCGACGGCTGGCGTCCGGGCTGTCGCTACAGGTCCGGCCGGCTACACACGCTTGTGACGTCGCTGGAGAAAAGCGGCGGCAAGGAAGGCCGAGCGGAGCGAGAGGGCAGGGGCGCGCGCGGAGTGGCCGTCCAGACATGGCGACTTGGCGCATCACCCACTCTTCCCCAGTTCCGTCTCTAATTACATCGTGGACGACATCGCTTGAATTCCCTCCTTCCGAACGGTAAGCGTACATTTATTTGGAAAATCTCGGTATACCTACTAAGGAATCCGCACATCACTGACACCTGCTCTCGAATATTCCTACAGTTATTCCACACTGAGGAGCCAAATAAACTGGTACACGTGCCTAATATCGTGTGGCGCAGAAGTGCCGCAACACGACGTGGCATGGAATCGACCAATGTCTGAAGTAGTGCTGGAGGGAATTGACACCGTGAATCCTGTAGGGCTGCCTATAAATCCGTAACAGTACGAAGGGGTGGAGATCTCTTCTGAAGAGCACGTTGCAAGACACCCCAGATATGCTGAATAATGTTCATGTCTTGGGAGTTTGGTGGTTCAACTCAGAAGAGTGTTCCCGGAGCCACTCGGCAGCAGTTCTGGACGTGTGGGGATTTGCACTGTTCTGCTGGAACTGCTCAAGTCCTTCGGAAAGCACAACAGGCATGAACGGATGCAGACGACCAGGCGGGATGCTTACGTACGTGTCGGGGTGGGGACACTTGTGAGGAGTGACAGCTGTGAGGAGAGCCGGCCCGGCCGAACACGGGCAGTCTACAGGGAGCGCACCGCAGTTCAGTACTGCTGTTGCAGAGATGCAATTCGCCACAAACAACTTAGATATTTCTGCAACAACATCATTTGCTAATGAATGATGAGAGCAAATTTTTACTTGCAGATGACGACAGAGGACCAAATGATAGGATATTGGTGTTCGCCGGCGAAAGGGGAAAATCCTGTTTAACAGACTCCAATTCGTTATTTGTCGATGGAAGGTTCAAAAGCTCCTGCAAGCAGTTTGGACACTTATTTATTGTTCGTGCCGATGTTTCTAGTTCTGAGAAGGATACAAACACAGTTTCAACCGTGTACGCCTTGCTACCCAATAAATAACGGGAAACGTACGATCGCTTTTTCACAGCTGTTAAGAGCAACGTACCTGGATGGAATCCTACAGCTATCATGATGGATTTTGAAGCTGCAGTCATCCAATCAGTAACACATTTGTTTCCTGATGCAAAGATTAATGACTGCAACTACCATTTCAATCAGTGCTTGTGGAGGCAAGTGCAGAATTGCGGCCTTGTTGCTGCCTACAAGGAAAACGAAGGAATTCGTTTTCACATTGTCTTCCGCTTTGGCTCACATTCCCCTGGAGATGTTAGATGATGGGCGGCTATACATTCAGGGGAGCACGCCAGATAATAAAAAACTGCAGAATTTTTACAACCATTTTGTTGAACAATGGCTGGATAATGAAGACATTCGAAGGCATATATGGCACTGCGCAGGAAGGCGTCACCGCACCAACAATGTTTCAGAAGGCTGGAATCGGAGGATAAATACATTAATTCCGAAGGTTCATCCAAATTTTTACTCCTTAATAAAAATTCTCAGAGAGGACGCAAAATATCATGGGCACCAATTTGACCGACAAGTGTGGGTTGGAAAAGAAGAAAGAAGTCCGTAATGAAGACAGATGTGAGAGTTTCTAAGGTCCTTACAAGACTCCAAGTTAACGGCAATATAAAATCATTTGTTATTTGCGTGGCCTATGCACAAAAATTACAATGAAAGGGAAATGGCTGAAGCTACAGCAACACTTGTACACACTGAAAAGGGGTTCAGTTCACGCCGATCGGCCTATTGTAAAAATTGTAAATAAATAACCATCCTGTAAATATTTTAAATAAATACAGTATAATGGGGGACGAAGAGAAACTACCTCCTCGTGGTGGTCCCTTGAAAAGAGACAAAGTCGGCTAAATGTCTCTTGCAAATTGTAAAAGATTCACTAATGAAGACTGAAAAATCATAGCTGTTCTAACAATCACAATCAGCATTTTTGTGTAGAGAATTTTAGAAACAATGTCTGTTTGAGGGAACGATGAATACTTCTTGTTTCAATACATAAATTGCATTCCTTAACGCTAATTGCTAGCAGGAGTCACATTAGACCTCAGTACACTTAGGTTTATTTCGAAGTAATTAAAGAAAAAAGTTTCTACCGAGAGCTAAATTCTTTAATTGGCTCCTCTTAATATATTGTAAAAGGTTGCCACTCCCATCATATCAAATATTGGGTGAGGGGTTTAAAGACGGAAAACATTTTCTGTCTCTATAGTTTCTGTAAGATACATCGTTAAGTATGAGGGTGAGCGAAAATTATGCCGTATGTAAGAGAGAACAAAAATTCCAATGAAAAATTTCTTACGCATAGCTGTGCTGCAACTAATGGTTGACATGATATCGTGGGGGCAATATCAGCTCCGATTTCTAATTTGACTAAGGCCACACTTTCTTGCCCAAAAAAAAAAAAAAAAAAAAAAATTCTGAAATAATGTAACCTGGCTGCACTGGAGGAGTGTGAATGTCGCTGGGCGCTCAGTCACACCGAGCGGCAGCAGCTAGTGGCCGAGCACGTGGTGGCGCAGCATTTGCGACACACCCTGTGCCGGTCCCTCAGCATCCCAGATTTCTCACAAGTGTCGTCACATTCCAGTTTCTCACAAGTGACTACAACTCGTACGTATCACCTGTCAGCGTCGTATCACGAGTCCCGCATCACTCCAGCTGCACACGCCCCACACCATTACAGAGCCTCCAGTGGCATGAACAGTCCCCTGACGAGATGCAGGGTCCACGGATTCGTGAGGTTGTCTCCGTGCCCGTACACGTCCATCTGCTCGATACAATTTGAAACGAGACTCCTCCGACCAGGCAGCACGTTTCAAGCCATCAACAGTCCAATGTCGGTGTTGACGGGCCCAGGCGAGGCGTAAAGCTTCGTGTCGTGCGGTGATCACGAGCAGGCCTTCGGCTCCGAAAGCCCGTACCGATGATGTTTCGTCGAATGGTTCGCACACTGACACTTGTCGATGCCCCAGCACTGAAATCTCCAGCAATTTGCGGAAAGGTTACACTTCTGTCAAGTTGAATGATTCTCTTCAGTCGTCGTTGGTCCAGGTCTTGCAGAATCTTTTTCCGGCCGCAGCGATCTGGGCGATTTGATGTTTTACCGGATTCCTGACATTCACGGTACACTCGTGAAAATCCCCACTTCATCGGTACCTCGGAGATGCTGCGTCCCGTCGCTCGTGCGCCAACTATAACACCACGTTCAAACTCAGTTAAATCTTGATAATGTGGCATTGAAGCAGCAGTAATCGATCGAACAACTGCGCCAGACACTTTTTGTCTTATACATGTGTTGCCGACCGCAGCGCCGTATTCTGCCTGTTTACATGTCTGTGCATTTGAATACGCATGCCTATTATCAATTTCTTTGGCGCTTCGGTGTAAGAGGTCCGGCGGCCTACACGAAACTATAATGTAGGTTGTGGGAATCTTTGGCAGCAAGGTGACCCCTTTGTTGCGCAGCGCAGTTTGTAAATGTAAAGAACACGTACGAGCTGGTCTGTGCTCGACATCCCTGTCTAAGGTCAGGCTGCACACAGACGGGCAGTGCCAGTGAGAGAGACCGCTGCTGTCATCGAGTACGCTCCGACGCGCACATTGTGTGTGTGTGTGTGTGTGTGTGTGAGCAAGCTGTGAGAAGTGTGGAGCGTGTCAGCTGCCCTGGCGAGCGCAGCGCGCGGCGCGCCAGAGTAGCTCTCTCACGACTCCTGTTGCTCGCCGTAGACGTCGCCGCGTGTCGCGAGGAACTGACCGCCAGAAAGCGGCGGCCGCCGTGGCTGCCAGCAGGCCGACGAGGGGGGAACCGACCGGTGCCCGCGCTGTCGTGTCCCTGACTGGCCACTCTCGTAGTTTGCGTGCCGCACACTCGGTTCGAGGCTCGGCACAGTTTCCTCTGTTCGCGGCCCACGTCTCTGCTGCCGGCAGGTCGGTTTCCCAGGCGTTTCGCCACCTCTTCATTCCGTCGCTTACTTCATCCACTACACTGTACAAACGCAGTTCTCTCCTGTCGCCGTGCAGGGTAGCCGCGCGGTGTGGGACGCCTTGCCACGGATCGCGTGGCTACCCCCGTCGGAAGTTCGACTACTTCCTCGGGCAAGAGTGTGTGCGTTGTCCTTACCGTAAGTTAGTTTAACTTACATTAAGTAGAGTGTAAGCCGGGGAACCGATGACCTCTGCAGTTTGGTCCGCAGGAACTTACCACAAATTTTCTCTCATTTCGTCTTAACTCCCCGTCCTGTCTGGAACATACAGCAGTGAGTTAGACAAGTGCAACTCACCTTTCTCTCACCAATTTAGTTTTTTTCCACATTTTGACGCTACCTAGGTGCACGTGGCCACGACGATGAGCCTGTGTAACGAACAGCGCAGCTTCGGTGTCGCAGGTGCAGTCTACGGCCACTTCTCGGCTGAGCGCGGTGTGAAGTGAGTGTGTGTGTGTGTGTATGTTAAATTTTAATGGCTCCTCTGTGTGGTTTCCTTTCATTTATCCTCTCTCGCTCCCTCACAGCTCTAGGTTAGTCTAGGTTAGCCAACGCCTGAAGTGGTGGTTTGCTGTTTTTCTTTTATTTAGGGCAAAAGTGGTGTGGCAATATTCCTTCCTTATTTTTGAATCACTTTTATACTCCCCAAGGGAAGTAAAAGAAAAAAAGTTGCGCAATCGGTTAACGCATGGTACTTACAGACAGACAGTGGGTCGTCAGCGATGCCGCGGTTGTGAGTTGAAACAAGAAAAAAAGTAAAAAACGTGGGTACGGTGTCGTACTACCAACCGGGCAGACCGTGTTCAAAATTCCCTCCTGCCATACATTCAATTAAATATCTATGTCGTCACTCAAATGTTTGTTCTTTTTCTGTAATCTTGGCAGTTGTCATACTATACATTGGTTATAGAATATGAGTCTTGTGGTAGGAATACGTTACCGTCCCAAGTAAATGTGATGAGTAGTGATAGCACACAAGATACCAGATAGACGTCTCACAGAAATGAAAACAACAAAGAAATTCAAGACTCAAGACTTCCAAAACGGAACGCAACTTCAAAACCTTTAAAAACATATGTTTTGACAGAGCACAGAGAAACGGTGTGATTGTAAAACTGTTGCATACATTTGTTACAGCTTATGTGACAAACTATTATATTGTCACGTAGAAGAAGGTGTAGTTATATGAATGACGAAAACTAACTTCAGTTAACGAAGGTTTATTCAGCACTTGCGCATACAAGAGCGCGGAGCCAACTGCCTCCCGCCAGAACACATACAGTATATAGAGAGCTACAGAACATTCCAGTACAATGATTCTTGACATTTGTGGATACTTCTAGATGTACTCGAACAGAGTATAGAAATTAAAATTGTACAGTCCAGATGAGTTTTGAACCCACGACCCTCCGTGCAAAAGTTTAATATCATAACCACTACCCCACACTGCTACGCAGCAGCTGGTGCGACAATATTTTCATCATTTCCTTGGAAGTGATCACATTCACATTCATACGAACATCTATATCGGGCAAGGAGGCATATCTCACTCACTCGCTCAGCAGGCTTACAAGTTAGGTGCGTCAAAAGCACATTCCTATCATATGACACACGTAGTGTCACTAATGCCGTGTATGACACACCAGAGGTGTTTTCCGATGTAGGATTCGGTTAACTTTGCGCTTCACATTCGAAAGCCACTTCCTTTCGGCTGCTAATAGAATAGTTCTGCAGGGTCAACTGTCATTACAGGACCCTACCTAAGACCTCGCTGTTGCAAACAGACGCTACACCACGTCACAGACACAAATCTGAATAGTGCGGACAGTGGGAAGAAAAGGAGGTTTCAACACGGCTCGCCCGCTTGCCACTCCAACATCGTAGCCGCTGAACCACAACGCAAGTTACCTCATCAGTTGCTCTGCATTGCCCTTCTTCTCTTGGGCCGTTCACTATTTCTATTTTGCTTTTCTTTCATAGTCCACTACACCTTCTTCCTGTTATCATGCCTGATTTGTTCAGTTTTTGGTAGTGGGATCAAACTGCTGAGGTCATCGGTCCCTAGGCTTACACGCTACTCAATCTAACTTACGCCAAGGGCAACACACACCTATGCCCAAGGGAAGATTCGAACCTGCTGTCCACTGGGTCCTCTTAACGCTAAACCTGAGGGGATGCAGTGGGGAGTTTCCCTTGCCGCATTAGCGCTTGGCGTTTTCACACCGACCAGAGACCGTCACGGTAACGCAAACCTCACGGTAAGCACGCCAACTACGTACTGGAACCGTAGGCGTAGACTCGCTAATGAAGAGAGTCCGAGATTAGTTACATGCATATTTTACCAGTTACTTACAACAGCGATATTAACGTCAGCAAAATACTGCTGACAATCAATAATGGTGAGGTCTAAGCCTTGGCAAAGACTGCCAGCCGGCAATAAAATGCGATTTGCGGACCTGTCCGGATGCAAATCGATTCGGATTACAGACACAGTTTGTAGCATACAGACTCAGTAAAAACGCCTCCTTCTTCAAAAGCTGTGCGATCAAGATTTGAATCATACGAATAAATCGCGGTTAAATTTAATCCACGCAATTTCTGATCGGTGAACGGGGCCTCACCCAATGGCAATCCAAATGCAACGTGTAACATGCCAACAAAACGATGATTTCATCTCAAATCATACAGGTCATGTCCACTCGTGGCCATGGATTTATATGGAAAAATCATATACATTAGATCTCTGTATCATTAACAAATAAAGTATTTTTTGATTTATCTTAATTTCTGTAAATGGTACGGCCCTTTTAAAAATGTATATTTCGAAAGTAACTCTTAAAATAGTAGAGAACAAAAAAGTATAACTAATAAACCAAAAACCTGGCAGATGTTTTGCCTTAAAAGTGCTCTTACTGTGCTGAAATTTAGTTTACACCCGCACACTTATGCGTTTCCTTTAACTTACAAAGTTAAGACGAAAACACGAAATTTAAGTCAATGTTCCATTCAAATATTTTTTTATGATACGGAACGTCACAGAAAGCTATATTTTCTGTCATGTTACGAGATACTACTGACGTAATTATAATCAGTACCTTTTCTGCTCCAGCTATCTGTATTATGTAAATATTTATTACTAAAAATGTAAAAAATTGTATTTGCAGTTCTTTTTACAAATTATTTACTCGAAAACCCTATAACGGGACATCCTCCTATGGCATTGCTTTTCCTGAATTGCAGTTATCGATACCACTATTATTTTTCGAATTTTTGGACAGGTAAATTTTCTGAAAACTTTTATATAATTTTATACACAGTATGTTATAAAATTAGAAGAAAGTTCAGCATTAGCCGTAGTTTTGATGATTTATTAACAGCAAAATCGATTTTCGATCACATAATGAGCTTTAATTTGTACGCTAAAGCACTGAAGATGATCATTATTTGATCGAAAATCGATTCTGCTGTTAACAAATCATCAAAATTACGGCCAATGCTGAACTTTCCTTCTAATTTTATTTATCATATGGTCGTTGTGCACTCAGCACTCTATGGAGTAGCCAATGAACAGTATGTTGCATTTCAAGCTAAAATTTATGAAGAGGAATTACTTTATAAAATATTTTAATTTCCGTGTTATAATCGATGAGTACTACTTCTGAAAGTACAGTTAAAATTATTTGTTTAGAAACATTTGAAATTACAAATTACGTATTTGCACACTTAAAATTTCTGTTATGAAGTACGCAATCCTGTACTGTTTACTATGTTTATGTCTGTATTCATTTATGAAATAATAATCGAAATTAATAATGTAACGAAAACTAGTAGGAATTCATTCGTTAAGAAAAATTGTAAACCCTTTGGAATACTGTTATTTCCGCAAAGTGAGAGAGTCGTAAGCTTTCTTCTGATGTGATTGCACGTATTTTTGTATAATAGGTGCGAAAAATGTAATTTCGGCTTTGATAACGTGAAAAATCAAGATACTGTATGATACACTAAAATGTGAGAAAATCAGTGGACAATATATTTCCGTACAAAATTCTGCAACAACAATCTTGCAATTTATTTACTTCTAACCAACTGTGAGGAACTGATGTTAGATTTTCAGCTTCAAGAATCAGATGATGATGATGTTGATGGTGATTGGTTTGTGGGGCGCTCAACTTCACGATCATCAGCGGCCGTACAAAACCCAATTTTTAAACAGTCCAGTGTTGACACAGTCGAATCTAGTCACTGTTACGAAGGATAATGATGATGATGAAATTATGACAACACGGGCAGAGAAAATCCCCAACCCGGCCAGAAGCATTACACAACCACACTGAAATCACCTTCTCATACCTGGGCCACCGCAGTTGCTGGGGGGACCGGAGAAGGCACTACCCAAACAGTTGGCATAGTATTGGCGGTGTCGCGGATGGTACACGAGAAAAGTAAAGCGATCTTGCTCTAACGTCCAAAAATCAAGAACACTCATATCACCTTCATGGAACAAATAAGAGATCGAGAGGCCTTTTATCCATATCATAGCGTTGGTCTTCGTACGTGGGAAATACGTCCCATCTGGGAACAGAAGCGATTTCGGTGTAATGGCATGGGGAGCCAACGTAGAAGAAAGGCAAGCATCTTCCGAATCAGCTGCCACACCTCCACACCATCACTCGGTGTTCGTCCGTATCAAGCGTGTGACAACGAGGGCACAGCGGCGAATCTGTCATTTTTACGGCATGTAGACGAGGTTGTGTCACGTGTCTTCCATTAACGACCAGATGCCAGGTCGCACGAGCGCTCGAGTCGAGGAGAACGAGGTGCACAGAACGCCAAACCACGGGCCAAGCGATCGTAGGACATCGGCTTTCCACAACATTCCGAGTATGATTTCTCACCATTAGGCGGTAAACATCACGTGCCGTAGGGTTCCTGGTACTGGGCAAGTCGCCATGGACATAACTGTATTCGACGAAAAAGGTCCTGACAAGTGAGAGAGAGGAAGAAATATGGGCTACTGCAACGGATTCCACTGGAGACGGAGGGGCCAATTCGTCAATCAGGCCTCCCGATAATCTGGTTTGGCGGCGGGTTCACGATTGAACCATCCTACTTACGTAAATGGCAGCTGTTCTCGTTTGGACGTTGACAAGGTGTGACGGAGGAAGTGTCAGCATGTCGCAGGGGACTTTGAAGATAAGACCCGCACTTACAAAGTAGCCGAACGCCGCCTGAAGTCTGTATGCCATTGCCTTTGGACATCAGTAAAATCTGTGCTAAATAGGGCAATCGCGAGACTAGATGAGTGTTAACAAAATCCACCCATTGTAACATGTCCAATGCTCCCATGAGGTTGCCACGAACGTTCGTGCAGATAGCTTGAAGCAGGAGTTTATAGTTAAACGAAATCGTGCGCTGTATATGACGCATGAAGGTGATCCCCAAACATTTGAGCTTGTCCACTAATGGCAATGGAGCTACACTCTCTGCTGGAAGACCTCTACCGACGAACATAGCACTTGATTTCGTCAGGTTCACACGGCTGCCCGCAGCAGTCCCGTACTGGTTGCCTCTCGCACTTCATCCTTCGATAGAACCAAGAACACCGTGTCATCTGCATAGGCGCGGCAGATGAGAGCATGCCCCCTCACTGTTGTCCCTGTCACCCGGCTCCTCAAACAGTGTACCAGTGGCGCAAGGGCGATGCCGAAAATGAGCATCGACAGCGGACATCCTTGACGGGCCGACCGCTTGACATTAATAGGGCCCACCACACTGCCACTGACCAGCACTCGCGATGTGGCACCTCGAAGGAGCCGCAACACGATGTGTATAAACCTGTGGGGAAAGGCCACCCGTCGGAGTACGTTTTCTAGAAAGTCATGACTCACTCTATCAAAGGCGTGGTCCAAGTCCACTGTCCGCAGCTCGTGGTCGTGCGGTAGCGTTCTCGCTTCGCGCGCCCGGGTTCCCGGGTTCGATTCCCGGCGGGGTCAGGGATTTTCTCTGCCTCGTGATGACTGGGTGTTGTGTGATGTCCTTAGGTTAGTTAGGTTTAAGTAGTTCTAAGTTCTAGGGGACTGACAAACTGCCTATTGGCTTCTGTCTCGGGTTCTTCGGCCGACGTTCATCTAATGATTTTTCTGACGTTTCGCCAGCACGAGTGGCTGGCATTGTCAAAGCTTCACCCTCCATTGCCGGTGGTGAACTGGAGCCGAGCTCGCGGACGCAGACTATATGTACCTGGCGCGCCAACGTCCGAGGGCTTCTCCGCGGTCATTTCCGGTGCGGTTCTCCTCTTGCTACCTGCGACGGTCGTTCGCTGCAGTACGGGAAGCCAGGATCCGTTGACCTTAAGGCTTTCCTCTTTCTTGTTCAAACTGTTCGCGTGTTTTTCTAGGGGACTGATGACCATAGATGTTAAGTCCCATAGTGCTCAGAGCCATTTAAACCATTTCCAAGTCCACTGTCACTAAGGCACCGCTATGGTGGCAGGTCGTGGCCAGTGCTATGACGTCACGGTAATCTCTGAGTGCCGCCTGAATGTTACTGTCACCTCCAAAGCACGCTTGATCTAGAGAAATGACTCGAGGGATGACGCGCCGAAAGCGAGCGGCAAGAATCCAGGTGAAAATCTTGAAGTCACAACTTAACACGGCCAACGGCCGATAATGTCCAACTCCCCAACATCCCGATGCTTGGGGACCGGGATATACAAACCTTCTACTAATTCAGGTGGGAGGGGAAGGTCAGGAGGGTTCGTCAGTTCTTTGTACATCGCAGTCCAGCGTGAGCCCATGATGTAGTGGAATGTACGGTAAAACTCCAGCAGAAACCAGTCGGGACCCGGGGCTTTGTTCGCCGCACCCTCATGAAGAGCATCAGCGACGTCATCAGCTGAAACTGTCGCTGTGATAATCTCTGCAGCATCCCCGTTGAGAGTACCTGTCAAGGAACGGAAGACATCAGTCGTTACCGGCATGTTCTGGTCTCCTGCTGCACTGAAACGTTTGTAGCGATCCACAAAGGCGTTAACGATGTCATTCTGGGACGTCGATCGACGACCGTCTGGCATGTCGAGGGCGTTGACCGGCTTTCTCCGACACTGCTGCCTCTCTCTAGGATAATATGACGCATGGACGGGGGTTCTCCTAGTACACAATCGAGACATCTTGCGCGTACTATTGTGCCTTCAAGGCGGTGACGCATAAGAGAAATCATCTTCACCTTCATCCGCTGAACTTCATCCTGTCGTTGAACAGAGGGGGCACGGTTTGAGAGTTCCCGGAGAATTGTGAAATAGTATTCCATGGCATGTCGTTGCCAAAGCATTTTGTCGCGACTGTAATTCATCATCGAACGACGTAAAACACGCTTGGTGCAGTCAAGCCACCACTGCAGTGTTGAAGGATACGCTGGAAGGCGTCTCACACAGTTGTTCCACGTAGTCTCTACGATCTGCCTGCACTCCAGATCCTTGAGACGGGTGACATTCAGCTTCTACAGGCCTCGACCGCGCCACACCTTCTGCCTCTGGAGCAAAACCGTGCAAATGTAGGCGATATGGTCGGAGAAGGCGGTAGGCCGTAACTCAGTGTCAAGAGTGGCAGTTACGATTCTTTGGGAAACGTAGAAACGGTCAAGACGACTTGCTGAGTGGCTGGTGACATACGTATATCGAGGTCGATCACCACGCACGCGGTCCCAAGTATCGGAGAGGTTCAGTTCATGCACGAGCAGCTTGAGTTCCTGGCATGTGGTGAAATGGGGATGTTGGGTTGGTCCTTCTGGGATAACATACAACTGAAGTCGCCGCCAAGAATGATATGGTCGCAGAGGCCTACAAACAAAGGAGCGACCTGTTCTGAATAGCGTAAACATTAATGACTCGGACACCGTGAAAAGTCACATCAAGACCCCTAGCCGATGGTAGGTAAATCACGTCATCTACCTCAATGCCTTCCTTAAAAAGAGTAGCTGCCCCACTGCCACCGTCAACACACGGCGTGAGGTGAGAAACATAGCCATAGATATTAGGAAACGTCGCTAGGCGAACTTCCTGCAGAAGGGGAACATTGAGGTCCGACGCCCTCAACATTTCACGCAGTAATTGTAGTTTGACAGGGGTGCCAATGCTGTCGACACTGATGGAGCCAATCCTGTAAGCTTGCCGCGGAATTGGGACTACTGAGACGGTCACGGAGGCACGAAGAGCAGCAGCGAACAGGAACGTTGTCCCAGCAGGCTGCACGTCCGCATCCAGTAACCTTGTCTTTTAGCAGTCGTGGGTTGGAGCAGCAGCATTCGCTGCTGTCACAACGGTGGGTGTTGCGCACGTGATCTTCAGTGTCCGAAGACGCCTGGGCATCGGTATGGTCAGGCACAAAACCACGGAGTCAAGGGCCATCCCCTGCACTAGAGACTGCTCACCACTGCACATGACAGGAGGAGGAGGCAAGGGCGCCGGTCCGTCCGCAACAGCCTGAGGCATTACCGGAGACGATGACGTGGCAGTGGTAGGAGCCAGTGGCGATCGCGCTCGGGGGTCGTTATGGAGAACTTGGACAAACGTCAGGGGGAGCGTCGTTGGAGCGGCCGTGGTCTGCTCGTCCCCTGGCGGCACCTGTGTGATTCTCAGTTGCAGACAGAACGGAGGTGTCCTTCTTTGCCACATCCCGAGCATGTCTTCGGCTGGCCGTAATAAATTATAATTGCACGGCAGCCACCAATATATAAGTAGGACGGCAGATGTTTGGTTAGCTCTATGCGGATCTGTCGTACTCCATTGAGAACCGGGTATATAGTGAACTGAACCCACTTTGAGCTGTAGGGCTAATCACCTTTCCATATACCACTACCTCTGAAGGCACCTCGAAAGGGAACTCAAATACAAGGATCGTCCGCAGTCCAAGCCCCGCATGTTCCATAGTTACGTCACCGTGTGTCCATCACAGTGACGGAACGTACGACCTGTTCGAGTTGCACTTAGAATTTCGTCACACATATCTGCGTTAACTAGTTTCACGTATACTACAGTGCTCACTGTAGACAGGTGGATGGCAACCAGATAGTTTCAATCAATCTTGACTTCATCTCTGATAAACTGTTCGATTTCTGGTGCTTTTATTCGGGCATATTCAGGTGAACAGCTAATTTTCAGGGTCGATTTTCTGTGGGGATAAGCCATTCTCTTCCGAAGGAAATATAGCGCGCCAAGACGGCAGAATCACGTAAACAACTCCACGAGGGAGCTACGCGGCGATGACGTAAACAAGACGTCCGTGCCGCTAGCATGCCGAAAGGCGACGCCACTACACCACGAGCTGTGGACTCGAGAATCAGAGCCCTAGACAAGAAGAACTGGAGCCATCTCAGCATGACAAGCTAAGTAAACTTGAAAGTTTATTGCACCCTCCGCTCCTCTCATATCTTCATAAAGGACTTCATTTATTAATTACTTGGACTGGGCATTGCTTAATGTGGATAATAGATGGAAGAAGGAAGGAGGGGGGAGTTTACAACCCCCATCCGAAAACACAAACTGTTGTTTGGTGAATCATGTTAGTGCAAACACAGTGCGCAAAAACTTTTTCAACAGTCTACGTATTTCGCACCACTCAATTTCTCATGTAAAATATGCGCTCTTCTGTTTATAAGAAACGAGTGAGAACTTGCACGTAAAACCATAGCATTACAAAATAAAAACTAGACAGCGCATTGGCGCTAGTGTCGCGTCCCCACACTGAACGTGATAGAAGCCGCCATTTGCAGGGAAACAGTGCGTAAACATGATTCGTTCGTGTGCTGCTTTTAATTGCAACAGTAAGAACGGAAGCCAAGGCGAAGACGGAAACAATATTACATTTCACAGGTCAGTCATTTCTGGTTGTTTGTTACTTTCTATTACTTGTATATAGTATTTTCATGGAGAAATAATACACTCCTGGAAATTGAAATAAGAACACCGTGAATTCATTGTCCCAGGAAGGGGAAACTTTATTGACACATTCCTGGGGTCAGATACATCACATGATCACACTGGCAGAACCACAGGCACATAGACACAGGCAACAGAGCATGCACAATGTCGGCACTAGTACAGTGTATATCCACCTTTCGCAGCAATGCAGGCTGCTATTCTCCCATGGAGACGATCGTACAGATGCTGGATGTAGTCCTGTGGAACGGCTTGCCATGCCATTTCCACCTGGCGCCTCAGTTGGACCAGCGTTCGTGCTGGACGTGCAGACCGCGTGAGACGACGCTTCATCCAGTCCCAAACATGCTCAATGGGGGACAGATCCGGAGATCTTGCTGGCCAGGGTAGTTGACTTACACCTTCTAGAGCACGTTGGGTGGCACGGGATACATGCGGACGTGCATTGTCCTGTTGGAACAGCACGTTCCCTTGCCGGTCTAGGAATGGTAGAACGATGGGTTCGATGACGGTTTGGATGTACCGTGCACTATTCAGTGTCCCCTCGACGATCACCAGTGGTGTACGGCCAGTGTAGGAGATCGCTCCCCACACCATGATGCCGGGTGTTGGCCCTGTGTGCCTCGGTCGTATGCAGTCCTGATTGTGGCGCTCACCTGCACGGCGCCAAACACGCATACGACCATCATTGGCACCAAGGCAGAAGCGACTCTCATCGCTGAAGACGACACGTCTCCATTCGTCCCTCCATTCACGCCTGTCGCGACACCACTGGAGGCGGGCTGCACGATGTTGGAGCGTGAGCGGAAGACGGCCTAACGGTGTGCGGGACCGTAGCCCAGCTTCATGGAGATGGTTGCGAATGGTCCTCGCCGATACTCCAGGAGCAACAGTGTCCCTAATTTGCTGGGAAGTGGCGGTGCGGTCCCCTACGGCACTGCGTAGGATCCTACGGTCTTGGCGTGCATCCGTGCGTCGCTGCGGTCCGGTCCCAGGTCGACGGGCACGTGCACCTTCCGCCGACCACTGGCGACAACATCGATGTACTGTGGAGACCTCACGCCCCACGTGTTGAGCAATTCGGCGGTACGTCCACCCGGCCTCCCGCATGCCCACTATACGCCCTCGCTCAAAGTCCGTCAACTGCACATACGGTTCACGTCCACGCTGTCGCGGCATGCTACCAGTGTTAAAGACTGCGATGGAGCTCCGTATGCCACGGCAAACTGGCTGACACTGACGGCGGCGGTGCACAAATGCTGCGCAGCTAGCGCCATTCGACGGCCAACACCGCGGTTCCTGGTGTGTCCGCTGTGCCGTGCGTGTGATCATTGCTTGTACAGCCCTCTCGCAGTGTCCGGAGCAAGTATGGTGGGTCTGACACACCGGTGTCAATGTGTTCTTTTTTCCATTTCCAGGAGTGTACATCATGAGCGTTTGTTTAGGTTTCCCCTTACAAATGATTTTATAAATCGGAAATGAATAACTGCTACTCGGAGAGAGAACTTCCAACCGACAGCAAATCATTTGCTGTGCTCTCTTCATTTTGAAGAGAATTGTTACACGGAAAATTATGTAAATAGACGTCAACTGAAGGACGATCCTATACCGACAGTACTTGGATTTGCAACTCATTTGAAAAAGGTACAGTATCCTGGAAATCGTGCAATATAGGCTTAGGTTAAATAGTGTGGAAATTCTGTCAGTATGTATAATTTTGAACGTTCCTTTTCCAGGTTACCAAGGCAAGGAAACCTCCAAAGCCAAGAAATGTTGAGACAGCAGAAAACGTGTGTGTGGATGTGCACGTTTCTGGTTACACTGGAGACCACAATTATACATTTCCATCAAGTCCAAGTAAGCTGAAGGAAAAGTTCGAAAAAAATTGGAAAACGGAAGGAAGCAAAAATTGGGCAATATAAGACTAAGTTAAATACAGTGAACAAAAAGTGCAAAAGACAGACGCAGAAGATTTGCAAATTGGGAAATATTTTAGAAGAACCAAAAGCTAAAAACTTAGTTAACGATAAAGTAATCTCGCTTATTAGGGCTACTCACGGTGACATGTTATTGCAGATGGCCATTACAATGTTGTAAATGTCAGTGTGTTAGCTGTTACTTGTGATGGACTTTCCACTAATATTGCAGTGGCAAAGGAGTTAGGGGCAATTATAATCATACTGTCTGCTACTTTAAAAGTTTCATGTAATTATGTAATGCAAATAACTCGATGTAAACTCGCTCCACCTCGTCAGGAAAGAGCCTTACATTCTTAAATTTCGCGTCTCTATGCAGACGTATTTCGGAAATTGGGAAACTTGATTCATTTAAGTATACTTTTAAAATAGACTCGAATACTCAGTATTTTTTAAACAAACGTGTTTCATTTGTGCTTCAATTTGCTCTTGTTGCGTCTCATATACTTCACTCACAACCCCAGTACTAGCATTCATCCCTGCAAATGGCGGCGACCAGCTGCTTCAATTGGGGGACAGTTGCCTCGCTTCTCCGCTACGGCGAGGTAGGGGCTTGCGTAAAACATTCTGCACCGATTTTTGTGTCTGATTTGAACTTTTTGTTAAATACAACCTCAGTGAGGAAATACAGTACTGAAATAGTGATGTGAGACATTCACTCTTGATCTGTACGATCTGAGATGAAATCACCCAAAAGCGGAATGCCCGCAGCACGAGAAAATGTACGCATCGGAACCGGCGGAGGTGTTAACGGCGTTACAGGAATCGAGGGATTCTTTTAGCCTGCTGGCAGACACGTGGCCTCGGAAACCGGCAGCACGTCAGCCGCTAACGCGGATGCGCCCACACGCTCGCGCCACACTTTAGCCGGACCTCGGCGCCCAGCAGCTGCTTTAGACCTCGTACGTTCGCCGTCCCGCTCCCCACACCTCTGCGTCCTCATTCCTATGCAGACGTTCCCACAACTCGCGCTCGCTGCTTCAGCAAATCGCTCGCCACAATGCCGGAAGTATTGCTCGCGCGCCGAGCTGCAGGTTGTTGACAGAGGTTCAAAAAAATGGTTCAAATGGTTCTGAGCACTATGGTACTTAACATCTGTGGTTATCAGTCCCCTAGAACTTAGAACTACTTAAACCTAACTAACCTAGGGACATCACACACATCCATGCCCGAGGCAGGATTCGAACCTGCGACCGTAGCGGTCACGCGGTTCCACACTGAAGCGCCTAGAACCGCACGGCCACACCGGCCAGCACCGGGAAGAGGGAGGGGGTCTGTAGACAGCTGGCTGCGTTTGCATACACATTTAAAAAAAGTGGAAAACGTGGAACTACACCGAATATAAGGAAAAAATGTGGAAAACGAATTCAATATGGTATTGGTCCACCCTTAGCCTTGATCACAGCTTCCACTCTCGCATGCTCATTTAGGTGCCGGAAGGTTTCGTGGGGAATGGTAGTCCACTATCCACGGAGTGCTGCACTGAGGAGAGGTATCGATGTCCGTAGGTGAGGCCTGGCACGAAGTCGGGGTTCGAAAACATCCCGAAGGTGCTCTATAGGATTTAGGTCAGGGCTCTATGCAGGCCAGTTCTTTACAGGTATGCTATTGACGTGTAGCCACTCCGCCACAGGCCGTGCATTATGGACAGGTGTTCGATCGTATTGAAAGATGCAATCTCCATCCCCGAATTGCTCTTCAACAGTGGGAAGCAAGGAGGCGCTTAAAACCTCAATGTGGGCCTGTGCTGTGATAGTGCCATGCAAAATAACAAGGAAGGAATGCCCCCATCCATGAAAAACACGACCACACCATTACACCGCCACCTCCAAATTTTACTGTTCGCACTACACACGCTGGCAGATGACGTTCACTGGGCATTCGTCATACACACCCCCTGCCACTGGATCGCCACATTGTGTACCGTGATCCGTCACTCCACACAACGTTTTTCCACTGTTCAGTCGTCCAGTGCTTACGCTCCTTACACCAAGCGAGGCGTAGTTTGCCATTTACCGGCGCGATGTGTGGCTTATGAGCAGCCGGTCGACCATGAATTCCATTTTCTCACCTCCCACCTGTCATAGTGCTTGAAGTGCATCCTGATGCAGTTTGGAATTCCTGTGTGATGGTCTGGATAGATGTCTGCCTACATTACGACCCTCTTCAATTGGCGGCAGTGTCTGTCAGTCAACAGACGATGTCCGCCTGTACGCTGAATGCCTCGCTAACATGCTGCCAGTATGGATGCACTATCAGTCGGAGGATGGCATTCACGTATCGTTCCGCCGTTACTGCGCCTTCCGTGACTACCAGCGGCGTACGTTGGCCCCACATAATGCCACCCCAAAATAGCAAGGAACCACCACCTTGCTGCACTCGCTGGACAGTGTGTCTACGGCGTTCAGCCTGACAGGGTTGCCTCCGAATACGCCTCCGACGATTGTCTGGTTGAGGGCATATCCGACACTCATCGGTGAAGAGAAATGATGCCAATCCTGAGCGGTCCATTTGGAATGTTGTTGTGCCCATCTGTACCGCCTACATAGAGTCGTGGTTGCAAAGATGGATCTCGCCATCAACGTCGGGAGTGAAGTTGCGCATTACGCAGCCTATCGTGCACAGTTTGAGTCATAACACGACGTCCTGTGGCTGCGCAGAAAGCATTATTCGACATGGTGGCGTTGCTATCAGGGTTCCCACGAGCCATAATGTGTAGGTAGCGGTCATCCACTTAGTAGCCCTGGGGAGGTTCCCGTCTCTCTGTTTCTCCTCCATGCCCGAACAACATAACTTTGGTTCACTCCGAAACACCTGGACACTTCCCTTGTTGAGAGCCCTTCCTGGCACAAAGTAACAATGCCGTCGCTATCGAACCACTGTATTGACCATCTGGGCATGCTTGAACTACAGAGAACATGAGCCGTGTACCTCCTTCCTGGTGGAATGACTGGAACTGATCGGCTGTCAGACCCCCTCCGTCTAATAGGCGCTGCTCATGCATGGTAGTTTACATCTTTGGGCAGGTTTTGTGACATCACTGAATAGTCAAAGGGACTGTATCTGCGATACAATATCCAAGGTCAACGTCTATCTTCAGAAGTTCTGGGAACCGGGTGATGCAAATTTTTTAATGATTTGTGTATGTGAGCTATTGTCATCGAAGGTATGTCAGCTATTGTCACTGAAGCATGCAATTGTTCTCCGCTTCATCGGTTTCGCATGCGACATCACTAGCGACCCCACTGTCGCTCATCGTTCACTTTTGTTTCTATGTTATAGTTATTGTCCTCGGGATCCCACAATTCCTACTTTATTGCCGGCCGCTGTGGCCAAGCGGTTCTAGGCGCTTCAGTCCGGAACCACGCGCCTTCTACGGTCGCAGGTTCGAATCCTGCCTCGGGCATGGATGTGTGTGATGTCCCTAGGTTAGTAAGGTTTAAGTAGTTCTAAGTTCTAGGCGACTGATGACCTCAGAAGTTAAGTCGCATAGTGCTCACAGCCATTTGAGCCATTTTTTTTAAACTCAGTGAAATAGAAGTTACTAATTTATTGAATATTCATTTTTACTGAGATAAACGAAACAGTGGAATGTTGGGAGAGTCCATTTGAAAGGAAGTAACCCAGGAAGGCGAACAATCATACGCCACGCGCGACTAACAATCATACGGCACTGCGCAGAGACTTTTTGAACACCCCGTACATAGTAGCTATCGTTTCGCCTTTACTCGGTTTCAGTACGAAGTCGAGCGCAGCGCTTGACTCGATACAAATCTCTGCTTTCCTTTGTGTGTAGTCTCTATTCTGTGGTCTGACGGCGCGGAAGCGTTGCGGAAAGCACGCCGAGATGGAGCAAGTGAGAGCGAGACAAAAGCTGGCAGGTTCTCAGTGGCGCGGCGAGGCGCAGGGAGAAAGTCAGAGGTGGGCGCCGACCGCCGACCGCCGGTCTGTACGAATCGGGTGTCTACGGGAACGAAACGGTGCACAGAGAGAGAGAGAGAGAGAGAGAGAGAGATGGAGAGCCTGACGTGGGAGGAATGGGCGCCTCACCGCAGCGGCGGCGCCTGCGTGGTGTACGGAGGGGAAAAGCCCGACTGTTTAAACCCGACATCGTTATTTTATTCCTGAATAACCAGTATTGTTTTTTTACTAACGGACGGATAAAAAAAACCGAAATATCAATTATCCGGGGCAAACATGCTATAATTTTTCGTTTTTAAATAAATTATTGGATGGACTGTTGTACATGGAGAAAGCGAGACTTGCCCCATCTGGTGTATTCCGTAGTTTCTGGCTGTTGTCGGCGAGCTTTAGTTGTATTACAGAATGGCGCCGTTCCCCAATACAGTGTCAACGAAGCACAAGCCCCGTTTGCGGTAGGAGGCACTAGAAACCTGCGACGTCGTATAAGCAGAAAACGTGACACTTAGCAATTCGTTCATAGTTAACAGTAAAAATAGAAATTAGTTGACATGTCCCTGTGTCTACATAATATGCCTTTATCTGGTTGTACCCTTTAAAATGTACAAATCAACAAGAAAAATTGAGTTCTCCAACCTCAGTTATCACCCTTTAGCACTGACGATTCGCAACGCCCAATTAGTGGTATGATCCCCGATTACAACATGACTTTTGAGGAAAGTTTCAAAGAATTACAATCAATAGGAGAATACTAATGATTTTTTGTAGTATTCAACCACTTATAACTTTTCGAGAAAAGCAGTGAACTGTGGACGGATTAAGTTCTGTTTTAATTGCCTGTTTAATTTAATGTTTTGATTTTACGTGTCTTGAAACCGACGGAGTCGAAATTTCTCATTCTTTGCTCGATTTCCACTTTTGTTACAGGATATAATAGCAATAAAACTCTGAAATTCAGTTATTTCAGAAAACGGTTATTTTGAGCGGTTGTCAAATGGTTTAAATGGCTCTAAATACTATGGTACTTAACATCTGAGGTCATTAGTCCCCTAGACTTAGAACTACTTAAACCTAACTAACCTAAGGCCATCACACACATCCGTGCCCGAGGCAGCATTCGAACCTGGTGACCGTAGCAGCCGCGTGGTTCCGGACTGAAGCGCCTAGAACCGCTCGGCCACCGCGGCCGGGTGAGCGGTTGTAACAGTCAGCTTACACAGGGGTTCGGAAGAACCGATGTAACTGAAAACCGGTTGTTTAAACGACAACCGCCATCCCTAGTGCGCAGCCGCAGTCCAACCACGTTAATCGGTTGCTGGAGATTAATTCATGAGGCCATTCGGGAGGACGACGGTTCAATCCCGTCTCCGGACATCCTGATTTAGGTTTTCCGTGATTTCCCTAAATCGTTTCAGGCAAATGCCGGGATGGTTCCTTTGAAAGGGCACGGCCGATTTCCTTCCCACTCCTTCCCTAACCCGAGCTTGCGCTCCGTCTCTAATGACCTCGTTGTCGACGGGACGTTAAACACTAACCACCACCAATTCATGAGGCGAAGAAAACGGGGCAAGTACGTATGAAACATAATAATATTTCGTATGACTGATGCAGCCTTACGATGAATGTCGTTTTCGAACGACGCTTAAAATGAGGTCGACTCGTATTCTGTGACTATTTTATGCACACGTTAAACGTAGAAATACTGGGTGTCAAAGACTACTACTTATTTCGCTTTCAAGTAAAGCATGAGCGTCTGGCGCCGCTTTCTGGGCACTACTAATTCGAAGATACGCTTTGAAGTTTGTCACTGGGCTTCCTCTGCTCTGCGTATACTGACGTAATCGTAGCAGCCTGTCAGGTCGTTAAACTGTACGTCCAATAAAAATTTTTTGTACGCGCCTACAAGACTTATTTTATTATGAAACGTACGACGGAACTGCCTGCCACACTGCAAATCATCTAAAGGTTCTAACTGTAGCTTGGCATCCCGCACTGGTACTGGCGTGTACGACCTTCGCTTTTAAGTTCCTGACCCTGACATACAGCTGTTTTCTGTTGTAAGAGAGTGACTCTCGACTTCAAGTAACGCGCAGTTGAGTACATACGCCTGCCTTTAAAAGCCACGGCCAATGCGTCACAAGTTTTCTGTCCCCCGTCTATCTTGGGCTTACTCATTTTTAGGCGCTCTAAAATAACCACAAAATTATTTTGATTTAAAACATGCACTTTCGGGAAAGATACGAAGGGTGGCATTTAAGTCGAATTACGCGAAATTTGGCGAAACTTACGTTGCGTATGTCCTCGCGTGATGTATTCGTCAAACATTTGTTGGTAACATTTCAGATTACACCGTCTTGTACTTGCACTCTGTGTGTACTGCACAATTATTAATAATACATAATTTGCATTCGAGACATCCAAGAGTAGCTGCCATGCTTTGAATGGTATCAAAACAAGACGAAGACAGCTCACATGCCTTTTACGTTTCCTGACTTACTGCTAAATCAGGAAAAGTGCACACTATTGGACTGGTTGGTTGTTTGAGTTGGGGGCGGGGACCAAAGAGCGAGGTCATCGGTCCCATCGAATTGGAGAAGGATGGGGAAGGAAGCAGGCCGTGCCCTATCAAAGGAACCAACCCGTCACTTGCCTCAAGCGATTTAGGGAAACCATGGAAAACCTGAATCACGATGCTAGGACGCCCGTCTGAACCGTTGAATGCGAGTCAAGTGTGCTACCCACTGCGACACATCGCTCGGTCACACTTGGAGAAGAATTGATACTGCCAGTTGTTTGTGAGGTTATGAGCACCGTGCTAAACAAGACACCATCAGATATTTTTAAGAAAATGCTATTAAGCGACAATGCACTACAGAAACGAATCGATTAAATCGTCCAAGTGTGTCGACAGTTCTCTGATGTCCAGAAGGTCAACGAGTTTTCTTTACAGCTCGATGAATCGGCCAAGTAATGTATTCCTTACCGAAGTTCGTTTCATAAAACATTAAAAAGTTTGTCACGAACTATTTATTCGCAAAACAATTTCGAAACTGACACCGAGGGGAAACCTATATTTGACTTGCTGGGACACTATTTTAAAGAAAACATTTTTCTTACAATAACATCGTGCCTGTTGCTACCGGTGACAATGGCTGCACGACACCGTGGATTCGAGTCATATTTAAAAAAGGCGCTTCCTCGAGTAGTTTCCGTGATGTATGTTATTCAGCAACAGCACTACGTTGAAGAAACCCTAGTCGTCGTCTTCGCTGCTCACTACAGTAAATGAGTACATCAATTAACAACGTGAGAATCAAAGCTCCCTCTGACGTAGTACTTCGAAAACTTTGTGATGAGAGTGACGCAGATTACAGCTGTTTATTACTGCATATTGAACTTCGTTACATATCGAAGGGTACCTACCTAAAAATATATAACCTCCTTGACTCAGTTAGGACGTAGTTCGAAAACAAACATAATTCCTTAACAAGGGATCTATTGAATTAACTGGTTTATGCAGGGTGTTGAAGAAAGTGTCGAATACTTTGAAAGGTGGTAATAACCATAAAAACAAGGAAAAAGACCAATAAATATGGGTCCGGAAACATATCGTTTTCGAGACCTGTACAAATGTCCATAGTGCCGAAGAGGTTTGATTGTCAATGTGTTCTCCTCTGTGTCAACCAACGTCAACATCGGGCACCGTGGCCTCTGTGATTCGTCTCTCTGTATCGACATACTCCATCGTACACGTCAATCCGGACAATGGGTAGTCCATAAGCAGCTGAGTTGTAGGTACTTCAGTTTCAGGATTGTTAGTGCCTTATCGTGCATCGTACTGACGACTCTATTTACAAAAATGGCTTAATTG
Source organism: Schistocerca nitens (assembly GCF_023898315.1). NCBI lineage: Eukaryota > Metazoa > Arthropoda > Insecta > Orthoptera > Acrididae > Schistocerca > Schistocerca nitens. The sequence continues at coordinate 630,585,087 of NC_064620.1, read as the reverse complement.
TTATATTCACTGTTATTGTGATGTTTGTACTGTCTTGCACACGAGTGGTTCAGTACATTTTCTTCTCCTTTCCACATGTTAGCAATGGAAGAGTAATATTCGACAAGTGGTAGAGGGCAGATATTATTTAGAGCTACAGGTCAGCAAATGGAAGGTGCCTGTGAGAGCGTGCCCTCTACGCGGAAAAATATCCACGTAGCAGAAGTATCGTCCGATAAGCTGTCCGGTCGACATTTTCGGCGCCTTGGGGACACAAGTTGTCTAGCACCCGACGGAGAGAACAGTGGACGGCCTCGGTCAGTCTGCACACTTCAGACCTGCACCCAACAGCGGCGATTGTCAGCAGTCGTCCTCATGTCTGGGCTGTAATACACGAAGAATTACTGCACCCACGTCATCTTCAGTGCGTCCAGGCACTGCGGCCAGAAGACCACCGAGGCAGATTGCAGTTCTCTCAATGGTTCTTGCAGATGTCTCCCACACATACACTGTTTCCGTCGAAGACTTCATTTACCGACGAGGCAGGATTTACAAATGTGCGTGAATGAACGCCAGATAAAAGGAAACATGTATTACAGACCACTGATGGTGCTTCCCAAATAAAAGATGTGAAACGCACATGGCAATAAACAAACTTTTTTGTACCTGTCAAGTAAGACCTTGCTGCTGGCGGTCAGACCCTGGATGTACTGGGTACGGCAACCCCTTGGGATGTTTTTCCTTGAGATCCCTTTCACAAGATCGATAAATCTACCATACTCATTTGGTCGAGGAGGGATTTTCTCAATCTCTTCATCCAATTGCTCTTTAAATTTCTGCCAGTCTGCCTTTTTGAAATTAAACCGTCTTCGGAAAGGCACCTGCTCTGGTTTAACCATGGCATTCACAACACAAATGACGGGTCTGTGTTGTGTACTTGGGATAGGTTCTTCAACAAGCTTCATGCACTGTGCTGCCAACTTCCTACTCACAAAGATGTTGTCAGGATTATATCCCCTTCTCCATCTTCTGCTGTTGAACGATTCTGGCTGTTTTGGGTCGTGAATGAGTTGTAGGTCATTAGTGTCAGCCCAGGATTCAAGCTGTACACCATTCTCATCAGTGTCATTATATCCCCATGCTTCACCATGGCAGTTGAAATCGCCCATGACAAAATTATTATGGTCATATGTAAAATTGTTTGGTTCATGGAAAACGAAGTCCACATCTGGTGGTTTGTACACAGACGTCACAGAGAACTTCTGAGCGCGAATGGTAAGTACTTCAATGTTATTTACTTCTGTCATTGCAGCTGATGTTACGTTGAGCCCGGGTCTGATGAAAATTACACTCCCATACTTGTCGTGAGATGTTTCAATGGCCAAATCCATTCGTGCTATTTTAGGTCTGTGGCTGGTGGCTCCCCGGTGTGTTTCCTGCACCAACAATACGTCGCATTTATGCTTATGGCACATGTCTGCTAATAAAACACTCTTATGACTAGAGAATCCCTCAATATTTATCGAGATCGTCACAAGGGGTGGTCTTGATAAAGGCCGTTGCATCTTGATGTTAATTTGGTTTTGGACTTTTAACTTGATCTGGTGTTAGAAGGATTAGCCGGTGAAATTTTTCACCGTTTCCAGGGTACGGCCGATTGTGCCTGTCTTCAGTCTTTAGGCTCACAATCTTCTAGGAGGCTCCTCCTTTGTGAAAATTACTGAAAAACGTAAGTGGAGATCTAACTGACCACCAGCAGAAGAACAACGGGGTAACAGCAAATCAGATTGCTAGCCAACTTCTGAAGAATGGGAAAACCAAAGGGAAAAGAGAAAGGGAAAGAGTTATACCCCAAGAACAAAAAGATTACGGACTCCTCAATGCTTCCTTCACAGCAACCGAACTGGAAGACGCCATTCAGAGTATGAAACTGAATAAGGCCGCTGGAACTGATGACCCTAGAACGGAGCAGATAAAACAGTTTGGGCCCAAAGTTCGAAACTGGTTACTACAAATGATGAACACCTGTATTAAAGAGCTGAATATTCCAAAACTATGGCGACAGGCGAGAGTGGTGGCAAGGAGATAAAGGACCCCAAAAGTTACAGACCAGTGTCACTTCTATGCCATCTCTATAAGATACTGCAGCGGATGATTCTCAACCGGGTGGCAGAAACTATAGATGGAAAGCTCATAAAGGAACAAGCCGGTTTCAGACCGGGAAGATCTTGTTGTGGGCAAATACTTAATCTGATGCAACATATAGAAGACGGGTTTGAAAAAAAATTAATAACTGGAGCAGCGTTCATAGATCTTACTGCTGCATACGACACGGTAAACCACAGAAAGCTATTGCGCAAATTATATCACCTTACAGGGGACTGTAGGTTGACGATGGTTATTGGTAGTCTTCTGCAGAATCGAATATTTTATGTCTCCCTTAATGGTAAGAACAGTAGATGGCGACTGCAGAAGTCCCATCCTTTATAACGTGTACACTAATGACCAACCTATACCTCAAGATGCAAGACTGTTCGTATATGCTGATGACACAGCTGTGGTGGTCCAGGGGTCCAATTTTGATGCAACATCTGGAAATCTCTCGAGAGCGCTTGAAGAACTGGCTCAATACTACGACGCCAATCACCTCAAGCCAAACCCTGACAAAACCCAAGTATATGCTTTCCATCTGCGCAATAGAGATGCTGGAGTTGAGCTCGACGTTACACGGCAAGGTAAGAAGCTAAAGCACTGTCCAACACCTAAATACCTTGGGGTTGTACTTGACAGAACGCTTTCCTTCAAGAAGCGTTGCCAAAACACCGAGGCTAAAGTCTGCTCCAGGAATAGCATCATCCGCAGGCTGACAAACCATGAATGGGGAGCTCATCCATCAGTACTGAGAACATCAGCACTTGCTCTGTGTGTTTCTGCAGCAGACTATGCAGCGCCAGTGTGAGAAGCATCTGCACATGCTAAACAGGTCGATGTAAGTGTAAATGAGACAATGCGAATTGTTACAGGCTGTCTCAGACCCACACCAACGGGTAATTTGTACCTACTTGCTGGAATTGCCCCATCCAAGATCAGAAGGCAGGTGGCAGCACACGCTAAGAGAACAAAGAAAGAAACAGATTCTCGACACCCACCGAATGGGCACCTGGAAAAAAACTTCCTTATACAGTGTGGAGAACACTAAATAGGCTGAGGGCTGGTGTACCCAGATGCAAAACTAATCTGTGCAAGTGGGGACTGCTGACTAACGATGACGACGTTCTTTGCGGATGTGGAGAGGTACAAGACGAGGCACAGCTGCTCATGTGCCGACTACTGCCGGAGCCCTGCAGTTTTAGTGACCTGCTACAAGCCAATGACAAAGCCGTAGCGGTGGCTAACTATTGGAAAAATAAAATTTGATCTGGACAAGGAAAAGAAAGAAAGAATAAACAAACTGCCTTCAATTGGTTGCACAGACGGTATATACCTCCACGAATTTAAAGCAACTAAGGAAAGACGGAAAACAGAAAAAAATGACAATAATACCAAAGTATTCCCCACTGACTGCTATTACTGGAAGATAATACTAGGCTGCAGTATTTTATTTTATACACTGGAGGAATAATTGCAAAATAAATGATACATGTTTTGTTCATTGTGCTTTACTGACAGTTTGTCCAGGGGAATAGCGAAAAGAAAAACCGGGATAAAGCTGATGCGGCATGCAGAAGTTTAAAATAAGATTCGTATCAAGTTAACGACGAACAGCGAGTAGCAGAAATGTATGTAAACACAGTTTTTTTTTAATGTAAGTTCCTATGGGATCCAAACAGCTGATGTCATCGGGCCCTTGGCTTACACACTACTTAATCTAACTTAAACTAACTTACGCTAAGGACAACAGTCACACCTACGCTCCAACCTCAGACAGGGGAGAGCTGCATGAACCGTGACAAGGCGCCCTAGACAGCGCAGCTAACCCGCGCGGCCTAAACATAGTTCAAGTACACTAAAACGGCCCATCTAGACCCTCAGCTTGTGGCGAGGTGATGTTGGGCACTTAAATCTTGAATTGCTCTTCGTAATTTTCATGCGTATCTTGCTTAACAGTTAATAAAACTGTTGTTTAGACATTATGTAATATTTACAGAACGATCACTCCTCCTCTGCCAGCTCCTTGTGGAGAGTGTGGAACTCTCTTTCACAGTCGCGATTTTCTAACGGTTTTCTAACCCAGATATGTTTTGCACTCTGTTCATCATCATCGAGTGCGACCACAATCATTGCAAACTGCTGTACGCTAAATTTCGGCATTTTATGACGATCTACCACGAACTACTAAACAGCGCCTCTGGTGAGTATTTTATGAACCGGCTGTAACGTCACGACGTTCTTTCGACGTTGACGTGCCGTATAGTACGAATGTCAGAAATTCCTCCGCCCGTCGACGTTCAAAAACGTGACTGTTACGTGACGGAGACGTCCCGGCAAGTGCGAGTCCACCTCAAGACGGTCGCTCCGGCAGAGGCCGCTTGTCCTGTCGACCGCGAGCTGCCGACACCGTGGTCCGCGGCCAGCGCGACCCCCTGTGTGCAGGGGACAGCCGTCGCACAGCGGCCGCTGTTCCTCACACCGCACGGTCGGCACTTGGCTCACCCCTGACTCCGTACTGAATGACAACGTTTCTAACGTATCATCTCTGGGCTTCGCCGGCCGGAGTGGCCGAGCGGTTCTAGGCGCTACAGTCTGGAACCGCGCGACCGCTACGGTCGCAGGTTCGAATCCTGCCTCGGGCATGGATGTGTGTGATGTCCTTAGGTTAGCTTGGTTTAAGTAGCTCTAAGTTCTAGGGGACTGATGACCTCAGAAGTTAAGTCCCATAGTGCTCAGAGCCATTTGAACCATCTCTCGGCTTCACCACGATTGACTCCTTGCAAACAAATCCGGCTACGCCCCACTGTACTACGCTCAAAAAATAAACTTGTGCTTTCTCCGTGCAAATCAAAAGTATTGCGATTTGACGCCACCTACATATACGCAATGCAGTATTGTGTTAAAAAACACACTGCTCACTAGGTGTATATATTTTTATATTGTAGATCTGAGGATGGTCATTACTCACTGGAATCGATCTTCGTCAAAAGAATTGATATTGTGATCAAAGACTAGAATAAAAAACATTTCCACCTAAATATGTCTACGCCACGTCTGTTCTCACCGGGCTGACGGTGCGCATGCAGAACATTCTTAGGGCTGATGGACGAATATTAAAGTGGAATCGAGAAACCCAAACTGTAAATTCCCCCAATATACAGTACACTTCGGACAGCTGCCACGCGAGGAAGGCGTAAAACGTCTGATGTGAGGAATGTGTATCTTCGCAACTGTAGCAAGGCGCGACTAAATGTTGCAAAAGGACCTCTACAAAAGTAAGTGAAACTTTTCAAGTAACACTAACGATTTGCGTGTGAAACTTTAGAAGCGGTTTAGTACTGTTGTTCTAACATAAATGTGGCACCTATATCCTAAGTGATAGGTTAATGGGAACCTTGCTAACAGTTTGTGTACTGGAAATAGGCCCTTTTGGACAACTCTTAAGTATTATCAATGAAAGTGATATCAATTTCTACTAGAGTGTTCAGTGCAGATATAGAATAATCGCAACACTCCAAGCTACTCCTGTGAAATAAGAAAAGCTTCAGAACCAGGAAGATGGGAATCTAACTATAAACCATCAATACTCAAAGTAAACAGAAATAAGAACACAATACAGTTTGTTTTCATAGAACTGTTGTTTTAACTCCTGTGAAGTTTGAGATTTGGAAATGGACAACATGTGATTAAAAAATTTCTCTTAATGGTCCAAGATCATTTGTTTATCTGAGAACAGCAATAATTAAATTCTGTTTTTGGTCAACTATAGATTGCGTTAGGTTTCTATTTATGGTAATTAAAACTCAGTTTTTTAATGGTAAACAGTTTTCTGTAAAGTGGTCAGGCCGCTGTTAGTTATTTATGACGTAACAGCACAGTGTGAGCACCATTGCCTTCCCTAACCAACGTAAATAAGGCACAATACGAGAGCCACGTGGTGGACCAATACACTTTTCTTTTGGATAGCTGTAAGACTACTAATAAGCTAATTTATAATTACTAATTATATAATCTGTACAATATGCTATTTCTGTCATATCTTGCTCAGCACTTTGGGAAGTATTCTCATAATTTTTAAACTCCTGTCCGTCTGAAATACTCGGACACTGCAGAAAACTAGCTGGGCAGAGCTGGCTTCCGCTAAGGCCCGTGGTGATTGTACACCTGGTAGAATTATCACCATTGCGTCTAACAGCAGGCGAAGCAGTGATGGAACGCCTGTGACCAGAAACACAGGCGCCATAAGGCGGACATATCCAACTGAATCAGTTCCGCAAAGATCCGAAATGGAATCGCGGATGATACATGCGGTTGACGAGATTCTAGCTGACTTTCAACAAGAACTAAAGCAGAAAAAAGTGTCATCCACAGTCACATCTCAAGTAAGGGATAAGACCTGGGCGTTAGCGCTAGGGAAGGTCAAGCTGCATGGTCAAAATGAGGAGCTCCGATCGGAAAATGCAGAACTTCGTAAAGAACTCGCGGCGGCTGCACCTCCCGATTCATTAGAGCGAATACAAAAATTAGAAGCGGAAATTATGGAGCTCAAGCTAGAAAATCAGAAACTTAAAAATGAAAGTAAATCCTTCCCATTGTCCTTTGCGGCTGTAACTGCCACAAGCACAAGACCATTAAACAGGGTACAGGAGCACATACAGCAGGCAAAATTCAAACAGTCGAGTACTCTCTTCTTTAAATCCGAAACAAATCAGGATGCCAGGGTCATACGTGAGGCAATTACCCAGAGTGTAAACCCCAAGCAAGGCAAGCTCAAAATTAAGGCAATACGATCCACAGCAAATACAGTAATAATAGAAACCGAAACACAACAGGGCAAACAAAAGCTAATAGAAAAAACGGCACAGCTACAAAACATTAGATGTGAGGAACCTAGGAAATTCAGACCTCTCCTTGCAGTTTACAGAGTAGGAACATCCCTTACAGATGAAGAGTTCCTAGAGGAGCTGTATGAAATAAATCTCAGTGAGCATATAAACAAGGAGGAGTTCCAAAATGAGGTTAAAATTAAATTTAAAAAGGGTATAAGGGGAAGACGAACTGTCAATAATATTCTTGAAGTAACACCAAGGGTTAGACTACTTCTCTTACAAAAAGAAAGAGTCTACATACAGTTTGAGTCACTTCACACTGAAGATTACGTGGCTGTTCAAAGATGCTCTAAATGCTGGGGTCTTGGGCACTCACCGAAGTACTGTGAAAAACCTACAGTATGTGGTAAATGTGCGAAAACAGGCCATAAACAATTGGAGTGCCAAGAAGAAACTACAGCGGGATGTATACCATGTATGTATAGAAACAGGGTATGTAATAAAGCGGGGGGCCCTGAGCGTGCGACATATAGACAGCTATATGAAAGGCAGATAGAGCGCACAGAATATGAAACCGTTAACAGCGTACAATAAACAAGAAAGAAGCTGTAGTAACAACACCAAAATAACTCCCCTAAAAACACATGTAAGAATTCATAAACTTATTGTTGTAGAGTCGTACAATATAAGTTGGCTCAAACATAAAATATTAAGTAACGGGTTAGGGTTTCTGCAGCGAACAACTAGTGTTAGGCCAAGTTCAGTCTCAATGTTGAGCATCGTATTAAACAACAAATTTCACGCTAGCAGACCTGTATGTGTCCACAGAAGAGTTTCCCATTACCTGTATATAATCTCTACGGATCTGGCTAGAATATATGGACGAGTCTCCTTCGACCCTAAACCTCCTGTGTCAGAGAGTTTTCTTTTTCTGGAAAATCCGCCTTGAAGGTGATCCAACTGAACTGTATGAGGAGTTCCACAGTTAGTATGGAATTAGGCAGGTTCTTGGGCGAAGTAAAAGCAGACGTCCTCTGTGTTCAGGAACCTCTCCTGCGTGGCGGCAGGATCCCGGAGCTACCCTCGTATAACAGTTGCTGGCACGTCTGGCGCGAAGCCGGCCATAATAGTATTAAATAAAAATATCGCAGTTACAAAGATCGCTCAGCTATGTTCTGGGCATGCGGCCACCGCCGAAATAGCCGTAGGCCAAGATATATGGATAATATCGTCAATATATGCTCAATTTTCCTACGATATCCAACCTTTTGTTCATAAAATAAGGGACATAGCTAAATTCTCGGAAGACAAAAAACTTTTAATTGTGGCAGATATAAATGCAAAGTCGACGTTATGGCATTCGAGCAGAACGGACGAGAGGGGACAAACAGTGATAGATGTAATTAATGAGCAGGACAACCACCAACTTTTCGTGGACATGCAGGAGGCGAAACCAATATTGACATTTCACTAGCGAACACCAAGTCCATGCCACTCATTAATACCTGGGAGGCTGTGGACCGAGCCACGTGTAGTGACCATAATCCCATTATCATTGGGATAAACCGTTCTAGGTCCATACAAAATAGTCAGCGTTTATTGATGAGCAAGGCAAACTGGCCAAAACTCAGGGATATGGTCACGGCAGCATCTCTGTCAACCATCAATGGCAGCGTAGGCTACAGGACACACGTTATAACAAGTGTCCTACAGGAGGCAACTATCCCTACGGTACACGATGAGGGCGGAAAGCAGCTGCCACGGTCAGCGGAACTAACCAGATTGCGTAGGGAATCTAGAGTCAAAAGAAAGCACTACCAGACCGCGAAAACGGCGCCGGAGAGACAAATTAGGCTTCAACTCTACAGAAATGCAAGACAGAAGTATAAAGAGGAATTACATAAAATCAGGAACAATCATTGGATAAACTTTGTTAAAACAGAATTACAAAAAGACATATGGGGGCAGCCGTATAAACTTGAGTCAGAACGCCTAAGGGCACCGACTGTACGCTCAGCATCAAAACAATCTGATGGCACCACGACGGAGGGGTGGCGGAGTTCGGCTGAGTATCTTTTAAGCAGACTGCTGCCAGATGACGATCATACACAGGATGAACAGTGTCACTTAGATCTTAGACGGAAAATGGGGGAAATTTATGTAAGTGACAGAATTACTTTGCCATTCTCACAAGAAGAAGTCGCAATAGCAATCAAAAAACTTAAGAGTGGTAAAGCACCAGGCCCAGATAAAATCTTTCCAGAAACAATAAAACAGGCAGTCACCCAAATTACGCCATTTCTCACAAAATTGTTTAATGATGCTTTAAGCCTAGGTAGAATCCCACATTTGTGGAAAACAGTTGAGGCGGTCATTATAAAAAAGTCTGAGGACAAGGACCCGACTGATCCTAAAACATACCGTCCTATATGCTTATTAAACACACTGGCTAAGGTGCAGGAAAGGCTATTGTGTGATAGGCTACAGTCACAAAGACGTCTTACCGGCCTTACACCCTTCCAGTACGGCTTCAGAGAGGAGAAGTGCATAGACGATGCTATCAAACGAGCACTACAAATTACGAATAGCACTCCTGACAAGTACGTGATGGCTATACTTATTGATGTAGCTGGAGCCTTTGACAATCTATGGTGGCCATCACTGTTTGCTCGCCTCAGAGAGATCCAGCTACCTACATCTCTATATAACAGTCTACTAGACTATTGTCGCAATAGAGTAGTGGAGTGGAGAGGAGGCACCAGAAAGGTAGTCAAACGTATTAGTAAACGCTGCCCACAAGACTCGATATGCGGCCCGATTTCTTGGGACATCGTCTTTGAGCCCCTCTTGGATATTATGGCCCAAGATCACCGTGTAAGAGGTGTGGTTGCTTATGCTTACGATCTCCTACTTCTGACGTCGGCGAACTCACGAGCTGCATTCGAACGAAACAGCACGCAACTCCTTATGATAATCGACGATTGGTGTAGGAAAAATAAACTTCATATTGCTGCAAATAAAACAGTGTACATACTACTCAAAGGAGTACTGCAGAGAAATCCGATTCTGAAACAAAACGATGTTAACATACAGAGAATACAGGTTACGCGTTACCTCGGCCTACACTTAGATGAAAAGCAAAATTTCAGCGAACACATGAAAGCCAGTAAAATCATGCATAAGTTGGCCAGGTTGAATTCGACGCAGTACAGATTGCCTCTAAAGATACTACGGACATGTCACATAGCAATCTTCGAGGCAGCAAGTACCTGGGCACACCGATTAATGCTGCAAACCAATAGAACTCTTATTGGAAGAGGACAGAGAAGCACGCTATTGAGAATGAGCGGCGCTTTCAGCACGACATCTGCGGAAGCTCTGTGTGTGGTCACGAGAATCTACCCCATTGACATCACAATAAAATATAGGGCTGCCTCCTATTGGCTTCAAAAGGAAGAGGAGATACGGTGCGGGAGATTACTGGGGAAGAGATCAGGGACAGACTGGGACTTAAAAAATGGCGTAATGCAACATGGCAAAGGGAATGGGACTCCTCGGACAAGGGTCGTCGCGTCTACTCCTCCTTTCCGGATATTGAGGAGAGGCTGAGGTTGACACATGTAGATCCAAGCCGTGGGATGGTCCACTTTTTAACGGGCCATGGGCCATACCCAGTACATCTAACACGTGTTGGATTAGTCGAGAGTGACATGTGTGTCTGTGGGGACTTGGGGACGCCTGAACATGTCGCACTTACGTGTAACACCCTTACGCATGTACGGCAAGTAATAGATGACACAGATATAAAACAAAAAATACGTAACCAAGACACATGGAACACACTCAATGACATAACAGACAAGGTCTCTACAGAAATGTATGACCTTTTTAGAAGGCAGAATCCCAATGGTAGGAGGCAGGGATATCATTGTACACAAGGCCTAAATTACACTACAGAAACAAGTACTGATACTAATTCTGAAAGTGATACACAAAGTGAAGTGGATCTAGAATGAGACTGAATTGAAGTATCTTGCCTGGTAGTAATTATGAAGGTTATTCAGCTATATGAAAACTCCACACTAGAAATGACTGGAATCAGACACAAAACAGAGATCCGGAAATGTCTGAAGTCGTTAGTACCTGCTACACCCTTGGCAATTATACTATATCCAAAAGTAGCTACACTTGAAGGGCCTGTGCCTGCTCCTATGTGCATCATATATAATTGTACTGCTTAGAGCCTTTTATGTTTTGTATCTCTTCAATGCAGCTTTAACTAGATGGGGTCAGGACCCTATAGAAGACTAATTGTATAATTATCAGTAAGTTTATGTGAATTTGTGATGCCCCAATACAGGAAGGGAATGCAAATACGTTAAACAATGTGTGCAGTAACTACAATCCCGAAGTAGCTACATTTGAAGGGCCTGTGCCCGCTGTTATGGCTGTTATATATAATTGCACTGCTTAGAGCCTTTTTAATGCAGTTTTAACTAGATGGGGTCAGGACCCTACAGAAGACTAATTGTATAACTATCAGTAAATTTGTGTAAATATTAGTAATTGCTTGAAACTAGTTGCAGTAACCAATCCCAAAGTTTATACATCGTTATGTTATCATGTTATTACTTTCATCACTCGTAAGAGAGTGTAACAGGCTTTGGTTAATACCAGTGTGACTACATTATTAAGTATTACTTGAAATGTTCTAAAACAGTATCATATAAGACAAGGGTGTATGTAGACCAATCATAATACTGTAGTGCCTCTGCCTCTTATTGAAGTAGACAACCCTGTCAGTGTTAGAAATGTTTACTTGTTCTTAATCAAGCTTCTAAGCTACAAGGTCAAAGCAACTATAGGCAACTCTCACTAAATGTATATGTTTTTTTTATTCTATTTGTGTAAAGTAATATCGTTCTTATCTAACTCACTATGTTCATATCTTCTTTATATTTTATTTAGTTTTATATTTATACTAAATATTATTAACATGGTAATACTTTGTAAATGTAACATCAAACCACGAACGCAGCATGCAGCATGTGATAGCATAGATCTGGTCCGCCTCCTCGTGGCTAGGGACGGAAACGGTGCAGCTACTCGCAAACAAACCGTATGTGAGTGGCCGCAACGGCTAAGAGACCATGACCTGCTGCATATACATACTGAAATCAGTAAGCTAACAACCCACCATAGTTATCAAGGCGGTGGGTTTCGCATGTGGTTGAATGAAAAAAAAAGTACCATATCCTCAGTAACGCAATCCTTTCCTCGATATTTACACTGCAGCGCCAAAGAAACGAGTATAGCCATGCATATTCAAACACAGAGAAACGTAAAACGGCAGTATACGGCGCTGCGGCCGGCAACGCCTATATAAGACGAAAAGTGTCTGGCGCAGTTGTTAGATCGGTTACTGCTGCTACAATGGCAGGTTATCAAGATTTAAGTGAGTCTGAACGTGGTGTTCCAGTCGGAGCACAAGCGATGGAACACAGCATCTCCGAGGTAGCGATGAAGTGGAGATTTTCCAGTGCGACCATTTCACGAGTGTACCGTCAGTATCAGGAATCCGGTAAAACATCTAATCTCCGACATCTCTCCGGTCGGAAAAGGATGCTGCAAGTACGGGACCAACGAAGATTGACGAGAATCGTTCGACATGACAGAAATGCAAGCTTTCTGCAAATTGCTGCAGATTTCAATGCTAGGCCATCAACAAGTGTCAGCGTGCGATCCATTCAACGAATATCATCGACATGGCCTTGATTACTGCACGACACAAAGGTTTACGCCTCGCCTGGGCCTGTCAACACCGATATTGGTCTGTTGATGACTGTAAATATGTTGCCTGGTCGAATAAGTCTCGCTTCAAGTTGTATCGAGCGGATGAACGCGTACGGCTATGGAGACAACCTCATGAATCCACGGACCCTGCATGATGGCAGGGGACTGTTCAAGCTGGTGGAGGCTCTGTAATGGTGTGCGACATGTGCAGTTGGAGTGATACGTCTAGAAACGACTCTGACAGGTGACACGTATGTAAGCATCCTGTCTGTTCACCTGCATCCATTCACGTCCATTGGGCATTCCGACGGACTTCCGCAGTTCCAGCAGGACAATGCGACACCCCACACATACAGAATTGCTGGCTTCAGGAACACTCTTATGAGTTCAGACACTTCCGCTGGCCAACAAACTCCCCAGACATGAACATTATTGAGCATATCCGGAACGCCTTGCAACGTGCTGTTCATAAGAGATCTCCAACCCTCACACAACTACGAATTTATAGACACTCCTGCAGGATTCATGGTGTTAGACCCTCCAGCACTACTTCAGATGTTATTTGAGTCCACACCACGTAGTGTTGCGGCACTTCTGCGTGCTCTCGGGGGCCCTAAACGGTACTAGGCAAGTGTACCAGTTTCTTTGGCTCTTCAGTGTATTTTATACAGGGTGTTACAAAAAGGTACGGCCAAACTTTCAGGCAACATTCATCACACACAAATACAGAAAAGATGTTATGCGGACATGTGTCCGGAAACGCTTAATTTCCATGTTAGAGCTCATTTTAGTTTCGTCAGTATGCACTGTACTTCCTCGATTCACCGCCAGTTGGCCCAATGAATGAAGGTAATGTTGACTTCGGTGCTTGTGTTGACATGCGACTCATTGCTCTACAGTGCTAGCATCAAGCACATCAGTACGTAGCATCAACAGGTTAGTGTCCAACACGAGCGTGGTTTTGCACTCAGTGTAATGTTTACAAATGCGGAGTTGGCAGATGCCCATTTGATGTATGGATTAGCACGGGGCAATAGCCGTGGCGCGGTACGTTTGTATCGAGACAGATTTCGAGAACGAAGGTCTCCCGACAGGAAGACGTTCGAAGCAACTGATCGGCGTCTTAGGGAGCACGGAACATTCCAGCCTGTGACTCACGACTGGGGAACACCTAGAACGACGAGGACACCTGCAATGGACGAGGCAATTCTTCGTGCAGTTGACGATAACCCTAATGTACAGCGTGTGCAGGCACTATCAGCAGCTGATTGGCCTCGACGGGTACACTTCTGCGAATGGTTCATCCAACAATGTGTCAATCCTCATTTCAGTGCAAATGTTCTCTTTACGGATGAGGCTTCATTCCAACGTGATCAAATTGTAAATTTTCACAATCAACATGTGTGGGCTGACGAGAATTCGCACGCAATTGTGCAATCACGTCATCAACACAGATTTTCTGTGAACGTTTGGGCAGGCATTGTTGGTGATGTCTTGATTGGGCCCCACGTTTTTCCACCTACGCTCAATGGAGCACGTTATCATGATTTCATACGGTATACTCTACCTGTGCTGCTAGAACATGTGCCTTTACAAGTACGACACAACATGTGGTTCGTGCACGATGGAGCTCCTGCAGAGTTCAGTCGAAGTGTTCGTACGCTTCTCAACAACAGATTCGGTGACCGATGGATTGGTAGAGGCGGACCAATTCCATAGCCTCCACGCTCTCCTGACCTCAGCCCTCTTGACTTCCATTTATGGGGGCATTTGAAAGCTATTGTCTACGCAACCCCGGTACCAAATGTAGAGACTCTTCGTGCTCGTATTGTGGACGGCTGTGATACAATACGCCATTCTCCAGGGATGCATCAGCACATCAGGGATTCCATGCGACGGAGGGTGGATGCATGTATCCTCGCTAACGGAGGACATTTGAACATTTCCTGTAACAAAGTGTTTGAAGTCACGCTGGTACGTTCTGTTGCTGTGTGTTTCCATTCCATGATTAATGTGATTTGAAGAGAAGTAATAAAATGAGCTCTAACATGGAAAGTAAGCGTTTCAGGACACATGTCCACATAACATATTTTCTTTCTTTGTGTGTGAGAAATGTTTCGGCCGTACCTTTTTGTAACACCCTGTATGCTGATATATTAATGATAATATAAATCCTAGTATCAACATCAGGAAAATTACGACCATTCCGTCGGTCTGTGTCAGAGGGCAAAATTAGTATCAATAAATTACATACCTACAATATCTATGTTTGTCATAGTATGTGTGGTGCAGTATGGTTCACACCTAGACGTAAAATATTTGCAGCAAACATTTGGTTCTCACACCTTAGCACTGTGTTACGAAGTACAAAAAGAGATATGTGAACTAGAAGTGCAAGCTTTTCGAACTGTAGCTTCTTCTTCCCTTCAGTGTACCTTCTAAAATAGCCATCCGTAATGACTGTCTTCTTAGCCTCCCATCTAGGATTCGTATCCCTCTAAAATCTAAGGAGCGAGGCTGAGGAAGACGTCACAGCGGTGAAACAGACACTAGACTCGCGTTCGGGAGAACGACGCTTCAAACCCCTGTCCAGCCATCCAGCTCTTCCGTGATTTCCCTAAACTGTACCTGGAAATTGTCTCTGTAAGGACACAGTGTTTCCCTTCCTCGTCTAATCCGAGTCCGCACTGTCTCTAACGGCCTCAGTGTCGACAGCAGGTCTAGCTCTAATCTTGGTTCCTTCTTTAAAACTCCTACTAATATTCGTCTTTCTTCACAAACTCTCATTAATACTTCTTCACTCTTCGTCCTTCCTAGCCGCCCACATCTCAACGGACTTGTTTCACTATCCGTACAACTCCACACAGTGCCTTTACCCTGTCTCTCTTCTACCTCCACATTTATACTCCCCGTTTTCCCATTCCACTTGCAAATGGTTCGCGGAAGGAAAACTTCTTGGCAAGCCTCCGTGTGAGCTGGAATCTTTCATGGCCCCTCTGCGAGATATGTGTAGGAGGAAGCTACACATTAGTTGTCTTCCACGAATCTACGCCCTCGTGCAGAGCGCCTCTCTCGCGGCGTCTGTCGCTGGATTTGCACGAGCTCCTCCGTGACGTTTTCGCGCTTACTAAACGAATCCGTAACGAAAAGCGCTTCTCTTCTTTGGATCTTCTGTACTTCCTCCATCAATCCTATTTCGTACAGATCCAAGACTGACAAACAATATTCAAGAATTATTGCTCGATTCAGGGTTTCGTAAGTTACCTTATCTGTCGGTAGACTACATTTCCTAAGTTTCCAATTAATGTCAGACTCGCATCTGCCTTAACTGTGGTAAGTTTAATGTCGTCTTTCCATTTTAAATCGCTCCGTACCCATAATCCTAGATATTTTATGGCCGTAACTTAACCCACTGACTGTTATGCAATCGTGTAATCGTGAAACAATGAATATTTCTGCCTATTTATGAGCGAAGTGTTACTTTAGTTTATGACGACGGTGAACTTCCAAACCCTGTTTGAAGCGTCGATCTTCTACAGATCTTCCTGCATTTTGCATTAATTTTCAAGCGTTGTGGCTTCTCTTTATATAGAAGCATCATCCGAGAAAAGCCTCATGGAGCTTCCGACGCTTTCCACTTGGTCATTTACATACCAGCGGAAAACTGCTACTACTGGAGCACAGTCCGCAGCTCGTGGTCGTGCGGTAGCGTTCTCGCTTCCCGCGCCCGGGTTCGATTCCCGGCGGGGTCAGGGATTTTCTCTGCCTCATGATGACAGGGTGTTGTGTGCTGTCCTTAGGTTAGTTAGGTTTAAGTAGTTCTAAGTTCTAGGGGACTGATGACCATAGATGTTAAGTCCCATAGTACTCAGAGCCATTTGAACCATTTGAAGCACCTGTTTCCTTAAAAGACTGTGACTGAAAAGCGGGGTACCAGCTGCCTCATTTCACTTTCCTCAATATCTTTAAAATTTTTCCCAAAAACTTTGGGATGCAGACATATTTGCGCTTTTTTTTTTTACATGCAACTCATCTCAAAGTCCAACAAGCTCCCCTAATTGTAATTCGTTCACACCCACTAGTGCATCGCTAAGTCTCTCATACTCATCCACTCCCATCTGCCATTTTCACTCACTCATTCAGGCTCCTTGTTCTTTCTCATCGCTAATGTATATTTCCTTACTTCCTACTGCTGATGTCTGTTCTCACTGGCGCTAATATGTTCCAAAACGACGCGCATAAAAAGGCATTTTCCGGTGTTATAGCTCGAGTTCTAGTGGTGCTAAAAAGGTAGTAGCAACTGTTTTGGATAACCATTGGGCCAGGGACCATTTGTATGCCCAATATAAGGATCGTCTTAGTGTAGCTATCCAGCAGCACAGGGACAAAGTATGAATGTTGCACACTTTCTCCGCTGAAACAAAAGGAGCATATCGATTGGTTGTTTTTGCAGTTGATGTGGTCTATGGTGGGCCTGACGGACTTAAAGGAGGCGCCGTTAGTTCATGGACAGTTCCTAGAAAAACCAAACAAAAAATTTTTTTCACAAAAGACAAGAGGTTCAAACTTACCCTAGTTCTACACGTAAAATTCGGTACGGGGCGAAGTATAAATAATAAATCGCAGTACATTGCTTAAATTTTAAAAGTATGTTCTCTAAGCATTTATCCAGAAGGAACCATCTACCTGTTTCCAAAAAAGTGTTATTAGGTATCGAGAAACACCCCATAAACTTAGTTTTTAGTTACCAAACCTCAGCCCTGTATTCTGAAGCGGCTATGCACAAAAATGGCTGTAACTTTTACGATGATTTTCTAAGATCCCGGTCTTGAATAAACTTGAAAATTTTCCTCATATCTTTATCCGGTTCCGAGGTATAGAGGTTCAAAGTTACCATACACGTAACACAGTTACCTATACGTAAAATACGTACGCAAAATCCAGTGTGAGGTAAAACCGTAGTTTATGAAGTGATGTAGTACGGTCAAATATGCTGTAAAGTGTCTCAGTTATAATCTGGAAACCACATGGTGTAGTACTGAAGTAGATGCAAAATATTTTTGCAAGTAAAATCCGGGATGAGGTGTAAAGTTAGGTTTGCGTTACTTCAGTTTCACATAACTTATCCATCTAAATTTTATTGACCAATACATATCTTTTCATATGAGTTACAGGCTCTGCTGCAGCAGGGAACAGAAGGAAACGAGCGGATGAATGCTCCTAGCGGAGCACAAAAGTGCGAATAGGTTCCTGTTTATTTAAGAGACTCTGAAAATCAGAGTAGCAGCTGCCTCATTTTTTTCCTTTCTTTGCACATTTAAAAATTTTCCCAAACATTTTGACATGAGAACATATTCGCGCTTTTTTATGTTGAGGGAGCAGAAGACAGTGGCAGTGGCAAAGAGACGGAAAATACTGGAAGATAGTAGACAGTAGTTGTGTCATAGAAAGAGCGAAGGAGACAATGACAGCATGGAAGAAAGAGAGACAGTGGAACATAGTTGATAGAACAGCGCTAGGAAAAGAGAGAAGGAGGCAACGATAGGGTGCGGGAGAGAGGAATAAAAAGAATCAAAAAGTAGAAGTAGGTGAGAGCAAGTGCTAAAGACAGACAGACAGAGTATATGGCAATGATAACGAGGAAGAGAGAGATAGTGACAGAAGAGACCGAAGCAGCGGGAAGGAAGGAATGAGAAATAAGCATTAAGAGAGAGCAAGAGGGAGACAATGGAAGTGAGATGAGATTGCAGAAATAGGACAGAACGGACTATGGGTGTGGCACAGAAGACAACGACAGAGAGACACAGAGAGTCAGTGACAACGAGTTGGGCTGAATGAGTGAGTGAGAAAGGGGAACTGGGAATGGATGGGTATGAGCGACATACTGCGAACGATTAGAAGGTCGGAGTGAGATACAGTTACGGGAGGTTGACGGAGTTTGAGGTAAACCGCACATTAAAAAAAAAAAAAAAAGCGCGAATATTTTCGCTTGCCAAAACTTTTGGGAAACATTTTAAAAATGCTGAGGAAGGTGGAATGGGGCAGCTGGTACCCGAGTTTTCAATCGGAGATTTTTAAGTAAACAGGGATATTTCGCATTTTTTGTGCTCCGATAGGAGCATTTTTCCGCTGGTGTATGTATGTTCAATATCTCCCCCTAAACAACAGCGCCGATTTGAATTAAACTTGATACACATATCACTATCTTGAGCGAATCGCTGTGGAGGTGAGAGAACTACCTGCCTATGAGAGGAGCTGATTTCGCAGACGTTAATCATCCGGTACTTAAGAATGAGAGCTCTTAGTGACCTGCAGCAATTTTTATACGTAATTTCAAGTCCTTATAAATGCTTTTACTCTCTGACAACCGCCACAAAATGATGAAAAGAAAAAAGTTTATGTCTTATTACATTTTCGCTGTTCGTGCAGTAAACCTGCCGGATCAGGCCCGATGTTTTAATTTGTTACTTCTTTACTACTAATTGAAGTCGCGACACATTTTTCAAACACTATGTCACTGTACAACACACAGTTCAGAAGACATGACGTCATAGGGTTTGAGCTGCGTGATGTGGAATCTGAGGACGAAATTCTCTACAGATAGCGGTAAAATATATGCACAAATGTATGTGAACTGTGTTTAATATAAATGAAATGCACTGACATGTGCAAAGCCGTAGGTGGAAAGCTGTTCCTTAAACCCCTGGATCGATTTCACCCAAACGTGAGACACATATTACTATCTGGAAAGACATACTGGGGGAGGGTGGTGGTAAGAACCAGCGACCTGCTATTGTGATAGGGGCGATGACGTGGAGAGAGAGACGGAGAGAGGAAGAGATTAAAAGGAGTGAGGAGAAGATGTAGGGAGAGGAGGAGGTGGAGTCATAGTGGAGGGGGCAGAAGTTGCAGGAGAAGGACAGAGGGAGCAGGAGAAGATGAGCAGAGGGGGCAGGAGCAGAAGGACAGCAGAGGGAGACACAGTTGGAGGCAGACAGTGGACAGAGAGAGGGGGGAAACGTGGACAGGGCGGAGGAGATGGGAAGGAGGAGGTGACCTGAAAACTTGCAGTAACAACACCGGGTACTCAGCTAGTAATTCTATGTTCCTCGTGTCAGCACTCGCCGAAACCAGTTTAGGGAGAGCAAATAAGGACTTTATGCAAAATCAGGCGCACAAGTGTCACAGCGACGTTCACACATTTGTTTTAACAAGAAAACATTTTCTTCGTATTGCTAGTCTACATTTATATTCTCTTTAGACTTACTAGTGTCAGACATTTTGTTGCCCACACAAGAAAACTTATTCGCTAGTTTCATTTCCCGTTGATGCCCCAGCATCACCTGACTGAAGCCCCACGACCCTTCTCTTGCTTGTAATGAGGGTCGCTTTATGACCTGCATTCCAGATGCTGTCAAGTCTGCTGGAGCTGTCAACGAAATGCCGAGTACCACTGCCGTGCTCGTGAGCACGTACCGTGCCGTCGCAATGCGCTCGCTTCAGGGCCGAGGGCGCAGGGGCGTCGTGACGTCACGCAGGCGCGGCAGTCGCAACCTCGGCATTTCCTTGTGCGGACGTGACGTCAGATCCTGGCGTCGTCTTTCACCTTCCGCAGGAGCGCCCCTCGGTTCCGTCCCGCCGCTACCGACGTACCCGAGCATTCCTGAGCCGACGCCACAAGTAATATCTACTGGCGACCGCACCTTCGCACCACGTATTCCACATGTGCCACATACCGATTCTCGCTTCCTGATCCAGAAAACCGTACTGAATACTAGTACGTCCGTGACTTCCGGCCCTCGCTTCTTATGCCACCCGTTACAAGAAGGCTCCGTTGACCACACGTTTACACTGGAACGTGTAAAATGCAACCCCCATGACAGGCTCTCATTACACAACCGTAGCTCAAGTCCCGCGCTAAGCTCCTAGTAACTGACACCCACGAAGCTCTTTCGCTGCGCAGCCATCGACCTTCGTCAGGAGCAGATCATTAGCCTCCGGCACTGCACAGCCATTTTCATTCTGAGCATTATCTCTATCTAATAAACGGATTTTGTATTTTTTAATCTCTTTTTTAACGTCGGATGTTACAAATTCCCTTGACGAATTAAAATGCCGATGTTGCCTCACGTCGATAGTGCTGCTGTCCTCCCTCATTCGAAAAATGAAATCAGGAATAAACAAGAAAAATTTAGTGCGCTTAATATTCCACACCGTACTGTACTTGCTCTGCTCACCAGCCCCGCTTGTCCGTCGCTTCTATGAGAACGAATCCTCCAGTCGACCTTACACCTCCGCAGTCTGCACTCGCGCACCACGACAGCGGGTCCCCCCCCCCCCCTTCTCCCTCCCTTCGCTGCGTCACTGTCTGTCTCCTTCTCGACCCTCCACCTACCCCTACAGTGGCTAGCCTCCACCCCACCGATATTCCAGACTCTGTATGTGTATGCCAAACCAACTCTTCCCACGACTTCTCCGTGTACTCCCAGCCCAATGCCCGCAACACTTTTTTTCCGTAATTGATGGAAACATCGTCAATATTTTTTAGCGTCAACCCTCGAGAAAAATCGGACTAAAAACTATTAAATATTGATTCCTAGTCCCATACAGATAATCCCGAACATTGCTCAATGTTAATTTTTAATAGTAATGAAAATACTTGTACGATTTAAAAAGAAAACTTGGGGCGCTTGCAATAGATAATAGGAAGCGAACAATTCACACGTCAGTTTATGAAAAAGGCAGGTGCTGACAGCTGTGAATACTACCGAACCACCGTTAGTAAATCATGCCTAGAAAATACTCGACAGAAGAGTTGAAAAACTGGTAGAAGACGACCTACGGAAAATCAGTTTGGGTTGCAGGGAAATCCGAGAACAGACGAGGCAATACTGTCCCTACGATTTATCTTAGAATACATGTGAAACAAACGCAACCTTACTTTTATAGAATTTGTAGATTTAGTGAAAGCTTTTGACAATGTTGAGAGGAATACACTCTTGTCAAATTCTGGAGGTAGGAAGGATAAAATACGGGCACCGCAAGGTTCTTCCGAATTTGTACGAAAACGATACTGTAAGCGTAAAAGCTGAAGAATATGAAAGGGAAACTGCACTTGAGAAGGGGGTGGAAGATGGTTATAGCTTATTCGCGATGCTATTTAAGTTGTACATTGAGCTAGCAGTAAAAGAAACCACAGAAAAATTTGAAGAGGTAGATAAAGTTCAGGGGCAAAAGGTAACAGCTTTGAGGTTTTCCAATGACATTGCAATTTTGTCTAATACAGCGAAGGAGTTGGAAGACAAATTAAGTCGAATGGTTAGCCTCTCGAAGAGTCGTAATAAGACGAATATTTATGAACTTAAAACAACGGTAATGGAACGTAGTCGAATTACGTCAGAGGGAATTAGATTAGTGAATGAAACACGAAAAGCAAAGGATGAGTGTCGCTATTTGGGCAGTAAAATAACTGATGACGGACGAAGTAAGACTATAAACGTAGATGGGCATTAGCGAAAATAGAACTTCCGGAGACGTAGAATTTCTAGACGTCCAACATAAATATAAGTGTTAGGAAGTGTTTCATACGGGCGTGTGTCTGGAGTGTAGTCTGGTACGGAAGTTAGACGTGCGCCGGCAAGCAGTTGAGACAAGAAGAGAGTGGAAAGTATGAACTGCAGAAGAATGCTTGAGATCGGATGGGTAGACTGCCGAGGTGCTCGATGAGATTTATAACGGAACATGAGTAAAAGAAGGGACAGGTTGGTAGAAGACGTCCACAGGCATCGGCGAATCGTGAGTGCCGTAATGGAAGGAACGGGAGGATCGGCGGTAAAAACTGTGCACGTTGACAAAGTAAGCGAGTTCAAATGGGTGGGGGATGCATGTGTCACACCAGTCCTCGGAATTGTATATAATTCAAATAAAAGTCAAAGAAGCAAGTTGGTATTAGCTGGAATCGCCCCAGCTATTTCTCGATTACAACACTCCTGCACTGCACATCTCTTACCAGGTGTAGAAGTATGAAACCGGACTTTCCCTGTAGACGGTCAGTGTAGGGTCCGTGAGACGGCGTCTGCAGCGCCAGCTGCTTCCTGTGACGGCTGACGACGAATGTCAACACACAGTAACCCAAGTTCCAAGTATCTGTATCTGTTTCAAACCCGTAAACATGTCGAGTTTTGTGCCTACGAACTACGATTTGCGGAGAGCGTTGGTTTCCTGTTATCATTTAAGAAAACTGCTGAAGAATCGCATCGAATGCTTGTCAAAGCTTCGGCGTCCACGCTCGTGGGAAAAAAAAATTCAAAAGTGGTGATTTTGACGTGAGAAACGACGAACGCGGGAAACCACCGAAAAAGTTCGAAGACAACGAATTGGAGACCTTATTGGATGAAGACGATACTTAAACTCAACAGGAATTCGCGGAACAATTGAATGTGACGCATAAAGCCGTTTGTCTTCGGTTGAAAGCTATGGGAAATATACAGAAAGTGGGAAAATGGGTTTCGCATGAACTAAACGAAAGACGGCAAGCAAATCGAAAGACCACTTGTGAAATGCTGTTCGCCAGATAAAAAGGAAAGTCGTTTCTCCATCGAATAGTGACAGGTGGTGAAAATGAATATATTTTGAGAATCTTAAGCGTCGTAATCCATGCGTGAATCCAGGTAAACCACAGACATCCATTGCAAGACGGTTCAAATGGCTCTGACCACTATGGGACTTAACTTCTCAGGTCATCAGTCCCCTAGAACTTAGAACTACTTAAACCTAACTAACCTGAGGACATCACACACATCCATGCCCGAGGCAGGATTCGAACCTGCGACCCTAGTGCTCGCGCGGTTCCAGACTGTAGCACCTAGAACCGCTCGGCCACCTCGGCCGGCCTCCACTGCAAGACCAATTCGCTTTGGAAAGAAGACAATGCTCTGTTTTTTATGGAAGAAGCGTGTCACCTATTATGAGCCGCTAAAACCTGGTGAAACCGTTAACACTGATCGCTACCAACAGCAAATGATCGATTTAAATCGAGCATTACGTGAAAAACGACCGGAATATGGACACAGGCAAAACAAACTCATATTACTCCGTGATAATGCCCCATGACGCACAGCGAAACGGGTCAGGCAAACGGTCGAGGCGTTCAGCTGGGAAATTCCAGGGCATGCGCCTTATTCTCCAGACTTGGCTCCGTCCGATTATCACCTATTTGCATCACTGGGACACGCTGTCGCTGAACAATGCTTCAGTTCGTATGAAAATGTACGCTAATGGCTCGCTGACTGGTTCGCTTCAAAAGAACCTGGCGGAGAGGTGGGAGAAACGTATAAGTAGCAATGGAAATTATTTTGAATAAAATATTGCTTATCAGTTTCAGGAAACAGACGTGTAATTCTTGCAACCAAATTCCGGTTTCATACTTCTACAGCTGGTAGTCTGTTCGAAGCAGTGCGCACTTAACAGCGCTCGAAAACGCTGTTTCGTCGGAAAAGTGGGTCGCAATACTGCAGGAAGCTGGCGCGCGGCGCTTATCTTTAATCGTAGAAGTGTGGTGCAAGTGGAAGGGAGCGGAGCAGTCCGTGAGGGTGGGACGCACACGTCCAGACGTGGCTGCGCGTGTGTACACACACACAGGCGTACCTGGTTTGGCGGAGGCTAAAGGCAGCAGGCAGGCGGCGAGGAGCGCGGCAAGCGCCCGCACCCGGGGTCGAACCCAGCACCGCGAGGAGGGCTGCATGCCGGCGGCGGCGGCGGCGGCGGCGGCAACCCTGGAACACAGCACGCGCTCTGTCAGCCGCTCTGCACACTACACGAGCTGCAACCTGCGAATCCACACATATTATCAAAAGGCGTCTATGTACGTACAGTATGTTCCAAATGTCCTTTTAAAACACTGGGTTCATTTCCACTAAACTTGGTACACGTGTAACTCACTGTCTCAGCAACCCGTCTACATCTACATCTACATGCCTACTCTGCAAATCACATTCAAGTGCCTGGCAGAGGGTTGATCGAACCACCTTTACAATTCTCTATTATTCCAATCTCGTATAGCGAGCTCTGATTTCCCTTATTTTATCGTAGTGATCGTTCCTCCCTATGTAGGTCAGTGTCAAGAAAATACGAAGTGCATTCAAGTTCTAAGACCTCCGATTTTTTTTCTAATTAACTACTCACCCGAAATCGATGAAACTGGCGTTACTTCTCGACGTAATCGCCCTGCAGACGTACACATTTTTCACAACGCTGACGCCACGATTCCATGGCAGCGGCGAAGGCTTCTTTAGGAGTCTGTTTTGACCACTGGAAAATCGCCGAGGCAATAGCAGCACGGCTGGTGAATGTGCGGCCACGGAGAGTGTCTTTCATTGTTGGAAAAAGCCAAAAGTCACTAGGAGCCAGGTCAGGTGAGTAGGGAGCATGAAGAAACACTTCAAAGTTGTTATCACGAAGAAACTGTTGCGTAACGTTAGCTCGATGTGCGGGTGCGTTGTCTCGGTGAAACAGCACACGCGCAGCCCTTCCCGGACGTTTTTGTTGCAGTGCAGGAAGGAATTTGTTCTTCAAAACATTTTCGTAGGATGCACCTGTTACCGTAGTGCCCTTTGGAATGCAATGGGTAAGGATTACGCCCTCGCTGTCCCAGAACATGGACACCTTCATTTTTTCAGCGCTGGCGGTTACCCGAAATTTTTTTGGTGGCGGTGAATCTGTGCGCTTCCATTGAGCTGACTGGCGCTTTGTTTCTGGATTGAAAAATGGCATCCACGTCTCATCCATTGTCACAACCGACGAAAAGAAAGTCCCATTCGTGCTGTCGTTGCACGTCAACATTGCTCGGCAACGTGCCACACGGGCAGCTGTGTGGTCGTCCGTCAGCATTCGTGGCACCCACCTGGATGACACTTTTCGCATTTTCAGGTCGTCATGCAGGATTGTGTGCACAGAACCCACAGAAATGCCAACTCTGGAGGCGATCTGTTCAACAGTCATTCGGCGATCCCCCAAAACAATTCTCTCCACTTTCTCGATCGTGCCGTCAGACCGGCTCGTGCGAGCCCGAGGTTGTTTCGGTTTGTTGTCCCACGATGTTCTGCCTTCACCCACGAACGCACTTTCGACACATCCGTAACTCCATCACCACATGTCTCCTTCAACTGTCGACGAATTTCAATTGGTTTCACACCACGCAAATTCAGAAAACGAATGATTGCACGCTGTTCAAGTAAGGAAAACGTCGCCATTTTAAGTATTTAAAACAGTTCTCATTCTCGCCGCTGGCGGTAAAATTCCATCTGTCGTACGGTGCTGCCATCTCTGGGACGTATTGACAATGAACGTGGCCTCATTTTAAAACAATGCGCATGTTTCTATCTCTTTCCAGTGTGGAGAAAAAAAATCGGAGGCCTTAGAACTTGAATGCACCTCGTATTTACGCATTCGGAGGAGAAAGTTGGTGATTGGAATTTCGTGAGAAGATTCCGTCGCAGCGAAAAACGCCTTTCTTTTAATGATTTCCAGCCAAAATCCTGTATCATTTCTGTGACACTCTCTCCCATATTTCGCGATAATACAAAACGTGCTGCCTTTCTTTGAACTTTTTCGATGTACTCCATCAGTCCTATATGGTAAGGACCCTACACCGCGCAGCAGTATCCTAAAAGAAGACGGGCAAGCGTAGTGTAGGATGTCTCCTTAGTAGGACTGTTACATTTGCTGCCAATAAAACGCAGTCTTTGGTTAGCCTTCTCCACAACATTTTCTATATATTACTACCAATTTAAGTTGTTCGTAATTGTAATACCTAGGTATTTAGTTGAATTTAAGGCTTTTAGATTAGACTGATTTATCGTGTAACCGAAGTTTAACGAGTTCCTTTTTTTAGCGCTAATGTCGATGACGTCACACTTTTCGTTATTTAGGGTCAACTGCCAAATTTCGCACCACTCAGATATCTTTTGTAAATTGTTTTGCAGTTTGTTTTGATCTTCTGATGACTTTATTAGTCGATAAACGACAGCGTCATCTGCAAACAATCGAAGACGGCTGCTCAGATTGTCTCCAAAATCGTTTATATAGATAAGGAACAACAAAGGGCCTATAACATTACCTTGGGGAACGCCTGAAATCACTTCTGTTTTACGCGATGACTTTCCGTCAGTTACTACGAACTGTGACCTCTCTGACAGGAAATCACAAATCCAGTCACATAACCGAGACGATATTCCATAAGCACGCAATTTTACTACGAGCCGCTTCTGTGCTACAGTGTCAAAAAGCTTCCGGAAACCCATGAATACGGTATCGATCTGATATCCCTTGTCAATAGCACTCAACACTTCGTGTGAATAAAGAGCTAGTTGTGTTTCACAGGAACGATGTTTTCTAAACCCATGTTGACTGTGTGTTCAAAATGGTTCGAATGGCTCTGAGCACTAGGCGACTTAACTTCTGAGGTCATCAGTCGCCTAGAACTTAGAACTAATTAAACCCAACTAACATAAGGACATCACTCACATCCATGCCCGAAGCAGGATTCGAACCTGCGACCGAAGCGGTCGCTCGGTTCCAGACTGTAGCGCCTAGAACCGCACGGCCACTCCGGCCGGCGACTGTGTGTCAGTAGACCCGTTTTCTTCGAAGTAATTCACAATGTTCGAACACAGTATATGTTCGAAACTCCTGCTGCATACCGACGTTAACGATATGGGCCTGTAATTTGATGGATTACTCCTACTACCTTTCTTGAATATTGGAGTGACCTGTGCAACTTTCCTGTCTTTGGGTACGGATCTTTCGTCGAGCGAACGGTTTTATATGATTGTTCAGTATGGAGCTAATCAAAGCGATTGGGATGGGGAAGAGAAATGACTGTGGTGCACGACGGTTAAGTACATTGATGCAATATTTCAGAATGAGGGCACAACAAACTTTATACATAATTTCAGACCTTTTAGAAACTTTTTCGTGCTGACAATCGCTTAACGATGGACGGCAATAAAGGTTGTCCTAGTACGTTTAGCACGTAGACAGATAGTTGCAGCCCTTCGGCCTCCTTCTGACCGACACGTGGGCGTCACTGGCACCGAGACACAACCAGCTTTCATCGGAAAACACAAAGACCTCCATCCTGCCCTCCAAAGAGCTCTCGCTTCACACCACTGAAGTTGCAGATGGCAGTGGTTTGGAGTCAGTGGAATGTACGCTGCAGGACGTCTGGCTCGGAGCTGTGACACAGTGCGACGCGCCAGAGCCACACGCCGAAGACAACCTCGGCAGTGCCACGCGGCCGTTCGCAGCGATGTCTTCTGGCGACCCTACACTAACGTGACCGCCGCTGCCGGCAGCCGTCTACAGCGGCCACAGTCCTGCCACGTCTTCCTCCAGTATCGGACAAGAAACACCGACCTTTTCGTAGCCGTATTACACGATCTCGCTCAAACTCAGTGAGGTGCTGATGCAAAATTTCGATAGACATATACGAGGGTAAACCCAAAAGTAAGGTCTCCTATTTCTTTATAAGTACATAGACCTGTTTATTTCTACAATGGTTTACATCAGCTTACAGCTGGAACATTTAGCTATTTTTCGCCATAATCACAATTTTTGTCGATGCATTTTTGTAGACGCTGTGGCAGTTTTCGTATGGCCATTTCATACCAGCTCGCCGCCATGCTGGTCAGAAAGTTATGAGCCTCTTCTTTCACCTCGTCGTCGGAGATGAATCGCTTTCCGGCCAAATGTTCGTTTAACCTAGGGAACAGGTGATAGTCACTGGGCGCCAAGTCAGGACTACAGGCTGGCTGGGTGATTACGTTCCACTGGAACTGTTGCAGGAGACCAACGGTTTGCCGAGTGATGTGTGGGCAACCGTTGTCACGGAGAATGTGTACGCCCTTGCTCAACATTCCTCTTCTCCGGTTCTGAATTGCCCGTTTGAGTTTTCTCAGGGTCTCACAGTACCTGTCAGCGTTAATTGTGGTCCCAGTGATTCAGCTGCGACGACGAGGTGAAAGAAGAGGTTCATAACATGGCGGCGAGCTGGTATGACATGGCTATGCAAAAACTGCCACAGTGTCTACAAAAATGCATCGACAGAAATGGTGAATATGTCGAAAAATAGCTAAATGTTGCAGCTGTAAGCTGATGTAAACCATTGTAGAAATAAACAGATCTATGTACGTATAAAGAAATACGGGACCTTACTTTTGGGTTTACTCTCGTATATAAAACCAATGCGAGCAAGAAAATCCTGCGCTGTCCTGCGAAAGTATGTCGTTTCGTTGTCCTTCTCTGAGTGAGTTTTAATTACTATAGCAGGGCACGTAAACCAATAGACAAATTGTTTCTTCCAATTACATTCTGTCTTCTCATATTTAATTCTAAACAAAGATTGTGTAGATAACACGTGCTCTTCCTCATCGTCGATTTTACACAAAACAGTAAAGCTGTATTTATAGCTTATCGGCTTATGGTTAGAATGCTACTACGGAGTTTGAATCGTCTAAAACTTTGTAATTCTACTCAACTACGCAATAAAACAGTGCGAAATACTGCCGTCTTCACAGCTGGAGAAGGCTGTCTCACCCACCCCCCCCCCCCCGGATCCCTATGATCCCAACCGATTTATAGTTTTTTTGTAAGCGACTTCAATTGCCAACCAAAATCTCGTTTCCAGAAACAATGAACAAGGCTAAAGGACAGAGAAACTGGAGAGTAAGTCAATGACACAGATACTAGGAACGAAATGCACATACTGGACGGTAAGGAAGAGTTGCACAGAGACAGAGAGAGAGGAAGTCCCGGACGTACTGTTAATTCTTCGGTTGGAGAGTTTTATGGTCAGTGAAAATTTTATATTTTTAAAACTAGCTACATAACGTGAGGGCGATTAAGCGTACTTCATTGGCCGTGTATCACCTTGTACCTAGAAACGGAAGATGGTCTTTTGTAAGTGAACTGAGTTTGTGATGCAAAAAGAGGCAGGCAATTGTTTATTTAGTCAGTGACCGGTTTCCGGTACGTCCATTTTCAAACGAATCAATGTGTGTCAAGTAAATGTCAGTCCAAATCTGTGACCAAAGTGGCTTCATATGTGTATGATACCAAGTAACGTTCGTTAACGAATCACGTTGGAGTTACGCATGAACTGATTTTCTTTAATATCTTAACAGCTTCCCTGTCTTCAAAATGAAAAAAAAGGTGTTAGTTTCAAATTGCTAATATTCCTAAATGTTTTTTTCCTGTGAAAATACTTGGTCTTAATGTGATATGAAGGAAGGAAGGAATGTTGGATTTAACGTTCCATCCACACGAGGTCATCAGAGACGGAGCACAGGCTCGGATTTTTCGAGAATGGGTGAGGGAATGTGCCGCGCCCTTTCAAAAGAACAGTCCCGGCATTTGCCTGGAGCGATTTAGGAAAATGTCGGAAAATCTAAATCTTGACGGCCGGACGCAGGTTTGAACCGTCGTCCTCCCGAAAGCGAGTCCAGTTTGGTAACCACTGATTTGACTTGCTAATTAACAGTGTGTAGTAGAGTAGAAATGTCACACATAAATACCACCGAGGAGATTTTCTCCACTGCCACAGTTTTAAATATTAATATTGTATCTCGAAAGAGTTTTTGATGTTTGAAAAAAACGTTGGTTTTCCGGAGCGATTTTTGTAATTTCAGAAGACCGAGT
Organism: Schistocerca nitens; assembly: GCF_023898315.1. Classification (NCBI taxonomy): domain Eukaryota; kingdom Metazoa; phylum Arthropoda; class Insecta; order Orthoptera; family Acrididae; genus Schistocerca; species Schistocerca nitens. Next base: position 630,554,641 of record NC_064620.1, on the reverse strand, counting down.
CACACAAAAAGTGAATGCTATCATTTGAAAATGCAGTAAGTAAATGTAAGAAACTTGCATTAGAAGGATGGTCAGCGGGACGGCCGGTGTGGCCGTGCGGTTCTAGGCGCAGGTTCGAATCCTGCCTCGGGCATGGATGTGTGTGATGTCCTTAGGTTAGTTAGGTTTAAGTAGTTCTAAGTTCTAGGGGACTGATGACCACAGATGAGAAGTCCCATAGTGCTCAGAGGCATTTTTGAAGGTCAGCGGTGAAAGTTTATGCCGAGCACAGCACAGCACTGTCTCCACCACACACCAAACACTCCAGCTGAGCGCTGTCAGCTGCGTGTTCAGTGTCTGCAGGCTACACGTGACTGTCTTCACGTGTTCTGGGGTAAGCACATAGTGCGAAGTTGTGTCGAATTTCTCCTCCCTTCGTGTCATTGTTTTCCGAGAAGAATTAATATCGAGTTGTTTGTGGTGCACTTGTGTCCCTACTGTAATGCATATCTCGGAAATGAACAAGTTCCAGACAAAGCTTTATTTAAAGTTTTACTCTCATTTTGATGCATACATTATATTCACGACTGTGTACAGTTATTTTGAATCACCCCGTATAGGAAAGGAAATCCGCTACTGTACAACTTCACTACTGATGAGAAACTGCTGGAAACAGCATCTACTGTAAAATATCTAGGAGCAACTATCCAGAGTGATCTTAAGTGGAACGACCGCATATGAACAAAAAGCAGGAAAAGCAGATGACAGACTGCCATTACAGGAAGAATGTTGAGGTAATGTAACTCGTGCACGAAGGGAGTGGCTTACAAGATCCTTGTTCGACCGATTATTGAGTGTTGTTCATCAATACGGAGTACTTACGAGGTCGGACTGGTAGAAGACACGGAGCAGATCCGACGGAGCCCGGCGCGTTTCGTCACGGGTTTCTATAGTCGTATGAGCGCTACAGACATCTCAACTCAACAAACTCCGACGGTAGACGTTAGAATAGAAGCGTTGAGCATCACACAGAGATTTACTGTTGAAATTTTGAGTGAGCATTTTCCGGGAAGTGTCGGACAACATATTGCTTCCTCTCACATACATCTCACGGAATGACCACGACGGGAAAATTGGAGAAACAGGAACTAATACGGAGGCTTACCGACATTCATTCTTGCCACGCGCCATTCGCGAGTGGTTTAGGGACGGGGGGGATGAATTAGTAGTACCAGATGTACTCTCCGCCACACACAACTACGTGGATTGCGAAGCACGATGTAGATGTAGACGCACACGGAGCTGTGTAATGACTCTCCGCCACACACAACTACGTGGATTGCGAAGCACGATGTAGATGTAGACGCACACGGAGCTGTGTAATGAAACTATTTAAAAATCTTGTTCGCAGCTGTAACAGTATGTTCATTCACAGGTGGCTGACTGCTGAGGCCACGGCACGGGAGACGAATGTGCTGGTGCTGACAACTGACTCTGCGACTGCTGTACCTGCTGCTGGGTCCGCCCTTCTACTCACTTACGGCTCCTGCGCCACGCCGGTATTTCCGTTACGTCACGGAGACGGTGGCCGAAACGTTAGCGTCGTTCGAGTATTACAACTGAGTGCAACCGTATTTAAACTGTCTCCACTGCGTGATAGTTTCGACCGTCAGATCGCCGTGGCTTTACTCGAACGCATATTTCGCTGCCTGACCACGTGTAGCGCTAGCTCACACCTCTACTCTCTCCGCGTTGCGCAAATGTTTCTGATTTAAATAATGAAACATCGCACCGGATACTTTTTTTATGCTTAGCACTACGCATTTCAAGAATTTATCGTATAGTGAAAATGTTTACGTAAGTATTTTGTGTGCTGTTTGTGTGTGCTTTGTGCCTCTCTTCCGTTGCATTGCGTCGTCTTTTTGAGGTTAAGGTACCGTACTGTGTACTACATTACGCAGAAAAAACGCACACACTACGAACTTCCGCTAACAGTATGAGTGATGGCAAGCGTCTGTCTTATTTTCTGCATAATGGGGGAAGGCAGAGTATCTTATAACCACAAAAAGATATTTACAGTGCAAGACAGGCAGCGCAACATACAACCACTAATGTAAATATTTGATCATGACGATGGGAAAGAAATTCTCGAAATGCTTCGTGCGAAGCATGTAAAAATACGTCAGTGACGCATTGTTTCATTATCGTATTTAAAGATACGTTACAGTTCCTAGAACATCGATTATGGTGAAACTGAGTCAAATGTTTTGTTTCCTCTTGCTGTCGCCACATCTCGGAGAACTAGTGATACAAAACGTTAACTGAAGTTCATAATTATTCCTGACACCACTTTCCTCATCAATATTCTGTTTTCTTCTACATATTTTGCATATATGCATATGATGAAAAAATTTGATCAGTATGTCTCATTGATTCAAATGCCTCTGAGCACTATGCGACTTAACTTCTGAGGTCATCAGTCGCCTAGAACTTAGAACTACTTAAACCTAACTAGCCTAAGGACATCACACACATCCATTCCCGAGGCAGGATTCGAACCTGCGACCGTAGCGGTCGCTCGGTTCCAGACTGTAGCGCCTAGAACCGCACGGCCACTCAGGCCGGCTGTCTCATTGATTTTAGTTGTTGTTGTTGTGGTCTTCAGTCCTGAGACTGGTTTGATGCAGCTCTCCATGCTACTCTATCCTGTGCAAGCTTCTTCATCTCCCAGTACCTACTGCAACCTACATCCTTCTGAATCTGCTTAGTGTATTCATCTCTTCGTCTCCCTCTACGATTTTTACCCTCCACGCTGCCCTCCAATGCTAAATTTGTGATCCCTTGATGCCTCAAAACATGTCCTACCAACCGGTCCCTTCTTTTTGTCAAGTTTTGCCACAAACTACTCCCCAATTCTATTCAATACCTCCTCATTAGTTATGTGATCTACCCATCTAATCTTCAGCATTCTTCTGTAGCACCACATTTCGAAAGCTTCTATTCTCTTCTTGTCCAAACTATTTATCGTCCATATTTCACTTCCATACATGGCTACACTCCATACAAATACTTTCAGAAACGACTTCCTGACACTTAAATTTATACTCGATGTTAACAAATTTCTCTTCTTCAGAAACGATTTCCTTGCCATTGCCAGTCTACATTTTATATCCTCTCTACTTCGACCATCATCAGTTATTTTGCTCCCTAAATAGCAAAACTCCTGTACTACTTTAAGTGTCTCAGTTCCTAATCTAATTCCCTCAGCATCACCCGACTTAATTCGACTACATTCCATTATCCTCGTTTTGCTTTTGTTGATGTTCATCTTATATCCTCCTATCAAGACACTGTCCATTCCGTTCAACTGCTCTTCCAAGTCCTTTGCTGTCTCTGACAGAATTACAATGTCATCGGCGAACCTCAAAGTTTTTACTTCTTCTCCATGAATTTTAATACCTACTCCAAATTTTTCTTTTGTTTCCTTTACTGCTTGCTCAATAAACAAATTGAATAACATCGGGGAGAGGCTACAACCCTGTCTCACTCCCTTCCCAACCACTGCTTCCCTTTCATGCCCCTCCACTCTTATAACTGCCATCTGGTTTCTGTACAAATTGTAAATAGCCTTTCGCTCCCTGTATTTTACCCCTGCCACCTTCAGAATTTGAAAGAGAGTATTCCAGTTAACATTGTCAAAAGCTTTCTCTAAGTCTACAAATGCTAGAAACGTAGGTTTGCCTTTTCTTAATCTTTCTTCTAAGATAAGTCGTAAGGTTAGTATTGCCTCACGTGTTCCAACATTTCTACGGAATCCAAACTGATCTTCCCCGAGGTCCGCTTCTACCAGTTTTTCCATTCGTCTGTAAAGAATTCGCGTTAGTATTTTGCAACCATGACTTATTAAACTGATAGTTCGGTAATTTTCACATGTGTCAACACCTGCTTTCTTTGGGATTGGAATTATTATATTCTTCTTGAAGTCTGAGGGTATTTCGCCTGTCTCATACATCTTGCTCACCAGATGGTAGAGTTTTGTCATGACTGGCTCTCCCAAGGCTGTCAGTAGTTCTAATGGAATGTTGTCTACTCCCGGGGCCTTGTTTCGACTCAGGTCTTCCAGTGCTCTGTCAGTCAAACTCTTCACGCAGTATTGTATCTCCCATTTCGTCTTCATCTACATTCTCTTCTACTTCTAGAATATTGTCCTCAAGTACGTCGCCCTTGTATAGACCCTCTATATACTCCTTCCACTTTTCTGCTTTCCCTTCTTTGCTTAGGTTTCCATCTGTCTTGATGTTCATACAAGTGGTTCTCTTATCTCCAAAGGTCTCTTTAATTTTCCTGTAGGCAGTATCTATCTTACCCCTAGTGAGACAAGCCTCTACATCCTTACATTTCTCTTCTAGCCATCCCTGCTTAGCCACTTTGCACTTCCTGTCGATCTCATTTTTGAGACGTTTGTATTCCTGTTTGCCTGCTTCGTTTACTGCATTTTTATATTTTCTCCTTTAATCAATTAAATTTAATATTTCTTCTGTTACCCAAGGATTTCTATTAGCCCTCGTCTTTTTACCTACTTGATCCTCTGCTGCCTTCACTACTTCATCCCTCAGAGCTACCCATTCTTCTTCTACTGTATTTATTTCCCCCATTCCTGTCAATTGTTCCCTTATGCTCTCCCTGAAACTCTCTACAACCTCTGGTTTAGTCAGTTTATCCAGGTCCCATCTCCTTAAATTAACATCTTTTTGTAGTTTCTTCAGTTTTAATCTGCAGTTCATAACCAATAGATTGTGGTCAGAGTCCACATCTGCCCCTGGAAATGTCTTACAATTTAAGACCTGGTTCCTAAATCTCTGTCTTACCATTATATAATCTATCTGATACCTTTTAGTATCTCCAGGATTCTTCCATGTATACAACCTTCTTTTATGATTCTTGAACCAAGTGTTAGCTATGATTAAGTTATGCTCTGTGCAAAATTCTACAAGGCGGCTTGCTCTTTCATTTCTTCCCCCCAATCCATATTCACCTACTATGTTTCCTTCTCTCCCTTTTCCTACTGACGAATTCCAGTCACCCATGACTATTAAATTTTCGTCTCCCTTCACTACCTGAATAATTTCTTTTATCTCGTCATACATTTCATCAATTTCTTCATCATCTGCAGAGCTAGTTGGCATATAAACTTGTACTACTGTAGTAGGCATGGGCTTTGTGTCTATCTTGGCCACAATAATGCGTTCACTATGCTGTTTGTAGTAGCTAACCCGCACTCCTATTTTTTTTATTCATTATTAAACCTACTCCTGCATTACCCCTATTTGATTTTGTATTTATAACCCTGTAATCACCTGACCAAAAGTCTTCTTCCTCCTGCCACCGAACTTCACTAATTCCCACTATATCTAACTTTAACCTATCCATTTCCCTTTTTAAATTTTCTAACCTACCTGCCCGATTAAGGGATCTGACATTCCACGCTCCGATCCCTAGAACGCCAGTTTTCTTTCTGCTGATAACGACGTCCTCTTGAGTAGTCCCCGCCCGGAGATCCGAATGGGGGACTATTTTACCTCCGGAATATTTTACCCAAGAGGACGCCATCATCATTTAATCATACAGTAAAGCTGCATGTCCTCGGGAAAAATTACGGCTGTAGTTTCCCCTTGCTTTCAGCCGTTCGCAGTACCAGCACAGCAAGGCCGTTTTGGTTAATGCTACAAGGCCAGATCAGTCAATCATCCAGACTGTTGCCCCTGCAACTACTGAAAAGGCTGCTGCCCCTCTTCAGGAACCACATGTTTGTCTGGCCTCTCAACAGATACCCCTCCGTTGTGGTTGCACCTACGGTACGGCCATCTGTATCGCTGAGGCACGCAAGCCTCCCCACCAACGGCAAGGTCCATGGTTCATTGGGGGGGGGGGGGTGATTTTAGTAGGTAACACAAATTTTGTTGTTGATTGACAATACATTGACTGGCAATACATTGCAGATGATTAGTACCTATGTCGATAAACAACAAGGTAGTAAATGCCCAAACATTACAAATGCAGGAAATTACCTAATTGGAAGAGAAATTGTCGACGGTTTATTTGGTAGGAAGTGGCCGCACTGCGTCCACTGGTTGAGATTCTGGTACGCAGCTGAATTTCACAAATATGTGTGTAACTGCGTCGCTTGTTTGTTCCTAGTTACGTCGTCTCACCTCTTACAGTAAGCGAACTTAACGTGCCCATAGTCAATAAAATTCTTCTGGGTTTGAGGCCGCATTGTCAACTACAAAATTCCGACGTTTCGGCGACTGTTGCAAGGCGCCTTCCTCAGGGTGTATTGCTAATTGTGACAACGGCCGCGGAAGCCTACGTTTAGAATTAACGTGCCCATGTCATTTGTAGCAATGAGTAGAGAATGTGACTCACCAATTTGTGGGCTCTTGTGAATGGATGCTTGTATGGAAGAGAAAAATTTATTCATTTTGAAAGTGACGTTAAAGGTCAGTGAGATCCTTCTGATACCCCAGGCTACATGTATGCAACAGATTTCTACAGAAAACCCCCTTATGAGAATAAAATTTATGCTAGGATGTATTAAAGTATCATAAGTTTGAGATATACAGTTCCCTTAAAAGGCTAGCAGGAACCTACAACTTCTTATCTTCAACGAGAATGCTACGAGACTGAAGACAAAAAGCTCTGCACATGCGCGGGCTGATGTCTTCGGGGCAGGCTTATTAAAGGCTTCGGAGCCAGTCACAAGAATTTCCTCTGATCAGTCGAAACTGGTTGTAACCGTCCATCGGCCGCAACTCGAATAGCTTTCACCCAGTCACGAATCACAGGAACTGGGAGAAAGCCTGCGTCGTACGCATACGCGTCGCTGCAACTGGATCTCGAACGAACCGATTACTGCGTGCCAGAGTGGAGGGATGGGGGGCGGTGGTGCGCTAACGTCGACCAGCAGCCCGCTGCTGTGCGTCAGCGAAGGAGGCTGGCACGGTGGGGGGGGGGGGGGGGGGCGCGAAGCCGCGGGCAGCTGGCCTGGCGGCAGACAGCGACGTGGCATGCGTTGCGCCTCTGCTGGCGGCCCGCCTCGCACCACTGTCAAGGTAGCTCGCAGTTTAAAAAATCGATACATATTACAAAAACGGATGACGTATGTACTAGTATGTGTGTATGCTCCACATGTCCTCTAAATCACTGGACCGATTCCAACTGCTACCTATCAAAGAGGCGGGGGGTGGGCGTGAAGAACAGATGTAGCCCATAACGCGCCAACACCCACACCCTGTTTATCCACTACTTGACAATGACAGCTCTTCGCCACTTCCAACAAAATTTACGTATAATTTCAAACATTTAGGAAAAATGGTTGAAATGGCTCTGAGCACTATGGGACTTAACATCTGAGGTCATCAGTCCCCTAGAACTTAGAACTACTTAAACCTAACTAACCTAAAGACATCACACACACCCATGCCCGAGGCAGGGTTCGAACCTGCGACCGTAGCGGTCGCGCGGTTCCAGACTGAAGCGCCTAGAACCGCTCGGCCACAACGGCCGGCAAACATTTAAGAAACTTTTCTTTTTGACAAAGCTCGCAAAATGATGAAAGGAAAAAAGTTTATGGCTTACCACATTTTTTGCTGTTCGTGAAAGTTTCATTTATTCGTTCGGCATTTACGAAGGCATTCACAACGTAATGTATTAACTAAAATATTCTGATAGCTCTATACTGAGTCACACTACTCTTTACATACATTCTTATAATACTACGTCCGATTGATTCCGTCCGTACAGACCTCTGAAGGTGCAACGGTACCGAGCGACCGCCGTATCACTCTCACCCGATAGCCGTCAGTGGACGTGGATATGGAGGGGCGTGTGGGCATGTGGGCAGCACACCGCTCTCGCGACTGCTGCCAGTTTTCGCGAGCAGAGCAGCGACTTCTCGATCGAGTAGTTCCCCAATTGGCCCCATAACGGCTGAGTGCACCCGGCTTGCCGAGAGCGCTCGGCAAATCCGGACGGTAACCCAGCCAGGTGCTGTCCGAGCCCGACAGTGCTCACCCTCCGCGGTCTGACGGCAGCCGGTGCTAGCACGTCGGCAAGGCCGCCGCCTGTTAATCTTTTGGCTCCTTCAGTTGGTACGAGTGTAATTCTCATTCAGACTCGAGAACAGTATTCAGCCACGCTATATGTATGGACTAGAGCTCACGCTCTCGATGTACCCGCTCCACAACCCCACGTTGTCCCAGACAGTTCCGATATGGTAGCATTAGGGGATTTTAATTTCTTTTTTGAATATTGTGAATGTTAGAGTGCGATCTAATTTCACCCCAAAGCGTTGCATTTAGGCTTATCGTCATGCCCGATGCGTCGGCCATTCGTAGAGAGATGTAGTTTTATATTTCTGTCTCTACTGTGAAGCCGCTTTATGCTGCTGGTTGTTTCGTTAGGATTGGACGAAGGTGACCCCTGGAGTGGTAGGCCTACAGTACGTGCAGGTCTGCGTTCAATGTTCTGCCGTGGCTGCAATAATTTTTACTTCGATATGCGATGGCCTGATCGTCCGCCTACGAGAATTTACGTGATCTCGTGTCTGGCATGTCGGCACCATACAGACTGAGAAGAATGGATGCTGGTGCCCAGCCCCGCTGGGGGCCAGTATTCATAAACGGTGCTCTTGCTGTTCAAGCCACGAACTTGATGTCCCTGTTTGTTACCACGTGTTCAGTAAGACATATGTCTTCCTGCATTTGATGATTCTAGCTAGCTTAAGCAGTAGCCTCTCAATCCGTATTGTATCGGAAGCTGGTGTAAGATATATGAGAATCAGACCGATTTTCGTCTTGTTTTGCAAGTCTTTCTCAATGTAGGTTGTGAGAGGCAGCACTAGATCGCAACAATTTCTACTGTTCGAAAACTCGCTTGGTATGTCGGAACACTGGTGTCGATTTATGGAGCAATAATCTCTCTAATAGTTTGTAGTAGCTACATAGCGGGGATATCAGTCAGAAATTCTTCCGCCTTTTTTTTCCGCTGCAGTTTAGGATGAACCTTGGCGTTCCCAGCGAGCTCCCGCCATCCATCACGGTCACACGCTACCCTCGTCCAGTTTCTGCATCCGATCTTCCGTAGGTCTCCTTCGACTCCACCCTTCTACCCTGCTCGAGGTTGACCTCGCCCTCTTTGTCCTCCTGGATTACCAAAGACAATCTTCTTTACCACCTCAGGCTCCTCCATTCTTGCCCATGTATTTAGTTTTATCTTCATTTATCATGAGACCCATCTTCTTACTTGCTTGACTTAAGGCTGTAAAAGCTTCTTTCAGTGCTGCTACTGTCCGTGCTATGATGTCTCGTTATCTCTGGTTATCTCCGGAATTTCCGGGTTTCAGCGCCGCGATGAGTTCCGCTTCTTTCCAGGTCTCAGGGACAGCACCCGTCCTGATCTATTCTGTGGCAGAGTTTGGCCAACCACGTTTTTTCTCAACTTCTGAGTTGTTTCAAGAATTCTGGGAAAATTTCGTCAGGTCCAGTCGCTTTTTCTTTCTGGGAAAATTTCGTCAGGTCCAGTCGCTTTTTCTTTCATCAGCCTCAAAGCCTGGACAGTTCCTTCTGTTTCCACTTCTTTCACAACGCCCATGTTAACTGGATTACTAATGTATTCTTCACGTTGCAGGAAACCTCTTTATTGTCAGTTGCCGTTAGTTGGATTTTGGAAGTCTCTTTTGTCGCAGTCTCAGAAGGGCTGGAGCCAAGAGATGGCGTGTGAGGCGTCGTGGCACCGCCTGCTTTCCCAGCTCTTCCTGCTGGAGTGAGAATCTGGACTTTCCACTGGAATCTAGACTTTCCTTCCATCTGCTTCGACGCTCCTCGTTTATAGTACCGCGGTCTGGTCGTTGCTGCTCTCCTTAAATTTCCCCGTAAGTTTTCCACGTTCTCTCTCTAACCCCGCGAGGAATAAAATCTGGGGCTGCTTTGTGTACCAGGTTTGTGAATTTTTTGTAGTTATCAGATTTATGCGGTGTCCGATTTATTGCGTTCTCGACGTAGGACAGATAATAAATCCAGTGGGCTTTTCTCGGACTTGGGGTCTTTTGGCGACTACAGTTACCGGACACTGCTGGCTGCGTGGGAACGCCACGAGGGGCCTCCGGGTGGGTCGCGCGGGCGTGCCTGCCGGTGACGGTGCGCGCGCGTGGCGAAGGTCCAGGCCGCGTGTGGACTGGAAGGTCGCAGTACCCTGGGATCGACCAGGAAGTGCAGCTCCTGGCTGTCTGCCTAGTCGTCTACTCCGATACCTTCAGCCGTCGGTCCCGGATAACCAAACCTAGTGTGCTGACAGTTAAAAACACCGACGTAAACTGCTAGATGATTAGCCTCGGGTAAAATACCTACGAACCGTATCTGTGATTGAGGCATATTGCCATTATAGATGATCAGCTCTCCCAGTTTTATACCGATCGCATATTCTGCTGGAATCTATTTTGTGTCTACATTGCCTACGAGTTCATTCTTCATCAGGGTGGCTATATTGTGCCTGTCACGACCGACGTAATCCACACCAGTCAATCCTGGTTCTTGCGGTAAAACCCCGGCACGGAGCACGCCGTTTTATTACTTCGTTACTACTAACTGTATTCGCGACACATTACGCAGACAGTGTTCGAGTATACTACTGAATTTACCTCCAGCGTACATAGCTCAGGAGATGCGGCATCATAAGCATTGAGATTTATGCAAAAGAAACTCAAGGTGAAATTCGCTAATGGTACAGCTGAAACAGGAGTACAGATGTGTGGCAAATATGTTAAATATATGTGAAATGTGCGTTCGCGGGGAAAAACCCTGCACCGACTTTAACCAAACTTGATCCACATTCTGGTTTACGGATGATTACGTGGAGAGGAAAGGGGGGTAGCAGGAGATCGAAAAACGGACAGGGGGAGCAGGAGATGGCTAAAGATACGCAGGAGGAGGAAATGATGTGAGAGAGGGGGCGAGAATAGAGACAAAGAAAGGAAGAGGAGGATATGGAGTGAGAAAGGAAAGAGGTGCAGGTTGACAGAGAAACAGAGGAGAAAGAGATGGCAAAGACAGGGGGAGGAGAAGGTGAACACAGAGCGGTGGGAAAGGTGGAGGGGGGGGGGGGAATTGACAGTGGGAAGGGGATGGTGGAGATAGAAAGGAAAGAAGAGGAAATGGACAAAGAGAGCAGGAAGGTGAAGATGGACAGAGAGGGTGGGGGGGGGGGGAGAGAGGACGTTGAGGAGGTTAACAGAAGACTGCATTAAATCGAACCTAGGCAATACTGGGTACTAAGCTAGTAAAGGAGGGTCTAGCTCCCATAGCTGGGAACTATAATGACTCACTGCAAAGGATTTTTTGAGGCTAAATGAGAAGATTTCTTGGTAGATTAGCATGAAAGAGATGAACAAGATGGCGACCTGACACGAATTCGAAAGGCTTTGCTTTGCAAGTCACGGTATCGCTGCCCTGTGCCAGCCAGCCGTACGGACGGGACAAGTGCTGTCCGTATCCGCAAATCACTCATCCGTGTATGCAAATCCTTTACAAACAATTTTTAACATTTTGTAAATCGCTTTAATAGACATCCAGCACGCCACCGTTATGCTCGCACTTGGCGTGAACTGTCTTCCGCTGAAGTCACACTTCGTAATTTAATTCTGTTTCTCTAATACTGCCTTCATTTCCTCTCTTACGCCCCTCTATATAGGGCGTTAAAAAAGGCATTCCGTGTTCTGAGAGTAAGTAGTATTTATCAAAACAAGACAAAATGTTCATTATAGACAAGCTTAAGAGCTATGACGCCTGGTAATCTCAGCTACTGTGAAACACATCTCTTCCACTACAATCTCTTTAAATAATTTTTTTATAGCCAAGATCGCGGTCATATCTACTTTTTATTGACCGCTTTCGGCGTGTTCCTTCTTCAGACCTTCAAAAACTTTTTCGGTTGTACGTTATGTTTCACTGTGCGTTCCTTACTCATGCCATTTTGGCATTTTAGTATACAGTATAGAATAAAAATCAAAATACATACAGGTCTGTGACACATCTGCGTGGAATGTGAAATACACTCGGGGCACAACGGTGCCCTAAGAGCACCTGAAAGCTGACGAAAAGGGCTATCGCTTTTTCAAGGACATGACACAGGCCCAAACCGCCCCTGAGAGGGTGAATGTCTCGTACCGAATCTCGAACAGCAAGCCGTGACAAGCGTACGAATCCAGTGCCATTAGCACGCGCCGGGCCACTGATGGCAAGATGGGGAGTGTTTGTGCCACGTGGGATATATGTGATGCCAAACATACGTTAACATATAGCGTCCGTTGCAGAAGACCGAGGACTCATAAACGATGATCTAGGAGCCAAGCTCTTACTTGAGACAGCAGGTGCCGACGGTTGAGGGCAGTCGTGCGCCACAGCCCAACCACGAAATCGACTCTTAGGCATCGGACGATACCTGTTCTAGCGGGACGTCAAGCACCGCAGGGACGTTACAGCAGACAGGGCTGTGAGACGACGTCCGCCAATAGTACGCTGACTGACCCCTCTCCAGGACTTAAAGTTTCCACGACGGTGTCAGGACTTATGTAGGAATACACGTAAAACACACACACACATCTCGCTCTTTCCTATTCGCTGTCGTCGATCCACATTTCTTTAAATCGGCATCATACAGGGTGACACTTATTGAACTATATGAACAAAACGTAAATTAGTTACAAACTACGGCGTGGACACACATTATTCAACATGTAAACGTCACTACAGATATTCTGATTTAGGTTACGACATGTTCGATGTGCTTGCCATCATTGGCGATGATGTGGCGCAGACGAATAGCGAAACTCTACGCGACCCGCTAAAGTGTCGGGACATCGACGCTGTCGATGAACTCCTGAATGGCTCTTTACAGCTCCGCAACGGTTCTGAGGTTACTGCAGAACACCTTATCTCTAGTGCAGCCCAACAAAAAGGAGTCGCATATATTCAGATCCGAAGAATCTGGCGGCCAATCGAAGATCACGCCAGTGGCGGTTCTGCTCCAGGACCTCAGACACTCTCCTGCTTCCATGGAGTCGAGCTCCGTCTTGTACGAACCACATCTTGTCGAAATCAGGGTCACTTTGTATAATGGGGATGAAATCATCTTCCAAAACCTCCATGTACCGTTCGCTAGTCGCCGTGCCATCGACGAATATCGCACCGATTATTCCGTGACTGGACATTGCACACCACACAGTCACCCGTCGACGGTGAAGAGGCTTCTCGATCGGGAAATGCGCCAATTTTATTGACGAACCCATCCACATGCATGAAAATGGGCTTCGTCATTAAAGTAAACCACACATGCGCATACTAATTCCCACCATATCCCGCGTCCAACCGTGCAGTTTGAACGTCGTAACGCTAACCGTTCAGAAGTTATGACGATTTTCTTTCGTGTAGTTGAATACTTGTCACGGTGTATATACAACGTCAGTATCTGCAGCGCACGACGGCGGCGCCCGCTGCCCTCGCGCCCCGACTGACCCAGTTTAGCGCCCGCATGCGGGTGGCGACCGAGCGGTGCACACATCTTTGCGAACACGACCACGTTCCGCGAAATTGTGAAACTTCGACTTTTATAACAGGAAATTGTACGGACACTTCTTGGTAACGACTTCGTATGACGTGAGGAAAACTTACCGAACGTGGAAACCATTTATAAGTGGCGCAGTAGGCCCACAAAAATTACAATGGAACATAGTTATTTGTCTCACCGTAAAACAGTTGTTTAAAAGTTAGGTAATCTTAACGTGCCATATGAGTGCACTTAGTAAACTGTACTGGACACGTAGAAAACATTTTTGGTGCCCAGCAAACCGTTCTATCTACCATTACGTAAAACGACATACAGAAAGCAAAAATGAACTGAAAACTCAAAACACTCCTTTCTATCGAAGAATAGGGAAACTTCCGAAAGAGACACAGGAAGTAACTCGGAGAGAACATATTAAAATCTTTGCTGAAATAACAACTAAACAGTGAAACACTATGTAAAATAACGGAAGTATTCTTCAAATATCTTACGGAAATGCAGTGGGGTGACGTCGTCGACAATGTTCAGTATTTCGTCGTTGTCAGTGCCAATGAAATTCACCAACAGCCGTGTAACTTAAGATGTTATTTTACTTTATTTAGAAGGCTACCAGTTTCTGCATTTCACTATGCCGTCTTCACACCCCATATGCATCTTTCAAAATAAACGATAATGTCATATAGAGCCATAAATCTCTGGACGTCGTGGATTGAATCGTTGCCCTAGTGCTTCATTCGAAGATTTGATAGCTGTCGAGAGTTGTTACCAAGTCTGAAAAAATATTAATGCCTCGATATTTTACGAACGTACATACTTCTGGTTCCGGTAAAAGACGCCGTGGTCGCAAAAGGCGCGCGGCGTGGGCAGAGTGGCGCTGGGTGGGCCGTCTGGTGGGGAGGGGGCAGGGGCAGCGCGATGCGAGGAGTCCGCTCTCTGTGCAGCGGGGTCGGCTGCTGGAGGTGTGCGTGTTGTCCGGTGGGGCCGCCACCCACATCACATGTCTTCCACGCCGATTAAGGATGCTGTGAGGACATGCTCGGTGTGGAATTTATTCCAACTGCGGTTTCGTTTCTGTGATGCATATAAGTGGTGGTCGACACTGGTTAATTCGACGCCTAGTTTTTGAGTGGTGGAGTAATTATGATATACGCGTACGTGGATTGGCTCTGAGCACTATGGGACTCAACATCTTAGGTCATAAGTCCCCTAGAACTTAGAACTACTTAAACCTAACTAACCTAAGGACATCACACACACCCATGCCCGAGGCAGGATTCGAACCTGCAACGTGGAGATTGTGTTTGCGCAGCAAACGCCGACATAGTGTAACTGAGGTGGAATAAGGGGATCCAGACCGCATTCGCGGAGGCAGATGGAAAACCGCCTTAAAAGCCACCCACAGGCTGGCCGGCACACCGGACCTGGACACTGACCCGCCGGGCGGACTCTCGTCGGGGACCGGCACGCCTCCCCGCCCGGAAAGCAGTGCGTTAGACCGCACGGCTAACCGGGCGGGCGTCTAAGACATTACTGCTGTGGGTACTGATTTTATTACTGTATGTGTGCCTCTTAAACTGTGAAACCGAGCGGGTCTACTTACTTGGGAACGATTTGTCGTGTAACTTGCTTCCTTTTCACAAGTTAGCCGCAAGAATAGTAACGCGTTCCTCCTGGGCTGTGCCTATTGAACTTTAAAATCAGTGTGATCGAGCCTACGTAAATTTTCTAGCAATTTTCGCTTTTCTTGTGCGCTGTCTTCTGCCGTGTTAAATTTTGTCATTAACCTGACCTCTTTCGGAGCTCCTCGCAAGTCGTTTACTATTCCGGGGGAAGGAGAGACAGATAACGTCTTAACACTAATTATCCATCGCGTTCTTGCTCGCTCACCCGAAGATTTTGTCTCACGATCTGTCCTAAGCTAATATTGCGGTCGGAGCCTCGAATTGGTGTTTAATTGGGTATTTTACGTGTTACAGACATGTTCTGGTCCCGTGCTCGGCCCAGAGGCCAATGCCCGCGGATCGGTTGGCCAGTCGGCGCCGGAAGTCACGGTACTCTCCCGCCCGCCCGGGCGCCTAAGGCGGTTTCCACTAACTCCGATGTTGCTGTATTTCTGATACCGGTGTTATTGTGTAACTGCTCTTGTAGGTAAAGTGTAAAAACTGCTTAATAATCCTTGTCAAATTACTTTTAAATTTTGGGCGTTGAACTGTCCACCAAAAACTCTAGCGAAGTCAGCTCTTGTTCTGTATTAATCGAAATATTGTTATAACTAGTAAAATTGTTATAAATATTCTCTGTAGATTGCATTTCAGTCTTCCTACGTAGTTGCAAATAAATTATGTATTTTACGAATGGTGCTCTATCTTCATTTGGGTTGAAACGTACCAATCGTTGAGCAATCATTAAATCGCAGAAAGTGTCGTGGCTCTAAAAGACGAATTCTATGGCGTTTCACTCTTCGAAGTTCGATTATGAGTTTAGTGGTAATTGCGATATTTAGAAATTGGGAATCATCTCTTCTGAACACGAAACCGACTGCTGCCGTGGTGTTGCAGTAGACACCTATAGCGTCATGCTCACGCGGCGCCCAGAGACACTGCAGCGCTTACGAAAACGGAGTGTCGGAGAAAAGTTTCACATTAAATTGGTACCAGTCACACTCGGCTACAAGAGCTTGGACCAACACACCAATTACCAAGTCACAGAACTACAAAAGAATGAGGCCACAAACACTTGCTTAAAATTCCATATAGGTCATCAAGTGTTCGAAATGCCCGCCTTCCGTAATAGATTTTTTCAGTCGCTAGTGCAAGGTCTTCTGGACAGGCTGAAGAGATTCCTTCGATATAATTCCACACGCTGCAAGAAACCCCTGTTTTAAATGCTCTAGGCTTGTCGGAACGTACACAGACATGATCTTTGAGTTTAATCCCGAGGAAAGAGTCCAATGGCGTTAAGTGAGGGGAACGAGCAGGTCAACCGATAAAGCTTCCACGTCCTGTCCAGTGAGCAAGAAACAGCTAAGCCATGAACGAGTAGTGAAGGGGGCACACGTCGTGCTCATACCGCAACCGTCTACGTATTCCAAGAGATACTTTCCTCCAGGAAAGCCAGGAGCACTTCGGCAAGGAATAGTGCGTATCTTTTACCCATTAAGATTCCCTCAATGAACGAAGGATGAACTCCCAACCCCCTCCCCCCCCCCCCTCTGACCCCGTTTCCCCACAACGTCTACATTCCATTGCGTCTGATGTTCAACCTGACTCAGCAAGTGCGGGCGGATTCTCAGCGCCCCGATATTGCACGAGAGATAGGCTCATGGCTAAAGAGAATTCTTTGAAGAAAGAACTAGATGTCCCAATGCTTTTTCGCCGCAAAATGCAATCGACGGTGGTGCGAATTATTCTGGAGGCACGGAGCTAACGGGGTGTTCCACGAGCTGCAGCGTTGTTCTTCAGCCTCTGTGTAGTATTTCAATGTTCGTCCAGTAACAGTCTTTTTCCACGTTCCCTGAACTGTCATTCTCACTGGACACCGCCTGTCTTCGTGCGCACAGTTCAACTGTTCTTTTCGCGTTCTTTCTGCATTCTCCGGAAAAAAGTTTCTCTCACTGTGTGAAAGACATTTATTTTTCCAACTAATCGCTACTCGACACAGGTGAACTACACAGAGACAATGAAATCTTCAATGACTCTGCGTCTCTTTTGCACCGGTATCGCCACGATGCAACACAAGTTTCGAACTTACCTGACGTTCGTATTTCCTCATTTGGATATCAAATTAACCGCTTTATCAAATCACCAAATTTGCCATGACAGCAATCACTTTCATCTTCACAACAGATAATTTTAAAGTTTAACTTTTTTCAATTGCTCTGAAGCTAGTAATCGTATTTGGAGGAGTGAAACATAGCTGAAATCACCTCATTTAGAACTACGACGGTAGCGAGATGAATTACTGTTATCCAATTTGAAAACGTCGAGTTCATACCCGTATCTCTGTAATTAATGTAGCTACGTAGAGAGACTGCACGTCATTTTGTCAGTAATTGTTTAAAATTCGTACGGTGATGGTGAACGGTTCTGAAATATTTGAGCTTAACATTTTAGTTTAATCATCCTGTATAAAATATCTGCACGGTTTTCTAGTTACACATGTAGTCCAGTTTAAAATTATTTTTGCAGCAGCTTTCCTGCAGAGACAAATACCTCCCTTTTAAACTGATAGTCGCAAGTGATAATGTCTTAGTACTTTAAGTAATTTGCGGTCGTAATGAGTACACCCGCGGCAGTGTTACCGAGTGTCTGGGGCCGCCTATAGTCGAGCGCAAGTACGGCAAGAAGGCGGCTCAGGCAGGCACTGCAGCGCCCGCCAGGGACTGGCCGGCAACGCCGCGTTAGGCGGCCAATGGGATCGCTGTTTTTGCTTCTGACTCTCATCGCAAAAATTTATACGCTTGGGCAACTATCGCTGTCGCTTCAAAGCGTAGGATTTGTCGACTTTGCTTTCTGCCGGCGACAGTGTGCACTGCAGTGACGTAACCAAACTAACACGAAAATCAGAGCTAAGGTGGTTAAATCTTGTCGTGGCCTCGTGTCCCAACGTTTGGACGAGGTTCCCGGTTGTCTTATTCAGAGAAGGAAGAGTCGAGCTGGCGTCCCGTTCGTTCCTCTGAAGCCTCTGGACCGCAGCCGCGTGCCTCCGGTCACGGGGGAGGGAGGGAGGGAGGGGGGGGGGCGGACGTACAGGCCTGCTGCTGGCGGCTTTCTATTCCGCCGCTTTCACATTACAGCTCCTCGCGTGTTTTTGCTAACGCCACATCCCGCGCCGAGTTCAGCTGGAAACCGCTGTCCCGACTGACAACATCGTCACGTGCAAGTTGGCTATACACTGAAGTGACAATGAAACTTGTATAGCCAAACGTGTTCAAATACAGAGATACGTAAACAGCCACAACACGGCGCTGCGGTCGGCAACGCGTATACCTGTATAAGACAACAAGCGTCTGGCGCGGTTTTAGATCGGTTACTGCTGCTACAGTGGCATGTTATCACGATTAAAATGACTTTTAACATGGTGTTATAGTCGTTGGACGAGCGATGGGACACAGCATCTCTGAGGTAGCGATGAAATGGGGATTTTCCCATACGACCATTTCACGAGTGTACGGTGAATATTGGGAATCCGGTAAAACATCAAATCTCCGACATCGCTGCGGCCGGAAAAAGATCCTGCGAGAACGGGACCAACGACGACTGAAGAAAATCTTTCAAGGTGACAGAACTGCAACCCCCCCCCCGCAAATTGCTGCAGACTTCAATGCCGGGCCATCAAAAAGTGTCAGCGGGCGAAACCGTTCAAAGGAAACATCATCGATACGGGCTTTCGTAGCCGAACGCCCACTCCTGTACCCTTGATGACTGCATGACGCAAAACTTTACGCCTAGCCTGGACCCCTCAACACCGACATTGATGACTGGATACGTATTGCCTGGTCGGACGAGTCTTGTTTTAAATTGTATCGAGCGGACGGACGTGTTCGGATATGGAGACAACCTGGCGAATCCGTGGACCCTGCATGTGAGCAGGGGGCTGTTCAAGCTGGTGGAGGTTCTGTAATGGTGTGGGGCGTGTGCAGTTGGAGTGGTATGCACCCCTGATACGTACAGATACGACTCTGACAGGTGACACGTACGTGAGGATACTGCCTGATAACCTGCAACCTTTCATGTCCGTTGTGCATTCCGAGGGACTTGAGCAATTCCAGCAGGACAATGCGATTCCTCACACGTAGAGAATTGCTACAGAGAGGCTGCAGGACCACTCTTCTGAGTTTAAACACTTCTGCTGGCCACCAAACTCCCCAGACATGAACATCATATGTGGGATGCCTTCCAACGAGCTGTTCAGAAGAGACCTCCACCCCCTCGTACTCTCACGGATTTATGGACAGCCCTGCTGGATTCATAATGTCAGCTCCCTCCAGCACTACTTCAGACATTAGTCGAGTTCACGCCACGTCGTGTTCGCGGGGGCCCTACACGATATCGCGCAGGTATCCAGTTTCTTTGACTCTTCGGTGTAATTAAACTTCCGTTACTTGAGAGAAACGCCATGAAAAATGAGTGAATGTAGGACAGTGAAACTTTGTGGAAACATTTGTGAGGACTTGCAGACGAGAAATATAGGTAACAAATAAACCATTGAATGAAACATATTTTAATTTCCACACGACGGGCTAACATTTGTTATTTGCGTGCCGTGTTTGCGTTCCGGCTACAAACGCTGCTCAGCGTTACGACCGTATCCATCCGCGACAGCCAGTTAGTTAGCTCGGATACCGCTTCACAATCGTTCGCGACACTTTTCGGACGGAGGACTCTCTTGCCGTGACTGCCCGTGCAGCAGTAACATCCATGCCAGCGGTAACTTGTTAAACAAGCTGTGGCGCAACTGGCCGTCGGCCTCTCCGAAAAGCATCTCGCCACTTAATTCCAACTTTCAAATCATGTACTTCAACCGCAGTGCGGTCGCTGTTGTTCCGATAAAAGAGCTTTACGGGTGAAGCCCTACTCACAGATCCATACTGACTGTCTGCTACTGTAATGCACGCTGGTGGTTGCGTTTCAGCCCTTCGTCACAGTAACAGTCATTGTCATTCGTATGGCACATACATGCAGTACATTTATAGTACGCAATGAATGTCGCCAGATAAAATAAAAATAAAACAACTAAATATTATTTTGGTTTCCAACCCATTCCTCTGCTGTTGCCCTGGCATTCATAAGATCGCACGTGCTCTTATAGCATCATCCTCTCTTATATGTGTTTCAGTGCTCCGCACTCACAACTCTGAGACTACGCAATAGGCCACTTATAGAGCGAGTAACAGCACCGACCACATCCAGCGCGGGATCCATTTAATTTGACACACAGTTTCCTGTCACGTACGACACCCACAGTATCACAGTTGTCTTTCACGAACCCTTCCCCTACATGATAACTTACGGTGTGCTGACAGTTCTTGTTCCAGAGATTCCTTACTTTGGTGTTACTTGTAGGTCAGCTATTCAGCGTACAGTAGTGGCGGGTGTCACGATCGAAGCCTATTTCTTCGTGGTACAGGTATGTCGTGACGACTGGCTAGTTCTTTATTCTCTAGTAAACTAAGGTAATCTCTAAGCAGGATCTCCGTTCTGCGAATCTGCGGTGGGTTGACACTGCTTAGCACGGGAAGCCAGTAGAGAGCAGTTGCTCTGATTGTACCAGTAATCGTGCACATCATATTACTGAGCTGCGCACCGATCTAAATGGTTCAAATGGCTCTGAGCACTATGGGACGTAACATCTTAGGTCATTAGTCCCCTAGACTTAGAACTACTTAAACCTAACCAACCTAAGGACATCACACACATCCATGCCCGAGGCAGGATTCGAACCGGCGACCGTATCGGTCGCGCGGTGCCGGACTGAAGCGCCTAGAACCGCTCGGTCACACCGGCCGGCTCGCACCGATTTGGCTGGTATAATAACTATTACAGCATAATGAAGCACAGTACTCTGCGGCCGAAAAAAAACAATGCATCAGCTGATATACGCAGTCTCCATTCAGACCCCTCAGGTTTTGTCACACGGCCTCTGAATGCGAGGTTTTGTCTTGGCTGATGCGTTTTTCAGACGTTTTTTTATTAGGTAGAGTGTAGCCAAGATGATGCCAAGAAATTTGGGGTAGTTGTTGTGAGGGAGAATATTGCCATCAAACCGCACTTTGAACTCAGTATTAGCTTCTTTCTTGTTAAGGTGAAACGCACAAATGCATAGCAGAATTTCCTTGAAGATGTTTTTGTGATCTCTCAAAGGCTTTTGATTGTGTGAATCATGAAATTCTTCAAGATAAGCTTAACTATTGTGATATGAGTATGACATTGCACAATGGTTTAATTCATACTTACCTGGAAGAATGCAGAGGGTTGAAATTAACGGTACAGATAGTCTACAAAAATCAGCAGACTTCTCTAACTGGTAAGGTATCAAGAGTGGTGTCCCGCAGGGTTCAGTCTTGTGTCCCTTATTGTTCTTAATATAAAATAATGACTTGCG
This sequence comes from Schistocerca nitens, assembly GCF_023898315.1. Lineage (NCBI taxonomy): Eukaryota > Metazoa > Arthropoda > Insecta > Orthoptera > Acrididae > Schistocerca > Schistocerca nitens. The sequence goes on along the minus strand of NC_064620.1, from coordinate 630,532,942 downwards.
ACTCTGTATTCATGAAGATACAAAGCTAGTTCTTTTTGCTGATGAATCAAGTATAGTAATCGTAAATAATGTCTATTAACTGGTTCTCTGCAAATGGCTCTCACTAACTTTTGAGGAAATACAGTTTATACAATTCTGTACACTAAATGGCATAACACCGCTGATAAATATAAACTATGAACAGAAGTCCGTTGCTAAGGCAACATATTCAAAATTTCTGGGTGTGTGCATTGATGAGAAATTGAACTGCAAGAAACATATCGATGCTCTGCTGAAATGTTTAGATTCAGCTATTTACACTATTACGATATGCAAATTCTGCTGATAAACATATCAGTAAATTAGCCTACTATGCCTATTTTCATTCACTACTTTCATATGGCATCATATTTTGGGGCAATTCGTCAATAAGAGAGAAAGTATGCATTGCACAAAGCGTGTAATCAGAATAATAACTGTAGGCCAACCAAGATCACCTTGCAGACATTTATTTAAGGAACTCGGGATATTCACTTATAAAATTTGTTATTAATAACCCATCCCAATTCAAAAATAAAGGCGAAGTGCATAGCTACAACACTAGAAGAAAGGATGATCTTCACTATTCTGGATCAGATCTGACTTTGGCATAAAAAGGGGTAAATTATGCTGCCACAGAAATCTTTGGTCACTTGCTAAACAGCATTAAAAGTCTGATAGATAGCCAACCAACATTCAAAAGCAAATTAAAAGAATTTCTGAATGACAACTCCTTCTACTCAGAAGATGAATTTTAAGAGAGACCACATGGCAGTTGCTGCTAGGCTGAATACCGTAACACCTACAACCGTCAAAAAGCATATTTAAAAAAGCTGATAAAAATGCTATTAACGCATTTTTAAGAGACAGTCCTCACTCCTTCCGATCTGATTACGTAAGAGTAGAAAAGTTGTGGAATGATTTCAAAGAGATAGTATCGACAGCAATTGAGAGATATATACCACATAAATTAATAAGTGATGGTACTGATACCCAAACGTACACAAAACGGGTCAGATCGTTGTTGCAGAAGCAACGAAACAAGCATACCAAATTTAATAGAACGCAAAATCCTCAAGACTGGCAAAGTTTTACAGAAGTTCGAAATATGGCGCGTACTTCAATGCGAGAAGCAATTAATAATTTCCACAACGAAACTCTGTCTCGAAATCCGGATGAAAACGCAAAGAGATTCTGGTCATACATAAAGCACACCAGTGGCAAGACGCAATCAATACCTTCACTGCGCGATAACAACGGTGAAGTCACTGATGACAGTTCCACTAAAGCAGAGCTATTAAACACGGTATTCCGAAACTCCTTCACCAAAGAAGACGAAGTAAATATTCCCGAATCCCAATTAAGAACAACTGCCAAGATGAGAAACATAGAAGTAGATATCCTCGGACTAACGAAGCAGCTTAAATCACTTAATAAAGGCAAGGCCTCCGGTCCAGATTGTTTACCAGTCAGGTTCCTCTCAGAGTATGCTGATAAAATAGCTCCATATTTGGCAATTATATACAACCACTCGCTCACAGAAAGATCCGTTCCTAAAGACTGGAAAATTGCACAAGTCACACCAATATCCAGAAAGGGAAGTAGGAGTAATCCGCTGAATTACAGGCGTATATCGCTAACGTCGATTTGCAGTAGGGTTTTGGATCATATACTGTACTCGAACATTATGAAGTACCTCGAAGAAAACGATTTATTGACACATAGTCAGCATGGTTTCAGAAGATATCGTTCTTGTGAAACACAACTAGCTCTTTATACTCATGAAGTAATAAGTGCTATCGAGAGGGGTTCTCAAATTGATTCCAATTTTTTAGATCTCCAGAAGGCTTTCGACACGGTTCCTCACAAGCGTCTTGTAACCAAACTGCGTGCCTACGGAGTATCGCCTCCGTTCTGCGACTGGATTCGTGATTTCCTGTCAGAAAGGTCACAGTTCGTAGTAATAGACGGAAAGTCATCGAGTAAAACAGAAGTAATATCCGGCGTTCCCCAAGAAAGTGTTATAGGCCCTCTATTGTTCCTGATCTATGTTAAGGACATAAGAGACAATGTGAGTAGCCGTCTTAGATAGTTTGCCGGTGATGCTGTCATTTACCGTCTTGTAAAGTCATCAGATGATCAAAACGACTAGCAAAATGATTTAGATAAGATCTCTGTATGGTGCGAAAAGTGGCAATTGACCCTGAATAAGGAAAAGTGTGAAGTTATTCACATGAGTAGTAAAAGAAATCAGCTAAATTTCGATTACGCGATAAGTCACACAAATCTAAGAGCTGTAAATTCAGCTAAATACTTAGGGATTACAATTACAAATAACCTAAATTGGAACGATCACATAGATAATATTGTGGGTAGAGCAAATCAAAGACTGCGATTCATTGGCAGAATACTTCGAAGGTGCAACAGGTCTACCAAAGAGACTGCTTGCATCACGCTTGTCCGCCCTATTCTGGAGTACTGCTGTGCGGTGTGGGATCCGCATCAGGTCGGACTGGCGGATGGCATCGTTTTGTATTATCGCGAAATAGGGAAGACAGTGCCACGGACATGATACGTGGATTGGAATGGCAATCATTAAAACAAAGGCGTTTTTCGTTGCGACGGGATCTTCTCATGAAATTTCAGTCACCAGTTTTCTCCTCCGATTGCGAACACATTCTGTTGGCACCCACCTACACAGGGAGAAATGATCATCACGATAAAATAAGAGAAATCAAGGCTCGCACAGAAAAATTTGAGTGCTCGTTTTTCCCGCGTGCCGTTCGAGAGTGAAACGGTAGAGAGACAGCTTGAGTGTGGCTCACTGAACCCTCTGCCAGGCACTTTATTGTGAATGGCAGAGTAATCACATAGACGTAGAGGATATGAAGTATATTTGTGTAAAGAAAACTTATCTTAAAGTGAAACTTTCCACATCATCACGAAATGTCGTATTCATGACGTATGGAACAAATATTAATCTATATAAGTATGCAAGAGCTTATACATGCAGCTAAGCAGGGAAATTGACCGAAAGTTGTGGGGGAGATTCGGTAGGTTTTAAGATTGCTGTGTAAATCTAGCTCGTCTCCGCAGTAAAATACTGCACGTGCACTCTGGGCAACGCTAAATGAACTGCAGCGTCTTGGCAGTCAGACCTGGCTACAGGCGTGCAGACCAACTTAGGCAATCCGGCAGCGCCTAACGGCAAGTCATGACGCGTGAGCCGTCGCGGCAGTAATACAGCGCGCAGCCCTGGCGGCAACTAGGAGCGCCTCCGAGCCAGGGAGAACTTGAGGCAGCAGCAGCGGGAGAAGCAGTGGGAATCCAAGGGTCCGTAGAGCAGGAGGCAAGTAAGTAGCCACCGGAGTGAGAGGAAGTAGTGTCCGTAACTGCATGTGGACAGAGGCGAGGAGTGCAGACTACGTACACGGCGGGTGGTACGTAGTGGACAGTGGTGAATTTCACTAGCGAGAATCCGATATCCGACGAACTGGCGGCTGTCTGGGGTCTCAAATACGATTGGTACGGGTGTTTCTATGGAGCAAAGCACTGAGCAACGATGGAAGATGTCAGATGGCGTTGCAGTGCGTACTGAATCTATCTAAAGCATCGTGTAATTTAAGGTTGTTGTGTCGGAGCAAGGCACCGAACGATTGTGACACATGTGAAGACGGCGTTGTACTGAATTATTCAGTGTGGTTAAGCCATCATGTTTGGTGTTGCTCTGAGTCTAAACTGCTTCGTAACAGACACTCGTCCAGATAGTTCGTTTCCTGAAGGTCTCTAGCGATTCCACTTGAGCTCCATTTGATTCTATTTGCTTGTCATACGTAACAGGTTCTGCCCTGCTGGATGTAATACAGTGCGGTAAGCCTATCCTGTGGCACACTAACATTAAAGGATTTTTACGTATTTGTGGCTGTCTGGTATAACAAGTTCTACCTTTTTGGACGATGTTTGTTAAACTGCTCTGAGGCACACAACGTTAAGAAATGTTTATGTATTTGTTGCTGTCAAGTGTAACAGGTTCTGTCCTGTTGAAAGAAGTAATTTACTGTAGAACGTTTGAGCAGCACATTTAGAGCTGTCTTACAATAATAGATTTTGCTTATTTCTGAATTATGATGACTGCTGTGCAAATAATAGCTGTACAGAACTAGCCACATGTAGAACTGTGTCAATGCTGTCATTCGTATATCTTCATGTTACCTCTCATGGCTTTTGGGTTAGGTTAAGAAACCGCAACAGTGGCTCACGTCATTAAGGGGAACATTTTGCTACTGCTGATTCATGTTACTTATGTACTTGTGTAAGGATTTGCCATACTTACTCTGAAGGGCACGTTAAGGAATACAAATCTGATTAACTGAACTTACATACTCTTGTGGACAAAGTTAACTGTTTGCCCTGATTAATGTAACCCCTGTTTCTTAGAATGCTCTGTGGAGCGAAGCATATTTCGCTACAATTTGGTACAGTTGCCTGTTGTTGATTGAACAGTTTAAGAGCTAAACTGAAAAAGATAAAATGATTATTGTACTACCTTATCTACCCATACAGTTGTTTAATAAGATTGCATAACGAAACTTCCTGGCAGATTAAAACTGTGTGCCGGACCGAGACTCGGACCTCTGCCTTTCGCGGGCGAGTGCTCTACCAACTGAGCTACCGAAGCACGACTCACGCCCCGTCCTCACAGCTTTACTTCTGCCAGTAGTAAAGGCAACGTCCCGAGTTCGAGTCTCGGTCCGGCACACAGTTTTAATCTGCGAGGAAGTTTCATATCAGCGCACACTCCGCTGCAGAGCGCAAATCTCATTCAAGATTATATAAGATTATCAAGCGTCTCTTAATGATTTGAAAATGCTCAGAGTGTAATTTTAATTTATCCTATGCGGATAAATTTTGTCATCTGCAATTATTGTTGATGTCGGAACGCGCAGCACGCAGCGCACCCTCGCTTTGCGATCCACCGTCCCGGCACTACCACTACTGTAACAAGGTGGTCCGTGTGGCGCACCGTCTCACCGTGATTACTGTGAAGCTGGGTACCCACCTATCCGGAACAGTTTTCTGTCTACACTGGCTCACGAAGCGAAAGTATAATTATAATGACTCTGTACTTCACTTCTACAGCCTCTTTGATGACCGAATTCCAGAACCCGCTGGTGCGGCACAGCTGCACACACACACACACACACACACACACACACACACACACACAGCCGTGTATCCTTGCCTGATGCTGCCCTCTGCCCCTGCAGATTAGTCGCGTCGGTCGGATCCGAGGCGAGACGAACGCTCCTTGCGATTTCCGAGCGGCACTGGGAGACGCCTCGCTGCGTCTCGCTCACGTATTACACCTGCCACACTCGTAACGGTTGCCCTTACGCCCAGTCGGTCTTTGACTGACCCTAGCATATTCTTGTCCGGCACGAAAAATGCTGCTATCACATCACGAAAAAAGGTGAATATGTTCTGGGCAGAGTTAGGGATGTGAAAGAAGGAAAGAAAGGAAGTAACTTTTCGATTTATCTGGCCTCTTCAAAGACATTTAACTCAAAACATCTTGACCTATTCGCGATTTTTACTTGTTAGACTAATGTATTAGTACTCATGTCATGTAATATAATGCCCGCCTACAGAAAAACTTTTTTTAACCATGATATGTATACTCTTCAGCCACATGATGATATATATTGTTCACTATGGCTGGAAATTTTCTGCATTTTGGGCACGGGATCAGAGACTATAGCCTATAAACTGCAAGATACAAGTTTGACAAGCACCTTGAAGCTAAGACAGTTCATTGTGCTGGGGAAATATTGTTAACTCGTATAAGAACGCGAATATGACAAGATGTTTCGATTGAAATGGCTTTGAACCTTCCAGATAAGTCGAAAAGCTAGTTCCCTTATTTTACATCACTAAATCTCCCCAGAACATATTCGTCTTTTTGTGTTATAGTAAGAGCATTTTTCATTCCGGTTCCCAACCTTCGCTGTAACATAATTTTGACATTAGACCGCCTAACTTGGTAACCAATGTAGATATTTGTTGACTCTGGCGACGCCTGATCCGGTATGCTTATATCGTGGTAGCGGATAAAACTTTCACAAAACAGGACGACCGTTGACTACATGTATTTATCTGTCTTGTAACAATATTTTCGCGTAACTTTGAAATATAGAAGTGGAGCGTGTAAAAAAGAAATTAAAAAAACGAAACCTCTAAAAAAACGAGTATTCTGCACATAAAATCCAAATGAAGCTAGATTTCTTGCAAGCGATTTTTCCATTTTATCATAAGAGTGCATTTTTTACTTATTTGGTTCACTTTAAACGGTTACCGTGCATTCAGTTCACGTAAGAACGAATTTTACGTTGAACATTTAGTTCCACTTCAAACCATCGAATCTCGACAAAGGATAAAGATTATAAGATAAAAAAATTCGTTTTGACTTATCAATTTATCTATCTTCGTGCAAAATTTGAACCGATATGTACAAGTTAAAAGTATAACAGTGGCTCCAGAAAAACGTGTTTTTTGCACGTAAAGTCCAAACGAAGCAAGACTTTTTCAAATGATTAAACCTGGTCTTACACCACGGTCCAGTACACACGTGGACCCAATTTGGACCATCAGTCTCGCTCCAGTTCCAAGTTATTTAAGGGTGGCTGTTTTTGCACGTGCCGGCCGCGGTGGCCATGCGGTTCTAGGCGCTCCAGTCCGGAGCCGCGCTGCTGCTACGGTCGCAGGTTCGAATCCTGCCTCGGACATGGGTGTGTGTGATGTTCTTAGGTTAGTTAGGTTTAAGTAGTTCTAAGTTCTAGGGGACTGATGACCACAGCAGTTGAGTCCCATAGTGCTCAGAGCCACTTTTTTTTTTTTTTTTGCACGTAAAATGCGAACGGTGCACGTACAAATGATGCCATTAATTGAGCATTAATTTCAGCCCAATTAAAAATCTTTTGGAAAAGGAATTAATCTATTCGCCGCACAATTTGCTTGGGCGCCAGCTCCGGTTCGGCGTTCAAACCTTGTTTAATGTACTGTAACTTAGCTAAGCAAGACATATGTTCAACAAATACTAACAAAGAGATAGAGGGGCTGGCCAGTACTTACCTCAGCTCAGTACAGCCGATAGATACACATAAAACAGAGCTGAAAATTTACGTTCCTAGCTTTCGGAACTTTGTTCCTTCGTCAGGGAGGAGAGAGGGGAAAGAAAGGGAAGAAGGGAAAGTGGATTCAGTTACTCACAACCCAGGTTATGAAGCAACAGGGAAAGGAAAACAGGGAGGGTAGCAAGGATGGAGACATGGTTGTTCCCTCTGACAACCATGCCTCCATCCTTGCTACCCTCCCTGTTTTCCTTTCCCTGTTGCTTCATAACCTGCGTTGTAACTGAATCCACTCTCCCTTCTTCCCATTCTTTCCCCTCTCTCCTCCCTGACGAAGGAACAAAGTTCCGAAAGCTAGGAACGTAAATTTTCAGTTCTGTTTTATGTGTATCTATCGGCTGTACTGAGCTGAGGTAAGTACTGGCCAGCCCCTCTATCTCTTTGTTAGTATTTGTTGCACATCTTTATATGAGATTTTCCATTAATCATCAAGACATATGTTCGAACGACTGTACACTGTACAAATGGCTGCTGGTCCGGGTTAAACCAAAACCTTTTACCCCATGTTCTTAGCTCAAATAGGAACCGAACACATGCCCCCCCCCCATGCCCCCCCCCACCCCTCCTCCCAAAAACCAAGATTCTGCGTGCGGGCTTTTCAGGCACATTTGTTACTGCCAATGATATTCAACGAGAAAGCCTGCATTGTCATATATAAACGTTAAATGTTTCATGCGCACCCCGAATCGAACGCTATCGACGAAGAGGGCACGACGGCGTTGTTCGCTGGGCATCACATGAGACATTGAGCATCGCCCCACAACCCAGCACCCAACGTGCACACCACTATAGTAACGGGAAATATGTATTTATACGTAATTTCGAGTGAGGTCTTAACATGTTCGTAGAATGCGTTCACTTACCGTATTTTAGTGCGCCCTGTGAAGACATGACAACAAACCTCAAACGGAGCCCAACACAGGTGATGTACGTGAAGATGATGTATTGGTTATCGAAGGTCTTAACAAAATATTAATCGGTGAAATTGCTGCCGGCTAAGCGACACAGTCTGTGGGTTTGAAACACGATGCTAAAATGTTTTCCTGTACACGTACGGAAGGGCGGCGGCCGGGTTCGTGTCGGGCACGCGCATCGAAGTCTCCAGCAGCCAAAAATACGGCTGGCTTGCCTCTGGCCGCTTATACGCCGGGAGCGTTATAAAGGAGCAACCTGTGACACTCTTCGAAGCTGAAGGGTTTTCACTGCGAAACTGCACAACAATCGCGTCGCATTTCGTTTTAGTGAGGCCAATACGAAGATTTCCTGAGGATATATCGCATACCAAACAAGAATTTTGATTATAGCTTGAGAACGGCCTACTTCTAGTGACAAAAACAGAAAACAGACATTTTAGGAAAACCACATACATCCGAAAACATGAGATATAAGTAATTTGATATTTCGTTCCTTCAGTCGCCAATTTATGACCAGTCATCTGCATTGCAACTATTTCGTTACGATAGCAAAATTCCAGTTGTGCAGAAGGAGCAATTGGAAGATCGAAAGTGCTTAATAGACCATGTCCCCTGGCTTTAGAACAGCACTGAGAATCGCACACGTTAAAATCGTTGGAACATTCTACCGAGAAATTTCCAGAGAAAAGCTGAAATTATTTGGCAGTCTAAGGCAGGCTAAAATCGCGAACATCAGCGTTCAGGAAGCCGATAGCGCAAGTATTGAGCCCAACGCCAGGTGCGGTTGGGTAGCCACATAAGTGTAGTAGTCGTGACGCCGGACGTCAGATGAAGTGCTTCAGAAACAGCAGAGAAGCAGCGGGGAGGGGGGGGGGGGGGGGGGGAGTACCCTGAACCGGGTCATCCGAGTACACCTTCTGGAAGCTCAGCCCGTGGACGAACAACAAAAACAAGGAGCGTGTTTACCACCTGGTCACAGTTTTGCCTAGCTCCAATACGCCTGTGCCCCTCCTGCGTTGCTGCTCCGCACAGTGATGTCTTCCACGGACGAATTCGACCAACACTCTTCTCTAGAAGACGCAGCTGTCAGCAGCGTACAGACAAGGCGGGAGGAGCTTTCTTACCGCCAAACAATTCGACAACCATAATGAAAAAGTCATCGTAGGAGTTTTCAACTGCCGCAGCATCAACTGTGTGATTAACAAGACTTTTCGAAAAAAAAATATTGTGACAGCTCAGATACCAACAATGAAATTAGTTGCATCTTTTAATGAAAAAATTCCTGTAGATACTTTAGCATACATCGCTATGTATGTTAAAAGGAACTTCACTTACAATGCGCGACAAGAATTTCAACTGAGAATTTTTAAATCGAAAATTGCGTATCCTATTATATCCAATTTTATTCATTATTATTTTTCTGGCCTCAGGCCTAAGTCCGGTGACAGCAGAAGCGGGCTTCAGGCCGGCAACAGCCCAGGCGACCTTCAGACTGCGTCTGCGTCTGCTTCATCTGGCGCAGAACGGCCCTTATCGTATAGATTATGATAGCGTTTTGAATTTTAAAAATTGGTTGAACAGTTGTTTAACGAATTAGCGATTTCCTCAACGCGAGTGGTAACGGAAGAGAAAACGTGGCTAGCGGCTCGAGGCCGAGGGCTGGGCGAGATAAGATAGCAGCAGCTCCTGCCTCTAGAGCGGTTCGTGAGTGACCGAACGCCGCGCCAGAAGGTCGCGCCGCGCCGCGCCTCAGCTGGTTCACGAAACCGCTAATTTTTGTTCTCGAATCATCTTCGTTCCTCAAATACTAACTATATATACGGTTTGTGAATATGAGTTCTTTGTCCTGTAGGGGACAGCTGACTTGGTATAGAACTGGTTTTCTCGGTCAATACTACAGTAATTTGCCATCGTCGTCCACTGCTCGAGACCATCAAGAAGACAAAAGACGACCGCCAGATGCCTCTCACTCAGTGCATTCCAATGTGCACCGACGAAGACGCAGCAGAAAAAGATGAGTGGTCGGCGGTTAGCAGACAAGTCGCAGTCCAACAGCGAATTCAGAAAAATAAAGTTGACGTCAAATTAAATAAACAGAGTAACATCAGAAAAAAGCTTGCCGGGTTTTCTTTCAAAAGGCGCCGGAAGCGTTAGCTGTTTTCAAAATTAATTATTTTTTTAACTAATCCTAGTGCACCCAAAGTGCCAGATAAAATTTGCAGGAAGTAGTAAGTGGGTACGTTGGGTGCACTCGGGTGGTTTTTTAATAGTCCAATCTTTTTTTTCATCGAAATAACTAGTTTTTGATTTTCCTTAGGTTAATCAAACGTCTTTCACTTAACTCGAAACACAGAGTAATATATAAAGAAGTCAAGGTGAGTGATTCACCCAAGTTGACTTCTTTATATATTACTCTGTGTTTCGAGTTAAGTAAAACACGTTTGATTAAACTAATCAAAATGAAAAACTACTGAATTCGATGAAAAAATGGTTAGACTATTAAAAAGTCCTGACAAAACTCTACCATCTGGTGAGCAAGATGTACGAGACAGGCGAAATTCCCTCAGACTTCAAGAAGAATATAATAATTCCCAAAGAAAGCAGGTGTTGACAGATGTGAAAATTACCGAACTATCAGTTTAATAAGTCACAGCTGCAAAATACTAACGCGAATTATTTACAGACGAATGGAAAAACTCGTAGAAGCCGACCTCGTGGAAGATCGGTTTGGATTCCGTAGAAATGTTGGAACACGTGAGGCAATTCTGACCTTACGACTTATCTTAGAAGGAAGATTAAGGAAAGGCAAACTTACGTTTCTGGCATTTGTAGAATTAGAGAAAGCTTTTGACAATGTTGACTGGAATACTCTCTTTCAAATTCTAAAGGTGGCAGGGGTAAAATACAGGGAGCGAAAGGCTATTTACAATTTGTACAGAAACCAGATGGCAGTTATAAGAGTCGAGGGGCATGAAAGGGAAGCAGTGGTTGGGAAGGGAGTGAGACAGGGTTGTAGTCTCTCCCCGATGTTATTCAATCTGTATATTAAGCAATATAAAATATAAAAATGCAGTAAATGAAGCAGGCAAAAAGGAATACAAACGTCTCAAAAATGAGATCGACAGGAAGTGCAAAATGGCTAAGCAGGGATGGCTAGAGGACAAATGTAAGGATGTAGAGGCTTATCTCACTAGGGGTAAGATAGATACTGCCTACAGGAAAATTAAAGAGACCTTTGGAGATAAGACAATCACTTTTATGAACATCAAGAGCTCAGATGGAAATCCAGTTCTAAACAAAGAAGGGAAGGCAGAAAGGTGGAAGGAGTATATAGTATATACACAAAGGCGATGTACTTGAGGACAATATTATGGAAATGGAAGAGGATGTAGATGAAGATGAAATGGGAGATACGATACTGCGTGAAGAGTTTGACAGAGCACTGAAAGACCTGAGTCGAAACAAGGCCCCCGGAGTAGACAACATTCCACTGGAACTACTGACGGCCTTAGGAGAGCCAGTCATGACAAAACTCTGCCATCTGGTGAGCAAGATGTATGAAACAGGCGAAATACCCTCAGACTTCAAGAAGAATATAATAATTCCAATCCCAAAGAAAGCAGGTGTTGACAGATGTGAAAATTACCGAACAATCAGTTTAATAAGCCACAGCTGCAAAATACTAACACGAATTCTTTACAGACGAATGGAAAAACTAGTAGAAGCCGACCTCGGGGAAGATCAGTTTGGATTCCGTAGAAATACTGGAACACGTGAGGCAATACTGACCTTACGACTTATCTTAGAAGAAAGATTAAGGAAAGGCAAACCTACGTTTCCAGCATTTGTAGACTTAGAGAAAGCTTTTGACAATGTTGACTGGAATACTCTCTTTCAAATTCTGAAGGTGGCAGGGGTAAAATACAGGGAGCGAAAGGCTATTTACAATTTGTACAGAAACCAGATGGCAGTTATAAGAGTCGAGGGACATAAAAGGGGAGCAGTGGTTGGGAAGGGAGTGAGACAGGGTTGTAGTGTCTCCCCGATGTTATTCAATCTGTATATTGAGCAAGCAGTAAAGGAAACAAAAGAAAAATTCGGAGTAGGTATTAAAATCCATGGAGAAGAAATAAAAACTTTGAGGTTCGCCGATGACATTGTAATTCTATCAGAGTCAGCAAAGGACTTGGAAGAGCAGTTAAATGGAATGGATAGCGTCATGAAAGGAGGATATAAGATGAACATCAACAAAAGGAAAACAAGGATAATGGAATGTAGTCGAATTAAGTCGGGTGATGTTGAGGGTTTTAGATTAGGAAATGAGACACTTAAAGTAGTAAAGGAGTTTTGCTATTTGGGAAGCAAAATAACTGATGATGGTCGAAGTAGAGAGGATATAAAATGTAGACTGGCAATGGCAAGGAAAGCGTTTCTGAAGAAGAGAATTTTGTTACCATCGAGTATAGATTTAAGTGTCAGGACGTCATTTCTGAAAGTATTTGTATGGAGTGTAGCCATGTATGGAAGTGAAACATGGACGGTAAATAGTTTGGACAAGAAGAGAATAGAAGCTTTCGAAATGTGGTGCTACAGAAGAATGCTGAAGATTAGATGGGTAGATCACATAACTAATGAGGAGGTACTGAATAGGATTGGGGAGAAGAGGAGTTTGTGGCACAACTTGACCAGAAGAAGGGATCGGTTGGTAGGACATGTTCTGAGGCATCAAGGGATCTCCAATTTAGTATTGGAGGGCAGCGTGGAGGGTAAAAATCGTAGGGGGAGACCAAGAGATGAATACACTAAGCAGATTCAGAAGGATGTAGGTTGCAGTAGGTACTGGGAGATGAAGAAGCTTGCACAGGATAGAGTAGCATGGAGAGCTGCATCAAACCAGTCTCAGGACTGAAGACCACAACAACAACAACAACAACATATTGAGCAAGCAGTAAAGGAGACAAAAGAAAAATTTGGAGTAGGTATTAAAATCCAGGGAGAAGAAATAAAAACTTTGAGGTTCGCCGATGACATTGTCATTCTGTCAGAGACAGCAAAGGACTTGGAAGAGCAGTTGAACGGAATGGATGGTGTCTTGAAAGGAGAATATAAGATGAACATCAAGAAAAGCAAAACGAGGATAATGGAATGTAGTCGAATTAAATCGGGTGATGCTGAGGGAATTAGATTAGGAAATGAGACACTTAAAGTAGTAAAGGAGTTTTGCTATTTAGCAAGTAAAATAACTGAGGATGGTCGAAGTAGAGAGGATATAAAATGTAGACTGGCAATGGCAAGGAAAGCGTTTCTGAAGAAGAGAAATTTGTTAACATCGAGTATTGATTTAAGTGTCAGGAAGTCGTTTCTGAAAGTATTTGTATGGAGTGTAGCCATGTATGGAAGTGAAACATGGACAATAAATAGTTTGGACAAGAAGAGAATAGAAGCTTTTGAAATGTGGTGCTACAGAATAATGTTGAAGATTAGGTGGATAGATCACGTAACTAATGAGGAGGTATTGAATAGGATTGGGGAGAAGAGAAGTTTGTGGCACAACTTGACTAGAAGAAGGTATTGGTTGGTAGGACATGTCCTGAGGCATCAAGGGATCACAAATTTAGCATTGGAGGGCAATGTGGAGGGTAAAAATCGTAGAGGGAGACCAAGAGATGAATACACTAAGCAGATTCAGAAGGATGTAGGTTGCGGTAGGTACTGGGAGATGAAGGAGTTTGCACAGGATAGATTAGCATGGAGAGCTGCATCAAACCAGTCTCAGGACTGAAGACCACAACAACAACAACATTAAAGATCACCCGAGTGCACTCACTGTAACCATTTACTACCGTTGTGGATACAATTTTGTTGGGCACTAAGCTGTTACGTAATCTGCCATGTGCTCACTTTCGTCTGTCTACCACCACCAACATTCTTTAAAGTCCTTCAGTTTACATTTTGAATATATATTTTTGCGTCACTTGGAAAGCTGGTAGACTGAAGAAACGAAAGTGTCTGAAACGCCTGGACGTTTTGTTGCTGCTCTGCTTCGTTTGATTCGCTGGCTCAGACGGATGAGCTGAAATTTGTGAAGCATAGAAGGGAGCAGTTTCTACGGTATATATACCTGCAACGTAAGGGGCTGGCTGACAACTAATGAAGAAATGTCAGATATTCGATGTCGCGTTTCCGATTCCATTTGCAAATCAATAAGTACTATATGCGTGCGAATTTCATTGTTCTTTCATTTGCTCTCGTCGACCGTAAAGTCTTAAAAAAAAAAATACATATCGAAGCGGCTCGTAAAGGAATCAGGACGGCTTCGGTACATCAAGGGCACCTCTCCTTCAACACGTACTAATCGGAAGTACGAACGAAGGCTTTCTATTTCTGTTCTGATTTGCGATTCTCGTATCTATATTGTTATTATTTGTGAGGAACTGCAGTCAGTCATTCACTTCCACTCTGCCTTTATGAACCGCGGAACTGAGCAGCGGCAATAAAGGAAACGCACGATAATACTGTTTGAATTTCACGTCTTTTTCGTTAGGCCACTGTGACAAGCACAGACAAATTTGAATGGATGCAAAAAACCGACTCTTAAGGGGTGTAGAACGTCAAACTGGCCGACTTTGAGTAGGAGAGCCACCACATGACATTTTAATTTCCACTGTCTATACTTTTACAAATAAATTCATAAAACTTTGTCAGGATGACCAGGAAGGATTCAGGATTCACACTCATAGCATTGGAGGTTCAAAAACATAACAAAATATTTTTTTACATGTGAAATTTCCATTGGCTGCATTTGTTGCTATAGGTACACTATTCTTTATAAGTGAGATTCTTCGATAAATTTTGCACAGCATAGAAACCATACATACAAGTGTATGAAACTCTAGAATTTTCCAAATCTATTAAAAACAGTACCTTTAGCAACAAATGCAGTCAATAGAAATTTCACATGTTAAAAAAAAATATTTGGTTATGTTTTTGAGCTTCCAATGCTATGAGTGTGAATCCTGAATCCTTCCTGGTCATGCTGACAAAGTTTTATGGACTTATTTGTAAAAGTATAGACAGTGTGAATCAAAATGTCCTGAGGTGGCCCTCCTGCAGCAGGTCGGCCCGTGTGGCGTCCAGCCCCCTCGCCAGTGAGAGGCGGTGAACGGAGGCAGCGGGGGCGGAGAACCGGGGACGGCTGCACGAGTGCTGCGACCGTGGCGGCGGCTCAGGCCCACGCGTGGCTTCGCACCGGCGCACGCGCCTCCTTGCCTCCTCACACGCCGGCAGCGAGCGACTAGTGCGCACGGAAAATTGCGCAGGTGTGTAAACGCGCCTTTACAGTAACAGGGCTAGCTGGCTGGCACACTGTGTCATCCCGCCGCTTTGTTCCTTCTTCACAATGGCACTCCTGCTACACGCAATATCGTCCCTCCGACGCCGAAACGATGGTGGCGGTCAACGGACAACCTGGAGAGGGAAGAGACGGTGCTTCCAAAGTTCACGTCGCCGGCGCCGCCGACAGCCCTCCGGGAAAGGCGGCTGGACACTGCAGACACGGACAGCACAGGGAGGGAGGGAGGAACGCCGCACCCTGCAACAGCCCGCTACATTAAAAAAAAAAAAAAAAAAAAAAAAACTTCATATGGACAAATACCCTATTCCAAATAGTTTTCGAGGTAGAACACATGTAATGACGTTCAATGCTAGCCCTACATACCTACCTACTTGTTTGCAAGCTCTTTGCTCGGGGCGTCCTTCTGCCATTACACAAGCCCGTTGAACGCGCTGTTGTCCATGGAGTGTCGTGAGCGAAGTAGTGTCGTTATAATTAAACTTCCCCTGTTTAACACGTTGTAACACGGAAACTAATTACCGTACGAGTACCAAACTTGGTAGCAGTAATGTCCAGAGTATGGGGTGCACGATTTGCATGTGTCACAACGCCACCACCCAGTCCCAACTATGGCCACCAGGTGCTCTGATTCGTAGTCTCATACACCTGACCACTCACAGTGTGGTTGCTGACGTGTCTGCGTGAGCTCGGACAAAAGGAACAGGACATTATCAGTGAAGGTCTATTATCAAAATAACATGCTGCAGCTGGAGAATATCGCCGGTTGAATGGATTTCGGAAGGGTACTCTTTCTCCATCTAGTGTGCCGAGCACGATGAAGAAGTTAGAATGGGCTGGAGCACGAGGCGTCGCTCCGGGCAGAGGCCGGCGACCGGCAGCACGGCACGTGCGTGATCAAATCGCTGTCGCTAGCGCAGACAAAGCTGGGCGCGATTCCCGATGGTCGGGCAGTGCGCCTGCTGTGTCACGACGGTCGCACGTCCCGTGGTCCACTGCACGGAAGGCGCTTCGAACCGTTCTCAAATGGCATCCGTACAAGATCCGTATCGTACAGCAGCTTTCAGCACAAGGCGCACAACGACGTGTTGACATCGCTCTCCACTTTCTCGCAAGGACTGAAATTGACGAGGGCTGCCCTGGCCCTGGACCACCCTATGGACACGCGAAGCTCATTTTTGTGTGACGGGTGAGGTGAACACACACACAAGTGCCGAGTGTGGGGACCTTCACGTCCAGTAGCTGTGCATCAAGTTCCTCTGAATGGTGAACGTGTCACCGTATGCTGTGGCTTCGCGGCTGCGTTCATCATCGGCCCATTCTTTTCTGAACAGGTTGGCGCTCAGGGAGCAAAGACAGGCCGGCGCCACTGGGGTGTGCTTCGCCAGCATGTCGTACCCGCGCTACAGGAGACAGGCGCAATGAACTCGATAGTTTTCAAGCGAGATGGGGCCCCACCGCACGTCGCTCCAGAGTTTCAAAGTGGCTCCGAGCACTATGCGACTTAATTCCTGACGTCATCAGTCGCCTAGAACTTACAACTAATTAAACCTAACTAACCTAAGGACATCACACACATCCGTGCCCGAGGCAGGACTCGAACCTGCGACCGTAGCGGTCGCTCGCTTCCAGACTGAACCGCCTAGAACCGCACGGCCATTCCGGCCGGCGTCAGTTTCACCTGCTTCTCCGAAACACATTTGGAAATGATAGAATTATCAGCCTATCGTTTCACCTGATCTCACTCCCTGTGATTTCTGGTCGTGGGGCTCGCTGAAGGGCACGGATTGTCTGGGGAACATCCGCAGCGTATCAAGAGAAGTAGCCAGGATACCAACGGACAAGCTTCGTTCTGCTGTGCAGAATGCAATCCAGAGCTTTCAGACTTTTCTGGACACTGATGGGCGCCGTATTAAGCCCCTTTTGTAGTAGTAATGGTACCAGTATGTGATGATATGATGTACCGCAGGACCACATTTAAAGCATTTCAGTTGAAGTGATCTGCGATATCTCCCTTCTCCATCTCCTTGACATTAATGCTACCAAGTTTGGTCCTCGTACGGTAATTAGTTCCCGTGTTATAACGTTTTAAATAGGGAAAATGTAATTATAACCGTCAGGTATTTCAGAGAGAAGCAGCGGTTATGAAGCTGTCCAAAATTCCACACATCTACACTAATGAAGAATTTGCAGACGTGGACTTGTTAACAGCTTCTGCGACAGTAGCGGTCCTGCTCCGGTCGAAGAAGCCGCCTGTGTTTACCGCTACACCCAGTTTCCGACGGTGGAGTGTCTACCAAAGTTTTCAGCACACTCCGTGAAACAGGTATTCTTCCAAGTTCCCATTTTTCTTCTGGACGTGTAGTTCAATTACCCGTGCAGGAACAGCAACACATTACTGAAATGGTGCAGCGTAGTCCCTCTACCAGCACACGGCGACTTTCTGAACGCAAGCGTCCCAGGAACTCATGTATGGCGAACATTACGCGCGGAAAACTTGTACCCATTTCACATACACCGTGCACACAACCTTCACATTGGCGACGATGCCTTACGACTTGAATTCTATCGCTCGTTCAGGGACAGTCGTAATTTCTTTCCATTAATTCTCTTCGCTCGCGAAGCCATGTTTGCCGCCCGCCGTGGAAGAGCGGTTTTAGGCGCTTCAGTCTGGAAGCGTGCTGCTGCTACGGTCGCAGGTTCGAATCCTGCCTCGGGCATGCATGTCTTAGGTTAGTTACGTTTAAGTAGTTCTAAGTCTAGGGGACTGATGACCTCAGATGTTAAGTCCCATAGTGCTTAGAGCCATTTGAATTATTTTTGTTTTGAAGCCATATTTACGAGGTATAGAATCAAAAACACACGTAATAATCACGGACGGTCAGAGCAAAATCCATACGCTACAGTAGAAACCAGTTTCCAAGTTCGTGTTTCGATCACTACTTGGTGCGGCACGGGCGGTAACATGTTGATCCGGCCGGTCATTTTAAAAGAGCGAATGGCGGCACACTATTACTTGCGTTTTTTGCAAAATTCGTTTGTTGAACACCTCCAGGACGCCCCGCTTGCCTCGCGGACTGCAGTGCACTTCACCATGACGGAACGCTTCTACATTTTAAAATACCTCAACCACAATTATACTAACTACTGGATTGGTCGTGGTAGTACCAGTAACTTGCTACCAAGAACGCCACGCCTTACACTATTCGATTTTTGTTTATGGGGTTGGATGAAGTCTAAGGTGTACAAACGAAAGGTGAAAACGCGAGATGAACTGCTTGGTCGCATCGTGGACACTGCTGCCCTTACTAGGGAACGTGCAGACGCACTCAGATAAGCAACAGAATGTGTTCTCCCAAATGCACTGAAGCTGACAGCAGGCTATTAGAACGTTTACTGCGAACCATTCAACGGCTGTAATGTGACGTGCACGATAATCCTTAGAGGTGAATGTGTTAAAAATACGTATTTTTCAATTCATATTTTATAAAACGCTTGTTGTACTGTTTACTTACTGTTGTACATGACTACATGTGTGAACGTAAAAATTTATTGAATAATACAGAAAATAATTAACGATTTTCATTAAATGTGTTCTATCTCGGAAATCATTCAGAACAGGACGTATGTCCATAGGAAGTATTTTGCTTCAAATGATCGTTGCTGTTATATCTCTGAATATTGATTATTCCTCCTGTACAGTCTGTATGCTTTGAAGAGGCAGGGTCTAGGGTGCCTTGCCACGATTCGCTCGGCTGCCCACGTCGGAGGTTCGAATCCTCCCTCAGGCATGTGTGTGTCTGTGTGTGTGTGTGCGTGTGTTTTGTCCTTGGCGTAAGTTAGTTTAAGTTAGATTAAGTAGTGTGTAAGCATAGGGACCGATGACCTCAGCAGTTTGGTGCCACAGGAACTTACCATAAATTCCCAAAATTTGTATGCTTTCAAAAAAGATTTTCCGACATTAAATCATTATTCTACTCCACTTCCCACTCTCTACCTGCCTCTTCCTGCCCCTCTCTCTGCCCATCTCCCCCTTCCCCCCTGACTTTATCAATCTGCTCCTCCCCCCTTTGTTCGTCTGCTCCTGTCCCCTATGTCCATCTCCTCTGGCCTTCACTATTCCCCCCCTCCTCTTTGTCAGTCTCTTCCTTCCCCTCTCTTTTTCAGTCTCTTCCTTCCCTTCTTCCATCTCCTCCTCCCCCTCTGCCTGTTCATGTCCTCCTCTTCATCTCTCTTCCTCCCCTGTCCCAGCCCACCTCCTCAACTTACCTCTCTCTGTCCATCTTCTCCTCTCCCTCTCCATTCCTCTTTCCTATCTCTACCCATCTCTTCCTCCCGCTCCTCATTCCAATTTTCTGTCTATCCATCTTCTCGTCTTTCATTCTCTCTCCACGTTACCACTCTGATGTCAATTGGAGGCTAGTGGTTCTTACCCCTGCGGTATTACTTCAGAAATTGTAACTAATTTGTGTACCAAATATGTGACTGACATTGTTCCAGGGGGTTTGCATGAGCTTTTGAATCGTGACTTTTCCCGCATAAGCACAAGACAAATATATTTCACACGTATTTAACTAAGTTAAGGCCTTTTTGCACATATTCTTCATCTGAATGTCAAGTGAATTTTGCCTAGCACTTTTATTTTCACACAGCTCAATCTTTATGACATCGTTTCTATTGATCACATGTTGTACAATGATATAATTTTTCCGGTACATCCAATTGTATGTGTTCCTACGATCTGCGAAATGCGTTGTGAATAGACTTGCTACTGAAGAAGTAATAAATTAAAACGCCATGCGTGCTGCTGCTGTTTTCCACGCATATCAGTGTTTATGACGTCATATCTCCTTAACAACGTATCGTACGATGATGTAATTTGTCTAGTACATTCAGTGGTATAAGTGAATACTGTCTGCAAAATGTGTGACGAATGCAGTTAATAATAGGGAAATAATAAATTAAAATGTCACTTTTGATGCGGTAGTTTTACAGCATGAATGGCGAAAATGTTGTAAGCGACAAACTTTTCTTTTCCTTTCATCATTCTGTGGGACTCGTCAGTGAGAGAAAGTTCCGTAAAGGTTCAAAGTTACGTGTAAAGTTTGCTCCCATTCTCAAATACTGGATGACTACAGCAAGAGTATTCACGTGTCGTGGGCTACACTGCACCTCTTTGATAGAGGGGAACTTCTTACTCCCACAGCGATTCTTTCCAGGCAGTAAATGATATGCGTACCAGGTTTGGTTGGAATCGGCCGAGTGATTTTGGAGGAGATGTGGCACATACATACATACATACATGCATATACACATACATACAAACAGGGTGACAATTACTGAACTATATGAAAAAAGCGTAAATTAGTTACTAACTACGGCGTGCACACACATATTCGGATTTAGGTCAATATAGGTCGAAATGCCTGTCATCATTGGCGATGATGTGGCGCAGACGAATAGCGTAATTCTGCACGACCCGCTAAAGTGTCGGAACATCGACGCTGTCGATGAACTCGTGAATGGCTCTCTTCAGCTCAGCAATGGTTTGGGAGTTATTGCTGTACACCTTATCTCTAGTGTAGCCCAACAAAAAGGAGTCGCATATCTTGAGATCCGGAGAATATGGCGGCCAACCGAGGACGATGCCAGTGGCCTCTGGGTGCCCCAGAGCCAGGATAGGGTGCCCAAAGTGCTGCTCCAGGTGGGGTCGAGCTCCGTCTTGTCAAGATCAGGTTCGCTTTGGATAATGGGGATGAGCTTCCAAAACCTTCACGTACCGTACGGTAGTCACCCTGCCATCGACGAATATCGCACCGATTATTCCGTGACTGGACATTGCACACCGCACAGTCACACGTTGGGGGTGAAGAGACTTCCCGAACGCGAAATGCCGATTCCCAGTCCCCGAAATTCGCTAATTTTGCTTATTGACGAATCCATCGAAATACAAGTGGGCTTCGTCGCTAAACCAAACCATACAATTTCCGTCATGCCCCGCGGCCAACAGTGCAGTTTGAACGCCCTAAAGCAAACCGTTGAGAAAGTTATCAAGATTTTATTTCATGTGTTGTGGTTGTTGTGGTCTTCAGTCCTGAGACTGGTTTGATGCAGCTCTCCATGCTACTCTAGCCTGTGCAAGCTTCTTCATCTCCCAGTACCTACCGCAACCTACATCCTTCTGAATCTGCTTAGTGTATTCATCTCTTGGTCTCCCTCTACGATTTTTACCCTCCACGCTGCCCTCCAATACTAAATTGCCTTGATGCCTCAGAATATGCCCTACCAACCGATCCCTTCTTCTAGTCAAGTTGTGCCACAAACTCCTCTTTTCCCCAATTCTATTCAATACTTCCTCATTAGTTACGTGATCTACCCATCTAATCTTCAACATTCTTCTGTAGCACCACATTTCGAAAGCTTCTATTCTCTTCTTGTCCAAACTGGTTATCGTCCATGTTTCACTTACATACACGGCTACACTCCATGCAAATACTTTCAGAAACGACTTTCTGACACTTAAATCTATACTCGATGTTAACAAATTTCTCTTCTTCAGAAACGCTTTCCTTGCCATTGCCAGTCTACATTCTATATCCTCTCTACTTCGACCATCATCAGTTATTTTACTTGCTAAATAGCAAAGCTCCTTTACTACTTTAAGTGTCTCATTTCCTAATCTAATCCCCTCAGCATCACCCAATTTAATTTGACTACATTCCATTATCCTCGTTTTGCTTTTGTTGATGTTCATCTTATATCCTCCTTTCAAGACACTGTCCATTCCGTTCAACTGCTCTTCCAAGTCCTTTGCTGTCTCTGACAGAATTACAATGTCATCGGCGAACCTCAAAGTTTTTACTTCTTCTCCATGAATTTTAATACCTACTCCGAATTTTTCTTTTGTTTCCTTTACTGCTTGCTCAATATACATATTGAATAACATCGGGGAGAGGCTACAACCCTGTCTCACTCCTTTCCCAACCACTGCTTCCCTTTCATGCCCCTCGACTCTTATAACTGCCATCTGGTTTCTGTACAAATTGTAAATAGCCTTTCGCTCCCTGTATTTTACCCCTGCCACCTTCAGAATTTGAAAGAGAGTATTCCAGTTAACGTTGTCAAAAGCTTTCTCTAAGTCTACAAATGCTAGAAACGTAGGTTTGCCTTTTCTTAATCTTTCTTCTAAGATAAGTCGTAAGGTTAGTATTGCCTCACGTGTTCCAACATTTCTACGGAATCCAAACTGATCTTCCCCGAGGTCCGCTTCTACCAGTTTTTCCATTCGTCTGTAAAGAATTCGCGTTAGTATTTTGCAGCTGTGACTTATTAAACTGATAGTTCGGTAATTTTCACATCTGTCAACACCTGCTTTCTTTGGGATTGGAATTATTATATTCTTCTTGAACTCTGTGGGTATTTCGCCTGTCTCATACATCGTGCTCACTAGATGGTAGAGTTTTGTCATGACTGGCTCTCCCAAGGCTGTCAGTAGTTCTAATGGAATGTTGTCTACTCCCGGGGCCTTGTTTCGACTCAGGTCTTTCAGTGCTCTGTCAAACTCTTCACGCAGTATCTTATCTCCCATTTCATCTTCATCTACATCCTCTTCCATTTCCATAATATTGTCCTCAAGTACATCGCCCTTGTATAAATCCTCTATATACTCCTTCCACCTTTCTGCCTTCCCTTCTTTGCTTAGAACTGGGTTGCCATCTGAGCTCTTGATATTCATACAAGTGGTTCTCTTCTCTCCAAAGGTCTCTCTAATTTTCCTGTAGGCAGTATCTATCTTACCCCTAGTCAGACAAGCCTCTACATCCTTACATTTGTCCTCTAGCCATGCCTGCTTAGCCATTTTGCACTTCCTGTCGATCTCATTTTTGAGACGTTTGTATTCCTTTTCGCCTGCTTCATTTACTGCATTTTTATATTTTCTCCTTTCATCAATTAAATTCAATATTTCTTCTGTTACCCAAGGATTTCTATTAGCCCTCGTCTTTATACCTACTTGATCCTCTGCTGCCTTCACTACTTCATCCCTCAGAGCTACCCATTCTTCTTCTACTGTATTTATTTCCCCCATTCCTGTCCATTGTTCCCTTATGCTCTCCCTGAAACTCTCTACAACCTCTGGTTCTTTCAGTTTATGCAGGTCCCATCTCCTTAAATTCCCACCTTTTTGCAGTTTCTTCAGTTTCAATCTGCAGTTCATAACCAATAGATTGTGGTCAGAATCCACATCTGCCCCTGGAAATGTCTTACAATTTAAAACCTAGTTCCTAGATCTCTGTCTTACCATTATATAATCTATCTGATACCTTTTAGTATCTCCAGGATTCTTCCAGGTATACAACCTTCTTTTATGATTCTTGAACCAAGTGTTAGCTATGATTAAGTTATGCTCTGTGCAAAATTGTACCAGGCGGCTTCCTCTTTCATTTCTTCCTCCCAATCCATATTCACCTACTACGTTTCCTTCTCTCCCTTTTCCTACTGACTAATTCCAGTCACCCATGACTATTAAATTTTCGTCTGCCTTCACTACCTGAATAATTTCTTTTATCTCGTCATACATTTCATCTATTTCTTCATCATCTGCAGAGCTAGTTGGCATATAAACTTGTACTACTGTAGTAGGCATGGGCTTTGTGTCTATCTTGGCCACAATAATGCGTTCACTATGCTGTTTGTAGTAGCTAACCCGCACTCCTATTTTTTTATTCATTATTAAACCTACTCCTGCATTACCCCTATTTGATTTTGTATTTATAACCCTGTAATCACATGACCAAAAGTCTTGTTCCTCCTGCCACCGAACTTCACTAATTCCCACTATATCTAACTTTAACCTATCCATTTCCCTTTTTAAATTTTCTAACCTACCTGCCCGATTAAGGGATCTGACATTCCACGCTTTCATATAGTTCAATAATTGTCACCGTGTATGCAGACCTGTATCCAATTTTATAATTTGTGTAAATATTAATGAATTTCAATTTTCAGTAAACCATTTGTTGCTATTGCCAGTTTACATTTAATATCCTCTTTACTTGTGCCGAATATCAAAATTCGTCTCCCACTTTTGATGTCTTATTTTTCTGAATTAAGTCAGAATATCAAAATTCGTGTACTACATTCAATATCTTATTTCCTAAACTAATTCCCTGGAGTTACGCTTCGTTAGCTTTGTTTCACATGTGCTGATGTTCACCTATAACCTCCTTTTGAGACGCAATCCATTCTGTTCATCTGTTATCACAAGCTGTCACTGTGTGTCGGAATTACAACGCCATCACGAGACGCGAAACTTTATATACTTCCTCTTTCCAGATTCCTCCACCGTTTGCTTTCCCGCACGCTCACTGTACATAGTGAATAACGTCGGGGATGGGCTGCAACGCTCGTTCCCTTCACAACCGCTGCGTCCCTTTCATGTCCTTCGGTTCTTACGGCTGAACTGAGGTTTCAGTACAAGTTGTGCTTTCTGTATTTTATCGCCGCTGTTTTCAGAATTTCCAGGATTGTATCCCAATCAACACTGTCAAAAGCTTTCTCCAAGTCTACAAATGCTATAAATGTCCCACATTTCTCCGCAGTCTGTAGTATTTTCCTCGACGAGTGGCTTCCAGTCATATATCGCCCATGGAATATTATTCAAGGGGAGTTGTACGTGAATAACTGTCAAAAAATTGTTTTTTTTTTATTATTTTTGTCTTAAAAAAATTCTCTGTAGTTTTTAGAACGAGAAAAAGTTTACTTCCATGAAAGTGGACCACAGAAAGTACCAAAATTAGAGGAACTTAAAAGTGGCTGAACGCACCGCGACGTCCACACGGCACACAGTCAGTCAGCTCTGTTAAAAATAAAGTTTTGCTCTCACTTGTTTCGTTTTTATGACTTTTTAGTTCCTTAAGTTGGCTAAACTGCGAAAGCTCTTCTCTTCTGAACGGCACGTTGCAAGCATCCCAGATATGCTCAACGACATTCGTGTCTGGGGAGTTTGGTGCCCAGCGGAAGTGTTCCAACTGAGAGGAGTCTTCCTCGAGCCACTCTGTAGCTATTCTGTGCATGTCGGATGTCGCATTGTCCTGCTGGAATTGCCCAAATCTGTCGTAATTCACAATGGACATAAATGAATGCAGGTGATCAGACAGGATGCTCACGTACGTATGAGGGGTCCCGTATCACACAAGCTGCGCACGCCCCACACCACTAGAGAGCCTCCACCTGGTTGAACAGTCCGCTGCTGACATGCAGGGTCCACGGATTCGTGAGGTTGTCTCCATACCCGAACACTTTCACCGCTCGATACAATCTGAAATGGGACTCGTCTGACCCGGCAGTGTCGTGCAGTGATCGAGGATGCAAGAGTGGACTTTCGGCTGCGAAAGTCCATATCGATGATGTTTCGTTGAATGGTTCGCACGCTGATACTTGTGGATGGCCCAACATTGAAATCTGCAGTAATTTGCGGAAGGGTTGCACTTCTGTCACATTGAACGATTCTCTTCAGTCGTCGTTGGTCCCGTTCTTACAACTTTTTTCCGGCAGCAACGAAGTCGGAGATTTGATGTTTTACCGGATTCCCAATATTCACGGTACACTCGTGAAATGGTCGTACGGGAAAATCCCCACTTCATCGCTGCCTCAGAGATGCAGTGTCCCATGGCTCGTGCGCCGAGTGTAGTACCACGTTCCAACTCTCTTAAGGCCTGATAACCTCCAAGGGGGGGGGGCGCCTAATGCTGACACTTGCTTATCAGTTATAATGCTCTTCTTATTTTTACCTATTCTACTCTTCACTCTCGGTCTGTCTCTCTCGCCTTCATACAGACAGACACACAAGCACACAACGCTTTGAACAGCTGTGAAAAACATTGTCCTTACGTCATCACTTTGTAATCGGTGTCAAATCTCTGAATATTGTTGAAGAATGCTTATTAACAAAATTATTATTGTATGATGTATTAAACAGCTGGCAAGTGTCTTTTGATGATAAATATATTCTTAAAAGTTAAATTGTTTTCAGCGAAAAACAAAACAAATTGTTTATTGTCCGATATAGCGGCATTTGAGAGATGCTGTAGCTTTCTGTTCTGCTCCTTTCTTTATCTACTTTCATATGACTGCACTGCTGTGAAGATTAAATGAGAAACTAACGTATAGAAGACGTAATAGCAAAGAAACGATGCCCAAGAGACTGGAACCGTTCGATTCCAACAAAAGTCGATTTCTAGAGTATCCACGATTCTTGGAATGCAATGGGAACCGGTACTTGACACATTTTTAACTAAAATCATTACGGATAAACGCTTTTTACTCTTATTCAAGTTATTCTAAGTATTAGTGCTATTGCTACTATTGCAAATAGGTACTAGACGAAATTTTGAGTGAGTGGCTGGTAATTTCTGGTAATTCATGCAATTTTGTGGTTTATTTATTTAATGGGAATTGGCTACAATTGTCTGACTGTCTGATAGTCACTCACGTCTATCTGTTACGTACAGTGTTATAGACAACAGGCTAGTGAACAGCTGCAAGATGGTTAACAAAAAGAGGACCTGTTTGGAACTTATCCAATTAAAAAGGGAAAGGGGTAATTTCTAAATGTTGTTTTAAGGAATAAAAACACATTCCAACAAAATTGAGAAGCATATCATAAATGACCTGGAGAGCAGTTGAACGGAATGGACAGTGTCTTGAGCCGGCCGAAGTGGCCGTGCGGTTAAAGGCGCTGCAGTCTGGAACCGCAAGACCGCTACGGTCGCAGGTTCGAATCCTGCCTCGGGCATGGATGTTTGTGATGTCCTTAGGTTAGTTAGGTTTAACTAGTTCTAAGTTCTAGGGGACTAATGACCTCAGCAGTTGAGTCCCATAGTGCTCAGAGCCATTTTTGACAGTGTCTTGAAAGGAGGATATAATATGAACACAACAAAAGCAAGACGAGGATAATGGAATGTAGGCAAATTAAATCAGGCAATGCTGAGGGTATTAGATTAGGAAATGAGACACCTGAAGTAGTAAATGATTTTGCTATTTAGAAAGCAAAGAAATTGATGATGGTCGAAGTAGAGAGGATATAAAATGTAGATTGACAATGGCAAGGGAAGCGTTTCTGAAGAAGAGAAATTTGTTAACATCGAGTATGAATTTAAGTGTCAGGAAATCTTTTCTGAAAGTATTTCTATGGGCTGTAGCCATGTATGGAAGTGAAAAAAAAAGGTTCAAATCGCTGTGAGCACTATGGGACTTAACATCTGAGGTCATCAGTTCCCTAGACTTAGAACTACTTAAACCTAACTAACCTAAGGACATCATACACATCCCTGCGACCGTAGCAGCAGCGCGGTTCCGGACTGAAGCGCCTAGGACCGCCCGCTCACAGCGGCCGGCGGAAGTGAAACGTGGACGGTACATAGTTTGGACAAGAAGAGAACAGAAGCTTTCGAAATGTGGTGCTACAGAAGAATGCTGAAGACTAGATGGGTAGATCACGTGACTAAGAGGAGGTACTGAACAGAATTGGGGAAAAGAGAAGTTTGTGGCACAACTTGACTAGAAGGAGGGATCGGTTGGTAGGACATGTTCTGAGGCATCGGCCGGCCGGAGTGGCCGTGCGGTTCTAGGCGCTTCAGTTCTAGGCGTGACCACTACGGTCGCAGGTTCGAATCCTGCCTCGGGCATGGATGTATAGATGTCCTTAGGTTGGTTAGGTTTAATTAGTTCTAAGTTCTAGGCGACTGATGACCACAGAAGTTAAGTCGCATAGTGCTCAGAGCCATTTGAACCATTTTTTTTTCTGAGGCATCAATGGATCACCAATTTAGTATTGGAAGGCAGCGTGGAGGGTAAAAATCGTAGAGGGAGACCAAGAGATGAATAAAGTAAGCAGATTGAGACGGATATTGGCTGCAGTAGTTACTTGGAGATGAAAAGGCTTGCACAGGATAGCGTAGCATGGAGAGCTGCATCAAACCAGCATCTGGACTGAAGACCACAACAACAACAACAACTTCACAAAGTGTTTCAAGTGTCTTCAGAATTTAAAAATAAAGTGCCTGGGTTAAGTAAAGTGATCGAGAAAAACTTTTTAATTTTTTTGTAGTGGTATTGTATAAGTAAAAATATTAGATACAGGCTAGCTACTTAAGATAAAGTATAATTTAAAATTATTTTAAACTTGAGTGTCATTTTCTTTTTTTCATTTGGTACCACCCCAAGAACTGACCTCATTAAAAATGTAAAAAGCTACGTTTACAGTCCAGTTATTTCCCTGACAACACTCTCCTGACTCTCATGCAGCTGTTCCAACTTGGTTACCTAATCACTAAAGAATCTGTGTTGCAAAATACCTTTTCCAATACAAAATATCAGATTAAATATTTTTTACCAATTAATCTTTAAAATGTATAAATGGCGGGGTATTTATGAATTTTGGGCGTTTCCCTAGGCATTTGCCTGGGCACTTTGCCCAATTTATAAACAAAGATAAATTACACCACTAGCTCGAACCACCAAAATTACGACAGTTCGCCTTCCCAGGTTCGCCAGAGTGTAACGAGACATCCTCCTGTAGCATTACTGTTTCTCGACAGTAGTTGTCGAAAGCAGTATTATTTTTCGAATTTTGGACAGGTCAATATTATCTCAGTTGGTTTTCTGGGAAGTTTCATATAATTTTATACACAGTATGTTATATTTCAAGCTAAAATTTATGAAAAGGAATTACTTTAGCCTATAAATTATTTTAGTTTCGATGTTATAATCGGTAAGTACTAGTTCCGAATGTACAGACAAAAATATTTTTTTTTAGAAAGATTTGAAATTACGAACTGTTGGCACACTTAAAATTTATATTATTAATTACGCAATCCTGTACTGCTTACTATGTTAATTTCTGTATTCATTTATAAATAATAATCGAAATTAGTAATGTAACAGGAAGTAGTAGAAATTCATTTGTTAATAAAAATTGTAAACCCTTTGGAATATTACATATAAACGTAGGCTTCCGCAGCTGTTGTAAACCAAAAGACCATGCAGAAGGTCGCTTGCAACAGGGTTCGAAACGTCGTTAGTTTTATATATATTGACAATGCGGTCACAAATGCAGAAAAATTTTACTGAATGAAACCTTTGGAATATTGTTATTTCCGCAGAGTGTGAGAAACTGGAATCGTGTGGTAAGTTCCTATGGGACCAAACTGCTGAGGTCATCGGTCCCTAGGCTGACAAACTAAGTTACGCTAAGGACAACACACACACACACACACCCAAGCCCGGGGGAGGACTCGAACCTCCGATAGGGGTGCTGCGCGACCTGTGAGGTGGCGCCGTAGGCCGCGCGGCTATCACGCCCGGCCTCGTAGGCTTGCCTCCGATGTGATCGGACGAATTTTTATATTTCTGTGCGAAAAATGTAATTTCGGCTTTGTTAATGTGAAAAATCAAAATAATGTATAATACACTAAAATATGAGAAAGTATATTTACGTAAAAAAAATTCTGCAACAACACTCTTCTAATTTATTTAGTTCAAACCAACTGTGAAGACCTGACGTGAGATTTTCAGCTTCAAGAATCAAGCTCCCAGAGAAGAAGAACTGGAGCCATCTTAACATGACAAGTAAACTAGAAAGTTTATTGCAATCTCCGCTCCTCTAAAATCTTCATAGGAACTTTTATTACTTACTTACTTGGTGTGGACATTGTTTAATGGAAGTAGGGAGGAGGGGGAGATTACAACTGGAAAGCAGGTTGTGCGAAAAACTGCCTCCCTCTGTCGGGCGTCGCAGGCCACCGCGGAAGCTGTAGCTGTGTCCCTGCGCATCGG
The DNA here is from genome assembly GCF_023898315.1 of Schistocerca nitens. NCBI lineage: Eukaryota > Metazoa > Arthropoda > Insecta > Orthoptera > Acrididae > Schistocerca > Schistocerca nitens. Next base: position 630,502,637 of record NC_064620.1, on the reverse strand, counting down.
TGTCAGCAGAGCAGGCGCCTGGGTCGGCCACACGCCGCGCGGCGCCGCCGCCCCGCCCGCCGACCGGCGGCTGCTCTGCTGACACGTCGGCCGAGCCCGTTCTCTTCGCACCACACAGTCCTGAGAAGTGTGTTCGAACCACGGTTTTTTTTGTCTGTTGAAGCTTTTACGTGAAAAGTGGTAGGAAATTTTCCACGAACCGCCACATCTGAGTGATTTAGCAAACTGGAGGAGACAACGAGACGCGAGCGCCCACCACGCGCCACGTTCCGGCACGCACGCCCCCAGTGATGCGCTCTGCGACCAGGCAACGGCGCGTGTCACGAAGCGAAATCTGGACAAGTGCGCTGTCCACTGATGTCAGCGCCTCTGAAACTCCGGGGGTGCCGGGTGGTCATAATTTAAGTGCAGTTACTCGCGGTCGGTAGCATGGGCTGTAATTATCGAATGGTAGCGTAGCTGGTAGATATTCTAATGCGATAACGCTGAACCGATTTACGCTGGAAAAAAATTATTTCCAGTTTTGGCCATCAGGTGCAAATGTGGCACTCTGAATGCAAGAAATACGAATACAAATGTTTCTGTATGATGGAAATAGGAACGGGACGTGAATAATAAAGATCAAATAAATGAGAAAGGTATAACCTCCATTTTATTATTAACCGCCGCTTACACAGTTTGTGAATATGAGCACCGGAGATGTGAACGAGATGACGTACTCCGCCTGATTTGTACCTGGTGGTCAAAATTTGAACTTTTTTTTTCAGCGTAAATCGCTTCAGCATTAACGCATAAGTATATCTACCAAGCTTCGCTGCCACATCGTAGTTATAGCCCACACTGGACCTACACTTTAAATCACAATCACCCAGTACTTACGAAAAACCCATTGCAAGCGAGACGAAATGATGTCACTTAGACTCGTAGAGGAGACTCGATACATGACTGCACTGTAAAACTGGTAGTCTCGGTCAGATTTCAATTTATATACGTTCGAAGAAACGTAAATGTTACCCAGAGTGCGAGTTTTTCAGCCTGTTTGTAAATACTCCAGCCTCGACATTTGTCGCCCAAGTTCTCCTACGGATGGAAATAACGGACCGTTTAAAAGCGATACCGGCATTTTAGCTCTCAATAACCGGTATTTTTCAGTATTTGTTAACTGCCGCTTATGTTTTACTAATGATGATGATCAGGTCCCATACTCCGAGCAGCGTACGGGACGACGCGGGAGACCCGCACCGCCGTACTAGGCAGGGTCCTCGTGGAGGTGGTTTGCCGTATCCTTCCTCCGACCGTAATGGAGATGAATGATGATGATGAAGACGACACAACAATACCCAGTCATCTTGAGGCAGGAATAATCCCTGACCCCGCCGGGAATGGAACCCGGGACCCCGTGCGCAGGAAGCCAGAACGCTACCGCAAGACCACGAGCTGCGGACTTTTTTTTACTAATAAACAAGTACAAAACAACAAATATTACTTAGTCATAGCAGCGGTGCTAAAATTTTTCGTTTTTAAATAAACCTTTTTTCTTAAAAAAAGGAGTAATTTTTTTCGCAAAATCTATATTGGTTTGAAATATTGCGTTATTATAGAAAATGAGAAAAACGATCATTGCTATTTTTTAACAGTGTCGACAGAGACAAGCAAGAAATACGTGCCATACCAACTGCTACAGCATTGCCGAGGCAGTAACGTCCCTGCAGCCGTGTGTCGTGACTTCAGGTACGTCTGTGTGCGTGCAGGGTGCAAGCGTTGTCCCCGCCTGGTCTGGACGGCAGTTCCTCCCTGAACATCTGCTGGAGAGTTACAGCAACCCCAGTCTCGAAATATGTTTACCAAGTGACGCAGCAAGAAGTGTAATGTTCCACTCGCTTCAAAAGATTAAAACGTTTGCCTGCACTTCTATTAAGTGCTGGAAGAGGAAGAAATACCACATTAATAAATTAAAAACTTGACAATTCATTCCGAGTAAACAATAAAAACAGAAAGTAGTTGATGCGCTGCCTGTGACATTATCTGCTTGTAGACCTCGAAAATAGACAAATTAACGCAAAAAATATTGTTCTTCAACATGAGTTCTCACCCTTTAGCACTGGCTATTCCTGACACCCAAATAGTGGTACGATCCCGGACTACCACGCGGTTTTTGAGTAGAGGTTCAAACAATTAGAATCAGTACTAGCTGTCGATTTTTTGTAGTATTTAACCACTTATCATTTTTCGAGAAAAGCAGTGAACTGCAGACGAATTAAGTTTTCTTTTATTCGTCTATTTAATTTAATATTTAGAGTCTGTATATCTGTCGGGCTGGGCTAGCACTTGGATGGGTGACCTGACATACGGCCGGGAGAGCGGTGTGCTGACCACACGGCACTCCACATCGGCATCCAGTGACGCCTGTGGGCTGAGGATGACACGGCGGCCGGTCGGTACCATTGGGCCTTCATGGCCTGTTCGGGAGGAGGGAGAGGAGAGTATATATCCATATTGACTCAAGTTTTTTTTTCAATCTTTGTTCGATTTCTCCGTTAAGTAAAAGAAATAAGAAGAATAAAAAAACTGAAATCGATTCTTTCAGGGACTGGTTATTTTGAGCGGTTTTAACATTCAGGTTAAACAGGCGTGGGAACAAAAGATGTAAGCGAACATCGGTTGCTTCAGCGCTACCGCCAGCCGTGCAACACGTCGTGAAGCACTGGGCTGAGGCGGCCGTCACGCGGACGGCGCTGTTCAGCGTGAACGCCGAGGGCGCCGAGTTGGGCGTGCTGTGCTGCTGATCGCTCGGGAGCGGCGCGGCTGGTGCGTGGGCCGCGTCGCGGTGTGCGCAGCTGTCGGCTGTACCTGGCTCGTAAATGGACGGGCGTGAAATTAAAACGCTCATTTCTCCCTTGTCAGGTTCTTCTGTCTGCAGTGCCTGTCAAAATGCTATAAAGCATAAAGGGAAGTACCGAGTCCACTCAGTGAGGACATCGGCATACACAAGTTCCATTACGAATAGTGGGATACAAATTTATAACAGTTCTCCACATCAGACAAATTTATTTCATCATTCTCAATTTCAGTAAAACCCTAAGGTCATCCTATTTGATGACTCTTCCCGCTCAGTTTCAGAATCTCTACATGTGAATTACAAAACTTAAAGGAAAAAAAGGGCAAAATATCTTACTGCAAGTGCAAGGTGTCCTGTAGATTAAGCCAATCGAACAAACTCACCCCTCAAAAAGAGCGCCCTTATCTTTACATAACATTATACTATGTACTTCTAGTAAACTATTAACAAAGTATCAGAAGCTATTAAAAAAGCGAAGGTTAGAAGAAATAATATTTGAATTTGGTGAGATGAGGTAAATTATCGCTGTGTAAGTGCAACGGTACTCATTACGCTGCCGTGACCTCATATGTTGAGCGGCCATATGTCGCTTGTTCGCATTCCCTGAAAGCTTTAACTGTACCTCTATGACAAATTGAAATTTAAGTATAACAAATTGGACCAAGAACAATGCGTTTTTAATCGATCCTCAACATGCTGTTGATTTCAAATGGCATACTCTCATAATACGCAAGTTACTCGTAGAGTAATTCTTTTACCACGAATACGAGGTTTCTTGTCATTTTATTACAACGAATCTCACAATTAACGGAGGGCTTTCGAGTCCTGCCCAGTTTGCTGGTGCGCAGAAACGGCATATATACACTATGTGATCAAATGTATCCGGACACCCCCCAAAACTTACGTTTTTCATATTAGGTGGATTGTGGAGGCACCTACTGCCAGGTACTCCGTATCAACGACCTCAGTAGTCACTAGACAGCGTGAGAGAGCTGAATGGGGCGCTCCGCAGAACTCACGGACTTCGAACGTGGCAAGGTGATTGGGTATCACTTGTGTCGTAAGTCTGTATGCGGGATTTCCACACTCCTAAACATCCCTAGGTCCACTATTTCCTATGTGATAGTGAAGTGGAAACGAGAAGGGACACGTACAGCACAAAAGCGTACAGGCCGACGTCGTCTGTTGACTGACAGAGACCGCCGACAGTTGAAGAGATTCGTAATGTGTAATAGGCCGACACATCTATGCAGACCATCACACAGGAATTTCAAACTGCGTCAAGATCCGCTGCAAGAACTATGAGAGTTGGGCTGGAGGTGAGAAAACTCGGATTTCATGGTCGAGCGGCTGGTCATAAGCCAGACAAATGGTTCAAATGGCTCTGAGCACTATGGGACTTCACATCTGAGGTCATCAGTCCCCTGGAACATAGAACTACTTAAACCTAACTAACCTCAGGACATCACACACATCCATGCCCGAGTCAGGATTCGAACCTGTGACCGTAGCGGTCGCGCGGTTCCAGACTGACGCGCCTAGAACCGGTCGGCCACAACGGTCGGCATAAGCCAGACATCACGCTGGTAAATGCCAAACGACACCTCTCATGGTGTAAGGAGCGTAAACATTGGACGATTGAACAGTGGAAAAACGTTGTGTGTAGTGACGAATCACGGTACACAGTGTGGCGAGCCGATGGCAGGGTGTGGATATAGCGAATACCCGGTGAACGTCATCTGCCAGCATGTGTAGTGCCAACAGTAAAATTCGGAGGCGGTGGTGTTATGGTGTGGTCGTGTTTTTCAAGGAGGGGGCATGCACCACTTGTTGTTTTGCGTGGCACTATCAGAGCACAGGCCTACATTAATGTTTTAAGCACCTTCTTGCTTCCCACAGTTGAAAAACAATTCGGGGATGGCGATTGCAACTTTCAACACGATCGAACACCTGTTCATAATGCACGGCCTGTGGCGTATTGGTTGCACGACAATAAGATCCCTGTAATGGAATGGCCTGCACAGAGTCCTCACCTGAATCATATAGAGATGTTTTGGAACGCCGACTGCGTGCCAGGCCTCACCGACCGACAGCGATACCTCTCCTCAGTGCAGCACTCCGTGAAGAATGGGCTGCCATTTCCCAAGAAACCTTCCAACACCTGACTGAACGTATGCCTGCGGGAGTGGAAGCTGTCATCGAGGCAAAGGGTGGGCCAACACCATATTCAATTCCAACATTACCAGTGGAGGGCGGCACGAACTTGTAAGTCATTTTCTCACAGGTGTCCGGATACTTTTGATCACACAGCGTATATGCAGGCTTCAACTGGAAGACGATATGGCGCCTCAGAACTCTGCATCGAAGGGAAATGGCGTCCATGTGACGTAGGTGGCGTTATTCTATTTCACTGGTCAACGTTCAGCCGCACGTTCAGAATAATATATGACATGCTGCACGTTTGGAAAGACTTCTCAATGTGCTGTTCCACGCTATTACGTCAGAAACTTGGCACGGTCAACGTTCGGATTCACGGTCCGTGCGCCGACGGCTTTATCGCGGAGCACCGTCGTGTCCGATGCATGGTGATTGGGGGGGGGGGGGGGGGGGTGCGGCCGGAACTGCGCAGCATCGCGCTGCGTCGCGTTCCGCTGCGAACAAACAGGACGCCGGTACACCTGTGACCGCGGGGGTGCTTCCCTTCCGTCAGCGAGTGAACGGCGAGCCATCGGCGGGGCACCCAGCGTACACAGCGGCGGACACAGACACGGACAAGGGCGCGGCGCGGCGCCGGCGCTTCTTCCTGGCCCCCGGCCCCCACTGTCGCCTGCCTGGCGCTCTGTTTCGCACGTCTCTCGTGGCCGCGGGCAAACGGACCGTTCATTCGAGTGTCGAGAGTGCCGAGTTTCTGACGCCGTACCGTGGAAAATGCGCTATTGGCCAACAAGATAGGGGCCACGGTCATCGAGGGTTATGCCACACGTCAACACGTATTCGTTCCTCTCATTCCACTGATAACGAGTGATTTAAATAGATTGCAGTTTCCCACGAGGCTCGCATTCGCTACGAATATCGACAACGCACAGGGCCAATCACTTAGTGTGTTAAGTTATTAAACACCTCGGGCGACGTCGGGCACTGCAGCTAGTATGTTATATCGGGTGGTCATAGCTAAACTTACCCTATTTAACACATTATAACAGGGAAAGTAATCACTGTACGAGTGCCAAATATGGTAGCATTAATGTCAAGGACATGTGGAACAGAAATAATGTAGAATCAGTTCAATTGAAACACTTTTAATGTGCTGCTACGGTACATCATACCATTACATACCGGTGCCATTGCTGCTACAGAAGGGGTTCAATATGGCGCCCATCAGTGTGCAGAAGTCTGAAAGCGCAGGATTGCATTCTGCACAGAAGAACGAAGCTTGTCCGTAGGTATTTTGGCTGCCTCTGCCGATATGCTCCGCTTCACATCAGCACATGTGCGAATGTTCCCCTGGTAAACGCTGTCCTTCAGGTAGCCACCCGATACCAGAAATCAGAGGGATCGTGCGGGCCAAGCATTTGAAAACGATCGGCTGATAATTGCATCGTTTCCAAATGTGTTTCGGAGAAGCAGGTGAAGCTCACGAGCTCCTCACATCTGGCATTTCGTGGGCAGCGAATATTTTTCTTAATTTGTGGCCAATGTTCAGCTTGATGTCCTGCAATACATGTTAATGACAAACTGAGACAATCACTTGAAAAGGGCACAAAAGACCGATACCTGAGTTATAATTAAATGAACAATACGATCCAACAGCGTTGTCTTCCCGTACTTACTCATAATTTGTCATCGGCGGAATGTTAAAACGTAAACTTGTTTATCATTTCTGTCGTCAGACGCGAGTTTCTCATAGACCACGTTGAGATTGAGGCTGAGGTAAAACTGTTAGCTCGGGAGATGGTTTCACTCCGAAAGACGCACGTCATCAATAAAAGCCTTGTGTTGCATACAGTTGACGGATTTTTAGTATCAAAATTGGGAATGAACTATGTTTAACAAAACGATATTCTAAACATGTAAACATTTATAGGTGCGGGCGAATGTGAAGTTTTAGAGAGTAGTAAAGGCGGGAGCTTGTCTCGACGTTAGTGGGTATGTGTTATTCACTGATGGAATGGGCGAGGAAGTTAGGATAAATTTGGGAAAAATGTCAAAGTTGAGTACGAAGAAATTAATACTTTCAGATTTTGTGACGAAATTGTAACTGTCGGAGGCGGAAAAAAGTCTCGGAACAACAGATGGACGAAATAGATAGTGTCACGAAAAGAGATTTATAGATAATGTGAACATAAACGAAAGTAACACTAGGTTACTGGAGCGCAGCCGAATTAAGCCGGGCGATTTTGAAGGAACTACAGCGTGTTCCACTTGTCTGACCATCGCCTGCCCGGGGTACTGCAGGCCGGCCACAGCAGCCGCGGGACAGCACTGTGGCCCCGTTTTGTTTTTGGGTTTTGGCCTGAAGGGCTTACAGGCATGCGCGCCATGCCGGCCAGTGTCATTTGAGCTGTAAAACAGGCGTCACCAGTGATACAGTTAAGTTTGCGAACGCAAGAACGGCAAGAGCGAATTACTCAATACCACAACGAGTGTTTGTTTGCGATTCGTATGTGCGTACGGAGTCCGATCGTGATGTTCGGGCCGGTGGCTGTGGCCGAGCGGTTCTAGGCGCTTCCGTCCGGAGCCGCGCTGCTGCTACGGTCGCAGGTTCGAATCCTGCCTCGGGCATGGATGTGTGTGATGTCCTTACGTTAGTTAGGTTTAAGTAGTTCTAAGTCTAGGGAACTGATGACCTCAGATGTTAAGTCCCATAGTGCTTACAGCCATCTGAACCATTTGAATTTCGTACTGTTCGGAGAATGTTTGATCAGAAGTTTCAGGTGTTGAGTTCCGAGTAGTGATGCGGTTCACAAATTAGTGAATAAGATCGATAAAACGGAAAGCGTTCAAGGCAAGAGGCATAAACGACGACGTACAGTGCTCACAGAAGCTCCTCTCGATGACACTGGATGTTGTTGTTGTCTTGTTGTGGTCTTCAGTCCTGAGACTGGTTTGATGCAGCTCTCAATGCTACTCTATCCTGTGCAAGCTTCTTCATCTCCCAGTACCTACTGCAACCTACATCCTTCTGAATCTGCTTAGTGTATTCATCTCTTGGTCTCCCTCTACGATTTTTGCCCTCCACGCTGCCCTCCAATACTAAATTGGTGATCCCTTGATGCCTCAGAACATGTCCTACCAACCGATCCCTTCTTCTAGTCAAGTTGTGCCACAAACTCCTCCCCAATTCTATTCAATACCTCCTCATTCGTTATGTGATCTACCCATCTAATCTTCAGCATTCTTCTGTAGCACCACATTTCGAAAGCTTCTATTCTCTTCTTGTCCAAACTATTTATCGTCCATGTTTCACTTCCATACATGGCTACACTCCATACACATACTTTGAGAAACGACTTCCTGACATTTAAATCTGTACTCGATGTTAACAAATTTTTCTTCTTCAGAAACGCTTTCCTTGCCATTGCATACCGCCTGGAAAATTCCCCTAAAAAGTCTCCTATACGTCTTTCGCAGCAAACACAGATGTCGAGCACCTCTGTACAAAGAGGTGCTACGCTGTCTGGGCTAAGGCCCCATACAGTGTCTGTAGTACGATAACTCCGTCCTGGTGATTCTGAGCACACGGTTAAGTTTTGCGAATGGGTTTTAAAACAAATGAATGGCGGTGAAGTGGATGCTTACCTCATTTTGTTTTCAGACGAGCCTCGGTTCCATTTACGCGGGTACATTAATTCCCGAAACTGTCGACATTGGAGCGTAGATAGACCTGTTGTGCTTCATGAGGAACCCCTTCTTGATCAGAAAATAGGTGTGTAGTGCGCAGTTAGTGGTGACAGAATATTAGGCCCCAATTTTTTTTAACGACACATGACAAGTGGAAGATGTGTGCAAAACATTTTGCGACCGTTGTTTAATGAACTAAGTTAAAGAGAAGGAAGTTCCACTTTTTTTTTTTCAACAAGATTCGGCAAGGGCTCATATGGCCAATGTTTCTTTGCACGCAGTTGACGATGTTTTCGTTAAAAGAATGATTAGTAACATTATATGCCCCGCTAGAAGTCCGGATTTAACTCCGTGTGATTTTTACGTGTGGGTTGCACTGAAGGACAAAGTGTACACAACAAATCTTCACACGATAGAGCAACTCAAGAATAATATCCGCGAATCAATTAATTCAATATCTCAGACAGAATTACATCGTGTGATTAATAATTTATTGAGTAGATATCAGAAACGCGTGGAAAACAATGGGAGGCAGTTCGAGGATCTCCTTGTGTGACATCAGTGAGTACGGAATTTATTTGCTTATATTTTAAATGTAGTCGTGTCCTATCGCAGCGACGTGGCATCTGATCGCCGGGCTACGGAGCGCTCACCAAATAAACGGAACACCCTGTAGATTAGGGTACGTGACAGTAAGATTAGCAAATAGTTTCTGTTTGTGTGCAGAAAAATAAATGCCGATAGCAGAGGTAAACGCGAATACGAAATACACAGTCGCAATCGCCAGTAAAGGTTTCGTGAGGGGAAAGAACTATCTTAGCATCCAGCAAAAATGTGGCTCTCGGAAGGCTTTTAACGGTGTACTCTTGTACAGAAGTGAAACGTGGATAATGAGGTCAGAAAACAAGAGAATATAGGCTTTTGAAAAGTGCAAGGGGAGTTGTGGATTGCGTAAGTTATTAAGATGTGTTGATTCGGGGAGAAAAGCTGTTGTACCGTATTATCGCCGAGTCGATGTGCGCGTAACGCACAGCATAAAACGTATCCTCATTATCGTACTTGACTGTACTCCAGAAGGCATGGCTTCCCGCTCAAGGTGAAACGAAAACCAATGGGGTTTCGACAAACACGGAAGAATGCATAGTGTAATCTTTACATGAGATTTATTCTTATGGTGGAATATAGCCACTATACTAGCTTCATCATAAGAACAAACCTCATGTAAACATTACACTACGTATTCTTCCACCTTTGCCGGAGCCTCACTGGATTCCGTTTCACATGGAACGGGAAGCCATGCAGCCTCGAGTACAGTCAAGTACGATGATGAGGATACGTTTTATGCTGTGCGTTACGCGCACATCGACTCGGCGATAAAACGGTACAACAGCTTTACCGGCGCATTTAACACGGAAGGCACTGCCCAGCCACGTGCACCGACTGACATGCAGTGATGTGAACAGTTGTAGTAACGACGTAAAAAGACACGAGCAAAGAACAATGTAGCCTTAAATGTTATTTAATTTTTAAACAAAAGCAAATGATGGTAAAACTCAGGCGATACGCTAGCTAACATAGTACTGTAATTAAAAACGACAGTGACGAAAATTCGTAATTTTTCTGCATGACCTACATGCGGCGTAAAAGCACACTACTGGGATTTCACCATGCAGTTAAATATTGAAGCCACTGAAGTATTACAGTCAGTCGTCTGGTAACCTCCGAACTCTTCCATATCGGATCCCGAGGGATGCGGTACATTTCACTGCTGCTCTGTTCGTAACCAGCCGATCAGCAATAGATAAATGTCATATGTAAATGATTTAATATTCAAACCGAATAAACAGAAATTGTAAATCAGGACGGATTTCGAACCGCACCCAGCAGTCCTCCACTCGACATTTAACTTACGATACTACCGATTACGCTACGGATATAACAACAATTTCGTTTAAATTACTTATTACATCATATTTCTCGAGAAACGTCAAAGCTGATTTTTCTCTGTAATGTTGTGAAAACGGTTAAGAATAACTTGTTTCCGGCCATTAACGGTGTTCCGCGTGCGTGTTTCACTACAAAGCAGGAAAGAGTGTCACGCATTTTCGCGATACACACGAACTGCGGGACAGTCGGGAGCGCAAGTAGCGCTTACAGAGGCTGTGACTGCACACGATTTTTGAAATAAAAATTACGTAGGTAAATTATGATTAAGAAAAACTTTGACGGCTGTTTATACATCAGAATATGTAAAAGTTTCATTTAGAGTGACATGGTAATAAAATATCTAATAGGTAAACTGGACCTGCTCCCAAGAGCGGAAGAACAGCAATGTACGAGAGCTACGGCTGCTCACCATTCATTGCGTTTGTGTTTGTTTACATCAGGTTTATTCTTACGATGAACGGAGAATAGATAAGTGGATACTGGACGAAAGTATGCGTTTGTGGGTGTGGGAGAGAAAGTGGTGTGGTTGAGCGGGAAGCAGGAGGTGAACGCGGCAGAGGCAGACTGGAGGCCTGGAAGGTCCAGCAGCGGCGGCGCGAGCCGGCAGCGCGGTGGAGCGTCGCGGAGCTTGCAACAGCGCCAGCAGCTCTGCCGGCTGCCTGGCTGCCTGGCAGCGGGCCCAGGGCAGCTGGGGGCCGCGGAACACCACGCCACGCCAGCAGCTAGCTGTGCGCGGCTGGCTGGCTCTCTGCGCCGACACGGGCCGCTTCTGCGGTGACAGGGGCGCGTGTGTCCACTCCAGATGAGCTGCCCGGTCCGGAAGCGACCGAGTCGAAAGCTGTGAGCTGCCACTGGAATACGTGTACTGGTAGTGCTGTTGCTAAGTTTGTAGGGTAAGCGACTTTCACAGATGGCAGTACGAACCAAAACAAAGCAAGTCTAGTAAACATGCGATCTGAAATGCATGCCTTAAGACCACTCGTTCACTGCAAGAGGTGTCTCTCACACTAGCAAGGTATGCATTTTACAGCCCATCTTTACTAGCGAACAACACTTACCGACAACACTACAGGAGCATGTATTCCACCGCCAGAGATATCAGAACGATTTACGGTTATACCTTTCGACTCGATCCTTTCCGCCGTGCGGGGCAGCCGTTCGGTCAGGGGCGCCTTGCCACGGTCATCGCGGCTCCCCCCGTCGGAGGCTCGAGTCCTCCCTCGGGCATGGGTGTGTGTGTGTGTGTAGTCCTTAGCGTAAGTTAGTTTTACATTAAGTAGTTCGTAAGCTTAGGGACCGATGACCTCACCAGTTTGGCCCTATAACAACTTAAGACAAATTTCTAAATTTTTCGATCCTTTCCGGGACGGGATCCCTAACCTCAAACTGACACGTCTACCTTTCTCAGTGATTCCTGAAAATTATTATCGTCATTGCGGAAGAGCCCTGCATATAATGGGGCTAGATACTCCACTACACTCTCTGAACTCTAGTTTACTGTGCAGTGCAGCTGTCAACGAGTCGTGCCGTGCGTGCGTCTGACAAAACAGCTCATCTCAGGATCACCCAAAGGTCAGCCTTCGATCCATTGGCGTCCTCGACAACGTTCACATTCATCTGACGACCACTTACACTGAAGCGCCAGAGAACCTCCTATGGGCGTGCGTATTCAAATACAGAGATATGTAAACTGGTAGAATACGGCGCTGCGGTCGGCAACGCCTATATAAGACAATTAGTGTCTCACGCAGCTGCTAAGTGGGTTACTGCTCCTACAATAGCAGCTTATCAAGATTTACGTGAGTTCGAATGTGGTGTTACAGTCGGTGCACGACCGGTAGGACACAGTATCTCTCAAATAGCGATGAAGTGGGGATTTTCCCGTGCGACCATTCCACGAGTCTACGGTGAATATTGGGAATCCGCTAAAAAATCAATTCTCCTCCGACTTCGTTGCGGCCGGAAAAAAGTCCTGTAACAACGGGACCAACGACGACAGAAGAGAATCGTTAAACGTGGCAGAAGTGCAACCCTTCCGCAAATTACTGCATATTCCAATCCTGGGCCATCCACAATTATCAGCGTGCGAACCATTCAACGAAACATCATCGATATGGACTTTCGCAACCGAATGTCCACTCGTGCATCTTTGATGACTGCACTACACTGCCTGGTCAGATGAGTCCCGTTTCAGATTGTATCGAGCGGTGAAAGAGCTACGTATAAGGAGGCAACCTTATGAATCCGTGGACCTTGCCTGTCAACAGGGGACTGTTCAACCTAGTGGAGGCTCTGTAATGGTGTGGGCCGATACCAGTTGGAGTGATATGGGACCCTCGATATGTCTAGATACGACTGTGACAGGCGACACGTACGTGAACACCCTGTCTGATCACCTGCGTGCATTCAAGTCCATTGCGCACTCACACGGACTTGCCCAAATCCAGTATGACGTCCACAATTGCTACAGGGTGGCTCCAGGAACACTCTTCTCAGTTTAAACACTTCCGCTGGCCATGCCTTGCAGCATGTTGTACAGAAGAGATGTTCACCCCCTCGTACTTTTACAGATTTATGGGCAACCCTCCAGAATTCACGGTGTCAGTTCCCGCCTGCACTGCTTCAGACATTAGTCGAGTCCATGCCACGTCGTGTTGCGGGACCTGTGCGTGCTTGTGGGGGCCCTACACGATATTACACACATGTACCAGTTCCTTTGGCCCTTCACTGTATATGCCGACGATATCCCGTTGATTTTGCATGTCCATCGTCGTGACTGATCGTCTGCGGGACTTGAGCCGTTCAGTTAATCGAAAAACTGAAACACCGATAGCCGCCGTTTTGATGTTTTATTACCTTGCAACCACTTTCGATGACTCAATATACCCTCTTCAAGTGTTTACTGATGAGGGAGTGAAATCCAGCCGTATACACAGTCCCATCACTGGCCAACATCTATGTATTTATTACATAATGTTTCTTGAAAAACGACAAAGCTGATTTTCTCTATAATGTACATTAAGAACAATTTGTTTGTGGCCATTAACGGTGTTCCGCGCGCGTGTTTCACTACGAAGCAGGATTGGAAGCACTGCCATCCATTTTCGCGGTACACGTAAACAGCGGGACAGAGCACAAGCAGCGATTACAGAGACTGTAACTGTATACCAGTTCTGAAATAAAAATTAAGTAGGTACAGTACGATGAAGAAAAATCGTGACGGCTGTTAATACATCAGAATCACTCAAGTTCCACTTACAGCGACATAGTAATAAAACATCTAATACGTAAGTCGGACCTGCTTCCAAGAGCGGAACAACACCAGTGTACGAGAGCTACGGCTGCCGACGAATCATCGCGTTTGTGCTTGTTTACATCAAGTTTATTCTTATGATGAACGGAGTATACCGATACGTGCGAACAGACTCAGACCAATTTCTAACATTAGCTTAGAAAATTAACACTGCCTAGCTGTTCCCGACACTTTATGTAGGTGGAATGTATTGTTGATTTATAAAGCAACGCTTCAAGTAGCACGACTGGGGGCGTGAAGCAGGAGCCTGCCTGCCTGTCTGGTTGAGTAACTGGCAAGAGAGCGGCGGAGTCGCGCCACACCTCACTTTTCGAAGGAGTAACCAAACAGCCGGCCGAAGCCCCATCAAGTTCACCCCTTGTGCACGTACGTTCAACACAAATACAGGAAACTGCAACCAGTCACTTTTTTTAAATGGTTATTTCTTCCATAAATCTGTTTTTGAACCTTTTCAGGTTCATTTTCAGATGGTGCACAGCAGGTTAAACGAATATCACGGATTGAAACAGACATGAAACCTCCCGTGCACCACCTCAGGATCAGCCTAGAAAGGCTCGAAAACCGGTTTATGGAATAAATAGCTATTTTTAAAAAGGTGACTGGTCGCGGGTTTCTGTATTTACACACTGAAGAGCCAAAGAAACTGATACACCCGCCTAATATCGTGTAGGTTCAACGCGAGCACGCAGAAGTTCCACAATACGACGTAGCACGGACTCGACTAATGTCTGAAGTAGTGCAGGAGGGAGCTGGGACCGTGAATCCTGCACTGCTGTCCATAAATCCGTAAGAGTACGAGGGGGTTGAGATCTCTTGTGAAGAGCACGTTGCAAAGCGTGCCAGATATGCTGAATAATATTCGTGTCGGGGGAGTGTGGCGGTCAGCGGAAGTGTTCAAACTCGAGCCACTCTGCAGCAATGCTTGGCGTTCTCCTGCTGGAATGCACAATAGACTAGCAAGCAACGCGCTCGACCACAAGTATTGGGGTCGTCGCCGCAGACAGGAGGGCAGTCTCCCGAGGCATCGGCGCAGTCGCTCAGCCACTGACGCACCAACTCGCACTCCAGTCGGTGGCTGTCGCTCGTCGTACAGCGGGACTTGTTCTTCATGAGCAGTGGGGCTGAGCTCTGCACCACAGCGCACGGACGCAGTTAAAATTAAGTAGCAGCTCTCTGTTCGTGTAAATGAAGAACCCTGTTAATAAATGTGTGCAGTTATGAAAAGACTTCTTCTCCTCAGATTCCTATGGTACGAGACTGAACACTGGCGACGGGGAGACAACAGTGGCGACGAAGACTCTACACTAATAAACGATTGAAGATTTTTGACTCCGTCAGTTTCAAGATACGTAGAATCAAATTATTAAATTAAACAGCCAACTAAAGGAAAACTCGTCCATTCGCAGTTCACTGCTGTTGTTGAAAAGTGATAAGTGGCTGAAGACTACAAAAAATAACCATTATTCTCCTATTCATTCTAATTTTTTGAATCTCTACTGAAAAATAATGTTGCAATCGAGGGTCATACCATTATTTGGACGTTACGAATAGTCAGTGCTAAAAGATGAAAACTGAGGTTCAAGAACTCTATTTTTCTTGTTCATTTGTACATTTTCAAGGCTACATGCAGATAAAGGCATATTATGTATACTCTGCCAGCAAATCACCTACTTCCTTTTTTTATTGTAAACTATGTACGAATTGTTGTACTTTTTATTTGATGTCGCAGGCCTGTTGTGCTTCCTTCCGTCTATAATCTTTTAAAGCAAATTGGGCACTGTACTTGGTTGACACCAGACTAGGGATGGTGCCATTCTGTAATACGATAACGTCCGACAATGACACCGGGAGACCACCATATGGACCAGATAGATGTAAGGAGTCCCGCACACTGCATGTACCCATGCGCCATCCAATAGGCCACGACACAAGGGAGCAGGTACATTGTTGTCTCAGCAAAGCCGTTCCTGTTCTCGTGGCACGTGTTAACTTGTTCAGCGTTGTTACTGAAGCAGCGTGATCGCTTTTCCCCTGAGCCGTGTCGGCTCGTTTCCTTATTGGCGCAACCTGTTTTCCTGTGACGCCACTGGGTGGCGCTTCGGTCTTCTCGTAGTTGGCTCTTTTGTTAGAGGGAGAGGGAGGCAGGCTGGGGCGGCGAGAGGGAGTAAGGTGTGAGGAGCGGCCGGCGTGCCATGACGGGGCCTGGTCGGCTGTTGCTCGTCCAAGCGGCCGGCCACTTGTACAGCCGTGTTGGCTTCTACGCTGTTGCGCCCGATTCACTATCTGGATTTGGGGGTGACCGTCTGCTGATGTGCGCGTCAGGATCACGCTGATTTTCTCTGGTAACCGCCCGCCCTACCTTATTTATGTCTACTGTTTCTGTTTACGGATTTTGAGATTTTGGCACATTTGCTCAGCTGCTGGACTTGCTCTCCCGGTTTGCCCGCCGTTCTCCGTCACTCGGTACTCAAGTTACTGAATTCGCCCCGCTGTCTCTGTCTACTCCCTTTATGGATGATATATTTGAGTCTATCTAAATTGTGGTTTCCTTTTGATTGCAATTTGTTTAGCATTTCGGTAATCTTTGTCATTATTGTTTGGGTGTGAAATTAATTTGGTTGTAATATTTTCTAGGGCATCACATATACTAGTGACCACAGAGATCGAATATCGAGCCTGACCTTCAAGGTGGCAAGTTCTCGCCTGCCCGATTCGTGCACGAATTGTATCATCGGGCGAGGTCGTGGTAACCATATGCCAACGGCCTGATCAGTGTTGGCTCATTTTATGTACTCACGTTGCAAGGTCTTCGTGAGATTTAGCACTTCTCCTAAAAGAAGGAATTAATTACTCACTGTTGTATATGTTATTACTACTGTGAGCTCGTACTTAAGTATTAGCCCTCGAGCATTTCTTGCTACTTCTTAAGTTTACTTAAGTAAATTCGTTTTTTGAGGGCCTTGTTAACGGCTGCTTAAACAAATTAATTGTTATCTTTGGTAATTACTGCTAAATCATTAACCGGTTAATGACCTTTATTTTAACTATGCATTCATTGTAAAACTTATACACTCCTGGAAATGGAAAAAAGAACACATTGACACCGGTGTGTCAGACCCACCATACTTGCTCCGGACACTGCGAGAGGGCTGTACAAGCAATGATCACACGCACGGCACAGCGGACACACCAGGAACCACGGTGTTGGCCGCCGAATGGCGCTAGCTGCGCAGCATTTGTGCACCGCCGCCGTCAGTGTCAGCCAGTTTGCCGTGGCATACGG
Source organism: Schistocerca nitens (assembly GCF_023898315.1). Lineage (NCBI taxonomy): Eukaryota > Metazoa > Arthropoda > Insecta > Orthoptera > Acrididae > Schistocerca > Schistocerca nitens. Next base: position 630,485,414 of record NC_064620.1, on the reverse strand, counting down.
AGCTCCATCGCAGTCTTTAACACTGGTAGCATGCCGCGACAGCGTGGACGTGAACCGTATGTGCAGTTGACGGACTTTGAGCGAGGGCGTATAGTGGGCATGCGGGAGGCCGGGTGGACGTACCGCCGAATTGCTCAACACGTGGGGCGTGAGGTCTCCACAGTACATCGATGTTGTCGCCAGTGGTCGGCGGAAGGTGCACGTGCCCGTCGACCTGGGACCGGACCGCAGCGACGCACGGATGCACGCCAAGACCGTAGGATCCTACGCAGTGCCGTAGGGGACCGCACCGCCACTTCCCAGCAAATTAGGGACACTGTTGCTCCTGGGGTATCGGCGAGGACCATTCGCAACCGTCTCCATGAAGCTGGGCTACGGTTCCGCACACCGTTAGGCCGTTTTCCGCTCACGCCCCAACATCGTGCAGCCCGCCTCCAGTGGTGTCGCGACAGGCGTGAATGGAGGGACGAATGGAGACGTGTCGTCTTCAGCGATGAGAGTCGCTTCTGCCTTGGTGCCAATGATGGTCGTATGCGTGTTTGGCGCCGTGCAGGTGGGCGCCACAATCAGGACTGCATACGACCGAGGCACACAGGGCCAACACCCGGCATCATGGTGTGGGGAGCGATCTCCTACACTGGCCGTACACCACTGGTGATCGTGAGGGGACACTGAATAGTGCACGGTACATCCAAACCGTCATCGAACCCATCGTTCTACGATTCCTAGACCGGCAAGGGAACTTGCTGTTCCAACAGGACAATGCACGTCCGCATGTATGCCGTGCCACCCAACGTGCTCTAGAAGGTGTAAGTCAACTACCCTGGCCAGCAAGATCTCCGGATCTGTCCCCCATTGAGCATGTTTGGGACTGGATGAAACTTCGTCTCACGCGGTCTGCACGTCCAGCACGAACGCTGGTCCAACTGAGGCGCCAGGTGGAAATGGCATGGCAAGCCGTTCCACAGGACTACATCCAGCATCTCTGCGATCGTCTCCATGGGAGAGTAGCAGCCTGCATTGCTGCGAAAGGTGGATATACACTGTACTAGTGCCGACATTGTGCATGCTCTGTTGCCTGTGTCTATGTGCCTGTGGTTCTGTCAGTGTGATCATGTGATGTATCTGACCCCAGGAATGTGTCAATAAAGTTTCCCCTTCCTGGGACAATGAATTCACGGTGTTCTTATTTCAATTTCCAGGAGTGTATTTTGGTCGGAGTCTGGGGCGGGGTTTGCGCTTTGTATCTTTGCCTCGGGCCTTGACAGTTTTAATGCTCAATCCTGACCTCGGCTTCCCGAGCAAGTAACTTTGCAGCCGTTGGCCCGACGTGTTTTCCCTACCCGCCGATCCACTGGGCGTGGCTACTCCACGTCCCAGTGTGTCGCGGTTCTCCGCAACCTGTCCTGCGGTAGTCACTAAGGGTCCGGCGGCCTCGTCGCCTGCTACGGCACCTCCATGTAAGTTAAGTTCTTAACCTTTATGGCCCTCGGACTTAAGTTTAAATCAAAGTGTTCACTGCCCTAAGCCATCCTAGCCAAGCCCTGCCTCCGCCAACCCGGCCTTCTCCTGTTGCTGCTGCCTCAAAATTTACTCTGATTTGATGATCTTTCAGTCCTTTAATTGTGGATTGCTGGACCAGTAAATTTTAAAACCGTTGTTACCTTTCTGTTGCAAAATTGTTAGTGCCCGAAGGGCGCCCCAAATCCTTTATCGTAATCAAATGGCTCTGAGCACTATGGGACTTAACATCTATGGTCATCAGTCTCCTAGAACTTAGAACTACTTAAACCTAACTAACCTAAGGACAGCACACAACACCCAGTCATCACGAGGCAGAGAAAATCCCTGATCCCGCCGGGAATCGAACCGGGAACCCGGGTGTGGGAAGCGAGAACGCTACCGCACGACCACGAGATGCGGACTATCGTAATCCTGGACCTGTAAATTTTATAATATTGTTGCCTTCCTGTTCGAAAAGTTTCTCGTGTCCAATAACTCCTCCAGTTTTGTGAAATGCTGAACCTGTACTTTTTATTTTTTTTAAAAAAAAAAAGGAGACTATCCTTCGATTTCTAAATTGCTAGCGTAAAAAGTGCCCTCAAATTATTGTAATCGCAATCCTGTACTTGGAAAATTTTCCTAAATAAGGGCCACCTTACTTGTTTAAAGTTTACTACGTATGAGTGGTTCTCAAATTGTTATGGTAACGCTCTTTCTGTAATTGTGCAGAAGTCATATTTGCCTACTTGAAATTTTACGAATTTCTAAAGGGCTCTGGAGTAGTGTTTTTATGAATGTCGAACTTGTTATTTTAAACAGGTGTCACTTGTTATGAAAAAATATTGCAACTGCTTCAAGATGTATTTAAACGGGCTTATGTAACTTGTGTTAACTTGCCTTGAACTTGGTGTTCTGTCAGGGCTACTTGACTGTAAGTTTGGTCTTCCTGGTTTGTGACTCTGAAATCTATCTCACACAGTTTCTATTGACTTGTATGATACTGATGTTTTAAGTACATCTTCCTAAGTAAAGGATTACCAAATATTGTGCCCACTGAGATCTCATCAGTTTTTCTGTAATAACTAAAATTACAAAGCAATGTAAATTTTATGAATAAAATTGCTAGTTATTTAAAAACCAAAAATTTTCGCAGTGCTGTTACGGCCAGTTGATATTTCGGGTTTTTAACGAGTGATTAGTGAAAAATAAAAACACCTTCGTAATCGAGACTAAACAAATACAGGAAACTACTGGTTACTCAGATAGCGGTTCGAACCGGTCGGTTTTCCCCATCCCTGGGTGCTGGCAGTGCGGACGCTGCTGCTATTTTCCGGTGTCTGTGTGTTTGCTTACGTTAGTTGGTGGCGGCCATCGGCACAGCATTTGGTTTTGGTAGGACGCTCGACGCCTGTAACGGCGTTTGCGTGCTGATGCTGTAAGCCACTCTTCGCTGCTGCTGCCTCTGTCCGGGCCATCGTTCAGACGCACGTATCACGTCTATTAACTATTTCTCCTTTTTTTAGTTAAATGTTTCCGTGAGACATTTAAGTTTCTTTTTATTATCTACCATAATGATCGAAGCAGACGAATTAAAATTTCTGCTGCGGCCGGGACTCGAACCCAGGTCTTCTTGCCTGCCAGGCAGAAATGCTAACCTTTACACCACAACATTTAATTATAAGATCTATAAAATCACCAATGGTACAAGGATATTTGTTCTTTGATAAGTACTTATAAGGTTTCTTCGCGATTTTCTATTAGCGCAGTCTCTCAATCGGACTGGACCACTTGTTCATACTTCATTTGCTATGTTAAATGTTCTCGTCTTGATCTCCAGCAAGACGTATCGTGTCGGTTCATTTCTTTGACTGTGACTGGACTGTTCTCTTGTAGAATATAACAGGCTACCTCATATTACATGCCACGCCAAACTTTGCTTATCTCGGCTGACCGTGGGGGAAACGGTGGCAAGGCCGTTGCCTGTTTTACGGTGAATACATTTGAATTATGTACGATATCTGTCCGTTTGCTGGGCTGTAGCATTCTCCTGTTGCCGTACTTCAATAAGTTATTATATAGCGACTGAAACTTCTGCTAGACGAGAGGAACCCAATATCACCGTGGTCGAGGGAAGATTGTTAGGTGAGATAAATTTTCCAGTTAACACGGAATCGGCGACAGAAATCTCATTAACTCAGTTTGGAATCGCATTTCATCCAATTTCATTAAATAACACAAACACGCTGATGTATATTTCGTTTATTACACCGTGATCAATAGGTAGCTCACAGTGTCATAAGAACGTTCTCGTCGATGGAAGGGAAGTACCCAATTGTTCTATCTCGTCACAAAACAAAAATATTTTGTACGATAACGATGTGGGCTGCAGTGATCTATACGTTTCTTGTTAAGAGCCTACAGGAAATGCAATTAACAGTGCAATAATTGACCACAAAAGGGCTTTTAAGTAACACGAAAGACGACGGCGTCACTAGAGACGCAACCCAAGCTCGGATTTTGCCTTAAGCGATTAGGGGAAATATCGGGAAACTTAAATCTGCATCGCTGGACGGGGACGTGGACCGCCGTCGCCCTAGTCCGCTGCTCACCGCACCGCACCGCACCGCACCGCCTCGGTCACAGCGCACGTGCGTACAGTGAGGACGGCAGCTGCCGGAGTTTGCGACACAACGGTTCGCAGAAGTGCGCTAACTAGCGGCGCAGGCCGTTTTCAGGTGGCGTCGCTGAAAAGCCACTACACGGCCCAGTGGGCGAGGCGCACTCCCATCTTGTGGTTCCTGTGCCACAAACACGTGGTGGCGAAACGACAGAGAGAGAAAGTACGGGAAAAAAATTAATCGACATCTCCGGAGACGGTCAAGACACGTGTAATCCGTAGGCAGTTGTTTTATTAGCTTCACGTGTCCTGCTGGATTTATTTCTTTCTTTCTTTGGGCCGTGTCCCGCGCCAACGGGCGGTCGGCCTTATTGTTACGGAATGGGCAGTGTTAGTCCAACGGGGTGACCAGATGCCCTTCCTGCCCTCCCGGGATGTAAGTAGAGTATCCCAGCTGTCTGCATCTAGTGTAAACCATGAAATAGTGCAAACGTGTTCAAATGTCTGTGAGTCGTGTAACTGAGGCGGAACATGGGGACCAGCCTGACATTCACCTATTGGGATGTGGAAAACCGCCTAAAAACCACATCCAGGCTGGCCAGTATACCAGCCCTCGTCATTAATCCGCCAGCCGCCGGCGCGCCTATCCGAGTGCAGGAAGCGGCGCATTAGCGCTCTCGACTACCCTGACGGGTTACGTGTCCTACTGGATCTGAATTCTAATTCCAGTTTCCCATTCGACGTGATAAACTGAGCAGTACTTTTCTGCCTGCAAGAGTAAATAATTGTTTCATATATGTAGACCACTGCCCACTGGCAGCTGTTTGTCGAGTTCCACCCATTATTCCTTTGTGTGCATATTTCGATATAAAAGTGGCGTGAGAATATAATACAGAAAATCAATTGCTTCTGACAGTGGTACTGCTGTTACCGAAACCGCTTCGAGATGCAGGTAGCGAAACAAGAGGTAGGCCGCGTGCAAGTGTTTCAGTTGTTTGATAGTGCGGCCCTCCTTCCGGATGCTTTCTCTTCTTCCTGCCGAGTCTGTGAAAACTGGAAGGGGAGGAGAAGGGGTGGGGAGGGGGCGGGGAATGTGCACCGACCGGTAGCAGGTGTATGCGCAGCACAGCGCTTCCCTAGTCGTCGTGGAGGGACGGATCTTGCAGGAGGTGGCTCGCTGGCGAGTCGACACACGACTTACACAGTGTACGCTTCACACAGCAGTGGTGCCCTCTTTCGACCCTGAGCGAAATGGCGCTAAAGGTGTGTTCAGTCTCTGACATCTTATTCAGATACCTGTAGCGTGATAGATAAAAGTGTCGAATACTTTGAGAGGTGGTAGACTCAATGAAACACGAAAAATAAGCCCAATAACCACGGGTCCGGAAATACAAATTTTCTGAGATGATGCGGAAATGCGTACTTTCTGCGATCAACACGTGTGTACGGGAGGTGTTGAACTTATCGTCCATTCATAACAATGCACCTCTATGCCCCCGGCGTAAGGAATGACGCTCCCTTTGAAGTACGCCCGGCCGCCGTTGTGCCTCCTGGCACACACTGAAGACGCGACCACCAGTGCGATGCTGGCAGTACTGGTGCACGTTTTATACCAGTGTGATACACAAACTGATCACATTCATCAGTTAATCACCGCCCACTGAACAGCGCCCTGGATGACGTTATGTGAATTCCATCTGCCATGTGGGCCCCACACATTCCCCAATCCCGTACCCTTCCCCACCTGCTCTATTGGTGGAAATTTCGAATTTTGGTGGGAATTTCGAATTTTGGTCGGAATTTGAAAAATGGTGGGAATTTAAAAAAAAATGGCGGAAATTTCCTTGCCCGAAGGCTGTACTGACGTGCCAGCCCATCACCCCACATAGGAACTGGCGGGAAATTGAAAATATCAGTGCTCTTCGTAGCACTCGAAACCCAGTCCTTCAGGGTGGAAAGCTCAAGTGCACTCTCCAACACATGGAAAGTGGCCAGATACAGGAGAAGGAGGTTAGATTAGTGAACTTTATTCATTTTGGTTGGGAAACTGATGTAAAGTTAGGTGCTAATTATTTAATTAAACATAAATATTGGACCTAATTACACATCTATGTGCATAGCGTTACATAAGGAGCGCCTAAAATCACCGTGCAGCTCAAAAATTGACGATGTTATACAACTGGTACTATCCTGCTAGAGAAGACTTTCACAGTAGCCATCAAACCTAGTCAGAGGCGTAATCAAATTCTATGTAGAATGGCCCCTTCACCTAGAAGGTGGTGGGAAGAAAGGCTGGAGTGCAAGGTACTATCGGTTCTCTCTTTTTTTTTTTTGGGGGGGGGGGGGGAGATATGTTCAAATCATGAGACGCTGATGTTGGGCACACAGGAGGTCAATAAGTGTACTGTCTGTAAGCACACAGCAGAGGACTGTGTCCATCGCTGTTTGAAGTCAAAGTTCGCTACAGACGCCTCCTGCTACATTGCTCAGCTTTCACCCTGCAGCCCACGTGATCGAAATTCAGGAATGTCAATACGCGCAACCACAACTGGTGGAAAATGATTCACTGTTCTCATTACATGTCGAAATTGTCATAAAAAAAAAGCAGCAATCGAAAATAACGGGCCATAATGCAACACATTGGTGATCGGGGAAAATCGTAACCCCGAAAGATTGCAGGGGTGGCAGTTGCACATGTGTTCTCCTCGACGTGAGATCACGAACTAGCCGACTTACAGCCACTCTCATCTCCCACCCCTGACCCCACCATAGAGATACAAGCGTATTTTATCTTGTCACTGACGGTCCACAAAAAGATCCATCCAGTGGCACTGATATACAATCTCCGGTCTGCGGAACTCAGTCACAGACGAACACTTCCTGCAATCTTTTAATCATATTTCTCAGAAGACTGGAGCCCCCTGGAACAACAACGTAATTTTGGAGGACTCTGCAGATCCCTTTTTCAAAGAAGCAGCTGCTACCATCTGTGTTGACCACAGCCCCCACCATATCTGGGAGCAGAGTCTTTATCCAGAGCATCCCTGGCAGAGATCGTAGCAGGGTGGTCCAGGCAGTCGGTCAGTGCGAATGGTGCCAACATGCACTACAGGTAAAGGTAGTTGATGGCTACCCCAACCGCAAGCTGTTTGTCAGTTGCGACCTCCTACGGAACATGCCGGTATGCCTCTAGCTTACTGACCCCACAAGCGTCCGCCACTCTCCACTGTAACAGTTGTATTTAAAGTGAACGCACCTCTTATGAGTGAGCATCTGTTAAAAAAGAAAACACGATCCCCTACGACACAACACAGAGCTTGTCTGCAGAGTCACTGATGGAAACTCAGGCACATTTCTACAACTTCATTTGACTTCTACTCTACCACTTAGCGATACGCAACATTGAACTGACATGTGTACAGAGTTGCTTTCTGCTGCTCTGCTATTTTTTTCCAGAAGTATATTGCTCTCACTGCTTACCAGATGAGGTATGCTGCTTTTCTTGCTACCTTCCAACTCTGATATATTCCCACAGCCCTGTCAGGACATGTACAAACTGTAGATTTTAGGTATATTTTTTTATCCTAGTAATTAGTTATTCGTTAGTTGACAGTGTGTCGACTGCACTTTGCATTCTGCGCAGTAAGAGTTTCCCTTCTCCCTACCTACAGAGTGCATCTTAATTTATAGACAAACAGTTACCAAGTTGTGTGTCTGAACCGCAACTATCTACCCCCGCTCTACACCGACAGTGCTACAGCCCCACAAATAGCGGAAAATAGGGGATGTAAGCAAATATAAATTCCTCCTGCTAAAGAGCGTAACGTCTCCATAGCAAGCTACATTACCAATATTTCATAATAATACTGTATTGTCTCAATTCTCCAGTAACAAAAAAAAAAAAAAAAACCACCAAAGGCATCCTGCTGCACCTATCACATCTCCCTTGACACTCTTAAAGATGCACCATGATGACACATGATCATGCCAGTCCCGCTATTTTGTGTGCTAGGCAATGTTACGTGGTTCCATTACAAGACATGCTGTCACGATTTCTATTTTACGTTTCATAGACGCCAGTGCGATATTGCAGAGCATTGATAAAACAGGACCGGCAGTAGTATGAAAAACATCATCATCTTGAATTACATCCAGCTGCTGCCGAACGTAAAATGATTGTGTTTTTTTTCTGACATGTGAAAAAATGGTGTGAAAGGCTGTATTCTGTAATGTTATTCCACGTGTCTGAAATGTTTGCGACACACATGTGCATGACAATTTATTTACAGACACTGATTTGAATGCCAGGGACACTTTCAAGCCATTTAATTTTGTCCATCAAACTAAAAGAAATCGGTCAACACAAACGTTTTCTTCATCGGAGTTTAAACTCTCGCCTCTTCATCAATCCGACGACAGTTTCAGAATAACACAGACATTCTGCAGTGATTGGTAGTTTTCGCAGCAAAATATTGGAAGTTGTTTTTGATTTTACATAGGGTGGCTTTTATAGGAGATGTGAGATAAGTTATCAGTGGCAGTGCAGTAACGTTGTTTTCACTTCATTGGATGTCGCAAAATAACAGGAGGTGGGGGGAGAGAGGGATGTGAACCATATCCTGCAGACGAGCGTAAAAAACTATAATAAACTATAAGAAAATGGACTGCACATTCTATCGTGAAAACGAGACATCTATTATCGTCGCAATCATGTTTTCTTTTATGACAGATGCTTACCTATAAGATGTGCGATCACGTTAAATGCAATTGTTACAGTGAAGTGTTTGCATTTGCAGAAAGGTGGCCATTTGCGGGGGCAGTACGCTGGATACATAGGGGCGTGTTCCGTAGGTGGCAGCTGACAAACAGCTTGCAGTCGGTGTAGCCATTATTCTTTACCTGCTGGCATCAGGGTGTGTTGCGCATGTTGGTATCATCAGCACTGACTGACTGTGTGGACCACCCTGCCCCGTGCTCCACTGGGGACGCACTGGACAGAAGACTTCTCCCAGATGTGACGGGGCCTGCGGTCAGCGTAGATGGTAGCAGCTGCTTTTTGAAAAAGGAATCTGCAGAGTCCTCCAAAATTTCGTTGTTGTTCCAGGTGGTGTCCAGTCTTTCCCAGAAAAACATTTAAAAGCTTGCACGTTCCAGATCGGAGACAGCTATCACTACCACCAGATGAATCTCTTTGTGGACCATATAGAACAGGTCTGAAGAATGAGGGGTGCTAGGGAAGAGGTGAGACTGGCTTTAAGTAGGTTTGTTCACGACCACACACCGAAGATAACACGCATGCAACTGCCACCCCTATCTCTAGCTGCAATCTTTTGGGTGATGATATTTCCTAATTCCCAGTGCACGTGTTACCTTATGACCCGTTGCTTATGAGTGCTGGTTTTCTTCTCACGACAATCTCGACGTGTAGTTAAAACAGAGAATCATTTGCCATGAATTGTGGTAGCGTGTATGGGCATTCCTGAATTTCGATCACCTGGGCTGCAGGCTGAGAGCTGAGCAATGCAGCAGGGGCCGTCTGTAGTCAGCTGTTTGCCTACAGGTGGTACACTTGTTAACCTCCTCTCTGTCCAACACCACGGGAGGGGCGGGGACCCACATGACAATGACGTCATCTGGGGGTGGGCTGGGTGTAATTAATTGATGAATTTAATTAATTTTCATATCAATCTGATATCAAAGGAGCACCAGTACTGCCACCATCGCACTACTGCGACCTTGTAGTGGCCGCACATAGTTGATTGGCGTGGTGTAGAACAATTCCTTCAAGTGCCCTCATAGCCAAAAGACTAGGCGATTGATTGTCTCCCCCCATCGACCAATACAGCGGTCCTCAGATGTCTCCACCAGATATTCGCGCACATTGTGAAGAAAGTGTGCTGGTGCGCCATTATGCATGAAGCACTTTTGTATTCGTTGCTGCAATGGCACAACCTCCAGCTAGGTAGGCAATACGTTAATGAGAAAGTCCAGATAATGCGTCCCAGTTAATCTTTGCAGTAGCTTGTATGACCCGATTAATTTATCACGAAGTACGCCCGCCCGTACATTCACTGAGAATCGGTGTTGATGCGCTCTTTCCTGAACTGCTTGGGGGTTTGCAACCACCCACACATGGTGACTATGGAAATTAACAACATTATCTCTTGTGAACCCTGGCTCAGAGGTAAATAAAATCTTGGATGTGAACAGTGGTGGATCTGCGGCACACTTGTGCAACAGCCACTGACGGAATGCACTCGCCACTGCACACGACACTGTTGTTACTACAACTGAGACTTGGAATATACTGAGGGCGCTGCACAGCTACCGCTGGTGGTCAAATACAGCAGCGCAAGCTGCAGGCTTGGCCGGCGTCTGCTTTTATGGCCGAGCACGCATTCCTCGCGGTGCTGCCATATTTTTGCCCAACTCGTTTCTGGTGGCGTCAGCAGAACTGTTGCACAGCACCCTCGAACACCGTTTTAGCCAAGAGGGTAAAGCGAAAACACTCACTTTTCATTCAGAGATTCCCAATTAAGTTTGCTGTGTACCTGTGTTCCAGGCTTGGATGAGCCACAGCAACCTATTAGGATGTCAGCATTGTGTCTGAACTGTTTGAACGCCTGCAGTGAAGGTGCCACAGCGACTGCAGACGGTCCGGTGCCACCTGTACGGGCAACAGCGCCCGCGGCCTCAGCCACGTACCACCGCTCCGCTGCGTCAACACGTCTGTGTGGAGTGGAGCACCTTAGCCCGCACAAGGTAATAAGGTGGCACACCCTAGTAGTCGTAATACAGCCTGAACAAGTAAATAAACAAAAATAAAATTAAAAATGCAAATCTCTCATTGTTTTGCGGGAGGTTCTTTGTTAGCCTCTATGGTAGAAGTTAAGTTGCCGAAACTCGAGGAAAAGGAATCACAAGCTGCTCCTTTTGGAAGTTATTGTCTGCACGGAGAATGCGGAATTCCCCTCACAGGTGTGGTAATCCAGACCTTCAGGTCTCAATCTGTGACAAGCTCCTGACGTACTCCACATTGCCTCTTTTACCATAAGCTTATCTGAAACAACATTCTTTAATATTTTACGGACTACACGATTGATGCCACCGCATCTCTACTTTGGACTCGTGACCAGTTGCGTAAGAAACAGGGGGAACATACTCTTACGGCGTAAAGTCAGGCGCCGGCACGATAGAGAAGATACGGCTGTGAGAAGACGTCAGCCAACTGCACTCTCACCGGACTTCCCTCCAGGAGGACAACGTGACAGCAGCTGCCCCTATGTCACGCGTACATAGGCGCCGCAACCTACTGGTGACACCCCAGTTCAATAGTAGCTTCAAGATTAGCAACTTGGATACAAGGTCAACTAATCACTGCTCCATATATAGCTCAGACTTGCAATGTTTATACTCAAGAAGACTGCTTATTTTCTATGTCGCCCTTTGCTTGCGACACATCTGTATAATTGGAAAAGTTAAGTATTGTATCTTTTAATTTTGTAATAAAACTCATTAACACGATTTGTTTGAATGTTGTCTAGCGATCCGAGTAAGCAGGTATCCAAGACACCACATATTTGACGACGAGCATGCAGACGTAATCCTTCTTTGCTAGTGTTTGATTGATTGTTATTTTTGAGGTTATCAGTCCACTGTCTAGCGCTACTGGGGAAGATGTTAATTTGCGTGGTACATAAAAATATAAAGACTTTACAACCGACCGAAAAGATGACAACTAGTACTAAATATACAAATAAAATATTCGCAATCGTAGAACACCAAGGCACTGGCAAAATATGTTTGCAATGGGGCACAATTTAAAGATGTATTCGGGAGTTATTAAGGTTTTAGGCTAGTTAGTTTGGCAGTATGTATGAGTGGCGAGTGTAGCCTGTTCGCTCATTCAGGAGCGGACCACAATGCTTTCCCATCTTGACAGATACTGTCTATCGCGCCCAGAGGACAGTACTTTAGCTTATGCTACAAAACTGTGTCTGGCCTCCGAACATCGGTGCGCAAAGGTAGAGCCTGTTTTCTGCGGCTACTGCTTTCTGGCCACGAGCGACCCGGACTTTCAGCAGCGCCTCCCCTTCGCCGCTGTTGCAGTGCTTCAAGGAAGAGCGTGCGGAGGCGGGGCGACTGCCGTGGTGTGGCGTGGCGTGGCGTGGGCGTGGCGTGGGCGTGGCCCCGGCCCGTACCCCAGCGACGGCGGACGCGTGTGGGGCGCGCCGCCCACGCACGCACGGCACGTCTGCCGCACGCGAGCTTCGCTGGGTGCACAAAAACTTCGTTAGGCTGTTCCAACTGCACGCAGAGAGGTGTCCCATCGTCAGCAGAAGAGCAAATTAATACGAACGTCTTCAGCGAAAAGTCACGGACTCTTTAATGATCTATAACTAACCTGGAATGAGCAGACAGAATTAGTTCCTTTTGCAGATGCTACAAGTAATATTTTCCCAAAAGGAATAAAGAAGTATAAAAATGATTCACTTCTCACAAACGATATAGGTTTAAGATTTGAAAGAACGCAGGGCTATCGAGAGTACAATCAACAGAGCAGCTGCGGTTGGTATACTGCACTAACAAGAAATTTTAAGCCCGGTACATAGTTCCTAGTTCTTAGTATTACATGGTGATGAAGACTGTAATACAAAACAGCCCGCCCGGTTAGCCGAGCGGTCTAACGCGCGGCTTTCCGCACTGGGAAGGAGCGCCTGGTCCCCGGCACCAATCCGCCCGGCGGACTTGTGTCGAGGTCCGGTGAGTTGACCAGCCTGTGGATGGTTTTTAGGCGGTTTTCCATCTGCCTCGGCGAATTCGGGCTGGTTGCCCTTATTCCGCCACAGCTTCAATATGTCGGCGATTGCTACGCAAACAAGTTCTCCACGTACGCGTACACCACCATTACTCTACCACGCAAACATAGGGGTTACACTCGTCTGATAGACGTTCTTTGGGGGGTCCACTGGGGGCCGAACCGCACAACAACCCTGAAACAGTGGTTCGGTGTGGGGCGGCGGAGGGGTGAAGTGGACTGCGGGTAGTCGGCGTGGGGTTGCGGACCGCTGCGGCTGCGGCGGGGACGGAGCCTCTCCGTCGTTTCTAGGCCCCCGGTTAACATACAACATACAAATACCAAACACCGTACAATGGGTTCGATAAGACGTTTCCCTCCCGCTTCTTTAAACATTCTAATAATTATCAGTTTTCTGTCCACAGAGCATAATAATTTAACATACACTTTCATTCACTGATACGCTACGGGATAACATTTTGGAGTAGCTCCTCAGCTAGGTAGCAGTTCTTCACAATACAACGACAGTAATTACAGCCATGTGTACAGCTCGTGTATGTAGTACATCCACACGGTGACCGTCTATGTACATGCCACTGTTACCTATACTTTCAGATTTGTGATATTTGTTGCCTACGATCCGTTTGAGTTTGAAAGCAATACAGAGGTTGACAAATATCATCTGCTCTAGTCCGTGATGATGGATCAGATTTCCCCTGTCGTAAACGGAGCGCTTGCCCGCCGGCTTTCCCAGCACACACCTCTCGCACGGCCTGCGGCCCACGCTCAGCTTCCGTCCTCGTCCGCTGCTCCCACGCTGAGGCAAAGTTTACACGCTTTCACTCTCGACGTCTCGTGCCAGACAAAAAGACTCCTTCCATTGCGAGAGTAGTTTCTCACTAATCGCGTCCTGTAGTTGCGTGGCTCCTCCCACGGCCGCAGCTTGTGCGGTAGCTGTGTGCCACTCGGTCGGTCGCAGAACGCCCACCCAGTAGAGAGGTGAGGGGTCCGCTACCCAAAGCTAATCGGAAGGGGGCGACTGCTCGAGGAGGAACCGCCAACATCCAGGGACACTCCTGTCAGAGGACTTCCGAGTCGGTCGTTGCCGCACCGTGCTCCCTCAGCTCACACTCACCCTTCTCCGACATTGCCCAGACGCTGCTTGCGCCCCCTCCCCTCCCCTCCCCTCAGGCTCCTGCTCCCTCTGCTGCAGCGCCGACGACATATTGCAAACGTCCCAAGTATCGATCAGGAGATACCGACATTTTGCACGTATACTATCCGATTTAATTCACCGCTGTACTGGGCTTCCGTAACACCGTTTTCTATATACCTTTACTGGGTATTACACATTGTACATTTACATCTACGTGATTACTCTGCTATTCACAATAAAGTGCCTGGCAGAGGGTTGAATGAACCACCTTCAAGCTCTCCCTACCGTTCCACTCCCGAACTGCACACGGGATAAACGAGCACTCAAATTTTTCTGTACGAGCCCTGATTTCTCTTATTTTATCGTGATGATCATTTCTCCCTGTGTAGGTGGGTGCCAACAGAATGTTTTCGCAATCGGAGGAGAAAACTGGTGACTGAAATTTCATGAGAAGATCCCATCGCAACGAAAAACGCCTTTCTCTAACGATTCAAAAATGGCTCTGGGCACTATGGGACTCAACTGCTGTGGTTATCAGTCCCCTAGAACTTAGAACTACTTAAACCGAACTAACCTAAGGACATCACACACATCCATGCCCGAGGCAGGATTCGAACCTGCGACCGTAGCAGTCGCACGGTTCCGGACTGCGCGCCTAGAACCGCGAGACCACCGCGGCCGGCCTCTAACGATTGCCACTCCAATTCACGTATCGTGCCTGTGGCACTACCTCCCCTATTTTGCGATAATACGAAACGAGCTGCCCTTCTTTGAACTTTTTCGATGTCATCCGTCAGTCCCAGCTGATGCAGATCCCACATCGCACAGCAATAGTCCAGAATAGGGCGGAAAAGCGTGGTGTAAGCCGTCTCTTTGGTAGACCTGTTGCATCTTCTGCCAATGAATCGCAGTCTTTGATTTGCTCTATCCACAATATTATCTATGTGATCGTTCCAATTTAGGTTATTTGTAATTGTAATCCGTAAGTATTTAGTTGAATTTACAGCCTTCAGATTTGTGTGACTTATCGCGTAATCGAAATTTAGCTGCTTTCTTTTACTACTCATGTGAATAACTTCACACTTTTCCTTATTCAGGGTCAATTGCCACTTTTCGCACCATACAGATGTCTTATCTAAATCATTTTGCAAGTTGTTCTGGTCATCTGATGACTTTACAAGACGTTGAATGACAGCATTATCTGCAAACAATCTAAAACGGCAACTCAGATTGTCTCCTATGTCGTTAATATACATCAGTAACAATAGAGGGCATATAACACTCTCTTGGGGAACGCCGGATATTACTTCTGTTTTACTCAATGACTTTCCGTCTATTACTACGAACTGTGACCTTTCTGACAGGAAGTCACGAAATCAGTCGCAGAACGGAGGCGATACTCCGTAGGCACGCAGTTTGGTTACAAGACGCTTGTGAGGAACCGTGTCGAAAGCCTTCTGGAAATCTAAAAATATGGAATCAATTTGGTATCCCCTGTCGATAGCACTTATTACTTCATGAGTATAAAGTTAATCGTACTCTTATGAAATGACTTTAACAGAAGTAATACTCGTCAATTATTTCTAATATAGGATACATATGTGGCACTTAACAGAGAAGACTGGGGACAGAGTTAAATTCGTGAACGGTCGGTAAATGCGCGTAATTGTTTTAGACATGACGAAAACTGGGGTAATTCTCGAAGCAGAAACTCTGCAAATAGTTGTGGACGTGAAGAACCAGTGCAACTCAAGAGTATTCACAGTATAGCCATTTTTCGTCACCTGCTTTATTGTCTCCAAGTTCGAGTGTCTGTGAATCTGAAAAGAGTTAAAGCAGCGAAGAACAGACAATACCACGACTAATCAGTGCCAATAGTTAACTTCCTTTTTTAACAGTGATAGTACTAGGTACAACTTCACCTAAGGAGGCACTAAACGTGGGGCAGTGGCAGAGAGAGAGACAATGACAGTGAGTTGAGTTGAATGGGTGAGTGAAATGGGGATGGAAGTGGATGGGTATGAGCGAGTTACAGCTATGGCGACCGTTCTCTTTACCTAATTGCAGTTTGTTTCGAATCCCGTTTGTTCTGATGTTGCTTTCATTGAATAGTAATCTTCGAGGAACTAAGACACTCAGATTACTTACCATCACGTAGGATCTTGGTCAAGTTACAATGTTTTCACAGGAGCAACATTATCGGTCTATAGCTAATTTAGTAGTAGCCGGTAGAGTTATAGTACGCAAGTTTGTTCCACGTCTCCTCCTAAACTACTGGATCGATTTCCACCAGTCTTGGTAAACGAGGCACTTACTGCACGAAAAGAACCACCGTGGGGTAAGAAGGCGACGGCCTCGCCTCAATGGTAACGCCGGTTCCCGCCAGATACCGAAGTTCAGCACTGTCGGGCTCGGCTAGCATCCGGTCTGCCGAGCGCTGCTGGCAGGCGGGGCGCACTCACCCACCGTGAGCCAAACTGAGGAGCTACTCGAGTGAGGAGCAGCGGCTCCGGTCTCGGGAACTGACGTACAGCCGGGAGAGCGGTGTGCTGACCACGTGCGGCAGAAGATGACACGGCGGCCGGTGAGAAGTCGTGGCCTGTTCGGGTGGAGTTTACTCTTTAGTTTAACAGCTCTTAACCGGTTAAAAACCTCTCTACGGTGCCTCACCATCCGAATCACAGACAGGGTAGCAGAGCAGCCCCAGGGGACGACACCCTTCCCAGCTGTGTCAGTGCGTGCACGCGTCCAGGCAACATCGTGGGCTCGTACTGCCACGTCTTCACTAAATCTGACCAGAGTCTGTAACCACTGAAATAAGACCACCAATGTCGTCAACCCACGACGCTGCATTTCGTTTTCTGCTCCCGTCCCGGGAGCTTCCCTTTTCCGATCGGGCTGTACATTAGAGTGAAATATTATGTCTCTCGTTGGGGGCAGTGGTACGTAATGTAATTCCCTTATGTCCACAAGTGTGTTCGTGACACAGACTTTCTAGAGAGGTTTAGAGCCAAGGTCAAAGTCTCTATATCGGTCCTGCCCAGGCCTATACAAAATGAGAGAGAGTAAAATAAAATCTGCTCTTCCAGTCACAATTTCGGGTTGCCTATACAGTTACGAGTTCAGTCGTAGTAGACACGAGGCTGCACGCTCCAGATAACGCCTGAGCACAGGACAAGCAAATTGGGGGAGGGGGGGGGGGACGGAGAAATTTCTGGGTTCACCTGTACGTTAATTCACAAATTGCTGGAAGAGGCGTAGAGCTCCAGCAGAAGATCCAGTGGCCGTCGGTTCCAGAAAGCCACGTGCGCAGGGAGTTGGTCCCCTCCGATGGCCAATCCTTGCGAACGTGGCCTGGCCAGCGGAGGGGCCCAACTGCGAGACAGGCCGGAGCTGCCGCCTCCGCCTCCGCCTCCGCCTCCGCCCCCGCTCCTGCTGGCGACGGACACCTTCTGCTTTCGGACGCACCGTACCGTACAGTGAGCGACGGCCTGAGTTTACAGAATTACTGAGAGACGCCCTCTCGGCCTCAGTTCTGAAGGCCTTACTTCGTTACCAGCAGTCGGGCGGCAGCTGATGAGGTTTAGCTTGTGGGGCGCTCAACTAAGCGGCCATCAGCGGCCGTACAAAGTCGCAGTTTTTACACAGTTCAACTTTTATACAGTACAATCTAGCCATTGTCACGAATGATGCTCGTGATGATAATGAAATGATCAGGACAACACAAACATCTAGTCCCCGCGCAGAGAAAATACCCAACCCGGCCGGGAATCGAAGCCGGGACCCCGTGTTCCAGAGGCAGCAACGCTAGCCACTAGATCGCGAATTGCGGACCTCGGGCGGTAGTAATCGCCGTTTTTCGCTTCGTGAATTGGTTTCCGCCCCCTAGAAAGCAACTGTGCCCAATTCCACTTTCCTCAGCAACTTTAAAAATTTTCCCAAACATTTTTGCATGCGTACACATTCACGCTCTTTTTAACATGCAACCTCCCCTATTGTAACTCGCTCACACCCACTAGCCCATAGCTTAACTCGCTCATACCCATCCACTTCCATTCCCATTTCACTCACCCATTCAACTCAACTCATTGTCATTGTCTCTCTCTGCCACTGCGCCACGTTTAGTGCCTCCTTCTTCTTCCTATTACTACTGCCTTCTCTCATTGTCGCTGTCTCCCTCTCGTCCATTCCTCCCTAACGCTGTTATCTCACCTCACTATATCTCTCTTCCTCATTGTCATTGACATAGACTCTGTCCGTCATTATCTCTGGCTCTCACTCAGTTCCACTTTCTCTCTCTCTCTCTCTCTCTCTCTCTCTCTCTCTCTCTCTCTCTCTCTCTCCCCCTCCCACACTCCCCATCCACTCCCGGAACTTTCAAATTCACTCTTTTCGTAGGACTGCTCTGCCACTGTCAACAGTGTTCCACTGCCACTCAGTCCCTCTCTTTTTCTCACACAGCACTTGTCTCCTTCGCTCTTAGTATACCACAACCGCTACCTACTTACTACCTTCCGGTACTCATTACATTAACGTCTCTTTCCCGCTACCACTCTATTCCTATTTCTCAGCATAAAAAAGTGCAACTAAGTTCGCATGCCGAGAGAGGCAGAATGAGGCAGATGGTACTCCACTTTTCAGTCAGTCTTTTAAATAAAAAAGAATATGTTCGAATTTTTTGCACTCCGAAAGGAGCATTTTTCCGCTGGTTCCCTTCTTTTCTCTGCTGCGGCAGGGCATACAAGTCATATGAAAACAAATTTATTGGTCAGTAAAATTTAGGTATTTAACTCACGTCAAACTGAAATAATGCAGAATCAATTGTAAACCTTAAACTGCATTTTACGTGCAGAAATATTTTGAATCTGGTTCAGTACTACAAGAAGGGGTTCCCAAATGACAACGGAGACACTTTACAGCGTATTTCTCGGTACTACGTCACTTTATAAACTACGTTTTCACCTCACACCAGATTTTACGTGCGTATTTTACGTGTACAAGTAGGGTAACTTTTTTAACCTCTCCATATCGGAAACGGATACAGATATGAAGAAAATTTTCAAGATTGTTCGAGATAAGGATCTTAAGAATATATAGTAGTAATTACAGCCACCTTCTGTGCACAGCCGTCTTGGAATCAGTTGAAAAATAAAAATTTTCGAAAAAGGGCAGATGACACTTCTACATAAATGCCTAGAGAACAGACCACTATAATTTGAGCAATCGGATACTGTACTTACACTGAAGAGCCAAAGAAACCGGTACACCTGGCTAATGTCGTGTATGGACCCCGCGAGCACGCAGAAGTGCCGCATCACGACGTGGCATGGACTTGACTAATGTCTGAAGTAGTGCTGGAGGGAACTGAAAGCATGAATCCTGCAGGGCTGTCCACAAATCCGTAGGAATACGAGGAGGTAGTGATGTCTTCTGAACAGCACGTTGCAAGGCATCCCAGATATGCTCGATAATGTTCATGTCTCGGCAGTTTGGGGCGGCCAGCGGAAGTGCTTAAACTCAGAAGAGTGTTCCTCGAGCCACTATGTAGCAATTCTGGTCATGCTGGGTTTCGCATAGTCCTGCTGGAATTGATCAAGTCCGTCGGAATGCACAGTGGACATGAATGGATGCACGTGATCAGACATGATGCTTACGTACGTGTCACCTGTCAGAGTCGTATCTAGACATATCAGGGGTCCCAAATCACTCAACACCATTACAGAGCCTCCACCAGTTTGAACAGTCCCCTGCTGACATGCAGGGCCCACGGTTTCATGATGTTGTCTTCGTAACCGTACACGTCCATTCGCCCGATACAATCTGAATCGAAACCCGTCCGACCAGGCAACAAATTTCCAGTCATCAACAGTCCAATGTCGGTATTGACGGGCCCAGGCGAGGCGTAAAGCTTTGTGTCGTGCAGTCATCAAGGGTACACGAGTGGGTCTTCGGCTCCGAAAGCCCATATCGATGATGTTTCGTTGGATGGTTCGCACGCAGACACTTTTCAATTTGCGGAAGGGTTACACTTCTGTCACGATGAACGATTCTCTTCAGTCGTCGTTGGTCTCGTTCTTGCATGAGGTTTTTCCGGCCGCAGAGAAGTCGGAGATTTGATGTTTTACCGGATTCCTGATACTGACGGTACACTCGTGAAATGGTCGCACGGGAATATCCCCACTTCATCGCTACCTGTCTCCCATCGCTCGTGCACCTACGATAACTCCACGTTCAAACTCACTTAAATCTCGATAACCCTCATTGTAGCAGCAGTAACCTGTCTAAGAAGTGCGACAGACACTTGTTGTCTTACATAGGTTTTGCCGACCGCAGGGCCGCATCCTGTCTGTCTACATATCTCCGTATTTGAATACGCATGCCAATACCAGTTTCAGTGTAATTACAAGAATTTCGCGCGGCATCCGCAAATATTCGAAAATATATCACTATATAAATGAGCACTGGTATTATTGACGAAGGATTCAGAGAAAACGTCGCGGTTAACGAAACACTAGAACCGAAGATATGAGGAGCCCGGCTTATGTGGCGCACGCGGTCTAATTTCAGTTGCCTGGCATGTTCGGTATTCTACCGAACTGTTTGGTATTCCAGCCTAGTGTTCGGTACCGAAGTATGGGTGGTTTGATATTTTTAGATTTGCTTTCATGTCGGTAATTTATTTATTCATTATTATTATTGTCGCTTCTACTCGGTGTTTCAGAAGTTACAAAATCTGAATCCATATACCCTTAAAGCTAACTGCAATTGCCATACCTTAAATACTGCAACAAAGCACTGCATGAAATTATTATCTTTCGATATCGTAAGTGCTGCGCTAAATGTTTCTGGTGAATTTTCTGTCAGTGCAAAAAGAGTGGAGGCGCTTCAAGAATGCTTTGCGTTTCTACTTAAGATTGGCGTCCCGAGTTTCGCCATGTAACAGCTAGGTGAGCAATTTTACTGTCACCTGTAAAGCGATCAAAATGTATATCTCCCAAGAGGGTGACAATGAGTGTAATATGTTCATTTGGTCTTTTGCCGCTAATGAAGAAAGTGGATTGCCAGAATGCTGTATTTTTTTCTGTACAGCATTTATTAAGTTTATTTCAGAAACGTATTCTGGAACCCTAATACATAAATCCAGTAGAATTTTATATTATGTTCACATTGAAAGAGGATACTTAATCGTGTAAGAACGAGGGTTTCTTCAGAGAAAAAAAAGAAAGCAAGAAATGGTAAAAACTAAAACATGTTGAGCGAAATAAATTTAAGAAGAACACTCTTGAACCCTACCAAAGAGCCGACGATTGTCTTAAAAAGACGTATGACTTTTAAGATTTTCAGTTACGTGGATATAGGGAAAGTTAACTCCTACATACGAAAAATACTTACAAGCATCAAAGGTGGTGGGTGTTGAAGAGGACACTGATAAAGATAGTTTATACGAAGATATCTGTTTATTCAATAAAACTCTGGAACAATTACACAGTCAAGCGTCTACTTCGCAAACACGTTTCCGTAGAAAACTTTAACGGAGATGAAACGTCTAACATAAAAAATATATGATGGTAACAGGGGTGGTTGGTCACCCTGGCAGTAGTTTGTTTCTTCCGTAAAGTTTTAATTTTCTCTCATGTCTGCCTGCTCCTTTGTCCTTTTTGCATAAATCAGTTACTGGTCATTGATGCTGTTAATCACTTGCTTTCAGCCGTACTTGAGACTGAAACATCCTTGGGATTATACCGTTTACGTGCCGTGGTTGAAATTTCTTTGGCTGGCTCTGAGCACTATGCGACTTAACTTCTGAGGTCATCAGTCGCCTAGAACTTAGAACTAATTAAACCTAATTAACCTAAGGACATGACACGTATCCATGCCCGAGGCAGGATTCGAACCTGCGACCGTAGCGGTCGGGCGGTTCCAGACTGAAGCGCCTAGGACCGCATGAAATTTCTTTGCTGGATTTCATCAGCTGGTCTAATGTGAAATCTGTAAATGTGAAAGATCCAGTATTGAAGGGATTGTGGGAAGTGTTTTGGAGGAAGATGACGGCACCAGCAGCGAACATTTATTTTCAAGTGAGGAAAATAATTTAAATATACAATGAGAACATAAGTCTGAGAATAGAGCTGCAACTTCAGAAGATGATGATAACGAGGAAGAGGAGAAGGCACCATCAACAGACACAATCAAAGTAACACTGGATTTTTATTTTCTAAAGAATGGCCTAAGAAAAGTAAAACCCAAAGTCAATTTGTGAAATTTCCTAAAGCTGCTAACTTTGCTCAAAACTTCAGTTCGGAGAAAAACTCTGTCCGAAAAGGCCCAACGCCACCGCCGGCCGCCGTGTCATCCTTAGCCGAGAGGCGTCACTGTATGCGGGTGTGTGATCAGCATACTGCTCTCCCGGCCGTATGTCAGTTTTCGCGACCGCAGCCGCTACTTCTCAGTCACATAGTCGTCAAACGGCCTCACTTGTAGTGAATCATGGAGCGCGCCCCTACAATTCCGTATCGGGCGTTACAATCAAATGCGCCTGAAAATCGACGTTTTTCTGAGTGAACTGAAAATAATAGCCCCGCGTGGATGTTCCGGGACTTTATTGCATATATCGTTGGGCATCTAAAAACACCAGCACGAAAAATGAACAACATAGACATATTCAAGCGAACATCACAAGAACCAATATTCGCCGGCCGCTGTGACCGAGCGGTTCTAGGCGCTTCAGTCCGCAACCACGCGGCTGCTACGGTCACAGGTTCGAATACTGCCTCGGGCACGGATGTGTGTGGTGTCCTTAGGTTAGTTACGTTTAAGTCTTGGGGATTCATGACCTCAGATGTTAAGTCCCACAGTGCTTAGAGCCATTTGAACCAATATTCAGTTTGAAGACTTTCTTCTCTAGTGAAGCAAAACCTAAATTATGTATTTGGAAGAAAACTCATTGGCGAAAGTAAGTATTTATTGAAATTTGGTGGGTAATAGGTATTTTAAAAAGTAACATTTGTAATTCGTAACATGCACATTAGTTTGTGATTAGAGGTAGGTACGTAAGAAGTTAGAATATGTGAAAGCAGAACTAAACAAATTAACGGCATGCAATATTACAATGTTAGTTAGAAGAGATTACGATATTATGTGAAGTGTACAACTGTCCAAGAATGTGTAGTTAATGCTATTTTGCCCCCGAAGTAAAGTACCGTGAGAGCATCGTTAAGGAAGCAGAACAAAATAAAGTAGAATACCGCTGCAGTCGTTAGTACGTCAACGTGGAACCTCGGTGTCAGAGGACAACTGCATTAAAGAGAACCATAATCTAGTTCTGAAATCGTGAAACTCACGGTACGAAACGTATGGCCTCAAAGTGCCCGCGGCGAGTTGGTGAATGCTCCGCGGAAGGAAGAAACAATTGCAGACCGACGGCGACAGTAAGAACTCCGCAGTGACTGGCTGCGCCATACGAAAAGCTGCCGTGTTCCGTGTGCCGCCGGCTGTGCGAGGCCCGGGACACGTGGCGTGGCGTGGCGCGGCGCTCGCCGCTGCCCGCTTACCCTGACGTGTGGCGTCCCGGCAGTTTGTTTCGCGTTATCGACTGGCTGGCGCCCCGCCGCCTCTACAGCGCGCTCGCTAGTACTTCCTGGAAAGGCAGTGCGGTATCACCCGACACTTTAACGAGCTCGAGACTATTTTCCCGTGTGTCGAACGTCACGTCTCTTTACGAACAATCGCGTAAGTATAGCGTTTCGGATAAGCGTAGCCAAAACACAGACAAAAGTACTCTAAATTATCGTAAACTAGAATGCACATCGACAGCTCATTGGTACTGATTAAAAGACAGGGTGGTCCAAAAGTCCGGAAACACCCTCATAAAATTCAAATGGAGTAGCAAACAAGGAAACAGGGTCCCTACACACGAGGAACGGGAAGGGGGAAACTTTATAGGCTATGCCACTAACATGGCGGCCATCTTGAAAGCCGCCATCTTGGATTCAACTCCGAAATTTCAAATGGGAATGTGGTCATGTGACATATCAAACAGATAGAGAATTTCACCAGGAAAACAACGCCGTTGTTATTTTAAACATAGCTTTATTCATTCTCGGGTTATAGCCAGTTACATGTGGCAGCGGTGGGACACTCAGCAGCATGAGTGTTACGTGCCGAAGAGACAATACGCCGATGTTACACAGTCCTGAGAGACCACCAACAGTGATAGGAATGGCTCGATATGTTGTCCATCATTTTGGATTGTTAATGCTATACTCCGAACCCAGTCCTGATGAACTTTGGCCAGCACATCTGGCTGAATTTGACCACATGCATCAACAATGCGCTGCTTTAGATGATGCAAATCCCATATTTTCACAGAACAAACCAGTGCTTTGACATGACCCCAAAGATAAAAATCCAAAGGAGTCAAATCTGTTGAACATGGTGGCCACTCCACAGCACCCCTACGACCAAACCACTTTTGAGTGAACTGCACATCCAGGTATGCTCGCACATTGTGCCCATAATGTGGTGGGGCTCCGTCATACTGGAAGAATTCTGGAAATGTCCCGTCCTCCGTTAACAACGAGGGAAACACTTCTTCATCCAATAACCGCAAATAACCGTTGGCTGTTAACGTACCACCAATAAAAAAAAGGTCCAACGACTTTGGTACCACACACACCACATCAGACCATCACCGTTTTGGAAGCATCAATCCAGTGCGGATTTGTGTCGGACCAGTATCTGTGATTCTGCTTGTTCACTTCACCATTGATAAATAAATTGGCTTCATCACTGAACAGCACCTGATAGGAGGAACGTGGGTTTATCTGCAGCTACTGTGTCACCCATTCTGCGAACTGTACCCGACGGTCTGGGTCATCCTCGTTCAGGTGTTGGAGCAGCCATTTGTGCTGCGATAAAATTCGCTGCATGGACGTACGGCTAACCCCACATTCTTGTGACAGGCGACGAGTACTACATTGCGAACTCTTGCTAAATGTTGCTAACACGCTCACTGTTATTGCTTCATCGGTGGCGGATTTTGGACTTCCAGCCTTAGGTTTATCTGCGACAGAACCTGTTGCTCGGAATTTGGCCAAAAGTTTGGCAACTGCGCTGTGAGTGATGGGCTGTCTGGTTCGGTGACGACTGTTGAAATCCTCAGCAATGACCCGTGTGCTTCTTTCTCCTGATATCAAGATGATTTCAATGCGTTCTTCATGTGTTAAGGACATTTTGTAACTTGTACATAAGGAAACAATGATTAAAACATTAGCATGAGTAAATGATTTCAAACAGTTAAACACATGTAACATATCAGGCATGGAATAGTCACTTTGCACCGTTTCAGACTCCATTTCGTACTTCTCAGTACGTAATACTCACGCTGCCGAGCGTCCCACTGCTGCCGCAAGTAATTGGCTATTGCCCGAAAATGAATAAAGCTATGTTTAAAATAACAACGGCATTGTTTTTCTGGTGAAATTCTCTATCTCTTTGGTATGTCACATGACCACATTCCCATTTGAAATTTTGGAGTTGAATCCAAGATGGCGGTTTTCAAGATGGGCGCCATGTTGGTGGCATAGCTTATAAAGTTTCCCCCTTCCCGTTCCTCGTGTGTAGGGACTCTGTTTCCTTGTTTGCTACTCCATTTGGATTTTATGAGGGTGTTTCCGGACTTTTGGACCACCCAGTACATTCGAAGAAAAGACGGACAACAGTGTTAACTAGGAAGTAAGAAAACACAAAACGAGTTAGCTCTATTCGTGGAAGAAGCAATGGGTAGGCGAAGAAACACCGATGCAGAGGAAAATTCTGCTTGGTTTGGAATTGGGTATAGACTTAGAAAGAAGTAACGTTTCAGTCAGTATGCCAGCACGCCAGCGTCGAGTCGAGAGCAGGGGCCCTATTCTGCGTCTTTCCGCCATTTTGCCGATAGGTTCGGTACGCAAAGGCACCGGACTGTCTTATTTTCGAAACAGAGCCTCAACATTATTCAGTTAGCATTTCGAAAGCGACGCCGAAAGGTCCTAGTGAACCGGAACGCTGTCGTCAGTTCTCGTCCCAACCGACGTCAAGCAATCTGCCTCAGATCTGCGCATGCGTACTGCATCGCCACAGCGGCACGAACTCGAAGCGGCTAGCTGCTGAGAAGGGGGTTACAGTACGTTATTCTGTTCCAATTTAGCTGAACACAGGCTTCCATGAATGCATGATAACGACAGAATATTCACTGTGTCCTAGAAACCGTCCTAAATGTCACATTATGTCATTTTATTCTCATTCACATCGACGTCTTGTTTTGTAATTTAAGATTCCGAATATGAGTTAGGAATGGAGTGTAGTACCACATTGTACAAATATATCTATAGAAACACCCGAAAAATTCGTCGATTTTTCTGTTTTCCGTCGTTCCTTAGTTGCTTCAAAATTCATGGAGGTATTCTCCGTCTATGCAACTAATTAAAGGCAATTTGTTTATTGCCATACGCGTTTCGCTTCCTTTATTGGTGAAAATGCGTCACAAATAAAAGAAGCGAAACGCGTAGACGAATAAACTGCCTTCAATTGGTTGCATAGACGCAACACATCTGCACGAACCCGAAAAATTGTTTAAGAGGGTGTCAGAGAATAAGAAGATGCATAGAATGTAGTTGTAGCTCGCTCCTAGAGATCCAACCGATGAAGTTGGCTACTTCCCTATTGATACGTCAACGAAATGGCTCTGATCACTATGGGACTTAACAAATGGTTCAAATGGCTCTGAGCACTATGGGACTCAACTTCTGAGTTCATCAGTCCCCTAGAACTTAGAACTAGTTAAACCTAACTAACCTAAGGACATCACACACATCCATGCCCGAGGCGGGATTCGAACCTGGCGACCGTAGCGGTCGCGCGGTTCCAGACTGAAGCGCCTAGAACCGCTCAGCCACAATGGGCCGGCCGATACGTCAACGATTTGTGTCATAAAAACAATATTTAAAAAACGCCTTTTCGAGATCGTGTGGTGAGTGCAGCTATAGACGTGCATTGTAGTTTATAACGTGCATGTGATGAATCAAAATGTTTCATATATGGTGGTATAGTCTGAAAATATTTTGGCGGGAACCTTTCATCTCTGTCTACTGCTGTTAAGGATTCGATCTCAGATAAATACTTGTGACAAGCTAAAGTATAAAGACGATTGCTGCTAGCTTAATTCGCAGTAATTTGAGTTGTGGTCTTAGATTCCTGCCTGACGACACTCTCGGAAATCGCTACGTATTTCGAAAAAAAATGGTGAATTATTTGTGTCAAGAAGTAGTACAAATGCCACTGTCAGTTGTTTTACGCTCAGTAATTTCATGTTTCATTTCTTAAACATGAGGAAGTCACGAAATCGGAGATACTCGTTACTGAGAAAGCGCACTCTCAACGTGTAAATTACAACGAATATTTCAGAAATATGCTTAAATTTGACAATTAACGAAGTCTCAGGATGAGTTGGAAACACGAAGAGGAACAAAAGTATTTTCGCATCCAGTTGTATACAAAGCTACGCCCTTTGCCTCGGCAGTTCGCCGCCTCACCAACTTCGCTACTACAACTCGCACGCCGTCGTTGCTTTGTTTTATGTAATTCGATTTGAGAGAGATGCAGGCTGACTTCGTTGCCGAATGATGTGGGCGTAAGCCTCTATCAGAATTCACGAAATTCCTTTGGATTGTTACACAAAAATTTTAAACGCGTTTCGATGGTTACAAAGTAAACCATTTGCAGTAAAGAGTACGCCAAGTCACTGTTAATTTCAGCTAGCGCTTCTGTAAGATAAGTAAGCAGAGCTGATGTCTTAATATTTAATGATCTTTAAACTATTAATTGCATAAAAATAACAGGCTATTGTGAGAAAATATTGACCGAAAACTTTTTTTTATGTTGTAATCATTCACAGTAACAACCTAACCAAACCATACTTCTAGTAAAGGAAAATAGTCTTTTATGAACTAACTTTCCAACTGGACACGTTCTGTGGTGATGCTTTAGTAACACAATCACTAAATCCAAAGCTAAAACCGTTCAACATGTTTAAAATAACAAACTATAGGTGTAAATAAACCACATCTTACCGAACGACAGGGCCATACCGAAATTCAAAACCTCTCTATACAGTTGTCGAAAAATCGGCGGGAGGACCGTTCGGTAATAGGTCTCAGAAGCTTACTGAACGGAAATTCGGATAAAGAAATGGCGTCACTACCGAAACTAATCTACTGCACCGACTGGTTTAAACAATAGAGAATAGGACCCTACAAGGAAGACGCCAGATTACCGAGCGGTTCAAGCGGCGGTGCTCAGACCGTAGGCCCTCCTATTCTGTATTTTTCGTACCAATCGGTGCGGTACATTACCTCGGTGGTGAAGTCAATTTCGGATCTTTATCCGAAGCTGCTATACTGTAAGATTTTGAGACCTGTTCCGGATGGGTCCTGCCACAGATTTTCCGACAACTGTACCGAGAAATGGTTGTTTTGGTATGGTCACTCGTTTGATTCGGTGTGATTTGTTTACAGCTAGAATTTGTTGTCTTAGAATTATTGAGTGGTTTTAGTTTTGGATTCAGTGATTGCGTCTTACTGAAGAATCACCAGGATGCATCTGAGTGGAAAGTGAGTTCATAACAGATTGTTTTCCTTTGTTAGAAACATGGCTTGTATTGTTGTTCTGTGAATGATTATAAGATAAAAAACATTTTCGGTCAATATCCTCACACGATACCTGTTTATTTATGTAATTAAGAGTTTAAAAATTATTAAATTTCAAAACTTTGGCTCTGCCTACGGATATTACATGAGACTTAACTGAAATTGCTAGTGAGTTCGTGTACTTTTTCCGTTCGTGTACTTTTTCCAGCAAGTGGTATACTTATTATTTATCGAAGTGCGTTAAGAACTGTTAAGTGACGATACAAAGGAATGTGGGTGAAGCCTGACAGTGGAGATCTTTCAAAATTTCACGGATTTACGGGTTGCGCCCGCAACGACGCCAGCCCGCATTAACGCGCTCGCTCTTTACAACTTCTAGTGTGGTGAGGTGGTTAAGGCAAGTAACTGCAGTACTACAGGTCATAGGTTCGCATCCTGTTGAGTATAAATTCTTTTTTCCTTTTCCTGTTTGTAATACTTTCTGAGATGCCGTTGGTATCTTCGATTTCGTAACTTCTATATGTTTAAGAAATAAAAGACGAAATTGTGTGTGAAGCAACTGATAGTGACATTTATATTTTTTTCTTGTCACAAGTAATTCACATTTTTTTCCGAATATGCAGCGATTTCCGAGTGTGTGATTAGACAGGAATCGAAGAGCACAGCTTAAATTACTGCGAATGAAACTAGCAGCAATCGTCTTTTAACTCTTGCTTGTCACAAGTATTTATCTGAGATCGAATTCTTAACAACAGTCCGCGCGACTGCTACGGTCGCAGGTTCGAATCCTGCCTCGGGCATGGATGTGTGTGATGTCCTTAGGTTAGTTAGGTTTAAGTAGTTCTAAGTTCTAGCGGACTGATGACCTCAGATGTTGAGTCCCATAGTGCTCAGAGCCATTTGAACCATTTTTTTGAATCTCAATGTAGACAAGTGTCATGTGCTGCGAATACATAGAAAGATAAATCCCTTATCATTTAGCTACAAAATAGCAGGTCAGCAACTGGAAGCAGTTAATTCCATAAATTATCTGGGAGTACGCATTAGGAGTGATTTAAAATGGAATGATCATATACAGTTGATCGTCGGTAAAGCAGATGCCAGACTGAGATTCATTGGAAGAATCCTAAGGAAATGCAATCCGAAAACAAAGGAAGTAGGTTACAGTACGCTTGTTCGCCCACTGCTTGAATACTGCTCAGCAGTGTGGGATCCGTACCAGATAGGGTTGATAGAAGAGATAGAGAAGATCCAACGGAGATCGGCGCGCTTCGTTACAGGATCATTTAGTAATCGCGAAAGCGTTACGGAGATGATAGATATACTCCAGTGGAAGACTCTGCGGGAGAGACGCTCAGTAGCTCGGTACGGGCTTTTGTTGAAGTTTCGAGAACATCCCTTCACCGAGGAGTCAAGCAGTATATTGCTCCCTCCTACGTATATGTCGCGAAGAGACCATGAGGATAAAATCAGAGAGATTAGAGCCCACACAGAAGCATACCGACAATCCTTCTTTCCACGAACGATACGAGACTGGAATAGAAGGGAGAACCGATAGAGGTACTCAGGGTACCCTCCGCCACACACCGTCAGGTGGCTTGCGGAGTATGGATGTAGATGTAGATAATATTTTCAGACTGTAACACGATATACGAAAGATTTTGATTCATCGGATACATATATGCGATTGCAGTCTTTCTCGGCGTATTCCACTAATGAATTCTTCTTGGGTAATCAGCCGAGTGGTGGCGTCGTCTTGTCGCAACGTTTCAATGAGTTTCGTACCCATCATCTTCGAGAATTCATCATCAGATACATGTTATAAACTACGACGAACTTCAATAGCTGGACTCGCCACAGGTTTTCGAAAAGGCGTTCTTTAAAATGTTGGTTGTAAGACGCAAATCTTTGATGTATCATATAGGGAAGCAGGATACTTCATCATTTGGGTCTCTAGGAGCAAGCTACAACCACATTCTGTGCATCTTCTTATTCTTTGACACTCTCTTAAACAATTTTTCGGACTCGTGATGTTCCGTTTATGCAGCTAATTGAAGGCAGATGCTTCACAAATGAAAGAAGCCAAACGCGTATGGCAATAAACAAACTGCCTTCAATAAGTTGGCCGGCCGTGCGGTTCTAGGCGCTTCAGTCCGAAACCGCGGGACTGCTACGGTCGCAGGTTCGAATCCTGACTCTGGCATGGATGTGTGTGATGTCCTTAGGTTAATTAGGTATAAGTAGTTCTAAGTTCTAGGGGACTGATGACCTAAGATGTTAAGTCCCATAGTGCTCAGAGCCATTTTTTTTTCAATAAGTTGTATAGACAGAACATACTTCCGTGAATTTTGAAGCAACTAAGGAACGATGCACAGCAGAAAAAATGACAAATCTTTTGGATGTTTTTGTAGATGTATTTTTACACTGCAGTACTACACATCATTCCTAACTGATATTCCGAAACGTAAAATCCAAAACAAGACGTCGATGTGAATGAGAATAAAACCACATTTATGTCAGTTTCCAGAACACAGTCAAATACGCCATCGTTATTATGTTTGCATGGGAACACACGGTGAGCGAAATTTGAACAGTATTACGTACTCTAAACTCATTTTTGGTACTGCGAGGAATAGCGTGCCTGTGTCGGCTGCTAGCCGCTTCGGGTTTCCGCCGCTGTACGCGCTGCAGTGCGCGTATCTGCAGCAGATTGCTTTTGATTGGTTGGCACGAGGACAACTGACAACAGTTTGACATTGCTTCCGAAATGCTTACAGAATAACGTGGGGGCTCTCCTTCGATAAGAGCGCCGCTCGGCGCGCCCGCCTACCGACCCAGTCGCAGAGCCGTGCGGTTAAAGGCGCTGCAGTCTGGAACCGCAAGACCGCTACGGTCGCAGGTTCGAATCCTGCCTCGGGCATGGATGTTTGTGATGTCTTTAGGTTAGTTAGGTTTAACTAGTTCTAAGTTCTAGGGGACTAATGACCTCAGCAGTTGAGTCCCATAGTGCTCAGAGCCATTTGAACCATATGAACCAGTCGCAGAGCGGCCGAAAGACGACAGCGGAGCCCGTGACGCCGCGCCGTTCCAGGGGCGAGGCGCGTGCAGCCACGCGCTTTTATCGGCTACCTCGCTGCCCCGTGTCCCTTCTCTGCCCATCCCACGTTTGCCAAATCGGTGGATGGATACACACACTTGGCGCGACACTGCGCTACTCCTGAGAGACACGAGACCAGCGACCAGCCGCGACCGGGGGAGGAGATTGGTCTGTAAGGTCCCGTCGACAGCAAGGTCATTAGAGACGGAACACCAGCTCGGGTTAGGGAAGGAGATCGGCCGGGCCCTTTCAAAGAAACCGTCCCGGCATTGGCCTGCGTGTTTGAACTGCCGTCCTCCCGAATACGAGTCCGATGTGCTGACAGACCAGTGCGCCACCTCGCTCGGTGCTGCGACAACAGCTGGGTGACTGCGGTCAGCGCAGCACGTGGCCACCACCACAGGTCGTACGTCTAAGCTACAATCTTACTACTCACACTGCAGTTTTGTAGGGGCTCAAACAGACCCGTAATACCTGAAGGGCTGATCGAAAAATGCTAGAAAGAAATACTTTCACATTCCTCACTTGAGACAGAAGCGACGTTAATGTGACACCTGGTCGTCCTACCGCAGTTACCGCAGCAGGAAGGCTGCTAGCCGCCGCCGTCGCCGCCAGCTTACCTGCAGGCAGAGAGAGAGACCGGCTCTGTTACGATGCTTGCATGCTTTTCATTGAAAATACACACGACCGAGGCTGTCGCTGACAAGACAGGAACACTGGGGCAACTTTGTGCGGACTCTGCTACAAAATAATATGTGGGTAAAACTGCACAAACTGCAGACTGCCAAAATGAAAACGCCACACTTGTACTATTCACACTGAAACGTCCACGCGGCTCTACTATGCGAGGCTGGAGGTGTTCTGCAGAATACCTTTCACAGAAACTTCTCCCGGACGGACAATGATCCAATTCGGAACCGACAGCAACACGTCAGTCTCCGCCGACTAGTGGAAATTGACTACGCTACTGACCGAGTGGTCACCCCTTCGCTCAGGAGGAAGTTGCTCTGGCTATTAACAAACCCAAAAAATCCCCAGGCCCCAGCGGAATTCACCCAGAATCTATCAGGAATATAGCACCGCAGTTCGTATCGTTTCTAACTGAATGACACTACAACACCGACAACATGGAAGTCTGCAGATGCAGTAATCGTCAAGAAGACTGAGTACAGAGACCCGACGGATTCGAAAACATTCAGACCAATAAACACATTGCCTAAGGCACGGGAAACACTGCTTTGCGGCGGATTTTGTCACACAGACATCTCTTTGGCCTTAACCCCCACCAATTCGGGTTTAGATCACAGAAATCTATAGATGACGCCGTTAACAATGCGTTGCCAACAATACAAACGACACAAGACAAATACGTAGTTGCGATGCCAACTGATACGGCTGACGTTTTTGATAACGTCTGGTGACCTGTTAGCGTACGACGACCTCTGTCTCATTTAATCTTGATCTGCGCCCACTATTACGTTTACACTATCATGTCTTTCCATGTTTTGTGTAAGCTGTCATGATGGTTGAAACAGCTGCTCTTGAAACATTCAATTAGGTGGCTGCCTCGGTTACTGACGTTCCAGCTAATCGGGCGCCCACAATCTGCCCTCTCTGGAACATTGTTAGGTTTTTCATTGCACGTCGACCTCTGCCTCTGAATTCAAATACCAAGTATGCACTACCCGTAAACAACCTGCACCGATCGCTAGTCCGTACTGACCACGCACGATCCAGCGCGACGTGCGCCTTACTACGTTGTTGACCGTGCGAAGATGCAAACCTCGTCCGCCGACAAACGCTTCCGATGACACCTGTGCAGCAGAACGTAGCGCGTCGGTTGCGGCCGGGGTCGCGGGAACCCCGAGGGCAGACGAAAAGGACGGGTTCGAGGTTAACATGGATGCCGCGGCGCAGCAGCAGCTACCGATAAAATGCGCCACCTGCTCTCGTTGTCGCTATAAACTGGACGTAATGGACGAGTGTGAGTTGAGCAGACATGCAGAATGCCTCGCAAAACGTCCGCGTGAACCATACGTCAAATCAGTGGGTCTGAAAGAGGGCGCATTATTGGCATGAGAGAAAGTGATGCACCCATCCGCGAAATTGCTGCTCATGTGGGACAAAGTATGTTCAGCAGTGCAAGAGTGTGTGTAAAATGGTTCACGGGGGGCCGCAGAACACGACGAGAGGGGTCAGCTCGCACCACTCAGACACCCCCCGAGAAAATGGTCACCTCACACGAATGGCAGTGCAAGACAGATCTGCGTGCCCCTCCATTTTGGCGCATCAGTGGAACAGTGTAATAACACATCGTACACTGTCAGAGGTGACACTCCGTCGCCGTTTGTTACGGCATGGGTCCCGTGGTCCACTTCGCCGCCTACCTTTGGCGAATCTGCAGAAATATGCTAGACGGCATTGGTGTATGGAATGACATCACTGGGGCCGGGAATGGCATCAGATAGTGTTTGTTTGAAAATGATGGCCGCATTTTGGTTCGCGCAGGCAGGGGGAGTGGCACCACAGTGACCGTATTAGCACAAGACGTACAGTGCCGACTCGAGACCCTACTGTGTGGGCTGGTATAGGATACAGCCACAAATCAGAGCTGGTGCGTGTCCAGGGCGCTGTAACCAGCGTGACCTGCGACCCTTAACCGTACCCTTTCTGTACAACACCCCAGACGCCATTCTTTTTAGCGAGACAATGGACGACCACATATTGCTGCACGAACACGTGTCTTCTTGGAGCCACAGGATGTCAGCCATTTCTCCTGGCTCGCCAGATCACCAGGCTTGTCACCAATCGAAAATGTGTGGGATATGGTGCAACGACGGATGCAGCGCTGTGCCTACAACCACAGATGAACTTTGGAATCAGGCGTTGCAACATGGATGGCTATATCACAGGTCGCCATTCGCGCCTCATACGCGTCAACGCTATCACGCGTGAAACAAGTTAGCAGGGTCTGTGGGGGACTCTGTGCCTAGCAGGCAACTGGACACGTGCTGATCCTAGGTGACTGAAATGCTAATCAGTTCTGCAGAACATACTAATTGTACATGTCCTGCAAATATGAACGTCGTACCTCTAAGTCGTTCTGTTCTTTTCTGAACATGTGCGTACATTTCCCATATTTAAAGGTCAATTCAGTAACAGGGAAATGACGCCGAATTAAAAGAAAACTTGAACGTAAAACTGTCCAATTGAAACAGGCGCACAGAAGCGAACGGCGGCAAATACGAAGCAATGTGCGCGCCCGGAGCGTGCGTCCGTCCCTGACTGACGCTGCGGCGATCCGAGAACACCGCCACCAGCCGCCGAGCCGAGCGCTCCCGAGGGAAGCCGACGGTCGCCGTAGCTGCCGCCCGCGCCCGAGGCGCGAGTGCCGCTATGCACCTGTCCTGTCCGGCGGCTCTCTCGCGAGCCAGGGAGAAAGCTGTGTCGCGGCGCTGCCCCTACCTGCCGAGGTCACGGAGCCAGTAGCGACGACCGCGTTCCGACATCTACACTGAACTTCTTCCCAGGAGAAAACCAAATATGCGACTTCGCTTTTCAAACGCCTGTAAAGTAACTACCGACAGAACACACTCTTCCAACAAAATTCGTATTAAAATCACGAAGTACATGTATTTAGCAAGCAAAAATCTCTACGCAGGGTGGTCGGAAAGAGTCTCCAAAGATTCTAAGGTTGCGCGGAGAAAAAAAAAATTTATACTTTGCGCCGGTTCAGAGTTAATTAGCATTGAAGCTAGCCAATCACGCCGTTGCGGACACAAATTCAAGCGGCGCGCGAGATACGATTACTGTTAGTATCACTTGTTGTCATACGGCGGACAACAGCGCAAGAGAGTCCTCAGCCTTCATTGTATGATACTTACAAGTCACCACTCGTCTTCCAAAATATTAAAAATACTCCAAACGCCCAGGTCCAGTTCGCCCCCCCTTCCCTACAAACTATCGTTTGGTTGCCCTTGGCTTGAGGCGTATTTACTCTTACTCCTCAGCCATCCTTACTACGGTCCCGTGTCCAATATTCCTATCGCTCTCGGTATCGGTATTAGTAAACCAAACGAAGAACACATTTGGCGACACCGCCTCTGGCCGTCCGCGTGCAACTTCCTCGTTCGCTAACTGCGCTGTCAACTAACTCGGAAAAGGCGCAACGTATGGAATTTTTTCGTTAACAATTATTTCGCAGCACAACGTATCCTGAAACACCCTCACAAGCTTTTCACACTGTAGACTGAAGTTTCCAACTCGCTTCTGGCTGTTTGTTCGGTCTAATCTCAGGAACTACACAACAGATTTTGATCTGGTTTTGACTAATAGACAAACTAACTCACGAAGAAACTCGTGTATACAACTTTACAAATATTTCCTGCAAATGGGCTCGACTATGACGAATTAAATTGAGCCTCTGCTGTGTAAACGATCGCCCTGCCATCTAGCGGTGCAGCCGCCGCAACCCGAGGCAAAAGCGAGCCCCCAGCAGAATCCGAGTCGAGCACGGTGGTCTAATGCGTGGCTGAAAACCGAATATTAACGGGATCGAATCCTTGTCGGGTCACGAATTCTTCACTGTATCTTAACCTAGTATTCACACTCAATGGTCTGGACATTCGCCAGAAGCCGAATGTGATCGCCCTCCGTGTTGAACTGTACGTGTCATTTACGAAAGCAGACTCGAAGCCGGCTTTTGTGGTCTTGCGCTAAACAGCATGGCCGGTAAAGGATACGTGCTGGATCGAAACTTGTCTGGGCCTCGAATTTTTAATCTTTCTTGTCTAACCTAGCAGTTACACTTCAATGACACGGGGATTCGCCATAAACGAAACGTTAAACCGTAGGCCGGCTTTTCCCGTGCGGTAAGTGGCTATCGAGACGCAATTTGCCGATTGGAACACTGAGACGAGCACACTCAGTCACACGAAAGAATCTACACACACATATAGACTCATTCTCTTTCTGCCCATGTCCTCCGTCGCCTTTTTCTGCCTATACATGAAGGCTAATCCAGGAACTACCGTGTAGATTTTGGTAGAGGGAGCGAGGTGGCGCAGTGGTTAACACACTACACTCGCTTTCGGAAGGGCGTCGGTTCAAACCCTCGCCCTGCCATCCAGATTTAGATTTCTCGTGGCTTCCCTAAATCGCTCCAGGAAAATGTCGGGACAGTTGCTTTAATTGTGCACGGCCCATTTCCTTCGCCATCCTTGTCACAATCTGCGCTTCTACTCCGTCTCTAATGATCTCGATAGCGACGGGACGCTAAACCCAATTTTCCTTCCGTCGTTTCTTCACCACTACATTCACGACAAAGGTTCGTGCATGTAACTTACAAACGTAGTTTTTAAATATTCGGTGGAAACTTGCTGAATAACGCCGAATTACCGCCTCCCTGTATATGGAGGCTGCTGCCGGGAAGTATAGTCTACGTGCTGCTCCCGGTACGGCTGCGCGGCCCCCGTTGCTAACGGGCGGCGATCCGGCAGTACGCCAGCCAGGGGCGTGTACTTCTTCCACCGTTTAATTTATAGGAAATTCGTGATATCAGTTACCTAACCTTGTTCTCTGATTTTTAATCACAGCTCCACGCAGAGCCCCGTGAACAAAATTACGATTACGTCAGACAAGCTGTCGTCCGTAGATACCCATCCCATGCCGGGGCGCACTGTCAGTAACTTACAACAAAATACAGTGAATGCAGAGTTAAAAAAAAAAAGGAACGAAGACAGAAAGGAAATGGGTACAACAGCCGAAAAACACCTCTGTTTGCCAAGGCACAATGTTCTTAAGTGGACCTCTAGTGGTCAGGAAGTGGCCAAATAAAATGAAACGCGTCGTTATCTTCAGCTTGCGGTAGCGTTCTCGCTTCCCGCGCGCGCGATCTCGGCTTCGATTCCCTGAGGGTTAAGGGATTTTTTCCTTGCTCGAGATGACTGGGTGTTGTTGTGTCGTATTCCTCATCATCTTTCGTCCCCATTACGGTCGGAGGAAGGCAACGGCAAACTAGCTCCTAGTAGGACCTTGCATAGTACAGCGGCGCGGGTCTCCCGCATCGTCCCCTACGCTCCTCGGAGTATGGGACTTCATTATCTTCTTAAGCTAGAAATTCAGAGGATTATCAGCTATGCCATTGGCTCGATAGGAGTCATTTTGAGCGGGGAAACATGTTGGACTCGGCAACAGAGGATGCCGCTTTGCCCGATGTAAGATGGATTCCTCTTCCTGCCCTGTGTATCAATGAGAGAGTGGAGAAAGTTCGCCTTACTGCATTAACGCGTAAATACTTCGCAGTGCAGCAGCTGTTGCCAGCTTATAAAACTGAGACATTCTCAACTAATATAGAACACGCTGGGGCAGATTCGTCATCTTAACATATGAAACCAATTTCCTGAAGCGGTGTATAGTGAAATAGAGTTTTTAATTGGTGATGATACGAGAGGCATGCCTGCGTCGTGCTGTGCAGTTGCATTTGTCTTTACCACAGCGGGAATTCCGCAGAAACTTGAACTTTTTTCAGACGTAAATCTTCAGCCGTGCTCCCAACACATGCACAAAGAAGTGTGTGTGGAGGACCACCCCCTCCACGCAACGCACTGGGACGCCCGACAACCACTAGCAGGAATACGGGAACTCGTAGCTTCCCACCAAAATGCATTCACACGCCTGAAAACGGATGTCTCCTATACGAGGCTCCCAACAGATCTGCTCAGCTTCAAAATTATCGTGGATTTTCGCCCACGAGGGAAGGCGGTGCGGCAGTTCCGCCGAAAGTTCGAGGCAGCGGTACAAGCGCACGAGTTGAGTCACCGCTGGTCCCTCCTCCTTTTTCTTCTCGCTCAGCCTGCTAGCAGCCGGTTTCCCTCAGCAACGGACTCACTTGTCAGCCCATCTTCCTCGTACCTAGCGGAAATCACAGCTGTACCCCTCTCAACTCGTCTTTCTCGCCTCTCAGGTTTCGCTAAAAGCCGCATTATTTAACATTTCACTAAGCTGTAGTCAACTAACTATCAATATGTATTTATTTACTCCGAAGCATTACTACGAAGACACACTAGACCATCACCTCCGCACAGGTGCACTACGACGCTGACTTCAAACCTCCTGTGTTGCGCCGAAGAAAGCTAACGCATCTCAACGCGCTCATCATACCTGTCGAGACCCGATCCAAACAACGACGTACGTTACCGTCTCCACAGCAGCATCATTCTCAGGGAAATATCACGCGCTCGACGAGACGACACAAAATTCGTTACGTTATAACGCTCACTCAACACTGAAAAGTGTTGATTGTAGCATTCTCGGAAGTGCGACTTCTCTGCACTATATCGCCTCGAAACAGTGCCTTCTGCTGCTGATCCACACTTGTTGAACAATTCTACCACGCGTGAGCTGTTTCTTTTTTCTCTTCCCACTCCAACAAAAATTTCCACAGAGTAATCTGTATCATTTATTAGTTTTTCTGTAGTCTGTAATATGCGCTGACATCCGCCAAATATCGGATATTTACTGAGGAATATAACTTAATTCCTTGTTCTTCCCATCCACTCCACGAATAGATAACGTTTTTCGCATGATGTAACTACACGCTTTTCTCTTAAAATAAGACTCTACAGGCTCGGCTCTGTCGCCTGAGAAACATCCACCACGCTGGAAGTAATCAACAGTGAATTTCTCAGGAGCTGCTAGCCTAGACCGTTGCGTGAGTTCAAAGTGTGGAGACGCACGCATGTCGATCAGCTGACGGGTGGACACCCATTGAAGGCGCCTCCTGGAGCAAACGTTGATTATCATTTTTGAAATATATGGTGACGTGTTGCGCAGCGTTTGATTGCGCAGGAAACTATGTCAAAGGAAATAATCTTTCCTCTGATATAAATGTTTTCAAGATACCAAAAATTGCTCATAAAATTACATGCGGGTATTTATGTAATGTTAATTACATCGCCTTTCTTTTTCTGTTCCTTGATGTGAATTTCTTTTTACGTAATTATCAATACTGGTAACGGTTTCCCCACGGATGAAGTATGAACGAGTGTTTCCAGTCTCCACCTGAAAAGCAAAAGTGCCTAAAGGCTCGCACACGCCCGGCGACCAAGTCTCGTGAAGCTGCATCGGCACTCCCTCTACAAAGTCGCGAGTCCTTATCTCCGCAGTCAGCTGCACTATTGAAATCCGCAAATATTAAAAGAAAAGGGTTGTAACTGGCATCGAGTGACGAATATCAAATAAAAGTTACAAAATTACCTGCTATAACACGTAGTACTAATATGCGGATCTAGAAATATTAATTTACTGAATATGCATGCGTAAAAATTTTAGTCAAAATAAGAAATTGAACTTACATACGTACACATACGTAATTATTATTTCTCATTATAGTGCAGGCAAAAGTGGCAGTGTACCATGGTGAAGTAAAATAGAACGTACTTACTTCATTGAGAGTCCCTCTATGTTCGTCACAGTCTCTACGCCGTACACCCAAAACTGTAATGGGTGGTAATCAAAGCAGTTTCACTTTTTCGGAGAAGAACCGGATTTTTTACTCGTACAACTCCTTGTGTTCTCTCCTGAATTGCGATTTTAAATTTTTTATTTCATGTAGTGTGTGACATTTCGTATTCTTTGGCCAAATGCTCTACAACAAGCCTCCGTTTTCTTCTGTTTATGTACTCTTGGGATATCATATCCCAAAGACATGGGAGAGCATGAAAATGTTATTAATTTCAATGTTACCTCTGTGGCAGATAAGTAGAAAGTGGCTCGGAAAACATACAGACTACAACAAGTTGCGTAACGTTGTCGCCTGTTCCTTGTTTCTGTGGGGAGCGTGGGACTTCGGCGACTGTTGCGAAACAATAGTCGCAACACGAGGACGATGTCGCAGAACAACACTGAATCTTGTCCTGCGACTCTGTCGTTCGGTGTGTACGAGACACCGACAAAGATGTTTAGAAAAACTTTTGCCGAACAATTTTACAACTGAACTCCTTGGTATTCATCGTAAACTAAAGCGAGATGGTGATAATCATTAAGTATTGAAACATCTCTGGTTTACGCCGCCGTAAAGTACTCTTCTCTGCGTATCTTTTCTTTGACCGACCGATTTTCCTTTTCCCTTGTTTTGTGTTATAGTTCAGCAGCGACTGTGATGCTGTCTTGTTATATGTTATTTCCATTTTTTCCGTACCTCATTCTTTCTTAATTCAGATTAAATATGATTGAATTTTCTCGTGAAATCTACACTGTTCTTCCTTTGAAGCAATGTGAAGCTAGCTACTGCACTCAGACATCTCTTCTCTGCACTTTCTATCCTTCAGATATGCAAATTCGTAAGTGTCTAGCGTTCACATATACACAACAACTTTGTTAATTTTGTTTATATCGCTTCAGCAACGAATCTCTTGTTATGCTTTCAAAATATTGCGCAATTGTGGCATGAAGATATTACTCACAAAGCTAGGTCACGTGTAAATCAGTTTTCTTCACATTTAGTACACAAGCTCAAATAAAAAAAAACGAGTTACTGAGATGAAAAGTTGACTAGCAGAAACTACGGTACGTACTTACAGATATTAGTAGCACAATCCTTTGAATTCTATTCGTAATCGATGCAGCAAATGTGATCAATGGATTTTTTTCTCATATATATAGCGGGTAATTGCCCACTGACACTGACAAGACCGTTCATTAAATCATATCATACATACGTTGTTCTAACTAGGCAGCGATAATTGTAAGTTTTAATGCAGAAAACAAATTTATGGATGCTGGTAAAAACAACCCCGAAATTATGCATCGGAGAAATGCGACAGCGTGCTGGGCAAAAAGATCAGTATCACTGAAGCATTACTGTAATATATAAGAAACTACCAGCCTCGATTGCGGTAATGAAACCAACCTCTACCTAGGTTTCAGCCCAAATAATTGAGCCTTCTTCAGAAGATATACCTGAATCTATAATTTGTCTAAGAGGGCATCGTCTAGAAATAAAACTAAAACAGCCTGAATAGGCGTAGTTACATTTTAAAATTGAGGTACATAAGAACTAAGTCAATACCGAGACTTGACTTACGCTCTGGCGTGCGGCTCGTCTCTGTGGACGCTGTGCGGTGGGCCTCGGGAGCCCACGTGAAACTAAGCAGGACTGGATTACTGTAAGATGCGTTGAAACTGTTCCGGTAAGCGTGGCTCCTCGAGGCAGCTGCACAACGCGACAACGTGTGGCTGCGAGATGGGAAGTATAGCGCGCGCAAAATGCCGTGGCCGCTAGATGCGCAGTCGGCTGGGGAAGCTTGTGTGGAGAGCGGCAGTGGTGGGGGGTCGCTCAGAGCGCTGCAGGGGAAGTGCCGAGCGGTGTAGGGGAAGTGCCGTTCTTTTATTAAGCGGGGTCCCTCCAAGCCCACAATTCCGATTTATTTTCGCCTGGTTTGTTAACCATTTCTAAGTTTCAGAGGAGAGTCACGAGTGGGGAACATTGACTAAATCCTACACATTTCTCTTGTTGCCATGTTAAAATTTGCCTTTTTTTTGCCAAAACTCAATCTCACATCACTAGCATATTGTGCAGACGCAGTTGCGAATTCTGGACTCTATTATGTTTATTAAGCGAGAAAGTGAGGAAAAGTAAAATGGAGATCCTATAAAGAAGCATAGCCTCAGTACAAAATAAACATGTAATGGCTTCACATATGTTGTTCCAAAACCCATAGCATTTCTTGTTTCACCAGCTATCGATGGCCCTCAAAAATTACATTATTTCATCAGAAAAATCTCTAGTTGGTTGAATAACACAGGTAGATAATGCTGTTTCGTATAATAAGCATGCAACAAAATACTTTCCTCCTTGTATGCTATCATTTGCCACGATCTCATTTAGATATATCAAACCGTTTGTGAAACATGAGGAATGTGGTGCATATTTCACTCTAGCTTTATCGCTGGCACTGTGCGATCCCAAATGAGTGCGCTACGTGAGATCAATTTTCCCGAGATCGGTGACAGATAGAGATCTCCAGCCGAGCCTAAAGAAAAATTCAACATGTTAGCTAAATTTCATACGCAGCAACATATTATGTAATATGCACCAGACGCAAAATCATAGCCACCCTACTTTTCATTTCAAACTTTTTTCGTATTTCCGCCTTGTTTTACTTCCACGTAAATATCACAATAACTACGCTCCTGGAAATTGAAATAAGAACACCGTGAATTCATTGTCCCAGGAAGGGGAAACTTTATTGACACATTCCTGGGGTCAGATATATCACATGATCACACTGACAGAACCACAGGCACATAGACACAGGCAACAGAGCATGCACAATGTCGGCACTAGTACAGTGTATATCCACCTTTCGCAGCAATGCAGGCTGCTATTCTCCCATGGAGACGATCGTAGAGATGCTGGATGTAGTCCTGTGGAACGGCTTGCCATGCCATTTCCACCTGGCGCCTCAGTTGGACCAGCGTTCGTGCTGGTCGTGCAGACCGCGTGAGACGACGCTTCATCCAGTCCCAAACATGCTCAATGGGGGACAGATCCGGAGATCTTGCTGGCCAGGGTAGTTGACTTACACCTTCTAGAGCCCGTTGGGTGGCACGGGATACATGCGGACGTGCATTGTCCTGTTGGAACAGCAAGTTCCCTTGCCGGTCTAGGAATGGTAGAACGATGGGTTCGATGACGGTTTGGATGTACCGTGCACTATTCAGTGTCCC
Organism: Schistocerca nitens; assembly: GCF_023898315.1. Classification (NCBI taxonomy): domain Eukaryota; kingdom Metazoa; phylum Arthropoda; class Insecta; order Orthoptera; family Acrididae; genus Schistocerca; species Schistocerca nitens. The sequence continues at coordinate 630,441,830 of NC_064620.1, read as the reverse complement.
CTCGACGATCACCAGTGGTGTACGGCCAGTGTAGGAGATCGCTACCCACACCATGATGCCGGGTGTTGGCCCTGTGTGCCTCGGTCGTATGCAGTCCTGATTGTGGCGCTTACCTGCACGGCGCCAAACACGCATACGACCATCACTGGCACCAAAGCAGAAGCGACTCTCATCGCTGAAGACGACACGTCTCCATTCGTCCCTCCATTCACGCCTGTCGCGACACCACTGGAGGCGGGCTGCACGATGTTGGGGCGTGAGCGGAAGACGGCCTAACGGTGTGTGGGACCGTAGCCCAGCTTCATGGAGACGGTTGCGAATGGTCCTCGCCGATACCCCAGGAGCAACAGTGTCCCTAATTTGCTGGGAAGTGGCGGTGCGGTCCCCTACGGCACTGCGTAGGATCCTACGGTCTTGGCGTGCATCCGTGCGTCGCTGCGGTCCGGTCCCAGGTCGACGGGCACGTGCACCTTCTGCCGACCACTGGCGACAACATCGATGTACTGTGGAGACCTCACGCCCCACGTGTTGAGCAATTCGGCGGTACGTCCACCCGGCCTCCCAATGCCCACTATACGCCCTCGCTCAAAGTCCGTCAGCTGCACATACGGTTCACGTCCACGCTGTCGCGGCATGCTACCAGTGTTAAAGACTGCGATGGAGCTCCGTATCCCACGGCAAACTGGCTGACACTGACGGCGGCGGTGCACAAATGCTGCGCAGCTAGCGCCATTCGACGGCCAACACCGCGGTTCCTGGTGTGTCCGCTGTGCCGTGCGTGTGATCATTGCTTGTACAGCCCTCTCGCAGTGTCCGGAGCAAGTATGGTGGGTCTAACACACCGGTACCAATGTGTTCTTTTTTCCATTTCCAGGAGTGTATGACCATTAAAGAAATAATGAGCACGTCATAATGAACCTGACACATAAAGCCGCAAGTAAGGCAAAAATGATTTTTTTTACCAAATACTTTCTGTAAAATCCTTAGACAAAGACTGCAGAGGGTCCGCATAGAAAGCTGGGAAACACCTCTGAACAAACGAATGAACCCGCCCACTGGCCCGGACGGAAACTAGCCGCTGCGCATCGACCACCCAATCCTGCGCGACCTGCGCTGTCGTACTTTCTTCTCATCTGGCTTTGGTTTATCTCACCACACCACCAAGAGCTTCCTAGAAATACACAACATATTTACAGAGAAATCACAATGTAAAAAACTTAAAAACATTGATATAATGTCATTGTTGTTGTTGTGGTCTTCAGTCCTGAGACTGGTTTGATGCAGCTCTCCATGCTACTCTATCCTGTGCAAGCTTCTTCATCTCCCAGTACCTACTGCAACCTACATCCTTCTGAATCTGCTTAGTGTATTCATCTCTTGGTCTCCCTCTACGATTTTTACCCTCCACGCTGCCCTCCAATGCTAAATTTGTGATCCCTTGATGCCTCAAAACATGTCCTACCAACCGATCCCTTCTTGTAGTCAAGTTGTGCCACAAACTTCTCTTCTCCCCAATCCTATTCAATACCTCCTCATTAGTTACGTGATCTACCCACCTAATCTTCAGCATTCTTCTGTAGCACCACATTTCGAAAGCTTCTATTCTCTTCTTGTCCAAACTAGTTATCGTCCATGTTTCACTTCCATATATGGCTACACTCCATACAAATACTTTCAGAAACGACTTCCTGACACTTAAATCTATACTCGACGTTAACAAATTTCTCTTCTTCAGAAACGATTTCCTTGCCATTGCCAGTCTACATTTTATATCCTCTCTACTTCGACCATCATCAGTTATTTTACTCCCTAAATAGCAAAACTCCTTTACTACTTTAAGTGTCTCATTTCCTAATTTCATTCCCTCAGCATCACCCGATTTAATTTGACTACATTCCATTATCCTCGTTTTGCTTTTGTTGATGTTCACCTTATATCCTCCTTTCAAGACACTGTCCATGCCGTTCAACTGCTCTTCCAAGTCCTTTGCTGTCTCTGACAGAATTACAATGTCATCGGCGAACCTCAAAGTTTTTACTTCTTCTCCATCAATTTTAATACCTACTCCAAATTTTTCTTTTGTTTCCTTTACTGCTTGCTCAATATACAGATTGAATAACATCGGGGAGAGGCTACAACCCTGTCTCACTCCTTTCCCAACCACTGCTTCCCTTTCATGCCCCTCGACTCTTATACCTACCACCAGTTTTCTGTACAAATTGTAAATAGCCTTTCGCTCCCTGTATTTTACCCCTGCCACCTTCAGAATTTGAAAGAGAGTATTCCAGTTAACATTGTCAAAACCTTTCTCTAAGTCTACAAATGCTAGAAACGTAGGTTTGCCTTTTCTTAATCTTTCTTCTAAGATAAGTCGTAAGGTTAGTATTGCCTCACGTTTTCCAACATTTCTACGGAATCCGAACTGATCTTCCCCGAAGTCCGCTTCTACCAGTTCTTCCATTCGTCTGTAAAGAATTCGCGTTAGTATTTTGCAACCATGACTTATTAAACTGATAGCTCGGTAATTTTCACATCTGTCAACACCTGCTTTCTTTGGGATTGGAATTATTATATTCTTCTTGAAGTCTGAGGGTCTTTCGCCTGTCTTATACATCTTGCTCACCAGATGGTAGAGTTTTGTCATGACTGGCTCTCCCAAGGCCATCAGTAGTTCTAATCGAATGTTGTCTACTCCCGGGGCCTTGTTTCGACTCAGGTCTTTCAGTGCTCTGTCAGTCAAACTCTTCACGCAGTATCTTATCTCCCATTTCGTCTTCATCTACATCCTCTTCCCTTTCCATAATATTGTCCTCAAGTACATCGCCCTTGTATAAACCCTCTATATACTCCTTCCACCTTCCTGCCTTCCCTTCTTTGCTTAGAACTGGGTTGCCATCTGAGCTCTTGATATTCATACAAGTGGTTCTCTTCTCTCCAAAGGTCTCTTTAATTTTCCTGTAGGCAGTATCTATCTTACCCCTAGTGAGACAAGCCTCTACATCCTTACATTTGTCCTCTAGCCATCCCTGCTTAGCCATTTTGCACTTCCTGTCAATCACATTTTTGAGACTTTTGTATCCCTTTTTGCCTGCTTCATTTACTGCATTTTTATATTTTCTCCTTTCATCAATTAAATTCAGTATTTCTTCTGTTACCCAAGGATTTCTATTAGCCCTCGTCTTTTTACCTACTTGATCGTCTGCTGCCTTCACTACTTCATCCCTCAGAGCTACCCATTCTTCTTCTACTGTATTTCTTTCCCCCATTCCTGTCCATTGTTCTCTTATGCTCTCCCTGAAACTCTCTACAACCTCTGGTTCTTTCAGTTTATCCAGGTCCCATCTCCTTAAATTCCCACCTTTTTGCAATTTCTTCAGCTTCAATCTGCAGTTCATAACCAAAAGATTGTGGTCAGAGTCCACATCTGCCCCTGGAAATGTCTTACAATTTAAAACCTGGTTCCTAAATCTCTGTCTTACCATTATATAATCTATCTGATACCTTTTAGTATCTCCAGGATTCTTCCAGGTATACAACCTTCTTTTATGATTCTTGAACCAAGTGTTAGCTATGATTAAGTCATGCTCTGTGCAAAATTCTACAAGGCGGCTTCCTCTTTCATTTCTTCCCCCCCAATCCATATTCACCTACTATTTTTCCTTCTCTCCCTTTTCCTACTGACGAATTCCAGTCACCCATGACTATTAAATTTTCGTTTCCCTTCACTAACTGAATAATTTCTTTTATCTCGTCATACATTTCATCTATTTCTTCATCATCTGCAGAGCTAGTTGGCATATAAACTTGTACTACTGTAGTAGGCATGGGCTTTGTGTCTATCTTGGCCACAATAATGCGTTCACTATGCTGTTTGTAGTAGCTAACCCGCACTCCTATTTTTTTATTCATTATTAAACCTACTCCTGCATTACCCCTATTTGATTTTGTATTTATAACCCTGTAATCACCTGACCAAAAGTCTTGTTCCTCCTGCCACCGAACTTCACTAATTCCCACTATATCTAACTTTAACCTATCCATTTCCCTTTTTAAATTTTCTAACCTACCTGCCCGATTAAGGGATCTGACATTCCACGCTCCGATGCGTAGAACGCCAGTTTTCTTTCTCCTGATAACGACGTCCTCTTGAGTAGTCCCCGCCCGGAGATCCGAATGGGGGACTATTTTACCTCCGGAATATTTTACCCAAGAGGACGCCATCATCATTTAATCATACAGTAAAGCTGCATGTCCTCGGGAAAAATTACGGCTAAGTCATACACCTAATAAAATGACAGCTAGAGACAAAATAGCAAATAAAAAGAACTCGACAGGCATTCGACAGCAAATACTGACAGATTGCAGTGTTTATGCAAATATTTCACAAACGTACACGTCACAATCTCTTAGGCAACAGAAACTGCCTTTGTATGTTTGAGGACCATGTAATGAGAGAGCAGCGCTTGTTGCGAGGGATACGTTCAGTGTCGACATCTACGTTTGTATCAGACTCCGCAAGCCACCTAAAGGTGAGTGGCGGAGGGTACTTGTGGTACCACTAACTGATCCCCCTCCCCTCCCAGGTGCACATGCGGTACTTACGGTCAGTACCGGCATTGGCTGTGTCTTTGTTCTCAAATGATGTTCGCTTGGATGTGAAAGAAGAATAAATTCTCGTTCACTGTGGCCGTGCTGTTGTTGTTTATGTCTTAACGGTACGATACACATTGAAATAAGACGCGTTATTTGTCCTCCCTACTACTAACAGGGGATGGCCTCTCTTTTGTTAAAATCAGCCCGTTCTCCCATCACTAGTTGGTAGACAGCTCAGACACCTGCCTCAAACGGTTAACTATACACAACGTTGCCAGAAAGTGGTCAAACGTTGCAAACTCTTTATTTGATAATACACTATGATTAATCCATAGATATTACACACATCAAAAAAGTTTTACATAACCCCCGTTCCCAGAACTCCTGAAGATAGACGACTGTGAATATTGTATCACAGACACAGTCCCTTTGACTGTTCAGAGATGTCACTAAACTCGCCCAGAGATGCAAACAACCGTGCATGAACAGCGCCTATTAGACGGAGGTGTCCGACAACCGATCAGTTAGAGTCATTCCACCAGAAGGAGATACACGGCTCGTGTTGTCTGTAGTTCAACCATGCCTAGATGGTCAATACCGCGGTTCGATCACGTCCGCCAGGGAGGGCTCTCAACAAGGGAAGTGTGCATGCGTCTCGGAGTGAACCAAAGTGATGGTGTTCGGACACGGACGAGATACAGAGAGACAGGAACTGTACATGACTTGCCTCGCTCAAGCCGCTACTGCAGTGGATGACCGCTACCTGCTGATTATGGCTAGGAGGAGCCCTGATAGCAATGCCACCATGTTGCATATGCTTTTCGTGCAGCCACAGTACGACGTTTTACGAATCAAACTGTGCACAATAGGCTGCATAATGCGCAACTTCACTCCCGACGTCCATGGCGAGGTCCATCTTCGCAACCAATACACCATGCAGCGCGGTATAGATGAACCCATTAACATGCCGAATAAACCGCTCAGGATTGCCATCACGTTCTCTTCACTGATGAGTGTAGCATATGCCTTCAACCAGACAATCGTCGGAGACGTGTTTGGAGGCAACCCGGTCAGGCTGAACAGTGTCCAGCGAGTGCAGCAAGGTGGAGGTTCCCTGCTGTTTTGTGGTGGTATCATGTGCGGCCGACGTACGCCACTGGTGGTCGTGGAAGGCGCCCCCGTAACGGCTGTACGATACATGGACGCCATCCTCCGAGCGATAGTCCAACTATTGGCGAAGCATTCGTCTTCATGGACGACAATTCGCGCCCCCATCATGCACATCGCGTGAGTGACTTCCTTCAGGATAACAACATCGCTCGATTAGAGTGGCCAGCATGTTCAGACATCAACTCTATCGAACATGCCTGGGACAGATTGAAAATGTCTGTTTATGGACGACGTGATCCACCAACCACTCTTGAGGGATCTACGCCGCATCGCCGTTGAGGAGTGGGACATGTGGACCAACAGTGTCTTGATGAACTTGTGGAAAATATGCCACGACGAATACAGGCATGCATAAATGCGAGAGGACGTGCTACTGGGTATTAGAGGTACCGGAGTGTACAGCAACCTGGACCACCACCTCTGAAGGTCTCGCTGTATGGTGGTACAACATGCAATGTGTGGTTTTCATGAGCAGTAAAAACAGCGGAAATGATGTTTATGTTGATCTCTATTCCAATTTTCTGTACAGGTCCCGGAACTCTCGGAACTGAGGTGATGCAAAACTTTTTTTTATGTGCGTATAAAAATGTATGTATGTTCCACATCTCCTAAGCCAAAGGACCGATTTCAACTTGGTATATATATCGCTCATTGTCTGGAAAGAATCGCTTTGGGGATAAGAACCACCTATCTACCAAACAGGTGGGCGTGAGGGTTCAAAACAAGTGTAGCCTATGAGGGGCGAAAACCTACACTTTAGTTATCCAGTATTTTAGAAGATGACTTAGCGACTTGCAAGGAACATTACACATAATTTCAAACCTTTACGAACCTTTTCTCGTTGAAAACCTGCACAGCACGATGAAAGGAAAAAAGTTTACCGCTTACTACTTTTTTTGCTCTTTGTTCAGTAAAACTGACGCATCAGGCATGACGTTTTAATTTATTGCTTCTTTGCTAGTAGCTATATTCCCAAGTCATTTGGCAGATGGTGTTGACATACGTCAATGAACGAACGTACAAAATAATGTAATTGTACGACAAATAGTTAAGGAGATATGACGTCATAAACATTGAGCTGTGTGAGAACGAAACTTGTTGACAAATATGTGTGAAATACGTTAAATATGTATGAATCATATGCGACATGGGCGTATGCGAGCAATCCACTGGTAGAAAGGCCCTCCTAAACTCCTTGGTCGATTCCATTTAATCTTGTAACATATGGTATTTACTATTTGCAAAAAAATAAATCCTATTAGAGTATGGGTGACAACATGGAGAGAGGATGGGGTAGGAGGTTATGGTCAGATAGAGAGGGACAAAGTCGAGGACATGGACACAGATGGGGGTGGAGAGCAAATGGAAAGAAGGAGGGGAGGGGAAATGGACAGAAAGGGTGGACGAGGAGAAAGATGGACACAGATAGGGGGGACGAGGGGACGGACAGAGAGATGGGGAGTGGATATGGACGGAGAGGGGAGGAGGTGGAGAGGAGAGGAGATGGACAAAGGGGGAAGGAGCAAATTGACAAGGGGGAGGAGCACATGGACGGAGAGAGTGGGGAGGACGAGGTGGATAGAAAGGAGAGATGAGGAGTTAGATCGAGAAAAGGGGAAGGAAGAGATGAAGCAATAGAAGACAAGAGTAAATACGCCTCAAGCCAAGGGCGACCAAACGATAGTTTGTAGGGAAGTGGGACGAAATAGACCTGGAGGTTTGGAGTATTTTTAATATTTTGGAAGACGAATGGCGGCTTGTAACTATCATACAATGAAGGCTTTCACGATCGGATTTTTCAGCTGCCGAGAATTCTTCTGGGTTTTATGGCCGTGGTCCATGGAACTCTTCTATCCCTGACGTTTCGCCCAAAGCTACATTGGACGTCTTCGGAGGTGCTCCTGGTTGCGCTGAGTCTTGCCGACTGACGAGTCGGACGTCGAAGAACGGCCTAAATACCATGGAAAGTGGGTGTGGTCTGGATTTCACGTGATAGCAGAGATAAACCTTGTCAAGGATAGACTATAACTATCGATCATAGTACATCTAAGATAAAAACTTATCGATTCTGTAGCGCCACTGTCCATATATCGCTGAGTTTCATAGCTTCTTCTTTTCTGTTAAAATTATCCCCATGTTTATATATTTCGATGGCTTCTGTATATAACCGTGGATAATAGTTCGTCGTAGTACATAAAGCTTCAGTTTCCGAAAATTTCACCACGTGATCACCCGACTGCAGAGCATGTTCCGCCACGGTTTTCCGTAGTCGGCAAAGACTTTTATGTTCCTTCAATCGTGTATTCACACTTCTCTTTGTAGTTCCAATGTAGACCCTACCTCAGTCTGCAAGACTCAGCACAACCAGGAGCACCTCCGAAGATGTCCAACGTAGCTTTGGACGAAACGTCAGGGATAGAAGAGTTCCATAGACCACGGCCATACAACCCGGAAGAATTCTCGCCAGGCTTGTAAATAGCCATAAAATGTTCCAGCTCGAACCCTGTTAAAAACCTTTGCAATACCGACTTTTTAACAATTTTCTTAAACGAAAAACACATGACTACATTATATTTTTTCATTTCCCTGAGAGCTATCTTGACCCCGGGTACGGGCGCATTTGCCTCTGACTTCAACAGTGGTGTCAAATCGGAGATAAGAAGAGAGTTCACAAGTTTCTTCAGGAATTTCAAATCCAACAGAATGCACTCAAATCCGGTAGACTGCGCGGGATTCGATTGCTGCATTCTACCGTTGTTTTAAATATTCGCAGACGTTTTCTGTGGGAATACGATCAGTGTGGGATAGTGATCGTCAGACCAGGGACGCTTCCCGCTTGCCTCGTCAATGCGGCTGTCTTCTGGGCAGATGGGAGTGTCCACAGCACACTCATCGTGAAGACGTACAACAGAGCAATACTTGGTCAGCGAGAATGTTGAAATACACAGCCTGCTACATGTTAACGATTGACTGAATGAATGGGCCCGAGTTTTTTTTTTTTCTCAGTCTACTTACTGGTTTGATGCGGCCCGCCACGAATTCCTTTCCTGTGCTAACCTCTTCATTTCAGAGTAGCACTTGCAACCTAGGAAAAGTGTGCCCAAAAATATCACAAAACACCTCCTGTCTCCACACGATGCGGGTTAAACGCTCCATTGGGCTAGACGTGCAGCATCGTCTGAAAAAAAGGGGAAAATGGCGACCCGTCGATCTACACAACCTGTCGGCTGCTGTCTAGTTTATGTGTTTGGCTCACTGCAGACGTGGAGCTTTATATGTCGCTGCAAGCAATGGCATTTAGTGACACACCGGACTTCGAATGCCCACTGCACACAGTTCTCTTAGCAATGTTCGTTCGGAACCTTTTTGAGACGGACCTGGATTCGCCGACAGCAGCAGCTCCTGTGGCGTTCGAAGCCGATCGCCGCTGAGGAGGCGTCACATTCGCTCCCTGAGTCTGCCAGGCTGCTTACCAGGTGCAGAAGTATGAAACCGGAATTCCCCTATAGATGGTGCCAGCCGTCAATGCAGAGCCCGTTAGACCGCGTCTGCAGCGCCATCTGCTTCCTGTAACGGCTGACGACGAATGTCAACACACAGCAACCCAAGGTCCATACACAGGTATCTGTTTGAAACACATAAACATGTCGAGTTTTATGCCTACGAACTACGATTTGGGGGCAGCATTGGCTTTCTGTTATAATTTGAAGAAAACTGCTGCAGAATCGCATCGAATGCTTGTCGAAGACTTTGGCAAACATGCTCTTGGGGAAACAGTGTTTCGAGTGGTTCAAAAAATTCAAAAGTGGTGATATTGACGTGATAAACAACGAGCGCGGGAAACCACCAAAAAGTTCGAAAACAACGAATTGCAGGCCTTATTTGATGAAAATGATACTCATACTCAACAGGAAATCGCGGAAAAATTGGATGTTACACACATAGCCGTTTCTCTTCGGTTGAAAGCTATGGGAAAGGTGCAGAAGGTGGGAAAATGGGGTTCCGCACGTACTGAATGAAAGTTAGCAAGCAACAAGAAAGACCACTTGTGAAATGCTGCTCGCCAGATACAAAAGAAAGCCGTTTCTCCATCGAATAGTGACAGGTGACGAAAAACGGATATGTTCTGAGAATAGTAAGCGTCGTAAATCATGGGTGAATCCAGGCAAACCATCGACATCCACTGCAAGACCAAATCGCTTTGGAAAGAACACAGTGCTCTTGTGTTTGGTGGGATCAGAAGGGTTTTCTCTATTATGAGATGCTAAATCCTGCTGAACCCGTTAACGCTGATCGCTACCATCAGTAAGTAATCGATTACGTGAAAAACGACCGGAATACGGAAAAATGCAACACAGTCATATTGCTCCATGACACGGGCCAGGGAACGACCGAGGCGTTCAGTTGGGAAATATTAGGGCATGCTGCTTATTCAGACTTGTCTCCGTCCGACTATCATCTGTTTGCGTCACTGGGACATGCTCTCGGTGAACAACGCTTCAGTTCGTATGAAAATGTACGCTAATGGCTCGCTGACTGGTTCGCTTCAAAAGAAGAACTGCTTTTTTGTCGTGGTGTTCATAGTCTGCCGGAGAGGTGTGAGAAATGTATAAATAGCAATGGAGATTATTTTGAATAATACACTGTTTATCAGTTTCAAACAACAGACGTGTAATTACTGCAACCAAATTCCGGTTTTTACTTCTACACCGGCTATCTGTGGAACAGGCGCGCACGAAAAAACTTCACTGCCGAAGAATCAAAGGAAGACGCCGAATGCATAACGAAAATCTGCTAAGGAAATCGTGAGAACATATCTTTAGGGCGACAAGTACGAATATTCCGCCCCGCCTCCCCCTGTGTATGGGTTCCGTAGATACCTTTGACGATCAACCTGATTAATGACAACTGGAGCAGTAGCTTACAAGTAACAGCCGCTGTCATCATCTTCTTCTTTAGTGTGTCTATCACAGGTTTCTCCGTTTGTATTTTCGATCAGTTCTAGCGCCGTCCATCATACCAATAGTCTTCTTACTTGCGCCTCTCATTCGTTCCACTTTCGCGTCTACATTTGTTTGCTGCAGACAATTCTTACGCAGACAAGACTTTTTTTTCTCTTCCTGATCACCTCCAATAATCTTCGTTCTTCTCATGTTTTACTCATTACTTCTTCATTCTAAAGTCCTTCAGTCCACTTCACCTTAAGCATTCTTCTGTACAGGTACATTTAAAAAACTATCTATCTGTTTCTTCTTTTTCTTTAATGGTCTGCGATTCATTGCCGTATAACGCTACACCTCAGACAACATTTAGCAAATCTTTTCCTCAGTTCCATTCGGATACATCGCTATAAGGAGCCTAACATAAAAATACCCTGGTAAAATTATTTTACCGGTATTAAAACGATAACTGCGTCCCTAGAAATCGCATTTGACTGTTCATAAAAGTTCCGCCGCTACAAACAGCAAAGAGTACCAAATGACGAAACAAGCAATAAATGACTGTCTCCGCTTTACACAGCAAGTAAAGGAAAAGGCACAGGCCGCAAATTGACTGAAAATAAACTAATGTCAGTCTGCTTTAGTTCATCTCGTGAAGGAAACGACGAACTCTTGAGAACAAAAATCAGTTTATTTTTGAAATAGTATTACAGACAACGCGGCTCGCGGTATCAAACTGGCTAACAGCCTTTAAAGAAAAAATCAGTTATTATAAGCGCAATACCTTTGGCGCAACCATAAACATGGCAGTCCAAGACGTCTAATTACAAGATTTTCTTGTTTGTGCACGGCAACAGCGGGTTCTGGGCTCCGCGCCTCCTCAGAATTCGAAGCTGGGTGGAGAGTGGGAAACGCTTTGTCGACTACATGTAACGATTTTTTTCCCGGAAGGCATTAATAGAAGGAACTTGCCCACTTGTAGCCCATCTACTATCTTCCAGCAACAATCTGAAATTAATATTTTCCTAGCCGATATTTGAAATTAATGTGTTGGCGGGGAGTAACAAAAGACTTGTGTAACTGTTCTGTTACAAGTGGGCCAGGACAAAACCTCAAGATATGAGGATATCACCGGGCAGGTGAGCAGCGGGTCCGCCACTGGATTGATTTGATTTGATTTATTGCTCATTTAGAGACCTGTTGCCGTACATTTTATAACAGGTCGTTCATTTTACAGTTTTTCATGTAGATTAAGAAACATATTCCGTATTGCAAACAGATATTATTGTTTTCAGCAATTACAATGGAAGTAAATTAAAGAGAAATTGAAAAAAAATACAAAAAATGTTCAGATTTTAAGAAGATATGACGATAGATGATAGGAAAGACTTGGATAGTCAGAGAGAGAGAGAGATGATGCTGATGTTCGGTTTGCCGAGCGCTCCACTGCGCGGTCATCAGAGCTCATACAAAGCCCCGATCCTTAGACAGTCCAATCTAGCCGTTGTCACGAATGATGATAATGATGATGAAGTGAGAACAACACAAACACACAGTCCCCAGGCAGAGAAAATCCCCAGACCGGAGAGAGAGAGAGAGAGAGAGGGAGGGGGGGGGATGTTATTGTGTCTGATACACCCTGGTCCGAAAGCCTCGGAACCACTTCCGTTTCGCTACAGTTTAATTACAGATTAATACTTCCAAACATTACTAACAAAAATACTACAACTATTATTTACAATGTGGAAAGCGCAGTGGTGAGTGAGTGTAAAGTATGTTATTTCTTAGGGTTAGTAGCTAACCTTCAGTTTCTATATTATGTGTCTTGAATTTTATCTGTTACGTTGGTCATATACTAAGTGTTCAGTTACAAATGTTACACCCAACAGCGATGTAATGACCGGGGTGTGGATATGCCTGCTGTTTATATTTAAGCTAGAAAAGGTTTACAGGGTTCCAGAATGAGATTTTCACTCTGCAGCGGAGTGAGCGCCGATATGAAACCTCCTGGCAGATTGTGTGCCGGCCGAGACTCGAACTCGGGACCTTTGCCTTTCGCGGGCAAGAGCTCTACCATCTGAGTAGAGCACTTGCCCGCGAAAGGCAAAGATCCCGAGTTCGAGTCTCGGTCCGGCACACAGTTTTAATCTGCCAGGAAGTCTCGTTTATAGGGTTGATTGCATTACACTGTTTATACTAAAACAGTTTAATTATTTTAGATGTTGTGTAAGATTGTCTGTGGTACACGTTGGTGAAAGTGTTTGCTGTCTGAGTGAGTGTGTGTTCCTTTACTGCTGTGTGTGTTGGTGCACGAATTGGAACTGCTGTCTTAGGTGCTTCGTGTGTGTTGCAGTGTTCTGTTATACGGCCGTGTCTGTATGTACTCGTCATGTAATGTCCTTGAGACACCATCAGCTATTTTATTTACTATTTCCCACTCGTCTCGGTCTCTTATTGTCCGTATCATGTCACTGTTGTACGGTGTCGGTGTCTGGTGTGCCGCTCTGTATCGGTGACAGTGGAAAAGCGTGTGTTGTGGGGGTCCGTGTTGCCCACATGTACAGGCAGCACTCTGGCTGCGGCCTACGCTGCGTAAGGGCGCACGGTGAGGGCCGTGACCTGTCAGAACGTGAACCGTACCCCGGCTGGGATTGATACGGCTCAGACGTGCCCTGATGTCGGAGAAGAATACCCTACGGCCCTTTTCGCTTAACTCCCATTCCCTTTGCCAGATATCTACTCGGCATCAAACGAGTTGGCGCTCCTCGTTAATATCTCCATTACCTCCTCGCGCAGTACACTGCAGCCCGAAACCGAACGGTGATGTCGGTAGGGCAGGTTCCGCAGCAGGAGAGGAGAGGAGCGGAGCGGCGTCCCCGGGGAAGTGTAGCCCTGCAGCAGGCAGCGAACGCAGCTGCCTCTGGCCGTGGCTGCGGCTGCGGCTGCGCCGGCAAATGCCAGGCAGCCAGTCGCCCGCCAGGTGGGTGTCGCAAGCCGCTCTGCGCAGCGCGCCGACCGCGAGGACACGCCTCGACGCGCCGCCTCGCAGCACCGCAGCAGCCGTGTCGCCGCCTAGCGCGGTGGGTCGGCCGCACTCTCCAACATACACGTGGCAATTTGCTACTCCCAGACAGCTTGCTACTCTCAGAATTATTTACAATGCGAGTATTTTCTACAGACGGAGAGTCTTGCGAGAGCAGGTGTCGGAAGCAGGTTGAGAGTGTATGTGAGAGCGGAGAGACACTCTCCGTGAGTTTTTTCTGTAGCAGTGTGCGGTTTGCAGGGAGGGATGGGGGGGATTTCCCCCCCTCTGCATCAGACCATCCCCTCCTCTGGTGTTAGTTTATGCATCCCAACCTGGGATGTTTATTTCCCACGCACTGGAGTAAAACTTTACATATAATTTAAATTTGTGGAGCCGAACACTGAAAGTTTTTAATAAGTCTTACTATTAATACTATTAATATGTTTCAGTTTTCTATCATCAGAATAAGTGCAACTTTTCACAAATGTGCCTCTACTTTTTGAATTCCCCTCGTATATCTGTACCCGTATGTAGATGATTTTGTAAATAAACTTTACCTATAATATACTTTTAAAGATATAACAAGTGATGGCTTTTCTGATACTGCATACGCGTCAATAGTGAGTTTCGGCATTAACATCTATTTATAAATAGCTGTTTAACCATGCGTAACGCCACGGTCCAAGCTAGTAACATACATATTCTACTAACCCCCTAAGACATCCCCCCCCCCCCCCCCCCCCCCCCTGTTCTGTAGTAGTTCAGTCCGCGAAGCGAGAGGTTGCGACGGAAGAGCATCGGGCTGCAGGTGCACACATTCAGTACTTTCAGTGACAAAGAAAGAACGTAAACGACGGTGTTCGTGTTGGGTAAGAGAACGGATTTGGCGGCCGGATGATTTCGGAACAGGCAAGAATCTCACTGTAGAACTTGTGATGGGAAACTCACAACAATATCGAAAATTAACGAGAACGGCAGGGACGAAAATGGAAGAAATGCTCTTTAGAACTGGACCAAAAATTGCCAGTCTAGATGCCCTTTTAGTCAGAGTCAGTCTGCTTTTTACGTTCTCCTTGCTCCGACCGTCACGACTTATTTTGCTGCCTACACAGCAGGACTTCTGAACTTCACCTACTTCGTGATGACAAATTCTGATGTTCAGTTTCTCGGTATTCTCATTTCTGCTTCTTCTCACTACCTTTTCTCTTTTTCCGGTTTACTCACAATCCATACTTCTTCACTTTCACTGAGGACAGCAATGTCACTGATATCCTTTCACCCTGAATTTTAATCCCACACTTGAACCATTCTTTTATTTACCTCGTACCTTCTTCGATGTATAGACTGAACAGTTGGCGAGAAATCCCACATCCCTGTCTTGCACCCTTTTTATTCCTAGCTCTTCGATTTTCGTGTTCCAGCCTTTTTGTTCTTCCGGGTCTTGTACATACTGCATGCTGCCCGTCTTGCCTTATAGCCTATTCCTATTTTTCTCAGAATTTCGAACATCTTGCACCATTTTAAGCTGACGAAAACTTTTTTCCAGGTTGACAAATGCTTCGAAAGTGCTTTGCTTTTTCTTTAGTCTTGCTTCCATTACCAACCACAACGTCAGAATGGCATCTCTGGTGCGTTTATCTTTCCTAAAGCGAAACTGATCGTTACCTAACACATCTTCAGTTTTCTTTTTCATTCTTCTGTATATTATTCTTGGGAGCAACTTGGACTCTTGAACTATTCAGTTGATTGTGCGATAGTTCCCGTATTCGTCGACTTTTGTAATTTTCGGAATGGTGTGGATGATGTTTTTCCGAAGATCTGATTGTATATCGCCACTATCGTACATTCCACACATCAAAGTGAATAGTCGTGTTGTTGCCACTTCCCCCAAAGAAACTGTGATGGAACGTTATCTATCCCTTCTGCCTGATTTGATCTTAAGTCGTCCAAAGCTCTCTTAAATTCTGACTCTGATGCTGGACACCTACCTCTTCCCTGTCGACTTCTGTTTCTTCTTCTATGACGTCATTGCACAAGTCCTCATCCTCCCAGAGGCCTTCAACGTACTCTTGCTACCTATCGGCTCACTCCTGTGCATTTAATAATGGAATTCTCATGGTGCCGTTGCTTTTAATTTCACCGAAGGTTGTTTTGACTTTTCTATATGCTCAGTCAGTCTCTCCCATAGTGACTTCCTATTTATTTGTCTAAGGGGCTTCCATTTCTGTGTTTCTGAATTATTCTGCACATTTTTGTACTTTCTTCTTTCGTCGACCAACTGAAGTATTTCTTATATTACACAAAGTTTCTTAGCACTTACCTTACTTGTACTTATGTTTTTCCTTCCAAGTTCTGTGACTACCCATTTTTTGAGTTGTTGGTTGGTTGGTTGGTTGTGTTGGGGAAGGAGACCAGACAGCGAGGTCATCGGTCTCATCAGATTAGGGAAGGACAGGGAAGGAAGTCGGCCGTGCCCTTTGAAAGGAACCATCCCAGCATTTGCCTGGAGCGATTTAGGGAAATCACGGAAAACCTAAATCAGGATGGCCGGACGCGGGATTGAACCGTCCATTCCTCTTCAGTTGAACTGCTTACTAGCTTATTCAGTATCGCAGTATCTATAGCGTCAGAGAACTTCAAACGTGTCTCTTCATTTCTTTATAGTTTCTTATCCCACTTCTTTGCACATTCAGTCTTCCTGACTAGTCTCTTAAACATCAGCCCACTCTTCGTCAATACTAAATTGTGATCTGAATCTGTATCTGCTCCTGGCTGTGCCTTCGAGTTTCGGAATCACTGCCTGATCACGATGCAATATAACTGAAATCTTCCCGTATCCCCCGGCATTTTACAATTTTACTTCCTCCGCATGTAATTCTTGAGCGGAGTATTCGCTATGCTAACTCAGATTTGTTGTAGCACTCAATTACGTCTTTCTCCTCTCTCATTCCTACGACCAATCCCGCATTCTGCCGTAACCCTTTCTACTACTCCCTCCCCTACAACCGCACTCCCATCTCAATGACTATTAGATTTTCATCTCCCTTTAGGTACTGAATTATCCGTTCAATATCCCCATGTACTTTTCCTACCTCTTCATCTTCTTGCGACGTTGGCATGTATACCTGAATAATTATTGTTGTCGATTCTGCTGAGAACAACCCTATCACTGAAATGTTCACAGTAACACACTCTCTGTAACTCACCTTCCTATTCGTAACGAACCTTCGTCCCCTTATTCTGCTGCTGCTGATACTACCCTATACTCGTCTGACCAGAAATCTTTGTCTTCTTTCCATTTAACTTCACTGATCCCCACTGTACCTAGATTGAGCATTAGCATTTCGCTTTTCAGATTTTCTAGCTTCCCTACCACGTTCAGACTTCTGATGCCCCACGCCCCGACTCGTAGAACGTTACTCTTTCATTAGTTTTCATTTTCAAGGTCACCTCCCCCTTGACAGTCCGCTTCCGGAGAATCGAATGGGGGGATTAGCCCGAAATATTTTGCCAATGCAGGGATCATGATGACACTTTTTTCAATTATGTATCTGTAATGCTATTCCGGCTTAAAGTCAAGCGCCGGCACCCCGGCCGGGAACGTTAGAGTAGAGAGGGCTACGGGGAAGACGTCAGCCAGTCGCACGCGGACCGACCCCTCTCTAGGACGACAACGCGACGGCAGCGCCCTCAACACGAAGAGGACTTAAGAATCGCCGCGCCGCGCCGCGTCGCGCGACGTGGCCGTGGTCCAGTTGAAGACCGGCAGTTCGCCGACTTGCACAGTGGCATCAAGAATAGACCCTTCTATAGCAGCGACTTAGCAACTGCATTACTTCTCTTGTGTTACGAATTGTATATACTGAAGAGATTACTTGTTTGTCTGTCACCCTTTGTTCGCGGCACATCTATACCTCACGAAGTTAGGCATTGTAATCATTTCCTTTTATAATAAACTTGATTAACACGATTTGCTTGAATTTTTGTATAGCGATCCGAGAAAGCAGATTTCCTAGCCACCCCATATTCGACGAGTAGGCACGAAAAACATTGGCGGCAAGGAGGTGAACGGATCCCCTAGTGACAGCCACCACTGATTCTCTGTTTTCCTTTCCTGTGGGCTTTACTGTTTTGCTGGCGCCTTAATTCTCTCTTGTCTTTTGTTTGCAGGGGTGTGTTTACTTGTTTTAACAGTATCTCTTACAGCGTTTTTTGCTGATAAGTGTTTTCAGGTGGGCGTTGCAGAAATTTTGTTTGCTTTTGTACTTATTTTTATTGCTTGCCTTGTCTGCATTTGTTTCTTCCACTATGACCACCCCATCTATCCCACCCCCTGCTCAGGCCCCACAGCTGCAAGCGTTAGATGCAACGCAGCTAATGCAGCTGTTTCAATTTCAGAGCCAACATATATCAAACCTGCTAAATACGGTGCAGCAGCTACTGGCCAACGCTCCGGACCCGTCAGAACCAAAAACTACACTTACTGTAGCTCTGAGTGCCATACCGTCTTTTCGCCAGTTTAATCAAAACCGAGAGGAATGGTTCGAGTGGTTGCAACAGTTTGAAGCCGACGTAATTACTCACAACGTACCAGGTGCTGCGAAACTCCACTATTTCTTGTCCACGGTAGGCAGTGCAGTGTTTAGACTAATTCAGAAATTTTTACCTGCCGCTACTCAGTGAACTTTCCTATAATCAGGTTGTAGATTCGCGCTAACTAACTACTGTGACCAACAAGTGTATGTGGCAGGCCTCTGGCAGAACGAGGGTGACTTCTTACGCCGGAAGTCTTCGGCCACCATTGGTGATGATTTTTATTCAAAATTAAGCAGTGGCCATGTTCGAACCTGGGACGCAGAACGTTTCGATAATTAGTCAAAGATTTCCACGGGTTTTTAAGTCTAGAGATTCCGAAATACGCTACCTGCTCGTGATGTTCGATTATGAGGTAAAACGGCCGATTTTTTCGCTCGGAACATTTACGGCCACATATTGTAGCTGAAACACGTTGTCTCGTGGGTAGTTTTATTTAATATGTGCACGGGTACGGCAAAACATAGTATCGAGATGCAGTAGTGTACGAACTGTGAAACACGGCACAAATCTGGATCGCAATATGGCCGCTCAGCACCCTCAGAGTACTCTCGACTCTCCCGACAATGCCGGCATAGTGTCTCTTGTCTCAGAGCTGCGGGGAGCAGCTCTCGAGAGATGGAGGTCGACGCCTAGACGAGAGATCTAAACTCGCAGGCGCGGTGCCTGAGATCTTGCCTCACTCTCGGTCACTCCTGGCGAGATGACTCTCGGAGCTGTTCACACGACTCTCTCTGACAGTGGATAAACTCTCGGGTGTACGCCTAGCCGCGCTCTGCCTCCCTCCCAGACCGCTCAGTCGGCCGTGTCTCAAGACGGGGAGTAACTTTAGAAACAAGGCCTGCAGCAGAAGGCCGGTACCTTACGCAAGCACTGTATACAGGAGAAAGGAATGTCCAGTTTGAATGCCTACATTCTGCTGCCGATTATGATTCGCTGGAAGGCCTGTGTTAAATCCTGCCTAGTCGTCAAAGATGGGGTGTCTAGAAAACCTGCTTTCAAGGATCGCTAGACAACATTCAACCATATCGTATTAATGAGATTTATTACTAATGAGCAGTTACAATAGTTAACTTTGTTTTACACAGATATGTTGCAAGCAAAGGGCGACATACGAAATAATGAAGTTTCTTCAGTATGACAATTCCAAAGTCTGATACATTGAGGGTTCAAGCGAAGTAATGAGCTCTGACGCTTCTACGCAAGTCGCTAGTGTCGACGCTGCTGTTCGACTGGTCGCGGCACTTACGTCCTCTTCACATAGAGGATGCTCCTCTTACGTTGTCGTCCTGGAGAGGGGCCGGTCAGCGTGCGATTGGCTGACGTCGTCTCACAGCCGTCTCTCTCGTTCCCGACTAGCATGTCGGCACTTGACTTTACGCCGTGACAGCCTGGGTGTGGACGAGTCAGTCGCACCAGCTTGGGGTTGAGGTGGCAAGTCGCAGGCCCTCTGGGCTGCAGCTGGTGTTTCATCATTTCCGAAGGCTGGCGTTAGAGATTACTTGTCCAGCGCAGAAAGCGTACAACGCATTCGAAAGTCGGCACCCGACTCTGCTTCGGCACTTTGCCCAGCGAGTGCTACGCGTCAGCGAGCCCGGGTATGTTCTGTAAAAAGAGGCGTCACAGCGGGAACACATAAAAAAACGACTCCGTAATTTACAGTTTTATCTAAAATCGTCTGCTCAGCGTAGTAGTTAGGATGTACTCATACGAGCGTAATACACCAAAAAGAAAACGAATACATGGCGCTATTAGTTTCGTAGTACATTGAAGAGCCAATAGATGGCTGACGGTTTTTTTTGTCAGTGGCAGATGTATTTTTGGGTGTTTACCTCAGTGACAGAACTAAGCGCCGCAATAGTATCTTTACCAATAAAAATTAACAATGGACATTTTTGGCTAGGGCGTACGGATTTACTTATTCCGCTTTCTGCATTATAAACTTAACGCCATTGCTTGGCCTCTTTTGCCAAGTTTTGTTTATATTCTTTGTTAGGAAAAGCGAATTTATTAAGCTTCCTCGGAGATTTTGATTTCGCTTTGTTTAAGAGTGAAGACGCCTAGAAGATGGTCGAGTCTCTCCGAATCCGCCAGACCGGTTAAAAGACTGAGGAGTGGGCTATGTGCTCTCAAAACTCCAGTCAATATAGTGAGGCGCGAGACTTGCTGTAGCTCGAGGACACCAGTCTTCAACTCGCACTTTGAAAACCCCTTCCGAACGCGAGAAGCGACGTAACGTGACCGAGAGCGTCATGCATTATCTCGCTGCACACAAACCTTCGCTCAGAGAGGCTTAAAATTACTTCTCTCCAAGGTAACATTATAGAACCGGAAAGTTTAACGACAAGTGATGCAGGCGAGAGAGTTTTTATACCTAACAGTTTACCATTCCGGTTTAAACTTGCAGAATTTCGGTGAGTCACGGCGATATGGAAAGCACAAGACCAGGCGCTGCGTGTCGCAGGAGTGGACCTCAGTGCCGGTTGCCTCTGTCTGGCACGGCCACGGCCACGGCCGTCTCCGCGGAGGAGCGCGCTGTGCGGTTTGCGTCGCCGCCGAGAGAGCGACGGACGAAAAGGAAGGCGAGAGCAGAGCGGACTTGGGGTACGCACAGTCACCTGATTGGCCGCAGTCGCGGTTGTTTCGGACACGATGGTTGCGGAGAAACTGGATGCTCACGCGTCGATGTACCGTGTGTGCCACGCCGTCCTACACACAGGCATTCCGCCGCCCCGTCAGCCTGCCTGCCTGCCTACAGCGCTGGCACTGCAACCGCGTGAGTGGCGCTCGCCTGCCGCCTGCGTCACTCGCCGCGCACGCGGCTCCCGCTCACCGCGTGACGGCCAGCAGCCGCGTGGGCTTCCCGTGCGGGCGAGGAAGCGCGCGGGCTCCAGCTGTACAGCTTCGACACGACGCAGCAGCACCAAAGCGCCGGCAAGCGTTCAAAAACATTTAGAATTACAATTCGTCTCTAGGTGTCGATTTTTCACTACTTCTACAGAGAAGGTGTGTGTTGTATAGCTGAGATTCAGCACAAAGTAACGAAAATTAAAGTGATAACCGAATATTGAATGTTATTGAAAGCCATCGTTGCAGTTGTGGAACTGCATGTTTATGTGAAATAGTAACTGATGAATTAATGCTCACTTTCAGTCAGCTGCTAAAATCGCACTAACAGTTAGACATATTTTGATCAGAACAAATTTTAAAAAAATATGTTGACAGTCTGACAAGACTATACTTGTCAACTTTGTTTGAAACTAACGAAAACGCTTCAGTTCGGCTAAACTGTAGGGTTTCGTGAGTAAAACAAGCAAGTGAACTAACAGGAATCGTTACATTTGATAACATGAACGGAAAGAGAAAGGAAGTGTAACATTTACGGTGAAAAGAGACGGGCATTATTTAAGTACATAATGGATAATTATTTAGATAAGGTCATTCAAACAAATTTATTCGCCAATAAATTATCTGTAAATTACATAACAAATAACATTTAATGCCACTCTATTTTATTTGTTTGCTTCTTGTACAAAATTAGCATTTTTTCCCTTGGTTCAGTGCAGTTTCTATTATTTAAATAACTTTTTAAATATTTGTCGTGAAATATGTCTTTGCACCTCAGTGGCTCAAGTTACAGGCTGCAAAACTTAGGCTTAGTATTCGATCCCCGGTTGCTACAACGATTTTCTGTGTTATTATCGCTTCTTTCACCTATAATAGTCGAGTTGCACTGTATTTCGGAGTACGTGTTGAAATGTAGATCGCTCCCTCTAACTGGTTGTATCTGTTCAGAAGTGGGAGGAAGTCAACGGCACACCACCGTTAACGGTAACCGATCGAATGGACACGGAATATATTCTGCTTTCTTTTTCATAACAAATTTACTTTATTATAACTATTAAAATTATTTTTCCGTCATTATACTTGCTTTATGCGCTGTGGATTATAAGTTCACTTACATAGATGTTCAGAGCATACGGAAAATATAGTGACTCATCTTTTTTATGCAACCAGTTGTGCATGAAAATCTCGTTGGCAAAAATGTACAAATATTGGAGAAAAGCTTCATACTAAACGAGGGAGTACCGACGCTGTACATCATTGTCGGAAACGAACCGTTTGATATCGAATATTTAATGCATTTTTATGCAGGAAGGTGCTTAACAAACAAGAAAATTAATTTTCGAGAACAGCTCTCTTGGACAGCAGTGGCTTTGGTGACTGTTCATGTTCATTTTTAAACACGAGAAGAAGCTTTAAAAATCGGTTGTCTCGGACTAGGCGGTTTATAGCATACACTCTGGCAAATAAACGTAGAAATGAGAATTTTTCATCGCCCAATGGACGTTTGAGATTAATTTACAATTGCCATAACAAATATGTGGTGTGTTCTACAAAATAATGTGCCAGAAAGAGATGGCTATGTATTTGAAGACATATTGTACCTCCTTCTAGAACACGAACCCCCCCCCCCAAATTACTGCAAGGTGTCGAAAGTCGTTATGAAATTTATTTCACGACCCAAGGAAGGTCTGGCTGCTTCCAAACGTGCACGGACTCTAAAGGCAGCCACAGAAGTTGTTACCTACGAGACTAACTGCTCACAGCTGGCAGCGCGGAACCAGCAGGCTGTCGCAACTGCGCAGCTACCAAGCACGTCATTTTTTTTTATTGGTTGCCGCCGAAGGCCTGTCTCGTGCTTTACAGCCCTACCTACCACACTACCGAAACGGCGCCCTTCATTTCTCTCTGCACCCGCCAACACGCCTCCGCTCCCACAGGTAACATGGCGCAGGAACTCTACGTAAGCAGCCAACGATGAGAACGCAGCCGACAAAAACTCTCAATCTTCAACACCTTTCTTAGATTGCTAACACTGTCAGATATGTGTGTCTCCTCAGTATAATTACGCCACGCGAGGTTGGAGTGCTATAAAATGAGTGATCCAAGCAAGAACTCAGTGGTTCCTAACGATTAACATCACCAGCCTTTAAACCTAAAAGTCGTCTAAGGTCTCCTAAAACGTTTATGGGATGCTGCTGGATGTCCAGAATCATCCAACGTGTTTACGAGTGAGCTCGCCGTTAGAATATGGAATAGTTTTTTGATCGGACATCTATCTACGCAATTACGTAGAGCTTCGAAATTCACAGATTTCGGAAGAGCCCCTGGGTTCGAGTATATAACGGAGATCATAATAACACAACACACCAGCAACTTGTGTACCGTGAAAGTGTTAAGAGACGAGTGGAAGACGTTTTCCGTCTTTCTCTACTAACCTTAACTATTGCAACAAATCCTTACCAACGACTTAAAACCAAGCAGTTCATCTCTATGTCTGTCCATGAGCAAGGGAGGCTTACAACAGACATCAGACATATAATAGCCAAAGAAATGTCAAAGAAATCAGGTCACTTGTTTCTAATGACATTATGATTGAAAAAGAAGATTTTATACGCATCTGATTTGAGAAGTGAAGTGGAATCAAAATAAATTATTTGGAAAGAAGATTATCAGCTAAAAGTCATACATCGAACTCATGATGAAAGTGGAATTCTGAGGTGGACTGCATGTACAGGAAGTATTTTCTTTAGTGCAACAACGGCAAATCTCCGTAAATCGAATAAAGTTTTTGATGAGACGTTTCAACAAAAATAGTTGTTCTGAAAAACTAATTTAAAAGAAACGAAAAGTGCATTCGTTGAATAAATGACTAAGAGCTGCAGCTATAAATGCAACTGCATCTCAGATTTATCTATTATCGTTAACAATATTTATTCACAGATGTTGAACAAGTGTTTTTATTCGTGTAAGTGAATAGTGTTTCGAATAATAGCGAATAGCAGTTTATATCTGTATTCGTTATTCGTCACTGGCACAAACTTTGCACAAGCCTGGCGCTAAGCAAAACGCAACGCGCATGCACATGCTGTAAATTCGCAGCATTCAGGGAAGTGAGTGCAGGCGCGTGAAACCCGCGTGGCTCACTCGAGCGCTGTGCCAGCCCAGCCGCGTGCAGCCGCGTGCGCTCTCGGGACTGCCGCCAGCATCGGTAACAGTCGGGAACTTCCGCCGACGTACGCGAATCGTATTTGCCATGGAGGTATAGTCTGTCGGTAAACTGAAGAGCGAGCGAGCGAGTCCCCACTCTGCCTACCCGACTACGTCACAGGGCGCTTCTACAGGCTGTTTCACAACGTAATACCGCCCCTGCCGCGGCGCGCGCTTTATATCTGTGGCGGTGCCGTGTACAGATACGTCTCGGCTGCGTTCAGTTTCAGACAAATGTATTAAGGCCATAAGGAATACAAAAAACGATACCTTCTTCCGAAACACAACATTATAGAGTAAATAATATTAAGATAAGAATGGAAGTCACGATTATACGACAAACATAGAACCGAATGCCTGTTCATGTGAATGTATTGCATGTTCCTCTATTGCTATGCGTAAAACGAACCCCATATAATGCAATCAATCTGTAGAATTTGAGGCGTGTTCTTACTTTGTGTTTCTACTAAAACGTAGAAGTTTTCTTTGAAGGACTGCATTGAAACTTAACAATTTTTGCAACACGGAGAGTGTTTAAGAAGTAACCAGAAATTTATAATTTAACGTGTTGTATTAGTACAATTTGCACTACTTTTTTGTCACTGTCTTCGTAAACATGTCTCTAAAGTATGTGTACAATGTTATGCATATTGGGTATTTACTCCGTTGTCAGCTGTCAAAAAGGTTACATGTGTTTTGGTAGCATCAACGATTATTTGTTTTGTATGAAAATAGATTGGAATATCTGTATTAAATTTTGTTATAGGAATGGAATGAAGTGTATGAAATTTTTAGAAATGTTAAATGTTGCTTTTGGTGAGCCTGTTATAAGTGAACCAAGGGTATACAAGTGATATAAACATTTCAAAGCAGGCCTTAAAAAACAGCGGTTTCACAAGCATGGATGAGATTAAAAAAGCACAGTTAAGAGACCTATTAACTACCCCGAAGAAACAGTTCCTAAAGAATTTCGGGAATTGGAAAAAGCACTGGCACAAGTATATAGTATGTAATGGGGAATATTTTGAAGAGGGTAACATTGCTGTAGACTAACAAAGTTCTTACCAAAAAATACGTGAACGCATCTCGTATGTCAAGCTTTTTGCTTAGAAGTCCAGAATCGATGTACATGTTTCGAAGAAAATTTCAGCAGTGTTTACAATAGCTATTGCGCACAAATTTCAAGCAATATGTCTCAGTATCAGGTGAATAGTGACCGAGATAGAGATTTAATGTTCCATAAGCATCAAAGGTTTTACGTGATTTTGAAACTGTCTATAAAGATCAGTTTCCTCCCAAGATTATTAGTTTTCCATCGTGGCGATTCCACTAAACCATGCGGCTGATTTTCGCGTTCCTTCCTTATGCGTTCTATTGGACAAGGCTAACGTCTGCATAAATTGCAGCCCTTTGATTGGGACTGGTAATATTAGCCAACAGTTCTTCTTTGGCCGCCTCTTTAATACACGATGTAATAACATTAGAGACGATTTGAACGCTCGTTACTCCGCAAATACCTCCTCTTCCTCATATTCTGCACATTTTCTTGCAATGCTAGACGATTATCCATCACTTCCGGAAATCGAAGTATATCAGCAATTATACAAAGTTAACTGACTGACACTGGCAACTAAGATCATACGAACAGAAACGAGGTATATCACTTCACGCCGATCTACACCTCTAGACAGATAACGGGCAACAGCTTTTGGGTGCCCCTGTAGGCCTGTGGCAGCGTTCTTCCGGGAAAGGCCACTTCCCCCACCAAAAGCGCTGCTCGCTCTTGAGTTTACAGACAGACTATATAAGGAGGGGAGATGCCATGACGTCACAAACTTGAAGCCGACAGAAACCGAGCTCCGCCATTGCAGTTTGGTCAAAAGACTCGTTTCCGATTGTGCTACTGTGTAGAGCTGCGGAAGTTTTTTTCATTTTATAATGCCGGTTTGCGTTGTTTACGGGTGTACTAACCGTTGGAATAGTGCTACCAAGTTAAAAGGAATCACGTTCCATGCGTAAGTGGCCCCGTTCGTAAAATATTTGTCGTTTATATTCGTGAGACGTGCGGCCTTGTTTACGTTTCGTGAAACTGTTTTCTTCTTATTTTATTTCAGATTTCTGATCAATGAAGCTCGTAGAGCTCAAATCGTTCAAATGGCTCTGAGCACTATGGGACTCAACATCTTAGGTCATAAGTCCCCTAGAACTTAGAACTACTTAAACCTAACTAACCTAAGGACATCACACACAGCCATGCCCGAGGGAGGATTCGAACCTGCGACCGTAGCAGTCCCGCGGTTCCGGACTGCAGCGCCAGAACCGCACGGCCACCGCGGCCGGCCCTCGTAGAGCTCTGTGGGTTCATATGGTAAGAAGGAAAGACTGGATACCTAACAAATGGAGCAAAATATGTTCCCAGCATTTTCGAGAAGAAGATATTGACCGAACTTCAGTTTCGAGTGTTTGGATCAGGGAAAATGCTGTGCCATCAATTTTTCCTGCCTTTCCACCTCACTTACAAAAGGTAGTCTACGTGAAATCAGCATACTTATTCTGAATTCCTGTAAAACTAGGAAATAAACGTACAATGCCAGAAAGTATGAATGTTTAAATTAGGCCTCTAATTTCAGTTGTGTTTTTGTCTATAACCAATAACATGTGCGGATTACAGTGGAGTTATTCCATGTAACAATATTTTCATAGTTTTATCACATTTTTGGGCGTAAATTTCTATTTTTTTCATGAGAGTTTCTGTGTTTTGTGTAATTTTATTTCTGTGTAATAAGACTTCAGGCATTAAGTCAAGTTATAACTGCCATAATCTGCTCTTCCTCTCTGTCATATTTAATTTTACTTCTTTCGTCCGTTAATTACTTAATCATCCATTTTGGAAAATTCAACAAGTTGAATCAGTATTCTTTGATAATAGTTTCACACCTGTAAGCATTGGTGTCTGTAGTGAAAGAACACTACTTAAATGCCCCAGTAACAGCATTGCATTTACTCTTGTTATGGGCAGTGACAAATTATCATATTGGAAAAAAGTGCTTAATTGTGTAAGATAGTTTGTCTAATATATCATATGTTCAAGTGTATATTGCTACAATATCAAAACATACAGTGGATAAAAACCAGCTAATTGGCACTTTCTTACTGCACTGAGAGTACATCGACACCCCCCCCCCCCCCCCAAATGCAGCTTTTCATAAAGGCAGGTTTCTTACCCCCTCACATCCACAGGTGTTTCTGTACTGTCATTGTAGTGCAAATAAATAGTAACAAGTCCAATCAGAATCTACAAATATTGTAAATGCATTATGGAATGCAAATAATTATAAGTAGGCTGTAAGGTGTAATTGAACAGTTTTTATTTGTTTTCAATCTTTGTTTTCTGTAGGAACAGAAGAAGAGACGACCACGAACACAAAGGCAGCAGACATCAAAACGTACAGTTAATTTAACTGCTACATGCAGAACTCAAGATGAAGCCACTACCAGTGGCTTTCAGGCTGAAGCTTCTCATCCTGCTAATCCCACCACACCATTGGATGTAAATCCTGAAGAAACACCAATAGTGAGGAACCTTAAGAGGGATGTGTCTGTGCTGCTGACAAAAAATGAAAATTATAGGAAGAAAGTCAAAGTTCTTCAGCAATCCAAGCGCCGTTTAATAAAAAAAGTGGCATGTTTGAGTACAGTGATGGAAGAACTGAGAAAAAAACATTTTGTGAATGAAGACAGTCTAAGTGTTATTGCAAGCATACCTGGAACGCACAAGCAGCTGTTGCAACGACAGGCAGCAAAGGCAAACTGTAAGAGTGTACCTAGAACTTACAGCCCTGAGCTACGTTCGTTTGCTCTTAGCTTAAACTTTTATTCCCCACAAGCGTATAAATATGTTAGACGCTGCTACGACACGTGTCTGCCACATCCGAGAACACTAGCAAGGTCGTACCAGGGTGTGGATGGTGCTCCCGGCTTTACCACGGAGGCATTTGCCATTATTAAAGCAAAAGATTCTCATCAGGACAAGACTAATAAAATTCTATGTAGTTTGTTAATGGATGAAATTGCAATCAGGCAACACATAGAATTTGATGGAACACAGTATTATGGGTACATAGATATGGGGTCCTCTGTTGCTATGGATAGTTTACTTGTAGCTAAAGAGGTCTTTGTATTAATGTTAGTCATGGAAGCTACCAGTAGGGTATTTTTTGACATGTGGATTGACTGGGGAGCAGAAAGCTCATTTGGTTAAACAATGCATTAGCCTTGCCAGTGCCAGTGGCATTCAAGTGGTGTCTCTCTCGTGTGACGGTTGTGCCTCCAATATGTCTGTGGCCAAATGCTTGGGGTGCAATACTGACGTTGATGGATTAAAGACCACCTTTTTTGTTCAGAGTAACAATTTTGAAGTTGCATTTCTGTTAGATCCACCCCATATGCTAAAACTTGTAAGAAATGCATTAGGGGAGAGAAAACATTTTTGGGATGGGCAAGGTAATGTAATTTCATGGTACTTTATTTGAACTACTGCATAAGTTACAAGTGAAAGAAGGTCTCCACTTAGGCAACAGCATTACGAGTAGCCACATCAATTTTGTGAATAACAAAATGAAAGTTAGGTTAGCAGCCCAGCTGCTCAGCACTTCCGTGGCAGACGCAATGCAGTACTGCTGCGATATGAAGATATCAGGCTTTGAAGATGCTTCTGCTACAATAAAATTTATAAGGATATTCAACTGCCTGTTTGATATATTAAATTCCAGAAGCCTTCTGCAGAATAAGTGGAAGCAGCCTTTGAATGTTCATAATTTCAAGGTTGTTAAAGAAATTTTAATGGAGGCTCAGACATACATCAAAACACTTACTGTGTGTCAGGGACAAGGAGTTGTGGACAGTAACAGGAAAACAGGTTTCATTGGCTTCCTAGTGTGTATTTCTAGTGTCTTGCACCTCTATACAAAGCTTGGACCACAATCCTCTGCACCTTTGTTGAAGTTCCTCCCCATTTATAAGAGCTCCCAAGATCATTTGGAGATGTTTTTTAGTGCAATCCATAGTCGTGGTGGGTGGAGTAACAATCCGACAGCTCGACAGTTCATATCTGCCTATAAGAGGCTCCTGATTCACAATGAAATTCGTGAATCAGACAGAGGCAATTGTATAGCCCTGGAAGAGATCCCTATTTTGACATACAGTGGTCAGACTATAGAACAACAAATCAATTTCACCACTGAACGTAGGCAATTATTAGAAATGGAAACCCATTTGGTGAGCCATGATCATGATTACGTTGAAGCTGAAATGATTCTCTCTGAAGTGGCAACCCATATTGTTGTTTATACATTTCAGGATTTGTGGTTCGTCACTTAGAGAGAACTTTACAGTGTGAAACATGCTTGTCAGTGTAGCGAGGGGAAGGGAGTGATACTGCCTATTCTCTTATACACAGAAAGAGTAGAGGTGGTTTGATTTCACCATCTGACGATGTTGTGGACATTTGTATGTGTTCTGAAAAAGTATTTAGAAAATACACTGCTGGAAATAGGAGGGTTCCTGTGAAAGATCTTAATACTAAATGTGTCTCAGAGGTCCTTGGCACTTTTCTGTTCAAGCCTGTGTTTGAGGAATTGGGAGAGCACATGAAGGATCAGCACCCATTATATAATCACTTGGTACTGCTGATCAAAGCTATTGCGAAAAGGTACCTGCTGACACGTCAGAAACATGCTGCAAAATGTGTAACAGATTCACTCCATGAAAAGAAATTGAGAACAGCATACACCAAATTAGTTCTTTTTAAAGGTCAATGAATTTGTGAACTTTGCTTTCCACACTTCTTTCCTCTGTTATATAATTTTCCCTTTTAAAGCTGTGTTTGAGGGTACATATGAAGGCTTTACCCCCTTTTGGAGAACATTTCTGAAGTATTTTAATGAGGTAGTGTGTGCTTCTGGTGGCAGTGCATTAAACAATTTCTTCTCCAGTGTATATATAGCCATTGTGAATTTTGTAAA
Source organism: Schistocerca nitens (assembly GCF_023898315.1). Taxonomy (NCBI): domain Eukaryota; kingdom Metazoa; phylum Arthropoda; class Insecta; order Orthoptera; family Acrididae; genus Schistocerca; species Schistocerca nitens. Next base: position 630,411,432 of record NC_064620.1, on the reverse strand, counting down.
GGGCTGGACAATTTTTATTTGTGGTGTATTTTGATGATGAAATGATAACCTTAATTTGTAGCTACATGTAGTTTAAAGAGTACTGCATTTAGTAACGGAGTTCATTGTAATGAGAGTTTAGTGGTTTCAGAAGGAAAATTGTGTTTCTTGACTTACACCACTAAGGCTTTCAAGGGCTCATTTGTAAATTGATCCAGGAAATTGGACCACTCCTATGATACACAGCTGTGATCTGAAAGTGGTTTTTTTTTCACATTGTTCTGTGGGATTTTTTATCACCAATTCTAGCCATACTACTTCATGTTCTGATAGATACATAATATTAAAAAGCCCATTCCATACTTACTTATTTTTACATTTGTTATAACACTGTCCAGATATAATTGTCTTGTTGGCTTGTTATTGGCACAAAACATATTGTGTAACCTGAGGACATTGAACATATGTAAGTGCTTTGTTGTAACCCAAATGTCAATATTAATATTGTACTATATCCCAAGAGATTAAAATGTTTCTCAAAACTACATTGTTTGACTTTCCCAAAAATTTTGTTAGTCTCACACTTCACATATGATCATATGGAATGTTAGTGGATAAGCTATAATGAGATTGAAACACTGACAATTTGATAATGCAAGAACACAGCTTGATAATTTGTACTTTAAAATGTGTTTTAGTGAGATGAAATGTACAAAACATCATAGTATGCCATTTATTGTTTCTCTCCAATTTTATCCTTTACTTTTGCAGCTTTATCCCATGGAAGTCTGTGGTATGTTACAGTAATTGTAAAAGGTGAGTGATAAAACATTATTGTGTAAATCTAATGCTAGTTTAAATGCTATGTGCAAAAAATGGTTCAAAGTGTAGCACTAGTTTAAGATATTTTGCTTGAGCCAACATTGAAGCAAATAAAAAAAGAGGTAGGTTGAAACAGTCAAGGTGCCTCACTCTTTTCCATTATGTTTTATACAATGCAGTTAAATTTCAGACTATTGCACGTAAGTACCTATCATCAGCAAGTGTTCAGCTTGATTTGCAGGTTGAAATTTGAGCATGCATGTTTGCAGGGCATCCTAATTTAACTATTGGTGATTTTAATAGCAGTGTTGTCCCTTACACAAATTTGTGTAATTGAGATTTGTTTAGCAGTTCATGATTAGCATCAAAACTGCTACTTAATGACGTATTGACTTATACACTAAAGGAAGGTTTCCTAATTATCATCTGACATATAGGCCTATTGTGCTATTAATAATCACGCACAGAGCAACAGTCGCGATTTCATAGTGTTCAGATGTTTAAACTACAATGGTACTGAAAATCCCATTGTGTGTACTTGTACAAGTTTGCTGTGTTGACATTCACAAAAGCACTATCATATGCTTATTCTTCTTGACGAAGCGCAAACGATGTTTGTAGCCTATTTACAAATGAAATTTTGTATAAGTGTGTAAACGAGTAAGAAATATCATCCGGTATGTAAACTAGCATAGCTTTCGGGTTCTGCTTTCAGTTTACATCTACACAAATACAATAAAAGGTGATTGAGTTCGAAAAGAGCTTTCTACACTATTATTTTTCATCATTCTAAGTTCGTATCCAAAAGAAACACTTAAGTTAACGAGACCAAATCAGTTGTATAGCTGGGGCAAAAACGCATTAAAAACAAAACGAAAACGCCTGAAAAAGATATTTTGACGTTGGTTATGCATGTAAACATTTTAACACTCAACATCATCTGAAATTATTTCGCAGACAAAACGTTAAATATGAAGAACACGCAATTCTAACAAGAGCCCTGTCACTGTTTTGACCAATCAAACGTGGCGGCCGACCACGCCCACCGACTTCAAACAGACGTACAGCAGACGGCCATAGTGCCATCTCCCCTCCTTATACCTCCATGGTATTTGCGCTCTCACTCGCACAGAACAGGTGCTTGCGGCCCACGCGACGCAGGGCTCCAGCCGCTTGCCTACTCTCTGCTTCCTTCCGAGACTTAGTTCTGGATGTTCTCAGGTCGTCTCTCATTTTTCATTCTCTGTTCATCATAAGAATGTACCTGATGTAAACATTACGCCGTGAATTCTTTCGCGTTTGCTTGGATTTCATTGGATTTCGTTTGACGTGGAGCGGAAACCAAGCGGTGACCAGTACAGTCAACTAGGATCATAAGGATACGCTATGTTAAACGCACATAGACTGAGCGATAATGCGGGACAACCGGCGCATTAAACTTGGACAGCACTGGCCAGCCAGCGGTCGAACTAACCTGCAATGATGTGAGCAATTTCCGCTCAGAGGTAAAAAGAGCAAAGAAACAATATAGCTTCGATTGTCATTTAATTTTTGAAGTGAATGAAATAATATTCGGCAAAACTGTAGCACTACCGCGCGCTTCTTAGGTGAGCAGACAGAAAGCATAGAATGCTCTCGTTCCCACCTGACACAGTATGCTAATTACAAACAAGAGTTCTGGCAATTCGTTAAACGCAGGATAGTTTTTCTGGGCGAGCTTTGTGTGATGCAAAAGCGTACTGCGGGGATTTCACCGTACTGTCGAATACTGAACGCACTGAAGATAATAATTACAGTCAGTCGTCTGGTTATCTCTTAGCTCCTTCCTTATCCGAATCCGAGAAACACATTTCAGTCCTGGAACTGTCATCTGCTACGTTGATAACGAGTCGATCAACAGCACAATCCACGAAGCCTATCAGGCCTTTTATTTATGACGTGCGTTTGCATGTCCCGCCAGCGTTCGGCAGTGACGTGTGAAAAAGCTGCGTGCGCTAGTTAGTTCCATGACGTCTGGCAGCTTAACAGACTTGTTGTTTCTCGGGCCAAATCCCTTGAATTGGTTGTTCCAGATCAGTTATTTTGGGTTCACATTGTTAATGGTACAGTGGAAAAAGTAAAAATACAGCTTTTGTATGGTGTGCCCGGTGCTGTGAAAATGATTGTTTTTCATGTTTCTATGACCCTTATATACATCTGTGGTATAAAGAGTATTTAGTTTTTCATTTTCCCTTAAAATGTTAAATTGTTTACGTTTTCCTAATTTAAGCGACCTGTATAACAGTCCTTCTAAAATATTAAAAATTAAGAATTTATATTTAAAATGGAAACACCAATTTCGCGTGCAATGTATAATTAAAAACAAGAAGACGTACATTATTCATAACAAATGATGATGAATTTTACAATTACGATATGTAACTATTTCCAATTGAACGAGAAAAAAAGGTTCATGAGAGACTTGAAGCAGCGAACCATCAACTGCAATAAATTATCAATATATAGCACTACCGTTTCCGCTATGCAATTAGTTGGTGCTTGTATCTAAACTGCATGTAATACAATGCCTAGGAAAACTTCAAAGCCGACTATCTCTGTCAATTTGTGGAAAACGTTAAGAACTAGCTACTTCTCGTTACTTCCTAACCGTGTTTCACACGCGTGTTTTACTTCGGATACTGAAGCAACCTCAGTCATTTTCATGCTGCGTATTAATAGCGCGAGAATCAAAGCACGACAGTGCGCAGGCTCTGACTGTACACGATTTTTAAAATAAAAACTACTTAGCTAAAGCGTGATTGAGAAAAACGTTGATAGATGTTAACACATTTGAACATCTTAAAGTTTCATTTAACGTAACTTAGTAATAATATATCTAATTCGTAAGTAGGATCTACATTCATGAGTGAACGTGTGGTACGGCTTCTGACCAATCATCGCATTTGTGTTTGTTAACATGAGGTTTATTCTTACGATGAACGGAGTACAGCTAGTATCTGTGCAGTCGGCTGTTTCAGAGCTCCAGGTGTACTGCGATGATGCGATTGGTCGGAAAGTAACGCGACTGGCGGAGGTGGGAAGACCGCGAGTGGCAGAGCGCCAGCTGAGGCGAGTGGCCGCGGGACGGGCCGGCGTCACGGGCGGCGGAGACGCGGCGTGGCTCGGCCTGCCGCGACACCGAGCCCCGTGGGAGCGCCTCGGGCTGCGGCCGCCGGGCCCCGCACCTCGCCACAACTCCCCCCCCCCCCCCATCCTCCACCACACCTCACCGCGTCTAGACCAGGCGCTGTCACTCGAGCGACGTCTTACTGAACACAGCGCCAGTGTGGTCGAGCGGTTCTAGGCGATTCAGTCTGGAACCGCGCCACCGCTACGGTCACAGGTTCGAATCCTGCCTCGGGCATGGATCTGTGTGACGTCCTTAGGTTACTTACGTTTAAGTAGTTCCAAGTCTAGGCGACTGATGACTTCAGATGTTAAATCCCATAGTGCTTATAGCCATTTGAACCATTTGACACACAGTCAACACGGATTTAGAAAACATCGTTGTTGTGAAACACAGCTACCTATTTATTCACACGAAGTGTTGAGTGCTGTCGACAAGGGATTTGAAAGTGATTCCGTATTTCTACATCACCAGAAGGCTTTTGACACTGTAACACACAAGTGGCTTGTAGTGAAATTGCGTGTTTATGGAATATCGTCTCAAATATGTGACTAGATTCGTGATTTCCTGTGAGAGAGGCCACAGTTGATAGTAATTGACGAACAGTCATCGACTAAAACAGAAGTGATTTCTGGCGTTCCGCAAGGAAGTGTTATAGGCCATCTGCTATTCGTTATTCATACAAACGATTTAGGAGACAAGCTGATCAGCTTTCTTACGTTGTTTGCACGTGAAGTTGTCGTTATCGACTGGTATGTCATCAGACGATCAAAACAAATTGCAAAACGATTTAGAAATGATATCTGTATGCTGCAAAGCCCGCCGAAGTGGCCGTGCGGTTCTAGGCGCTGCAGTCTGGAGCCGCGAGACCGCTACGGTCGCGGCTTCGAGTCCTGCCTCGGGCATGGATGTGTGTGATGTCCTTGGGTTGGTTGGGTTTAACTAGTTCTAAGTTCTAGGGGACTAATGATCTGAGAAGGTGAGTCCCATAGTGCTCAGAGCCATTTGCATGCTGCAAAAATTGGCAACTGAACCTAAATAATGAATAATGTGAGGTCACCCACATAAGTGCTAAAAGGAATCCGTTAAACTTCCATTACTCGATAAATCAGTCAAATCTAAAGGCTGTAAATTCAACTAAATACTTGGGAATTACGATGACGAGCAACTTAAATTGGAAGGAACAAATACAAAGTGTTGTGGAGAAACCTACCCAAAGAGTGCATTTTATTGGCAGGACGCTTAGAAACTGTAACTGCCTACTCAAGGCTTGTCTGTCCTCTTTTAGAATAGTGCTGCGCGGTGCGTTATCCCTACCAGATGCGGTTGACGGAGTACATCGAGAAAGTTCAAAAAAGGGCAGCACGTTTTGTATTATCGCGAAGCAGGGGAGAGAGTGTTGCTGAAGTGATACGAGATTTGGAGTGAACATCGCTCAAAGGCAGGTGTTTTGCGTTGCGGCGGGATCTTCCCACGAAATTTCAATCGGTTTGTATCTCTCTAAAGGCTGACAAGTACACGCCCAGCACCGAACTGGGTGGTTGCCGCCCGGTGTACCGACGCACATTTCCCGTGCTGCCCGCAGACGGCTCGCGGTCGCACGAAGGGGTCGGCTGCAGTCGCTGCCGACGCGACAACACACAGCCGCGCACTCAACATCCTCGTGCTCTGCTGCCAACAGCCTCTACGTCTTTTGTGTGTCGTTCGGAGAGCATTTTTACCCGACTGTTCCATCTCTCACAGATACCGAGCTTACATATACAGCAAACAGCAAGTGGTATCGTCAAGTGCGTGTCTGTGCCCCGCATTTGGGACTCTGTTTTCCACACAGACAGTACAAGTAAACAAAACCGTTATTTCGAAGGTCTGCTATATATGTCTTGTGACGAGGACCTCCCGCCGGGCAGACCGCTCGCCTGGTGCAAGTCTTTCGATTTGACGCCACTTCGGCGACTTGCGCGTCAATGGGGACGAAATGATGATGATTAGGACAACACAACACCCAGTCCCGGAGCGGAGAAAATCTCCGACCCAGCCGGGAATGAAACCCGGGCCGTTAAGCCGTCGGCACACGGACCGTGCATCCGAGCGTTGAGCGTTGAGCGTGCCGAGTTTCTGACGTCATGGCGTGGAACAGCACGCTCGGGAGTCTTTCCGAACGTGCAGAGCAACATCTGGCATGTCAGATATTCAGAGCGTGCGTTCGAGCGTTGACCACTGAGATGGCAGAACGCACCTACGTCACAAGCACGCCGTCTCCCTTCAGTACAGAGTTGTGAGGCGCCATATTGGCATTCATTTCAAGCCTATATGTATATATGGCGTTTCTGAGCACCAGCAAATTGAGAGTCACTGGAAAACCCGATGTTAACTGTCTGATTCGTTGCAATAAAATAATGATAGACATCATATTCGTGGCAAAAGAATTATTGTAAATTGCGTATTATGAGAGTAGGGTATTTGAAGGCAGCGACACACTTATGATCCACCCAAAACGTATTATTCTTGGTACAATTTGTTACAATTAAATTTCGATCAGTAACATATCTACGAGGTTTTCAGCAAGGGGTAACATAATATGATTACTTGAAAGAGCTGTGCAGTTTGTGTAGCGTAATGAGTAGCGTCCCAGTCCTTGTTTGGAGCGTTGGTTCGCGTCGTGACACTTCCAAATATATTTTCCTAACATTCGCGTTTTGATTAAGTTCTGATACTTTATTAGTTTAATATAAATATATACTATAATATTTGATGTTATGTAAATATAAGTTCACCTTTTTTGGAGGGGTGACTTTGTTCTATTGGCTTAATCTACAGGACAGCTTGCGCTACTTGTATAAATATGTTTTGCTCCTTTTTCTTTTACGCTTCGTAATTCGCATGTTGCAAAGATTCTGCTACTGGGTAGGAACAGTGATCAAGTAAGGCTGACCTTGGGGTTTTACTAAAATGTGGGAATGATCGAATAATGTTTATCTTATGCACAGAAGTATTCCAAATTTGTAACGCACTGTTTGTAATGGAACTTTTATAAGCCTGTGTCCTTATTGATTGGACACGGTACTTTCCTTTTCGTGGACGATGGAAGAAATGTGCGTTTTAATAGAGCTAACGTGGGAATTTTACGCGCGCCCGTTGAGTAAACAGTGTGATTTACGAACTAGAAACATCCCTCAACTGTCGCTGGAGTGCGTTGCGATTGCGTATACCACGTCGGGGTCCACGTACCGTATGGACAAGTCGCATCGTTCCCGAGCGTACAGAAGCACGTTGAACTTGGCACGCTCAACGTGCCGACGGCTTTAGGATTGACAGTCTGTCGCGCTGACCACTGAGCTACCGGGGGCGGTCACTGGACACGGAATGAGGACGAGGAAAGCCGGTTGGAATAGGCTAGAGCGCGCGGCCACCTGCGGCCTGGAGCGGCCGCACTGCGCCCTCTCTCGGGCACAGTCAAAATGTGAACCACAGGCTTCCCAACGGGCCCGACTTGAAACACCACCAAACCGCTTCCCCTTACTTCACCTACCACTTCGGCTCCCATTCGGACACCCGGACGTAGCAGGCACGTCGACTCTGTCGAGAGAGTGAGAGGCTGGCGTTTCCTGGCGACCCGCAGCCGGCAGCGAGGGCCGGCCGGCTCCACCCCTCCACCAGTGTGCCACGAGCGGCCGGCACCGGGCGGCTCCGTCGCGTTCTCTGCACCTGCGCGTCGTCCTCGTGCCGGCTGACACGAGCCTCGACGGCGACGAGAGGCGCGGCCCTTCTCTCGGGGACGTGACGCAGCCGCGGGGGCCGGCGCTTACTGCCCACCGCCCGCTGGTGCTACCCTCGTACGGGAAGACTTCGTGTAGGGGCTGGAAGGCGATGCGGTGTCACCTGTACACCGACGTTCGGCAACATCTCTCTCCTGAACACTCTTCTCATCTAACACGTGCCCTCACATCGCTGCTCCGGAGACTGTGCCGGGAGGTTCACTTGACACCCTCGCTATAACTTGAAGCTACTCGCCAAACACCTGGTCCACCCGACGTCACGATCTGTCACCATCGTTTGATTTCGGAGCTTTAAAAAACAGCCACCGTTTCAGATTAAATTACACGAATACCGAGTCCGCACATTACGCGAACAGCTACTCCTTTTAATATTTTTGTACATGTCTGCCTTCATCACTGACTACTTCTATCGATGCTTGTCATATGCATACATGTTTTTAGTAGCAACTATCGGAAACGAAAATTGGCACTAAAATCATTTTAGGCCGCTTTTTGCAATTATGTAAGTTAAAAAAATTGTTCAAATGGCTCTGAGCACTTCTGAGATCATCAGTCCCCTAGTACTTAGAACTACTTAAACCTAACTAACCTAAGGACATCACAGACATCCATGCCCGAGGCAGGATTCGAACCTGCGACCGTAGCGGTCACACGGTTCCAGACTGTAGCGCCTAGAATCGCTCGGGCACCCCGGCCGGCCACCCACAGTTATTTAACAGGCAGACTTCAGTTCCCATAATCTAGTAAACGTTCTCGTGCAAAGAGATGTTCAAGCTGTCAACGCTTCCTGCTACAAATATTCTCAGCCAAATATTCATTTTCTTCCTAGCTTCAGACACACTCTCATAACCGGAACAGTTATCTGGCGTAACACCGTGCAATGTTAACAAGACAGTTCATGCCTTTCTCCTTCAACTATCTTCCGTTACCTCTGTCGGCTCCACTGTAGAATTACAATAACAATGCGTTTGTAGATTAGTTTATCCAGCCAAGTTGAATGCAGATACCATACGGCTGCCAAGTGTAGCACAGATTGCGACAAGTACTGCCGAAATGGAATTGTAACTGATAGTGTGTTTCACTCACTTGGCTTTATTTATTTGTCTAATATGTTACTGACTTCGGTCTTAACACATCCGTCAGGCTCCATAGTCAATCGATCTTGGAACAGAGTGAAAAAAATAGCGTACATCTTGAAGGTTCATTCTGTAAGCCCAGTTTCCGTGCACATCAGTAAATAACACAGTTGCAACTGGTACATTCTCTGACAAACGTGTTACCAAAGCTTTGTTACCGAGCGAGGTGGCGCAGTGTTTAGCACACTGGACTCGCATTTGGGAGACGTCGGTTCAAACCCGCGTCTGGCCATCCTGCTTTAGGTTTCCTGTGATTTACCTAAATCAGTTCAGGCAAATGCCGGGATGGTTCCTTTGAAAGGGCACGGCCGACGTCCTTCCCCATCCTTCCCTAATCCGATGGGACAGGCCCACGCAGTTTGGTCCCTCCCACAAATCAACCAACCAACCAATAGCTTTGTTAAACGAGCACTGTCTAGGTGGCTTTGGTCCGTTCCACCCCAGAGCGCGTCACTTCCTCACATCTCTGTAATTTTTTTTTTATTTCACGCCTATGGTCACAATTTTTTGCTGGTGACAAAAAAATTGTGGCCCTAGACGCGAAATAAAGGAAATTTATTCTATATTCGTATCACTGTTCAATTCGCGGCCACGTCGCAGTTTGTGAAAGCTGTATATTCAGTCCCTGTGCTGCACTATACACAGTTACAGCGATCCTGTGATCCGATACTGTGGAATTTGTTTCCCTACCTATGCACATTATCTGGCATTTATGCGCGTTTACACTTAGTGGACACCCACCGTAGCTGCTGGAAACTTTTTGCACGACATTCTTACAATTACGGGCAAAATTCTTAACTTTGAACAAGGTGTCTGTGAAACCATCAATATAAAATTAATTAAGTAACTTAAACTAAAATTCTGCGTACGAGTCAGCAATTACCGATAAAATAAATCGCAATACAGTTGGCTGTGTGGAGAGACAACCTTCAACCTCTAATTTCTATTCTAAGAACTCCTTGTTTATTTTGCAATAGACGCATAATCTTAAGTCAGTTTACAGATTATGCAAATGAAGTACTCTGAATTTGCCGCACAGGGTAGCCGCCCGGTCTGACCTGAGCCCCGCCCCCCCCCTCCTCCTCCTCCCCCCCTCCTCCTCCTCCTCCCCCGTCGGAGGTTCGAGTCCTCCCTCGGGCTCGTGTGTGTGTCTGTGTGTGTGTGTGTGTGTTGTCCTTGGTGTAAGTTAGTTGTGTAAGCCTAGAGAGCGATGTCCCCAGCAACTTGGTCCCTTAGGAACTTACCACAAATATCCAAATTATTCGCCATTTCCCACTTCTCTTTATACGTCAGATAACCGTCTAATGAGTAATGATGGCGCTTCCTGCGAGGCATCCAAATAGTACATCAAGAATTTTCACGGTGATTCAGTGTGATACTGATGGCGATGTTAGACAGGTACGTGAGGTGGGCTCGAGTGGCAGATTAGTGATTTTGTCGCCTAAAGTCTCTCTCAGACCTGAGGAAACGTCTCAACTGTTCTAGGGCCGGTCGGCGGCATCCGCCGCCTCAGCCCGGCCTCCGCGTGCTGGAGTCCTCTCCAGCAGGGCGCAGGGGGACGGACGTTGGCCAAACACAGCCGCCTGGCAGCAGTTCGGCTAACCACAAATTTCTCACACTATGTTAAGCTGTTTCTCAAGAGCGCTTTACATTGTCCTATCCAAGCTAACGCTTCAGTATACACGTAACTTAGCAATGGCTTTTTGCGGCTTGATGGATTGCTAAGTGAGGTAAGTCAAGTACCGAACTAAGAACTGAAATGTCGGGGGTTGTTCAGTACCCACAATTTTTTCTGTCACTCAACGCTTCTTTCATCTCCGCCAGTTATTATCTGCGTATGTGAAAAATGCCAAGTCGTACCATACTTCTGGAAAAGTCCGTGCAAAAACCGGAGAAAGTATGCACGAATCACTTCCATCAAGTACCGTGATAATAACTTTCAGTTGAGTTGCTACTTACGGCTACAAATAGAGACTATCAAGTACTTTGTGAAATGTTTCTTAATTTTCTCTGCAGACTTATTTTCAGTTGAGGTGTGCAAACGGATGACGTTAGTGTAATTTAAATATCGTCCGATTTGTGAACTCGTTACATGTAACTGTAGGTGCTAACATTCTCTTAGAGCTTTACAAAGAGTTGCCACTCGGTCCCTGTGTGCGACAGTAGGTAATACGTCTGTTTTAGAAAACGTGATCCTTCCTGAGGAAAGAGCCTTTACAGTGCTGGAGAACAGTTGTTGTCGCGGTGTCTGAAAGGCGGGCGACTCTACTGGAAACCCTCAAAAGGACGGCAGCGTCGATAGCGACCATACACGTGCGCCATAATGATCGTCTGCAGAGCGCAGCTGCTTGCTTCAGCTTGCCTCCTGTAGCCGCCCTCCGTCGATCTGCTGTCGTCAATTTCTCTGACGTAAGATATTGATGTTGTTATCTACTGTATGTGCCCGGCTTTTCGTTATATCTACACATCAGATGGTGCAGCCATAAACATTTTCACTGCAACGGCGACTAAATTTCGGGTTTTCATAATAATAATCAGTGTTGACTTTTTGCGCAGTCAATCACCCCTCATTTGTTGCTGAGTTACCAAAGACTAGATAGTTAATAACGTCTTTGGATGTTAGTTATTATTTCAACTTCCTTCAACTTCAACGTTGTTACTTATCCGCACTGTTTCTGATTTTGTATTATTTCTGTCCGATTGGAAATGAAATCTTAAACAGCCTTTAAGTCACAATTTACGCTTTGTAGTATTTCATAATCGAATCTTCCGTCGTCCACAGATACGGTTTGCAGCTTGTCTACGATTACCGTTGACTAATACACACGCTATTGGGCAAATCACTTTAGTTTTTTTAACAGCATTTAATAATAATTAAATGAACATGAATGATTGCGTTTTGGGTATAGAGAAAAAGAGGGTTGATCCTTACTCCCAGCAATTACGGTAGCTAAAATGTCCCTGATTTTTATAGTTTGTCACTCAAAGATATTTTAGCAAGGACTATGGTCCATTACTATACTTCGATGGTCATTCAAACTTTTTACGCTTTTACTTTCACAAAGCTAAGTGTTCTTATACTAAATTTAACGCCCCTTCGTAGAGTCCAGAGATCCTATTATCGGTTATTCGGCATGTAATAGAGTTTAATACTGAGCCCTACTTTTTCTCGCGCACACAATTCCTCGAATATTCTCAGTCCGTCTCCTTACGGCAAAGATCTGCCTAGACCTAAGTATAACTTATACTGACTAGACTTATTGAGACAGGAAACAAGAGAACTAACAATATCCCTGCATGCTTCTATAGCAGAATTTAGAAACAAAAGTAAATTTTAATCAAAACTTTTTCAGTGCTACTAATTATTTCCGATATTATCGATCACCTCTCCCCTCTATTAGAATAAGCCTGATGATATTGTTCTCAATTAAAAGAGCGGTTATACTCCCCCAATCAATCGTCTCAAAAAGGAAAGAAACAGATATTTCGGTAAACAGCTGTTCGGAGACATTTGTAGGTACAGTTAACCTAGAATACAATCCAGGTGTTCAAAACTGTCCCCAGTCGCAGAAGTCAGAATCAGAGGCGTGACCAGGTGCCGGCCGATCACCATTCACTGCCTCTGTAACGCTCCTACTCATTGCCTCGTGGAACATCAAAGGTGTCAGAGGGTGACACACACCATTCTCGCGAGACGGAAGAATCGACTCTAACCTTCCGCCATAAACACTGCTGGAGGCTGTCGTCTGCACGCCAGCCACCAGATTTCTACCGCCTACGCCACCATCAGCACTGTGTGTATACAGCGGACTTGCACCATCTCCCTTGGCCGATGCAGTTGCGCCAGCACGCTGTTGGGCGGCCACTGTCCAGTTTCCCGACGGAAGCTGAGTTGCGCTGCCGCTGCCGCTGCGGCCGCGTGGTGCTCGCTGCGGACGGCAATCCGACACCCTTCACGTGAGAACACACACACACACCAGTACGCTTTACGTAAATCGTGTTTTCTCCCTTCCGTGAGAATAGCTTTCTATTCAGATTATATCAGCAACACACATATTCTCTCAAAGCACATACAACGTAACAACTAGAGACCGGATTATATGCATCATAAATTTTGTTAAGATATACATGCAAATAAGCATCAAAAATGCTTGAAAATACACGAAAAATGTCGTAATACGCAACATCAAATAATAAAAAAACATGGTAGTTACTGTGTGCATTATATCTCAAACCTGTGCATATCAATTACGAGGAACGCAAAAAATCGATACATTTACAATGCTGATATAATTTTCTGAATACTTTCCGGTAGAGGTTACGAACGAGACCTTTCTGGGATTATTGTCTAAAAACTTGCAAAACGGGAATCATACCTTGTTTCAAGAATTGTTACTTCTTTGCTATTGTTGTCGGTAAAAAATGGATGTGACGTGAGTCGCAACGAAACAATCGATATATATAGGATCAACTTCGGGATACATCGCACGCAGAGAGGCACTTTCAAAAACTCCGTAATATTTGATTTAAAAAACAACATACAATCAATTGTTTGAACAGCATTAATTTTTAATTAATAATATTGGACTAAAGCATCATTCATAATTAATTTTACACTTTTCTACTATTGTAAACATAAACGACCACGTACAGTTCCAAATGTTCGGTAGTAAGGTTGTGTCTTCGATCACTCAAAGCATTTTTATAAGCAGAAAAGCACCGTTCTACATCAACTGAGGTAACTGGGCAGTGTTTGAATTTGGGTGCTATGTTGGCACTTATTGTTTCTGGCAAAAGTTCACGCGTCCCATTAATAAAACTATCAATTTGCCACAAGGTTTGAAAGCCTGGCCGGCCGGAGTGGCCGAGCGGTTCAGGCGCTACAGTCGGAGCCGCGCGACCGCTACGGTCGCAGGTTCGAATCCTGCCTCGGGCATGGATGTGTGTGACGTCCTTAGGTTACTTCGGTTTAAGTAGTTCCAAGTTCTAGGGGACTGATGACCACAGCAATTAAGTCCCATAGTGCTCAGAGCCATTTGAACCATTTTTCAAAGCCTGGGTTATTGTATAAAATGTTTTCAAACTTTTAAGTTTTCTTGAGAATACCTCCGGCAATGAGGAGTTCAATAGAATAATTTTATTCATTAACTGAATAGATTCATTCAACGCCTAACCTTTTGAGTTTCAAGCTTTTTAATACTTGCAGGTATGTCTGACGGTGTGTGGCAACTTTATATGATCATTCCATTTTAAATCACTCCTAATGCCTACTCCCAGATAATTTATGGAATTAACTGCTTCCAGTTGCTGACCTGCTATATTGTAGCTATATGATAAGGGATCTTTCTTTTTATGTATTAGCAGCACATTACACTTGTCTACATTGAGATTCAATAGCCATTCCCTGCACCATGCGTCAATACGCTGCAGATCCTCCTGCATTTCAGTACAATTTTCCATTGTTACAACCTCTCGATACACCACAGCATCATCTGCAAAAAGCCTCAGTGAACTTCCGATGTCATCCACAAGGTCATTTATGTATATTGTGAATAGCAACGGTCCTATGACACTACCCTGCGGCACACCTGAAATCACTCTTACTTCGGAAGACTTCTCTCCATTGAGAATGACAAGCTGCGTTATGTTATCTAGGAACTCTTCAATCCAATCACACAATTGGTCTGATAGTCCATATGCTCTAACTTTGTTCATTAAACGACTATGGGGAACTGTATCGAACGCCTTACGGAAGTCAAGAAACACGGCATCTACCTGTGAACCCGTGTCTATGGCCCTCTGAGTCTCGTGGAAGAATAGCGCGAGCTGGGTTTCACACGATCGTCTTATTCGAAATCTATGCCGATTTCTACAGAGTAGATTTCTAGTCTCCAGAAAAGTCATTATACTCGAACATAATACGTGTTGCAAAATTCGACAACTGATCAACGTTAGAGATATAGGTCTATAGTTCTGCACATCTGTTCGACGTCCCCTCTTGAAAACGGGGATGACCTGTGCCCTTTTCCAATCCTTTGGAACGCTACGCTCTTCTAGAGGCCTACGGTACACCGCTGCAAGAAGGGGGGCAAGTTCCTTCGCGTACTCTGTGTAAAATCGAACTGATATTCCATCAGGTCCAGTGGTCTTTCCTCTTTTGAGCGATTTTAATTGTTTCTCTATCCCTCTGTCGTCTATTTCGATATCAACGATTTTGTCATCTGTGCGACAATCTAGAGAAGGAACTACAGTGCAGTCTTCCTCTGTGAAACAGCTTTGGAAAAAGACATTTAGTATTTTGGCCTTTATTCTGTCATCCTCTGTTTCAGTACCATTTTCGTGGCAGAGTGTCTGGACATTTTGTTATGATCCACCTACCGCTTTGACATCAAAATTTCTTAGGATTTTCTGCCAAGTCATTACATAGAACTTTACTTTCGAATCCATTGAACGACTCTCGCATAGCCCTTCTCATACTACATTTCGCTTCGCGTAATTTTTGTTTGTCTGCAAGGCTTTGGGTATGTTTATGTTTGCTGTGAACTTCCCCTGGCTTCCGCAGCAGTATTCTAACTCGGTTGTTGTATATGGGAAAAATGAGTGCTAATCACAGCAATGTCTTTTTTAATACCGGAATCATTAAAAGCATCGTTGCACGTAATGAAACAAACGGCGCACTGTGTCACCCAGTGCGGCGTGCAAGGCCAGCGCCCGCCACGCTGTCGGCGAGCGGGCTGCACTCAGGCCTCGTGATGCAGACAGAGGGGCTGCTCGACTGAGGAGCAGCGGCTCCGGTCTCGCAAACTGGCATACGGCCGGGAGAGCGGCGTGCTGACCACGTGCCCCTCCATATCGGCATCCAGTGACGCCTGCGGGCTGAGTACGACACGGCGGCCGGTCAGTACCGTTGGGCCTTCATGGCCTGTTCGGGAGGAGTTTACTTTTAGTTTTTTAGTAAAAGAATCTAGATTTCATCGCGGTATTTTTCCGAAGATGGCTAGGAACTGAAATCTTGTACTGCGCTGTATACATTTAGAATCTGGATTTCTGCTTTTCAAGTCCTGTCTCAATTATTTACATTCACGAGATGCCCAACACATTTTAAGTAATGGCTAATGCAATATGGTGGCTTAAATTACTTTAACCCTTCAATCGTAAAGATAGTCAAAGAACAAAACCGGTAGAATCTGGGTTTAAAATAAAAACAGGTGATGGTTCAAATATGCGTTTTATAACACATCAAAAAAGGTTTTGCGACACTTCGGTTCTGAGAGTTCCGGAACCTGTACGGAAAATTGGAATAGAGACCAACATAAACAACGTTTCCGCATTTCCGCCCATTTTATTGCTCATGAAAACCACACATTGCATGATGTACCACCATACCGAGACCTTCACAGGTGGTGGTCCAGATTTCTGTTCACACCGGTACCTGTAATACCCAGTAGCGCGTCTTCTTACATCGATGCATGCCTGTATTCGTCGTGGCATACTATCCACACGTTCATCAAGGCACTGTTGGTCCAGACTGTACCACTCCTCAACGGCGATTCGGCGTAGATCACTCAGAGTGGTTGGTGGGTCACGTCGTCCATAACCAGCACTTTTCAATCTACCCCAGGCATGTTCGATAGGGTTGATGTCTGGAGACCATGCTGGCCACTTTAATCGAGCGATGTTGTTATCCTGAAGGAAGCGACTCACAAGATGTGCACGATGGGGGCGCGAATTGTCGTCCATGAAGACGAATGCTTCGCCAATGGTTGGACTATCGGTCGGAGGATGGCATCCATGTATCGTACAGCCGTTACGGGGGCGCCTTCCATGACCACCAGCGGCGTATGTCGGCCGCACATGATACCACCACAAAGCAGCAGGGAACCACCACCTTGCTGCACTCGCTGGACACTGTTCAGCCTGATCGGGTTGCCTCCAAACACGTCTCCGACGATTGTCTGGTTGAAGGCATATGCGACACTCATCGGCGAAGAGAACGTGATGCCAATCCTGAGCGGTCTATTAGGCATGTTAATGGGTTCATCTATACCGCGCTGCATGGTGTCGTGGTTGCAAAGACGGACCTCGCCATGGACGTCGGGAGTGAAGTTGCGCATCATGCAGCCTATTGCGCACAGTTGGAGTCGAAACACGACGTCCTGTGGCAACACGAAAAGCATTATTCAACATGGTGGCGTTGCTGCCAGGGTTCCTCCTAGCCATAATTCGTAGGTAGCGGCAATCCACTGCAGTAGTAGCCCTTGGCCGGCCTGAGCGAGGCATGTCATCGACAGTGCCTGCCTCTCTGCATCTCCTCCACTCCGAGACACCTGTACACTACCCTTGCTGAGAGCCCTTCCTGGCACAAAGTAACAATGTGGACGCGATCGAAACGCGCTACTGAACGTCTAGGCATGGTTGAACTAGAGACAACACGAGCCGCGTACCTCGTTCCTGGTGTAATGACTGCAACTGATCGGCTGCTGAACCCCCTGCGTCTAATAGGCGCTGCTCATGCACGGTTGTTTACATCTTCGGGCGGCTTTAGTGACATCTCTGAACAGTCAAAGGGACTGTGCCTGTGATACAATATCCACAGTCAACGTCTATCTTCAGTAGTTATGGGAACCGAGCCGATGCAAAACTTGTTGGTGTGTGTACATTACTTAACGGCTGTTGGCAGACATCTTCCAAAAAGTATTCTCTATTTTGCGAGGTCAGCTTTCTCATGGGACAATATTCGAAACCGCGTGGGTGCTGAACCCGCGTCTGCCTCACGTAGCAGTTAATATCTGCCGACTTTTGTCTGGGTCTGCAGCGAGGATTTCTGATGAACACAGTGGAGAATGTTAGTACGGATCACAATCGGATCCACAAGCTGGTGCCTGTAAGCGCTTCGCCAGCTGGTATGCTGATTTCTCGATAGACGCACATGCCTCGACCGGATACAGAACAGCCGCACCTTTCCCCAGTCTGATTTGCTGCAGCCAGGATTATTTTTTGACAAAAATCATACTATGCGAGACCTGTTCAAAAAATTCCGGAAAATTCGTAATTTCGCGCCACTGGTATATTGCAGCTGAATGCGGTTGCCATCGCTGCACATACCTATGTTTAATATGTAACGGGCAGAAGTTTCATTGCTGAGTGCTGTACTTAGAAGAACGTTGTGTCGCACAGTTTGCGGATTTCGAGACGGCAGAGTTACAGGAGCAACGCGTCTGCATTAAATTTTGCTTGAAACTCAAGAAAAACTTTACAGAGACAAGCCAAATGACGCAGGAAACCTACGGCAGCGAGCGCTTAAGCTGTACTCATTGTTACAAACGGTTCACATAGTTTAAAAACGGCCGGACGGAAGTTAAAGATGACCCTCGGAGAAGAGGGTATGTCTGTGTAGGGTTGCCATCCGTCCCTATACATTGGGACCGTCACCGTTATGGACCTTCTTGTCCCGACATCCCGATAAGACCTAATTTTGTCCCGATTTTTCAAAATACTGTTAAGAACTTGGCACGAGTACTGTTGACAGCTGTTGACGCAGCGTGTAAATGCAGCCTCTGTTAGTTTTATTTACGTCAACAAGTTTATGTTGACAGGTTCGTCCCACAGATGGCGTTGCACGTTGCTTGTCCTGAATCGAGACTGCAAGCGCCTTCTAGATCTGGAGCCATCATTCGAGAAAATACCAGACTTCTCCAGTAGTACGGGGCTGGAACTATTTAAGCATCGGAGACAATTGGAAAGTTTCGCTTTGACAAAGTAATCGCTTTTTGTGGAGACAATGCCAACACCTGCTCATCGACGCGGCCAGCGGAATGTGTTTGACCAATTTAACGAACTAAGAAAAAATGTAGAAGGAATTGAAAGCCATGCCCAGTTCTCAGTACTATGTCAAGTGCTGCTGGAGTCTTAACTGTCCACATCGAATTAATCGTCATGAAAGTATTTAACTGCTTTTCAATATACATACATTGTACGGCAGAGAAGCTGAAAGAGTTCTGATTATACACTGATGTCAATCGCCAGACTCTTCTCACTCAAAAACAAGATGGCTGTCGTAAATGCGCGCAGTTGAGAGTATGCTTAAGCTTTGGATACCATAAGAACAATCTTTGGACTGCGAATAATTTTAGACTTTTTCAGTAGTCAGATCAGTGAAATTTACATTTTTCTGCAGTCAAATTTGGCTCTATTAGCAAAAAAATATATAAAGCGCGGAGAAGAATAAAGTCTCGATAGTTGAAATAAGAAATATATTAATCGACACTCACAGATGTCTGAATGAAAAGAAGACTGCCGATTTTATTCGCATCGAAACCAAGATGAATTTGAAGCAACTAAAGAATGAGAACCCTAAACACGAAATAATTAATTTCGTGCTCATGACGACATACCGGTGATCAAGTGAGCCACGGATTAACTTTATCGTCTTACGGGAGCACAGATTAACGACCAGAAAAGTTGGTTACTCATTTGAGGAGGTTTAACGCGGTTGAGATTACATGGGCTTTGGCCGTCGTCCGCCATCGATCGTCGGGTGTTATTCTTGATCGTTGTCCGATGAAGATGAGTGCGTTAAATTGTAAGTCCGTCGGACAGGATTAAGGGAGCGTTACTTGAACACGAGTGTCGCTTCCTCCCGTTATTTCATCGGGTTCGAACCTTGAAAACTTATACGTTGAGTAAATCCTATTTTGTTGCCCCTTCCTGAGATGATGCCCCGAAAATTACGATTTTCGCGCCAATGTATCCGGCGAAACTGAATGTTTCGGGTGCGCTATTGGGCCCGGGGGAGAGCCCTGCTGATGGGAGCCAAGACTCCTTTTTTATTTCTTCGACGCACTATTTTAACGTGTTTTCGCGTCCCCCAATCAGTTAAAGCTCGTCCTTTCGCCTGTCTCCGACCTGCGAGCTTAATCCTTCCAGTACATGTTACTTAGACGAAAAAGAAATTACGCCCTATTCGGGAAATTTTTATTGATGTCAGTTATTTGAGGGCTGATATTCATTCCCAGTTGCATCTCTTTGTAAAAATGCTGTTATCTCGCTGAACGCTTCTAAATCGCGTTTGCTCTTTCACCAGACGGATATGAAGGTTGTTTGGTCCACTGTCAGCCTATGTATTTTCGCGATGAGTGTCCTCATGTTACCAAGTCGTTCGTAAGATTGTCCCCACCAACGTTTGTCTTTTTCGCATCAGCCTAAGTGAGACAGACAGATCCAGTCATCATGAAACGGATACCTTATATCAGTTGGGCCCCTGTGTAACAGACATTGGAGTTGGTTCCGCCGACAATTGGCCTTTCTTGCCGGCAATTACAGATTCAGTCTTCTTTCCCAGAACGAAGAACAATACAGTTATGTGGCTTGTCGGGCATTATGTTTTCATTACGTGGTGAGGAGTGTGTATGACCGGAATCCTTATGCCTTTTACCAGCATATGCTTACGGCCTACTGCACATGGCAAAGGATGCCCGCTATCGTGTGCTTTTTGCGAATATGCTTTATCTCGCATTTATTCGTCAGAGAGTTGGATGATGTGTAGAATCCCTTTTCTGTTGAATGTTTCATTTCTTGCTCCTGGAAGAAACTGACAAAAAAAAATTGTTGAGCTAACCGGTACTCGTCGTATTTTCGTCATAGTCCCTTTTCAGGTGCATTATTAAAAAGTTTAGTTCATTTTTGTGGCCCTGTTTGTCTCGTTTTCTTTAATTAATGAAAAGTAAACAAAAAGATGTTTCACGCAACGACTAGAAATGATCTTTTTTTCTTTTTTAAATGACGGAGGCCATGTGGGATTAACTCCGATTTTTTCTTCCCTTTTTAAGTAGTAAATTTGTAAAGTTTGAATACTGAATAATGAATAAATCAAGATGGCCAGTAGGGCGTGAGGGGCCAGGACAGTGACAGGCGGGGTGGAGGCGTCGTGCCCGGTCCTGGGGTTCGACCGCTGCCCACCCTGTCTGCACCCAGCCTGGAGCAGCCTGGTGGGGCATCTGATTCACATCTGCCACGGAGCTTTGGGTCGAATCCTCAACAGGTCCCATTTGTATTCCTCAGAGAAAAAAAGAAGCGGTAGAGTGTGCGGCTGGAACCGAAAGGTTATGGGATCGAAATCCGGCTGGGTCACTTTTATTCACTCTCTCTTGTAACCTAGCATTCACCTCTCATTTCGAAATATGGCGACAATTTCAAACCGACAATTTTTGCTTTCCTGAGATTAGCAGTCGCAATTCGCACTCTGTAATTCGCTGGAAAAACTTCGAAAAATGTGGAGTGAGTTACGCAGCTCTCAAGTATAGAAATAAATATGACCATTAACGAAAAGATAACCACCTAACACCTAATCGCCAGGGTGTGAGTGAGACATGCAATCTGAAATAATCGAATATTTTAACCAACAGTTTCTGAGCTGGGTCGCTAGTAAAGAATAATATACACCGTGTTAAAGTCTCATATGGTCTACGAGGGTGGAACAAAACAACCGCACCAGAGCATCTCACAAACGTTTGTAATACGACCTGAAATGTGCAAATGACGTTTTGTACACGTTTTCCAAACCCACTAGCTCCACCCCAAACGCATATAGCGAGTAACGGTGGAAGACAATACAAAATCGATAATGTCATTTTCCACAATTTACTCACAAAATGCAGTTGCTCATTATACCATGACGTAAATCGTGCTTACCTAAGAAAAACGTTCGCGACAGTACACTAGTCACTTGGAACGGCGAAGCAAGAAGACTGACGATTGGCAGCACTGTTGCCAACTTTCAACTGCGAAGCGAGGAAGGCTGCCGGCGCTGCGCCTGGCTGCAGGCAGGCAACGTGTCTGGCCGGCCAAGGCGTCGCCCGCCAGCCACACAGGTGTGTGTGTGTGTGTGTGTGTGTGTGTGTGTGTGTGTGTGTGTGTGTGTGTGCAGCCTCGTGTCACGTGACTGGCTGCGACGGACGCGCAACGTGCACTTTAAACGGCCGCACTCTTCTTTCGCGAACGTATTTACTTGCAGTACGTCTTGAGGTCTACAAGTGGATCCTAGACGTTCGCACAACAATAAGAACTACTCGTATGTACACACATTTCAAACCCATTATTATTGTTATTACTATTTATCAAACACACCTGTCACTGTACGTCATATTCATCAACAAGCATGAACTACTTCAAGCCGCTCGTTATCGATACAGGAGGACAAGGAGATTAGTGTTTAATGTGCTGTCGACAACGAGGTCATCAGTGACGGAGCACAAGCTCGGATTAGGGAAGGATTGGGAACGAAATCGACCGTGCCCTTTCAAAGGAACCACCCTGGCATTTGCCTGATTTAGGCAAGTCCCGGAAAACCTAAATCAGGATGGCCGGAGACGGGTTAAAATCATCGTCATCGATTCAGGAAAGATAAATGTTACCTTGTTACGCGCTTACGGTGCTGCATCAGACTGCCGTCTTTCATAACAGCATGAAACACCTCTGTCCTCTTTGCCTCTTGTCATATGAAAGCCAATTAAAATGGAAAATCGAAAATTTTTTAAAAATACACCTTTCACCTCAATAGAACTGCGCACCCCGCAATTATTTTACAGTTTCGTCTGTAACCGTACTTAAACCATACGTTCTACACACATTAAGAAACGTTTCGCATCACCTCGGTTCCGAGAGTTCCGGCACCTGTACAGATAATTGGAATGGAGATCAACATGAACATCATTTCCGCCCTTTTTACTGCCCATGAAAACCACACACTGCTTGTTGTACCACCATACAGGGAGATCAGCAGAGGTGGTGGTCCATATTGCTGTACACACAGGTACCTCTAATACCCAGTAGCACGCCCTCTTGCTTTGATGCATGCCTATATTCGTCGTGGCATACTTTCCACAAGTTCGTCAAGACACTGTTGGTCCAGATTGTCCCACTCCTCAACGGCGATTCAGCGTAGATCCCTCAGAGTGGTTAGTGGGTCACGTCGTCCATGAACAGCCCTTTTCAATATATTCCCGGCATGTTCAATAGGGTTCATGTCTGGAGAACATGGTGGCCACTCTAGTCGAGCGATGTCGTTATCCTGAAGGAAGTCATTCACAAGATGTGCACGATGTCGTCCATGAAGACGAATGCCTCGTCAGTATGCTGCCGATATGGTTGGGCTGTCGGTCCATCCTTCAGCAGTTATGTCTCTATTGCTCGTGTGTGGTCCTGTTGTAAGTGCAAAAGGCACCAGGCCTCAACTGCTCAAGGTCAACGGAAACATTACTGCTCAAGGATGGGCTATGTACGGCTGAAACCGGTTAGCACAGCGTAAAAACAAGCACCATTTGCGTTTTTTGGTACGTTACTTGCTTGAATGTTCAGAAATGTAAAACTGTCCACTTTACAAAACGCAGAATAGTAATATCCTATGACTATATCAGAGAGTAACAACTGGAATCGGGCAATTTACAAAAACACACTAGCTGTGTGGATATTAAATGGACGGACCACACTGGCTCAGTTTCGGGTAAGACACATGACAGCTTCGGTTCACTGGGGAAACAGCCAGTCCACGAAGCAGACCGCTCGTGTGTCGCGTCTTCCAAGTATGAACGATCCGCACTAACAGGGGATAGTGACCGTACACGGCGCAGAGCGGCACCTCTGGTTCACGGGAGAACATCCCCTACTCGTCGAGTGCTCAGCGCTACTCGCGCGAAGCTGGAGCGGGTTGCTCAGTGGGGCACCCCCTGGCACGCGGCACGCACTCAGTATGCCTCCAGAGTAAGAATGTGGATGCAGATGCAGGTGTATGGCGTGCGAGAAACCGCGTCACTGAGACCGGGTGAATGAAGAGCAGCTGTCTAGACAACAGCGCCACCACACTGGCCCAACAGCAGCTGGTCGCTCCTCCCCCCTCCCTCCCCCCCCCCCCACTTGTGAACTGGTACGAAGAAGACTCACTGTACAGAGCTGCTGCAGAGCAAGAACGTAAGGTACTGTGTTCAACGACAGTGCAAATAGCGGATACAGTACTAAAATCAATGAAATCTCCAATGGTATGAACTCATGCTTGCTACAATGAATATTGAACTGAGAACATTGAATCTTACTTTCAATGTTTTCCGAAATAAGTACTTAACACCAACCAACAGCCCTTAAACACACATTCAGCTAGCAAGTTCCACATGCTATTCCAATAATGTAATGCTGGTAGAACGAAACAAACAACACTACAACCCATACTGGGTGAACATTCTGGGGTGGATAGAAGTGTTTTTCTTGTGTGTGGTACCAGCGCCTCTTAGGAAGAGAGAGATACAGTCCTTTTATAAGCGAGCAACTATTAAAAAAAAAACAAATTAGCAACGACTATATTACACTAAAAGTGCATCCCAGCCTTGTTTCTACAGGAAGATGAAACTCTAACAACATCACACAACTATAGAAGAAATCTTCCACCAGAATAGTCAATGTGTCTTCATCTCAACGTGTGGATACAGATTAAGCAGCTTAGAACCAGTCTTACCTCCTCTCATGCCTCCTTCTCCTCTTCCACCCCCACTCCCTCAGCAGGTAGGGATGCTGGTTTTCCAGGCCTGTTCTATCCCGTCGCTGATGGTACACAAAGAACTGCATCCACTGCATGTGCTCTGCTTTGGTCAGTGTTGCAATGACAATGATGTATTCCACAGGTACTGCCTTCCCAGGCCTGTTCTAACCTCTCCCTTACAGTACACAAAGCGATCCATCTGCTGGCGATGCTCAACTTTCGTCAGTGCCGGGCTGATCATGATACTGTTTCAAGTCTGCAGATATCAAGCACATTTCTAGGAAATGCTGACCCTGGAACAGTAGTGAAATACTCGACTACTCATTACAGATGCGGCAGAGACAACTTCCCAGGAGAAGAAGTGCCAACAGCATGTTACGGCCCTCGGCTACGCCTCGCAGTGGAGTGAGGCAGCTCCAGGATTTGACTAGCTGGAAGACTGGACGATGTGACCCGCGGCCATTGAGGTCGTTGCGAGAGGTCACAGGTCAGTATGGCGGCGCTGGCCACCCCCGCTGCCACTGGCCACTTCCAACACACCGTGCACTCTCCTAGCCTCCAAGCACTCGAAATTAACGTCTGTGGATGTCTTGTAAGTCAAGTGTAATCCCTGTAGGCATTACATACATTTCAGATGCACAAATATTAATACAGAGTAGCAGCTTTTACGCTATTTAACACCATCCATTCACATGTCAGCCAAAAAACACAGTCATTTTTACATGCAACAAAAGCTATAATTCGCATTCCCTCCATCCTCGTTATTTCGTAACATCCAGCTGAGTAAAAGTACGAACTTAGTTTACGATACTGTTGTGGATAGCGGATGAGCAAACTCCCGAGATCAAAGCTCTACAAGAATCATTTTTGTCGTATTTTCCTCAATTTTACGCACTTTTCATCAATTTTCGTAATTTTATCCGGGTTTCCATAATTTCAAAGCACTTTTACCCGATTACTTGAGCTCCAAACCATTGCTCTTCACGACTTGTCACATCAAGAAAGCATCTCATTGCGTCATTTTTGTGATGCTATCAGCCAATGACATTGTAGCACGATTCTCAATTTCTGTATCATTGCTAAACCATCCCTTCCACTACCCTGTGAATGCTGCATACATATGGAGATATCGCCAGTCCTGTTTCACTCTGTATATCACGTGACACGAATCCTGTTTCGTGTTCTGGGAAATAGCGAGCAGTAGACAGGAGGTGCAAAAACTACATTCTTCAGCATTCCAGGATAAAGTCAGAGATTGTAAGATGTCACCAACACCTTTGATAGTTACCAACCTAACAACCGATTCATATCCACAGAAGCACTCTGTCTTCTACTCCGAAACGACCTGCCTTTTATTTGAACCTTTCACCGTAGAATCCTGAGCAAAATTCCAGATCGTCTATCTCTATGCATGTTGCAACACTTCCTCTGTCTTTAATCAGCCCTCCCTGCAACACTGTCTCTGATTTAATTTGCAACAGACCAGAAGTAGGAGGGTGCTACACCTTCTACATCTGACGCCTCGTGAAGAAACAGAACGAGCAGAGTTCCATGTAACCAGTAGACTTCTATATTTTCCTTTCGGAAAGATGTGTTCCAAACTTGCACAGCCAACCATTGCTCGTGATACAGAACAGTCAAATGGTTCAAATGGCTCTGAGCACTATGGGACTCAACTGCTGAGGTCATTAGTCCCCTAGAACTTAGAACTAGTTAAACCTAACTAACCTAAGGACATCACAAACATCCATGCCCGAGGCAGGATTCGAACCTGCGACCGTAGCGGTCTTGCGGTTCCAGACTGCAGCGCCTTTAACCGCACGGCCACTTCGGCCGGCACAGAACAGTCCTCTCACTACAATACCGCAGCTGCCATTCTGCGAAGACTGTTCCATACCCAGCCCTGTACATGCGATCTCCCTGCGTGCACGTATGCTGAGGAGGTAAGCACTACTTATTGGTGTATAGCAGATACGAGCTTCATACTCTTGAGAGTGTTGTGGTGATATAACAGACAGTCACATATTGTTTATGAATGACACAGCTCTGGACAGAAGGAGTTTGAAACACTGTACATAAATCACTTGTGCTATCAATTCTGAAGTACCGTTCTAGTGTTCGGGGTCCATACCAAGAAGGTCCCGGAAAAAGAAAATAACCGCAGAACATAAACACATGCTGCTAAGGCTACACGATTCTGCACTTAAGTATGCTGTAAGGTAATGCTAATATGCTACGGTAAATTAGCTACTATTTCACAGAAATATGCAGTACCACGACTGAAACAATGACCTGCAATAATATTCAATATTCGGTTGTTGTTGTTGTTGTGGTCTTCAGTCCTGAGACTGGTTTGATGCAGCTCTCCATGCTACTCTATCCTGTGCAAGCTTCTTCATCTCCCAGTACCTACTGCAACCTACATCCTTCTGAATGTGCTTAGTGTATTCATTTCTCGGTCTCCCTCTACGATTTTTACCCTCCAAGCTGCCCTGCAATACTAAACGGGTGATCCCTTGATCTTAGAACGTGTCCAACCAACCGATCCATTCTTCTGGTCAAGTTGTGCCACAAACTTCTCTTCTCCCCAATCCTATTCAATACCTCCTCATTAGTTACGTGATCTACCCACCTTATCTTCAGCATTCTTCTGTAGCACCACATTTCAAAAGCTTCTATTCTCTTCTTGTCCAAACTGGTTATCGTCCATGTTTCACTTCCATACATGGCTACACTCCATACAAATACTTTCAGAAACGACTTCCTGACACTTAAATCTATACTCGATGTTAACAAATTTCTCTTCTTCAGAAACGATTTCCTTGCCATTGCCAGTCTACATTTTATAACCTCTCTACATGGACCATCATCAGTTACTTTGCTCCCCAAATAGCAGAACTCCTTTACAACTTTAAGTGTCTCATTTCCTAATCTAATTCCCTCAGCATCACCCGACTTAATTCGACTACATTCCATTATCCTCGTTTTGCTTTTGTTGATGTTCATCTTATATCCTCCTTTCATGACGCTATCCATTCCATTTAACTGCTCTTCCAAGTCCTTTGCTGACTCTGATAGAATTACAATGTCATCGGCGAACCTCAAAGTTTTTATTTCTTCTCCATGGATTTTAATACCTACTCCGAATTTTTCTTTTGTTTCCTTTACTGCTTGCTGAATATACAGACTGAATAACATCGGGGAGAGGCTACAACCCTGTCTTACTCCCTTCCCAACAACTGCTTCCCTTTCATGCCCCTCGACTCTTATAACTGCCATCTGCTTTCTGTACAAATTGTAAATAGCCTTTCGCTCCCTGTATTTTACCCCTGCCACCTTTAGAATTTGAAAGAGAGTATTCGAGTCAACATTGTCAAAAGCTTTCTCTAAGTCTACAAATGCTAGAAACGTAGGTTTGCCTTTCCTTAATCTTTCTTCTAAGATAAGTCGTAAGGTTAGTGTTGCCTCACGTGTTCCAACATTTCTACTGAATCCAAACTGATCTTCCCCAAGGTCGGCTTCTACCAGTTTTTCCATTCGTCTGTAAAGAATTCGTGTTAGTATTTTGCAGCTGTGGCTTATTAAACTGATAGTTCGGTAATTTTCACATCTGTCAACACCTGCTTTCTTTGGGATTGGAATTATTATATTCTTCTTGAAGTCTGTGGGTATTTCGCCTGTTTCATACATCTTGCTCACCAGATGGTAGAGTTTTGTCAGGACTGGCTCTCCCAAGGCTGTCAGTAGTTCCAATGGAGTCTACTCCAGGGGCCTTCGGTTATCACTTTAATTTTTGTTATACTGAATCCCAGGCATTCAGCGCATAACTTCTCCATGGAAGACAAGGATAATCGACAGCTAAAAAGAAATTCTGATTCTAAATGCATGTGAATGCTTGCCGGGACTATTAGTGCCGCTACGTTATGTGGAAGCCGTGAGCAAGCTGCTGTGGCCTCTGACGTCACCCAAGGCGGCCGGAGCGGGGTGAGGCAGGTGAGTTCCTGCTGGTTGTCTATTTCCTCACCACATGGCCTGGCCACGCTTCTGTTGCCCGCCACTCGCTGAGTGAGCGCCGCGTGATACCGCGCGAGTGAACTGCCGGCCGCATGTTGCCGCAGTGAGTGACGTGGACTGGCGCTATCGACGCGACTTCGCCACGCGCCCTCTCCCTCCATGCTACTGCGCACCGCGACGTTGGATGCGGCGGTGACGAGCTAACGAAAGTATGCAAGGCCGGTGTTGTTGTTGTTGTTGTGGTCTTCAGTCCTGAGACTGGTTTGATGCAGCTCTCCATGCTACTCTATCCTGTGCAAGCTTCTTCATCTCCCAGTACCTACTGCAACTTACATCCTTCTGAATCTGCTTAGTATATTTATCTCTTGGTCTCCCTCTACGATTTTTACCCTCCATGCTGCCCTCCAATGCTAAATTGGTGATCCCTTGATGCCTCAGAACATGTCCTACCAACCGGTCCCTTCTTCTTGTCAAGTTGTGCTTACACTATCAAATTTCTTTGTCAAAGAAAAAAGTTTGATGGTGTAATAGGGCACTTTGGCAAATCTCGTCTGTAGTCAAATAAATTTGATCAAATCTAAGACCTCGCTGTAGATTTGATCATAAAAGTCGCTTGTCTTCTGTTCACTGCAGTGTGACATGTTACCACGTGGAGTGCTTGCATCGCTGCAGCGTTCTGTCGTCTGTAGTGTTTTTATAAACATTGCCCGTAAATACAGTTGGTATGTACCGTCAACTACAAATTTAATGTAGATGTATGAAGCTGATGAGGCGCTGTACAACGTGAGGCACCCTGAATACAAAAATAGATTAAGAAGATTGGAGAGCTATAAAAATACAGCGGAGGTCATTAGCTATGAGATACGGTTTTCGGACACACAATGAAATTGATTTTTTTTATAAAATGAAAATAGTTCTTAATGCAGATAAAGTGTATTGAACATTTATATACCTTCAGACATTAGTCCTTTAGTGCTTTATAAATTGCTTCACACGTTTCAGGTAGTATTTTCGTTAATGTGCACTGTGGTATTCGAGTGCTGTGCTGTAAGCTAGAGTAACTCTCTCGTGTAGCAAGGAATCGGAGTGTTACAGTGAGCCTGTCTTCTGCAGATATAGCAGTTCTTAACTGAGTATTGTGCTTTGTGATATGACGACACACTTCACTGAGCACATACAGAAATGCATGCTCATCCAATCTCAAGTAATTTATGTACGACTTGACGTCTTCCACTACAAGCACTCGCAACAAGTTTTGTTGAATGCTTTTATCGTCTGGTCGTAAAACCCACGGCTTCACCCAGGTACGTTTCCTTTTTTTCCCCTGCTTCTCTTCCACATGTGCACACAGTGCAACTGTGGTACATGCAAGTGCTGCGGTTAATAAGAAGTTGTTGTTATCAGCCATCTTGAACTTTGACGAAAAATATGACCCACTGTAATACCCCTTTTTAGCGCCAAGTCAAAGATCTCTGTCAAATAAATTTGACGAATATTTGATCATATCTTTGATCAAATCTTTGACAAAGAAATTTGATAGTGTAATACCGGCCTAAGCGGAGCAGACAGGGTCGTAGGATCACCCTAGCGAAGACATGGGCTGCAAATGGGGAAACTCATCGAGATAAGCAACTTTGACGACGGGCAGATTGTTATTACGCAGTCCTGTGAATGAGTATCTCGAAAGCGGCGAAGCTAGTCAAATGTTCACGTGCTAATGTCGTGAGCATCTACGTAAAGGGGTAGAAGGACTGTACAACTTCCACCAGGTGCCAAATGGCTGGACGTCCACGACTCTTCACAGAGCGTGGGGTTCGGAGGCTTGTCTGCTCTGTAAAGTACGATAGATGATGATCTGTAGCATGTCTGCCGAAAGAGCACAATACTGATGGAAACATCTGTGTTTCGGAGCTCATCGTTTTTCGTAAGTTATTCAACACGGAGCTCCGCAGTAGGCCGCACCTGCGCGTTCACATGCTGGCCCCATGACATCGTCGGTGGCCAATGCTGTGCGAACGGGAGCGTCGGGATTCGACCGTCACCAGTGGAAATGTCTCGACTCTTTGGGTAAATCGTGTTTTTGCCACTCTAGGCCGCTGGTGGTCCCCACAAACGGCGTCACCGAGGTGAACGGCGGCTCCAAACGTGCAGCGCGCCACGGACACAGGTTGGTGGGAGCAGTATTATGCAATGCAATTTTCTTCTGTCTAGACATTCTCCTGCGCTTGCATGAGACCTGTGGCGGTAATCGAAGACATGGGGAAAGCCGTGAACACAAGCATCCCTTCACGATCGATGCCTTCCCTGACGGCGATGTCCTCTTTCAGTAGTGTGAATTGAGCCAAAATCGTGCTGCAGTGGTTTGAGGGGCGTTATATTGAACTCACACTGATCGACGTCTCGGCGATCAAATTCCTATGGAACCCACTTGGGTCGCTATCGGGCGCCATCACCGCGTACGCAAATCAGCGCCCCGTTATTTACGCCAATTACATGCCTTGTGGGTAGACATGTAATGCCACATACCTCCAAACACCTACCAACAATCTGATACGCAGAATCAGAAATGTAATTCGTTCCAAAGATGGACAAACAAGCTAATGTTTTGGATCATCAGTGTATTTATGGAAGGTCAAGTATACGTAAGAAACAGGGCACCCGATGACCGATACAGATATATCGCGCTTCGTGTACAGGGGGGACGAAAAGTAGTAGCAAACGCCGAACCGGATAATAACCCTGGGTTCGGTGTGAGGCGGCGGTGGGGTGGGTGGACTGCTGTGGCCTGTTGTGAGGTTGTGCACCACTGAGGGCTAGGGCGGGACGAAGCCTCTCTGTTGTTTCTAGGTTCCTGGTTTCAATACACAGAGTACTGTGTGGAGGCAAGTACTGTGGTGGTTGGAATCACCAGCCTCCTGTTGTGGCGAGCGTGATAACGTGGCGAGAGAAGGGAGGAGAAGGATATGAACAGACGGCAGAGGAGGAGACGGACAGAGGAAAATGGACAGAGAGAGGGGAAGGAGGAGATGGAATTAGCGGTATTGGAGGACACGGACAGAGCGGCGAAGAGCAGATGTACTGAAAGAGGGGGAGGAGGAGACTGACAGAGAGCAGAGGGGTGAGAGGGGTGGGCAGACAGAGGGGTGAGGGAGGTGGGCAGACAGAGGGGTGAAGGAGGAGATGGACAGGGAGAAGGGCGAAGAAGAGATGGACATACAGAAGACTGGAATGAACCCATACCCTAGCCTACCGCGGTAATCGTACCGGCGAATTTCTTGATACATCGAAACAGTTCTCTGCTCCCTTTTAGTACCTACGAAATCCTAAGTGTTCTGGCACAGATCGGCCGAGAACATTCTATAATTGATGCCGGCGGCTACGGTACCCCCGGTAATTGAACTATTTCGTCAATTGTTTAGACATTCAACTCTTCGCGTCACTCCTTTGTTTACTCAACAACCCATAAGGTACTACAGTAAATAGATAAGTTGTAAAATAACTCCAACAAGTACAAGTATTTGATGTATAAAACTTTCAGTATTTCGTCCGTCACAATGTCTAGTCCTGAAGCAGAGAGATCGGACTGCTGAAAAGATACCGTGCTGGGGGAAGAAGCGGACCCAGCGATATTCTCTCCGCCGAGCCGGAGAATCATTACTGAAACGGCTCTGTCGGTGTACAGGACAAAAACGTACGTATCAGAGGTTAGGTGCCTAAAGGAAATTCGCTGTTAGTCTCGTCTATTAACAGGTCGCGCAAGTAATGATGGCTCACTACCTTAAAAAAAAGAGAATCAAACATCGTTTTTAAGCTGATTTGTGACGATAATGCAAAAGTCGATGACGTAGATTATTCTGGATGCAAATATGAACTAGGAAGACCACTGTCAAATTACATCCACGCAACATGTTCAATGCTGATGAAACGGAACTTTTTTCGCGTTTCTTCTTCACCTACCATTGACTTAAGACGGGTAAATTGCAAGGACAGAGAAAAGTTATAGTTTGTAGTAAACATGGATGGCTCTCAGAAACTAAAACTGATAGCTAAAGCTGGTGATCTTAGATTTTTCATGGGCATCAGATGGTTTGCCGTGTTTTGCCGCTCCATCAGTAACGCTCGTATGAAACACAATTGTTAGTGAGTGGCTAACGAGCCTAGCATTTTGTCTGTGACAAAAGTTGTTCTCAGCGACGGAGTAAGTCGCCAGTAGACTTTCGATCCGAGGACTTTGATACACCATGTATAAAAGT
Source organism: Schistocerca nitens (assembly GCF_023898315.1). NCBI lineage: Eukaryota > Metazoa > Arthropoda > Insecta > Orthoptera > Acrididae > Schistocerca > Schistocerca nitens. Next base: position 630,378,760 of record NC_064620.1, on the reverse strand, counting down.
TAGATTTTGGTTAGTATAAAACAAGTGTATATAAAATATAAAAGTAAGGATGTAGAAACGAAGTAATTTCTGTCCTTTGTTGTAATTTATTTTTAGATTATCTTGCATAGTTGTTTCCTTATCTCTACATAACTTGGTTTTATGTAGTATATATCGATTTATATTCTGTAATAAAATATTTAATATTTTGAGGAGCTTCTAAATGCTGAAAACAGAAGTGCAGAAGGGGAGCAACAAAATGATTATCAGTGTGTAGATCCCTTGTTGGAACCCTCGACAATAAAGAGATAATAGACTCAATCAACATACTAAAAAAACAACAAAGCTCCAGCGAGAGATGTGTTTAGGAAGGGAGGAATAGAAATAAAAAAAATACACAAACTTGTTACGAACACCTGGAATGAAGAAAGAATGGCAGAGGAGTGGACAGAAGCGATAATACTACCAATTCATAAAAAGTGCGACAAACAACAACGCAGGAACTACACAGGCATCTCAGTAATTAGCAATGGCTATAAAGTGTTCTCCAAGATTCTCCCGAAAAAATTTAGAACCATATTTAAAAGTGACAATAAACGAAAAACAAGCGAGATTTATGAAGAATCGTACAACTACTGACCAGATATTCACACTGAAAGAAGCCATATTCAAATATTGGGACTATAACAAAACAACGGCAATACTATTTGTTGATTTTAAGAATGCCTATGACAGTATATCTACAGATAGGTTGTGGGAGAAAATGCAGAGATTCGGAATATTGAAGAAAATTATAAATCTTGTGAAAGTCACACTGAAAGGCTCTAAAGGGATAGCGAAAATGGATAGAGAATATTCCAAGGCGTTTGACATAAGAACAGGTGTCGGGCAAGGAGACGGAATATCCCCCCTCTCTTTCAACATTGTAATACAGGAAGCGCTGGAAGCAGCAAGTGAAGCAGAAGAGGGAATTAAAATTGGAACAAAAATAAATGTACTGGCCTTTGCAGATGACGTAGCACTAATCGCTGAAAATCCGGATGCTGTTAAAATACTGGCAAAACACTCTTTCAAAAAGCAAAGGAAGCTGGATTAGAAGTAAATAACGAGAAAACAAAATTCATGAGGGTAGAAAGAAATTACACAACCAAAAGTCGGGGAATTCTGCAGATCGATAACCACATGTTTAAAGAAGTAGATGAGTTTGAGTATCTCGGAGTTGTAGTAAACCACAAAAACGACGAGAAGCAAGAAATAGAAGCGAAGATCAAAGCTGCATCCAGCTCTTACTTACTCAACAAACTATGTTGTTGTTGTGGTCTTCAGTCCTGAGACTGGTTTGATGCAGCTCTCCATGCTACTCTATCCTGTGCAAGCTTCTTCATCTCCCAGTACCTACTGCAACCTACATCCTTCTGAATCTGCTTAGTGTATTCATCTCTTGGTCTCCCTCTACGATTTTTACCCTCCACGTTGCCCTCCAATGCTAAATTTGTGATCCCTTGATGCCTCAAAACATGTCCTACCAACCGATCCCTTCTTCTAGTCAAGTTGTGCCACAAACTTCTCTTCTCCCCAATCCTATTCAATACCTCCTCATTAGTTACGTGATCTACCCACCTTATCTTCAGCATTCTTCTGTAGCACCACATTTCAAAAGCTTCTATTCTCTTCTTGTCCAAACTGGTTATCGTCCATGTTTCACTTCCATACATGGCTACACTCCATACAAATACTTTCAGAAACGACTTCCTGACACTTAAATCTATACTCGATGTTAACAAATTTCTCTTCTTCAGAAACGATTTCCTTGCCATTGCCAGTCTACATTTTATATCCTCTCTACTTCGACCATCATCAGTTATTTTGCTCCCTAAATAGCAAAACTCCTTTACTACTTTAAGTGTCTCATTTCTTAATCTAATTCCCTCAGCATCACCCGATTTAATTTGACTACAATCCATTATCCTCGTTTTGCTTTTGTTGGTGTTCATCTTATATCCTCCTTTCAAGACACTGTCCATTCCGTTCAACTGCTCTTCCAAGTCCTTTGCTGTCTCTGACAGAATTACAATGTCATCGGCGAACCTCAAAGTTTTTACTTCTTCTCCATGAATTTTAATACCTACTCCAAATTTTTCTTTTGTTTCCTTTACTGCTTGCTCAATATACAGATTGAATAACATCCGGAAGAGGCTACAACCCTCTCTCACTCCTTTCCCAACCACTGCGTCCCTTTCATGCCCCTCGACTCTTATAATTACCATCTGGTTTCTGTACAAATTGTAAATAGCCTTTCGCTCCCTGTATTTTACCCCTGCCACCTTTAGAATTTGAAAGAGAGTATTCCAGTTAACATTGTCAAAAGCTTTCTCTAAGTCTACAAATGCTAGAAACGTAGGTTTGCCTTTCCTTAATCTTTCTTCTAAGATAAGTCGTAAGGTTAGTGTTGCCTCACGTGTTCCAACATTTCTACGGAATCCAAACTGATCTTCCCCGAGGTCCGCTTCTACCAGTTTTTCCATTCGTCTGTAAAGAATTCGCGTTAGTACTTTGCAGCTGTGACTTATTAAACTGATAGTTCGGTAATTTTCACATCTGTCAACACCTGCTTTCTTTGGGATTGGAATTATTATATTCTTCTTGAAGTCTGAGGGAATTTCGCCTGTCTCATACATCTTGCTCACCAGATGGTAGAGTTTTGTCATGACTGGCTCTCCCAAGGCCATCAGTAGTTCTAATGGAATGTTGTCTACTCCCGGGGCCTTGTTTCGACTCAGGTCTTTCAGTGCTCTGTCAAACTCTTCACGCAGTATATTATCTCCCATTTCATCTTCATCTACATCCTCTTCCATTTCCATAATATTGTCCTCAAGTACATCGCCCTTGTATAAACCCTCTATATACTCCTTCCACCTTTCTGCCTTCCCTTCTTTGCTTAGAACTGGGTTGCCATCTGAGCTCTTGATATTCATACAAGTGGTTCTCTTCTCTCCAAAGGTCTCTTTAATTTTCCTGTAGGCAGTATCTATCTTACCCCTAGTGAGACAAGCCTCTACATCCTTACATTTGTCCTCTAGCCATCCCTCCTTAGCCATTTTGCACTTCCTGTCGATCTCATTTTTGAGACGTTTGTATTCCTTTTTGCCTGCTTCATTTACTGCATTTTTATATTTTCTCCTTTCATCAATTAAATTCAATATTTCTTCTGTTACCCAAGGATTTATATTAGCCCTCGTCTTTTTACCTACTTGATCCTCTGCTGCCTTCACTACTTCATCCCTCAGAGCTACCCATTCTTCTTCTACTGTATTTCTTTCCCCCATTCCTGTCAATTGTTCCCTTATGCTCTCCCTGAAACTTTGTACAACCTCTGGTTCTTTCAGTTTATCCAGGTCCCACCTCCTTAAATTCCCACCTATTTGCAGTTTCTTCAGTTTCAATCTGCAGTTCATAACCAATAGATTGTGGTCAGAATCCACATCTGCCCCTGGAAATGTCTTACAATTTAAAACCTGGTTCCTAAATCTCTGTCTTACCATTATATAATCTATCTGATACCTTTTAGTATCTCCAGGATTCTTCCAGGTATACAACCTTCTTTTATGATTCTTGAACCAAGTGTTAGCTATGATTAAGTTACGCTCTGTGCAAAATTCTACAAGGCGGCTTCCTCTTTCATTTCTTCCCCCCAATCCATATTCACCTACTATGTTTCCTTCTCTCCCTTTTCCTACTGACGAATTCCAGTCACCCATGACTATTAAATTTTCGTCTCCCTTCACTAACTGAATAATTTCTTTTATCTCGTCATACATTTCATCTATTTCTTCATCATCTGCAGAGCTAGTTGGCATATAAACTTGTACTACTGTAGTAGGCATGGGCTTTGTGTCTATCTTGGCCACAATAATGCGTTCACTATGCTGTTTGTAGTAGCTAACCCGCACTCCTATTTTTTTATTCATTATTAAACCTACTCCTGCATTACCCCTATTTGATTTTGTATTTATAACCCTGTAATCACCTGACCAAAAGTCTTGTTCCTCCTGCCACCGAACTTCACTAATTCCCACTATATCTAACTTTAACCTATCCATTTCCCTTTTCAAATTTTCTAACCTACCTGCCCGATTAAGGGATCTGACATTCCACGCTCCGATCCGTAGAATGCAAGTTTTCTTTCTCCTGATAACGACGTCCTCTTGAGTAGTCGCCGCCTGGAGATCGGAATGGGGGACTATTTTACCTCCGGAATATTTTACCCAAGAGGACGCCATCATCATTTAATCATACAGTAAAGTTGCATGTCCTCGGGAAAAATTACGGCTGTAGTTTCCCCTTGCTTTCAGCCGTTCGCAGTACCAGCACAGCAAGGCCGTTTTGGTTAATGTTACAAGGCCAGATCAGTCAATCATCCAGACTGTTGCCCCTGCAACTACTGAAAAGGCTGCTGCCCCTCTTCAGGAACCACGTGTTTGTCTGGCCTCTCAACAGATACCCCTCCGTTGTGGTTGCACCTACGGTACGGCCATCTGTATCGCTGAGGCACGCAAGCGTCCCCACCAACGGCAAGGTCCATGGTTCATGGGGGTCGTCAACAAACTACTGTAATCCAAAATTTTTTCAAGAGTAACCAAAGTGAGAATACATAAAATCATAATCAAACCAGTATTACTATTTGGGCAGAAATGTGGAGAGTAGTTAAATAAACGGAGAGAAAGATAAAAGTTTTTGAAAATAAAATCCTGCGACAGATATTTGGACCAATCTATGAGGGAGGAGAATGGCGAAGAAAGTGCTACACAAGAACCAGATGTAGTTGCGGAAGCCAAGACAAGATGGGCCGCCCACGTATATAGAAGAGAGCAGGGATCTTTACTGAGAGAAGTCTCAGAGAATAAGCCGGAAGGACGAAGACTAGGGGCAGACCGCAAATGAGATGGGGAGACCTGGTTGCCCAGGGTCTCCAGGTACTGGGAATGAGGAAAGAAGATGCTGAAGACAGAAGACTTGATGAGGCCAAAACCCGACTGCGGACTGTGAGGCCAGGGGAGTAAGAGTGAGTAGTAATGAAATCAGAGAATGTGCAGTTTGTGGCATAATCAGACATAAATGTATTTGGTGAATTGGACTTTGCCTAGAACCAATAAAAGGAAATATTCTATCTCCTGCACTTTTCAATGTTGTGATGGAGGGAATGAATAGGGCAGTTAAAGATATAGTAAAAGAAAAAGACAAAAAGATGATTTTTGCAGATGATGTGGTAACATGGGGCGATAAAGAGGTGGATGTACGGTTACAGCTTGATGAGCGGAAGGAAATAAAGATGAGAGTGAAGTAATGGTATTTGGAAGAGACAAAGGGATCAACGGGAATGTTACTTTGCATGGAGAACCCCTCAAAGAGGTAGACAGTTTCACTTATTTAGGGAGTGAAATATCCAGCGATGGAAGAATAACCAACGAAATTAATAGAAGGTTACCGAAGGGACGCAATTTCTACCAAGCAATAAAACACCTGATTTGGAATAAGGAAGTTTCAGAAAAAGCAAAACTCCTTATGTATAAAAGTTGTTACTACCCTATTGTCACCTATGGAGGAGAAACATGGACAATGACAGAAAGGGACTGGAGCAGACTGCGAGCAGAGGAAATGAAATTTCTCAGAGCAGTTAAGGGAAAAACAAGAATGGACAGAGTAAGGAATGTAGATATCAGAAAGGACCTTAAACAAGAAAATACGAGAGAAGAAATAGAGAAAAAGAGATTAGGATGGTATGGGCACGTTACGAGGATGCGTGGACAGAGACTTTGCAAAATTATGAAAGAACTAAAGATGGATGGGAAAAGACCTAGAGGAAGCCCAAGAACACGGTTGAAAATGGGAGTGAGAATATCTGCGGAAAGGAGAGGTGTGACCTGGCAGCAAGTGGAGGAAGAAAAGTGGTGGGAGGACCGAGCCAGATGGAGAGGACAAGTCAGCACCCAGACCCGGCAGTAGCTGGAGCGGGATTCGGATACACATGTTCAGACAAAGACGCCGTTAATTTTGCGAATGAAAAGCAAACCTATCTGGTGAGAACACACTCCATATTTTCAGCTGCAAAACTGCCACTGTGAAAACTTTAGCTGACTGGATAATATGGAATTGATTATGAAACGTAGCAAAGACACTCGACGGATTAAGAAACGCACATTTGCACCCTCGTCACTCAAAACGTCTGTTAGCCACTGTCAGCTGCAACAGCAGGATTTTACCTCGAGTGACGAAGGGGCTCGGCATCTGTCAGATACTGGCCCGCCTAGACGGAACCAGAGGTGGATGCTAGGCTGGCAGCGCCAGGGCAGCAGCGCGCGGCTCACCCCTGCATCCTGCACTCGGCGCCGGCCGCTCCCTACCTGCAACAAAAGACACCTGTCTGTCTGCCGCCAGCCACCTGCTCACCTCGCGTTTGCCTCTTAAATGCACTTGCTTATACACTGAAGCGCCAAAGAAACTGGTATAGACCTGCGTGTTCAAACACAGCGATAAGTAAACAGGCAGAATACGGCGTTGCGGTCGGGAACGCCTATATAAGACAATAAGTGCCTGACGCAGATCTTAGATCGGTTACTGCTGCTACAATGGCAAGTTATCGAGATAAAAGTGAGTTATAGTCGCGATAGGACGCAGCAAAAAAAAAAAAAAAAAGGTCCAAATGGCTCTGAGCACTATGGGACTCAACTGCTGAGGTCATAAGTCCCCTAGAACTTAGAACTACTTAAACCTAACTAACCTAAGGACAACACACATATCCATGCCCGAGGCAGGATTCGAACCTGCGACCGTAGCGGTCGCGCGGTTCCAGACTGTAGCGCCAGAACCGCTCGGCCACCAGCGGCCGGCAGGACGCAGCATCTCCGAGGCAACCACGAGGTGGGGATTTTCCCGTACGACAATTTCACGAGTGTACCGTGAATATCAGGAATCCGATAAAACATCAGATCTCCGACATCACTGCGGCCGGAAAAAGATCCTGCAAGAACGGGACCAGCGACGGCTGAGGAGAATCGTTCAACGTGACAGAAGTGCATCTCTTCCGCAAATTGCTGCAGATTTCAATGTCGGGCCATCAACGAGTGTCAGCGTGTGAACCATTCAATGAAACATCATCGGTATGAGCTTTCGGAGCCGAAGGCCCACTCGTATAATCTTGATGAAGCTTTATGCCTCGCCTGGGACCGTCGACATTGGACTGTTGATGACTGGATATGTTACCTGGTCGGACGAGTCTCGTTTCAAATTGTATCGAGCGTATGGACGTATGCGAGTATGGAGACAAGCTCGTGAATGCATGGGCCCTGCATCTCAGCAGGGGACTGTTTAAGCTCTGTAATGGTGTGGCGCGTGTGCAGTTGGAGTGCTGTGGGACCCCTGACACGTCTAGATACGACTCTGACAGGTGGGACGTACGTAAGCGTACTGTCTGATTACCTGCATCCATTCGTGTCCACTGTGCATTCCGACGTACTTGGGTACTTCCAGCAGTACAATGAATGCGTCACCCCACACGTCCAGAACTGCTACAGAGTGGCTCCAGGAAGTCTCCTCCGAGTTTAAACACTTCCGCTGGCCACCAAAATTCCCAAACATGAACATTATTGAGCAAATCTGGGATACCTTGCAACCTGGTGTTCGGAAGGTGACTCCTCGTACTCTTACGGATTTACGGACAGTTGTGGAGGATTCACGGTGCCAGTTCCGTCCCTCGAGCACTACTACAGACGTTAGTCGAATCCATGGCACGTCGTGTTGCGGCACTAGTGCGTGCTAGCGCGGGACCTACACAATACTAGGCAGGTGTACGTATTTCATTCGCTCTTCAGTGTATACGCAGTAAATACATACATGCGTGTTACTGCTTCTGTCATAGTTTTAAATAACTAGAAAGTGAAACGTAGAGTAAGTGTGTATTTAGTACACAGATTTTGGCAAGTGACAGGATTCGACCTCTACTTCACCAGGCAGCAGGCAGCGCCTGTTCCCGGAGACGACGGAACCGCGCCTCGCACTGCACGTCCTCACCAATAACCGATTTTGCTCTCGTACACTGGAGGATACTAAACCGGTAAACATTAAATAGTCAGCGAGTAACCAACCAGCGTACGTTTCATCTCAGACACCAATGGCAAGCAAATTCACATTCGAAACTATTTGCAGTATTCCATCAACGCCAGTTTCCAGTGAATATGCAACACTGGTCTGGTGAGTCGAGGGTGTCTGACTGGGACCACCCAGGTCGAAGGTAGAGCTTTCCTGCCACGTGCTGCTTCTCTCACCTCCAGCGTTGATTTGTTGTTAAGAAAAATTACCAAAATTCGCCGCGCGGCGTTCAAACTGGCCTTGGCATTGACGACACCTTAAGCACATTAGCACACGTTTACCGAACTGTGCGCGAACGGACCCGACAGACGTCAAGCCGCTCCCTTTGGAGAGAGTGAGACCACGTCTTCACCTATGCGCTGACGCAACGACAAAATATGCTGATAAGTCGCCTTCAGCAGTAAGCGAATTTGCAACGACAGCGCTGCGTGTTCTCGCTCTGAGAGGAGGTAGCAGAGCGTGCGCGCGGCGCGCAGCCTGCGCCGGAGCTGTGTGCAGCCGACGCTGCTAACCTTTAGCGCTCAAGGTCGGACTGCGCTCTCTCCAGCCGGCCGCCCTCTCCACTCGCCTCACCGGCGGACCGGCAACTCCACACACACAGCCGCGGCGCGGATACAGCTGTGTCCGTCGCGAACGTCCCTCTTCGCCATCGTTTTCTCTGTATACGTCACACATATATCCGCCAATACACGACGGACAAAATAATTATGTCTGTAGTTCGGCACAAACGAGGCCATAATGTTACACACTCTGTTCTCTCTCTCTCTCTCTCTGTCTCTCTCTCTCTCACTCATTCTCACTCTCAACTCTAAATCAATAACATCGGAAGTTCACTCACCGACGCTTTTTGCGGATGACGCTGCAGCATATCGAGAGGTTGTAACAATGGAAAATTGTACTGAAATGCAGGAGGATCTGCAACGAATTGATGCATGGTGCAGGGAATGGCAATTGAATCTCCATGTAGAGAAGTGTAATGCGCTGCTAATACATAGAAAGAAAGATCCTTTATTATTTAGCTACAATATTGCAGGTCAGCAACTGGAAGCAGTTAATTCTATAAACTATCTGGGAGTAAGCATTAGGAGTGATTTAAAATGGAGTGGCCGTATAAAATTAACCGTCGGTAAAGCAGATGCCACACTGAGATTCATTGGAAGAATCCTAAGGAAATGCAATCCGAAAACAAAGGAAGTAGGTTACAGTACGCTTGTTCCCCAAATACTGCTCAGCACTGTGGCATCCTTACCAGATAGGGTTGATAGAAGAGATAGAGAAGATCCAACGGAGATCAGCGCGCTTCGTTACAGGATCATTTAGTGATCGCGAAAGCGCTACGGAAATGATAGATAAACTCCAGTGGAAGACTCTGCAAGAGAGACGCTCAGTAGCTCGGTACGGGCTTTTGTTGAAGTTTCGAGAACATCCCTTCACCGAGGAGTCAAGCAGTATATTGCTCCCTCCTACGTATATGTCGCGAAGAGACCATGAGGATAAAATCAGAGAGATTAGAGCCCACACAGAGGCATACCGACAATCTTTCTTTCCAAGAACAATACGAGACTGGAATAGAAGGGAGAACCGATAGAGGTACTCAAGGTACCCTCTGCCATACACCGTCAGGTGGCTTGCGAAGTATGGATGTAGATGTAGAAGTATTGCGATTTAATGCTGCAGTTGACTATTGTCGAGACTCGGTGACTCCGTTGCCGACTTACAGCATACGCACTTTCGTGTCGTCCTCATTGTAGGCTTCATGGGAAGCAAGGAGAAGATGTCATTTGGTGGCCAGTATCCCTTCTGCAACACTAACTGCTCGTATGTACTAACATGGTTCTTCATTCATAAGAACAAGAAGTCCAGGTGTTGTGGTAGAAGCTCTCTGTGACAGTCCACGTTAGCCTCACCGCTGGTGAAGTACCAGTCCGGTATGCACACTACTCTGTTCGCTAGGTACTGAGTGACTGCCACTGGCCTGCGACCCGTGGCTCGGCTCTTCGACTCACTGGATGACGGACTGGGCCCGCCATCTGAACACTGGCGGTCGGGTCGACAGGGCGCTGGCGGCGCGCTCCTTGCCAGTCTGCCTCTGGCCTCCCTCCTGACAGGCTCGCTTGCTCCGGTGCCTACCGTCCATCTTCTCGAAGCCCCTTTGCCGAGTGGTGACAGCTTATGCCAGCACACACGAGTGAACATGTCTTTATGTAGTGTACATACTGGTACATTACTTACGCAACTAAATTAGACCAACATTCACTATTACCTCGCTCGTGCCCTCTGACGCAAATTCGCATCGTAACAAACTTACACTGATATCTGGAAGATTAACTGCTTTTGATCAACAGTGGATGTGGTTGCAGATTTTATATACCGAGATACCAACGCCTATCGGATGTGTCGATAAGTTATCGGCATTGTTTGGAGAATTATAACTAGACACAGAGGTAAGTGCACTCCCAAAAATTATTTGGTTGTTCTCCAGTACCTGAGATACAACATAAATCACATTTTGTAGTGATAAACTACTTGGACATGCAGCCGAATTCCAAAATACTGGTTGTGTGCGACATCAGGCGTTTATGTACCTTCACGAGCGGACGCAAGAGGTGAAATCAAGTGAAACCAAAAATTTCCGTTGCTTTGTAGCACCTCAGTATTTCAGTGGCTAACTGTTTTCTCTGAGTTAGGTGTCACAATGGTTAGCACACTGGACTCGCATTTGGGAGGTCGACGGTTCAATCCCGTGTTCTGCCTTCCTGATTTATAGGTTTTCCGTGATTTCTCTAAATCGCTTCAGACAAATGCCGCGATGGTTCCTTTGAAAGGGCATGGCTGACTTTCTCCCCCATCCTTCTCTAATCCGATGAGACCGATGACCTCACAGTTTGTTCTCCTCCCCCAAATGAACGCAGCCAACCGTGTTCATCATTTGCGTATATATACTTCAATTTATTACAGTTTTCCAGTAATATAAATGAACATCTAACCTGAACGCTGTTTGGAATGATGACATTTAAGTTCTATTCCTAAGTGCAAATTCTAACGGATTGCTAATAATCTGAAGCTTTTATTTTATTTCCGGTGCGTCGCCGAGGGTTTCTGTCCCAGGAAATGCAAATGGAAATTTCAAATATCTTGTACCACCTGCCGACTGGGTCCTGTGACACATTCAAACTTCTCCATAACGAACACAATGTTCTATTTGAATTCAAATCCAGAATAACAATGTGTCAGCAAGATATTAAACAAATATCATTTAAAATGAACTGTTGCAAATGTTCAGTGTCTCAGCAATATGCGCCATACCAAGTTAAGTTTATCTTAGATTTGATCTTACATATTCTGTAACACACCGGCCGCGGTGGTCTAGCGGTTCTGGCGCTGCAGTCCGGAGCCGCGGGACTGCTTACGGTCGCGGGTTCGAATCCCGCCTCGGGCATGGGTGTGTGTGATGTCCTTAGGTTAGTTAGGTTTAAGTAGTTCTAAGTTCTAGGGGACTTATGACCTAAGATGTTGAGTCCCATAGTGCTCAGAGCCATTTGAACCATTATTCTGTAACACTTCATTACACGTAACGAAATATGATTTTTGTTTCTTCTTTCAAGTGGACGTTTTTCAGCTGCTAGCTGAGTACCTGCTTTGCTCTCTCTCTGTCCACCCCCTCTCTGTATGTCTCCTCCATCCTCTCTCTCCAGCCACCTTCTCCGACCTCGCCACTCTCTTCCCATCTCCTCCTACCACTCTCTCCGTCCATGTCCTCTTCCCCCTCTCTCTTTCCACCTCATCCTCTCTCTTTCCATCTCTCCCCTCTCTCTGCCTACCTTTTCCTCCCTCTGTCTCTGTCCATCTCCTCCTCTTTCCTTTGCCTGTTCACCACCTCCTCGCCGCTCTCTCTATGGAACTACCACCCCCCCCCCCCATGTGTGCCCATCTCCTTCCCCTTCTTTGTCCACATTATCACCTTCATACCAATAGGAGGCTTGTGTTTCTTACTCCCACAGCATTTCTTTCCAGATCGTTGCTAACACGTGTACCGAATTTGGTTGAAATCGTTCTAGGGGTTTAGGATCAGCTTTTTCACCCGTGGCTTTCTCCGCGTACGCGTATGTCGAATAATTTTACATATATTTAACATATTTCACATGTTTCTGTACACATATTTCACCTGTGTAACTAGTGAATTTCGCACTGCCGTTTCATTTTCACGCAGCTTAATGTTTATGACGTCATATCTCCTGAACAGTGTGTCGTACACCTATAAATCTTTGTACGTACAGTCAGAAAATACGAGAATGCTGTCTGCTAAATGTGTGGCGCATACATTTACTAGTGAAGAAATACTGAAATAAATTAAAACGTCATGCATCACGTGGGCGCTATTCTTCATAAACAGCGAAAATGTAGTAAGCAGTAAAGTTTTTCTTTCATCATTTTGCGTCGTCTGTCAGAGGGGAAAAGTTTCCTATAGATTTGAAATTACGTGTAAAGTTTGCTGCAAGTCACTAAGTCCTCTCAATTCTCAATTACTGAATGAGTAAAGCAAGGGTATTCGTGTGTTGTGGTTCAAAATGTTTCAAATGGCTCTGAGCACTATGGGACTTAACTTCTGAGGTCATCAGTCCCCTAGAACCTAGAACTACTTAAACCTAACTAACATAAGGACATCACACACATCCATGCCCGAGGCAGGATTCGAATCTGCGATCGTAGCGGTAGCGCGGTTCCAGACTGTAGCGCCTAGAGCCGCTCGGCCGCTCCGGCCGGCGTGTGTTGTGGGTTACGCTGCTTTTCCATAACCATCACTTTCAAAGATAGGTGTTTCTGCCCCCCCCCCCCCCAGCGATTCTTTGCATACAGTAAGTGATATTTGCACCGAGACTGTTGAAATCGGTCGAGTGGTTTCGGAGGAAGAAATTTGGAAATTTGTGGTAAGTTCCTATGGGACCAAACTGTTCAAGTCATCGGTCCCTAGGCTTACACACTACTTAACCTATCAAACGTACGTCAAGGACAGCACACACACTCATGGCCGAGGGAGGGCTCGAACCTCCGACGGGGGGGAGCCGCGCGAACCGTGGCAAGGCGCCCAGACCAAGCGGTTATAACCCCCCCCCCCCCCCCCCCGGCGCGGCTGCTTCGGAGGAGATGTGGAACGTATACATACACTATGTTTCCAAAAGCATCCGGACACCCCCAAAAACAAACATTTTCCATATTAGGTGTATTCTGCTCCATATCAGCGACCTCAGTAGTCATTAGACAAGATGAGAAAGCAGAATGGCGCGCTCCGCGGAACTCACAGAGGTCGAACGCGGTCAGGTGATTGGGTGTCACTTGCGTAATAAGCTGTACGCAATATTTCCACACTCGTAAACATAAGTGGAAACGTGAAGGGACACGTACAGCACAAAAGCGTACAGGCCGACCTCGTCTGTTCGCTGACAGAGACCGCCGATAGTTGAAGAGGGTCGTAATGTGTAATAGGCAGACATCTATCCAGACGATCACACAGGAATTCAAAACTGCATCGTGGTCCACTGCAAGTACTATGACAGTTAGGCGGGAGGTGAGAAAACTTGGATTCCATGGTCGAGCGGCTGCTCATAAGCCACACATCACGCCGGTAAATGCCAAACGACGCCTCGCTTGGTGTAAGGAGTGTACATTGGACCATCGAACAGTGGGAAAACGTTGTGTGGAGTGACCATTCACGATACAGAATGCGGCTATGCGATGGCAGGGTGTGGGTATAGCGAATACCCGGTGAATGTCATTTACCAGCGTGTGTAGTGCCAACAGTAAAGTTCAGAGGCTTTGGTCTTATGGTGTGGTCGTGTTTTTTATGGAGTGGGCTTGCACCCCTTGTTGTATTGCATGGTACTATCACAGCACAGGCCTACATTGATGTTTTATGGACCATCTTGCTTCCCACTGTTGAAGAGCAATTTGGGGATGGCGATTGCATCTTTCATCACGATCGAACACCTGTTCATAATGCACGGCCTGTGGCGGAGTGGTTACACGACAATAACATACCTTTAATGGCTGGCCTGCACAGAGTTCTGACCGGAATCCTACAGAACACCTTTGGAATGTTTTGGAACGCCGACTTCTTGAACGTGCCTCACGGACCGACATCGATACCTCTCCTCGGTGTAGCACTCCGTAAAGAATGGGCTGCCATTCCCCAAGAAACCTTCCAGCATCTGATTGAACATATGCCTGCAAGAGTGGAAGTTGTCATCAAAGCTAAGAGTGGGTCAGCCAACACCATATTTAATTCGAGCATTACCGATGGAGAGCATCATGAACTTTTAAGTCATTTTCAGAAAGCTGTCCGGATACGTATATACGTACATCCATACCAGATTAATATTTTCATATTTCTTTTCTTTTTTCGTAAGTCTCACTAGCGTTCACTTTCCACGAGCACGGGCCGGTCTGTTGTACGAGGGGCGTTTAATAAGTAATGCAATACATTTTTCTTCTCGGCTAATTTCGGTTGAAAAAATGCGGTATTTGTTGTGAGACATCGTGGAATATTCCATTTTCAGCCCCTACCGTTTCATGAAATTCTGATAGGAGGTGGCGGTATTCTTAGACTTCAAAATGGCGCCTCTAACGGAGTTGGTTCCATGCAGAGAACAGTCATTTAGTTTCTTTTCGCGGAAAACGATTGCAACTCAGATACTGACAGACGCTTGCAGAATGTCTGCGGAGACCTGTCAGTGAAAAGAGCACGGTGTGACGTTGGGTGCAGTTCTACGACACTATTACCTTAGTATGGCACTACATTAGGAAAACTCTCATTCGTATCCAATGTACAAGCTTCAGTTTCAATACGACATCCGTTATTTATTTTGCATCGACATGATATTTCGGTGAGAGACCATAGTTTTATGTTGCAACTGTATGGATATTCTTCCACCGATGGCTCGCTTTTCTTGTTCTGATTTTTTAGAACAATTTCTTCAATTGGTAGGTTATTTCAGGTTCGTTTGAGAAGCTACCAGAGTTCGCCAGAAAACAGGCCATCCTGCGCGTGGGCAGCTGCGATGACGTAGGCAGCTCGTGTTTGGTGTTTGGTCTGCTCATCTTAAATTTATGGAATGTCATTCTATATTAAATTATAGACTGACAGCATACCTAACATTTTAACTTTCCACATGCCTTAGATGATTTAACATACGATTTTTTTTATTCGTATCTGCAATAGTTTTATGTGTCATTTCCAATCGGGTACATATCTACACAGTAATGCAAAAAAGTAGCAGGAAGGAATTTTCTTGCAAAAAATAAACAGTTCCGTGTGTAGCCTACGCCAGAATAAAGTACAATAAATTATTTCATGACTGTTTCAAAATGTGTAAAAAATTAACGAGGTTGTCTGTGAGGCAAAGAAACTGTCAACTGACATTTTATTTTCTGCTCTAGGAATAAATATAAAGCCACGTGGGGAGTTAAAATGATAGAACACGGTACACTGGCAGTCTACAGAACGGCATTCCATAAATTTAAGATGTAAACAACAGAAATTAAGAAATAACGTCAAGCCTAGAGGAAGTGCTAGACAAGTGTCATGTGCTTGAAAAATATTGTGTTTTACTGAAAGTAGATTTGTAAATTTCTGCTAAAGCTGTCAACATATTTGAAACAAAATATTTAATTCAAAACTACTGAGCAAATTTGCCTGCTCAGCCAGCTTCAAGTACATATTTACATATTTACACTATCGTAAAAGAAACAGGACATCAGAGACTACTCCAAGAGCATCAGAATTTCGTAAATCATACTAAAATGCTTAACTCGTCTTGAAGTGCATATTTGTATGTCAAGATTTAGTCTGAAGTATCTAATACTCAGCTTTTCTGTGTGGTTTTCGGGATACGAATTTTCTTGGGGCACAAAGTACTGTATTATCTTATGTTTGGTACTTTATTATGGTATAACGCCATTCGTGCCAGAAAATGAAAATGTACACTTCAAACTGAACCAAGTTGAAACTAGCCAATAGTGTGCAACGAAACACTTCGTTCCAAATGGATTGACTGCGTCGGTGGAAAAGATTAATACAAGCAAATTTCTCTGGCAAACCGGCAAAAATAACTTCATTAAGACGATTAATGACTGGTCACTAATAACGTGGAAATAATACAAAATCAGAAAATAGAAACTGCTAACTTATTTTGGTCTACCATTATTATGAGAGTGTATATTAGTTCACTTGATGACTCCCGGTCACAGGAATTGTTTTGTTTTCATTTGACGTGGGAGCTGCAAACGAAGAGTGAACAGCAATATCACGAAACGTTTACACGGGTCACGTGGAGAGTGACCCCACTATAAGTCCGATAGCTCAGCGCATGCGCGAATGTGGCAGCTTGGGCGCGCCAGACAAATTTTTCTGGATAGCATCTGGCTACTCGCTGCCACTGATCATACGGCAAACAGCGGCACTCGAAGCAGCCAGAAGCTGGAGAAGGCACTGCTCGTACGTCAGTTCAGCTCTGCGCATGCGCACTAGCCCGCTGGCAACTGCTCAAACGAAGCTTTCGCCCTGTCGCTGTTCGGCAGCGAAGACTGAAATGTCAGAACGAGGACGTGAAAACGTTGCTACCAGTATAATGAAGAGAACGTGTTGGGGGTTAACCGAGCCGTGCCGTGCAGACGATAATAATAAAAGAGCGATGTTCTCTTCAGGCCGGCGCCGTTGTAGGCGGGAGGAACCAACACCGACTCAAAGGAAGGCCTCGGCGCTTGCTGGTGACGTCACGTCAGCTAGGCACGGCGAACGCCAGGTCTGTTGCAGGCAGAAACGCCTAGGCGTGCTTATCACTATAAATCTCTTATTTTTGTACAAAATGTTTGGTATTGTTTTGGGTTCTGCAGTTTTATTTAGATGAAAGATTTTCTTACTATCGTAAAGTTACAAATGAAGATCATAGTTCTGTATTACTGAATGCTGTCGAAACACACGTAAATCAATATGAGAATATACTTTGCCTCATTGCAAGCTTCGGAAATTTTACATTGAAGTAACTACACTCCTGGAAATGGAAAAAAGAACACATTGACACCGGTGTGTCAGCCCCACCATACTTGCTCCGGACACTGCGAGAGGGCTGTACAAGCAATGATCACACGCACGGCACAGCGGACACACCAGGAACCGCGGTGTTGGCCGTCGAATGGCGCTAGCTGCGCAGCATTTGTGCACCGCCGCCGTCAGTGTCAGCCAGTTTGCCGTGGCATACGGAGCTCCATCGCAGTCTTTAACACTGGTAGCATGCCGCGACAGCGTGGACGTGAACCGTATGTGCAGTTGACGGACTTGGAGCGAGGGCGTATAGTGGGCATGCGGGAGGCCGGGTGGACGTACCGCCGAATTGCTCAACACGTGGGGCGTGAGGTCTCCACAGTACATCGATGTTGTCGCCAGTGGTCGGCAGAAGGTGCACGTGCCCGTCGACCTGGGACCGGACCGCAGCGACGCACGGATGCACGCCAAGACCGTAGGATCCTACGCACTGCCGTAGGGGACCGCACCGCCACTTCCCAGCAAATTAGGAACACTGTTGCTCCTGGGGTATCGGCGAGGACCATTCGCAACCGTCTCCATGAAGCTGGGCTACGGTCCCGCACACCGTTAGGCCGTCTTCCGCTCACGCCCCAACATCGTGCAGCCCGCCTCCAGTGGTGTCGCGACAGGCGTGAATGGAGGGACGAATGGAGACGTGTCGTCTTCAGCGATGAGAGTCGCTTCTTCCTTGGTGCCAATGATGGTCGTATGCGTGTTTGGCGCCGTGCAGGTGAGCGCCACAATCAGGACTGCTTACGCCCGAGGCACACAGGGCCAACACCCGGCATCATGGTGTGGGGAGCGACCTCCTACACTGGCCGTACACCACTGGTGATCGTCGAGGGGACACTGAATAGTGCACGGTACATCCAAACCGTCATCGAACTCATCGTTCTACCATTCCTAGACCGGCAAGGGAACTTGCTGTTCCAACAGGACAATGCACGTCCGCATGTATCTCGTGCCACCCAACGTGCTCTAGAAGGTGTAAGTCAACTACCCTGGCCAGCAAGATCTCCGGATCTGTCCCCCATTGAGCATGTTTGGGACTGGATGAAGCGTCGTCTCACGCGGTCTGCACGTCCAGCACGAACGCTGGTCCAACTGAGGCGCCAGGTGGAAATGGCATGGCAAGCCGTTCCACAGGACTACATCCAGCATCTCTACGATCGTCTCCATGGGAGAATAGCAGCCTGCATTGCTGCGAAAGGTGGATATACACTGTACTAGTGCCGACATTGTGCATGCTCTGTTGCCTGTGTCTATGTGCCTGTGGTTCTGTCAGTGTGATCATGTGATGTATCTGACCCCAGGAATGTGTCAATAAAGTTTCCCCTTCCTGGGACAATGAATTCACGGTGTTCTTATTTCAATTTCCAGGAGTGTATATTTACTTGATCCATTTTGCTATCGAAACTTACCCCAACCCCCTTACAATGAGCTCGTTTCTTTTATTTAGCTATTTATTTTCGTTTGACATCGTCACTGGAAATTTGAACTAATTTACATGTGTAAATGTCCAACTGTTGTCAGTCATTAGATTACGGTCGTTTCCAACGAAAGGAATTCTAAACAGGAAACAAAATAGCTTCATACATCGAAAATACTGCTGAGCTTAAACTTTTTTAAACATGCACATTAGAAAAGATAAATATTCCCCTCTTGCAACTGAAAGGAGAACCAGTTTCTTGTAAAAGCAACCCAGTACAAACGTAACTTCCTAAGATTTACAAATAAGGTAAAGAAGCACGAATTCTGTTGCTGCTGGACCATGAAGTTGTTTTTGTATGTCAATCCTTAAAATAGGTGGAAATTTAAATTCAGGAGTACACTATTTGTTAAGAAGTGTAATGAATTGCACAATTAATTGATTGCAGAAATCTCCCAGAACAATGTGTGTTGGTCAACTACCGCCAATGGTTTAACATTTTCGTGTGTCAGAGAGGGAGACATCACCATTACGATTACTGCAACAGACCTGGCGTTCGCCGTGCCTAGCTGACGTGACGTCACGAACAAGCGCCGAGGCCTTCGTTTGAGTCGGTGTCGGAGGAACACGACTCTGGTAGGCAGGCAGGCACGCCAACATAAGGCGGCCGCCTAAGCCTCGCAGTGGACCGTTAGGCAGTCGGTCGAGGTCATGCGAACGGCGGCCGCCCGGCCTGAACAGAACCGGACGGCTGAAGGAGGTGTTTCTAGACACACACACACACGGGCGCGCCCTGCCCTGTGTCTGCGGCCCTCGTCGCGATCTTTCAGACCCCCACACTGACCGGTCTGATGCGGCGCCCCACTTCACTAGTGCCGCCCCCACACCTCTCTGGAGCTGCTCACCTTATGGAAGCCTCCGTGTCCCCGTACAACTGTCGGACTCCGTACGAACCTCCGTTGCCCGACCGATCATTCCTCGATGCCTGAAGACGTTTCGTAATAGCTTATCCCTTCCTTTTTGGCGTTGTGCCAGTGCCAGGAAATTCTTTTCTACCCAGCTTGATTCAGTAGCTCTTCAAAAGTTACTCGATACTCCACACAAATCGTAAATCTTCAGTAGCACCACGGTTCAAACGTTTCTTTTCTTATGGTAATCTTATACTAGTTTTTACGACTTCTATTGCATAAAAAACAATGAGCTCATTCTGGCATTTTACCATTGCCAGGTGTTCTGTAAATACATTAATAGGTGGTAAGTCTTTATACTGTAAAGTGTTCACTAAGATCGTAAAGGTATTACACATTCGAGTGGTGTTTTTACCTTACTATAAGAAACATTGGACTCTACGGGCCCCAAGGAACAGAAAAAAGTTTCGTTTCTTGTCTAAACTCTATCGTCCAAGTTTCAGTTTCCGTAAAAGCCTACACTCTAGACAAATGCTTTCGGAAAAGTTTTTCTAAAACTTAAATTTCTATTCGATTTTAACAAATTTCATTCGCATCAAATGATATCGCAGTTGCGAATAACGACCATTACCAGCCGTAGGCGATGGAAACCTGTGCCGTGTACCGGGACTCGAACCGGAATTTCCCGCTTACCGCCACTGGTCCCTTACCAATTTTTTCCATTTCGTTCGTTAATGTTCGGTGTACTCTTATTACGGTATATTGATAATTTTTACTTATGGACCGTCTGACAGCAACTGAATAAAACGCAATTTTAGTGCCATACGCGTTTCGCCTTTATTTTCTGCAAGGCATCATCAGTGCCAGGTTGCGTGGACAATTTCTTACATATTACGCTCCTGTTGCATTTTTGGTGGTGTTCTTCTGCTGATGAATGCAAATTTGCGGTTTTTTCCTCACATTCCACAGTACTATGGACTGAACGCTTGTTTCAATGCAATGTTCGGTGTACTCGCTCGTGGCGAACGTCACATGACATCCGATGTAGTTCGGTGTTGATCCCTGCACTCAGTTTCTTTTATTGAAAATGATTGAAATGGCTCTAACCACTATGGGACATAACTTCTGAGGTCATCAGTCCCCTAGAACTTAGAACTACTCAAACCTAACTAACCTAAGGACATCACACACATCCATGCCCGAGGCAGGATTCGAACCTGTGACCGTAGGCAGCCGCGGCGTTCCGGACTGAAGCGCCTAGAACCGCTCGGCCACATCGGCCGGCCAAACAAGAGAACCATCTGCCTCTAAATGAGCTTGTATCTGCGTTAAAGAACGACAGAAAGAGGATGCAGTGACCAGCTGAAACAGGCTTGTAACTAGGTATGATTTAATGGTAGACTTACCATTTTTTCCGTCGTTCTGTCGTGGTTAATCTGTTGTGTGGCATAACCTGCGTTTCACTCGTATACAAGTCTGTCTTCTGTGCGTGACACATGACTATCTAATCGAGATCGTTAACAGAAAACCTCTCAGTCGTCAGAGGACTTCCAACTTCTGTGTGACGATGATGAAACAAAATCATCCTGTTTCGGTACCCTCCTCTATACGAACGAAGATTTACAGGATGTACTCCATTTCCCTGTCGCATCTTGGGCGTAAAATCGAGTCTTCAGTTTCATAACTACGATGACTAAGTCAGCGACAGGTGTTTGTGAGGTAGTGCAGTCCCCACGTATACATCTCCTTGACAGGTGTCCTGTTTACGGAGTTAGTGGCAGCTTGACTGCTGCTATGCGATTGGCTCTCTCTTTGTAAGAGGCATTCTCCATTACTAACGATCATTTTTTTGTAGGACTGATCAGAACATAGCATAACATCTGAACCGTGATCGGATGTGAACATTGGGTGCTAAACACCTCTGGAAAGCTATACTGTGCACGTATCGCAAAGAATCGATACTCTTTTTGGTGTCTAAAGCCTAGTTTACACGACGACACTAGGCTGCAGGCAACTGCGCTATCGTCCACTGCGCATGCGCACCGCGCGTTTGCGCAACTCACTGGTGAAACTAAACACTGCCGGCCTGTTCCAACTTTGGCGACACCAGTTGCACGAGTGTTGAGGTTATGTGTGTTCGCAGAGTGCAGACAAACTGAAACGTCAAGTTGGGAACGGACAATAATGTTCACTTTTTGGATATCTATGCTTTGCATGGGCGTTTGTGGAATTTCAGTGATGCTGATTACAAAAATAAGCAACATAATGCTGCCACTTTGACAGTCATGTGCGATCATAACATAGATGGTTTGACAATATCTGAGCTGCAGGGCAAAGTTTATTGAGTTAGGAGCACATATACAACTGAATTAAGAAAAATATAAGCAAGTGTAAATGTAGCTATGGCAATGCTCTCGTCTACTAGACTGAGATCCCATCGTTCGAGTTGGCCAACTCTTTGCTAAGGAATATTGTTGACAGGAGGGAAGGCTATACAAATTCAAGAAGCTGCATTCTTTATTAAATATTCATCTATTTACAACGTCGTTGCAGTGCTCACCATTCACATATGTTACAATTTTGAAATGTTGCCACTGCAGAGCCTACAGATCTATCTTCAAGAGAGTAGTTTGCAAACCATTCTCTTCTTAATGCGGCCTGCTTCGAATAATTATTATTGCTAATGTTAATAATTATTACTGTTAATGTTAATAATTATTGATGTTGATGAAATAGCGTCATCACCAACTGAAACCGTATCTTATAGCATGGCGAGTGTTCTCGATTGTAATGCGCGCAGTATGATATGTAATTTCAGTTCTGGCGACAGTGCTTCATGCATTACAGTATTCCCTATCGCAAAATTAACTCTATTTAGAAGAGTTCTGGTGACATTCTAAGATAATTAAAAGAACTTCTTCGATCTCCCGTTATAAATTATTTCAGCTAGTCACGAATCGAAACACGTTTCTTATTGTTTTCTCATGCAACGATTCCACGCAGCAACCTTTAACTCCATCACAACTCGTGCGACGTGCAGCTGCAAAACTTTCATTTCAGACACGTCTCCGGGACCCACAAAACGACGAAACTGAAGTGTATACCGGTGTCGCAGTGTCTACAGTCATATATGAAACCACTTGCGTGCAACTCATTCCACGCAACGAGTGGCGCAACCCAATGTCGTCGTGTAAACTAGGCTTAAAGAACTAGTTTTTTTTTTAATTTTACAGTTTGTCACGATAGTTTACCGTAGAGAGAAATCTACAAGGAGAATGTATGTCTTTCGCTGGAATTATATTTCTCATGTTGGAATATTAACAGTGTTGCATTCCACACGAGTAATAGGCCGGAAACCGCACCACTCTAAGATTATAGCGTGTCTTAAGTGTAGAACCGTGTAGCCTGAGGAATGCATGTGTTTATATTCTCTCACGTCAATACCTAGTTACTACTTACCCCAAAGACTAGGAAAATACTTTAGAATTGATAGCGCAGTTGATTTACGTAAAGTGCTTCATATTCCGTCCGTCTGGAGCTCCATCGTGCGTACAAACCGCGCATTTCCTTTTCTTCTTCTTAACCGTCTGTCATATCATCACAACACTTCCATATCTACTGTACACCGATAAGGGGTGCTAACCTCCTCGACATGCGCGCATCTGGAGAGACCTTGTGCACCTGCATGGGTCGCGTAAGTGAGATTGGTGCCCAACAGCAGTTATGGCTTCGGCTCGCTCTTTTCCTTCATAAGACGTGGAATGCACGGCCGACTTCTGGTCAGCTGCAACCGTAATATGTGACAGTGTTGCAGGGAGCGTTGGTCAATGACAACGGGAGGAGATCTTCATCCTAAGAATGCGAGAATGCTCTGTGACTGCCATCCATATAGGGAAAGATGGGCAATCATAATCATAAATTACACACCATGATCGAAGTGATAGAAATATGTTGACTGCTGCCTGGTGTACTTTGGTGTATATGTTCGAGAATTACCAATGAACGGACGTACTGCACAGTTAGCTATCTGCATTCGCAGTCTGGTATATGGTACTCGTAAAGTAATGGAGGGGCAGTTCAGCGATGATACAGAAATTGGGAAGCGTTCTGCCACGTCACTGTTCGGTGTTGGAATTACGGAAAAACTGGTAACATTGCTCAAATTGATCGCACTGTCAGCTGTGCTGCTTATTACAGTACATCGACGGTGTCTTTTCCATCCCATCCGTCCACTGGTATTCTGTTGATTACCACATAACGATTGACTGACATCGCTTGTTCGAGATGGGGAGAGAGTCTTGGCAGAAAGGCAACACCTTCCGCAGGTGGATAGCGCCAAAACAGTGATCGCGTACATGACTGCAATAAGGAGAATCAATTGAAACAAAACACTGAGCCATCTGCTATCCCGTAACAGCGAAAGAGGAGTTTAAATTTAGAGGCTGTCAATCACCTTCAGGCAGCTGTTTGGAAACACTCAACAACGCCGCATAACTCTTCCAGTTTCCATATGTTGCGACTGTCTTTCACTTAAAACCGTCCTGTGTGTGTGTCTGTGTGTGTGCGTGCGTGTGTGTGTTGTGGGAGCAGCAGCAGCAGCAACATAATTAACAACGTGCAATGTCTAGTTTTCTGTGAGAGCCAATGACTCGAAACATGTTAATGTCAGTTTAGAACCTGACACAGACCTCGAAGTCGTGGTGGAGATAAGAAAATGTAGGGCACTGTACAAAGCTGTCTGTCATAAGCTGCTTGGACGTGTTACAGCAGAAAAAAGACAATGTATCAAACAATAACATGGGGACACTGTCTTGCGACTGACAGTGTGTGGGATATGGTCCACCTACAGTGCAGGGAATGACACTTTGCGCTGGCCTGTGCAGGTGACTTGGATCACTGAGTGGATCAATACCTGTATATTTAATGGGGGTCAGCGTATATCCTCAATGCCGGCTCGCAGACAGGATTTGTTTTCAATATATACATTGGAAGACAGGGACATGGTAAAATCTTATCGAGTTCACTACCGAATGATGTCAGCGCAATGTTTATAGTTCATAGTTTTTTATTCTCAGTCTGATGGCACAAAATAACGACGATGAAGAGATTGTTTGGGTGACACACATGAATGCACCCCGAGGGACGCAGCTGCCCTTCCGACTGTAGCACCTGTCTGCAGTTTGGCGACTCAGCACAATGTGCTAGCAAAATCCTCGTTGTACTTGCAGTTACCATACTGTCTTTTTCTACTGTTACCTCGTTTTGCAGTCGGCCTTGCACATCGTACACTGTTGGCGGAGCTACGGCAACATGTTCCAGTTTCCACGGAATGGTCGAACTGAGGCCCTGTTTCTAGACAGGTTGCAGCAGGTGGTGGATGCAGCGCTCTCCGACTTCTGCTCAGTTCCGACTTAAATTGGAACGATCACATGCGCTAAGCTGCAGGGACTGAAGGACAGATACACGACGCATCGGGGCTGTGTAAAAAACCGTGTTGCAGTTTTACTGTAGCACATAGGTTCAAAACAGGTGACACGTTTCGAAATATGAGAGTGCCAAGAATACGATTCGCTGCTGGCTATAATCATTAAAAGACATCTCCGTAGGATCCAATGCAGGTATGCGGTTGGATGGAAAGACTCGATTCCAAATTGCAGACAGCATTTCTACCGCAAAGCCTAACACCATTGAGCCCTGGCGACTGGCGCTAGTTTGGGCCCACTCGCGCCGCTGATATCGACTCTCGCCTGATCTTGTGTCTCTGATTGTTCCGCCTTTGGTTTTCCGGCTTGGCGCGTGGCCGGGGTCTCTCTCCGGTCAGCATTCGACGAGGCAACATGTTTCGAAGGCAGGCCCTCGTCTCTATCCGCTGCGCCGCCGGGGGTAGGTGCTGAATAGTCGCCGCCTTTGCGTGCGAAACGGTGGCGGGTGCGTCATCTCATACTGGACGTCTCCTCATTGCGTAACTGGCGTGATTCATATTCTGCGGTTAACCTGTGAAGATTTGTGACACGTTATATCTGCTATACTGAACTTGTGAAGCCTAGAGTTTTACCGCTTGTTTTAAAGGTTTCTTGTAGTGTTAATTTGATGCAGTATGTCGATTAGTCTGCTCTTCGCCCAGTTTTGGTTTTAGATTTTCTTTTAATACGAAGGCCAGAGCTTTCGTCAAGTCACTGTAATTTTAATTGTTCTTTTATCCGGTAAATGTCTCAGTTCGGTTTTCAATCATGTTACAGATAGTCACGTAGTTACTAAGCCTTGCATGGTCTTGAAAAAGGCGAATCACGAGTTGAATTTGTCTTCCGCGTGAATTATTTGCCGTTACAGAAATGGTCTGGTATGTGGGGCAGCTGGGGTTTGTCGCCTTGGCGGTCACGCTGAGATCGTGTGTGTGTGTTCGGCATGTTTTCTGTCCTGGCTTGCAGCTTGATCATCTTCGAAATTGCTTGGCGGTTGCTTTCTACTCGTTTGCTCCGAGTACCACCGCGTATAAGACGCGCTTCCATCCTTTAGTCAAGTATCCGGCCTGTCCGCCGGGACGGACGAGATCTTTTCTTAAGTAACTCAACCTGAACCATTAGTGTTGTGTCTGTGGACGAGCGGTTCTAGGCGCTTCAGGCCGGAACCGCGTTGCTGCTACTGTCGCAGGTTCGAAATCTCCATCGGGCATGGATGTGTATGATGTCCTTATGTTAGTTAGGTTTAAGTAGTTCTAAGTCTAGGGGACTGATGACCTCAGATGTTAAGTCCCATACTGCTTAGAGCCATTAGTGTTGTGTAAATTTTGGTTACGAAAGCAATGAACTTAGTAGTCTGCTTATGGTGGTGAGTGTCTGTGATCCTTTTGCGATCAGATCTAATTATTATTTTTAAAATACTGTTTGTTATATTACTTCATGATCCAATCACATAGTTTTTCTCGTTAAAGCCAGTTGTATATTTTCTTAAGAGGACAAAGGTCCGAATTAAATTTTCATATTGTTATTCTGATTAGTAATTTTGTAATTATGAAATCTGTCCTGTATTTGAAATTAAAATTATGTACCAACCACGAGTTTGTCCATCAGCAAAGATCGCTAGCTTCATATCTCCTTTGAGTAGCGATGGTTAAATTGCAATTTGGTTTCTCTAACACGTAATCTGAGCAGTAACATAGCTCAACTGTACATCTAAAAATCTTGTGTATTGGTCATAGGATTGTGTACATTTTCTACAACCACTATACACCGCTGCATTTTTAAAGTGATTTGTTGCATAGCACACCATCTACTGTATGTGATCAATCCCAATCAACCATAATCCTTCCTCGCCTATAAGCCAGTGAATATATCGCAGAACATGAGACATGGCACTGAGATAGACCGTGTTACAAATACTGGAGAAATATCTAGGGGCATCATGGGGGAGTTGCAAATGCCGGCTCCAGGGCACGATCCTTTGCCAAATCGCTTCCGAAATTCGGTGATTTCATTACGAGTTTACACTGCCGGCGACGTGCACCTTCGGTCTGTTAATACACACTCCAGTGATCACCATTCGTATTCAATGCCGCGGTACTTGTGTGGAAGACAACTTCATTCTGAAGCAATGCCACACCTCGATTTATAAGCTATTGCAGTCTTCAATACAGATATTGTTAGCGTTACTTGTGTGCGCTGGTAGAACCAAGGCCGCATGTGATAGTAACACGGCCATCACACTCGTGTTTTCTTAATAACTGGTCGCTTATAAGACGATTATGTCTCTGTTCCTAAGACACGCTGGTACCACTCGCAGGAAACACAAATGAGATATGGCCACCCATCGCGCATTTTCACTCACTATTGCTTGGTATTTACATCTGCATCTAAGGGATTACTCTGCTATTCAAATAAAGTGCCTGGCAGAGGGTTCAATGAACCACCTTCAAGCTGTCCCTCTACCGTTCCAGTCTCGAACGGCACGCGAGAAAAACGAGCACTTAAATTTTTCTGTGCGAGCCCTGATTTCTCTTATTTTATCGTGATGATCATTCCTGCCTATGTAGGATCCGAGGAGAAAATTGGTGATTGAAATTTCATCTGAAGATCCCTTCACAACGAAAAACGCCTTTGTTTCAATGATTGCCACTACAATTCACGTATAATCTCTGTAACACTATCTCCCCTATTTTACGATATATCACCAGGATTCAATTATTGGCGAAGTATTGTACTTAACAGGGGATATGTGATAGATTCGCCGTGATCAGCAAGCTTATAAGTATGTGTACTGTGGTCAGTGTTCCGACATGTACACAGAAAATGACTATGTCCTGTCGTAAGGAAGGTGTTGATATGACGTGGAAAATTATGTCCAGTGATAAGAACGATATAGATATTTATATTTCCAGAGCTACAGTCGTAAGGAAGGGATATTTCCGATACTTCACTCACTGTCCAATGTAGTCAGATTCAGACTGCCATCGTAATATTTTATTGTATAAGTACAGTGTTAAAATAAATGTGGCTGGTTTCCTAGCACAGTTGTGTGTGGGGGGTGCGGGAGCGCGTGTTGTGGCGGTAGCCTGAGGCCGGAACGATTGACATTTCTGGCTTACGGGGTAAGCCGTCCGAACTGGATGGGCTGGAGTGCAAGAATGTAGCAGACCTAAACCTGCGACAGCGCGTTCCCCGTGGATATCTGACAAGATTCAATGTGGATGTGTGTGCGCGCTCGACAGTTATTCCCCTCCACGTAAATTGCCCATCTGACTGCTTCTGCGTATTTCCCGTCTTTATTTGATTGAGAGAACGTCGATTGTGGTGTGTGTTGTGTGCATATAGATGGTGAAAGACAGGTGGAGGAGACGTTTGCTGCCGGGGGGAACCAGCCCAGCCCTCGTACAACAGTTCAGAGAGTGACCACTGCGATCCGGTCCGCGTGTGTGGAGCAGTTGCCGCATGACCATTGGCTGCGGTGGATGACCGACCGACCGATTTCGTGGCGACTATATGTATGGTGCATGTGCTTATGGTTTTTAGGGATCTGTGTGTCTTCACGGTATATGTACGAATGTCTGGTGGATGCAGAAATGATGATTTTTGTGTAGTGCAGGTTACGAATTGTGTATTTACTACATTGATACGGTATGTGGTGATATAGCCCAGTTGGAGATTTGTTTCACGCTGAAAAATTCAAGCTTTCCTCGACAGTAGCACAGCAGTGTAATTGAGGAAGTGTCTTTGACGATAGTTTCCATATTTCATGATCTGTAGACCACTTTTTCAGGGTTTGACTGTGACTGGCCGGCCGCGGTGGCCGTGAGGTTCTAGGCGCTGCATTCCGGAACTGCGGGACTGCTACGGTCGCAGGTTCGAATCCTGCCTCGGGCATGGATGTGTGTGATGACCTTAGGTTAGTAGTTCTAAGTTCTAGGGGACTGATGACCTAAGATGTTAAGTCCCATAGTGCTCAGAGCCATTTTTGACTGTGACTGTAATACGACTGTTTTTTTTTTCGATCTGTACAAAATAGACAAATTATGAGACTTTCAGTGGCAAAACTGTGTGCAGAAAATGGCGGACAGTGCTCCCACACCAGCAGCAGCAGTTTGGCCGGTAAATTCAGTAAGAGCCAATTAGAATGCTCCATTCACAAGACATTCTTCGTGTGGGGCATAGGAGGCTCTAAAGACTGGTTTGAACAAGACAGGTGTCAAGGTATCTATGGAAAGTTATGTGACGTCTGACAGTCACGCGATGTCTTCTTTGTTAAAGTGTTCAGAGACAAGTACAAGCAGACCATCCTCTTCTGGTTCGGACAGGTGGGATGCTGTCCTTCACCAGCCATTATGGCTTTAGAACATGTCCAGATCAGCAGCTGTAGGACATCGAAAATTTCCCGAAAATTTCTGCCATTTTTCTCGTCTGCACGAATTCTGTTTGTGTAATTGTTCTGATTTTCCTTTCTGTGCTCATTAGACACCAGTGTGTGCTTCGAGAAGTGAGAAAAATAACGTCCCTGACCCCAGCAGCAGCAGATACGAACTACGCCCATTCATCGTTTCAGAAGAGTGACGAACACCAGAGCAGCTGTAGGACTCAAGAGATTTTTCTCTCTCTGGTAATGCCTTCAAACAAACAGCTAAGTGGTTAGAATCCTGTTTTTAGAGTTACAGACTGATATTTATTTCGACCTCCAAATTTGGTGTGGAGTGTAAAATCAGGTATTGCAGCTGATATCGATTTCGTGATCTGTCTCCCACAAAAGCGTGTAAAGCGTCTCAGGGGGGTTTCACAAGTGTGTCGCGATCTTTTTAGAGTCTGTTTCAACAAGTGTGTCGCGATCTTTTTAGAGTCTGTTTCAAGTGTGATGGTGGTGGTTGACCCGTGTGGCTCGATCAGCGATATTGCCGCCGCGGGTATGGGTCATCTTTCCTGTGGTGTGCGCAGAGCGCGCGGTGGCGCCACCCACCGGGCCGATCGGGGAGCGAGGGGTAAGCTCTAGCGAGTAGCGAGAATTTTGCTTTGGGACGCCTAGCAGCAACGTCGTTTGCCAAGTCTTGCGGACAGTACAGGTGCCGTGCGAGGTAGCACGAGCAGCACATCTAAAAGGGGCTGTTTGGCTGTTTACCCGGGTGACGGTGCCGTAGGAAATATCGCCGGAGTGGAGGCAGGCACGTTACTGGGAGGAAGCCGTTCGTGTATTTCAGTTGCTACATTTCTCCTGGCACCGGGATCTGCGCGGCTGGCTTCGTCGAATAAGCAAGGGAGTAAGGGCCTTGCTTGTGCTGTAAATTGTGGCCGGAATCGACTAGTGGTCTCAGTGCTGTTGACTTCATTTTCTCGGCCGGCCGTTGCTACTCCTGCTGAGCCTGTCTTCGAATGTGTTTAATCTCAACTTGCTTAGTACGCAATGTTCTAGTGAGAGCTGTATGTGATGTGATGATTAACGTTTACTAGGGCCTGGAGTGCTGGTACATTCTGTTTGTAGACTGCTACTGTCAGTGTTAACCGCCATTGAAAACAGTTTGGCTGGTCCTTGTCTAAGTGCTGCCTGGTTATTGTATTTATATCACAGTTGGCCAGTTGCTATGGATATACGTGGATACAATTTTCCCTGGATATATTTTGCTGCGAATTGTTTACGTTTCTATCTGAAGTAATAGTGCATCTGAGAGACACCTGTCTAATTCTAAATGAGTAGTTCAATAAATTCTTGCAAGTCACTGAGAAGCCAGTTGTTATTGTGCGTTTAAATAGTTTGAAACTGATTCTATTAATGAATGCTGTAATGATTTATTGTGTCTCTAGTTAGTTAAGTCAGGTGTCAGTTTGTTGTAGATATCCACTAGTTCTGGGATTGTCGTGACCGTTGCTGCTCCCGTTTGGGGGTCCATGCCGAGCCTGTATTAGAGACACCTGAGTGGGCGGGCGTCCGCTTCTGGGCGCAGTTTGTTCAATTCCACGAGGTTGATTGGTCACATGAAATTTTATATTTTATATCCTACACTGTGTAATTGTCTAAATATTCTCTCGTCATCTGCAAAGCTCTCTCTCTCTCTCTCTCTCTCTCTTTGTGCAGTGGTACATTTGACAGTATTCCGCAACACCAGATGTAATAACTCCCAAAGCAGTTCGTGTTCAACGACGAAGGGTATCCGTGCGCCGGGGTTGGGGGCAAGGAGGAGGAAGGCGGCAGGTGTTTCCAACCCTGCAGTCACCGCGTGGCCGAGCAGTAAGGCCGGCGTGCGGTCTCTGGGGGCAGGGTGTGGGCGCACCGGAGCGAACGTCTCGTGCTGCGGAAGACTGACTGGACTCTTGTCGAATGATCTGCTGTTACAGCACACGCACTTATCACCACGAGTTGCGAAGTGTAACATAGCCCCATCCTGCTGCATCTTCATCATTGTTATCGACGCTGTCCTCAGATGCACGATTACAGCTAAAATACTATTTCTTCTTCAGCACAGATATCTCATTCACTGAACAGAGTAAACAATTACATTCATCCTCCCAGTCCAGCAGCTAGATAGAGTCCTTTTCCCGCCATTTTTTCCCAGGCCGCCATCTTAGATTACGTCATGGGAGGGGAGAGGGTCGACAGCGCCTTCTGGTGATGGAGTTGTGAACTAGGTCACTTCGACTCCGGACGACATGGGGAGGGAAGACAGCACCCTCTTGTGGTTGTGCTCTGAACTAGCTCAATTGGACTCCAGAAATAACGGTGAACACAGTCGATGGAGCTACTGTCTATGACAGCTCCAATTCTTTAAATAAACAATGGATACAAAATAAAGAGTTATGTCTGTCCCATCCGGCAGCCCAGCACAGACTGAGTCCTTTTCCCACCATTTTCCAGATGGAGAAGAGGAGAGGGAGCAATGTAACAAAAATACTTACGTCCATGCTATCCAGCAGCCCAGTCCAGACCAAGTCCTTTTCCTGCCAATTGCCAGGTGTGGAGGGGAGTGGAGGGGGAGGAGACAGGGCTTGGTTAGTGGAGGTAGCCCAACTGACCTATTTTCCCTCCAAAATTTGAACTACCCATCATCACATCTCTGCGACATTGCCACGTCTACAGCCGCCATATTGAATAAATTTGGCAACAATGTAGATTACTTTTGGTGGGATTCGTGTTGGGCGATCTGGGTGGCGATAACGTTCGCTCAAAATGTCCAGAATGTTCTTCAAACCAAATGCGAGCAATTTTGGCCCAGTGACATTGCGCACTGTCGTCCATAAAAATTCCATCGTTACTTCGTAATATGAAGTCAGTGAGTGGCTGCAAATGGTGTCCAAGTAGCTGTTTCCAGCCAATGGTCCGTTCACTTGGACCAGAGCACCCGGTTCATTCCGGTGGACACAGCCCAACCATTATGGAGCCACCATCAGGTTTCACAGTGCCTTGCTGACAACTTGTGCCCATGCTTTCGTTGGTCTGCGTCACATGCGAACCCTATCATCAGCTCTCACCAACTGAAATCGGGACTCATCTGACCAGGTCAGGGTTTTCCAGTCGTCTAATGTCCAACCCATATGCTCACGAGTCCAGGAGAGGCGCTGCCGTCGATGTCGTACTGTTAACGAAGACAGTCTCGTCGTTGGTCTGCTGCCGTAGCCCATTAACGTCAGATTTCACCGCACTGCCACAACGGGTACATTCGTCGTATGTCGCACATTGATTTCTGCTGTTATTTCATGCAGTGTTTCTTTTCTGTTAGCACTGGCAATTCTGCGCAAACGCTGCTGTTCTCAATCGTTAAGAGATGGCCATCGGCCACCGTATTGTCCATGGTGGATGGTAATGCCTGAAATCTGCTGTCTTCGGTACACTCACGACGCTGTGTATCTCGGAATATTGAATTCCCAAACGATTCCCGTAATGGGATGTCCCATGCGTCTAGCTGCAAAACCATTCCGTGTTCACGATCTGTTAATTTTCGTCGCGGGCTGTAATCACGTCGGAAACCTTTTCACACGAATGACCTGCGTACAAACGACAGCTCCACTAATGCACTGCCGTTTTACAGGGCACCAACAATAACTCCGAAAGTATGACAGGAGCTGAAGAGTCTGTGGGACAAAAGTTGCATGGGACAAACGGGGCCATGATATGACGTTGGTTTTTTTTTTTTTTTTTGCCAGATGGGATCGCTTCAGAGATATGGTGATCAACATTGTTTTTTTTTTTTTAATGGGTGCTATAGTTTGGTACTTATTTTCTGATAGCGACTCTCAAGACGAATCCAATGACGTGTAACATTAAGGTCTTTGAAGGTCAGCGAGGGTCTCAAAGGTGACATGAACGTCCATTTACAAAAGGTATTCGAAGTGATGACCATTGGTGTCAATGCAGTGCTGCTATTTTCTTATCGTGGATCGAGTGGCATGCCTTATCGAAACACATGCTCTGACAATTCTCTCTCTCACATCTTCAGGTGTAGTTGGAACGGCTGTTTTTTACGAATCCGCACAAGAAGAAATCCAGAGGCGTCAAGTCTAGCGAACGAGCCGGCCACGACACATCTCCTCCGCGTCCGATCCAACGATTTGGGAATTGTCTCTGCAACTCATTTCTAGCCATCAGCGAAAAAGGTGCAGGACACCCATCGTGTTGATACCAGATTGTGTTCCTTGTTCCTAAAGATATTTCTTCCAATAACAGACTTAATATTTCTTGCAGGAATGTGGTGTACCTCCTACCATTAAGGTTTTCAAAAATGGCTCTGAGCACTATGGGACTTAACAGCTATGGTCATCAGTCCCCTAGAACTTAGAACTACTTAAACCTAACTAACCTAAGGACAATACACAACACCGAGTCATCACGAGGCAGAGAAAATCCCTGACCCCGCCGGGACATTAAGGTTTTCTTCGATGAAATAAGCGCCTATGATTCTGTCCTCCACAATCCCACACCATACATTCACCGACCACGGCTTTTGGTGTGCAACTTGCCGCAGTCAACATGTATTTTCAGTTGCCCAATAATGCATGTTATGCAAATTAACATTTCCATGGTTCGTGAATGTAGCCTCGTCACTAAATAAGATCAAATTAATAAACGTGTCATCCCTCTGAATGTGAAGTTGAGCCCATCGTCAGAATTCAGTGCGACGCATACAATCCGTACCAGTTAATTCTTGGTGGAGACTGATATGGTAAGGATGATGTTTATGGCGATGCAGAACACGAACAACACTATGATTCATGCCAAATTCCCTTGCGATTTGACGCGAACTAACACAAGGAACTCGAACCACAGTGGCAAGAGTATCAATTTCAGTTTTCTCGTTAGTAACTTTCATTTGCCGGATGTGTTTCCGAGCTTAAAAGATCCGGTTGTTCTCAATTTATCGTACACATATTTAAATGTACGACGTGTAGGGCGAGTACGTTGAGGATATCTTTCAGCGTATAAGTCTCCAGCTCTCACTGAATCTCGTTTGCATTATCCGTAAATGAGAAGCATATCGACTTGTTCTTCGAAGGAATTCATCATTCACATTCGCTTGATTCGACGATACTAGTCTTACCGTTCCTATTAGTGTTATATTGCGAAAACCGTCGAATGGTGTTTACATGCCAGTGACACGTTAGATGAATACGCTGTATTCGGCGAATATTTACTATCGGCACGATATACGAGAGAGAATTGTCAGAGCATGTGCTTCGATAAGTGCCGAAGTGATAAGGAATACCACTCAATCCATAATAAGAAGATTGCAGCACTGCTTCGACACCAATGGTCATCACATCGAATATCTCCTGTAAATGGACGTTCATGCCACTTTTGTGACTTTCGTTGACCTTCAAAGACCTTACTGTTACACGTCATTGGATTCGTCTAGATAACCGCTGTCAGAAAATAAGTACCAAACTGTAGCATCCCATTTAGAAAAACAAAGTTGACCTTCATATCTCTGACACAACCCCACCTAGCAACAAAAAACCAACGTCATATTATGGCCCCCGTCGTCCCATGCAACATTAGTCCCACAAACTTTTCAGCTACTACCACACTTTCGGAGTTATTTTAGGTGGCGACAGTTACTGACTCGCCCAGTACATCTTGTGCACCTCATACTACCGCCACCTGTATGTGCGCCTATCGCTATCCCATGACTTTCGCCACCTCACTGTACAAAATATCAGGGAAGTCTTCCCCACTAAACACTGTATTCACGCTTTGCCGAACAATGACGGAAAATTCAGTCAATAACACCAAGTTTTTACTTTTCTCCCCTTAGAAATTTCGCCTTAATTTCGTTGTAATTCTCTTCTTCACTCCCTTCTAAATTACTGCCACCCTTTGAAGGCCTTGAGTCGTACAACTACAGTCGGGCTTCTGTTTAAGTTGCAGCTAACGTTTCGCTTCGTGTACTTTAACCCACCTAATTTGAGAGTAACATCGAAGGTACCGCAGTTAACTTTTCCGAGATGTGAGGTGTTGACCTTGTAGTGCTCGGTCAGGCAGTGACGTCACGCGGCGACCAACCGGTGCCGCTGTTCCGCGTGGTATGCGGACGGTCCCCTCCCCCCGGCTCAGCACTGCACTGGCGGAGCGGAACCAGGTCAAGCGGGGCACGGGGCAGGGAGCCAAATCGTAACAACATCTAGGCTCAGTCCTCAGCGGACGCCTTACCAGCGAAAATTTTCTGGTAACCAAACCGCAAAAGGTACAGTGATTGCTGTACTTCGATGTTACGTTTAATTCCGTTCTTATATATTTCAAACGCGTTTTGTTTATTTTACTGTAGAACTTCCTCCTACAGGAGCTTACGTTGATCTCGTGACCTTGACAGGAGTCTACTGGGATACACTTATAAGTGGCATCCGAATATTGTAATGATACTAATGTAAACTAAAATGAAACTATTATATTGTAAACGATGTATGTCTCTGATGGGCTCTATAAAGCGGATCGCTGACTTTGCACGACCGCAGTGCAAAAGATACTACTTGTGGTCTGAGATTGTAGTGTTCGAGTGAGAGAGCGCTTGGCGCACAGCAGAGAGTGTGTACCAGTCTCTGAGCGAAAGAGGTTGCAATAGGCAGTTTTTGTGGTGTGCTCCGTAGAGCCACCAAGAGTTAGATTATAAGGTAGAAATTTTCTCATGCCAATATTTTGTGTCACACCGCGCGTAAAACAGGTTGTTAAAATGATGAGTGATTTTATAATGCAATGTAAAGTGAAATGATGAAATGTAAATTTAATTGAGACAAGAAAGGATTACTGCATTGATATTACAAAGAAGATTTACGAGTACATGTATTATTGGATCTATAAATGTGGAAACAGAAGTCTTCTCGCAGTTAAGGCAAAGAGTTTTTTATTACTTTCCTGTTCCCATCGTGTTAGTGTAAACGAGTTGGCTGATAAATGGTGAGTTCTATTGATCCGTGCTCCGACACGCGTTTGTGCCGTTGACAGGTTGGCGTCGTGTATTCGGATTGTGACCTCTCGTTTTCTTAGCGCGTCCACTACCGCCACAATGTTTGCTCGCTTTGTCTGTCCGTGTGTGGCAGCAGCGGGTACTGTTTCACGCCATGTATCTGCGAATAACCTCAGTTGTGCATCCTTTATGGTCTCATATTTTAAAGTACGTACATTGTTTTTTTTTTCCTAAGAATCCCTGTTAGCGCTGTTCAGCATTTCTTTTGTTAACAATGTGTATAGGTGATATGATTGATCCATAATTTTCGAGATGCACCGGAAAATGAGATATAGGTCTCGAAACTCGGTTGTACTTTCCTTTTTAGAAATAAATAATTTTTACAACTGTATCCTATTTTATTGTTCATGATAATTCGGAATACTGCAGACAATTGGTGTGCAGTAGTAAAAACATAGTTTGATTGTTTGTTGTGTTTACACTGTATTTCGTGTTTTTTTCCGACCGATGCAGGCGTTGTGACATTAAAAAGTAAGTGCTACACTCTCAATTTGTTCAGAAATGAGTTTTGTATCACATGATGTATAAAAAAATCAGGAACAATGTTTTTGAATAAACTTATATTTTGTTTTTAAGGTCATATTTATATACGTTTTAGGTCTTAAATGATGTATAATTCGCTATTGTTTGGGTCACTAAAATCCAGGCCATAATTATAAATCCAGGCCATAATTATAAATCTAAGTCAACCAAAAGAGAGCGCATTTAACAGTTTGAGGGGATTTTGGGCTCAGACGTAATGACTATCAGACATGTTTATATTGAGTTGCCGGCTGGAGTGGCCGTGCGGTTCTAGGCACTACAGTCTGGAACCGCGAGACCGCTGCGGCCGCAGGTTCGAATCATGCCTCGGCCATGGATGTGCGTGGTGTCCTTAGTTAGGTTTAAGGAGTTCTAAGTTCTAGGGGACTGAAGACCCCAGAAGTTAGGTCCCATAGTGCTCAGAGCCATTTGAACCATTATATTGAGTTCAGGGACGAGGTTTTAATTTTGGGCAGTCGTGGTCCTAACATGATCGGAGTGAGTCGTGTGAACTGTGAATTATCTACATCTGCGTGGAGTTTTGCACTGATTGTGACGTAGAGGTGATTGTTGAAAGCGGTTTTTGGGTTATTGAGCGAGCATTGTTTTTTTTTTTTTTTTTGATCAGTTAGGGTATAATCCAAGTTGGCTAATGAAAATGAGCACCATAATGTATTTCAAATTAAGTCGGACTTGCTAGTCGACTTTGTATTCAGGATGTGGCAATATGTTGGAATTTTTATTTGATGAGTTCCCCTGATTTAATAGAAAATATAGCCGCTGTTTTAATTGAGAACGATATTATCGGGCTTATTCTGATACAGGGGTGAGGAGATCGATAATATCGGAAATAATAACAGTGAAAAAGTTTTAATTAAAATTATCTATATATACTCTCTCATCAGAATAACGCCCGCAGCAAAGTAGGGCTTCACGGAAATCGTAGAGGGTTCAACGCAGATACTTTAGTTTCTAAATTGTACTATATAAACCACGCGCGCGTATTGTTAGTTCTCTTGTCTTGTTTTCTGCGCTCGGAATAAGTCTACGTAGCTGCGGCGTGGGATATAGCTGGCATTTCCGTGTGACAGGGGGCTTTTGCAAAACTGCAAGAAAACTGATTATGGTTAATTTATACGGAACAGACTTTTGGCGTAAGGTCACGGACTAAGAATATCTGAAGAATTGTGTGCGAGAAAAAGTAGCGCTCGGTTTTAAATTCAATTACATGCCGAATAACCGGTAATAGGATCTGTGGACTATACGAAGAGAAACGAAACTTCCTGACAGATTAAAACTGTGTGCCGGACCGAGACTCGAACTCGGGACCTTTGCCTTTCGCGGGCAAGTGCTCTATCAGCGCACACTCCGCTACAGAGTGAAAATCTCATTCTATACGAAGGGCCGTTAAATTTAATGTAAGAACGGAACTGGACACTAAGCTTTGTGAAAGTAAAAGCATACGAAGTTTAACGGACTGTGTCGAAGTATAGTAATGGGCCATAGTCCTTGCTATAATATTTTTGAGTGAGTATAAAAATCAGGGACATTTTAGTTGCTCCTTTTCCCTATACACAAAACACGATCATTTAATTATTTTTAAATGTTGTTAATAAAAAAACTGAAGTGATTTCCACAATAGCGTGTGTATTAGTCAACGATAATCATAGGCAAGCGGCAAACTGTATCTCTGGATGACGGAAGGTTCGATTATGAAATATTACTTCACTTCCAACTGGACAGAAATAATACAAAATCGGAAATGTGCGGATCGGCATTAACGTCGGAAATAAGAAGTTGAAATAACAACTGACATCCAAAGAGGTTACTAACTACCTTGTCTTCCGTAATGCAGCAACAAATGGAGGGTGACTGACTCGGCAAAAAGTCAACATTAATTGTTATTGTGAAAACCCGAAATTTAGTCGCCGTTACAGTGAAGGTGATTGTGGCTGCTCCATATGATATGTAGATCTGACGAAAAGTCGGGCATATACAGTTGATAACAACATCAATATCTTAGGTAGGAGAAGTCGACGACAGCAGATGTACGGACGGCGGTTACACTAGTCAAACGTCGAAGTAGAGAAAACAGTTTCTGCACCATGCAGGCATGTGTAGTGCAGAGAGTGTGAAGGGCGGCCTTTGTCAGGGAAGGCGTGTGCTGCGGAAGATCACCGAAAGGTGCGTGCAGAAGCGCCAATGCCGACCGCGCCGCCGCACTCTTTTGTTCTGTTACCTGTCTGCTTACTACTGTCGCACGGCGCCACCTGCACGCAGCGGCCGCCACACGTGTGGCCCGGAAGCGGAAGGACCTCCGCCTGCCACAGGCCGGCAGACAATTGATCCTGCCGGTAGGCGGACGCGCGCGTCTTCTAAAGCAGTGCGTCGGTCCGAGCCAATACAGCGCTGTTTGCAGTTTTCCTTCTGCATTTGTGGCTGAGGGGCAGGACTGACGGCGAGGTCAAGTCCTTGATGACCCTTCCCTCCTGTGATCATCCCTAACAGGAAGATGACACTACACTAGACTACACACACATTACGGCCACCTACACGTCACAGGTGCACTTATGTACACAGGTCTCATACTTCGCGAAGGGAAGGTGAATTTCAACCAAACTTGATTTACACATCACTTACTGTCAGAAAAGAATCATTTACCTATCAAGGGGGTGGGGGTGAGGGTGAAAAAAGATGTGTAGGCCACGACGTGCGAATATCAAACTTTGTTCATGCGGTGTGACTTGCAACAAACTTTGCACATGATTTCACGACTTTTTGTGAAACATTTTCTCGCTGACAATCGCCACAAAATGATGATAGGAAAAAAGTTTACCCGTCTTGCGGGTATTTTTGATCTGTCGTTGCAACTACAAAAATGCGTGATTTTTTCACCAGACGCGTTTCGCTTTATTGAGGCAAAGCATCATCAGTGGTCTGTAATTAAGTTATTTACATTTTGATTTGCTTTTTAGATCGAAAAACAGTTCGTTAAGAAAAAGTTAATTTGTACTTGCGGTGATTTTTCGGCTGGTTTCTCGTCTACATCGGGAAATGCCGTCTGCTAGCACATCGTTCTTTTTCTGTGTTAGACAATGATAATTTTGGTCTAATTTTTGGATGTTTTGCGGCACTATGCACTTGTCATACCACACTTATAACAATAAAAAGTGTGTTTTGAAAAATGAACAGTTCTGCAAAACATCTAAAAATCAGACCAAAATTATCAATGTCTAACACAGAAAAACAACGATGTGCCAGCAGACGGCATTCCCGATGTAAGCGAGAAATCAGCTGAAAAATCACCTTAAGTACAAATCAGCCTATTCTTAACGAACTGTTTTTCGATCTAAACAGCAAATCAAAATGTAAATAACTTAATTACACACCACTGATGATTTACCTCAATAACGCGAAACGCGTCTGGTGAAAAAATGACGCATTTTTGTAGTTGCAACGACAGAACAAAAATACCCTCAAGAATTATAAAACAACTACGGACACTAAGACCACACAAATGAAGAATAAAAGTTTACTGCTTACTACATTTTTCGCAGTTCATGCACTAAAACTGCCGCATCAGGCGTGACGTCAATTTATTACTTCTTCAGTACCAACTGTGTTGGCGGCACATTTTGCACACAGCAAAATTATATCGTTGTACGACGTATAAATCATAAACACTGAGGCGCGTGAAAAACAGCCGCATCATCCATGAAGTTTCAACTAATTACTTCTTTACTATTAACTCTATTAGCATCACATTTCGCGTACAGTACCCACATGTGCCATTAGATGTAATTACAAAATTACGTCATTTATATGACTCATAGTTCAGGAGGGATGACGTCATAAGCATAGAGTTTCGTGAAAATGAAACTGCAGGGCGAAATGTAGTTAGGGATTCATGTCATGACTGTTTACAAATATGAGTGGAATATGTGAAATACACAATAATAAGCGTGTAAAATGCTACTCCTAAACACCTGGATCGATTTCAGCCGAACTTGGTACACATATTACTTACTATCTGGAAAGAAATACTTCAGGAGTAAAAAGCAGCAATGTCGTATTCGGGTGGGGGTGATAATGTGGAGGGAGAAGGGGGAGGAGGAGATGGACAGACAAAGAGGGGGTAGCAGGAGATGAACACAGGAACAAGGTGAGGGCGTGCAGTAAAGGTGGACAGCGAAAGGAAGGAAGAGATGGACAGACACAAGGGGGAGCAGCAGATGGACAGAGAGAAGAGAGAGGTGATGGTA
Organism: Schistocerca nitens; assembly: GCF_023898315.1. Lineage (NCBI taxonomy): Eukaryota > Metazoa > Arthropoda > Insecta > Orthoptera > Acrididae > Schistocerca > Schistocerca nitens. The sequence continues at coordinate 630,337,515 of NC_064620.1, read as the reverse complement.
GCCAGAGGCGGAGAAGGAAGTGAGCAGAGAATGGGGAAAATTTGAGCCTGGTATTCATCTGCAATAATAAAAGTAATACAACATTGTCTGTTTACGAGTTTACACTGAAAAAAAAAGCCATGGTGGCAGAAGGTTCTAACTACAGCAAATGTTTGTTGCTTTTCACAATCGGAGGTACATGAGGTACAGTATACTGGGATACTGAGCGACAGTTAAAATGTGGCGGCATTTGGAAAAATCGTGGGACGTGTGATGTGACGTGCGACTATCAGTGTTAGCGACTTGGTAACGGATGGCTGTGTCCCGTTGTCCGTACGGGGGCGCCTGAGAGCAGGTGGCCGCCGCGCCAGAAGACAAGACTGACTGCTGCCGCGCCGCGGAGTGTAGCAAGTGGGACAAGCAACGGTCGTCCCTGGGTCCGCCCCCTCCCCCCTCCCTCTCCCTGCCTTCCCCTCACCTTCCCCTCTCTCCCTGCAAGCACGGACTTCAATCAAGCCTCCACAGGCTTGTTGTCGATTTTGTCGGGCGTGTTGTGACAGTTGCGATCACCATTCTACACGGATAAAATTGTAGGCCTTCGTGAAGAATCCGACGAACAGTACGGCTAGTCACTGAAAGCGACGACGCGTGCTTGCGAGCAGAACGTTTACGGAACTGCAACACTGATCTTTTTACACGGTCAATGTTTCAGGAGGTCTAACGGTCCTCTGCGCTCCAACAACGTTTCTCGTTAACACTGCCTCATCGCCACGTTTGCAACTAACAGCGGTACCAAAGCTAACGTCGACTGCCACTGTGATTTGGGGCCCATCCCCACTCTTCCACTGACCCCTCTTTCTTCACAGTACCAACTTCAAATTAGGGATAATTCCCTGCCCCATATCACCACACAGTGACCGTTCGTGGAGTTTCTTCGAAGGAAGAATATTTTGGGAAGATGCTCTACAAAGCTCCAAATAAGTAACGGAATAAGGCTAAAGACGAGTAACGAAATAACTGCTGTACGGAAACACGCCTACCTTACGATGAAGGTCTCTAAGAAAAATCCATTCTCCTCCCCTTAAGAGCAGAAAATTTGCCAAAGAAGCATTCATTCGAGTCTACGATGATGCGAACGACGCCCTTCTCGGAAAGCGCCTATTTTCAGTCAAAGTACTTCAAGAAAAGCTTTTATTCCCTGGACGGTAGAGAAAGATCGTTCTGCCTCAGACGGTGTCATCGGTATGGTAACAATCACTTCAGGAATTTCATCGGTTCAATAAATTATTTTCGAACAGGAACTGAAGTGGAACAGTACCCGCGAGAGTCCTAAAGTCACTCCTTGTGTACAGTACCTGGAACTCCGTTCTCTGCTTATTGTATTCCAGGAAGTGATATATTTTGCAAGATCGCTGCAGCAAATTGAATTTCGCACAAAACAACTTCTCAGAATGAAATAAATTTGCAGCGACGACATACCCTGTAAAATCAAAGCGCTCAGCATCCTAAGCGATAATTGTGTCTCACACCTGTTTTGCGACAACTGTTTTTGGAGTTTGTTTTCCTGTCTGTCTCTTGGCAGCTCTCTGCACCTGGGAATAGTGTCAGTGGTGCTGTGTCGGATGTATTTTTGAAATGTTCTATGGCTTTTTTACGGTCAGTAGGTCAGCTGCTCATTTTCGGAATTGACTATGCAATATATCAACGTGCGCCACAGAGTGATTTAAATCCAGAAAACGAAAACTGAAATACTGGTAGCCCTGTTGCTTGAATAATTATTGCAGTTTGTCGAGATGTAAGCTCAATTTGCTTCAAGGATTCTACAAGATCTATATTTTCGTACACAACTTGCTCTGTTCTTGATTTAAAATCCCACCTCAGGTTGGAAATATGAGCGACTTTCCCGGATGTTCCCTGTAAAGAACTACGAAACACTAAGAATCTCACTAAGGTCACAAAAAAATTCTAACGTCCATATCATGGTTTGTTGCTTGTTAAAATCATATTCGTGTTATGGGAATGACAATGAACAAAATAGATATGTTTCAAATTTCTTTTCCGAAGAGTCTGTACACCTGACAGGCGATTTACTCGTAACAGCCGCCCCGTTGCAGCTCTGAAAAAAAAAAAAAAAATTATCCCAAATATCCAGCAAAGTTTGTTAAAGCGATTCTACCAACGTTTTTACATAATTTTCACGAGGAGTGAGTAAGTTCTAAAGATTTTCTAGAGATTTACTCTCACACAAAGCATACCTGATAATTAAGACCAACTATGAATTGTTGAAATATTGTTGCCTTAACTGCGATAGAGGCACAAAATCAGTGGCAGTAATTTCGCCAGGGTAAGCCTCTCGCATATCGGAAAGTAAATTATTTTAAATCTGTTTACGTATGCCTTTGAAAGCAGTAGCCTTAAAAACGTTACCGCTATGCAGAGCATTAAATTAGGCACCAAGATTTAGTTCCTGTATTTGGTGAGTCGCTGCACTCGTCATGCCCACCAAGTGTGAGCTCAGAAACGCAACACACTTCACAGTAAACAGTTTGCGAGAGTACGTAAGGGTACTTGCGAATCTGATCATCGTGTCTGTCAACTGAGTGTTGTCTCTTCTGTGATGATTAATGTGCGAGATCATTAATGCCACTTAGATCCAAACCGTCTCACACACAGTCAACATCTTTTGGAAACAATAAAATGGAAAACATTTCAACTTGTTTGTGATATCACAAGCACCTATCTGATCTAATTTTTAGTAAATGTCTGATGTGAAAATTTCTACAATTTCTTTACTTTTGCTTTTAGTTTTTTTTTTTCTGACTTGATTTCCAGTGTTGGTCTCCGTAAGTTCTTAGTACGAAGCATCTCTTCAAGCCACGGAGAAAACAAATTAGTTTCCCCAAATCTCTCGACTGATACATCACACGTATTGACTTCTTACTGTATGCGCTACACATCTGGGAACTCACATCTTCAAACGCATAACTGCATATCGAGTCCTGTCGCGTGAGGAACAGTAAAAGTGAGTCACCCTGCAACAAACAAGAGAAATCTCATGTCGTTGCTGACTAGACTCGTGTTGCTATTTCACTGTGATCAATGACCCAACAATACTGTAAGTTACAGACTAGTGTAGGTGGGTATTAGATTGAAAGGCTTCTGTTTACGTGTCATGTCGGCGGAACGGCGGTGGAGGAGAACGACCAGCGATTTGGCGAGGTTCAACGGCAGGAGGGGAAGCGGAGGCTCTGCTCTGCCGTATACACGCCGGAGCTCAGGAAAGCAGTCAACTCCTGCGGGACCTGATTTTGCGCCCGGCTCGAATTGAGCACGTCAGAGACGTACGCCAGTTTGAAACATGACTGTAGGATCAGGGTAGGAAGGTTCGTACACAGGGTGTAAATTTTGACAAACCAGAATAAACTCGAAAAATAAGCTTCACACGAAAAAATGTGTAGAATCCAAGGTTGATTATTTTCGAGGGGGACATCTGCTGGTGCTAAAATTAGCCCGCCACCCCAGCCCCCTGGGGGTGGAGCGCGAGGCAACTAAAATTTCAAATGGGAACCCCCATTTTTTATTGCAGAATCAGATTCTACATAAAAAACTACGTACATTTTGTCTTAAACATTTGTTTTGATTCTTGGTAGTTGTCGCTGTAATTCAAGAAAATCCCTGTTCTCATTGTTGCGTGGAAAACGGTTACGGATAAATAAAAAATACTTACACAAGCTGCGACATCGTCGCGAAAAAACAGTGACTCGTATATGTAATAAATTTCCTTTAATTTACGTCTATGGTCCCAATCTTTTCTGTTTAACAGATTACCGGTTTCGGTCTTTAATGACCATCATCAGATCTGCAGCAGAAATGGGAAAAATATAAATACACTCGCAAACTGTATACAGCTTAAGAACAATACATAGAGCATATTGAAAAGTAGTACTGCCAAATTTACATTTGTGCGCTTTAAATGTGAACAGGCATACCTGTCTCATAAAAACAAAGTCATAATGAACTGCAGCCATACTGGCATAGTCAACTGTTAAATGTGGAATCAGCACCAGCATCGTCAAATACATATAAATCACAACACATACACGAGTCATGTTGTCAGCAAAACTACTGTTTAAAACAAGCTGCCGTACAGTAGCCACAAGATGTTTGTGTAGTAAGTTGACCAGATGTCGCTAATGTCAGCATACACTAGTTTTCAATAATTAATTGAAAGAGCGAAAATAAAAGGGGGATACAATACCATAAATCCTGCAGGACTGTCCATAAGTCCGTACGAATACGCGAGGGTGCAGATCTCTTCTGAATAGCACATTCCAAGGCATTCCGGATGTGTTCAATAATGTTCAAGTCTGGGAAGTTTGGTGGGCAGCGAAAGTGTTTTAACTCGGAAGAGCGTTCCTAGAGCCCTCTGTAGCAAATCTGGACGTGTGGGGTGTCGCATTGTCCTGCTGAAATTTCCCAAGTCCGTCAGAACGCACAATGGTCATAAATGGATGCAGGTGATCAGACAGGATGCTTACGTAAGTGTCACCTATGAGAGTCGTTTCTGGACGTATCAGGGCTCGGCTCCCATATCACTCCAACTGCACACGCGCCACACCATTACAGGGCGTCCACCAGCTTGAATAGTCCCCTGCTGACATGCAGGGTCCATCGATTCATGTGGTTGTCTCCATACCCGTACATGTCCATCCGCTCGATATAATTTGAAACGAGACTCTTCCAGGCAACATGTTTCCAGTCATCGACAGTCCAATGTCGGTGTTGACGGACGCAAGCGAGCAGTAAAGCTTTGTGTCGTGCAGTTATCAAGGGTACAAGAGTTGGGCCTTCGGCGCCGAAAGTCCTTATCGATGATATTTCGTTGAATGGTTCGCACGGTGATACTTTCTGATGGCCCAGCATTGAAATCTGCAGCAATTTGCGGAAGCGTTGCACTTCTGTCACGTCGAACGATTCTCTTCAGTCGTCGTTAGTCCGGTACTTGCAGGATCTTTTTTCCGGTCACAGCGATGTCGAAGGTTTGATGTTTTACCGGATTTCTGATATTCACGGTACACTCGTGAAATGGTCGTGCGCGAAAATCCCCATTTCATCGCTACCTCAGATATTCTGTGTCCCACCACTGTAACACCACGTTCAAACTCACTTAAATCTTGAAAACCCGCCATTGCAGCAGCAGTAACCGATCTAACAACTGCGCCAGGCACTCGCTGTCTTATAGAGGCGTCGCCGACTGCAGCGCCGTTTCCGCCTGTCTGCATATCCCTGTATTCGAATTGTTTGTTTGGCGCGTCAGTGTATGCAGATGTAGAGCTGTAACACGCACTGATGCTCGTGCTTCAACCCTGCGTCGCTGTAGTAGTCACATTAACACTGCTAACAAGAAAATCCTGCAACGCGCAGTCTGAACATCGTTCCTACAAAGGTGAGTACCCGTACGGTAAACAGTTTTCTGTCTACGGTGGCGCAAGCAGCGAAACTTTCACTATAGCACCGTGTGATTGCTGAGCTGCCCCTCGGCTCCCTGCAGCTGCGCCTGCATTCCTCTGGCGGGGTCAGTGTGTCGCGGACGAACACCGCCAGGGCCCGACAACAGCGTCGCACTCTCGCCGTGGGGGAGGGAGGGAACGCGTCATCGGTGAACGATGTCAGCGAAATGCGGAGCTCACCGTGTGGTTTACTGAACGGCAGCTCTCTTTAAATGGGGGTTAATCTAAGAGCATACCCACGAACGAGAGGAACAACCTGACATTACACAATCACGAGATGAGCGGCTAACTTCTGGACTCTGCCGAGTCATTTAAGCAACCACGATGAACACCGCGAGGTGCCACAAGGAGCAGCCACGTATGTACATTTACATAACTGCTCTGCAATTCACACGTAACTGCCTCACAGCGCGTGGGAAAAATGAATGCTTAAATGAAAACCACCCAAGTACCAGTTCTCACACCTCTTATTACAATGACCACTTCTATCTAGGTAGAATGCCGACAGTAACATATTTTCGCATACAGAGAAGGAAGTTCGTGACGGAAATTTCGTGAAAAGATCTCGCCGCAAGGAAAAATGCCTTTGATTTCATGTTTGCCGCCTCAACTCGTTTATCATATCCGCGACACTCTCTCTCATCTTTCGCGATAATACAAAACGAGCTGCCCTCCTTCTGGCTTTGTTGATGTCCTCCGTCAGTCCTGTATCCTGTCCGTTGAGGATCCTATACCACACAGCGATAGTCCAGCACAGGACCGATGACCGTACAGTAGGCTCTCTCATATAGACCAGCAAAGCAAGTCCAAAAAAGATCGATTAGACGAAAGTAGAGAAATAAGACCAATACTCAGGCAGTCTGTACTGTTGCCAAATTTTCTCAAGATGTCGGAAGTAGATGTGGCAGTGTCGCACTGATGGTGTCACCTAATGATGTCACCCCTCCCCCATTTCTCGTCCCCTCTCCCACTATATCCTCCCCCACCACACTTTCTCCTCGCCTCCTACACTTTCCCTTTCCCTCCCCTCCAAAAATGGTGGGAAAAGCAACTCAGTCTGTGCTGAGCTGCTGGCAAGGAATGTTGTCATTTATTTTCACACGGAGCTCATTTCATTTCTGTTGTGTGTGGAAACACTCATCTAATTACAGCTCAATACACCGCTGCTATGGAAATTGACACACTCTAATCACACAAGGAAGAGCATCATGAAACTAAACTAGAAATCGATTCAAATGGTTCAAATGGCTCTAAGCACTAAACAGCTGAGGTCATCAGTCCCCTAATCTTAGAACTACTTAAAGCTAACTAACCTAAGGAAATCACACACATCCATACCCGAGGCAGTATTCGAACCTGCGACCGTAGCGGTCGCGCGGTTCCAGACTGTAGCGCCTAGAACCGCCCGGCCACAACGGCCAGCCTAGAAATTGAGGTGAAATTAACTTCTCCTGCCTGCAAATAGGTATGAAATTACTTTCTCCACACCGCTTGTGCAAGTGATAGCGTTCTCACATGGAAATAACACCTGAAACTTGACGGGCGTTGCTTTACACACATAGAGATCGATGTGAAATACAGTGACGAGCTGTTGTGTTTGTGCACTCTGCCCGTGTCATCCTCTCACCGTGGTCAACGAGCTACTGTTGCGAACACGTGCTCTGCTCATGCTATGCTAGCGCTATGAATCGCACTTAACTATTTGATGAATTACGATGTACCAGAGCGCACACAGTTGAGAGGTGTGAACCACATTGTCACCGTATGAGTTCAGGGTTTTCTTTTTCTAGGATGTTTTCCTGTAGCATATTTCTGCTTGTAGCACATGTGCTCAGACTTCAGTAATAGTAAATTTTTCATTGTATTTCAAACCACCTGTTCAAATTTAGTAGTATATTTCTCGTGAAAACGAATTTAACACCAAATGTTGTAGTATATTTTCTGTTGCATTCCAAACCACGTGTTCGAATTTCGTTACATGAAGTTTCTTTGTCGTTATAGTGTTCACACTGGAGACATTCGCTGCTCTAGATCGGCAGCTGGAAGAAGAAAGACAACAACAGAGGCAAGAACAGCAGTTCCAAGAATGGAAGAACAGCCTCCACAGCTGAATGCATCAGCAACAGCAACAGACCAGCGGTGCAATACATATATTCAGCATACACAATTTGTAGTGATATATTCATGTTAAACTCAATTTAGAAGTAACAAGTGTGTTCGAATTTTGATGCATTTCAAACCATGTGTTCAAATTTAGCCGTACATTACCAGTTGCAGCATGTGTTTCTCAGCTCAGTACATATCAATGTTGTATTTCAAACCATGTGTTTGAATTTTGTTGTATATTTCTCAGTAAAGCAAATTTAGCAGTAGCATGTGTGTTCGAGTTCTATTGCATTTCAAACCACTTGTTGAAATTTAGTAGTATCTTTTTGTTAGTACCATGTGTTTCTCTGATACATACTTAGAGTGCATTTCAAAGCACTTGATCGAATTTCTGCAATATATTTCTCGATAAAATGAAATTAGTATATTTCAGATTACACTGAATTTCAAACAACGTGGTTGTCCGCAGCTTGTGGACGAGTGGCTAGCGTTTGTGCCTCTGGATTGTGGGATCCCAGGTTCGATTCCCGACCGGGTTGGGAATTTTCTCTGCTTGGAGACTGGGTGTTTGTGTTGTCCTCATCATCATCGCCGTCATCATTCGTGGTAGTGGCTACATTGAACTGTGAAAAAAAAAATGGACTGTGTCAAAATAGGAGCTTCGTATGGGCGCTGGTGACCGCGCGGCTCAGCGTCCCACAAGCCAATCATCATCAAGCCACGTGGTCGAATTTTGTAGCATATTTCTCGATAATTTCAATTTAGTGGTATATTTTCCGCTGCATTGCAAACTACAGGGTCGAATTTCTACAGTAGTGTATTTCTCGATAAAGTGAATCGAGTATTAGTAGTATATTTCATGCTATTTTGTCTAAAACTGACATGGTGAGACCGTGGCTGTGTATAATTAATGTAGGTTGATTATTACAAAGAAGAAGACAGCAACCAGCCACTATTAATATTGCTATTTATTTAAGACAATAGCGCCGTAACCGGTTTCGAACTGACAAGTTCATCATCAGACGGCTGATCACAAGATTTACATGATGCACTTAACACAGCGTCAGATTTCGATTTTTATTCTTCCACTGTAGCAAAATATTCTTGGTGTGTTAGTGCCCTACGGTAGAAAACAGTGTTGGAAGCGCACTATGTGAACATAACTAGCCTCCAAACGATGAAATACAGAGATAACAAATATGTGAGGCTATGTGGTTATAGTACTTACATCGAAAATTCCGCGCAATTTTGTTACGAAGTTGCAGGATTGTATTTTTGAAATACTGCAAAATATATGCTGCACGTATATGATTTGCATATCACCATTTGTGCAAAGCACCCCCCCCCCCCCCCCCCCCACACACACACACCAAAAAGTACTTGCCAGATGTGAAGTTGACACAAAGATTGCAGTTTTACAAATACAGCAGTGCCAGAGATGTTGAGATATTACAATATACAGATTGCTTTGATTTCACAGTATGACTGTTTTTAAAGAATAGACATAACATAATGAAAATTAAAACACAAAGATAAACCTTACATTATGAGCATATAATATTACAGATGAAGTTGACAGATGTAGTAACCAGCTTGTGTGAATGGTAATTACATGGTATTATGTAAATACTGTGCTATATACAGGGAGGAACATAAGAGGTGAGATAAAATGAATAATATGACAGTAACAATTATATTAACATCATATGATGCACTGAAATTTTGAATCAAGTATAGTTGCAATGAAGTGTGACTGAGCAGGCGGCTATATTTTGGTCTAAAGCAGTGCCAAAGAAGTTCATCTATTACAATTGCTTTAATTAGACAGTGAAATTTTTTTCTCTCAAAGAATTAAGGTAACATTACAAGTATTTATATTACAAAGAATACACGTTACATTGTGAGCATTCCATATTCAGTGAGCATTAATTACAAATAAATTGGGAAAATGTGGTGACCAGCTGTATGAATGTTACTTATATGGTATTGTGTAAATACAATGCCATAAAAAGGCAACAACATATATATGACATACATGAATAATGTGACAGTAGAAATTATATTAACGTAGTATGGCACACCACTTTTTTCAATGTTTTTTTTAATTTATTTTTTAATCATTTTTACAGTTGTAGTAATGTGTGACTGAGCAGGCAGCCATATTATGATGTAATACCTTGTTTTGGTTATTGACTGCATGTTGTTGTTAAAAGGAGGACTGAAACTTCCTGGCAGATTAAAACTGTGTGCCCGACCGAGACTCGAACTCGGGACCTTTGCCTTTCGCGGGCAAGTGCTCTACCATCTGAGCCACCGAAGCACGACTCACGCCCGGTACTCACAGCTTTACTTCTGCCAGTATCTCGTCTCCTACCTTCCAAACTTTACAGAAGCTCTCCTGCGAATCTGCCAGGAAGTTTCATATCAGCGCACACTCCGCTGCAGAGTGAAAACCTCATTCTGAAAAGGAGTACTGTTTATTTATATTTTAATCTGGATAACAGGTGAGTGAAATTTTGTAGAAAGGTTGCATTGGCTAGCTCTGTCTGTTCATTGAGAATATGATGCGGTGATTTGCTTTTATGTGTATATATTTCTGTCTCTTCAAGAAAATGCAGATTTTGAAAGATTGGTTTGAAGTATGGGATCTAAATGTTCTTTGAATCGAATCTCAAGAGTTTCTCCCAGTCTGTCCAGTATAGGAGGAAGGGCAATTTTGGCATCTGTGTTTATCTATACCTGATCTTTTGTATGAAGGGTTGTTATTCTTTATATTGTGAATGGATGGCTGCTGAAGTTTATGGTTTGTGTGGAAGCTTATATTTATGTTTGTGTTTTTGGAAAGATAACTTATTTTATCGGATATGTTCCCTAGAAAAGGAAGTGAGACATATTTTCTGGTGCTTTCTACAGACATTTGTGTTGACTGCATTGGTGTCTGGTGTCTTGTTCCGTTTTTACCGACTCAGGTACGCAATCCTAAAAATCACCAAAATCTGACGTCGTCGCCAAACTATTGTTCATTTATCGTTGTATGGTACTGAACATGATATTCACAGTCAAATTGATGACCTTGTCGGGGATTTTTCGAGCGCTAACGCTCGTAGAATACATTTTCTTTAAATATTTTCGTTATTTCAGAATCGAATGACTAATAATAGTTTTTGTTTTGAATGTATTATAATAAACGAAGGCTCCGCAGAACGTGTTTTTGTATCAATCGGATTTTTGTATCAATCGGAAAACAAAGTTAATGCTACAATAAATCTGTAAATGGTACGGCTGGATTAGCCAGCTACCTCAAGTTGAGTCTAAGATAGGACTCGGGTACAGACATACAAGACTGGCAGTACCGTATACAGTAAACTTACTTCGGCGAGTTGAAAATGAGAGAGGCAGTGAGAGAGAGAGGGATATTTATGTTTGTACGATAAACCCCTTCCCTCAAAAATATTTCTCTCCTTCCTACCTCCTCAGTGTTACCACAGATGATGTGTCACTGATCTCATTTGCACTGAGACTGCAGTACACGCGAGATGCCTATTTGCTTCCACCGCCCTGAGTGGAATGCGTTAAGTTCTAATAAGTATTGACCAACCTGCAGTCTTCTAGAGTTGTTGTCCCCTATGGAGAAAATCAGCACGTAGGTCGTGAATCCATAATATTGAGGCTGCAAGAAACTCTTTGCGAGGAACTGTTATTTTAGAAATGATTAAATTTCAAATCAGTTTGTTTATGCGCGATGCCACTCGCTTTTTATTGGCACAACACGAGAAACTGCACAATTACATTCCTTTTGAGAGTCACAAATGGCTTTTGTTCTTCATCAAATTAATGAACTGCATATTTCCGTAATTAGTATCACACTGTTCTCAACTATATGTCCAAATAACCAACATTGCTAATAAAGTCTTAACTAACACTGACCGCGCCAGACAACATGTCTTTCCTCCGAGGCTTCCCAACCAGCTCTGATCTTACAGCTGAACCACTTCGCCCGCCATCCAAGTTAGGGGCGAACCGAAGTTCTCCGAAGTGCTGCGTCTACCTTTTCGTTTAGCAGTTGCTTATTATCCTGCTGGCTATTAATACTTGTGAAGTAATGGAATGATAGCACGCTACTGAGCGATGCTTTAAATGTGAAAAGCAAGTAAAACGCTGTTTAGTTTCCCAAATATTGATAACAGAAGATTACCATTTTGGCGCGCAACTTCCGAATGCAGCAGCAAATCGCGGAGAAGGCCCACAATTTAAGCGGTCTTTCTCAAGATACCCGTACCGAACAAACCATCCGTCATCGGTACCTCACACCTTATTACATTTTTCAACTGCTGCCTTCTCCACTGCTCTAAGAAGAGCTTCTTGTACCTGAGTATGATGGCTGCAAAGCCGGAAATATTATGTTGTTGTTGTTGTCTTCAGTCGTGAGACTGGTTTGATGCAGCTCTCCATGCTACTCTATCCTGTGCAAGCTTCTTCATCTCCCAGTACGTACTGCAAACTACATCCTTCTGAAGCTGCTTAGTGTAATCATCTCTTGGTCTCCCTCTACGATTTCTACCCTCCACGCTGCCCTCCAATGCTAAATTTGTGATCCCTTGATGCCTCAGAAGATGTCCTACCAACCGGTCCCTTCTTCTTCTCAAGTTGTGCCACAAGCTCCTCTTCTCCCCAGTTCTATTCAATACCTCCTAATGGTACGGTTCGAGATATTACACTGTCACTGAAGAATCGCAGTATGGCGGCGAGCGGATGAGACGTGTTAACAGCTGTTTATATACCGATAAAACAGTAGTAAGAAATTGTGATAAACCGAAATAGCTACGTGTTATCTTTTGAGTTTTAACATACTCGTCAGTATATGCATCAGTATATGCATCATTCTTGGCTGTAATTTTTCGTATAGCAGACTGAAGATACAAGCAAAGGGATGAATCTCAATACAAGCACAATCAGAATCAACTTAACGTATTTTTTTATACTCTGTGTAAGCCTAAATAATTACATTATAGTTTGCCTTATCTGAAATATGGGTACTGTTTAAATAGCTGATGTATATTTTAAGTCGATTAATAAATCTAGTGCACGCATCTCGTGGTCGTGCGGTAACGTTCTCGCTTCCCACGCACGGGTTCCCGGGTTCGATTCCCGGCGGGGTCAGGAATTTTCTCTGCCTCGTGATGGCTGGGTGTTGTGTGCTGTCCTTAGGTTAGTTAGGTTTAAGTAGTTCTAAGTTCTAGGGGACTTATGACCACAGCAATTGAGTCCCATAGTGCTCAGCGCCATTTGAACCATTTTTTTAATAAATCTAGTATTAACGAAGACGTAGCTAATGGCGTGTTTTAATCACTTTTGATCAACTTCGGCTTTTCTTCGAATAGTATGCTTGTTCTGAATAAGTTTATATAACTAGAATGTGCTATTTGCCGTTGATAACAACTGTCTTTATTCATTTGAGTATTCTTACGAAAATTACAGTCTGCTTTTAATATGTCTATATCTAACATGATGTTCTTCTCGTAACACGATTCTACAATGTATGTGTTAAACAGAACTAGCGCGTAAATATTTGCTCAACTGCATAAACTATTTAGACCACCTCGTGAAGCTTATTATGTTATTTTGTTATAGAAAATCATGGTAGTACCACACGCAAAATTCCCGACGCTCGGAGAAGTGCCACAACACGGCGTGGCATGGACTCGACCAATGTCTAAAGTAGTGCTGGAGGACACCGACACCATGAATCCTCCAGGGCTGCCCATAAATCCGCAAGAGCACGAGGGGTGGAGATCTCTTCTGAACAGCACGTTGGAAGGCATCCCAGATATGCTCAATAATGTTCATGTGTGAAGGGTTGGTGGCCAGTGGAAGTGTATAACTCAAAATAATGTTACTGGAGCCAGTCTGTAGCAATTCCAGACGACTGAGGTGTCGCACTGTCCTGCTGGAATTGCCCGTCAGAATGCACAATGGACATAAACGGAAGGAGGTTATCAAACAGGTTGTTTACGTACGTGTCTCCTGTCAAGAGTCGTATCTAGACGTATCAGGTGTCCCATATGAGTCCAACTTCAGACGCCCCACACCGTTATAGAGGCTCCACCAGCTCGAACAGTCACCTGCTGACATGCAGGGTCTATCGATTCATGAGGTTGTCTCCATACCCGTACACGTTAATCCGCTCGATACAATCTGAAACGAGACTCGTCCGACCAGGCAACATGTTTCCAGTCATCAACAGTCCAGCGTCGGTGTAGACACGCGCCCAGGCGAGGCGTAAAGGTTTGTGTCGGCTCCGAAAGCCCATATCGATGTTTCGTTAAATGGTTAGAACGCTGAAACTTGGCGCAGCATTGAAATCTGCAGCAATTTGCGGAAGGGTTGCACTTCCGTCACGCTGAACGATTCTCTTCGTCGTTGTTGGCCCCGTTCTTGTAGAATCTTTTTCCGGTCGTAGCGATGTCGGAGATTTGATGTTTTACCTGATTCCTGATATTCACGGTACACTAGTGGAATAGTCGTACGGGGAAAGCCCCCACTTTATTTTTACCTCGGAGACGCTGTGTCCCACTAGAACACCACGTTCAAGCTGACTTAGATCTTGACAACCTGCTAGCGCAGCAGCAGTAACCGATGTAACAACAACTGCGCCAGGCGTTTGTTGTCTTATATCGACGTTGCCGACCGCAGCGCAGTGTTCTGCCTGTTTACATATGTCTGTATTTGAATATGTATCCCTATACCAGTTTCTTTGGCACGCCGGCCGTTGTGGCCGAGCGGTTCTAGGCGTTTTAGTCCTGATCTGCGCGGCTACTACGGTTCGAGTCCTGCCTGCGACATGGATGTTTCTGTGATGTCCTTAGGTTAGTTAAGTAGTTCAAAGTTCTAGGGGACTGATGACCTCAGATGTTAAGTGCCATAGTGCTCAGAGCAATTTGAACCATTTTTTCTTCGGCACTTGGGTGTATCCTCTAGTGAACCGGGCGAGTACACGGTGTGCCTTTGTGTGAGGCAGGCGACGCCTGCGGGCGGGCGCGGCTGCGGCCGCGGTGTGGCTGTGGGCGGTCAGGCCGTGCCACGGCTTCCGCCCGCTCGTATGCACTGCACGGGGCACGCTTCCAGCTTACGCGCTGTTTCTGTCCCTGTACATTCACAGAGGCACTGGAGAACAAAATTACTGTTTTAATGTTACTTTTGTTAAACCTTTTTGTTCAAAACCGACGCGCAGAAGGGGCTCGATTTGCCTCTGTACTCCGTAGATCGCTCCAGCGCGTGTGGTGTTCACGCTTTTTGTCGTCCACTTTCTCTGGAACACCGAGGTCAACCACATTGGGATCCAGTCAGTATGTCGCCCTCCCGGTGCAGCACTTTAACAGGAAGGTGTGGCTCCGACGTCCCGTGGGCGACTATCTGGCGAATAACTCGCTAGCTTTGGCGACGGACGTGGTCTTTTTCAAGGGAACCATCCCGCCATTCACTTTAAACGATTTCGAGAAACCACCGGAAATTTGAAACTCGATGGACTTGCCCCAGTCTGCTGGACTGTGGGCGTTACGCAGCGCCGCGCGTGGCAGCCGCGGGGTCTACGGCGTCCCGTCACGGTCCACGCCGCTGCCCCCGTCGCAGGTCCGAGTCCTTCCTCGGCCGTGTGTGTGTGTGTCGCCCTTGACGTAAGTTAGTTTAAGTTAAATTAAGTAGTGTGCAAGGTTAGGGACCGCTGACCTCAGCAGTTCGGCCCTATAAGACCTCACCACAAATTTCCATTTGTTACCTAGTTTTCCGCGACTGTGACAGGCGAGTTCCACAACACAGCACAGAAACAGTCGGAATTTGAAAACACACACAGCGGACTTCAAGCGTGTCACGGTCGCAACTTCGATACTCTTCGCAACAGTTCGTGAAACTGCGCTAAGTAACGGCTCTCTAGCTTTCGACATCCACCGGCGCAGGATAATGGCCGTTTCTCCTCCGAGTCAAACAAGTTTGTGTTTGTTGCGCTAACCTCAAAGACTGCTATTACTCTAATTTTAATTTCACGCGCTTGACAAGCAGGCCTATTTGAGTGGAGGACACTGTAAGCGCACACTTTGTAGACAAGATTCAATTGCTCAGTGCCGGTACATGGTCCACTTAATCCACAGTTCAGTCCACGTGAACTTCACCTCTTATGGTGCTCCCGGAAGTACCCCAGGTTCATCACTCCACGTGCGATCGCACTCCAATGTGTCCACTACGACCTTTCGGTAAACTACATGTTCGTGATGTCGAGGCGACGATGTCGAATCTCGGTGGAACACCAAAGCGGGGCGTTACCGGTTGCAGCGAGACACGCGAAGTAACGGTTCACAAATTCAGCTCGCCAGCAGCGTGCCCCGTAACTACGCCCTCCGCTGACGGCCACTGAATACAGGCAGTCGCGGCCCCGCTGCTGCAGCACGGCAGCTCCCCCATTTCTGTCGCTTATTGTGTGAAGTCGGACAGTCTCCTGGGAGAGACCGAACAATGGTGAGGCTCTCTCTATGCTTATCACTCCCACCCCGACACCCGTGTTCAGAACCGGTCGCAGCACACCGTCTCCTTAAAAATACGTAAAATTTCAACGTGACGTAATCTGCATTTCTCTCTCTCTCTCTCACGCCCTCAGGGCGCAAACCAGCGCAGAACAGCGCTGAGCTGTGCAGAAGCGTTCGCGGAGCAGCGCACGCAGCCAACCGGCACTGCCGCCAGCCACAGCGGGCTGTTACTCTCGCTTCTAGGTGGACACACGTCTCGTTTTCCACTACATAGAGGATGACAATTCCTGAATTGTACGAAATAAAATCGTCGTAGCTTCTGAACGGTTTGCGTTAGGACGTTCATACTGCACGTTTGGTCGCGTGGCACACGCTTCATTGTTTGCTTTAGTGACCAAGTCCACTTCCATTCGGATGGGTCCGTCAATAAGCAAAATTGGCGCATTTGAGAGACTGAGAATCCACATTTTGCAATCGAGGAGTCTCTTCACCCTCAACGGGTGACTGTGTGGTGTGCAATGTCTAGTCACGGAATAATCTGTGATTATCGAACGGTACGTAAAGGTTTTGGAAGGTGGTTTCATCGCCGTTATCCAAAGTGATCCTGATTTCGGCAACGTGTGGTTCATGCAAGACGGCGCTTGACCCCACCGAAGCAGGGAAGTGATGTCTTGGAGGACCACTCTGGGGACCGCATTCTGGCTCTGGGTTACCCACAGCCCACTGGCAGGGGCCTCGATTGACCGCCATATTCTCTGCATCTCAATACATGTGACTCGTTTTTGTGGGGCTATATTAAAGACAAGGTGTACAGCAATAACCCCAAAACCATATCTGAGCTGAGAACAGCCATTCAGGAGGTCATCGACGGCATCGATGTTCCGACACTTCAGCGGGTCGTGCAGAATTTCGGTATTCATCTGCGCCACATCATCGCCGATGATGGCCGGCATATCGAACATCTCACAACCTAAATCCGAATACCACCAGTTGCGACCAGCAGCGGTGACAGCAGCAGCTAGCACCACCCGATGATGTCGACCACTTGCATCGATGATATATTGTGCGAGTTACACAGTACGATCCGGCGGCAAACCTGAGAAGCGTATTTGAAACAAATCCGTTGGGAAAGCATGAAAAATCACATCTCTAGTAAGATTTACGTGTTGAATAAAGTGTGTGCACGCCGTAGTTTGTAACTAATTTACGTTTTTTTCATATAGTTCAATAATTGTCACACAGTAAAAACAGCGGAAATTTACGCTCCCGTTGACGTTCTATCGCTAAAGATGTCCACTGACATTAGAGAAAGATATCACTTTTTTATTTCATTCAAAAACAACGATCAGATGAATCAGAAACACATATAGATCATAATAAAAATAGTGAGATTCCGGAACTAATGCCAGATGAGAGGTAGAAAGCGATTGCAGAAACGATAATAGGAGGAATACTTGTACAGAAATAGCTTCTGAAACTGTTTACGGAATGTTAAATCTGCATCCGTACTCTGCAAACCACCGTGAGGTAGATGGCAGAGGGTACTTCCCATTGTACCAGTTATTGGGTTACTTCCCGTTCCACTCACGTACGGAGCGCGGGAACAATGATTGTTTGAATGCCTCTGTGCGTGCAGTAATTATTCTATTCTTGTCCTCACGATCCCAACGAAAGCAATACGTAAGGGTTGTACTATATTTGTAGAATCATCATTTAAATTCCTGGAGTAATCGCTTAAAGGCGGATCTTGACACGTAGTTAATAGACTTTGGATACTTAACGTCTATCTTCAACAGTCTGCCAATTCAGTTTCTTTACCATCTCTGTAACACTTTCCCCTGGGTGAAACAAATCTGTGATCATTCGTACTGCCCATCTCTGTATACGTTCAATATCCCCTGTTAGTCCTATTTCGTAGTCCCCTGCAGAAATATTGAGCCTCTATACCTGTCCATAATTGCGAAAGAGTCGCCGGTGCAGGATTGTGTGCAAGACGTGGCCTCTGGGTTTTGTCCGATGAAAATTCTGTGGGATTCGTGTCGGGCGATGTGGGTGACCTTAATCATTCGCTCGAAGCGTTCAGAATATTCTTCAAAGTGATCCCAAACAACTGAGGTCGGGTGACGTAGTCCACAGTCATCCGTAAAAATTCCATTGTTGTTTGAGAACGTGAATTGTCAACGATCGGTTGAGTTGGACCAGAGGTGCTAGTCCATTCGTGTGGACACAGGCCACCCCATTACGGAGCCACCAGCAGATCTGCGCAGCACTGGAGCCTTAGCACCAGCTGTTACCAACTGACAGCGGCACTCATCTGATTAGGCGACGGCTTTACAGTCGTCTGGGCCGCTACGGTGGCAATCCCAGGAGAGGCGTCGGAGGCGATGTTGTCCTGTTGGCAAAGGTATTCGTACTGATCGTCTGCTGCCACAGCCCAGTAACTCAAAATTTCGCCACTCTATCCTAACGGATAAGTTCTTCGTACGCCTCACATCAATTTCTGCGGTTAATCACGAAATGTTGCTTGTCTGTTAGCACTGACGATTTTACACAAACGCCACTGCTCTCGGTCGTTAAATAAAAGCCGTTGCTGAGAGCCAATGCGTTCGATGTGGTATTCTCGGCACACCACGATTCGTGCATTGTCGCATATCTTGCAAGAGAGCCGTCTTCATCCGCTTCAAATTGGCGGACGATTTCTTCACAACCCAGCACGCGCTCTCGTCTATGATCCGCGGCCGAGTCTTTCGGGACCCACCGAGATGAAACCTCCCGCATTCCCAAAATATCCACAACAATGTCAGGAGCACAGCCAAGGGAGATTCCAGATGTGGTTACAATGTGCTGCAGCGTTGTTCGACGAACGTGAACTGCAGCCACTGTTTCACCACTGGCAACGGTGGCAGGCCTTCCGCTCCTTGGCGCGTCTCCCACATTCGTCCTTCCACGTTCCAAGTCGGAGATCCAGTTTTTCACTGTTGCATAAGACCGAGCACAGTCCTTAAGTGTATTCCGCATATCCTCCGCAATTTCCTTGGGCGTTATTCCCTTCAAATGAAGATATTCAGTTACAGCAAGCTTCTCGATTCCCTAGATATTCGCCATTTTGCTTACACTACGGTATACAGCGCATCCTAAACCAACGAAGAGCTGCAGCGTTACGACCGACCAAAAGTCTCGTCGCGTTACTGCGCCGACGCCTGTCCACTCACTAGCGGACACAACTGTTTTCGACCTTCCGCTGTGTCCAATTTCACCGAGAGCCACCGAGTGAGCGGCAGTGGGCGGTCAGACGGCGGCGCGACGCAATGTGGCAGAGCGGGCACGAAGCTGTTGCTTCGGTCTCAATGGCGTTCGCCTCGCAAGTAGCCAGACACATCTAGATTTGTAACACTTCTGCGCGACACGCCTGCAGTCTGCAGCTCGACTCGCCACAGTCGCTAACGTGTCCCGGCTCTGTGCGTGTACGAGTATACGTGCCGTTTATTCGTGCCCGACATTTCGTAAGCCGAGTGGCGAGCAGTACGGGACGCGCGCTGCCCTGCCTTTAGATGGCGCGGCAGGCGGAGCACGAGCGTATTTGGCAGCGGCGGGCGACGCGAGGGCGCGTCCACCGCGCCGGAACTGCAGGCCGTTCTCTCGCGCCCGCGGCGACTGGTCACAAGACGCGAGCCGAGTGGCGGAGTCAAAACTACACGACGACTCGTCACATCTCCACTCGCATTAACCACAGCTGGAGATGAAGGCAACGCTAGTTACCAGAAAAGAGTTACGAGAGCGAAGTAGATTGATAGTCAAAGGTGTTGGCATTCTACGTAGAATTAACATTATCTACAAATAGAGCAGACACTTCGGCACAAATTCGTTACAACTACCGCAGCGAAAAAGTAAACTACACGAATACGGCGGGGTTGACCGGGTACGTATTTATTTCAGTCTTCCTTAGTCCTTCCCCTCCCTCTGTCCGTCTCCTTCTCCCCCCCCCCTCTGCCCCCAACTGCCTGCCCATCTTCTCCTACCCTTCTCTTTGTCCCTCCACTCCAACCCTTCTTTCCGTCCATGTGTTCCTCCCCCCTCCATCCATCTCCTCCTACCACCTCTCTGCCCATTTCTTGTTTCCCACTGTCTCTGTCTATCTGATGCTCTATCCTTTCTCAGTCCACGTTCTCGACTTTCCAATCCCCCTCCCATCTCTTTGTCCATCTCCTCCTTCCCCTCACTCTCTCTCTCCGTCTCCGCCTCCCCCCTTCTCTCCACGTTATCACCACCCCTACCACAATACGAGGCTGGTGGTTCTTAGGCTCTCAATATTTCTTTCCAGATCATAACTGATAAGGGTACCACATTTAACTGAAATCGTTCCGTGGGTTTAGAATCTGCTTTTTCTCTGTGACTTCGATCGCGTACGCACACGCCAAATTTATTTTCGGTATATTTAACACACTTGCATTTCTACACATATTTCACTTGCATCTCTAGCGAATTTCGTTCTCCAGTTTCATTTTCAGGCAGTTCAATTCTTATATCCTGAGCCACGTGTCCGCTGATATAATTTTGCCAGTATATCCAGTGACATACATGGTTTCTGTCTGTGATGTGTGTTGTCAATAGAGTGAGTAATAAAGAAATAATAAATTAAAACGTCATGCGTGATGCGACGATTATTCGCGCATCTCTGTCTTTGTGATGACATGTACTACAAGTGAATGTCTGCATATGTCGCAATTACAGTTAGTCGCAAAGATGTAATAAATTAAAAGGTCAGGAATAATGCGGCAGTTTTACTTCGCGAACAGGTAAAATGTAGCTAGTGATAAAATTTTCCTTTCATCATGTTGTGGGGGTTGTCGCTGGCAAAAAGTTTCATAAGAGTTTGAAATTATGTATAAACTTTGTTTAAGTCACTCAGTGCTCTCATTCTCAATTAATAACAACACTTTGTTGTATTCCTGTTATCTTCTGCTAAGCCTCTCTGTTCAGTGCCTCCTCGCGGCCAAGTCGGCACGTCTGCTCACTGTGTATAATGTAAGGACTTGTACGCCAGAGCCGGCCGGCTAGAGAGCTGTATTCCGGTGCGCAGCGGGCCGCAACGCGCCTGGACGCGAGAGCGTTCGGTAAAGTGACAGCGGCGCTTTCCGTGGGTCACAGACAGCCGCCAGGGAACAAGTGCAACGCTCACGGACGACGGTCTTCCCGCGGGTGTCAAAGAGAGAAGCAAAATGAAAAAAAAGAAACATAAAAAACACCTCTCTTCGATAGCCAGCGCCTGTGCAACAAAACGGAACACACTAGTGCCTCACAGCCCTTTCCACTACTCCACTAGTCACTGGCGTGACGACAGTGCAGCAAGAGTGGCAGAAATGAGTGAGGAGAACACGAAGCTGTACTGAATTGCATTTACACAACTAAAACATTATTGAATGACGTTGAGGGCCACAACTACTGTTGCACTTACTATATAATACGCGCCTGTTATATTTTAGTTGTTTCTATTGACGAAGATGTCATGTGTAAATGTGCACGGAATAGGAAATTTTATATAGATTTGATGCTATGTAAAAAGTTCCCGTTCGAAAGCCAATCGAACACTGAGGCTATCATCCCACCGACGTACCAGGTAAAACACGTATGGTAAAACACCGTGTCGTGCTGCGTGAACAAGTCCGCAACTGCCTGCCGCACATCCTGGTCGGGCAGGAATCGTCGATCCTTCGAGGCTTCTCCTTAAGGAACCGAAGGCGTGATAATCACGTGGGGAGAGATAAGGACTGCAGGGCGGGTCCTCCAGTGTCTCCCACAAGAGTTCGTGTAACTTCTACGCCAAGACGTTTCCGATATGGGGTCGTGCGTTGTCACGAAGCAGCATGTGCCACATTAATGACATCCCTACATGTCGGTGGATATAAACCCGCATTGGAGTCGTGCTACGTTGCATACACGCAACAACAACGCCCTCAAATGGGAAAATTTTTTATCGCCCTTATATGACTGTGGTCCATCTCCGTCAGTACGTAATCTCAGTGTTTCTTACAACGCTACATCTAGTCCAGTTGTACACACTTTAAAAACATTTTTTACTCCCACATTTTGGTTTTGTAAGCCCATCTGAAAATGAGATGCTGCTCGAATCAGTTGTAATCTACGCCCTCCTTCCTACTTGGAGCTATTGTCCACACTAACAAAGCGGAAATTACACTGTTCGAACAAAACACAAAAATACGTTCGCACAAAACATAAAAATACGTCCGACGACATCAGAGGCATGCTTACGACTCTCTGCGGAAGTAACCATATTCCAAACAGTTTACAATTTTTCTTAGCAAATGAATTTCTAGTTTCTGTTACATTATTACTTTCGATTATTATTTCATAACTGGATCCAGAAATAAACATAGTAACCAGTACATTATAGCGTAATTAATAATATAAATTTTAGGTGTGCCAATAATTCGTCATTTCAAATGTTTCTAAAAAAATTTTAACTGTACATTCAGAACTCGTACTTATCGATAATAACATCGAGACTAAAAATTTTTATAAAGTAATTAATTTTCATGAATTTTAGGTTGAAATGTAACGTACTGTGTATAAAATCAGATGAAGGTTTTCAGAAAAGCAACTGAGATAATATTCACCTGTCCGAAATTCGAAAAATAATACTGGTATCGACAACTACTGATGAGAAAAAGTAATGCTTGAGGAAGATGTGCCATAACACAGTCTAGCAGTGCTAAACAAAGTAGTTAAAGCGGCCGAACACTCTGGTGGAAGTTGTATTCTCTTTTTATTCCTTTTTAGAGCGTTTGTAGGCTAGGCACCGGCTTGTCGGGACGACTATGAAAAGTTAAAAAACAAATTCAAAGAGGAGAACACAAACGCTGGCTCGGCGCGTTTTGTCGCGTTGATGCGGCTCCGCGCTGAAGTGAGCGCGGGCTGGCGGTACGACGCTGGCTCTACTCGTCCCCGCCGGCGTTCGCTCCCACCTCAGTTGTGTAAAGAAGCGGACGATGTTTGTTACACGGACCAGACAGAGTCGTGCGCAGCCGCACTGGACTACAATAGTCTCGAACTTAGCGAGCCCGTGACGTCACCACGTCACGGGCGTGCTGCAGCACCAGAGGCGCAGCCTACGACTGGCGACGCTCTGCGCTGACTGAACCGAAGCGCGCGCAACCTCTTATCTTTCTCAAACGATTTTACAGAAACTATTCTCTGAAAATATATGATTTTTGCCTTACTGTAGCGTTATGTGTCAGCTTCGTGGCGAAGTTCCCATCACCTCGCTAATGACCATTCTTATTGTGATGTACACATTTTAGTAAGACACTACGCAAAACTCAAAAAGTTTGCAACGAAAATTAGGGGTCGCTATGATTTTGCGTTTGGTGCGTATTACACCATATGTTGCTGCGTATGAGATTTAGCTAATATGCTGAATTTTTGTTTAGACTTGCGAGGAGGTCTCTATCTGCCTCCGATCTCGAGAAAATGGATCCCATGTAGGGCACTCACTTTCGATCTCACGCCCGCGAGAATGAAATACTCGCAACATCTCTCGTATCTCCTAAACCGCTCGAGACATCGAAACGAAAGTTTGGCGAATGATAGCACACAAGGAGGAGAGTGTTTTGCCAATTATTAAACACACGGAACTTCCTTACCTATGGCGATATATCACTACTTATAATTCTTTTTTTATTTATTTCACTCCAGTGACTGTAATTTTTAAAGCGTTATCGACAGCTAGCGAAACAAGAGCTTTCTAGTATGAAAATAAACATGAAATTTCATCTTTTATGTTACTGCAAACCGATACTACGAGGTTTTTCGTAAGCTATTGAACTGTGTGATTGCCAATTACTTGTTTAATGAGGCCCTCCATTTCGGAATTCTGTCTCAATAGCTGCTGTGAGATGAGTTCGGCAAATTACATTGTGACAAAGGAAATACAATTAAACCAGTCACCAAGAGAAATGTGGCCTTTACTCATAAATTCTTCGAATGAGAAAAGGTTAACAACTCACACAAAAACAGATTGGCAATTCTGTTGGAATTTTGGTGGAATCCCCGTAACCCATCGTATTTTTAAGACTGAGCGATTGGAATGGAAATTTCCCAAAGGATTTTATTCCTTCTCCTGATCTGAGCAGTATTAAAATAATGACGAGCGTTCCTTCAGGCGGAATTATAGGCACATGCCAGATACTGTTTACTCACCTAGGGCTTGCCAAACTGACGCGTGATCGCGAATAAAATAGTTGTTATTGAGAAAAATAAACAACTGGTCTGTCGCACAACACAATGGTCAGTGTATTGTCAGCAGCGGAGGATAATGCGCGCGACAGGAATGCACAAGCTAGCCATGTTTGCCTTGTGAGATGGAGTTCGAAAAACATTGTCATGAAAGTAGATCTGCCTTTGTCAGCAGCACATTTCAACAAATTAAATATATCTAATCATAACACTCTTTTAGGATATTCCTACTTTCATAATAATACCGACCATTTTCTTCATTTGTGTAGCCTGTTGTTGTATAATTAGTTTATTAATGCTGATAATGTCCATGCAACAATTGAAGTGCTTTTTCTCATCAAGACGAACCAATTAAAACATTGTTATTTGTGACTGCTTTTCGACTGTTTCTAGCTTGCAGTGGAAATATGTTGTTCACATGCATGTAGTACAGTACAGTGTGTCGTATTACATCCATATCAGAGTAATCACAGTGAAACTTCTATACTTCACATCTTGGACGCTTTTTACCACAAGCACAAAGGGATCACACCTGTGGAGATTATCCCTTTCTAAATTTTTGTAACAGATCGTACAGACACGCTAGCTTACTAGGCAGCGAGAATATAACCTTGCCTTACTTCCCTGCCTTGATTCTTAATCACATGATTTTATAATATTCCTTGCTTCCTTATTCACTACCCTCTCTCCCTTCTTGCGATCTGAAAACATCGCGGCGCATATGGTGCAATTCCAGCGGCCAATGGCGCATCAGTTACTGAAGTATACATTTTTCTTGACAGAAGAAAAACAAAACAAAACTATGCAGATACAAATAACAGAAAAGTATAACGTGCTAACGAAGAAAGCTGGAGCGTTTAAATGGCGAAAAACGAAACACTACCCAAAGGCAATAAAATTCAGTACACAGTACGGCAAAATTTATCGTATTGGCAATATTACCACTGCTCATATGCGCCGTTCCGATGTGAGCATATGGCCGGGCTACTTTTTCGCTCCCCGCCTCTAATTTCCCAAGGTGCTACCGAGGCACGCGCGAGAAACTGCCTCAAGCACAACGCCGCACGACCTGGCGCAGGCGCGTGTCGCGTCGCGTCGCAATTTGCGCGGTCCCATTTGAACCTGCGATGTTACAAAAACACGCGCTGCGCTGCGTCGCGCCACACGCGCTATACGCGTCTCAATTTGCGCCTAGCCTAACGGTCCTCGGCAAGAATCCGCGCGGCGGATTAGTGTCGAGGTCCCTTGTGCCAGCCAGCGTGTGGATGGTTTTTTAGGCGGTTTTCCATCTACCTCGGCGAATGCGGGCTGGTTCCCCTTATTCCGCCTCAGTTACACTCTTTCGGCGATTGCTGCCCAAACACTGTCTCCACGTAAGCGTACACCATAATTACTCTACCACGCAAACATTTGGGGTTACACTCGCGCCTGGTATGAGACGTTCCCGGTGTGTGTGTGTGTGTGTGTGTGTGGGACTGCACGATACAAAGCTTTACGCTTCGCCTGGGACCGTCAACGCCGACATTGGACTGTTGATGACTGGAAACATGTTGTCCGGTCGGACGAGTCTCGTTTCAAATTGTATGGAGCGGATGGGCGTGTACGGGTATGGAGACAACCTCACGAATCCATGGACCCTGCAGGTCAGCAGGAGCTGTTCAAGTTGGTGGAAGCCCTGTAATGGTGTGGCGCACGAGCAGTTGCAGTGATATGGGCCCATCATACGATTGAATACTAGGTACGTAAGCATCCTGTCTGATCACCTGCATCCATTCATGTCCATTCTGCATTCCGACGAACTTGGGCAATTGCAGCAGGACAATGCGACAACCCACACGTCCAGAATTGGTACAGGGTGGTTACAGGAACACTTCCGAGTTTAAACACTTGCGCTGGCCCCAGACATGAAGATTATTGAGGATATCACGGATGCCTTGCAACGTACTGTTCAGAAGAGATCTCAACCCCCTGGTACTCTTACGGATTTATGGACAGACGTGCAGGATTCATGGGGTCAATTCCCTCCAGCAGTACTTCAGACATCAGTCGAGTCCATGGTACGTCGTGCCGCGGCACTTCTGCGTGCTCGCGGGGGCCCTACACGACATTAGGCAGGTGTTCCAGTTTCTTTGGCTCTTCGGTGTAAGACAATAACAAAATAACGACATTACGCCAGATTCGTGTGATTTTCGCACAACGGCTGTTTATTTGGACTGAATCAGAGAGCGGTGTTCAACGTGGGTGTATATGCTAACAAAGGCAGCTCTGAGATGCGACCTGCCCATGCCTACGACGTATACCGAAACTCTGACTCTGAAGGAGATCTAGCTAGTCTAGATAGAGACAGTAATCACCAACCAAACAGCATTACATGTGGTCGAATTCTTATTTCCAGGCTGCAACATTTCTCACAATCAAAAAACGACATCACAGAAAGCTCCAAATAATTCAATATCTGTCTCGAACAATGACGTGGGGTTTCCGAAACGAGGGATGGCAACAAAATTTGCAGTTTACAAAATAATTTCACTCTCAAATTTACAACGCAACAGACCGGAACACCAGAGAAGTGTGCCGGGATAGCATCTATTGCGTGGGAAAACAAATGAGCGACTCTGGCAAGGACTGAAGTTACTTACCCTGCTATATACAAACGGATATCTCTCCAAAGAGTCGCCAGGCTGGTTCGGAAGGTATTTGCAAAGTGATTTTGTAATGTGTTGCGAGACTCATCTCACAGATACTGCTTATCACGTCTTTCATGCGACTTTGAGCGTCACCCATTGTCAACAAAAAGCACTTATTTGTTTCCCGCCACAAGCAAACTGATTTTTGAAACGTCTAGCAGATCGTTGAGGGAGACCAAGAGATGAATAGAGTAAGATGATTCAGAAGGATGTAGCTTGCAGTAGTTACTCGGAGATGAAGAGGCTCGTACTGAATGGAGTAGCTTGGAGAGCTGCATCAAACCAGTCTTTGGACTGACGACCACAACAACAACAACTGGCAGATGAAAACTGTGGGCGCGGCCAGATCTCGAACCTGGGCCGTTTGCCTTCCGCGGACCACTGCGTCACCAGCTGAGCTACTTTGCCCGACGACTTTCTGCTAAAGGGAGAGAGGTTCGGCCCCCTGACCGACCACGCTGGCGGGATGCTCGAGTACAACTTACCTCGTGCCCTGTTTTCCAGGTTTCGCACGTGTTTTCCTGCATTCCTCGCTGGACCAGCAGTAGTGAAAGAGAAGAGTGCTCGTCCCACGAGATATGCAGGAGAACTCCTGGGAAATATGAGGCGTGGTACTGGCGGGAGGGTGTGTCCTAGACCGTGTTGGATAGCTCAGTCGGTAAAGCACTTGTCCGCAGGAGGTGAAGGCCCCAGTTTCGTATCCCTCGCCGGCAAACAGTTTTAATCTGCCAGGGAGATTCAAATCACTGCGCATTATGCTGCAAACTCTTTCTCAAAAATGATTTATAAATCACAATTTTACTTGCCCGTGCGATAAATCGATCCGAAATGCGTCTAGTGCGATATTCGTTTTATAGCTATCTATTAACAGAGAACTACACTCCGTCCGAACGGTACTACGCGACAGCCGTGTCATCCTCAACCGACAGGCGCCACTGGATGCGCATACGAAGAGGCCTGTGGTCAGCATCACCGCAGCCTTCGTGACCGGAGCCACTACTTTTCAGTCAACTGGCCTCGCAAGGGCTACCCAAGCCTGGCAGCGCTTAGCATCGGTGATCTAACGGGAACCGGTGTTACCACTACGGCAAGGCTATTGGCGATATGTATTTGCAGGGACAGTAAAACACGAAGAGAAATCCGTACTCGAGCAGCGAATGAGCCGCGCTGCTCAGTCGCTGCTAGAGTTTCTTCTACTCTTTGTGCTTTACTGTCCCTGTTAATAAATATCAATAAAGCGTACATCGCACTACATCAATTTGGGGGTCGCTCTATCGAATTGGCACGTAAAATTCCGCTTTGAAAATGGTTCAAATGGCTCTGAGCACTATGGGACTTAACATCTATGGTCATCAGTCCCCTAGAACTTAGAACTACTTAAACCTAACTAACCTAAGGACATCACACACATCCATGCCCGAGGCAGGATTCGAACCTGCGACCGTAGCAGTCGCGCGGCTCCGGACTGGCGCCTAGAGCCGCTAGACCACCGCGGCCGGCTCCGCTTTGAAAACCATGCTGTTTGTGACTGGTAACAAACCCACGTTTTCCGTTGACACTGGGCGTCTCGTGAAAGACGTTATGAGCAGTCTTTGTTTTGGGCGATTGCCTCTACATATTGCAAAAACGAAATTCTAAATATGTACTGAAGCACCGGAGAAAACGCGCGCCACGACTCTTGGGACAGTCATCCCGCATATACAACAAATACAAGTAATACGTGGCAAGAATAAATGGAGTGAAACAGAAAAATCACTGATGGACTTAGGAGGCCAACGTACCGTCGACTACGAGATCATTACGGACCGAGAACAAGCGCGGCTCTGGAGGAAATCGGCAGTCTAAATGAGCCACCCCGGTAGTCGCGGAAACTACCAGGGGGATTCGACAGAAGGTACGAGAAATACAATGCTGAGCACCTGAATTGAAGCTACCGCGCCGAATTCACCGGGTCACCCCTATCCATCGTATTTAAAAGCATGGTGTGTCAAGAGAGAGAATTACTTTAGCGTGATAGACATATTCGTAATCCATGCTGCTTTATATATAGGTAATTCTTCTTGCAGTTCGCTACAACGTATGTATGAGAGTCATATAAGACTGTAGGTTTGTAAGCCAGTTCTGCTGCTTTTTTTCGTTAATGCGACCTCGACAGAAAAGTACTCTTCTCGAGAAATCTTCTGTGATTTGTCTCCTGGAGTTCATTCACAAGGAACGAGCGCAGTTCTGCACGGAACGTCTCACTGTAGGCTAGCATCGATCCGCGCTCTTGATCTTCGTTCAGTTCTAGCGATTTATGCTTCATTTTCGACAGACACCGCCGATACGAATTATTTTATTAGTCATCTTCGCAGCAGCAGTGAACTTTCCTTAATTTTCGCTTGTGAATGCAAAATTCAACTCTTGGTTCGCCATTTCCTGTTTTAGTCGGTTTCACAAGTGTCTGAGCACTGGTTTTCGTGTCACCGACAGCCTTAACATGTGACCAGGATTTATCAGGCTTTTGCAACAAATCTCGCGACCTTACGTTGTTACACTGGTTATTCAAAGTTTGCGCACTGCCTTTCTGGTGCCAGCCCCTCCTATCCGCATCCCCAACTGACGATGACACGGCGGTCGGATGGTCCCGATGGGCCACTTGTGGCCGGATGACGGAGCGCTTTTTCTGGTGCCAGACGCGTTTCGAATGACGTCTTCCTGTCGGCAGATTTATACTCCAGAATAATTTTCTTTGTTTCACATCTACGATCAGAAAATTGTAGGTTCTCAGACAAGGCAAGTACTCTTTCAAAGTCTTAAGCTATAATTTGCTTCAACTTTTGTCCAAACTCAGTGATTCTACCACCTACAAGAAAACGGACAGAACTTATTCGATATACATTGTACTGAACATGTAGCGTGGGGCACAAACTTATAACTGACCCATTCTCTCGGCCCTTAGACACAACACCACTTGTAACTGAAACTTTGGATAAAACCTCAGTTCGCTGTTAAACATAGTCTCAAATCATACTGATATCATGCTTTAACCATCTAACGATCAACAGGGATAGTTACAGTTTCGTAAATGACTTGTATAACAAGAAATTCTACGAAACAACATTAAATGACTTCCCTGAAAATTATGTAGAACAAGCAATATTAGGGGAAGGCCACTTATGGCGGAACTGTTCTGCATCCAATGGTAACATATAGACCTAGATTCCTTGAGGAAGCCCACACTGAAACTGGTATCTGTTATGATGAATCGTTTGTAGCAACAATGCTTACCAAAATTCAAACTGCATCAAATACAAGTAAAAATACTGTATTTACTAGTTTGGCGAGGCGGTGGTATCGTAGTTCAGTGAGGAACATGCAGCTCTTGGCAGGAAGAGCACCTGACCAAGCATTGGCCCCAGTAAGACTGTTCACGAGTGGAGGGACCGTCCATAGTATCTAGTCCTTGTAAAGAAACTGATAACAGTAGCAATAGGGTGACGTATAGGGAAATGCTAAATGAAATGTTTTTGGCTGTTCAAAAGTCAATGTGTGAAGCCTTCATCTGATTCTTGCACAAACATCAATTAGTAAACCCGAACAAATTCTTTTTATATGTAAAGACTGTCAGTGGCACCACCAGTTGGTGTCCACACAGTCACGGATGACACAGGGACTGACACTGAGAAGGGAACTATTGAATTTCCTGGTACGCAAAGAATCGTCTTGTATAAATGCTCAAACCTGTTTCAGCACCTTTCCTGCCATCATATGTGGATACTTTTATTCACTTAGTTACTTTCTAAATATTCGTTTTTCTCCGTATTCTCATCTGTTATAGGAATACACACAACAGCCCAATGCGCGTAATAGACGTATACTAAATCCAGTAATTTATCTCTGCAAACACTGCTACTCCAAGAATGCTTTCCAGTGTAATTAAGTGGACCACACCCTGCCTATCTAACCCATGTTAATTTAGGCAAGTATTTCACCCATTTCTGAAAAAACTATTTGATGCAGGACCTTAACATTTTTACTGTATATTACATGATGCTAACAGAGTCAACTGTACTAAAATCTACTTTATCCCTTTTATAGTTTTTAAGAAATACTTTTTTAGAGTTATTAACAAAAAATGTAAAGCTTTTTCTGCAGAAAATATTTTTTTCTGTACCTCCTAATGGGGGAATATTAATGAATGTAGTAGCAGAGGTGGCTTTTTATGTTATGTAGAGTCTCTGAAAATTTCATTCATTTATCTATGATAGTTAATGATATAGTGAGGCATATGTCCTGAAAATTTAAGTTTGCGGGAAATTGACTTTAAAGAAAAAACTTTTGAAATTTGTTACTTACAGTTAATTAAAACTGTCCTGCTGCATATGATGGCCCTTCTTTGGTCTCTAGCAGGTCTTCCAGCTTCTTTTTCACCTTCCTGGATGTTTGTCTTGCTTTCTTGGCCATATTAGATGCAGACCTGTCTACATTGGCTATTCTCATTTTATCGCAATGTTGCAGCCCAGTGATCATATTTTCACCAGGATTAATTCCCAGCTTTTTCAGTACCCAACACTTTCCAATATTACCACAATTGAATGTAATAATAGCATCGTGAACTCCTAGTTTCATTGTATGCATGCCTACAAATATTGTTTCAGGAAGGCGGTTCCAAATTATGCTGTTGAAACATTCATTTGGGTTCTGTGTCTGCCTATGCAGACATTTCTTTAGAAAGTCCGGATGAGCCAAGTCTCTGAAAATAGGTTTAATTGCTGTAATAACAGCAGCAGGAAGAGAATGCTGGTGAGAATAAGATTCTCCAGTTGCCTGAGCCCTATTGTAATTGCACCACGAATTTTCTCCTGATGGACACAATCCATGACATGGCTTATCATCAGTAGAGGACTTATGGAAGAATATGGCCCAAACATCTCTCTTCATTGCCTCCAGATTTTCTTTATTTCTCCTAATTGCGTGCCCATAGTATACCTGCAAGTTAAAGCTCTAAAATATATGCAGAAAAGTGGGTGACAGAAAAGTGGGTGTGGCACATAAACTCACGTGGTAGGAAAATGCTCTTTAAATCCTCGAAAAAATTTTTTTCAGAAAAATCCTATTCAGAGTACTTAAATAAAACCTTACTCTATCGAAATATGATGAAAACCGAAATTCGAATTTTTTTCGACCTGAACCACGGTGTGGTCCCCTTAACGCACCAGTGCAAAAATGCGTGGCACAGATGTTAGTGTCAATGACCCTGAGAAACAACTGAAATCGCTAAAATTAAGCAAATCATAGAGCGTCCGATGGCGTCCCAACAGACTCTCCGCAGAATCTGCGGCTGTCTCTTTAACCGTAATACACCGTAAATTCCTCAAATAAAAACATGTGCCCAGTAATCGGAAGGAAGCACCCACTGGTCATACCCGTCTCCAAGTTGGGCAGCAGAAGTGATCAACAAAACTATTCTCTAGTATACTTGACATCCACCTGTCGTAGAATCTTAGAACATATTCTCAGCACAAAGCTAATGAGTTACTTCGAACAGAATGACCTCCTCCATGCCAACCAGCACGGGTTCCGAAAACATCGCTCATGTGAAACTCCCACTCCTTCTTGATAGCAGTGGATAAAGGCGCTACAAATGTATATCCTAATAAACTCCGCGCACGAAGAGGATATTGAGAGAATGTAAGATGAAATAAATGAAATTATTCGCACCGTAAAGGTAGAGGAAAATTTAATTGTAATGGAATGGTGGAATTTCACAACAGGAAAAGGGTGTACAAGAATGTGGACTGCCGAAAAGGAGTGAATGGGAAAGCAGAATCTTGTAGAATTGTGCTCAGACCGTAGTGTGGTCATACCTACTGACTGGCAACTTGTAGCAAGGTTGTATACTTGAATGAAACCTGGAGACGTGGGAAGGTTTCAGAGATTTCAAAATCTGATTTTAAACTCCAAAACACTTGCAGATTGTAATGTTGTTGTTATTGTGGTCTTCAGTCCTGACACTGGTTTGATGCAGCTCTCCATGCTACTCTATCCTGTGCAAGCTTCTTCATCTCCCAGTACTTACTGCAACCTACATCCTTCTGAATCTGCTTAGTGTATTCGTCTCTTGGTCTCCCTCTACGATTTTTACCCTCCACGCTGCCCTCCAATACTAAACTGGTGATCCCTCGATGCCTCAGAACATGTCCTACCAACCGATCCCTTCTTCTAGTCAAGTTGTGCCACAATCCTATTCAACACTTACTCATTAGTTATGTGATCTACCAACCTAATCTTCAGCATTCTTCTGTAGCACCACATTTCGAAAGATTCTATTCTCTTCTTCTCCAAAATATTTATCGTCCATGTTTCACTTCCATACATGGCTACACTCCATACAAATACTTTCAGAAACGACTTCCTGACACTTAAATCTATATTCGATGTTAACAAATTTCTCTCTCTTCAGAAACGCTTTCCTTGTCATTGCCAGTCTACATTTTATATCCTCTCTACTTCGTCCATCATCAGTTATTTTGCCGGCCGCGGTGGTCTAGCGGTTCTAGGCGCTCAGTCAGGAACCGCGCGACTGCTACGGTCGCAGGTTCGAATCCTGCCTCGGGCATGGATGTGTGTGATGTCCTTAGGTTAGTTAGGTTTAAGTAGTTCTAAGTTCTAGGGGACTTATGACCACAGCTGTTGAGTCCCATAGTGCTCAGAGCCATTTGAACCATTCAGTTATTTTGCTTCCCAAATAGCAAAACTCCTTTACTACTTTAAGTGTCTCATTTCCGAATCTAATTCCCTCAGCATCACCCGACTTAATTCGATTGTAATATGTAGGCCTATATTTTATTCGGAATATTGTGTGTGGAATGTGACTGAACTTTGGTCATATTCTCGTAATACTAATAAAATTGATATCATCGATAAGAAAATAATAAACAATTATTGTCAACGTCATAATTTAATATTGTGCTAAAAATTGTATCTCAGACAATACCCATGTAAAAAGAGAATGAAAATCGTCATCTTTTGTTACCTATGATTTCGTAGAAAAATCCTCCTTCTTGTTCCAACTATTGTACTCATAGGATGTGATTGATGTCTCGTAACACCGATGTCTGTAAAAACTGTACTAAAATATAGTTATGTTACTAAACGATATTTGAAAATAGGGTTTATGTGTTATTGAAAAGAATCTTCTTTGGTTGGAGTTTTATTTCATTGTAATTCTCATCCTATATAAATGTTAAGTTTTCTGCTCAGCTACCAAGGAGCGCAGCCATTGGCGCTATTGATCAACAGCGCAGTTTATTGGTGAATGGTGAATATTAATGTGTGTTGCAACACTGAGCAATGTTTTCAAATGTTAATGCATATAGTGAAGGTGAGAAAAGTTTTAATGTATGTTATTTATTACGAGTAAAAAACAGCCTGAAGCAGAATCGATAAGTGATTGTCTTATGTAGCAATCATATTAGTAAAATATTACAGCGGCAGTCTTAAACTGATTTTCTATACAGGCTTAAATGTTGTTGGTAGTAATTGCAACAATAATTGTGTACTCGTGGCCGAGGACCTATTCTGAAGTAATAAATTCCAGTCGGACTGTGAATACATTGAACTTATATGAGTGCAAACAGCATCTTACGTGATATAAGTTCTTGTCTGCTGGTGTATGAAGCTAGGTGATTTCGTAACAACTTTTATGAAACATTTTGACAGGAAAATACATTAGAGTTGCGTACGTATGGTATTGTGTGACAAAACTCTTCATTTTGCTTAAAGAAAAGTGTTTAAATGGTTCAAATGGCTCATTCTTGATTCTTGTGCCCATAGCTCGGGACTGGCCTACAGAATCCGAATATTTTCTTGCCTCTTGCAACTAGTGCCACCCTACGCAATTTAAAACTGCGTAGCACTGCGGCAGCCACCAGTATGGAGAGCAAATAATACGAATATGTTGTCAGCACTGAGGGACAGCTTCTTCCCGTTTCACTGCTCGCCCATCGCCAAAAATACTGCACTAAACTTACGGCTTCTGCTTTTCACCTAATACAATGAAATAAAATAAACGATTTATTTAATAGTAAATCACTTGTCTCATTCATTGAAAAGGCAATACTACTGATTTTAAAGTTTCTTGTAAGTAATCTTCTAAATAATGTACTTCGATAGTGTACGGACTTGTCGTGCATTCTAATCTACGACCGACAGATTAAGGTATGCTACATTCAAAAGAGGAATTTCGGCTTTAGAGATCACTAACCTCTGTTTATTAGGCACACATACTCGAAATGTATTTAACCTTCCAATGTAATTCTCAGCACACCAATTTCTTCACTTTAAAGTTGTTTGTGGCCGGCGAGTAACTGCACTAGCACAGATGGACATGAAATGCGAATGGTTCAAATGGCTCTGAATACTATGGGACTTATCATCTGAGGTCATCAGTCCCCTAGAACTTATAACTACTTAAACCTAACTAACCTAAGGAAATGACACACATCCATGCCCGAGGCACGATTCGTACCTGTGACCGTGGCGGTCGCGCGATTCCAGACTGTAGCGCCTAGTACCGCTCGGCCACCCACGGCAATGCGAGATTCCAGATTTTACAGCGTACGATGTGTTTCTTCATACCACTATTTCTTCTGCCTACACTACACTTGTCCGTCCTCTTTTAGACTACTGCTGCGCGGTGGAGGATCCTTACCAGATAAGACTGGT
Source organism: Schistocerca nitens (assembly GCF_023898315.1). Taxonomy (NCBI): domain Eukaryota; kingdom Metazoa; phylum Arthropoda; class Insecta; order Orthoptera; family Acrididae; genus Schistocerca; species Schistocerca nitens. The sequence continues at coordinate 630,301,755 of NC_064620.1, read as the reverse complement.
GCTGTACATCGAGGAAGTTCAAAGAAGGGCAGCATGTTTTGTATTATTGTGAAATAGGGGAGAGAGTGCCACTGAAATGTTACAGAATTTGGTATGGAAATCATTAAAACAAAGGCGTTCTTTGCTGCGGCTGAATCTTCTCACGAAATTACAATCACCAACTTTCACCTTTGACCGCAAAAATATTTTGTTAATGCCGACCTACATAGGGAGAAACGATCGCCGAGATTAAATAAGGAAAATCAGAGCTCGTACGGAAAGATACTGGTGTTGGTTCCTTCCCCGCGCTATACGAGATTGGAATAATAGAGAATTGGGAAGGTGGTTCGATGAGCCCTCTGCCAGGCACTTAAAGGTCATTTGCAGATTATCCATGTAGATATAGATGTAGAAACAAGTAAAAATTTGAGCATCACTGCTTGAAATAAAGCTCAATCGTAGACAATAGTCAGTTTCAGATGTGCACCAAGTAATTAGAAATTAAAAATACAGAAAACAGTGAAAGCGGTGATGCGGTCATAGTCTTTACATAGCGCATGTGTTACACATGATAATCTTTTCTTCACCTGAGGATATGGACTTACTTTGCTTTCGGGAGGCCTTTATACAAATAGTATTTATTCTACAAAATTAAGCGAAAAAGCTTATACCAGAAATACAAAAACGGAGAGTTAAATATTTCTTTATTTGACCGTGGGATAACTTCACTTCATCGCCATACGAATTAAAATTCTAACATAATGTATTCTCTCTTGTTCAGTTCAGTCCTCTAATATTAGGTTCACTGCCGCAAAGCACAAAAATCTTGACGTTCCATAGCATAAATTATAAAGATACAAGGATTCAAACATGTTTTGACAGTAGGTATCTTTCCACATTTACATACTCTGCAAAAGAACGTGAGGTGCATGGCAGAGGGTAGGTCTCATTGTACCAGTTATTAGAGTTTGTTCCTGTTCCATTCCCGTATGGGAATATCCCATTTACATATCCTTTAGAGATGCACTTAAATTTCCCCCAAAAATCTCACTGCTATCATTTTCAGGTTTCAACCACCTTTCTGTACCTAGTATTATGTGGGCTTCACTGCTTTTCATGTGCGTTTCGGGAGGACGACGATTCAAACCTGTATTCGGCCATTCTGATTTAGGTTTTCCGTGATTTTCCTGAATCGCTTTATGTAAATGCCGGGATGGTTCTTTTAAAAGGCCACAGCCGACTCCATTCCCCATCCTTTCCTAATCCGACGGAACCGATGACCTCGCTGTTTGGTACCCTCCCTCAAATCACCCAACCCAACCACAACCATGAGCGCTTCAAACTCTGGCACTTCGTTGCGAATGCTTCGACGCTTTACCATTAGGAGCTCACCTGTGGGAGACATTTCTTTCGCTCTTACACTGGTACTTCTGGGTTTTCTACAGCTATCGTTATCTGGATTGGATGGATAACCTCCTAATCTAAAAAAACCTTCATGAGCACCACACACAAAGTAGCTGAGTAGGAGCTCTGATGTGCAGTGCACACCTGATCTATTTAGGAGGAGCCTACAGTTCTGAACTCTATGGCGCAAGTGCAGGATATCGCAGCCTAGCTCGTCACAGAACCTTCGAAGTCTCTGGTTCAGTCCAAAGGGCTACGATCAGTTCTGGAGACAATGCTGCAAATTGTGAGCCTCGCTGAAACGCCAAACACTAGGTTGGTCCTCTCAACCTTCTCTGCTATTCGCCGTAATGACCCAAGAATGGTCTTGGAGCCCAGACGACAGGCATCATTTATTCTTACATGCGATGCAATGTTGAATGAGGCCCCCAGGCATACTTCCTGGTTGCTCATGACGTCCCTTCCTGTCCATTGAAGCCATTTCCCTAAGAGGTACCATCATTCACCGTACGTTTGAACTGCTGACGATTAATAGACCCCCCACCCATCCACCCTTTCGCGTTTGCATCATCTTGACACAGGACAAAACAGGTTCCCCCAAAGCAGGTGAAATGAGTCCCACTGACTCATGCTCAGTTTCAGTGAACGACAGCAAATGGTTCAAATGGCTCTGAGCACTACGGGACTTAACATCTGAAGTTACCAGTCCCCTAGAACTTAGAACTACCAATGTGAGCGTTTATTGCCAGTCCAAAAATGGCTCTGAGCACTTAGAATTACTTAAATCAACTTACCTAAGGTCATCACACACATCCATGCCCGAGGCAGGATTCGAACCTGCGACCCTAGCAGTCCCAAACTGAAGCGCCTAGAACCGCTAGGCCACCGCGGCCGGCCGAACGACAGCATCCCGGACTTGTTGGTTAGGGGGATTGGTACAGAACCCTGGGTCCTCCCTCGTCCCCGTCCACCCAGTACGGCACGCCTAAATCTACCATTAACACGCCACTCGCAGTCAACTCTAGTACTTTGGTACCTCTGGGACGGGTATCGCAGGTACACGACTCTCGCGAGCTCCTCCAACACACCGATTCACAGCAGCTGCCAATTGTTTGACAGTAGTCAGGGCGATTTCCAGCTGCTTACGAACGTCAACCAACTCATCCCGTGTTTGAGAACAGCACTGGCAGCGGGTCTTCATTTTGGCTGATGCAATGTATTGCATGACAGTGAGCAAATAACTTTAATAAAGCCCGCTGATTATCTTTAATCCGTTGAGCTAAAAAGTAGCTAATTCCCTATAAGAACTGAAGCAAATACACAAAACGAGATTTCTATTAAGGCAACACAAAAACCTGTGGTAAAAAATACTGGTTTCCTAAACGGCTTTGATGTTCACCTATAGTTGTTAGCAAACCCGTAAACAGAGTTATTTTAGGCCTACGATAACTGCAGGTAATATATATAGGTCTACTCCTGTTAAAGGGAAAACTAGATGTAACACAATATGTTAGTTAGGAAATTTGCTACAGTAACTAAATCACAAATGCCGATTTGCTACAAACTGCTCGTAAGTTATGCAAAGGGCAATGGTAGCTCCAGAAAATTCTCAAAAACTCACGTTTATTTGCATTGATATACAATAAAATTCGGGGCTGACGTATTCTTTGATTGAAATGAGAACCACAAACGCTGATTTGCTACGATATAAATTACGTATCCAAAACACTCGTACCGGTAACTTACGAAAATAGTTTTGCAACGTCCGGAAATGCTCAGACTAACCTATTTCTCACATAGTTGTGCTATGAAATTAGAGCTAACGATTGTTTCGAACGAGGATAGGCCTACTATTCTTAAAAATTTTAAAGGAGCGCAATTTAGTTTAAGCCTACTATTGACGGTATTATTACTAGTTTATCGCGGCACTCGTGAATGTTCCAAATTTCACAACATATCACAATGCAAACAGGTGCTGATTCTATCAATGAAAAATTACGCAGAATCAACGCGAACTACTATAGTCCTGTATTTACACTGACGACTTACCAGAAACCAAGTCAGAATTCCTTTAGCACATAAAAGCCTTTCTTCAGTTTTCTTTAGTGATCAAGAACTTTTTAAATTGTTACTTCAATTGTCAGCATGAAAGCACAGGAACAAATTTCATTTACAAAATAAAACGGAATACACAAATATCACGAGCTACTGTCTAGGGAACTTAACACTGATTCACGCATTGATTTCAACTAGACTTCTAATGTATGCGACTTCATAAATGAGTTTGCCTTGTTTTAGGCTACTTAAAATGGCGGCTGGCCCCGCCCACTGTGGCTTCAAAGCATTGTACGGCGTAAGCCTGCAGTGCCACCTCCCTTCTTTTATACCTCCATGCATTTCACAGTAGAACATCGTTCTTGTAGTAAAACTGCAAGGGATACATCGCTGCTGCATAAGTGAGCCAACTTTGTGCGCAGATACATAGTACAAAATGACGATCGCTAGCCGCCTTCCAATGTAAATGTCGCTGAATTACACATATTGTCGCATGCCAGCGTTAAAATTAAATATTTCCCAAATCAAGATAAGTAATGTTACAAAAGTAAAGAAAAAATATTACTTATATCACTCTTTCTACAACTTAAAAACATTACAGTTTGAAGATAATCGTATAACACCTAGTTTAAGTTATTATACTATTCAAGAGCGTAAATACATTTTGGTCGAACGGCGACGGAGGGGAGGGGCGGCGTGTAGGGCGGAGATACAAGCCACAGTCGGCTCGGGTGATTTCAAGCAACCCGATGAAAAAATCTTTTCCAAACAAACGAAATGTAGAATATGCTGTTACCAAAAACCCCTTCCGCTCTCTACGAACCCGTCCGATCGTTCTGGTTTTCATATAGAGTACTGCAATCGTGAAAAGACTGGGCGATATTTTGCCATTTGGGCTACAAATGACGGGATATTCAGCAATTTTTTTCAAGGAACGGAACCATAGCCGTTTGGGCGATATTTTTGTTAATTTATTTTTGGGCAACACAGGTAAATCCAAGTGTATTTTTAAGCACCGAATTTTAATTTAATGTTATTTGTAATTATGTTTACCGCTCCGCTGCCTTGTGAAATACTGAAACACTGCAACCCCAAAGTTCTACCAGTCTCCAAATAACGAATCCAATGCTAAGGCCGGTATTACACTATCAAATTTCTTTGTCAAAGATATTTGGTAGTGTAATAGGGACTTTGTCAAATGTCGTCCAATATTTGATCAAATCTAGGGCCTCGCTGTAGATTTGATCAAAGGAATCACTTGTCTTCTGTTCACTGCAATGTGACATGTTACCACATGGAGCGCTAGCATAGCTACAGCATTCTGTCGTCTGTAGTGTTTTTATAAACATTGCCGGTAAATACAATTGGTGTGTGCCGACAGCTACAAAATTAATAGAGATGTATGAAGTTGATGAGGCGCTTTACAACGTGAGGCACCCTGAATACAAAAATAGATTAAGAAGATTGGAGACCTGACGTGACTTAACCTAACCTAACATAACCCTCTCTTGTAGCAAGGAATCGGAGTGTTACAGTGAGCCAGTCTTCTGAAGATGTAGCAGTTCTTGAGTGAATATTGTGCTTTGTGATATGAGGATACACTTCACTGAGCACATACAGAAATGTATGCTCATCCATTCTTAAGTAATTAATGTACGACTTGACGTCTTCCACTGTAAGCTCACGTAACAAGTTTTGTTGAATGGTTTTATCGTGTCGTCATAAAACCCACGGCTTCACCCAGATTAGATTAGTTTTTCGTTCCATAGATCCGTGCTGAGGAGATCCTCGTGGATGTGGAACACATCAATTTTTTTTCAGCTGAAATAACAATACTTATAGTATGAATAAATACATCATTTGTTTCTTTAAAAATTTCGTCAATGGAGTAGAAGGAGTTGGCCACTAGTAAGTCTTTCAGGCTTCTTTTAAACTGATCTTCATTTGTAACTAAATTTTTTATGTTTGCTGGCAAATTATTGAAGATGAGTGTTCCTGAGTAGTTGACCCCTTTTTGAACTAAAGTAAGTGCTTTTAAGTCCTTGTGCAGATCATTTTTGTTCCTGGTATTGTATGTATGAACTGAGTTTTTTGTTGGAAAAAGAGATATATTATTTAGGCCAAATTTCATTAAGGAGTAAATATACTGAGAGGCAGTAGTTAGTATACCCAGTTCTTTGAAGAGGTTTCTGCAGGACGTCCGTGAATTTACTCCACAAATAATACGTATTACACGCTTTTGGACTCTGAAAACTTTTGTTTGACTTTACGATTTACCCCAAAATATTATACCATACGACATTATGGAATAAAAGTAGGCAAAAAGCTTTTTCATTTTTATGTTGCCTATGTCTGCTAACACTTGAATTGCAAATACAGATTTGTTAAGGCGCTTCTGCAGTTCTGTGGTGTGCTCCTCCCAACTGAATTTATTATCAAGTTGTAATCCCAGGAATTAAAGACTGACAACCTTGTATGTATGGTTCCTTTTTTTTCCCCCACATCTTTTCCGCATGTGCACACAATGTAATTGCGGTAAGTGCAACTGCTGCGGTTAATAACAAGTTGTTGTCAGCCATCTTGAACTTTGACGAAAAATTTGATGACAGTGTAATACCCCTTCTAGCGATACGTCAAAGATCTTTGTCAAATATATTTGACGGGATATTTGATCACATCTTTGACAAAGAAATTTGATAGTGTAATACCGGCCTAACATTAAACTGCTGTAGTTACGCAATCAGGCTGCTTTAGTAGTGCGTGCATATTTTTAATTTACCATAACGCTGGTGGGCGAATCAGTACCGGTTTCCATCTTCTTTCTTGTTACAAACTTATCCATTATTAGAAACTATAACACCAGCACACAGCGAAATACAATTACCGCAGAACTTACATTACATTCAACTGCAAGTAAGAACTTTTCTGATTAACAAAACAACAACGGAGCTCCAGTGTGGCCAACAATGCACAGTGATCGGTCTTGGCTATTTTAATCTATGGATGGCCTTGGTGACTATCGATAGTGTGTAACCATTTTTTTGACGTCTGATCGAAAATCAAAATATTTTCAATTTCACTACACGGCAGCTAGATCGTGTGTAATTTTATTTAGGTGACAGTGGGGTCCATACCCCCGAACCTCCCCTTTAGCTACGTCCTTGCTTCCGTCCATTGCTTTGGTCGCATCACAGTATATTAAATTAATTTTGCGACTGTTGGAAACTCATCGTTATTACCCTGAAAAGTCACAGTCGAAGAATACTAGTGTCATTGCTGCAAAATTTGGTTTGGAAGACACCAACGTCGATGCAACCCTTCAGCAGGAAGTCCATCACAATTCTGGAGGGCCTCATTAATAATAGAGTGCCCTATGTAGACACTACTATTCACGCTGTTGAAGCACGTTTTGTTTAATAAAACACGCCAGTATCTGCATTATCTCAGTTACATCCTGTGCAAATGACAACCATGTGAAAAGATCATTTAATGGAAGCTTGTAAAACCTTTGCCGGATTTTATGATTTATCGAACGTAAAAAGTGAAATTCAACTTCGGCAAAAATTGTGACAGAATACAAGGAAACCAGGGGGGCTAACTGCTCTCAGTATCCTGAAAGAAACGGAAAGCTGCTTCCCCGAAACACGAAAGGCATAAAAAATTTTGATTTCTATCTCTTGCACAACATGTGCTCTGGAAGGGTCTTTCAGCAGTTAAACCCTTAACTCGCGAGGTGACTTTTCTGTATCGTAAACCACGAGGTGGGGTCTCTGGGACCCCTATGTTTAAACCGAGATTTAAGGCAAAAATCATTTGATATTTTTAATTTATCCTATATAACATTTATTTTTGCAATTATTTAAGTGTTGTTTAAATGCTTCTGGTTTATTTTATTGCACTAAGCAAAGCCTGCAGCATTTTACTATTTATCACACAAAAGCACTATTTTGTGTGGTTATTTTAAATAGTACAAATAGACTATTAGAGTACTGAATTTTACATTCTGAAAAATTATACTATCTCTGTAGCAAATATATTCCCAAATAAAACTAAATTCCAGAGTTTAAATTTGCGCTTAAAAATTCCACCCGATAGGTAAAAAAGAAAGTCTGGCAAATTGATATTCATTGCTGGGAACTACATTTTTCTTATCACCACTCAGAACACATTCGATTTTAACAGACACTTTAAGTATTTCATGGAAAAAACAGGAAGATCCCCATCACAACGTTTTTGAAATTCTTCCTCTGAATGATACTCTTGTTCATAGCAGTACTATGATCACTGGCTAACATAAAAACGTCGTCTTTTTTCGTTTATTTCTTGATCTGTATCACTGACAGCTTCCTCCGTAAACCGACTAACAATTTCATGAAACTCGGGAAAGTTAAAAATGAAACATGCGTGGCAACACATTTTGAGCTATACGGTACCGTACTGAAGAAAACAGGTACGTAGTTCACGAGTAGCGGTCTCAGAGACTCCAGCATCTATGAATAACACTTGTCAACAATAAACACAGAAGGCGATAACGCAACCGACAACAAAATATCGTGGGCTTGGAAATTTAAGGAGGGTAGGCGGAGTATAGAAGCATCCCACCACAACTGGCCTTGAAGAGTGAGTTCGAAAATTTTCGCGCGGTCCGTGAGACCACAGTTAAGGGTTCAGAAGAATCAAAACCTGGTTGTGGAGCACAATGTCAGAAAGCCGCCTCAGTGGTTTAGCAATTACGAGTATTCACAGAATTTGTATTGTTGACAATAAAGAGGATTTTATTAGTAAAGTGTAGGAAGAAGTTACAAAAACTCAACGAGGATTATGTTGCAGTTGGCCAGAGTGGCCGAGCGGTTCTAGGCGCTACAGTCTGGAACCGCGCGACCGCTACGGTCGCAGGTTCGAATCCTGCCTCGGGCATGGATGTGTGTGATGTCCTTAGGTTAGTTAGGTTTGAGTATTTCTAAGTTCTAGGGGACTGATGAAGAGTTCAGAAGTTAAGTCCCATAGTGCTCAGGGCCATTTTGATTATGTTGTAGCTACATGTCTTTAGATATTATTGATCTGTAAAGTTCATTATAAATGTTTATAATTTTTCTTGCCATTAAATAATTTTTCTACTTTAGTCACTGTGGCAGCGCTTCTCGCTTCCCTCACTCTTTTTCTCGTCCTGCAGTCCTGCACCACGCGCCCCTCCCCCAACATGCTGCCCGGTGACGCCCTTCTACTGAATCTAATTGAGGAAAAGAAAAATTAGACGCACAACTTTAGTAAAAGAAGGGACACATCGTGGAGCATCACAAAATTGTCAGTCTGGTAAGTGAGGGACGTGTGGGGCAGACCGAGGCTCCAGAGTTACCAGCTTCAGACGGATGTAGGCCGCAGTCCAGCACAGAGCAGTGCGGGCAGCTGCATCACATCAGCCTTCGGACTGGTGAGCACAGCAACAAAACACATTCATGTGTACTAGAATTCAACTAGTAACAAGGGTCAGCGATACACGGTGAGGACGAGTTCTGTTGATATCAGCATTTTCTAAAGTTCGGCACGTCCGAAGTATACAACCGATTACTGGAAGTGAAACTAACGTTAACTGGCAGAAAAGCCGTAAAAACATACAGGGATCCCGCTGCGACAGAGCATCTGAACACGTGTCAGGAAGCAGTGAGTTGCACCGCAGAAAGCGGTGCGTTGCACGTCTCCCTCCCGCCCCTGCGAGCAATGTCTCATTTTCTCTCCTTCCCCGCCAAAGCCACTAAAATGTGCTAACGGAACAAACAGCTTGCACAACTGGGATTTTCCAACTCGTGTGGCTCCTGTGTTGTATTACTCGTAGCTGGTGGACGTCCTTGTCACTACAACAGGGGAAATCACAGCGAGTTTCTCTGTAATAAAAAGTAGTTCACTTCAGGACGCAGAATACGAAACAACTCGGCGAAACAAATTGTACTCGATAAGGAGCTCAAATGAGGTCTGATACCACGGTATGGGCCATTTGGCTTTACGCAACGCCACGTACGACGGAATTTTACTCGGTAACATTAATGAAGCTCTAATCAAAATCGTACGCTTGGGTTCGAATGGGACGACACAATAAAATACACATTTCCGTAGTAGAGGAAGATAAGACGAAGAGCGAAACAAAATGACAGACCGGTCAAAATCTGGCAGATAGATATATCTGTTTTTCTTTACCTGCAATGCTGCTCGAGAAACTGAACGACGGCGTTTAATCCCAGGTGAGACACACGAAAGCACGCAGATCCTCTATCGGCGACGTCTGTTTGGACACACGCGTTCAATTAGCACCAAACACACTACCGCTAAACGGAACTTCCGGCCCGCGACGCAGCTCGTCAGCTCACACGGCAGAAGCAGCGCCACCCAGTCACGAACCCGGGACCGCCAGCGACACACACACCCCCGCGACCGAGGCGACTGAGCGACTGGCTGCGCGGCGCGGCGCACGGGCCAGCGCGGCAGCGACGGTGACGGCGACTCCGTGGCAGGGGGAGGTGGGGGCCGACGCAGTTGGCCGCTGGATGGGGGGGGGGGGGGGGGCGGAGGCGGAGGCGGAGCGGGCAGGTGTCTGCGCCGCAGGTAGGCCGGCCGGCGGCGCCATCTGGCGGGACTGGGGCCCTTCCCAGCATCAGCAGAATAGCACAGCGCGGGTTAATAACAAAACACGTCCGATACAACTCTGCCAGCCTTATAGACGAATACGTCATTGTTACGGAATGATGAGTACCAGGCTTGAAACTGTCTATCATAAATGTTTTTTGGCACAACACGAATAGCCTGGAACATACGAGCGTTGCCCAGCAAGTAAGGCACCGCATTTTTTTTTTACGAAAACAATGCTACCAATGCGAAACGTTACGTTGTGTTGTTGTGGTCTTCAGTCCTAACACTGGTTTGATGGAGCTCTCCATGCAACTCTATCCTGTGCAAGCTTCTTCATCTCCCAGGACCTACTGCAACCTACATCCTTCTGAATCTGCTTAGTGTATTCGTCTCTTGGTCTCCCTCTACGATTTTTACCCTCCACGCTGCCCTCCAATACTAAACTAGTGATCCCTCGATGCCTCAGAACATGTCCTACCAACCGATCCCTTCTTCTAGTCAAGTTGTGCCACAAACTTCTCTTCTCCCCAATCCTATTCAACACTTCCTCATTAGTTATGTGATCTACCAATCTAATCTTCAGCATTCTTCTGTAGCACCACATTTCGAAAGCTTCTATTCTCTTCTTGTCCAAACTATTTATCGTCCATGTTTCACTTCCATACATGGCTACACTCCATACAAATACTTTCAGAAACGACTTCCTGACACTTAAATCTATACCCGATGTTAACAAATTTCTCTTCTTCAGAAACGCTTTCCTTGCCATTGCCAGTCTACATTTTATATCCTCTCTACTTCGACCATAATCACTTATTTTACTCCCCAAATAGCAAAACTCCTTTACTACTTTAAGTGTCTCATTTCCTAATCTAATTCCCTCAGCATCACCCGACTTAATTAGACTACATTCCATTATCCTCGTTTTGCTTTTGTTGATGTTCATCTTATATCCTCCCTTCAAGACACCATCCATTCCGTTCAACTGCTCTTCCAAGTCCTTTGCTGTCTCTGACAGAATTACAATGTCATCGGCGAACCTCAAAGTTTTTATTTCTTCTCCATGGATTTTAATACCTACTCCGAATTTTTCTTTTGTTTCCTTCTCCGCTTGCTCAATATACAGATTGAATAACATCGGGGAGAGGCTACAACCCTGTCTCACTCCCTTCCCAACCACTGCTTCTCTTTCATGTCCCTCGACTCGTATAACTGCCATCTCGTTTCTGTACAAATTGTAAATAGCTTTTCGCTCCCTGTATTTTACCCCTGCCACCTTCAGAATATGAAACAGAGTATTCCAGTCAACATTGTCAAAAGCCTTCTCTAAGTCTACAAATGCTAGAAACGTAGGTTTGCCATTCCTTAACCTAGCTTCTAAGATAAGTCGTAGGGTCAGTATTGCCTCACGTGTTCCGATACTTCTACGGAATCCAAACTGATCTTCCCCGAGGTCGGCTTCTACTAGTCTTTCCATTCGTCTGTAAAGAATTCGCGTTAGTATTTTGCAGCCGTGACTTATTAAACTGATAGTTCGGTAATTTTCACATCTGTCAACACCTGCTTTCTTTGGGATTGGAATTATTATATTCTTCTTGAAGTCTGAGGGAATTTCGCCTGTCTCATACATCTTGCTCACCAGTTGGTAGAGTTTAGTCAGGACTGGCTCTCCCAAGTCCGTCAGTAGTTCCAATGGAATGTTGTCTACTCCCGGGTCCTTGTTTCGACTCAGGTCTTTCACTGCTCTGTCAAACTCTTCACTCAGTATCGTATCTCCCATTTCATCTTCATCTACATCCTCTTCCATTTCCATAATATTGTCCTCAAGTACATCGCCCTTGTATAGACCCTCTATATACTGCTTCCACCTTTCTGCTTTCCCTTCTTTGCTTAGAATTGGGTTTCCATCTGAGCTCTCGATATTCATACAAGAGGTTCTCTTTTCTCCAAAGGTCTCTTTAAGTTTCCTGTAGGCAGTATCTGTCTGACCCCTCGTGAGATAAGCCTCTACATCCTTACATTTGTCCTCTAGCCATCCCTACTTAGCCATTTTGCCCTTCCTGTCGATCTCATTTTTGAGTCGTTTGTATTCCTTTTTGCCTGCTTCATGTACTGCATTTTTATACTTTCCCTTTTTTCCTACTTGATTCTCTGCTGCCTTCACTACTTCATCCCTCAAAGCTACCCGTTCTTCTTCTACTGTATTTCTTTCCCCCATTCTTGTCAATTGTTCTCTTATGCTCTCCCTGAAATTCTGTACAACCTCTGGTTCTTTCAGTTTATCCAGGTCCCATCTCCTTAAATTCCCACCTTTTTGCAGTTTCTTCAGTTTTAATCTACAGTTCATAACCAATAGATTGTGGTCAGAGTCCACATCTGCCCCTGGAAATGTCTTACAATTTAAAACCTGGTTCCTAAATCTCTGTCTTACCATTATATAATCTATCTGAAACCTGTCAGTATCTCCAGGCTTCTTCCATGTATACAGTCTTCTTTTATGATTGTTGAACCAAGTATTTGCTATCATTAAGTTGTGCTCTGCGCAAAATTCTACCAGGCGGCTTCCTCTTTCGTTTCTTACCCCCAATCCATATTCACCTACTACGTTTCCTTCTCTCACTTTTCCTACACTCGAATTCCAGTCACCCATGACTATTAAATTTTCGTCTCTCTTCACTATCTGAATAATTTCTTTCATTTCATCATACATTTCTTCAATCTGTTCGTCATCTGCAGAGCTAGTTGGCATATGAACTTGTACTACTGTGGTAGGCGTGGGCTTCGTATCTATCTTGGCCACAATAATGCGTTCACTATGCTGTTTGTAGTAGCTTACCCGCATTCCTATTTTCCTATTCATTATTAAACCTACTCCTGCATTACCCCTATTTGATTTTGTATTTGTAACCCTGTAGTCACCTGACCAGAAGTCTTGTTCCTCCTGCCACCGAACTTCACTAATTCCCACTATATCTAACTTTAACCTATCCATTTCCCTTTTTAAGTTTTCTAACCTACCTGCCCGATTAAGGGATCTGACATTCCACGCTCCGATCCGTAGAACACCAGTTTTCTTTCTCCTGATAACGACGTCCTCCTGAGTAGTCCCCACCCGGAGATCCGAATGGGGGACTATTTTACCTCCGGAATATTTTACCCAAGAGGACGCCATCATCATTTAATCATACAGTAAAGCTGCATGCCCTCGGGAAAAATTACGGCTGTAGTTTCCCCTCGCTTTCAGCCGTTCGCAGTAGCAGCACAGCAAGGTCGTTTTGGTTATTGTTACAAGGCCATATCAGTCAATCATCCAGACTGTTGCCCCTGCAACTACTGAAAAGGCTGCTGCCCCTCTTCAGGAACCACATGTTTGTCTGGCCTCTCAACAGATACCCCTCCGTTGTGGTTGCACCTACGGTACGGCCATCTGTATCGCTGAGGCACGTAAGCCTCCCCACCAACGGCAAGATCCATGGTTCATGGGGGGATTTTTTACATAAGGTGACCTTTATTACATTAACCATACAGTAAAGCTGCATGCCCTCGGGAAAACTGCGAAACGTTACGTATATATTATAAATCTCCTGAGCGAGCGCGTCAAGTTTCCGTCACCTCCGACAGCTAGCGTAGCGGCGAGACAGTTTCGTCTGGCGTCTATGGATGATGTACGTTACAAGCAACGTGCCGTCATTGAGTTTCTGACTGCAGAGAAAGAAACAGTGGGGAATATTCACAAACGCTTGTGCAAAGTCTATGGAGCATCTGCTGTCGACAGAAGTATAGTTAGTCGCTGGCCACGGAGGGTTAGATCATCAGAAGGCGGTTCGGCGGAGCTCCACGATTTGTAGCGGGGAGACCATCCACGGCTGTCACACCTGACAGCCCGGACCTAGCCCGCTCGGACTTCCACTTGTTTGCGCCATTTTGAGGACGAGGAATAGGTGATTCACACAGTGAAGCAGTGGCTCCGCCACCAGGACATGGATTGGTTCCGGCAGGGTTGTTTCGCACTGGAGGAAGGCCATAAAACAGAATGCAAATTACGTGGAAAAATAGAGAGTGTAGCTAAAACACCATTCCTCCGTCTGTGTAATTCTCATTATGTTCAATAAAGAAAAGTAGAAGAAAAATGCGGTGCATTACGTTCTGGGCAACCCTCGTATTTTAAGTAGATGAAGTGGATGGTCAGATGGGTGGTAGACAAGTACATCCCCAAAAACATCTTTTTTTCATATTAGGTGCATTGTGCTGCCACTTACTGCCAGGTACTCCATATTAGCGACCTCAGTAGTCACTAGACATCGTGAGAGAGCAGAATGGGGCCCTCCGCGGAACTCACGGACTTGGAACGTGGTGATTGGGTGTCACTTCTGTCATACGTCTGTACGCGAGGTTTCCACACTCCTAAACATACCTACGTCCACTGTTTCGACGTGATAGTAAAGTGGAAACGTGAAGAGAGACGTACAGCACAAAAGCGTACAGTCTGACATCTGTTGACTGACAGAGGCCGCCGACATAGAGGGTCGTAACAACAGCCGAGGGTGTAGTCACCAACCCCTCTCTGTACCATCCTCCCTCCCCCATTCCCTCCCCCCTTCACTCCCCCGTCACCACCTTGGGGGGACAGAGACACAGGTAATGAGAGAGCACTAGAGATTAACTGATTCGTCCGCAGCTCGTGGTCGTGCGGTAGCGTTCTCGCTTCCCACGCCCGGGTTCCCGGGTTCGATTCCCGGCGGGGTCAGGGATTTTCTCTGCCTCGTGATGACTGGGTGTTGTGTGATGTCCTTAGGTTAGTTAGGTTTAAGTAGTTCTAAGTTCTAGGGGACTGATGACCATAGATGTTAAGTCCCATAGTGCTCAGAGCCATGAGCCATTAACTTATTCGTCTCACAGAAGAAACAGTCAGACTTCTAGCTAGTTGTTGTTAAAGATCGGGTGGTACTTCGTGTGAATGACTGTTGTCTGTAGTTTGTCATACGCTAAATTGTGTCTACACGAATGAGGAACTGGAAAAACGAGAAAACCGTGACCTCCATGAACGTGACGCTTAGATGAAGGACCAGAGCTATGAAAACGGTAAAGAATATATACAAAGAGCGAAACTTGAAGAACGACGTTCTCAGCTGCCGTCTAAGCAGAACATCTGCACTAGTGAACCATAGCTTTATTCTACATGGTTTCTTAAGACGTTTAAACTGTTTTAATGCTACATCACGCATGGTGTTAAACAATTAGCCAACTGTTTCTTTTTAGTACACAGATTGCATACATTACTTTCCATGTCCTATAACTCTTTGTCGTCAATATATCGTATTTATGAAATTAATAGTTCTCTCACTATGATGTTGAACCGCAACAAAATATTATCATGTTTGATCGTTATTTCGATCTCCTTTATTAAATTCCTCGAGTCCTTCCACTGAAGTGTTGCAAACGCCTTGTACCAAGAGACATATTGATGCGAAGTGCACTTTTAGAAATATATCAGATTTCTGTATGAATCACCACTAGCCAGAAAGTGAAGGATTATAGTTCATACAGAGTAATTAATACGGTAGTATTATTACCAGTTTTCGGAATAATTTCTTCTAATCAGTATATTCAAAGGTATTTTTCTGCGTTATGAAAAGCTAGGGTGACCAGACGTCAGGATAAATCCGGACATGTTCTCCTTTTAGTCTCTTAATCATTGTCAGGGACAGATTTTGACATTGTCCTCCTTTTTCGCAAAGTTTAGCCTTATAAAATTATATTTACAATTTTCCCCGTTCTAATGTTCTTTCCTAAAATATCTTATCCACAGATGGCAGCAGGATCGTCGATTTTATCGATTTTTCACTACTAATAGTGGATCAATCCATAAGCGAGTGCAAATATCGATTATTTAAAATTTCTGTTCCATATTTTCAGTTCTGGATTCGCATTGTCTTGGCTTGGCATTATAGGTTTCATGTCATGTACTCGGTACTCATGTGTGAGTGTGATTTGCTGTTTTTTGTAACCAAGTAAGTTTTATAAAATATCCGGAAATGCCTAATCGCAAGATGTTCTTTCTTACAAATATCCTGCCTGGATTCGAAGCAGAATGTAGGATATGTATAGCTGGAACTTACGTCTCGGTGGCCGATAAACGTATGAAATAGCTCGGTAGGTTGTTTTATTTCGTGATTTACGTCATGGTTTCTTAGCCATTCAATTTACTTGTACGCGGAAAACTGAATGAGAGAAATTCTCCATTTCTACATAGTATACGTAAACACCATTAACTTATTTAAATGTTGTAAAACGAAACGCATGTCACTGTGTCACTGAAATATTTTAATTTTCTTACACCAGGTGGCCAAGATCTCCAGCATAATATTACCACTCACAAGCATAACAAAAATCTTTGGGGTTGCAGTTCAACGTCTGGGATAGACACATTCTTTAGCAACAGGAATCCACTTCAGCCTTAAGTCGCCGAGTACTTACTAGAGAAGGACCACTTGCATTCCATAATGTTAGGCATGTCACTGGACGGCATGCAAATGGCAAACGAAGCCATTGATTTTGATTCAGATGCCAAAAAGATCTCAGCCAGAACAAAAACTCAAAGCATTATGAACAATGTAACTGCTCCTCATGTCTTGAATGTAACCATGGAAACTTTGAGTGATATATGTTGTTCTGTTGTTTCGAACGATGGAAGCAAACACAGCAATTTAAAATGGTCATGCTTATTCAATATTTTGACTACAAACTTGGTGGTTTAAAAACAAAGGTAATTGACATAAAATCTACTCCAATGACACATATGAGACTGTTGCACAGTATATTACAGAAACATTGCAACATTTGGATATTGCTAATAAGTATGTATCATTTACAAGTGATAACGCTAACACAAATTTTGGGGGTGTAAATATTAAGGAAGGTAAGAATACATACAACTGATTAAAGAGGTCTTTGAACAAAGAGAATCTATTTAATCTCTGTAGGATGTCCAGCTGACATTTTACGTAAACAATTTAGCATGGAGCTGATCTCTGTCGATTGAGAGTGTGTCATTGTGAAAATTCGTCATTATTTCTCTGTTTACACCAGTGTGCGCTTTGCAGGGAGGAATGGGGGGGATTTCCCCCCTCTGCATCAGACATCCCCTCCCCTGCTTTTAGTTTATGCATCCCAACCTGGGATGTTTATTTCCCACGCACTGGAGTAAAACTTTACACATAATTTAAATTTGTGGAGCCGAACACTGAAAGTTTTTAATAAGTCTTACTATTAATACGTTTCAGTTTTCTATCATCAGAATAGGTACAACTTTTCACAAATGTGCCTCTACTTTTTGAATTCCCCTCGTGTAACTCTACCGGTATGTAGATGATTTTGTAAATAAGCTTTACCTATAATGTACTTTTAAAGATATAACCCCCCCATGAACCATGGACCTTGCCGTTGGTGCGGAGGCTTGCATGCCTCAGCGATACAGATAGTCGTACTGTAGGTACAACCACAGCGGAGGGGTATCTGTTGAGAGGCCAGACGAACGTGTGGTTCCTGAAGAGGGGCAGCAGCCTTTTCAGTAGTTGCAAGGGCAACAGTCTGGATGATTGACTGATCTGGCCTTGTAACAATAACCAAAACGGCCTTGCCGTGCTGGTACTGCGAACGGCTGAAAGCAAGGGGAAACTACGGCCGTAATTTTTCCCGACGGCATGCAGCTTTACTGTATGATTAAATGATGATGGCGTCCTCTTGGGTAAAATATTCCGGAGGTAAAATAGTCCCCCATTCGGATCAGGAGAAAGAAAACTGGCGTTCTACGGATCGGAGCGTGGAATGTCAGGTCCCTTAATCGGGCAGGTAGGTTAGAAAATTTGAAAAGGGAAATGGATAGGTTAAAGTTAGATATAGTGGGAATTAGTGAAGTTCGGTGGCAGGAGGAACAAGACTTCTGGTCAGGTGACTACAGGGTTATAAACACAAACTCTAATAGGGGTAATGCAGGAGTAGGTTTAATAATGAATAGGAAAATAGGAACGCGGGTAAGCTACTACAAACAGCTTAGTGAACGCATTATTGTGGCCAAGATAGATACGAAACCCACACCTACTACAGTAGTACAAGTTTATATGCCAACTAGCTCTGCAGATGACGAAGAAATTGAAGAAATGTATGATGAAATAAAAGAAATTATTCAGATAGTGAAGGGAGACGAAAATTTAAGTCATGGGTGACTGGAATTCGAGTGTAGGAAAAGTGAGAGAAGGAAACGTAGTAGGTGAATATGGATTGGGGGTAAGAAACGAAAGAGGAAGCCGCCTGGTAGAATTTTGCACAGACCACAACTTAATCATAGCTAACACTTGGTTTAAGAATCATGATAGAAGGTTGTATACATGGAAGAAGCCTGGAGATACTAAAAGGTATCAGATAGATTATATAATGGTAAGACAGAGATTTAGGAACCAGGTTTTAAATTGTAAGACATTTCCAGGGGCAGATGTGGACTCTGACCACAATCTATTGGTTATGACCTGTAGATTAAAACTGAAGAAACTGCAAAAAGGTGGGAATTTAAGGAGATGGGACCTGGATAAACTGAAAGAACCAGAGGTTGTACAGAGTTTCAGGGAGAGCATAAGGGAACAATTGACAGGAATGGGGAAAAGAAATACAGTAGAAGAAGAATGGGTAGCTTTGAGGGATGAAGTAGTGAAGGCAGCAGAGGATCAAGTAGGTAAAAAGACAAGGGCTAGTAGAAATCCTTGGGTAACAGAAGAAATATTGAATTTAATTGATGAAAGGAGAAAATATAAAAATGCAGTAAATGAAGCAGGCAAAAAGGAATACAAACGTCTCAAAAATGAGATCGACAGGAAGTGCAAAATGGCTAAGCAGGGATGGCTAGAGGACAAATGTAAGGATGTAGAGGCTTATCTCACGAGGGGTCAGATAGATACTGCCTACAGGAAAATTAAAGAGACCTTTGGGGATAAGAGAACCACTTGTATGAACATCAAGAGCTCAGATGGAAACCCAGTTCTAAGCAAAGAAGGGAAAGCAGAAAGGTGGAAGGAGTATATAGAGGGTCTATACAAGGGCGATGTACTTGAGGACAATGTTATGGAAATGGAAGAGGATGTAGATGAAGATGAAATGGGAGATACGATACTGCGTGAAGAGTTTGACAGAGCAGTGAAAGACCTGAGTCGAAACAAGGCCCCCGGAGTAGACAACATTCCATTGGAACAACTGACGGCCTTGGGAGAGCCAGTCCTGACAAAACTCTTCCATCTGGTGAGCAAGATGTATGAAACAGGCGAAATACCTGAAAGGTCTCTGTTGGATTCCTTTCATGTTTAATTTCTCAAATTTGTTGTCTTTTATGGAATAAATTCCTCTTCTAAATTTACTGTGGCGTTTCTGACTATCTGGGAGGAGACTGAGTAGTGGAACGTGTTACTTTTACACGTAAACAAGAACGATCTCTCACACTACTACACTTTAAAGCACAGTTTATATGTAATTCTTATATGTAATTCATGTCACACAGTCTCATACGGAACCTACATCCGCTTTCTTTTATATACTGTGTATGATAAGATACTGTCATCCCCCTTCCCTTCTGTGTGAGAGGATGAATGATCAAATGTGTTTGTAGCTGCATGCTTGAGGGTAGCAGACAAGGCTGTCTGCTAGAGAACAGTAGGACCAACGTTGAAACAGGTAGCTACGGTTCCTAAAAGCAGAGAGGTTTCCATTCTTAGTATGGTCCGGTCCGTCCCCTGTCATGTTGGTATAGGAAGCTGCCCCTCTGGCGCCTTCCGTTTGTCTTTGTGAGCGACTCTCAGGAGCACGCTGGGTAGTTCAGTGGGAGTCTGGCAGCTGGAGAGTAAGCAGTTGGAGTCCAGTAGTAGCGCAGGGCAGTCCAGCAGTTGCAGTCTGGCGGTGCGAGCGTCTGAAGTGGTAAGATCTCCGGCCAAGCGCGTGTCTGTTAAGTCCATAGGACAATGGATTTGTTAAGTTCAGCTTAACTGAGAATTTAATCATTTTATTTCGGGTTAGCTTTAAAATAGCTAAGGTTATCTTTAATTGCAGCGGAGTGTGATTCTCGTGTCCAGTTCAGATTATTTGGCGGTAGTTGCTTTGTTATTACTTTGTGAGTAAAGTGGAACCACGTGTTGGTCAGTAACTCTAAGTAAGATCAATCTTAAAGGCAAATGCTTGTGTGATTATAACGTATCGTCTTGAAAAGATTTTGAATATACCAACTTTTCTTTATGTTCAACCCACGTGGCGTGTACTTTGTGAGACCAGTACCACGTGCTTATATAACTGTTTGACCCATCAGGTTAGTAGTAAGACGTTAGTAACCAGTTCGAGGTTTTTCTTTTGTAATTTGCTTTTCGATCGAATGTATTTTTATTATCTAAATTATTGTGGAGTTATACGCTTTCTGTAAATCAAGTTGACCACGTGGAGCATGTGGTGTAATCACCAAAGTAGCCATCAGCTATTCTTCTTGGGAAGATTTCACAAAGATTTAATGTGAATTTAGTATACCAGTGTGTGGTAATTACATGACGGACAGGATTGTGCTTCGAACGGAAATTCTTTGGGTAAAAATTTGAATCTGTTTGTAGTGATTAACTTTCTCTTGCATGCGTTTCAATGTTCTTTGTGTGTTGTTTTATGAATGCAGTGTTGTATCCAGTCTCCCAATCTTGACTCCATATTTTATGTGTTCCGTAATATTCCAATCTCACAGTCTCACAATCGTAAATAAGGCACCAGCTCAGTTATAACTCACGTATAATATGCTGAAATTTCAATGAACAATCTTTAAAATAAATTTGCAAATATAAACTGATTTCTTTCTTTTTATTTAAATTCTCCTTTTATATAGATATATTACCGGTTGTTGTATGACTGTAAAAGATTATAATCAATGATAGTCTGATTGGTAATATGGTAAACTTAGACTAGTTACCTGCTGAAACAGTGGGCCAGTAAACGCACGGTTAACCTCCCAAGAGAGCTCACAGTTTTAAACCGCTTTCATGGTCTAATTAGCACCCGATTTCAGCATACCAAATTCAAGTCACAATCTTACGCTATTCAGCAAAACAAATTAGAGTTACAATCTTTCATACCCTCAGACTTCAAGAAGAATATAATAATTCCAATCCCAAAGAAAGCAGGTGTTGACAGATGTGAGAATTACCGAACAATCAGTTTAATAAGCCACAGCTGCAAAATACTAACGCGAATTCTTTACAGACGAATGGAAAGACTAGTAGAAGCCGACCTCGGGGAAGATCAGTTTGGATTGCGTAGAAATACTGGAACACGCGAGGCAATACTGACCTTACGACTTATCTTAGAAGAAAGATTAAGGAAAGGCAAACCTACGTTTCTAGCATTTGTAGCCTTAGAGAAAGCTTTTGACAATGTTGACTGGAATACTCTCTTTCAAATTCTAAAGGTGGCAGGGGTAAAATACAGGGAGCGAAAGGTTATTTACAATTTGTACAGAAACCAGATGGCAGTTATAAGAGTCGAGGGACATGAAAGGGAAGCAGTGGTTGGGAAGGGAGTAAGACAGGGTTGTAGCCTCTCCCCGATGTTACTCAATCTGTATATTGAGCCAGCAGTAAAGGAAACAAAAGAAAAATTCGGAGTAGGTATTAAAATCAATGGAGAAGAAATAAAAACTTTGAGGTTCGCCGATGACATTGTAATTCTGTCAGAGACAGCAAAGGACTTGGAAGAGCAGTTGAACGGAATGGATGGTGTCTTGAAGGGAGGATATAAGATGAACATCAACAAAAGCAAAACGAGGATAATGGAATGTAGTCTAATTAAGTCGGGTGATGTTGAGGGTATTAGATTAGGAAATGAGACACTTAAAGTAGTAAAGGAGTTTTGCTATTTGGGGAGCAAAATAACTGATGATGGTCGAAGTAGAGAGGATATAAAATGTAGACTGGCAATGGCAAGGAAAGCGTTTCTGAAGAAGAGAAATTTGTTAACATCGAGTATAGATTTAAGTGTCAGGAAGTATTTTCTGAAAGTATTTGTATGGAGTTTAGCCATGTATGGAAGTGAAACATGGACGATAAATAATTTGGACAAGAAGAGAATAGAAGCTTTCGAAATGTGGTGCTACAGAAGAATGCTGAAGATTAGATGGGTAGATCACATAACTAATGAGGAGGTACTGAATAGGATTGGGGAGAAGAGGAGTTTGTGGCACAACTTGACCAGAAGAAGGGATCGGTTGGTAGGACATGTTCTGAGGCATCAAGGGATCACCAATTTAGTATTGGAGGGTAGCGTAGAGGGTAAAAATCGTAGGGGGAGACCAAGAGATGCATACACTAAGCAGATTCAGAAGGATGTAGGTTGCAGTAAGTACTGGGAGATGAAGAAGCTTGCACAGGATAGAGTAGCATGGAGAGCTGCATCAAACCAGTCTCGGGACTGAAGACCACAACAACAACAACAATAAGGGATGGCTTTTCTGATAGTACATACGCGTCAATAGTGAGTTTCTGCATTAATATCTTTTTGTAAATAGCTGTTTAACCATGTGTAACGCCGCGGTCCAAGCTAGTAACATCTCGTATAATTCTACTAACCCCCTAAGACATCCCCCCCCCCCCCACTGGTAAAAGCACAAATCGCACACTGGTTTATACTGTTAGAACGTACCAGTTACACTCTTTCTGTGAATTTGTTGAGGTAAATTTCAAATAAGTCCTGTCTCATGTGAAAAATAGGCGGTTGTCTCTTTTTCCAATCTTTTCCCAACAGTTGAAAGGGTGCTGGAAATTAATCTCGCTCTGAAATCTTACTTTCTGCCTGAAAGCAAGCCGTCAAAGGTTTTGTTTCAGTTTTTGAGACTAGTTTAAGTGAAGCCTACTTATAGCATTTGCATTCATTGATATCTGCATTCAGTTTAAATACTCTGCAACTAGAAAAGGAGGGCAATTCTGTGCTTGAAGTGACTGAAATTTTAGATTCTGTATGTAAGGTGGTTGAGGATCGATTAAATGAAAAATTCACTAGCCTAAAGACCAAACGGGAGCTGGAAATTTCTACAGAAGAAGGCTTTGATAACGAAGTTAAATTTTTATTTATTTATTTATTTTTTTGGGAGGAAGCTATGTTGCTGTATAAGTCAGTCGTGCCATTAATATTTGAAATTATGGCTGATGACTTTTCGTGTTTCAAATGGATGTTTCTTACAAAAGACGTTAACTACAGTGATGTTGATAAAACCTTTTATATTTACCAAATAGTCCGCAGCTCGTGGTCTTGCGGTAGCATTCTCGCTTCCCGCGCACGCGGTCCTGTGTTCAATTCCCGGCAGGGTTAGGGATTTTTCCTGCTTCGAGATGACTGGGTGTTGTTGTGTCGTCTTCATCATCATTTATCCCCAACCGTGCGGCTGGTCCTGGCTGAGGTTCGAATCTTCCCTCGGGCATGGGTGTGTGTGTTTGTCCTTAGGATAATTTAGGTTAAGTAGTGTGTAAGCTTAGGGACTGATGACCTTAGCAGTTAAGTCCCATAAGATTTCACACACATTTTGAACATTCATCCCCATTACGGTCGGAGGAAGGCAATGGCAAACCACCTCCACGAGGACCTTGCCTAGTACAGCAGTGCGGGTCTCCCGCATCGTCCCCTATGCTCCTCGGAGTATGGGACCTCGTCATCATCATTTACCAAATAAGTGTAATGATTTTGAAATTAAAGATGTAAAATGTTTTGACCAATTCTGTAATTTTAGGCGATTTCTGAAACGAAATAGTAATGACCCTGAATGTAGTGGGTTATCTTGTTGTAAAAAATGGGCCGAGCCCCCGCTGTCGCTGCTCTTTGACCTGACGGACGTGGACTCGTGATCGCTGTCTCCATCATCGCCCCTGGACGCACCCTCAGGCCTGGACGTGTCCCCTGGCAGCAGTTTTCAGGAGGATGTTCCTGTTGCCTCACAAGCCAGATGGCGGGGTACGGTCGGGAGAACGCCGTCCTCCCGGCTGATCTCTATGTCCCATCCAGCATCCTGCCTCACTCAACATTGTACTTCGCAGGCTCCCTACACGACAACGGTGCGGCATTTCGGGAGGGGGGAGGGCAGATGGGGAGGAATGTGCTGGTGTAAATTGTAGCCAGCACACTGGTCGGCAAAGATGTAATGCGAAGATCGATAGCAGGCGCTGGATCCATTGCGTCTGTCACGAGAGAGGCCAAAGACACACTCGAAAGCAACACACCGCCAGCGTCCTCTTGACAGCAAGTATATAAATCGCCGTCGCTGACCAGAGGTCCTCATTTCTTAACTCACACTCCATTTTCATGTCTGACAGTTCACGTGCGGAGCGTGTCACATGCTACTCCTGTACTTAGCGTCCAGATTAATGTAATAGCAAGAGTACCAACATTGTCTGCAACAGGAATATTACGGATGAGCATGTACCACAACACATAGACTCTATTAAAGCTAAACAGCAGCTATCTGTTCATGTAAATAAAGAAACGTGTTAATCTACGTGTGCATTTGTGTTGTAGATAGAGGATACCAGCCACCCATAATAACATACTCTCCCTTGCTTCCTACGGTACAGGACACCACAGTGGTGACAAGGAGACTACAATTACTTGAATTAATTACAGTCTCTTCTCTACTAACGACGTCACATACATCATAGTTTCCAATATTTACTGCAGGGCTTATTTCAGACAAGAGATTCTGTTTCAGCCACATTTTAGCTTTCATATACACTTTCCCAATGTTCATTTTGTCATCATTCCTGCCTAGCCCCAAATTCTTGCATTAATTATTATATATGTTGAACAGTCTGGCCACATTTTTGTCTTTTACCTGAACATTGTCATTACGACTTTGTAAGTTTTCCTGAATCGTTTTCAACACTAATTTCTTTTTTACCATATTCTACAATGATTTCTGTGGATTGCTTAGCTCTCATTTCATCAAGTTTGGTCACTTGTTCTTAATGTTCTGCAAGACCCACAAACAACAGACATTAACATTTAATGTTTCCACAGGATTTCTGAATCATTTCTGATGACACATAGGTGTTAACCAAGTTGGTCTGACGGGTATTCAAACCATTATGCTCATGTCACATCAGTCCACAGTGAAAGCTCACTAGTGATTAGTTGTTACATTAGTTCACTGCGAAAGCCCCTTCGTGATTGGTTGTTTCTTAGTCTCTCAAGCCATGAACCATGGCAGTGTGATCCAAACACCACAGACAATTATAAGCCACATGTATGAGAATATTTTTGCCATGGTCATGATAGTGAAGGTTTTCTGTCAACTTACAATGCACTCCACAAACAGGCTTACGATTGTTGGCAGACAGAATATGTAGACGAATCAGTTGTACAGCGGCTTTTTCCAGAGGTAGCCATCATCACATGCTTACACGCAACTTCTTTTAATTGTGGGTGTAGAGCTAACGTCCAATAATGTTCTGAATGCATTCAGGTCAGAGGAATTCGATGGCTAAGAGGTCAACGTGAGTGCTCCTCAAACCACTGTAGTGCAAATTCAGAGCTTCACCACAGTCAATTATAACAGTGCTTGGGTGGGAAAATGCATTGTAGTAGTTCATACAGGTGCAGTTGACAAAATACTATTGATTGTGATAGTAGCATGTTCATTCCATTCATTCAAACACTAGATTCTATGGCAGCGAATTCATACTACAGATTCTAATAGATTCCTAACGATATTTAGTTATAGCAGTAGTAGTAGTAGTCCTTCGATTCACACCATAGGTCCTCAACTAGTTACACTACAACGATCACACACTTTTTGTTAGCTGGGAGTATTATATTTATTCAACACTGATTTATGCTGTCGGCTTGGTGTGATAAAAATTTCATATCAATGTAAAAGAAATGTTAAACTACAGCCGTCCTTCATGTTGTTGTTGTGGTCTTCAGTCCAAGGAATAGTTTGCTGCAGCTCTGCATGCTACTCTATCCTGTGCAAGCCTCTTCATCTCCGAGTAACTGCTGCAAAAAGACTGTTGCAATTTCCGGCTCCTGTTCGGACTTTAGGCTAATGAATTTTTCATTTAATCTGTCCTCAAGCACCTGCATCAATCTACCCCCCTGAATCTGCTTAGTGTATTCATCTCTTGTCTCCCTCTACGAATTTTAGCCCCCACGCTTCCCTCATCCACTTAATTGGTGATCCCTTGTTGCCCCAAAATGTGTCCAGCCAACCGATCCCTTCTTTTAGTCGGGTTGTACCACAAAGTTCTCTTTTCCCCAATTCTATTCAGTAACTCCTTATTAGTTATGTGATCTCCCTATCTAATCTTCAGCATTCTTCTGTAGCACCATATTTAGAAAGCTTCTATTCTTTTCTTGTCTAAACTCGATGTTAACAAATTTCTCTTCTTCAGAAATGCTTTTCTTGCCATTGTCAGTCTACATTTTATATCCTACCTACTTCGACCATCATCAGTTATTTTGCTTCCTAAATAAGAAAACTCATTTACTACTTTAAGTGTCTCATTTCCTAATTTAATTCCCTCAGCATTAGCTGATTTAATTCGACTACATTCTATTGTCCCTGTTTTGCTTTGGTTGATGTTCATCATATATCCTCCTTTCAAGGTACTGTCCATTCCGTTCAACTGCTCTTCCAAGTCCTTTGCTGTCTCTGACAGAATTACAGTGTTACTGGCAAACCTCAAAGCTGTTATTCTTTCTCCCTGGCCTTTAATTCCTACTCCAAATTTTTCTTTTGTTTCCTTTACTGCTTGCTCAATATACAGATTGAATAACATTGGGGTTAGACTACAACATTGTCGCACTCCCTTCTCAACCACTTCTTCCCGTTCGTTCCCCTTGACTCTTGTAACTTCCATGTGGTTTCTGCACAAACTGTAAATAGCAACTGCTTTCTTTGGAACTGGGATTATTATATTCTTCTTGAAGTCTGAGGATTTTTTCGCCTGTCACATGCATGTTGCTCGCCAGATGGAAGAGTTTTGTCAGCGCTGGCTCTCTCAAGGATATCAGCAGCTCTAACGGAATTTTGTCTAGTCCCAGGGCCTTGTTTCGACCTATGTCTTTCAGTGCTTTGTCAAACTCTTCATGTGGTGTCATATCTCCCTTCTCATCTTCCTCTATGTCCTCTTCCATTTCCACAATATTGCCACCAGGTATATCTCCATTGTATAGACCCTCTGTACACTCCTTCCACCTTTCTGCTTTCCCCTCTTTGCTTAGGACTGGTTTTCCATCTGAGCTCTTGATTTTTGTACAGGAGGTTCTCTTTTCTCCAAAGGTCTCTTTAGTTTTCCTGTAGGCAGTATCTAGCTTACCCCTCGTGATATATGTTTTTACATCCTTACATTTGTCCTCTAGCTACTCCTGCTTAGCCATTTCGCATTTCCTGTCAATCTCATTTTTTAGACGTATGTATTCCCTTTCGCCTGCTTCATTTATTGCATTTTTATCTTTTCACCTTTCAATATCTCTTTTATTGCCCAAGGATTTCCAATAGCCCTCGTCTTTTTACGTACTTGATCCTCTGCTGCCTTCACTGTTTTATCTCTCAAAGCTAACCACTCTTCTTCTACTGCATTCCTTTCCTCTGTTCTTGTCAACCGTTCCCTAACGCTCTCTCTGAAACCCTCAACAAACTCTGGCTCTTTCAGTTTATCCAGGTTCCATCTCCTTAAATTCCGGCCTTTTTGCAGTTTCTTCAGTTTCAATCTGCAGTCCACCACTAATAAATTGTGCTCAGAGTCCACATCTGCCCCTGGAAATGTCTTACAATTTAAAATTGGTTCCTTAGTCTCTGTCTAACAATTATATAATCAATCTGAAACCTTGCGGTGTCTCCAGGTCTCTTCTATGTACACAAGTTTCTCATATGATTTTTAAACCAAGTGTTAGATTAAATTATGCTCTGTGCAAAATTCTACTAGGCGGCTTCCTGTTTCATTCCTTTCCCGCAGTCCATGTTCACCAATTACTTTTTCTTCTTTCTTTTCCTACTATCAAATTCCAGACCCCCATGACTTGAATTTTCGACTCTCTTAACTATCTGAATAATTTCCTTTATCTCATCATACAGTTCCTCAATTTCCTCCGCGGCGCTAGTTGGCGTACAAACTTTTACACTGTGGTGGGTGTGGGCTTAGTGTCTATCTTGGCTACAATAATGCGTTCACTGTGCTGTTCATAGTAGCTTATCCACGTTTGTATTTTTTTTTTAGTCATTATTAAATCTACTCCTGCATTTCATCTATTTGGTTTTGTATTTATAGCCCTGTATTCACTTGACCACAAGTTCTGTTCCTCGTGCCACTGAACTTCAGTAATTCTCACTATGTCTAACTTTAATCTATCCACGCTCCGATCCACAGAACCCCAGGTTTGTATCTCCCGATAAATGGAATAAACAGAAAGCTATCTAATTTTATGCCATCATTAGATATTGATGTGATTTTTAAACGAATATATACTTATATTGTAAATGTTTTAGATCTACATCTCCATGTACACTGAAGAGCCGAAGAAGCTGGTACACCTGCCTAATATCGTGCAGGGTCCCCGCGAGCAAGCAAAAGTGGCACAACACGACGTGACATGGACTCGACTAATGTCTGAAGTAGTGTTGGAGGTAATTGATACCGTGAATCCTGCAGGGCTGTCCATAAATCCGTAAGAGTACGAGGGAGTGGAGATCTCTTCTGAACAGCATGTTGCAAGGCATCCCAGATATGCTCAATAATGTTCATGTCTGGGGAGTTTGGTGGCCAGCGGAAGTGTTTAAACTCAGAATGTTCCTGGAGCCACTCTGTAACAATTCTGGACGTGTGGTGTGTCGCATTGTCCTGATGGAATTGCCCACGTCCGTCGGAATGTACCATGGACATGAATGGATGCAGATGATCAGACAGGATGCTTACGTACGTGTCACCTCTCAGAGTCGTATCTAGATGTATTATGGGTCCCATATCCCTCCAACTGGACACACCCCACACACGATTACAGAGCCTCCACCAGCTTGAACAGTCCACTGCTGACATGTAGGATCTTTAGATTCACGAGGTTGTCGCCATATCCGTACACGTCCATCCGCTCGATACATTTGAAATGAGACTCGTCCGACCGGGCAACATGTTGCCAGTCATCAGCATTAAAGTTCCCGCGCTGACACCTGTTGATGACCCAGCATTGAAATCTGCAGCAATTTGTGGAGGGCTGCACTTCTGTCACGTTGAACGATTCTCTTCAGTCGTTGTTGGTCCCGTTCTTGCAGGGTCTTTTCCCGGCCGCGGCGATGTCGGAGATATGATGTTTTACCGGATTTCGTATATTCACGATGCACTCGTGAAATAGTCGTACGGGAAAATCCCCACTCCATCGCTACCTCGCGCTCGTGCGCCGACTATAACACCACGTCAGGCTCACTTAAATCTTGATAACCTGCCATTGTAGCAGCAGTAACTGGTCTAAGAGCTGCGGCAGACACTTGTTGCCTTATTAGGTGTCGCCGACTGCAGCGCCATATTCTGCCTGTTTACATATCTCTGTATCTGAATACGCGTGCCTAAACCAGTTTTCTTGTCGCTTCAGTGTACATGCAAACCACCAAGAACTGCATGGCAGAGAGTACAATCCATTGTACCAGTTATCAGCGTTTCTCTCCATTCAGTTCATGTGTGGAGTGCTGGAAGCATAATTGACTGAATACCCCTGTCTACGCTGTAATCATTGTGATTTTGTCCTCACGATCCCTACGTGAGCATTACGTAGGGAGTTGTAGTATAATCCTAGAGTCATCTTTTAAAGTCTGTTCTTGAAACTTCAGTAGACTTTCTCGGATAGCTTACGTCTGTCTTCAAGACTTTGTAAGTTCAGTTTCTTCAGCATAACTAACGCACTCCCTTGGGTCAAACAAACCTGTGACCATTCGTTGTGCCCTTCTCTGTATAGTTCAGTATCCCCTGTTAGTTCTACTTGGTACAGGTTCCACACACTTTGTAATATTCTGCGATGGCTCCTTTGTAGACTGATTGCACTTTCCTCAGTATCCTACCGATAAACCGAAGTCTGTCACCTGCTGTGCCCACAGCTGATCCTATGATCATTCCATTTCATATCCATACAAACTGTTACACCTAGGTATTTGTATGAATTGGTCGACTGCAACAGTGAATCATTGATATTATAGTCATAGGATACTACGTTTTTTTCCATTTTGTGAAGTGCACAATGTTACATGTTTGAACATTATAGCAAGTTGCAAATCTTTGCACCACTTTGAAGTCTTATCAAGATATATCTGAATATAAATAATTCAAAAGCCAAGATCGCTTAAACACTGTTTACTAGATAACCGGTTTCAACACACTAAAGGTGCCATCATCAGAGCTGAATGTAGCTTAACATGCATAAATCATTTGGATATAACGATACATGAGGCAGACCAGCTGATATAAAATCACTGTCGCAGAAATAAAAATTAAAAACAACGGCTCTCATGGTCATTCTATTCCATTTTTATTTCTGCGACAATGATTTTATATCACCTGACCTGCCTCGTGTATCGTTATATCCAAATGATTTATGCATGTTAAGCTACATTCAGCTCTGATGATGGCACCTTCAGTGTGTTGAAACCGGTCATCTAGTAAACAGTGTTTAAGCGATCTTCGCTTTTGCATTATTTATACAACAGAGTGATCGCCCCACAACACACTATGTGTTCACTGCAATATATCTGAATATTTATGCAGTTTCTTTGAGACAGTCCTTCATTATAGATAACTGCATCATCCGCAAAAAGTCTGAGGCTAGTATCAATATTTTCTGCAAGGTCATTAATATACAATGTGAACAGTAAGGGCCTCAACACACTTTCCTAGTGCACACCCAAAGTTGCTTCTACATATAATGATGACTCTCCATGCAAGATAACATGCTGTGTCCTCCCTACCAAAACGTCCTCAGTCCAGTGGCAAATTTCACTTGATACACCGTATGATTAAACTTTTGGCAATAAGCGTAGGTGCGGTACAGAGTCAAATACTTTTCGGAAATCGAGATATACATCTATCAGACTGCCATGATCCAAAACTTTCAGTATGTCATGTGAGAAAAGTGCGAGTTGACTTTTGCATAATCAGTTGTTTCGGAAACCATGCTGGTTGGCATGGAGGAGGTTATTATCCTCAAGATAGCTCATTATGTCTGAGCATAGAATGTTTTCTTAGATTCTACAAGTTGATATCAAGGATATTGGTAGGTAGTTTTGTGGATCACTTCTTACTACCCTTCTTGTAGACAGATGTGACATTTGCTTTCTTCCAACTACTGGGCATGAATTTTTGATTGAGGAATCTACAGTAGATTATAGTGAGAAGAGGGGCTATCTCATCCGCAAATTCAATGTAGAATCTGATAGGGATTCCACTGGATTATGGTGCTTTGTTCAGTTTTAACGATTCCAGCTGATTCTCAATATCACTGAGACTAACACTTATTTTACTCATCTTTTCAGCCGTACTAAGAGTAAATTGGGGGGATTCTCGTGGGTTTTCCTTTTTAAAGGAATGTTTGAAAATGGAGGTAAAAATTTCATGGAGGTAAACATTTCACCTTTCGCTGTGCTATCTTTAGTTTTAGTTCCTGTCTCATTCTTTTAAACATGAACCAGAATTCCTTTACATGCTCCGCCCCATATGGAAAGTTTCAAGTTTCTCAATGAGATAGAGCGCTACTGATTTTTTTATCTAGTTTACTGAACATATATATTTTATTGCTTTTTTTAGTTGCCTTTTTCACTTTGGAAATCATTGTTGCCACAACTGCTTCATGATCACTGATACCAGTTTCAATGTGGACATCGTCGAAGAAGTCAGGTTTATTTGTTTCAGTTGGTCCAATATATTTTCATCGTGATTGGGGTTTTCACAAAAGGAATTTAGTAACGTTAGGATATCTTATCACGACCACCACAAACAAAACTGTAATTTTCCCAATTGATTGTTGGATGATTAAAATCTCCGCCAATGGTTACAGTATGATTGAGGAACTTACGTACAGGTGAACTGAGGTTTCTTCTAAAGTTTTTGGTTACATCAGGAGATGAGTCTGGTGGACGATAGAAAGATCCAGTTACCATTTTATGCGCAACCCTGATACTGAGTCTTCCCCAAACTGTCTAATATGTAGCTCGAGTTTATATGTAGGTGGATTTGAGCCTCTTGTCTACTGAGATACAAGCACCACCTCCCTGTCCCATTAGCCTATCTTTCTGATATACGCTTAAATTTTCCTTAAAAATCTTGCTGCTTTCAATTTCGTCCGTCAACCAGATTTATGTACCTAGTACGTTGCGAGCTTCACCGCTATTCAGGAGCGCTTTGAACTCTGGCACTTCGCTGTGTATGCCTCGGGTGTTAACCACTAGGATTCTAATGTGCTCTCACCTATGGGACGCATTTCTTTCGATCTTACCCAGGGACTTCTGGGTTTCCTACAGCTATCGCTGTCTGAATTGGATGGAGAGTCGCCTAATCTAAAAGAAACTTTGCGCGCACCCCGCACACAATCAGCTACCTGAGTAGCAGCCCCTGACGTGTAGTGCACACCTGACACATTTAGGGGCACCCTACAGTTCTCAGCCCTACGGCGCCAGTCCAGGATGTCGCAGCCTGGCTAGTCACAGAGCTTTCAAAGTCTCTGGTTCAGTCCTTCCGCCCAGTTCAGAATCAAAGGACCACGGGGGACAATGCTGAAAATCGTGAGTTTCGTTGAAACTTTTTGTGCAGGGGTCGTATTCTCTGCCAAACGCTGGAATGATCCAAGTGTGACGCTGGAGCCCAGATGACAGGCATCATTTGTTGTAATGTGCACCACAATGTGCAGCTACTTGCACCCTGTTCCCTCAATGTCTGCCGGAATAGCCTCTTCGACATGTTGAAAGAGGCCCCCAGGCATACACAACGAGTGCAGCCGGTGTCCTTTCCTGTTCCTTGCTGCCATTTCTCTAAGGGGTACCATCGGCCGACGATTAATAGACCACTACCATTTACCTGTCGCCTCCTCTTCACACTGGACAAAACGGATTTCCTTAAAATAGGTGAATTGAATCCTACTGGCTAGTTTCAGTTTCAGCGAAAGACAGCATCTCGATTGGTGTAACACGCGTAATCCTCCACGGTTCCCGCCCACACTGTACAGGACGCCACTTGCAGTCAAACAGACGAGTGACGACAGGTCCTGCACTCTCTGCAGAGGAGACAGGGCCCACAGGAACAAAACTGCCAGGAACCCTGCTGCCAGTCGTTTCACAGTAGTCAGGACGATTTCAAGCTGCTTACGAATACCAACCAACTCGTCTTGTGCTTGAGAACAGCATTCACAGTGGGGCTGCATTGTGGCTGGTGCAATGTATTGCAGGAGAGTGAACAAATAACTTTAAACTAAGCCTGCTGATTATCTTTTATACCTGTTGAGCTAAAAAATTACTATTTCCCTATAATAATTGGAGCAAATACACAAAACGAGATTTCTACTGAGGCAACAGAAAAACCTGTGGAGTATTACTAATTTCTTAAAACTTCTTGAGGTTAAATATAATTATTAGAAGACTCCAAAATGGAGTTAATTGAGACAAAATGTAAATTATATATACTCTCCTTTGAAGGAATACTAGATGCAACAAATATGTTAGAATATCAGCTACAGTAACTAAATAACCACCGCCGATTTACTAGAATTTAGATCCTGCACATGACAATATTAACTTCCGAAAATTTAAAAAAAATACACGTTTATTTGCTTTTATATTCAATGAAATTGGAGATGGTCTATTATTTGGCAGTAGCTGTGAATCACGAACACTGATTTGCTAGGAAATAAGTTATCCAAAAACACTCGTACTGGTAACTTATGAAAATATAGTTTTGTAAGCATCTGAAAATTCTCAGAAATAACCTATTCCTTACGTAATTATACAATGAAATTAGAGAACAGCTGTTTTGAGCGATGATAGGCCTACTGTTCTCAAAAATTTTAAAAGAGCATAGGTTAGTTTAAGCCTTCAGTTGACGATTATAGTTTATTGCAGTATCGCAAATGTTCGAAATTTCACAATATATCACAATACAAACGGGTATTGGTACCATCAATGAAAGGTAATGCAGAAGTGACGTGACAGTAAAATATGTGAGTCTGGAAACCAAATCAGCCACGAATTTTGCACACACGGTCTCACGCAAAGAAAAATTCCGAAGCAGGCTTTTTACATATAAACAAACGTGAACCGCACGGATTTTGTACTTAGCTGTTACTGTGCCAACTTCTCCACTGGCGCGGCGACGAACAATATTGCAGTGTGAGTTTATCGTAGTCAAAGTCTAGGAAAGTGTGCGGAACAAACAGACCACGTCTTCTGCCTGTTGCAGCTAACAATGCTAACAACATTACGTTGTATATAAGGCATATAACATGTGGTGTCACTGCTAGACACCACACTTGCTAGGTGGTAACTTAAATCGGCCGCGGTCCTGTAGTACATGTCGGACCCGCGTGTCGCCACTGGGTAATCGCAATCCTAGCGCCACCACATGGCAGGTCACAAGACACGGACTTGACCTCGCCCTAGTTGTACGGACGACATAGCTTGCGACCTGACGTATCAAGTCATTCTCTCATTTGCCGAGAGACAGATTAAATAGCCTTCAGCTAGTCCATCGCTACTACCTAGCAAGGCGCCATGTGTATCATTGCTAATTGCTTACTACTATGCAAGAGATGTATTTCAACAAGAACAAGACTACATTAAAGTTAAGTATATTAAAATCTCTCTTCTTTTCTTTATAGTTTTCATCCAGTCTCCTGTTTCAGAATTTACGCCCGTCTGCGTTAGTTTCGCGTGCACCTAGCCACTCATTGTGTCGAGACCTTAGGGAATCGACACAACAATATTTTGGCGCCGAGGAGTGGTGCCGCGCCCACGTTGCAGTCTTTGTGTTATACTTGCTCTAATTTGCTTGTGTCATGGCTTCGCCGCATTCTCCAGATGTACTGTCCGAATTTTTTCGCTTGCAGAATCAGCAGACGCAGGCGTTATTGGAAGCCCTTGGACAGCTCGTCCAGGGTCAACGTGCGCTGCAAACCGATGCGGCGGCAGCCGCTTCTTCGCTACCGCAGCCACACAACGCTGTCGCACCGCCATTTAGGCCCTTCGAGGCCACAACCGAAAGCTGGACTGAGTGGGCCGATCAGTTCCGGTTCCACCTCACAGCTTATGGAATTCAAGGTAAAGAGCGGCAGCCGTTTTTGCTTTCTTGTGTCGGTGTGTCTACCTACCGGGTGATAGTGAAATTGTTTCCCCGACGCGACGTAGCAACTCTGACCTACGAGGAAATTTTGTCGGCTTTAGATGCCTATTTCAAAGAAACAGTTAATGTTGTTGCAAAACGGTATACGTTTTTTCGTACAAAACGTACCGCCGGTCAGACTAATAGGGAGTGGGTAGCAACTTTGCAAGGACTTACTAGAGACTGTGCGTTTGCCTGTGAATGTGGCCTCCCATATTCAGATACTATGGTGCGTGATGCAATTGCACAGAACGTTTCTGATGTTCGCATAAGGGAACAGATTTTGAAGCTAGTTAATCCCTCCCTGCAACAAGTGATAGACATATTGGACAGGCAAGACACACTTGACTTTGCTCAGGCATCATTTGAAACTTCGCCAGCCGTGTGTCACATTAATCGGCCCGCCCGGCCTGCTGCACGGGACGCTAAGCGGCCCTCGCGCCCGACTTCGCTGCGGCCGCCTAGCTTGCAACCACGTGCGCCGCGTAAGCAAGCAAATGCAGTGAAATCTTGCCCGCGGTGTGCAACTAGACATTCGCGTGAAAATTGCCCGTCACGCCAAGCTATTTGCTTTTACTGCCAAAAGAAAGGACATGTACAAAGTGTTTGCCAGAAAAAGTTCAGATCAGACAATCACACAAATTCCAGGCCCTTTGCTTCGCGCCGGAATCGAACCCAGGACAATCAGGCTCGTGGACCTTCGCCCATGGACATTCATGTAGTTCATTCCCACCCGTCCAGTGACACTTTAGCTAACAGTGACTGTGTTCGTCCCACCCAAAGTGTGCGTCGACGTCGCCGGAAATCCCGTAAAGTTGCAAGTGCTTCTGGACCTGTATCAGTTCAAATTGCACGAGACAGTCGCTCTTGTCGTCAACAAGACAATAAACTTTTTGTGGACTTCGACTTTGCAGGAAAAGTGATCCCATTCCAGCTCGATACCGGAGCTGCTGTTTCATTGCTCAATCACGACACGTACAAACAACTGGGCGCCCCGCCATTGCGTGCCGCAAATGTTACGTTAACTAGTTACTCAGGACAGCATATACCTGTGTTCGGACAGTGCAGCCTTCTTGCCACATACAAGGGACAGACAAAACTTGTGTCATTTTATGTTCTTCGTTCCTCTAGTGCAGTGAACTTGTTTGGTTTAGATTTGTTTCAATTGTTTAATATGTCTATTGTAAATCAGGTCCTATCAGTGAATCAGACTGTGCCTTCCGCCAGTGTTTCTAGTCTTTGTGAAGAATTTGCAGACATTTTTGCACCGGGCCTTGGTTGCGCTACGAACTATGAAGCGCATTTGGAACTGAAAGACAACGCGCAACCGAAATTTTTCAGAGCGCGCAATGTTCCCCACGCATTGCGTGATGAGGTCGCACGAACATTAGCCGACTTAGAATCTCAAGGTGTCATTGAACGAGTGCAGGCTTCTCTCTGGGCCTCACCCTTAGTAATTTTGCCCAAACCTTCCGGAAAATTGAGACTTTGCGTGGACTTCAAGGCAACTGTGAATCCACAACTTGTGACTGCTACTTTTCCTTTGCCCCGCCCGGAAGATCTTTTTGACAAACTGTGCCCGGGAAAATATTTTTCAAAATTGGACCTAGCAGATGCGTACTTGCAGATACCTGTGGACGAAGAATCCCAGCGCGTCTTAGTGGTTAACACGCATCTTGGCTTGTATCGCTTCAAAAGACTGCCATTCGGGTGTGCATCCGCCCCTGCTTTGTTTCAGCAATATTTACAAACTGTTTGTGCGTCGGTCCCTACTGCTGCGAACTATCTGGACGATATTGTGATCTCAGGAAAGACAGAAGCCGAACATTTGCAGAATCTCCGGACCTTATTTCAGGTCTTGCGTCAGAATGGTCTTCGCTTGAGGAAGGACACATGTGTGTTTTTTGCTCGTGACTTACCGTACCTGGGCCATGTTCTTAACGCCCAAGGTATACATCCGAGTCCAGAGCACCTTCGTGCCATTCAGGACTTGCCGTCACCGCAGAACTTAAAACAGCTACAGAGTGTGCTGGATAAGGTAACTTATTTTTCAAAGTTTGTGCGCAATGCTTCTTCCATTTCAGCTCCGCTTCATCGCTTACGCCGTCAAGGTGTTCCGTTCGTATGGACGCCGGAATGCGAACGCGCCTTTCGCCAGTTGAAATCGGCGTTACTTTCAAATACTTGCCTTACGCCATTCGATCCCCGAAAACCCCTTTTGTTGATGGTTGATGCATCGGATTTCGGGATCGGTGCTGTGCTTGCGCACAAGGATGGCTCGCATGATCGCCCTATTGCCTTTGCGTCAAAATTGCTCTCATCTGCGCAAAGAAATTATTCACAAATAGAGAAAGAAGCTTTAGCTCTCGTGTTTGGTGTTTCAAAGTTCCATGACTTCTTGTATGGTCGTCACTTTACCATCATCACGGACCACAAACCTTTGACATCACTTTTTCATCCGAACAAGCCTGTACCTCCACGTACAGCGCAGAAATTCATTCGCTGGTCTCTTTTTCTCTCGCAGTACCGCTACGATATCTTGTATCGGTCCACTGCTAAGCACGGAAACGCTGATGCGTTGTCCCGTTTGCCTGTTGCTGAGGATAAAGCATTCGATTCTTCCGAACTTGCTTGCATGTTCATTGATTCGGAAGCCGATGACGTGGTCGCATCGTTTCCGATTGATTTTCGTCGTGTAGCTACTGCCACAGCTGCTGACCCTGTCCTTGCTTCCGTTTTGCGTTTTGTTGCTACGCAATGGCCCTTGTCAAAGTCACGGATCGAGGATCCTTTGGTTCGCCGTTTTTTTGCTCACAAGGAGAGACTTTTTGTCCGACGTGGTGTTTTGTTGTTGCGTTCCGATAATGATCAATCCCGAGTCGTGGTCCCCCGTTCGTTACAGTCCTCTGTCTTAATGCTTCTTCACCAAGGACATTGGGGTATAGTGCGAACGAAACAACTTGCTCGACAGCACTGTACTTGGTTCGGCATCGATGCTGCGATTACGAATATGTGCTCCTCTTGCGTGGCGTGTGCCGAACAACAATCCGCACCGCCGCGAAAATTCTTTGCATGGCCGAAAGCCACTTCCCCTTGGCAACGCTTGCACATAGATTTTGCTGGTCCATTCTGGAATGCTCGATGGTTGGTTGTGGTCGATGCTTTCAGTAATTTTCCTTTTGTTGTCCGGATGTCTTCCACGACGTCTTCTGCCACCATCCAAGCCTTGTCTGCTATCTTTTGCATTGAAGGTCTTCCGCAGACTATTGTTTCCGACAATGGCCCACAATTCATGTCCGCAGAATTTCAGTCGTTCTGCAAGGCCAATGGTATTCAACATCTGACATCCGCGCCGTTTTCGCCTCAGTCAAACGGTGCCGCTGAACGATTGGTCCGGACTTTCAAGTCACAGATGTTGCAATTGAAAGAATCGCATTCTCGGGAGGACGCTTTGTTGCTCTTTTTGTCTTCATATCGCTCTCAGCCTCGCGATGGTCGCTCGCCGGCTGAATTGCTCCATGGTCGTCCTCATCGGACTCTGATGTCTTTGCTGCATCCGCCACATCAGGTTCCTGTGCAGCGGCAGTCTCCTGCTTTTGCTCCTGGCGACGTTGTCTATTATCGCAACTATCGCGGTTCACGGCGTTGGCTCGCAGGGCGCATTCTTCGCTGCCTCGGCCGCGCGAAGTATTTGGTTTTGGGGGCCTCTGGTGAGGTGCGTCGGCATCTCAATCAGCTGCGCCTCTGTCGTCGCCTGGGTTCTGCCGCTCCCCGTCTGCTTTCAGCGACGGAGCCGTCAGGTCGGCGCCCTGGGGACCCATCTCCTGGCTCGCCTCATCCCCAGGTGTTACCGACGCTGCCTTCCATTTTGCCTCATGGCGTCGCGCCGCCGCAGCCGCCGCCGGCGCCGCCAGCAGCGGACGCTTCGCTGCAGCCGCCTCGCGCCTCCCTGGGTCACGCGCCGCCGCTTGCTTCCCGTGACCAGCCGTCCTCCGCCATGGACTTCTTGCCCGCTCCGGACCAGATGTCGTCTTCGCCCGTCGGGTGCTCCGACCACATGGAGGTCGACCCTTCTGTCTCATTACGTGCGCATACACCTCATGTTGACGTGCACCCTGGACTAGGTTTGCAGGCGTTTCCTAGCTCCCCTCGGACCGAATGGCCGGGTGCGGGTGGCACAGCCTCGCCTGTTGTTAGGCTCCCCACCTCATCGCATACGTCAACATGGGGTCCTCCCCACGGCGGGCGGAAGCCTTATCTCACGACCGTTCGCCGATTTGCGGGGGAGGAATGTGGTGTCACTGCTAGACACCACACTTGCTAGGTGGTAACTTAAATCGGCCGCGGTCCTGTAGTACATGTCGGACCCGCGTGTCGCCACTGGGTAATCGCAATCCTAGCGCCACCACATGGCAGGTCACAAGACACGGACTTGACCTCGCCCCAGTTGTACGGACGACATAGCTTGCGACCTGACGTATCAAGTCATTCTCTCATTTGCCGAGAGACAGATTAAATAGCCTTCAGCTAGTCCATCGCTACTACCTAGCAAGGCGCCATGTGTATCATTGCTAATTGCTTACTACTATGCAAGAGATGTATTTCAACAAGAACAAGACTACATTAAAGTTAAGTATATTAAAATCTCTCTTCTTTTCTTTATAGTTTTCATCCAGTCTCCTGTTTCAGAATTTACGCCCGTCTGCGTTAGTTTCGCGTGCACCTAGCCACTCATTGTGTCGAGACCTTAGGGAATCGACACAACATAACATTTACATATGATTTCTAAAAGGTGGAAGTTGAGGACTCTGGAGGTGTGAACAATATGTGAACAGTTTCCATGATCATAATCTGTTATGGAGTAGTGGGACTTCTGTTTATGAACTCACACACTCCCATAGGGTTTATAAGTCGTTTTCTGATGAATGCTAGTATGATTCACTCAACAGGGGTGCTTATGCAGGAGATCTTTTGCTGATTATAACAGCGAGTGTTATTAAATGTGCTGTGAGACGACGGTGCCTGCGTACTTGGAAAAATTCTGCAAACCTGCTAGAACACTGAAATATGTTCAGCTTTAGTGAAATATTTACAATAACCGTCGAATTTAGAGCTATTCTAGGTCACAGGGAGTCTTATTTTAAAAAGCTACCCTGAAATATTTTGGACAAAATTCGAATTTGGAATATTTTACATTAATTAGGTATATAGTGAGAAACTGAACAATTCATGCACTGCACTGTAGAGACTACATAACACTACTTTTACGGTAAAATTGTAGCAAAATGTCGCATGTTACAATCAAATTGTAACAAATTACCCAATGCACCACTATGCTACAGAAAAAGTCATTGAATTCCTACAAGCAGTAGAGTTCACCGATAGCCTTAGGGTGGACCACAAATACAACAAGACCAGTCAGTACAAGTTCTGTGTCATTCACATACCAATCATTCTGATATGTGACTATCAATAGGTGCAACGTCACTGCTTTCACAATTGTACAGTGTGTTACCAAAGACCTCTTGGCTCCAACACTATTGCATCTCAATGGATTTTTCTATGATGCCCCAGTGGAAGTAAGATAGCTGTGCTAAGTTATCAGAGGTGGCAGATGTATGATATCACAATGCAAGATGGTGATACAGAATTTCATTGACAATGTTGGAAGCCAAGATGTCAATAAAAGACAGTGAACCTGTGAATACGTGTGCAGCCTACAACGTTACTAATCCAAAATAGTTGTTCTTACTTCTTTGGTGCTGGAGTCACCTACCCCACCACTCATTATATGATTCCGGGCTTAATGGCCAACAAGTAGACTCGATACTCGTCTCCTGTCTCCTTCAGTGAAAGGCTGAGCATCATGAAGCAGCAACACAGATCTGCCACCTCCAGAAAGAAACGAACAGTTGATTTTAATCACTAATCGCTTCATCTTCTTCTGTGTTGGTTTTTATTATTCATTATGTATGTACATGCCTGTGGCTTTTCGTGGTTTTCTATTATTTTTCTCTCAGCGTAACTGCTCTCAGACGCAGATTATGCAGTGCCTGACACATCTGAGCAGCAGCAAAAGTCAAGTTACCACACAGACATGATCCATGTTGCAGGTCTCAAAACGCTGGAGTGGAACTCAAACATGCAGAACTGTTTCCAGCCTTCAAGTTTCCACTATATCCATCACTTGCATCTCTAAGTCAGCATGCAGACACGCTCTTTGATGAAGTGACTGATCCATCAGAGTAGGACACAGAGAATTGTTTCCAGCCTCTGAGTTTTCACTATATCCAATGTCCTCAGATATAGCTTAATTGCAAGCAGTGCACAGTGCATTCAGAACGAATATGCTCATATTCGTTACAACTCATGAGTCGAGTGCTAGTGACAGTAAATATAATGCTGTAGGCATGTCCGCATGTTGGGAGTTCAGTGAAATGGCGAGTTTTGAAAATCCATGATTTAGTGACATGATAGTAGAGTTGTCATACCATCAACTGTGTCAGTTATGTCAGAATTTAACCCAAATAAATCCAATGACCAGTATTCAAAGATCTGCAGCATTTTAGCTCGCATAATACGAGGTACAGAAATCTGGTTGAAACCTAAAATTGACAGAAGTGACATTTTTGGGGAAAATTTAAGTGTATATCGAAAGGATAGGCTAATGAGATAGGGAGGTGGAGTATTTGTTGCAACAGACAAGAAACTCAGATCCACCGACATAGAA
This sequence comes from Schistocerca nitens, assembly GCF_023898315.1. Classification (NCBI taxonomy): domain Eukaryota; kingdom Metazoa; phylum Arthropoda; class Insecta; order Orthoptera; family Acrididae; genus Schistocerca; species Schistocerca nitens. The sequence goes on along the minus strand of NC_064620.1, from coordinate 630,259,578 downwards.
ACTGAAGCTGCATATGAGATTGTTTGGGCAAGACTCAGTATCAAGGGTGGCCATAGAATGATAACTGTATCGTTTTATTGCTCATCAGACTCATCTCCTGATGTAACTGCAAACTTCAGAGAAAACCTCAGTGCACCTACATGTAAGTTTCCCAACCATACTGTAACCAGTGGTGGAGAATGTAATCATCCAACGATCAACTGGGATAATTATAGTTTTGTTAGTGGTGGCCATGATAAGATACTAAATGCCTCTTGTGAAAACTACCTAGAACAGATAATTTGAAACCCCAATCATGATGGAAATATATTGGATCTAATTGCAACAAATACACTTGACTTTTTTGAGGATGTCCACATCAAAACTGGTATCACTGATCATGACGCAGTTATTACTAGAATGATTACCAAAGTACGAAAGGCTACTAAAACAGGCATAAAGATGTATATGTTCAGCAAACTAGATAAAAAATCGGTAGCGTCCCGTCTCAATGAGGAGCTTGAAACTTTTTGTGTGGGATGGAGCATGTAGAAGAACTCTGCCACAAGTTTAAAATAATAGTTGACCATGCACTGGATAGATATGTCCCCAGTAGAACAGTTAATAATTAAAGGGACGCTCCATAGTTACAGTCACTGAAAAGAAACTTAAATAGAAACAGCGAGTACTGTGTAATAGGTGTAAAACAAAATGTGTGTGAATTCCTAAGGGACCAAACTGCTCAGGACACCGGTCCATAGACTTACACAATAATTAAACAAACTTATGCTAAGAACAACACACACACACACACACACACACACACACACACACACACACACACACATGCCCGAAGGAGGATCAAATCTCCAGCGGGAGGGGCCGTGTAATCCATGACATGGCGCCTCAAACTGCACGGCAGGTATAAAACAAAGCATAGGACTATAGATAGAGGGATGCTGAATGAAACGCATTTGGCTGTCACAAGAGCAATGCATTAAGCCTTCAGTGACTACCTTAGCAAAATATCGTCAACTTGTCTTTGATAAAACCCAAAGAAATTCTGTTCATATGTAAAGACTATTAGTGGCAGTGTTCAGTGCCTAGAGAATGAGACAAGAACTGAAACTGAAGATAGCAAATGAAAAGCTGAAATGTTTAACTCAGTTTTGAAATGTAGCTTTACAAAAGAAAACCCACGAGAAATGGACCAATGTAATCCTCGTATCTCTGAAAAATTGAATGAAATAAGTATTAATATCATTGATGTTGAGAAACAACTGAAATCGTTAAAACTGAAGAAAGTGACAAGGCCCAATGGAAACCCTGTCAGATTCAATAATGAATTTGCGGCTGAGTTAGTCCCTCTTCTAACTATAATCTATCGTAGATCATTCAAAAAAAAACTGTTCGCAGTTTTCGGAAAAAAGCACAGATCAGACCTGTTGACAAGATTGGTAGTAGAAGTGATCCGCAGAACTACAGTCCAGTATATAAGGTGTGACAATAAATTAATGAGACTGATTTTCTTTGCAAGATATGGCAACCCTGCAGGCTTGCATAGGCACAATATGTTTGACCTTGGTCTATAAGCTGCTCCTAGTCCAAGCGGCACATCGATGCAACTGCTCAGTCGTGAGTTGTGCTGTAACCAGTTAACATGTGTTTGAGTGTCTCGTCACAGAAATGGAACCGCGTAATATTGCGCAACGGTATGGCATTTCTTTCTGCATTAAATTCAGTGAAAATGCAATGACAACTTATGGCAAGCTTCAGAATGCTTTTGGAGAGGAGGTATGTCAAGAGCTCAAGTTTTTCGTTGGCATAAAATATTTAGTGAAAGCAGAACGAATGTTGAAGATGAAGACCGCAATGGACGACCATCAACGTCATGGGTGGATGTCAACTTGGCCAGGGTGCGTGAACTCGTACAATCTGATCAAAGATTATCTGTGAAAATGATTCCAGAAGAACTGAACAGCAACCGAGAAACGGTTAGTTTAATAATAACTGAAGATCTTGGTATGAGAAAGATTTATGCAAAAATGGTCCCCAATAATCTCACACAACAACAGAGAGAAACATGGAAACATGTGGCAGCCAATCTGTTAGAGCAAACGGAAATCAATCCAGAATTGTTGAGCTGTGTTATCACAGGTGATGAAAGTTGTTTTTTTCCATGAGATCCAGAGACAAAACTCCAAAGTTCGCAATGGTGCTCAGAGGGATCACCCAGACCAAAAAAAGCTCACACGTCAAAGTCAAAAGCGAAATGCATGCTTGTGTGCTTCTTTGATTGCAAGGGAATTTTTCGTAAAGAGTGGGAGCCTCCTGGACAAACAGTTAACCAATATTACTACAAAGAAATTTTAGAAAGACTTCGTAAAAGAGTTCTTTGTGTCCGCGCCAACATTGCTGATAATTGGATTCTGCATCACGATAATATGCCATCCCATACTGCTCGGTCAGTACAGAAATTTTAACCTCAAAACAAATTTCAGCACTACGACAGCCACCTTATTCATCAGATATCGCTCTGTGCAACTTTTTTCTATTTCCAAGAGTGAAAACGGCGGTCAAGGGACACCATTTTCAAACAACACAAGATGTCCAAAAAGATGTGACGAGGGTCTTGGAGGATATTACATAAGATGAGTTCCAGAAATGTAACCATCAATGGCAGAAGCGATGGAAAAAGTGTTTCCAATAAGATGGGAACTACTTTGAAGGAGACAACACTAAACTTGACTAAAATAGTAAGCAAAATTTTTTTCACATCAGTCTCATTACTTTATTGTCGCATCTCGTACTTGACATCGATTTGTTGTTGGATCTTCGAACATATTCTGAGATCAAACATAATGAGGTATCTTGAACATAATGACTTCCTCCATACCAATCAGCATGGATTCCATAAACATCGATCATGTGAAACACAACTCGCACTTTTATCACATGACATAATGAAAAACGTGTAAAGGTAGTGATTTAGACGCAATATTTCCTGTTTTCCAAAAAGCATTTCACTAAGTACCACGCCTATGATTATTGTATGAAGTACGGTCATATCGTATAGTAGTGAAATCTGTGAATGGATTGATGATTTTGCTGTTAGGGAGGATGCGGGAAATGTGCCCCAGGGAAGTGTGTTGGGATCCTTGCCATTTATGTTATATATAATGACCTTGAAGACAATATTAATAGTGTCATCATGTGCGCTTCTGTATCTGCACAGTGAGTGTACTAATGTGTGCAAACTTAGCTTACCACGTAGTGCGTAAATGGACAACACATCTGGACTGTCTTCTCAAGCCCAGGCTGTTAAACAGACGTTTTAAATAAATCTGAACTTGGCCCTGTAAGGCAGCTAATATCAGGTGTGGATCACAACAATAATCATTATAAATGCTGCTGTCACGTAACTAGAATGCATGAAGTAATAAAGGTGAAACTTTGGATTCTATTCTAGAAAGACAACACAGCTATTCCCTTTTTTATTCTACATATAATTTATTAACTGTACTTTCAGGGGTCAAGTGATACACAACAATCATGTTCAATTCATTTTGACACTCAATAACAAAATATTTAACTCTTGGACATAATGAATTGATGATTATTAAAATCATTAGCTCTACACATAACAATTTTTTATCACAGGAAAGAATGATTAATATCTTCGTCAGCTCATTTAAATCTACATTGTCGTAGCTGATCAATGCACTGAGTTGGTGGAGAATAAATTTACTTTTTGTACCAATGAAAAAACTCTCATGTACTCAATGTGAGGGTAGGTTAGTATCCAAGCTTTTGAAATTCAATGGTCAAAGCGTACACAAGTCGGAGTGAGCAAAATCTAGACTCAACATTTACTGTGGCCTAATGCACGATGGTACTTTATCAAGTGTCACCTGCAACGGTATTGTCTCTGTGCTGGATCTGAAATGCTAATTCCCTACTCTGGCCTTGACTGAATTCACTCAGTCTCAACTTTCCTGCATTCCGTAGGATGTTAATCTTTCCCTAGGTGAAATAATGACTGTGCACCCTCTCTGAGGGTTGGAGTGACATGCACAATTTCTTTGCCTGCGAAAATTCCCGTAGGTGTAATTATCTACCTCTTGGCTATCTGTCGCCACGACGTGTGAAGCCTATCATACTCACTTTGCAGAAAGCAAAGCTCTCAACACCCTCGCTTATTTCCACACACCTGTGCGGTCCACTGTGAGACGAGAAAGAGAGATCTAGCCATTTTATTCTCAAAATGCTTTTATGTAACGGAGATCTCCCCACCGTGCCATGTCTGTGTCGCCCAGTATGGCTTCAGCCAATCACCGTCTCACTGGAGGTGAATTTTATTTTTCTTGCTGGGTCATCGCCTAGTCCTTTTAATGCTATGCAGCCACTTACCCTCAGTCCCGGCTGTATTTACGTTAAAAGGTATAATGTATTGTTCTGGCCTCATACCTTTCTGCACTGAAGCTCGCCGTCCTCTTGTTAAATGGGGTTTTCTGATGCCATTAACCACCTGCTCGGTTTGTCTCCAAAATGTGTTTCACTTTAATTTGTTTATTCATGCCCCTGTCCATATATTGATAGGTATTGTTTTTTTTTTTTAGTTCTTACTATGTAAGATTAACTGCAGTTGCCTCTTGTTGATATAATATAAAAATTATTTTCTGAGGATCTCATACTGTATCGTACTGTAGTTACGGATCAAGCTCGTGTAAGGTCTGTGAAATCCGGATATCTTATAACAGTAACTTCAGACATTTTGCAGATGACGCAGTTATCTATAATGAAGTATTGTGTGAAAGTGGCTGCATAAATATTCAGACAGATCTTGATAAGATGTGAAAGGGGTGCAAAGACTGACAGCTTCCTTTAAATGTTCAAATGTGTACAATTGTGCACTTCACAAAACGGAAAAACGTGGTCTCCTATGACGACAATATCAATGCGTCACTGATGCAACCGGTCTTGTCATACAAATACCTAAGTGTAACATTAGTAAGGATATGAAATGGAGTGATCACAAAGGCTCAGTTGTGGATAAAACAGGTGGTAGACTTCGGTTTATTGATAGAATACTGCCGAAGTGTAGTCAGTCTACAAAGCAGATTGCTTACAAATCACTTGTGTGAGCCATCCCAGAATATTCCTCAATTGTGTGAAGCCTGTACCTAATAGGACTAACAGGGCGTATTGAAATCATACAGAGAAGGCAGCACCAATTATCACAGGTCTGTCTGATCCACGGGAGAGTGTTACAGAGATAATGAAGGAACTGAAGTTACAGACTCTTTAGATACACGTGTACTATCCAGAGAAAGTCTACTAACAAAGTTTCAAGAACTGCCTCTTAAATGTTAACTCTAGGATTATACTGCAACTTCCTACGTATTGCTCACATAGGGATTGTGAGAACAAGATCAGAATAATTACAGCATGCACAGGAGCATTCAATCAATCTTTCTTCCTGCACTCCATACATGAATGGAACAGAAGAAACCCTATTAACTGATACAATGGGACATATCCTCTGCAGTGCACTTCACAGAAGTTTGCGGAGTATAAGATATAGATTTAGATTCTACATTGTCATGAAATATATGTTGGGGGCTACCCAGAAAAAGTCAAAATATACAACGATGAGAACAGCACATGGTGCACTCACTTTCAGGAATCTACATTGAGAAATTTGATAATGGTAGCTCAGTCATCCAGCACGTGGCTGGTAAACATTTCAGTGCCACCCTTATATGTACAAATTTTATGGAAATTTTAGCAATGGATTGTAATGCTCGCCCATCCGAACACTTCAGAAGAAGAAGAAGAAGAAGACGAGGAATGCATTGCTTTAGATTTCTACGAGTGTTATGCATCAACACAGAGTATTACACATGATGCAGGAGCATCAGTGCTTGACGTTGGTGCAGAAAACCTCGCTAATTTGAACTAGTATTGCAGTTGTCCATAATACCGTAGCAACGCTAGCAGACATTACAGATTTGCAGAATGACCTGCAGAGGACTCACAGTTGACCATGAACGCGAATAAATGTAACACAGAGCACATATATAAGAAAACAAATAAGCTATTCCACAACTACACTATTGATGGCAAACTGCAGGAAACAGTGTTATTTTTATGGTCTTCAGTCCAGAGACTGGTTTTGATGCAGCTCTCCACGCTACTCTACCCTACACAAGCCTCTTCATTTACGAAAAACTACTTCAACCTACGTCCTTCTGAATCTGCTTAGTGTATTCATCTCTTGGTCTCCCTCTACGAGTTTTACCCTCGGCACTTCCCTCCAATACTAAATTGGTGGTCCCTTGATGCCTCAGAATGTGTCCTACCAACAGATCCCTTCTTTTAGTCAGGTTGTGCCACCAAGTCCTCTTCTCCCAAAATCTATTCAGTACCCCCTCATTAGTCATGTGATCTACCCATCTAATCTTCAGCATCCTTCCATAGCACCACATTTTGGAAGAGCTTCTTTTCTCTTCTTCTCTAAACTATTTATCACCCTACACTGTTTGTCATCCATGTTTCACTTCCATACATGGCTACACTCCAAACAAATACTTCAGAAAAGACTTCCTGACACTTAAATCTATAATCAATGTTAACAAATTTCTCTTCTCCAGAAATGCTTTGCTTGCCATAGCCAGTCTACATTTTGTATCCTCTATACTTCGACCATCATCAGTTATTTTGCTCCTCAAACAGCAAAACTCATTTACTACTTTAAGTATCTCATTTCCTAATCTAATTCCCTCAGCATCACCTGATTTAATTCGACTACATTCCATTATCCTCGTTTTATTTTTGTTGAAGTTCATCTTATATCCTCCTTTGAAGACACTGTCCATTCCGCTCAACTGCTCTTCTAGGTCTTTTGCTGTCTGACAGAATTACAATGTTGTCGGCAAACCTCAAAGTTTTTATTTCTTCTCCATGGATTTTAATCCCTATTCCAATTTTTTCTTTTGTTTCCATTACTTCTTGCTCAATATACAGATTGAATAACACTGGGGATAGGCTACAACCCTGTCTCACTCCCTTCTCAATCACTGCATCACTTTCATGCCAGTCGACTACAACTGCCATCTCGTTTCTGTACAAACTGTAAATAGCCCTTCGCTCCCTGTACTTTACACCAGCCACTTTCAGAATTTCAATGACAGTATTCCAGTCAACATTGTCAAAAGCTTTTTCTAAGCCTACAAATGCTAGAAACGTAGGTTTACCTTTCTTTAATCTATTTTCTAAGATAAGTCCTAGAGTCAGTATTGCCTCAAGTGTTCCAACATTTCTATAGAATCCAAACTGATTTTTCCTGAGGTCAGCTTCTACCAATTTTTCCATTCGTTTGTAAAGAATTTGTGTTAGTGTTTTGCAACGATGACTTATTAAACTGATAGATCGTTAAGTTTCACCCCTGTCGACACCTGCTTTGTTTGGGATTGGAATTATTACATTCTTCTTGAAGTCTGAAGGTATTTCGCCTGTCTCATACATCTTTTTCACCAGATGGAAGAGTTTTGTCATGGCTGGCATACCAATGGTATCAGTAGTTCTAACGAAATGTTGTCTACTCCCGGGGCCTTATTTTGACTTAGTTCTCTGACTGCTCTGTCAAATTCTTCATGGAGTATCATATCTCCCATTTCATCTTCATCTACGTCGTTTTCCATTTCCATAATATTGCCCTCAAGTACATCACCCATGCATCGACCCTCTATATACTCCTTCCATCTTTCTGCTTTCCCTTCTTTGCTTCGAACTGGTTTTCCATTCTCAGCTCTTGATATTCATAGAGGTGGTTCTCTTTTCTCCAGAGGTCTTCTTAATTTTCCTGTAGGTGGCATCTATCTTACTCCTAGTGATATATGCTTTTACATCCTTACATTTGTCCTCTAGCTGTCCCTGGTTAGCCGGCCGAAGTGGCCGTGCGGTTAAAGGCGCTGCAGTCTGGAACCGCAAGACCACTACGGTCGCAGGTTCGAATCCTGCCTCGGGCATGGATGGTTGTGATGTCCTTAGGTTAGTTAGGTTTAACTAGTTCTAAGTTCTAGGGGACTAATGACCTCAGCAGTTGAGTCCCATAGTGCTCAGAGCCATTTGAACCATTTTTGTCCCTGGTTAGCCAGTTTACACTTCTCTTCAATCTCATTTTTTAGGCGTTTCTATTCCTTTTCGCCTGCTACATTTACTGCAGTTTTATGTTTCCTCCTTCATCAATTAAATTCAATATCTCTTTTGTTACTCAAGGACTTCTACTAGCCTTCATCTTTTTACCTACTTGATCCTCTGCTGCTTTCACTATTTCATGTCTCAAAGCTACCCATTCCTATTCTACTGTATTTGTTTCCCCTGTTCTTGTCAATCGTTCCCTAATGCTCTCTCTAAAACCCTCTGCAACCTCTGGTTCTTTCAGTTTATCCAGGTTCCATCTCCTTAAATTCATACCATTTTGCAGTTTCTTCAGTTTTAATCTACAGTTCAAAACCAATAAATTGAGGTCAGAGACCACATCTGCCCTTGTAAATGTCTTACAATTTAACACCTAGTTCGTGAATCTCTGTCTTCCACGTATTGAACCTTCTCTCATGGTTCTTAAATCGAGTGTTAGCTATGATTAAACTATGCTCTGTGCAAAATTCTACCAGGTGGGTTCCTCTTTCATTCCTTTCCCCCAGTCCATATTCACCTACTACTTTTCCTTCTCTTCCTTTTCCTACAATCGAATTCCAATTCCCCTTTAGCATTAAATTTTCGTCTACCTTAACTATCTGAATAATGTCTTTTATCACACCACACATTTCTTCAGTCTCTAAATCCTCTGTGGAGCTAGTTGGCATATAAACTTGTACTATTGTGGTAGGCGTGGGCTTTATGTCTATCTTGGCTACAATAATGCATCCACTATGCTGTTTGTAGTAGCTTACCCATGCTCCTATATTTTTATTCATTATTAAACCTACTCCTGCATTACCCCAATTTGATTTTCTATTTATAACCCTGTATTCACATGACCAGAAGTCTTGTTCCTCCTGTCACCGATCTTCACTAATTCCCACTATATTTAACTTTAATCTACGTATCTATTTTCATTTTTAAATTTTCTAACCTATGTGACCTATTAAGGGATCTGACATTCCATGCTCCGATCCGTAAAACCCATGTTTTGTTTCTTCTGACAACGACGTCCTCCTGAGTAGTCCCCGCTTGGAGATCTGAATGTTGGACTATTTTACCCAAAAGGACGCCATCGTCATTTAGCCATACAGTAAAGCTGCATGCCCTTGGGAAAAATTATGGCTGGAGTTTCCCCTTGCTTTCAGCCGATCACAGTACCAGCACAGGAAGGCCTTTTTGTTTGATGTTACGAGGCCAGATTCAATCATCCAGACTGTTGCCACTGTAACTACTAAAAAAGCTTCTGCTTCTCCTCAGGAACCACACGTTTGTCTGGCCTCACAATAGATACCCCTCCGTTGTGGTTGCACCTAAGATATGGTAATCTGTATCACTGAGGCACGCAAACTGGGGGATCAAATACTAGTACCAAAAGAACCCTCCACTGTACAACATTACGTGGCTTGTGGAGTATGATATAGATGTACATGAATATATATTAATTCAAATTACAATGAGTAAATGACTGCTCCTATCTAAACTGGGTTTCACTCACCAAACTGTAAACATGTTGGATGAAATATTCTGGTATGGTTGCTTAAGTACAAATGACAACTAGAATGTTGTACATGCTCAGTACCGTTTAAACGAATAGTTGTCCGTGTGCAGGATACGAACATATCCAGTATATCAGTTCTTGATGTGGAAGACCATCCATAAGAGGTATAAAAGTGTAAGAGTATACCTGGAAAGAGACTTCACAATGTGCCTATAATGATTTGAACATCAGTGCTTCCTATTAGAGCTTGGAGCTCTGGTACTTTTCCAACAAAGCTACTACAATCTGTAACTATTATGCTGATGGGCTCCTAAATGTACAGTCTTCCTCTATTCGACCTTTACATACAAGCATATGAAATTATGTAAAAGTGTAAATAAAAGGGGGATCCTGATACATTCGCCTATCCACCCCTACTGAAATGAATGAAATCGATCAGTCACAAGTTAAACTGAGCAAAACTGATATATTTGTCCAAATACCAGATAATGACTTACTCAAGTGTCCAATGCTTGTAGAATCAAATGGAAGAATACTGAAAGGCACTCTTGTTCAAGATGTCCACCTGAGTTCTCTGGTGGTGTCAGTTCTCATTCGAGCAGAGGCGGATTGGTAACCACATAATTTATGTCCACTCATGTCACTGACTAAATCTATCTGATCGTGCATTTCCCATCTATCATGCGAAGTTGTTAATATAACGCCAGTAGTCCTATGATTCTTGACATAGTGGAGGGAAGTTTAAAATACTCTCTTGCATCCACTCACTCACACACATTTACAAGGTAAACTGGAAAGCATAATATAATTTATATTAAATATACCTTTAGTAATATGTAAACTTAAAGTTTTTTTGAATCTGTATCTTTAATTTTTTTGTTTTAATTAATTTTACATGACTTATGCATGATATTTTGTTTCTAATATCTATTTAATTTAAATAATTTATTTTAATATATTACAGATAATTAAATATATATACCTATACATTTTACTTTATTAGTATAAACTGATTATTTTAAGTTATATATTTATCTAGAATTAGAGCTTCTTATGATTTTAGTTTATAATAAATTATTATTTAATAAAGTATTTAATTATATTCAGAGAACTCTATTAAAAATAGTGATAGGATACAATATATATAAATATTTAATATCATATAAAACAGTATATTAATATAATTAATATTTGCAATTATAATAATATAATTTAATAAGTTACCTAATATAGATTAGTAATGTTTAAATTTTTCTACAAAAAGTATATAATATATTCTGTTGAATCTGTTAGATTATTTGATCTTTCATTATTATTATAGAAAAAATAGACTAAATGAAAAAACAATAATATAATATACATTCATTGGAATGCAAGTTCAATATTTATCGTTATTTATATATAATAGAGAAGTAGTTGTGGTCACAATGGACCAGACTGCTTTTTTTATTTCTATTTGACTGGTTTTATTTTATTTTTTTGAAATGTTTTTACCTTTTGTTAAGGGTTTAATAGGTTTGCTTGAGTGCACTTTATTAATGTTTCCCAAAAGTTTTCTTGTTGCTTACATATTCACATTTTCTTCATATTATATGCAAGTTTTGTTAAGATTAAATGTCCTTTTTGCAGTAATGTGATGTAATTATCAAGTGGTCTTGGAGAAACGAATTTAGTATCAGCATAATTCATGCCAGCAACCGCAGTTATATGATTGATACATGTGAATGTTGTAGGCTAAAACAGTTATTTTTATTATTGGGGTTAAAATATAAATTTTTTAAGGTGAAATGTTAAACATTTCTTTGTGGTTCTTTTTATGAACCTGTGAAACTTCAATAATAAACTACATACCCTATTATTTTAAATGTTAATTATACTGACCAGGCTACTATTAGTTAAAAGTCTTTAAACTCAAAGAATTTGGCAGTATCTCATTCCAGTCAGAAGAACCTACTATGTGATTAATACTACACAATTGACTACGTAATTTATTTGAGTTCTCTTGATTTATAATTATAAAAATTTCAGTTCAAGGTGCAGCTTATTCTTAAGAGGAGGTGTAATTACAAGAGATCTTTGTTTATAATGATGTTGATGGTGCATTACTGTTAATGAATGTGGATTTGATATTAATTGAAGTTAGTTAACTGATATTGGCTGTGAGGTATGTACACATCACCCATCGCTCTCTCTATTGATCATTCTATTAGGTTTTTTTTTAAATAGCTTTAATTTTGATTAGTCATAACACAGTCAATATACTGGAAAATGTATCTCGGAAGAGGTTCAAGACATAACGTATTAGTAAAGTACCTCATTTACCCTGAAAGTTTTCCTGCGCAAATCAGAATATCTTGAGTGTTGGATGTTTTACATTGATTTTTTGTTTGTTTATATATTTAATAGAAATTATTTTATTGTGTTATGTTTTCTTAGTACATTTTATAGAATTGATATTTTTATCTTGTAGCTTACTGGTAATGTAAGTGATTTTAGATATAATAAATTATTTTTGTGAAAGTAGATTTAATTTGTCGTATCTTTTATATCAGGGTTTATCAGAATTTTTGCATTTGTTTTCCTTATCTCATTTTAGTATCATTTACAATCAATGTATAGTTAATGTGTCATAATTAAAGGAAAGTTAACATGTTTGTACTTAATTTCCTAAAACACAAATGTTAACCGATTTAAGTTAACAATCTTTTTTATAATTTGTGTTTTTATTGTATTTAGTATTTGTTATTCTTAACTTGTTATAAGGAAATAGGCAAAATTGATTTGTGCCTGTTTATGAAAAGCGTGTCCTCTTGATAATATTTTGAGGTCTGCCCTGCTCAATGAGTAAATTTTTAAAGAACCACTGTGTTCTGACCATGCAAAGATAACGTAATCATAAGTTAATTAATTAGTGGTTGAAATGAATGGCTTGATGCTTGTCGCTTGGTAAATTTCTGAATTTAGCTTTTAAGTCAAAAAGACTTAAATTTATTGTTAGGATGAAAAGACTCTGCAGAGCTTAACATTTTACTTTAACATAGCTTTTCGTTGGTCTTTCTATACTGAATGATTTCTTGGTGTGACATGAAAAACAAATAAACTCCTCATTACTAAATCATTGATTTATGTTTTTTATCATGATCCATAAGTTGTGATCATAAGATCTTAGGGACAACAGTGTAATTGTTTTTGGGAGCTCATATTGACAAAGCAAATTGTGACCTCAGTTGTTGATTAAGAAAAATTATGGGTGCAGGAGCCCAGTAATTAGGTCTGTTAGAGCTTTCAATTCTTAAAAGATGTAAGTTTGGATAGGCAAGAATCAGGTTGATTTCTATTCTAATACTATTTATCCACATTAGTATGAAAGGGCCATGTGGATAAAATACATTTTATATTATTGACTGATAGTAATTGATTACTATTTTTACAGATTGATGTGTTGAATTTAGAATTCAGTTATGCAGATTTTTTCGACAAATAGTATTGATACTTTATGATTTATTTATGTTTCTTTTAAATTTTTCTTATTTTAGTTAAGTGTACAATTAGTCTAGCTCTTTAGACTTAGTTGGAACGTAAGGTTTTAGGGTATTTTCAAATTCAAAAGGGTCCAGATAAGGTAGGATTTGATTTTCCCTTATTTAACTTGTATATGTTCCTTTTGTTGCAAGTTTTTATTTTTTGTATTATACCAGATAAGGTGTTTATACTATAATAATTGCTGGTTGATCATCAGATTTATATTATTCTTTGTTAGGTGCTTTATGTTCTATTGCCAAACCATTTCATATCTGGTTAGATTAGTTGAGTTTATTGTCTTATTACTTTAATTGGTAGTTTTAATATTTTTGATGTTATGAATCATCAAGTGTATCATTGATTTATTATTTCTTTTCCTTTAGCCCTGGCTTCTCTTGCTTCTTGCTTGGCTGAAATTAACCGAATCCCTTTTTATTTTGTTGAAGGGGAGTCTAAATTAGTTTCTGGGTTTAGTATTGAATATGGAGTAGGCGGTTTCCTTTTGTTTTTTTTTCTTTAGCAGAAGATATCAGAATTATTTTTATAAGTAAATCCTTGGCTTGAATTTTATTAGAAGGTCATTTTTACTCTTTTATATATTTTATTAAGGGTGCTATTATATCTTTTGGATTTATTTGTGTCTGGGGTACTTTACCAGAGTTTCATTCTGATAGTTGATATATTTAGCTTGAAAGAATTTTTTACCTTTATCTTTAATTTTTTTAATTTTCTTTAATGGTTTGAATGTTTTATTCATCTCATTTATTTAGTGAAATATTGTAAGAAAAGTCAATAGAGTTAAGCTTCTAGTTTTATGTTTTCCAAACATATGCTTCTCCTAAGCTGATTTTTTAAATTTTATTCCTTAATTAGCTTATATCATGCATTTGGTACATGAACATTAATTATGAAGTAGGTAAAGTATATGTATGTTATGTTTCGTCCTGTTATAATGTAAGTTTCTTCAACTGGCTGCTTCGTTATTAATGTCGCTATACATACAATAACTACTAAGATTCAAACAGATTTTGTAAATAGGGTAGAACTCAATAACACAAACTGCTGTTTTATTGTAAAATGGTAAAATATTTATGATTCTAATTCATAGAAATAATGCAATAACACCTCCTGATTTTGTAGGAATTGATTGAAACACTGCATAAGCAAATAAGAAGCATCATCCTGGTTGAATGCAAACTGCTGTTATTAAACGATTAGCATGCACAATTCTCTGGATATCCTAGAAGGTAAGGATTAATTAGGAATAATATAATTAATAGTGATGTTATTATAACAAATGTAATGGAATTCCTGAATGTAAGATATGTATGGAATGGAATTTTTTCAATATTCCCATTTAATCCTAAAGGATTATTAGCCCCAGTATGGTGAAGAAAAAGTAAATGAATCATGGCTATAGGAAAATATTAATGGTAGTACAGCATATCCTCATTCTCACTGAACTAAATCTGTTCCAAAATACGGAATTGCTTTTAATATATTAGTAAGTACTGTTGTACCTCAGAATGATATTTTACTTCAAGGTAAATATATTGTATAAATGCCATTGCTATAACTAAACATAAAGTTACTGTCCCAATTCTTCAGGTATATATGTACATATAAGATCCTTAATAAATTCCTTGACCTACATGTAAGTAAATGCAACTAAAAATATAGATGCTCCATATGCATGGACTTTCGAATAATTCAAGGACTGTTGACATCTTGACAGTTATGAACTACACTACTAAATGCTATTTCAATATTTGTGGTATAGTGTATAGCTCGAAATATTCCATTTACAATTTGAATTACTAAACATAACCATAATAGAAACCCAAAATTTCATAAAAATAATATATTTCATGGTGCATGTAGATCAATTAAAGAGTTCTTAATACATTTATTTGAAGTATGTTTTAATTGTAAGGGTTTATTCATTAGTATAATTATCTTAATTTACTAATAGGTCATTGATTAATATCAGTGATTTTAACTTCTGATAATAATTCTAGAAATACATCAATTACTATTATTCTAATAATATATGTTGGATTATTATACAGTTTTTCTAAAGATATTGTTATTTATCGATAATTATTTGTGTTATTGATATTTACAGTCCCAGCGTTTTTAAACAAATCTATAAATATTATTACCTCTGTACTAATTAATGTAAATACAATGAAGGTACATTTTGTGAAAGTAAAATAAATATAAAGTAAAATGAACATAAGTAATATACTACAAAGAAGTGTTAAAAATAAAATACATGGTAATCAGTAACTTTATATTATTGTTCCTGTTATTAAACCAATAAGGAAGATTTGTAAAATAATAAAAACTATTATTGATATTTGGTGTCTCAGTTCAATCAAGCTAACATTTAGTACATGTGATAGAAATGTAATAGTTATTTTAATCATTTGTGGGATTAGTGTATTAAAACGTGTTTGTGAGCCAGAGGATGGGAAATTTTCCCACCCCTAATGTTTTAAAAGTGGGGGCTCGAATAACTTCCTGTTTAAAAAAAATTTGTGTTACTTTAAACAATTAAAAGTATTGTTTACATTCCATATTATTACTTCTTCATTGGTTTCTTTTGTTGAGAGTTGAATATATTGTTCTTTCTTTGTTTATATTAAATATTCTTCTTTTTGAATTTGATTTCCCATTTTCCCATTATCTTTTTGGTATTTTCTGTTTGCGAAGTGACTTTGGGCCTTTCTACACTCCTGGAAATGGAGAAAAGAACACATTGACACCGGTGTGTCAGACCCACCATACTTGCTCCGGACACTGCGAGAGGGCTGTACAAGCAATGATCACACGCACGGCACAGCGGACACACCAGGAACCGCGGTGTTGGCCGTCGAATGGCGCTAGCTGCGCAGCATTCGTGCACCGCCGCCGTCAGTGTCAGCCAGTTTGCCGTGGGATACGGAGCTCCATCGCAGTCTTTAACACTGGTAGCATGCCGCGACAGCGTGGACGTGAACCGTATGTGCAGTTGACGGACTTTGAGCGTATAGTGGGCATGCGGGAGGCTGGGTGGACGTACCACCGAATTGCTCGACACGTGGGGCGTGAGGTCTCCACAGTACATCGATGTTGTCGCCAGTGGTCGGCGGAAGGTGCACGTGCCCGTCGACCTGGGACCGGACCGCAGCGACGCACGGATGCACGCCAAGACCGTAGGATCCTACGCAGTGCCGTAGGGGACTGCACCGCCTCTTCCCAGCAAATTAGGGACACTGTTGCTCCTGGGGTCTCGGCGAGGACCATTCGCAACCGTCTCCATGAAGCTGTGCTACGGTCCCGCACACCGTTAGGCCGTCTTCCGCTCACGCCCCAACATCGTGCAGCACGCCTCCAGTGGTGTCGCGACAGGCGTGAATGGAGGGACGAATGGAGACGTGTCGTCTTCAGCGATGAGAATCGCTTCTGAATGGTGCCAATGATGGTCGTATGCGTGTTTGGCGCCGTGCAGGTGAGCGCCACAATCAGGACTGCATACGACCGAGGCACACAGGGCCAACACCCGGCATCATGGTGTGGGGAGCCATCTCCTACACTGGCCGTACACCACTGGTGATCGTTGAGGGGACACTGAATAGTGCACGGTACATCCAAACCGTCATCGAACCCATCGTTCTACCATTCCTAGACTGGCAAGGGAACTTGCTGTTCCAACAGGACAATGCACGTCCGCATGTATCCCGTGCCACCCAACGTGCTCTAGAAGGTGTAAGTCAACTACCCTGGCCAGCAAGATCTCCGGATCTGTCCCCCATTGAGCATGTTTGGGACTGGATGAAGCGTCGTCTCACGCGGTCTGCACGTCCAGCACGACCGCTGGTCCAACTGAGGCGCCAGGTGGAAATGGCATGGCAAGCCGTTCCACAGGACTACATCCAGCATCTCTACGATCGTCTCCATGGGAGAATAGCAGTCTGCATTGCTGCGAAAGGTGGATATACACTGTACTAGTGCCGACATTGTGCATGCTCTGTTGCCTGTGTCTATGTGCCTGTGGTTCTGTCAGTGTGATCATGTGATGTATCTGACCCCAGGAATGTGTCAATAAAGTTTCCCCTTCCTGGGACAATGAATTCACGGTGTTCTTATTTCGATTTCCAGGAGTGTATTTTAGTTTCAATAATTCGACCTCATGGCAATGATTTCTTTAATTCTTTTGCCTTATCTTTATGTTAAAATATTTATTTATGACCATTTTTGATTCCTCATTTTTTAGTAAATAATTTATGATGGCTCGTGCATGTTTTAATGTTTCTGTCAAGCTTTATTTGTATAATCTGTGTTTATTCATTGTTAGTTTGAATATAATGACGTATTATTTTGGTGTTGTCATTTTTCTTTGATTTTATTAAGTTTTTGGATTCGTTCTTTAATAATTACTGCTAAAGATTTACTTTATTTCATATCATTCTAATTTGTATATTTTTGTGGTTTTGATTTTACTTAATATTTTATATTTTTCTTTTGCTAGATTGAACATTCTTTGTTTTTATATATTTTTTACGCTAGATTGCTTTCTGCTTTGCTTTCTGTTTCCAAGTAGGTGTTTATTTGATTTGTTTACAGTTTGGTTGCTAGACTGCCTTTGTTGTTCGTTTTGTTTAATGTTAACGAGTTTTAATTACAGAATATATGTGTAGCCACCTCAGCTGCGTAAAATTGTAGTCCAATTGACCATGGTGCCGACAGCAGAAGAATTTCATCAGTATAAAAATTTCGTGGGATAACCAAGAACCAGTGCACGAAAGTTATAACATTTTGCATCGGTCTTAATTTACAAAAGGAATACAGTTCTAATAACAGAAAGATAAACGATGTTTAAGAGTATACATTGAGGAGAGTACCGCCATTCAGACCATTTTTAATTAGCGGCTCTATACCTTGAAAAGAGTGTTTGTAGGATAATTGCACCTGTTTGTTAAGAATGAGACCGTCCTTCAGATATAGGTGTTTAAAAATCTCTAGCTCTTCTACGATGTGAAGCCTATAGTCTGTTTTTCCTCTGAGTAAAAAACCTGGACATCTTTAACATCTTTAGGATTACGTCCTCTGAGTAACAAATGGTCAGCAAAAGTTGAATTGTGAACATTTGCCTTTTTTAACGAGTAAGTGATCCCTGAATCTTATCGAAATAGCTCGCCCTGTTTGGACTACGTAAGGGCAGGACAATTGCCACAATTTTTTTTCTAATACTCTCTATATTTCCTTTGTTGTTTGATTTTGGTTCTTATCTTTTATGTTTTTATAATTTTGGCTTTTTTAGTTAAGATACCAATATTTTTGGTTCACCTTTAACTTCCTAAGACTCATGAAGAGGCTATTGTTTCTGGTAGAATGAATCTTGCTGGTGTTTTGTTACTGTTAGGTCGTTATTGGTTTTTTTATGTGACAAAGGTTATTTCTTATTTTGGTTTAAAGCTTAATTATTTTTGGTCATATGTAAAATCGGTAAGCGGATCTAAATCCCCTATTCAGTCACTCGTTGACCACGATGGCACCGAAACAGAGGACGACCGAAGAAAGGCAGAAATACTGAATTCAGTGTTCCGAAACTGTTTCACTGCGGAAAATCGTAACACGGTCCCTGACTTCAGCCGTCGCACGGACGCCAAAATGGAAAATATTGAAATAAACGATATCGGAATTGAAAAACAACTGCTATCACTTAGTAGCGGAAAAGCATCCGGACCAGACGAGATACCCGTAAGATTCTACAGTGATTATGCTAAAGAACTTGCCCCCTTTCTATCAGCAATTTATCGTAGATCTCTGGAAGAACGTAAAGTACCTAGCGACTAGAAGAAAGCGCAGGTCGTTCCCATTTTCAAGAAGGGTCATAAATCAGATGCGAATAATTATAGGCCTATTTCGCTTACGTCAATCTGTTGTAGAATAATGGAACATGTTTTATGTTCTCGTATTATGACGTTCTTAGGTAATACAAATCTCCTTCATCATAACCAACATGGATTCCGCAAACAGAGATCATGTGAAACTCAGCTCGCCCTATTTGTCCAAGAAATTCACAGTGCCGTAGACACTGGCGAGCAGATTGATGCCGTATTCCTGGACTTCAGGAAGGCATTTGATACGGTTCCGCACTTACGTTTAGTGAAAAAAATACGAGCTTACGGAATACCGGACCAGGTTTGTGATTGGATTCAGGATTTCCTAGAAGAAAGAACACAACATGTCATTCTTAACGGTTCAAAATCTGCAGATGTAGAGGTAATTTCGGGAGTACCGCAAGGAAGCGTGATAGGACCTTTATTGTTTACAATATACATAAATGACTTAGTTGACAACATCGGTAGCTCCGTGAGGCTATTTGCAGATGACACGGTTGTCTACAAGAAAGTAGCAACATCAGAAGACTCGTACATACTCCAGGAAGACCTGCAGAGGATTAGTGAATGGTGCGACAGCTGGCAGCTTTCCCTAACGGTAGATAAATGTAATATAATGCGCATACATAGGGGCAGAAATCCATTCCAGTACGATTATGCCAAAGGTGGTAAATCATTGGAAGCGGTAACGACCGTAAAATACTTAGGAGTTACTATCCGGAGCGATCTGAAGTGGAATGATCACATAAAACAAATAGTGGGAAAAGCAGGCGCCAGGTTGAGATTCATAGGAAGAATTCTAAGAAAATGTGACTCATCGACGAAAGAAGTAGCTTACAAAACGCTTGTTCGTCCGATTCTTGAGTATTACTCATCAGTATGGGACCCTTATCAGGTTGGATTAATAGAAGAGATAGACATGATCCAGCGAAAAGCAGCGTGATTCGTCATGGGGACATTTAGTCAGCGCGAGAGCGTTACGGAGATGCTGAACAAGCTCCAGTGGCGGACACTTCAAGAAAGGCGTTACGCAATACGGAGAGGTTTATTATCGAAATTACGAGAGAGCACATTCTGGGAAGAGATGGGCAACATATTACTACCGCCCACATATATCTCGCATAATGATCACAACGAAAAGATCCGAGAAATTAGAGCAAATACGGAGACTTACAAGCAGTCGTTCTTCCCACGCACAATTCGTGAATGGAACAGGGAAGGGGGGATCAGATAGTGGTACAATAAGTACCCTCCGCCACACACCGTATGGTGGCTCGCGGAGTATAGATGTAGATGTAGATTAGGTCTGTCTGGTGCTGTTATTATTAGATTTATTTGTTTTTGTAACGTTGATTCAAAGTCCTTAATTGCTTACTGTTCTGTTGCTCATATGAGAATGGTTATTGGTTGGTTGGTTGGTTGGTTTGTGGGATTAAAGGGACCAGACTGCAACGGTCATCGGTCCCTTAATGGTTATTGGTGACTTAATGATTTATGAATTGGTGGGATTGTATAGGTGCACTTTCTTTAACCGATCTAAATGGTTCAAATGGCTCTGAGCACTATGGGACGTAACATCTGAGGTCATCAGTCCCCTAGACTTAGAACTACTTAAACCTAACTAACCTAAGGACATCACACACTTCCATGCCCGAGGCAGGATTCGAATCTGCGACTGTAGCAGTGGCCCGGTTCCAAACTGTAGTGCCTAGAACCGCATGGCCACTCCGGCCGGCCTTTAATGGCTGGTCATGGTTTATGTTCTTCTGGTTTATTTTCTTTATCTAGTATTATTTATGGATGTTTAGGTAGATGAAGATTATTTATTAACAAGGATATACTTAATTTAGCATCTAGAACAGCTTCATGATGATTTCTTTTGAGAGCTTCAAAGATGGCTGCTCCCTTATCTTCAGATCTTGTTGGTCAATTAAGATTATGAAATAGAATTATGACTTTATCTTTATGATTTTTGGTGTTACTTTTCTCAAGTTTTTTAGCGCTGTATATATATATATATATATATATATATATATATATATATATATATATATATATATCCAGCACATTAATTATTATTGTGGTGTTTATACTTCATCTCTTGGTTATCTGCAGGAATATCTTCTTTTACTTTTACATTGATTATTTTTTAATGTGCTTTGTTTGAATGGCGAGTATTTCTTTGTTTCTATTTGCTTAAGTATTTTAATTTAAAATATTGTTTTGTGGGATCAATGATATGAAGTTTTTCGTCTTAGACTATGTTATTTTTGTTTTTCACCTTAGACTGTATATTTGTTTTCTATTGTAATTTTCTATTTGTTCATCTTTTTTTTCTTTATTTTTTTTAGAACAATAATTTTTGTTTTGGGTATTTATTATTTGAAAATTGACTGCTCAGTTTTGTGAACTTTTTAATTTAAATGGTTCTATGGTTGTTATAACTTTAATTTCAGATGAATGTCTTTTGTTTTTATGACTTCTTTGGTAATTTATTAGGGAGAAGATTAAATGTTTGGCGAAAATAATATTAATCATTTTATTAGTATTGTTTTATTATTTATTTATTCTTTCAATAGGATTTTTAATTATTGCTTAAAATTTGATTAGAATTTTATTACATTTGAGATGAATTGGGTTTAGTTTCTTATTTGCTTATTTATTATCAAAATGTGAAGTCTTATAGTGCAGGTATATTGACTGGTTTATCTAATCTGATTGGTGATGTTCCTATTTTGATTTTTATTCTCTTAATATTAAATTAATGATATTATGATTTTATTTCAAATTCTTTTGAAATAACACTTAATGTAGTATTAATTTTTTAGTGGCTGTAACTAAGATTCCTTTCTCTTCTAGGCTTTCTCCAGCTGTGGCTGTCCCTACTTCTGTTTCATTTTTGTTCCTTTTTCTGTTCTTGTTACTGCAGTAGTTTATTTATTAAATCACTGTTAGTCCAATGTTGGATAATTATAACTGCGGTTGATTCTTACTATTAATTGGTTGTATAACTATTTTTATGCCTGGTTTGGGGGCTAATTTTGAGTTTGATTTGAAAAAAGTTATTTGTCTTTCGACTTTTAAGACAGCTTGGTTTGATAATAAGAATTTTGATGATAGGTTATTCAAAGGTTGCTTTATTTTACGTTTGTCAGCTCACCCTTTACTTAAAGCCTTATTATTTATATGTGCAGGTTCAATAAATCATATTTTAAAGGATTCTCTGGATATTTGTTTGACAGGTTCTATTGTAAATTTTATACCTTTAACTTCTGTTTGTTGTAATGTTTCAAGTTTGTATTTGTGTGGTATGCCTTTTTAGCTGGATTTGATTCAAAATGTTTAGTTCATGGATTTGTTTATTCAAGATGAATTAAGTGTTTAATTTTTCATTTTTTCTACAGGTTTAACAACTTTTCTTCGTTTATTTTATTTCACAATGTCTGGTGACAAGTTTTATTCAAGGTTTTTTCTTTGATATAAGGGTTATTATACCTCTTTAATATAGATTATTTATTGTTTGTTGCCATTTTTGGCGGCAGTCTTTTTTTATTTTGAGCTTTTCCTCATTAAGGAGGCTTATCTCCAACATAATAATTTACTCGGAAATTACTGTACAAAGAATAAACGTTCTTAAACTTATTCCTCCAGGTGTGTCGATATTGTCTGTGCTCTTCTTCTGTGCCCATTCTCCTCATTGTGTGCTGTACATTTTGGAGCCAGGTGGTCTTCTTCTGCTCCCACTCCAGTATAAATTTTGGTATTCTGGCTTCCTCCATTCGTCGAACATGCCCGTACGACTGTTATTTCTTCCTATCTCTAACGTCACATATTCTTTCTTCTATTTCCATTATCTCTATTATTTTGGGGTTCCTTATCTTATCTTTACTGGAGAGTCTTGCTGATTTTCTACGGGAGACCATCCTTAGAGCTTGTTATTTTGAGGGTGCTTCAGGTTAATTGTCCAGGACTCCGTACCATACAGAACCACACTCTCGAATATAGACTTGTATATTAATTTTTTAGCTCTGCACATTAAATTCCTGCTCCAACAGACGCAGTTAAGCATCCCAATGACCTTCCGTCTGCTACTAATGCTTTTATTGATTTCTGACTCTGATTTTCCCTCGATATCTAAAATGGATCCCAAATAACAGAAAGTGTTTATCTTTTTGATTTTATTTTCTTCAGTGTATAGCTCATCTGAATCATTAGTCAAGTATTCTGTTTTTTGGTAATTAATCTTCAAACCCAAAGTTTTGTATGCTACTGCTAGTTTCAGTCTTTTACCTTGATTAATTTTGCCTATTCCTATTATAATTGATTTACCTTACTATATGAAATTTTTAACAATTACTGTTTTCATTTATAGTTATTATTCAGGTTTTCTAGTTTCTAAGTTTGATTTTTCTGTTAACATGTTTTCTTTAACTATGTTATGTTTTGTTAAATTCGCTCGTTCTATGTGATTTATACCTTTTCTTTCAACTAAATTTGCTACATATTTACCTTTATAGTTGGTTATTATTCATCAAAATCTTTTGATTAATAGTTGAGGTCGACCATTAGGTGGTCAGGGTTTATATAGATTATTTATTTATTTGATTATTTTCAAGGCTGATATACACAAATTTTAAGATTTATTTTTAACTTTTATTTTTTGCTGTTTATTCTAGTAGTATCATTTTCCTTACACCTAAAGATGTTCGGGAATTATTTTTTTACAATGAAAATGTAATGCTTTATTTAAACTATTTAAATGTTAGAAATATTAACGGAATTTAATCACTAATATAAAAAGTTTGCAGCTTTCATACTGGCTTTACATTGCTTTAATTGGCACTTTATAGTTCAAAAATATTAACAATACGCCACCTCTTTTTGCTTAAATTAATATAGAGTAACAGTAAAATATTTACCAACCATCCACATCGAAACTGACTGCAATAATTCGCTTCTTATTCAGTGTAAGGTTGATTGATTATGTCAATGCTTTTGGACTGCAAGATAAATGTTATACTTAACTAGTCCCCCTGTGCCAAAGTGCATAAAAGCCAGGGACTGCGGGAGCCACAAGCTGCTTGTCAAAGGGCTTAATGCTCTTCATCCGTATCTGAAACTATTTTAGAGAAGTCCTCCCCGCAAGCATTATACCTGCTTTTACTGTTGCACATTATGAAACTCGGTTTCCAGCAATGTGGATCCCTACCCTTCATGGCTATCGGTGGTATTATAAAAATCTTAATGACTGTAACAGTGTGTCAGGTGCACTATTTACATATATCCTTTCCTCTGCCTATAGCAAACCTGTGCACCTTCAAACAACTGTAGAAGATGTGACTGTCAGGGTGAGGACAATGCAGGAAATTATGTTCTGTGACACGTACCTTCCTACAGATGGTGAAGTACCACAAAATCTATTGACTGCACTAATTTCTCGACGCTTCCCATCTGTGCTACTTTTGAGTGACTTCAGCACCCATAACCCGCTGTGGGCATCACCAAGATCACTAGCTGTTGTAAAGATGTCGAGAATCTACTAACTCAAATTGACCTTTGGCTCCTAAATAAAGATACCCCCACTCATTTCAGTGTGGCACATGGCACATACATGGCCACTGATCTCTCCGCCCCTGATCTGGCCTTCTGCCACCTAAGCACTGGAAAGATCTCGACGACTTGTGTGTTAGTGACCATTTTCCGCTCTTCCTTCCTCCATTGGCGTCTCTCACATGGACGCATGCCCAATTCGGCTCTTACTAAGGCCGACTGGGTTGCTTTCATACTTGCTACCACCATTGGATCTCTATCGTGCGGCAAAATCGATGTGGTGGTCCAGAATGTTACTACAATCATTGTTGCTGCAGCTGAATCAGGAGTCCCTTTCTCCTCAAGTATCCCCAGCAATGGTGGTCACTGGAAATTGTTGCGGCCATTAGAAAATGTAGGTGGGCACTACAACGTCATAAGCTGCACTTATCAATAGAGCACCTCATTGCCTTAACAGCTCCATGCCCAGGTCTGTCAACTAATCGGATGAC
Source organism: Schistocerca nitens (assembly GCF_023898315.1). Classification (NCBI taxonomy): domain Eukaryota; kingdom Metazoa; phylum Arthropoda; class Insecta; order Orthoptera; family Acrididae; genus Schistocerca; species Schistocerca nitens. Next base: position 630,234,442 of record NC_064620.1, on the reverse strand, counting down.
ATCAGCATGAGTGTTGGGAATGGCACATCTCCACAATTAATACACAAACCCCTCCTTCCCAAGTTTGGACAAAGATCAAGCACCTTTATGGATATCGGACCCCAGAAGGTATACCTCGGATTTCCACGAATGGAGCTCTGTATACCAACTCAGATGCAATTGCAGAGCATTTTTCTGAGTACTATGCTTGAACCTCTGCGTCTGAGTAGGTATACCTGGGATATCCAAGAATGGAGCTCTCTATGCCAACTCAGATGCAATTGCAGAGCATTTTGCTGAGCACTATGCTCGAACCTCTGCATCTGAGAATTACCACCCTGGCTTTTGTACACTAAAACAGCAGTTGGAACAAAAGTACGAGGGCGGTTCAGAAAGTAACCTCCGATTGGTCACAGTGCCGGTTGTGGGGGGAGTAGCGACGCCATCTGTGCGTTCACGCACTCAACAGGTCAGTCGGCATCAAGCCGTGGTCGAGTGAACGTCGTACCTGCGCTAGTTTAGTTTTTGTGGCAGTTTGAAATGTGTGCTGCAATAGAAAACCCCGCCAAATGTGAAGTGCGTGCTGTCATAAGGTTTTTTACAGCCAAAGGATATTCTGCAGCAGCTATTCATCGTGAGCTTTGTGCCGTGTACGGACCAAGAGTTATGAGTGAAGGAGTTGTCCGTGAATGGGTACGTTTATTTAAAAGTGGACGAGAAAACGTTCATGATGAAGAGAGGAGTGGTAGACCATCATTGTTGACTGACGAACTCGTTCAGACAGTTGATGCAAAAGTTCGTGAAAATCGACGTTTCTCAAGGTCGGAGTTGTCTACTGGTTTTCCACAGATTTCTAAGACTCTCTTGTACGAGATAGTGACAGCAAGATTGGGTTACCGTAAGTTCTGTGCACGATGGGTGCCCAAAATTCTTACCGACCACCACAAAACTCAAAGAATGGCCTCTGCATTAGACTTTCTGTCACGTTATGAGGCCGAAGGAGAACCATTGTTAAACAGAATCGTGACCGGTGACGAAACCTGGATTAAGTACGTGAACCCTGAGACAAAAGAACAATCAAAGATGTGGGCACATTCAAATTCGCCTACCAAACCAAGAAAAGCCTCGCAAGATTTTTCTGCCAGAAAACTGATGGCAACGGTGTTTTGGGATGCCAAAGGGGTGTTGTTGGTTGAATTCATGGAACGTGGTACGACCATTAATCAAGACGTGTACTGTGAAACAATAAAAAAGTTACGACGGGCTATACAGAACAAACGCCGTGGTATGCTGACTTCCGGTATCGTTTTTTTGCACGATAACGCCCGTCCTCACTCTGCTCGCAGAACAACGGCCCTTCTTGAGTCCTTCAAGTGGGACGTTATCAACCATCCACCTTACAGCCCAGACCTGGCACCAAGTGATTATCACCTCTTCATGCATTTGAAGAAATGGCTCGGGTCACAGCGGTTTGATGACGACGAAGAGCTCAAAGATGCGGTCACAGGCTGGCTCCAGGCACAAGCGGGTGATTTTTATGCAGAAGGAATTTCAAAGCTTGTGAAGAGATGCGATAAGTGCCTCAATCGCTATGGAGACTATGTAGAAAAATAGTGCAAAGATGTAGTTGTAAGATGTATATATTAAAATATTTTTATTTAACTTGGTGTATTTTTTTAAATCAACCGGAGGTTACTTTCTGAACGGCCCTCGTACTTATCTTTTACTACACCCATCTGCAAATGATTAAACATCCATAATCGAATTACCAGCGCCACATCATTACTCGAGCGATGGCGAATTCCTGTCATGATGGCGAGAAAGTATCACCATTCCAGTGCTAAAATCTGATACGACCCTGCTAGATATGGATAGCTATCATTCTATTAGCCTCACCCACATCCTGTGCAAGTTACTCAAATTTGTGGTGAACCAGCAGTTGTGTCAGCTTTTTGAGTCTCAGAGGGCGTTCTGGTTCCATCTCAGTGCAGTTTTCGCCAAGGTCACTCCACCACTAACAATTGGGTATGCCTGGAGTCTGCCATCCAAATGGCATTTTTCTGCTGTTTAAATCTTATTTCCACCTTTTTTTGACCTGAGGAAAGTCTATGATACCACTTGGTGAGACCACATCCTCGCTCCGGGCCTCCCGATTTTTATACACATTTTTTTCTCATGCCACACCTTCAGAGTTTGAGTCGGTGCTTCGCCAAGTTCCCACCTTTAACCATGCAATGGGCTCTGTACCGAGCGTCTATCTCTTTTAGTGGCCATTAATGGTCTTGCAGCAGCTGTGAGGGTCCTCAGTATCACCCTTCTTATATGCTGGCGACTTTTGTGTTTCGCTTTGCTCATCTACTATTAGTGTGGCTGAACATTGAGTCCAGGGAGCCATACGAAAGATGCAATCATGGACCCTCAGCTACAGCTTTCAGTTACCAATACTTGATGTCATGCACTTCTGTCGCTGTTGTATGATTCACCCACACCCACAACTTTATATTGATAACCATCTCCTTAACGTAGTGGACTGTTATCGCTTTTTAGGACTGGTTTTCGACATCCACGTAACTTGGCTTCCCCAGCTTCGTCAGCTTAAGCAAAAGTGCTGGCAGCATCTTAACATTCTTCGTTGCCTGAGTCACTCTGACTGGGATGCAAATAACCGTGCATTGTTGCAGCCGTACAAAGACCTTGTATATTCCCATCTTGACTATGGGAGCCTGGCTTATGCTTCAGAATATCGCACGCAGCTTTCTGGATGCTGTACCCTATTCACCACTGCAGAGTTCAACTTGTGGCAGGAGCTTTCCAAATGAGCCCTGTGAACGGCCTACTCGTGGAAGCTGACGTTCCTCCATCGCAGTTTGGGTGACACCAACTGCTTGCCAATTATACTGCACACATTCACAGCTCGCCTGAACGTCCAAATCACCATCTCCTTTTCCCTAATACAGCAATTCATTCACATAACAACTGCCCTGATCAGGGATTGCAATTGCAGTCCATGTCTGGCCCCTTCTCACTGAACTCAAGTCTTTCTCTCTTTCAGGTCCACTCACATACACTTGCATTGTACATAAATCAACCACAGCTTCATCTGGACCTATCACAAATCCGAAAAGACTCAGTTCATGATGTGGTCCTCAACCGCCTATTCCTCTCTGTTCTTGACGCATCCCAGGATTCAGAATAGTTACATGGATGGTTCAACCATTGATGGTCATGCTGGGTTTGCCTGTGCTCATGCAGGACATACTGATTTGCACTCCTTGTCAGATGACTGCAGTGTTTCCACTGCATAGCTGGTAGCCATCTCCTGCACCCTCGATCATATCTGTTCCTGTGCTGGGAAGTGCTTCCTTATTTGTAGAGGCTCTGCTGGCTCACCACAAATTTTAGCAACTTGCACAGTGTGTTGGTGAGGCTAATATTTTGATAGCTATCCATATCTAGTGGGGTCTTACCAGGTTTTAGCACTGTAATGATAATGCTTTTTCGCCATCATGACACGAATTCGTCATCGCTCTAGTAAGGATGTGGTGCTGGTAATTCGATTACGGATGTTTATTCATTTGGGGATCGGTGCGGTCAGACCCAGGGGTTGTGTCAGGACAACGTGCAAGGGTATTGAGAAATTGCCACTCACTCAATGGAGCACTGTATGGCTCAAGATGGCGTGTAGTAAAAGATAAGTACTTTTTTTCAACCTGCTGTTTTAGTGTACAAAAGCCAGGGTGGTAATTCTCAGATGCAGAGGTTCGAGCATAGTGCTCACCAAATTGCTCTGCAATGGCATCTGAGTTGGAATATTCGTGGAAATTCCAGGTACACCTTCTGGGGGTCCGATATCCATAAAGGTGCTTGATCTTAGTGCAGACTTGGGAAGGAGAGGTTTGTGTTCCAATGGTGGAGATGTGCCATTGCCAACACCCATGCTGATGTCAACTGATTAGTTGACAGACCTGAGCACGGAGCTGTTTGAAGGCAATGAGGTGCTCCATTGATCAATGCAACTTATGATGTAGTGTCCATCTACATTCTCTAATGGCCGCAACAATTTCCAGTGACCACCATTGCTGGGGATACTTGAGGAGAAAGGGACTCCTGATTCAGCTGCAGCAACAATGATTGTAGTAACATTCTGGACCACCACATCGATTTTGCCGCGCGATAGAGATCCAGTGGCGGTAGCAAGTATGAAAGCATCCCAGTCAGCCTTGATAAGAGCCCAATTGGGCAAGCGTCCATGTGAGAGACGTCAGTGGAGGAAGGAAGAGCGGAAAATGGTCACTACCACACAAGTTGTCAAGAACTCTCCAGTGCGTAGACTGCAGAAAGCCAGATAAATGGCGGAGAGATTAATGGCCATGTATGTGCCATGTGCTACACTGAAATGAGTGGGGGCATCTTTATTTAGGAGGCAAAGGTCGAACAGCGTTAGTAGATTCTTGACATCTTTACGATGGCTACTGATCTTGGTAACGTCCATAGCGGTTTATGGGTGCTGAAATCACTCAAAAGTAGCAAAGGTGGGGGAAGTCGAGAAATTAATGCAGTCAATAGATTTTGTGGTACTTCAACATCTGGAGGAAGGTACATGTTGCAGATGGTAATTTCCTGCATTGTCCTCATTCTGATGGCCACAGCTTCTACAGTTGTTTGAAGGAGCACAGGTTTTCTATAGGCAGATGTAAGGACATATGTAAATAGTGCACCTGACACACTGTTACAGTCATTACGATTTTTATAATACCACCGATAGCCATGAAGGGTGGGGCTCCACATTGTTGGAAACCATGTTTCCTGAAGTGCATCACATATATATGCTTGCTGGGAGGACTTCTCTAAAGTAGCTTCAGATATAGTCCACAGCGACCCCTTCTGTGCGAGAGGAGCCTAAGGAAACTGTTGCTTCTCTAAGTGGGAGGAAGGGACCAGAGTCCCTGGCATTTGGGGAGCCATTGCTACCAAAGTAGGTGCTTTGGGAGCAACAGAAGAACTGCCCCAACAACCAAGGGGGAGGCGGGGATGCAGTTGGGCGGCCCTGACGGCCCACTACTGGAGGCACAGACAAGGGGACTATCTTTGCCAGCGAGGGCAATGTCATCGCAGCTGCAGCATAGGAGGATGTCAATTAGAGTTCTAACGCTCATATTTCCATGTAGCCTCTTGATATGTCAGCCTGTCCAGGGTCTTGTACTCCACTATTTTCCTCTCCATTTGAAAAACCGCGCAGTCCAGCGAGCAGGGGCAGTGGTGCTGTCGACAGTTGACACAGGTGGGAGGAGGGGCACATGGAGTATTTAGATGCAATGGACACACACAATCTCTACATGTGGCACTGGAAATGCACCTGGAAGACGTGCCTGAATTTCCAGCACTTAAAGCACTGCAAAGGGGAATGGACGTATGGTTGTACGTCACATCAACAGATCACCACCTTGAGGTTTTCAGGTAACGAATCATCCTCAAAGGTAGAGATGAAGGCACCGGTCACAATCCTATTAGCTTTTGGTGCCCTATAAATGCGCCGGACGAAGTGAACACTAGCGTTCTAAATCGGTGCGTAGTTTATCACCGGATTTCAATAGAAAGTCTTGATGAAAAATGATCCCCTGGCTTTAGTGGGGAGTGATTGAAATGGGAATATCACCCAGTTTGTCACAGGCAAACAGCACCTATGATTGGACTGAGGATGCTGCCTTAATGAGGACTCATCCATTTCTCATTTTGGACAGCACCACCACTTCCCCAAATTCATCCTTGAGGTTTTAAATTAAAAATAGAGGCTTTGTGGCCAGAAAAGAATCCCCATCAGTTCTGCTGCAAACTAAATATTGAGGCGAATGTAGACCTATGCTACTCCCATGGCATAGCTATGGAGGGGAACGATTTGGGATCATATTTCTCAGTACTGAAATCTAGCCTGCCTTCCTAAAGACACTGCTGGGGCTACTTGGCCACCAGCAAAATGGTCTGCTTTATTGTGTGTCATCCCCCCTGATGCCACCTGCTCTGACCAGGAGCTCTGCCCACGGAAGCCACCCAGCCACAGCAAATGCCACCGGGTACGATGGCTGTTGCCAGGTGTCCTGATGCACCAAGAAGACAGGCATCTGCTACTTGGCATACATGGGGAGTTTGCAGCTTGGACAGCAGCAGTGCGATCCTTGTGCTGTCAGCGGCCTACAACCAAGAGCGTACATGATGATCCCTCCATGATGGACTGCCTACTGCGCAGGATATTGGGTGTGAAAAGACAAATTATCACCATGGGTGCAGAAGATGACAGTGGACAAGGGATGTGCATTACACACACCTTAATGTCTCATTATCCAAACAGCTGGATTATGGCTCGAGTTTCAGAGCCAAAACAGCACACAATTAATGTGTGTACTGATGGATATATGATGCACCACTTAAGGTTTCCTTCCCCAAATGGCCCACACTTCTTAAAAATTTGGAAAATGTGGAGGTCAAACCCTAATAGGAGAACATAATACTGAAGGCTGAAAAGTAGGAGACTCCTTTTAGTTGCCTCTTATGAGAGGCAGGAATACCTCGGGCCTATTCTAATCCCTGAACCAGTCGAGGGGAGGGGACTGTTCATCAGAGACAAGGGTATTGTCAGCAGTGTCCAGGGAAGTGTTACAGAACTGCTCATTTTCTATACACGTAAATGATCTGACAGACAGGGTAAGCAGCAGTCTGCAACTGGTTGCTAATGAAGCTGTGGTATACGAGAAAGTCTTGTCGCTGTTTGATTTTAGAAGGGTACAGATTGACTTAGATAGAATTAGTGTTTGGTGTGATGAATGGCAGCTTGCTCTAAATATAGAAAAATGTAAGTTAATGCAGATGAAAGGAGAAACAATCCTATCCTGTTCAAATTCTGTACTGATAGTGTGCTGCTTAGCAAAGCATTGCTGATTAAATATCTAGGCATGATGTTGCAAAGTGATATCAAAAAGGAAAGATGTTAGTAGGGATGGAAAATTTTGGTGTATTGAGAGAGTTTTAGGAGTGTAGCTTATCTACAAACGAGCCAACATACAGAACATTTGTACAAATCATTCTTGAGTACTGCTAGAGTGATTGTGATCCCCACTATGTCAGATCAGAGGAAGACATCGAAGCAATTCAGAAGTGTGCTGCTAGATTTGCTACTGGCAAATCAGATTGATGCTTCATGACGTCAAATGGGAATCCCTGGAGGGAAGATGAAATTCTGTTCATGAAACACTATTGAGAAAATTTAGAGAACCATCATTTGAAGCTACTGCATAACGATTATATTCCTGCCAATGTACATTTTGTGTAAGGACCACAAAGACAAGATATGAGAAATTAAGGTGGATATGAAGGTGTACAGGCAGTTGTTTTCCCCTTGCTTCATTTGCGAGTGGAATGAGGAAGGTAATGACTAATGAGGGTCACTCCAAAAGAAATGCACACTATTTGTTTTAAAAATCCATCTTTTATTCTACATGTTTGACAGTTTTACAGTGTGTAGATACATCCTTTAGGAACAATATTTCCTTTTCTCCACACAACTTCCATCACTCTCTACTACCTTACGCCATCTTGGAACCAGCATCTGTATACCCGCATGGTAAAATTCTGGAGCAACCTGTTGGAGCCACTGTTTGGCAGCCTGCACAAGGGAGTCATCGTCTTCAAACCTTGTTCCATGAAGAGTGTCTTTCAGCTTCTCAAAGAGATGATAGTTACATGGAGCCAGGTCAGGACTGTAAGGCGGGTGTTTCAGTGTTGTCCATCTGAGTTTAGTGATCGCTTCCATGGCTTTTTGACCGATACGTGGCCGTGCATTATCATGCGACAACAAAACATCCTGCTTTTGCTGATGTGGTCAAACACGACTCAGTCGAGCTTTAAGTTTCTTCAGTGTCATCACATATGCATTAGAATTTATGGTGGTTCCACTTGGCATGATGTCCAAGAATGTTTGGAATCGAAAAACACCATAGCCATAACTTTTCCAGCAGAAGATGTGGTTTTCAATTTTTTTTTCTTGGGTGAATTTGCATGATGCCACTCCATTGATTGCCTCTTCATTTCTGGTGAAAAACGATAGAGCCATGTTTCATCGCCTGTCACAATTCTTCCAAGAAATTCATCTCTGCCATTCTCGTACTATAACAAAAGTTCGCTGCATACAGTTTTTCTTGTTTCTTTGTGAGCCACTGTCAACATCCTGGGAACCCACCTGGCACAAATCTGGTTTAACGCCAACACTTTCGGTATACTGCAAACACTTCCTTCCCCTATCCCTACGCAGCGTGACAATTCGTTCACTGTGATGCATGTGTCAGCAGTCACCAATTCGTTAACTCTCTGCACATTGTCTGGAGTGTGTGCAGTACGAGGCCTGCCGCTGCGAGGACCATCCTCAATACTTCCATGCCCGCTTTCATCACGTAACCTGCTTGCCCACCAACTAACTGTACTGTGATCGACAGCAGCATCTCCATACACCTTTTTCAACCTCTTGCGGATGTTTCCCACTGTCTTGTTTTCAGAGCATAGGAATTCTATGACAGCATGTTGCTTCTGATGAACGTCAAGTGTAGCAGGCATCTTGGAGACATTCTGTGATGGCGCCATTCACGGGAAGAGGTTTAACTAAGTTTGAAAACAAGCGGTAAGGATGTATCTACACACTGTAAAACTTTCACACATGCAGAATGAAAACTGTATTGTTACAAAAATAGTGTGCATTTCTTTTGGAGTGACTCTCGTAGATAATTCTATCCACTATATACCACAGGGTGGCTTGTGAAGTACGCATTAGGCATAGATTTACATCTAGATCACATCCTCCTCCTCCTCCTCCTCCTCTCTGCCCACCTCCCCCTCTCTTTGTCCGTCTCCTCCTCTGCCCTCTCTACTCAGCCATGCCTGTCTCTCATATATCGTCTGGAACACATTCCACTAATACCTATACAACACGTCAGGCCTCCGAAGCAGCCCTCTTTGCCCCCTGCCTCTCCTATGGGTGGCAGGTGTTTTCTTCCACCCACATTACTGCTTTCCAGACAATAAAAGGTAAGCATACAAAGTTTGGTTGAAATTGATCCAGTTGTTTAGGAGGAGATGTGTAAGACATATAAACCTTCTACCTTCTTCCTAAAATCCACAAACCCAATCATCCCGGCCGCCCCATTGTAGCTGGTTACCAAGCCCCCACAGAACGCATCTCTGCCTACGTAGATCAACACCTTCAACCCATTACGTGCAGTCTCCCATCCTTCATCAAAGACACCAACCACTTTCTCGAACGCCTGGAATCCTTACCCATTCTGTTACCCCCAGAAACCATCCTTGTAACCATTGATGCCACTTCCTTATACACAAATATCCCGCACGTCCAGGGCCTCGCTGCGATTGAGCATTTCCTTTCACGCCGATCACCTGCCACCCTACCTAAAACCTCTTTCCTCATCACCTTAGCCAGCTTCATCCTGACCCACAACTTCTTCACTTTTGAAGGCCAGACATACCAACAATTAAAGGGAACAGCCATGGGTACCAGGATGGCCCCCTCGTACGCCAACCTATTCGTGGGTCGCTTAGAGGAAGCCTTCTTGGTTACCCAGGCCTGCCAACCCAAAGTTTGGTACAGATTTATTGATGACATCTTCATGATCTGAACTCACAGTGAAGAAGAACTCCAGAATTTCCTCTCCAACCTCAACTCCTTTGGTTCCATCAGATTCACCTGGTCCTACTCCAAATCCCATGCCACTTTCCTTGACGTTGACCTCCACCTGTCCAATGGCCAGCTTCACACGTCCGTCCACATCAAACCCACCAACAAGCAACAGTACCTCCATTATGACAGCTGCCACCCATTCCACATCAAACGGTCCCTTCCCTACAGCCTAGGTCTTCGTGGCAAACGAATCTGCTCCAGTCCGGAATCCCTGAACCATTACACCCACAACCTGACAACAGCTTTCGCATCTCGCAACTACCCTCCCGACCTGGTGCAGAAGCAAATAACCAGAGCCACCTCCTCATCCCCTCGAACCCAGAATCCCCCACAGAAGAACCACAAAAGTGCCCCACTTGTGACAGGATACTTTCCGGGACCGGACCAGACTCTGAATGTGGTTCTCCAGCAGGGATACGACTTCCTCAAATCCTGCCCTGAAATGAGATCCATCCTTCATGAAATCCTCCCCACTCCACCAAGAGTGTCTTTCCACCGTCCACCTAACCTTCGTAACCTGTTAGTTCATCCCTATGAAATCCCCAAACCACCTTCCCTACCCTCTGGCTCCTATCCTTGTAACCGGCCCCGGTATAAAACCTGTCCCATGCACCCTCCCACCACCACCTACTCCAGTCTTGTAACCCGGAAGGTGTACACGATCAAAGGCAGAGCCACATGTGAAAGCACCCACGTGATTTACCAACTGACCTGCCTACACTGTGATGCATTCTATGTGGGAATGACCAGCAACAAACTGTCCATTCGCATGAATGGACACAGGCAGACAGTGTTTGTTGGTAATGAGGATCACCCTGTGGCTAAACATGCCTTGGTGCACGGCCAGCACATCTTGGCACAGTGTTACACCGTCCGGGTTATCTGGATACTTCCCACTCCGGAGATGGGAACTTGCTCTTCAATATATCCTCTCTTCCCGTTACCCACCAGGCCTCAATCTCTGCTAATTTCAAGTTGCCGCCACTCATACCTCACCTGTCATTCAACATCATCTTTGCCTCTTCACTTCTGCCTCGACTGACATCTCTGCCCAAACTCTTTGTCTTTAAATATGTCTGCTTGTGTCTGTATATGTGTGGATGGATATGTGTGTGTGTGTGCGAGTGTATACCCGTCCTTTTTTCCCCCTAAGGTAAGTCTTTCCGCTCCCGGGATTGAAATGACCCCTACCCTCCCCCCAAAAAACCCAATCCTATCGTCTTTCCCTCTCCTTCCCTCTTTCCTGATGAGGCAACAGTTTGTTGCGATTGTCCCACGCCGTAGCGCTCCATTTCCTGAGGAAACATAACGGGGTTATTTCCACTTACTCTCAGATACTTGCAGTACTGACATAGCAAGACAGTATAGCAAATGTTACAAGGCCAGATCAATCATCCGGACTATTTATTCCCCCTGCATCTACTGAAAAGGGTGCTGCGCCTCCTAAGTAACCACTCGATCGTTTAGTCTCCCCATAGATGGTGGTTGGTAGTATGGTGACATGTATCATAGATGCACACAACCCAGCCCACTTTGATAAGGTCTGTTGTTCATGAGTGGAACAACAGCTATAACATATAAATAACTGACAAAATACAATGATTCCTTAATTACAATGACCATACGCAAGTGTCTATGGCAGGAAGCACTAAAAATGAATTTTTCCTTTGATGCAACGTTTCAGTCACCTACTGGAATATTAATGTTTCCTCTACGGATTTCAAAACAGTGACAATGATTTTCATTGACATGGAGATTTCTCAGAATATTTACACAACTAATCTCCATTTAAAACAGTACCTTCTTATTAGTGCAAAACTCTGCTATCTGGAAGGTATGAATTTGAAGAAGTGAAACATCACAATAATATTTAGTGATTATGTGTGGTGGAAAGTTCTTGTAGAAAGTAAATACTTTTGGATTAAAGAGACCGCTAACTGAAAAGCAGAAGCGTTGAGTTGTTGATGGGGACACACAAAAGACTTTTGTTTGTGCCTATCGACAATTCAATGCTTCTGCTTTTTGGTGAGTGGTCTCCTTTAATCTGAAAGTATTTAGTGATTATGACAGACTTGGTTCAAATGGCTCTGAGCACTATGGGACTTAACATCTATGGTCATCAGTCCCCTAGAACTTAGAACTACTTAAACCTAACTAACCTAAGGACAGCACACAACACCCAGCCATCATGACGCAAAGAAAATCCCTGACCCCGCCGGGAATCGAACCCGGGAACCCGGGCGTGGGAAGCGAGAACGCTACCGCACGACCACGAGATGCGGGCAATATGACAGACTTTGTTTGAACTATATAATGTTTCATAATAAACAGAACTTCTTATTTTAATAAATACATCTGTTTCATTTTTAACCGATTATTTATCATTTACTACACAAGATGATGACAACATTTATGTGCAAAAGTTTATCTTTTCCATACAACTGATTATTTTTACAGATATTGTTATTATTGTATCTTCCATGAATTACAAGAATGTCAAGTCTCACAGAGACTGGATTGAAGATTAAATAATAAAAAAATTATAGAATATAAATTTCTTCATGTTATGTATGTATTCGAACTATAGAACATTTAGGCTGCACGACCATGCAACATCCCTCCTAGAGATGCAGGTTTTGCCTAAAAATTACACTTATCAACAAGAATTATGTTATGATGAGTGTGAAAGGTATTATTTTTTAAGATGTGGGTGCTGAATTGAAGAATGAAATCAGGTGTTGGCTATCGGTCTCAGTTTTCTTGCAACACACTAGGTCTATCTATTGAAATCCTTGAAAACACTGCACATCGCTTCTTCTTCTGTAGCTTACCTTACAACTCCGCATTGTGAGTTTTGTTGTTGTTGGAAGTGACTGCTTGTTTTCCAAGTTCCTGAAGATTTGTGTTCAGTATTACTTCAGAAGAAGAAATCTCTCATACCTGTGTAAATAGCACAAATCCTTTTTGTTACATCTGTGGAGAGTTAAATTTGAAATCACAAATATGAAAATTTGTCTTCTTGTATATACGTGCTATGAACTTTATTTCACGCGTAATCACAAATATGAAAATTTGTCTTCTTGTATATACGTGCTATGAACTTTATTTCACGCGTAAGGTTGGTGGCCAGCACAAGAATTGGCATACCTACGCACAAAGGGTATTAGGAAAATTTTGCAGTACAGCTTTGTTTATTTAACTTTTTTGAAGTAATTTCCACCACACTGAGTACACCTCACCATCCCTAAACCCTTTCCCCCAAGTTTCTGTAGGGAGTAAGGCACACTCGTGCCAAGTTCTCAGGAGGTCTTCATCACTTGGAAACTGCACTACTTTCAGCTTCATTTTCACATGCAGAAACAGTGCAAAGTCACAAGGAGCAAGGTCTGGACTATAAGGAGGGTGCTCGAGAAGTTTCAGTCCCATTCCTTGCAAATATTCGGCGCATGCTTTGGTGCGTGAGATGGAGCGTTGTCGTGATGAAGGAACCGAGTGGCCTTCTCGACTTCGGTCAGAGGTTCCTCAAAGACTGGATGATTTTGGGCACACACTGTTCAGTGTACCACTTAGCTGTGACTGTCTTGTGCGTGTCCAAAATAATAATGTCCACAATTCCAATCAATTTGGAAAAAAGCTATCATTTTCTTCTTTACTGATTGGGATTTTTAGACAGCTAAAGGTGTGTCGTTATTTTCAAAGAATAAAACTTTGTTTCCAGTCTCAGTTGGCATGTCGTAATGGTACAGCCAAGTCACGTCACCTGTCACAATATTATCCACATAATGACTTCATCCCTTAGAAAACTTCATCATCTCCCAGCACCAAGTCACACATCATGTCATCTGTTCTTCCGTCAGCCTATGCGGCACCGAGAGAGAACGAATTTCTTTATTTGCAGATTCAAACAAACTGCTGGAGCATTTAGCCCTAAGATATCTTCTATATGCTTATAGGTTACTTGGCAGTCTTTCTTCACAGTATCAGTGCTTTCCCCTGGAACTGATTTCCTCTTTGGAATTCTCTGTACCACCTGAATACAGTTATACAATGTCGATACACATAGCCGAGTGCAAGAGTCATTTCTTCAAAGCACTGGTCTATGTTTAAGGCATGCATCATGCATCATGCTGTACCACAAAACTGCCCGAATCTCACTTTGAAGTACTTGCTATGGGATCATGGTCACAAACCCTGCTAATGAATTACTGTGCCCACAGACTTGGCACAGCAGCTACTACGCAAGTATGAAATATTCTCAGAACACAGTAGCCATCGCATCATATTGCAAAAGTTTCCTAGTATTCTTTATACGCTGTTCATTATGTATTACACTCCTGACAGGCAGGTTAAAAGGATTAGGTCACACGTTCTTTGCCGTTCCCATGATTTGGAGGGAGCAAATTGACTACACGATGAACTGTAATTTTTTGTCTGACAAAAACAGATCCGATCAACTCGATAACACAGAAAACTGCGCATTATCGTAACTACGACAATAACAGCGACAAACGTGCATAAGACAGCAAAGGAGATAAGCCTGCCAACCAATCATTTCAGGGCCACTGTGAATCGAATGAATGACACTTTCTGTCTCAACAATCTTGTTCTCGATTTTAATTTGTAGAGGCAACAGGTTGAGTTTTAGTTTCGCAACTGAAAGGACAGAATCATCATCTTCAAATGCAAAAGTGAGTTTTTATCATGCAAACTGTTTCTGAATGTTTCCCCAAGAAAAGTGACACAATTTTTTGTAATGATATGTTATGGCGACATGTGGCCATGAGTTGCACTTGTTGATAGATTCCAGTAAAATAAGTCTGAAAGCAGTACTTCTGCACAGTTTCCTTCTGTTATGATAGCACAGCAGTCAATGTGATGAAGGCAACAACACGCAGCTCAGCTACATAAAACACTGTTGCTTTCGATGTGAATGGGACAGCAAAGACAGAAAAAAAGCCACTATTATGGGGAAAATGGATTGCTTGGAATGTACTACTGCCCAAGCAAAACAATGTCATGAACAATGCTCTTGTTGACCCTGATTCTCATCAAAAACTTTAAGGACAAAACTTCATGTGATGCAGAGAAGAGATATTTGTAAGTTCACAAATTAGCAAATTGACGTTTGATGAGCATTTCCTTGATATATTGAGGTGATGTTGAAAGAAGAGCATGTCTGTTTAGGTAACAATAAGGGCAAAGAACTATCATGATATTGTACAAGAAATACTGATATCTTACCACCTTACAGAATGTAAAACATGTGATTTCTATTACTTTTTTGAATGATTATTTGGACTTCTTCCTGGATGAAATTGAATATTCAATTTTCTTTGATTACTGCCAGTCCTTACAAAGTGGTGTTCCTCAGGCAAAGTATTGCTGGAAATTTGGAAGAATATATTTTTAGGTATCATTCTTTACTTTTCTTTAGTATTAGGTTACTCATTTACTTGATTCCTTTGTGTACTGACAGATTTTTCTTTCTTCTGTTTGCATTTGAAAGTGTTGTTGTGAAGTGTGTCACTTCCCCAGGAATATTGAATAGGACCAGCAGTAGTCAGACAATATTGGGCTACTTCATTTGCGTTGATAATGCTTTTCCATTTGAAAAACATCCTGGCACCATTCTCCATGTTCATAAATAAGAGGGCCACTGTTTTCTGGGAAGATGTAGAAATAATGATATGAGAAATGTAATTACCTGTTATACGATTTTTCTCCTACCTCTTGGTGAGCATTAGCACACTGGACTCTTATTCGGGAGGACCACGGTTCAATCCCACGTCCGGCCATCCCGATTTAGGTTTTCCGTGATTTCCCTAGATCACTCCAGGCAAATACCGGGATGGTTCCTTTGAAAGGGCACGGCCGACTTCCTTCCCTATCCTTCCCTAATCCGAGCTTGTGCTCCATCTCTAATGACCTCGTTGTCGACGGGACGTTAAACACCAATATCGTCCTCCTCTTGGTGAGCATATTTTTTATCTATCCAATTACATTATGTTTCCAAAAGCTGATTTTTTCTATGACTAATGTAATTTAGTTAACATGTTGAAAAAATGGGAAAAATAAATTACAAAAATCATAATTGAAAAATTTGGCCAGTTCAGAAATTCTGAAATGATATCAGAATTAAAGGGCGAATTATCTCCGAGAAACTCTGTACACTGTTTTCCATAAGACAAAAAAGTTGTTTATCTTACTGACAAACAACAGTACACACATCACCCTGTAGCAGTGCTTTGTTTCACATCAGCTTCTTCAAACTCATCTTCTGTTTTAGCTTCTGATTCTTCTTCTCTGACATCCCTGAAGACTTCAACATATATTCCATGATCAATCTTAAACCGTTCTCGAGATGGGGGACTGGTAAGAAGAGTCCTTGTAATAAAATTTGCTTTTTTGCGAGTTCGTGCAGCATGAACATCTTGTAGAAGCGCAGCAAAATTTTCTTCCAAATGCTTTGGATCCATTGTCAGCTGAAAGAGAGCACAATATTTAGATAGTTAAGACAGTAATAATGTACATGTGTTCAATGAAAATACTTATGGCTTTCATTCTATTTAGAGAGATGGGTCCCATGAACAGTTTAATTCATTTGTTTCCCATAAATTTGGCAAGTTATGTGAATTGAGAAGCCTACTGATTCTGAACACATTTAATAAATTATCTACAGCTGACATCACAAAAAGTGGTAGTGCCTGAAATTTGAACTGCCCAGAAAGCTACACAGGAGCCAATCATATTACAGAGGATACAGCACTGCTCATAAAAGCAAAGAGCACTTGTAAACTGCTAGTGTAAATGAGCAAGTTGCAATTTATTGACACTCGGCCAAAAGAACACTCCCTGTAAAGAAATATGAGAAAATTTGCTCCTGGGATTCCAGTGTGGAAAATGCATTCAATGTTGTGAAGTGGAGTAAAAGGCAGAACGACAGTAAAAAATGCCTGAATACCACATTCCTTCTTTGTTCGTTGGCACAGTCAACAAGCTGATAAGCAACTGCATACCAACAAGATTTCGATCAAATTCCACTTTTGGCAATTTCTTTTTGTTTTTCTACATTAATTTGTTTCATCTCTAGAAAACAAAAAAATTAACAAAATTCATAGTTATTAATAAGCATATTCGGTCTTCCATTTTTCTCAGTAATTTATTTACCATTTAATGTCCCATTTCAGTAAGCAAATGCATCTTGTGAGGGAAGAGTTCTATGAAGTGAGCAATAAGTGTCTCATTTTGTGCCGCCTCCTCCCAGCAGATATACGGCAATGTTTCAAAGATCATCATGGGTTCTCAGCTCAGGGTCAACCCAATTTTCTCACATGGTTCATTTTCCCTCTACCCACACACTTTCAATGGTGCTGATATCTGTAAACAACCCAAGCACCCATCATGCTGGAAACAGTCAAATTCCTCAAGATACAGTTGTCATACTGATGGTCTACTAACATTATCTGTAATGCGAGTATACTTGCAAGAATCAAGTAGATAATCTGCCCTGTGAAGGAGCTTTTTAAGTCCACAAGAACACCTGGAGTACAAACTGCCACAGACACCATCAATGTGTTAATGAATATCGAAATTGGTTGAGCCATTGGGAATTGCTTCACCTTGCCATACTTCAGTAACATAATCTTAAGAACACCATACAGTTCCAAGCTTCTGTTGTTGAGTAGTTTAAATAATCAGCTTTTGATAATCTTCACCTCTATGCTAGAATAAGATGGAATTAATCATTATATTATTACATTTTTCAAAATGCAGAGCCATCCCATATAGGTTGGCTAACAGCAAATGTTTTCAATAGTTCCATCATACTTGCAGCCGCAAGTGATCATTGCATTACAGAACAAAACCTGTCATATCAACTGCTAACGCCGACTACAAATCATCGCAATAGTGCTGTGGTTCATATTTTTTATTTATTTATTTATTTTTTTTGACCAGGGACCACTCTGATATCTTTGTTGTTAACAGAGAACACAAGCGTCCAAGGAAAATAAATTGCATCAATCTAAAAATAAACTTTAATCAAAACTTTTAACATATTTGTTAAATGCAAAAGTAACATGCATTAAGAGTATGATATCAATAGAAAAACAAATTTTTTAGTAGAAAATTAAATTTGGTTTACATCAATGCGATTTTTGGGCTTGTGTCTACTGTAAAAGTTCAGTAATCCTGAGGCTAATATTACTTTTCAAAGCTGCACTCATACCGTCACTTACTTTCAGTTGATTCTTGGTTCTGTTTCTAATTAGCAGCAAAGTGGAAAACCCTTGTTCCCATAAATAATTTGTGGAGAAAATCATAAGACAGAGCAAGGCAATTTCTTGAATTTTAGTGTATAAAGCTGCCTTGTACTCCAAAACTGCTCTAGACAATCAGGTTCAAATGCATCCTTACAGATTCTATCATCTTGGAATTCAATGAGCTCTTCCTGGATTTCTTCTGCAACTCCTCCAGAATTACTGCCAGAAGGTTTGTAAATAATTTTTGATCAACTTTAACTTATGTTTTCCAAAATTCTGGAAAGTAATGACTGAATTCATAAGCTAACATTTGCAAATGACTCTTGATGTTTTTTGTATATTTGCCCTAATCTTGTCACACTTTTATTATCAATGAGTGCTTTTAATTTTGTGAAAGCAGAATAATTGTTTTAGCCAGTCATACCCATCCATACTTGAAGCTTGCAAATAAAGGCATGAAGTTTGTCTTCAAAAATAAATATATTTGCAATGGCTTCTTAATATCTGTTTGCTGAACCATGCTATTGTAGGTTCAATTTATTCAAATGTTTGAAAATATGCACAAAGTAAGCCAAATGTACCTGAGATGACACATCAGAAATCTGCACTAGTAAGTCTTGTTGTCCCCCCCCCCCCCCCAACGAGAAACAACTCAACCTCTACTCTCAGTTGGTATAATCTTCCCAGCATGTTACCTTTCAATAGCTAACGAGCTTCTGTGTGAAGGAGACAGGTCGCATGGTGGGAGTCAGTTTCAGTGCATAAGCCAAAGACCGAACCAATACTGAGTGATTTGGTTTCAACCAAGTACATTACATAAAATCACAATAACCGAAATACAATATGTTTATTCTTGTTTGCTTAAATTTTATAAATTACAATTAACATTTCACAGATCCTGGTTTGAGGCTGTATTTAATTTGTTTCTGATATGAATTTCCATACCCAATAATAATACTGCTAATTTCAAGATATTTACTTTCGAATTTAGATGATTTCAGTGGAGTTACATCTACACCTACATCTACATCCATATTCCACAAGCCCCCATACAATGGGTGGTGGGAGTGACACGTATGTTGGCAGCAGTAGAAGTGTTCTGCAGTCAGCTTCAAATGCTCTCGAAATTTTCTCAACAAAGTTCCTTGAAAACAACTTCGTTTTCCCTCCAGGGATTCCTTTTTGAGATCCTGGAGCATCACCATAACACTTGCATGTTGATCGAACCTACCGGTAACAAATCTATCAGCCCGCCTCTGAATTGCTGTGATGTCTTCCTTTAATCTGACTTGGTACTGATCTCAAACACTCTAGCAGTACTTAAGAATAGGTCCCACTACCACCCTACATGCAGACTCCTTTACAGATGAACCACACTTTCCCAAAATTCTTCCAATATACTGAAGTTGACCATTCATCTTTCCTACCACAATCCACTCACGCTCGTTCCACTGCTTTGCAACATAAGATATTTAAATGACATGACTGTGTCAAGCAGGACATTACTAATTACAGTTCTTCCCCCCCCCCCCCCCCCTCCTACTCATCCGCATGAACTTACTTTTCTCTACATTTAGAGCTAGCTGCCATCCATCAAACCGACTAGAAATTTTGTCTAATTCATTCTGAATCCTCTAACAGTCAGTCAACTTAAGACACCTTACTGTACACTATAGCATCATCAGCAAAACAGCCACAGATAGCTGGCCACCCTGTTCGCCGGATCATTTATATGCATAGAGAATGACAGCAGTCCTACCACACTTTCCTGGGGACTCCTGAAGATAGCCTTGTTTCTCATCAACACTTGCTGTGGAGTAAAACACACTGCGTTCTACTGCTTAAGAAATCTTCGAACCACTCTTATATCTGGGAACCTATTCCATATACTCGTACCTTCGTTAACAGTCTCCAATGGAGCAACGCATAAAATGCTTTCCTGAAATCTAGATATATGGGATCTGCCAGTTGCCCTTCACCCTGAGTTCACGGTATATCGTGTGAGAAAAGAGCAAGCTGAATTTTGCATGAGCAATGTTTTCTAAAGCCATTCTGATTCATGGGAAAAAGCATCTGGGTCTCAAGAAAATTTATTACATTCAAACTGGGAATATGGTAAAGGTTTCTGTGCATGAGAGATTCACGATAGATGCAAGCTAGTTATGGGATCAATGCCATAGAGTACTGTTTGTAAAACTTAACTGGAATTTCATCTGAAGCTGGCAACTTATTTCTTTTCAATGCTTTATTTGGTTTCAATGCTTGTTTCTCTATTCCAGGGATGCTTATAACTATGTCATCCATATGGGAGTCTGTTCAATGGTCAAATAACATTAGTTCAGTTTGAGCTTTTAACGTGTTACTCAATAGGAATATTTCTTGTACTTTCTTTTGCTTCCTACCCTATAACATAACTTCTTCAATATATTTGATGAACCAAGGTTTCATACGTGCTTCTCCTGTGTGTGGCTTTTTTGAATGCAATATCTATTTCAATATCTTATACAGCACTACTAGTGTCTTCTCCGATGATGCAAATCTTGTACCACATTGCCTGAGTTCCATTTTTTTTTTTTTCCTTCCAGATTCTGTAATTTTCCTTTGAAGAGTTCTAGTGGTTGGCCAGAGAATTTTGTATAATTCATCTTGAATCCTCCAACAGTTATCATCTTAAGATACCTTACTGTACACTATAGCACCATCAGCAAACAGTCACAGATTGCTGCCCACCCTGTCTGCTGGATCATTTATATGTATACAGAACAATAGCAGTCCTACCACACTTTCCTGGGGACTCCTGAAGAGATCCTTGTCTCTCATGAACACTTCACTAGTTTCGAGGAGTCATTTGTGACAATAGTTGTGGATTTATTTCTATCAAAGTAAAACCAATTTTAATTAACTACTGTAATAACTTCTCTCAGGTGCCGTTAGTTGAAAATAAAACAGGAATGCAATCTAATATAAGCATAACAAGCAAACATATAGAAAACAATTATTTTCATAATAAAATACGTAAATAATATAATAATAAATAGGGAGACAGATGGAATTAGAATTATCTCTACAGAAGATCCATATAAAAATTTTAACAGTGCAGGAAACGAGGTTCTTAAATGTGACAGTAGTTGACACACAACTTTACAGGATTTATAAAGGGGAAAAAGCAGTAATAATAATGGAAAACATGCCAAAGTTTGGAACAGCATTTTATGTAAACAAAAAAATCATTGACAATATAATAGAATTTATGTCGGAATCAGAAAGAATGTGCATGTCAACAATAAAGTACAAGAATAAAAGCTACACTCTTATAAACTGCCCTGCACCTATAAATGATGACAACAAAAGAACTCTGCAGAAATTAGATCAGTTTTGGGATCTTTTAGTGTCTGAAATCTCCAATGTATCTAAGAACAACTTTAAAATACATCTCACTGATTTCAATGTGCAATTTGAGAAAGAAATGCAATTTAAGAATATTGTATGTGAATAATCCAGCAGACTTAAGAACAAACAAAAAATGGTGAAAACTGATCAATGTGTGTAAAATGTTCAAGTTAAAACTTATGTCCACACATTCTTGCGAACTACCATGAAAAGTCAAAACTTAGATATCTCCAACAAATACCAAACATAGGAGAATTTCAACTGAATCATGAGGCCATATCTAAAAGGACTAGCAATAAAATTATGGATGTCAAAGTAATCAGAAACTCAGAATTTGATTCAGACCATTATCTCTGTAAGATTGAAATATTTTTCTCCCACCTAAAACACACAATACAATGAAGAAAATACACAAAAATTTAGAGAAGAAACTGTTCCAACACAAACAAATTACTAAAGTATTGAGCGCAAAGCATTTGAGACGCTTCACCATTGGCGACTTAACAAAGGTCCGAGCATATGGAATAGGTTCCCACACACAATAGTGGCTCGAAGACTTCTTAATAGAACCCAATATGTTGTCCTCCACAGTAAGCATTCATCACAGACAAGGATATCTTCAGGAGTGTCCAGGAAAGTGTGGTAGGATGGCTATCATTCTCTATGCACATAAATGATCTGGTGGACAGGGTGGGCAACAATCTGTGGTTATTTGCTGATGATGATGTAATTTATGGTAAGGTGTATAAGTTGAGTGACTGTATAAGGATACAAGATGAATTAGACAAAATTTCTAGTTGGTGTGATGAAAGACAGCTAACTCTAAATGTAGAAAAATGTAAGTTAATGTGGATGAGGGGAAAACTTTAGTACTGGCCAAGTATAAAAAGAAGAATTGGAGGAAAGAAGAGTGTGAAGAAACAATAAAATCAGAGCTCAAAAATGAAGAAAATGGAGACCTTTTTAAAAAATTAGAAGAAATCAGATATCAAAGAAAAGAAACATAAAAAATAATAAAAAAATTCAGAACTGCCTTTAAAAACTCAGCTTATGGAAATTCAAGAAAATTTTACCAAAAATAATACTACAAATGTTTAGCAAACTTCGAAACAGGTTTTTAAAGCGTGTCAAGTACCACGTATTTATTTCAAAGATGAAAATGGCAAAGTAGGATTAAACAACAAAGAAAACTGCTGAATAAATGGAAAAGTTTTTGAGAGGCCCTTCAACTGTCCTGTTCCAACAGTTAAACTGGAATTTCCAGTAATACCACAAAATCTGGAGGATGATTTCCCACCAATAGAGCAAGAAATTCATGAAGCCATCAAATCACTCAAAAATAACAAAGGAAGTGGTGAAGGATCTCATTACAACATATTTACTGAAATTGTCAGAGCCAAAGATTATAAATGATCTACAACTGATTTTTGAGAACTGGAAAACTAAAAAGATTCCAGAAGAGTGGAAAATAGAGTTAATCCATCCACTACATCAAAAGGGAGACAAACAAAATGTCACTTCTGCCAGTGGGAAGCAAAATGTTGCAAATACTCGCCTGGATGGAGTTGTAGAAACTTTAGACAACGAATCTGAAGAATATCAGGGAGGTTTTCGAAAGGGAAGATCCTGCACAGAACAGATTTTTTACTTAATAAAAACTGGTATTAGATAACTGCACATTTTGTCACCTTTACTGTTTAACAACATTCTAGAGAAAATTGTAAGAATCTGGAATTTGGAGCTGAAGAATCACAAAACTGAATCAATAATTTTAGGAAGTAAAACAAATGGAATTAAGGCAAACTGCCCAGTTTTTGCAGACAATTTTGCAACACTTTCAGAAAATCTGACAGACACAGTGATTCAAGCAAATCTTCTGGAAGCAACAGTAAATAGAATTGGTTTCAAAATTTCAGCTGAAACAACAAAATTCATGACAAACATAAAAAATGCACCAAAATTCATAGAAACACAAATAGGTAAAATAGAAGGAGTATATAAATTCAAATATCTTGGACAAACTACACAAAAGAAAGGATTACAAAAATTTGCAGTAGATGTAAGAGTTAACAAAATGGAGAGAGCATATGGTTTGACAAAGAACACTTACAACAAGAAATGCATATCTAGAAAAACAAAACTAAAACACTATACCACTGTGGTATGACCAGAATGTTTATATGGATGTGAATGCCTAACAACGAGTTATAAGCTGGACAGGACAGAGATACCTGAAAGAGGGATAGTTAGAGAAAGAAGGGGGTGCAATACAAACTAAATTTAATGGGTTTCACTACAGATGAAATAATGAATTGGGAACAACAGGGGGAGAGGATGGAGTACTGGAAAAATAGAAAACAAGAAGAGGAATTGAGGTTGTTACGTATCCTGGTAGGTCATTACGAAAATTTAAAATATGTGCGTGTGCGCACACGCGCACACTTTTACCATATTTTTAATTGCAAACTGCTACTAGGCAGTCACCAGAATGTACCTTTCTCATAATACACACACATATAGATATACTCATATTTCCTTTTGTTATACCTGGTTTTGAGTAAAAGAATTTAACATGGAAAAATGTGTACTTTTTCCTAAGTATTTGTACGTATGTTGAGAACTAATGGTCAGTTAAATTACTCTTGTCATCAAATTACTAAACAGTCAAATAGAATCACTGACATAGCCGAGCAAGACAAAAGAAAACTTACTGTTTGTCCATGGTAAGTTTACAATTTGTGCAATGGTTGTTGGGAGTGGCAGCAAGTGTGCCATTCCCCTGTATGAGGATTGCTGAGGGGAGAGGAACAGTGAGGAGAAGCCAGCCTTGGCTGCTCCCCACTGTGTTGGCACCACCTTGGCTGCTCCCCACTGTGTTGGCACCATTACCCTTAACAATGTGTACAGTAATACATGACGTCTAGGGGCAGCCTAACTTTGGCAGCACTCAGAGACAAATGAATACCTTACAACTAAGGCTGATTTTCTCTGATTCTGGTAGCACCAGTGGAAGTGTCACAGTATCGTGGTCACAAATTATGATTGACTGACTGGCATGTGCAATGCTGTGACCTCTATCACTAGCCCAGCCCCAACCATCCAGGCTCGCCACTACTCACCTGTCACGTGGCGTTGCGCTGCCTGTGTAACGAGGGCTTAATAATTTAAAACCGGTAAAAGTTTGTAATTTTAAATCTTTTGTGGACCATATTTTAGCTTTTGTGGACCATTGGTTTGAACCTAAGAGAGGGATGTTTTCTGTACAAAACATTTCTCTTAGGGCAAGGAAGAAAAAGAAAACAATTGTTGCAACTTAACACGGAATCGAACTTCTGCCACATACATCGAAAGCCTACCTGTTCATCATTCAGCTGCAGTGGCAACCTGCAACCATTTCTCTGTTAAACATCTACAGCTGATAACAGCATATTGTATTCACAGTAAAGCTTTTGTGCCTTCTTGGAATAGGTCTAGATTTCATACAAGACCATTTCTGCTTGATATTTCAAGGTCTTCCGTGCTTTGTCAACACAATATGAAGAAATGGCATGGTGTATTTCGTTTCTATCAGTGCTTTACTGGACTTCAACTTTGACTGTGATTTTCTGTCCAAGTCTTTTTGCCATCATGTGGTATGCTGGAATTGTAATCTTTCAAGGTTATACTATAATCTGCCTACCATACTACAGAATACAATGATGCAATGGGTATGAATAGTTTGGCAAATGAATAAAATAAAATTTAAAAAATGCATTACATTTCTAACAATGCAAAATGCAAAATAAAGGATGGAACAATGACAATATTATTAAAAGCACAGATAGCTGCTCACCATACAACGAAGATGGTGACCTGCAGATAGGCACAACAAAAACAAGTAAGCTTTCAGCCAAAAAGGCCTTCATCCAAATTAGATAACATACAAACTCATGCTGTTTTCTAGTTTGGATGAAAGCCTTTTTGGCTGAAAGCTTAACTGTTTGACAGCTTTTTGTTGTGCCTGTCTGCAGCTCAGTATCTCCCCTATATGATGAGAAGCTATCTATCCTTTTCATTTTATTGTCTCTACATTTATAATCTACGAGGGTCGATTCAGAAGGAAGGCTTCCTTCGTGTTTGCAAATGTGCCAGCAGAAGAGGTTTGTCTGAACTTCTTTGCGACTGCAGCCCCGGAGCGACACCATCGTCTGGATTTTTCTTTTGTTTCGAGAGTGAAATTAAACACCCCCTTATCATCACCTCTAACAATGGAGTCCAACAATCCTTCCATATCTTCTTGACACTTTTGAAGAAACTGGTGAGCACAGTGAAGGCATTTCTCCTTGTGCTCTGCCGTAAGCATAAGCAGTACCAATCGAGCGCAACATTTGTGATATTTCAATTTTGCCATTGACGCTCTCAACTGCACTGCATGAATTCCCAGTCTCCGAGTAAAAGTGAACGGACGGTGAAACTCCTGTCGAAGCATTTTGTGTTGGACCATTGGAATAACCATCTCTGAAACTAAAGCTTATCCACTCCGTTCTTCATTGTGGACCTTCTTCTGACTGGCACTAAACTCTCCGCACCATTTTCGGACATGTTGAATGGACATACACTTGTCACAATACACTTGTGTCAACTGATGATGAATATCCACAGGTGGAGTCCCTTTCTCATGCAAAAACCAAATTACAGAACGAATCTCACACTTGGCAGGAACAACAATGGCCACCTTCATCGCGGGCAGCTGCTCAGCCAATACTTTGTAGCAGTGCAGCGAAGTGCAGCCGGGCAGAATTAAGAGAGCGAGAACAGTCACACACACAGCGGTGTTGACAGATTTCGCCTAGCACTTTCCCATGCAGCTGGAGCTCTTAGGGAACTTTATTTCTGGATAAATCCCCGTACATTAAAATTAACTTCTAAATAGTGTGCCCACTGACATTTCCAAAGCAATAAAGTACCATTTCTGAGGGTGGGGGCGGGGATGGGGGGGGGGGTGAGTGAGAGCAATATGGTCACAAGTACCTAGTGAGCATACTGCTATACTGTATCTGCTTCATTTTTGGCTATGTACCAGTACTTTTACTTCACTAGAAATAATGGTCACCTAGGACGAAAATGGGCTTCTAACAAAAATGGCTTCCACTGTATTCTAAGGTAAAATTAGATTCTGCAATACTCACAATTCCAATCTGTGCTTCTATTGTACCATAATCCAGTTCACGTTCATCTCTTGAAGCTGTATAGCAAATCCCATGTGCAAATCTTTTAACAATCTCTGCTATATCTGGCCCAAGAGTACCTAAAAATGAAAGTTACAGACATTACCATAATTAAATTCATTTACAATAACACAGCAGACCATAACTTTGTACGCATTGGACATGAAACATAATTCAGCTATTCTAGAGATGAAATGTACATCACATCAAATATCATTTGTGAAGGTACATCAAATTTGCAGTTTCCCTAATTGCTAACGACCAATGCGAGATGGTTCACTAAAAATCATACCACTAATTTCCTCCCCTACACTTCATCATTAAGCTGTACGTTTAATGACCTCCTGAACAACAGTGCTCTATTAAACTCTACCCTTCCTTCTTTATGATTTATTTCATGTTGAATCACAGCACGGTTGGTATATCAAGATGTGTGTGTATTTACTTTACAGGATCTGCTGAATGCTTGGTATGGCAAGAGAAAAATGCTTCACAACTTGTAAAATTAAAATAAAGATATAAAATTTCAGAATCTGTAAGTTAATTACTGTTTGACACCAGAGTTTCAATAGGAATCTTCAGTTTTTTAAATGGTTGTTGTTGTTGTTGTTGTTGTTAAGGTCTTCAGTCTAGAGACTGCTTGATGCAGCTCTCCATGCTAAAAATGGTTATATGGTTTTTAATCATCTCGCCAGATACTTGATTGAAGTTACTTTTAAAATGTTCGTAACTGCTCAGTGTTGCACCTATGGATGCTTGACACTTATAATAGGTACAAGAGAACAAATTAACCTATAAATGTGCCAACATGTTTGGCTTCACCACTGCCACTGCAGCCATTATCTGATTTTGTAAATCGTCTACAGCAGTCCGAAGTTGAGGCACATAAATACTGTTTCTTTTGTGGTTCCAGAAAGGGTTCGATGAGATGGAGGTTCTCGTACTGCAGTTGTCTCCTACTTCCACATTAAAATGAACAAACAATTTGTTGTGTACATAGTTCCGTGTAGTCAGCGCGTACACAACTTTCCCACCAGAGCGCGCCCCGCTAAGCACAACAGCGCAGGCGCTGCACTCGTCCGTCTCCGCACTACGAGATGGCACTGCCTTAGAGATGGACCAAATTCTGCTTCCGCCAATCCGCGTATTAAGATGTAAAGCAGCCAATGAGATTGCTGCTAACGTAGAGCCTTTTCTCCTCGCGGATCACACTCTTGCAGTGATACCTGAACGCGCAAGATATTGTAACGAGTGTACAGACCTCCGATTAGTCAGTCTGCATTTGTCTGCACTAGTCTATAGTCAAGTTTCAGTCTGCGCCTAATAAGATTACCATATTCATGTACATAGCCATGAAGATGCTTTGCCAAGTATCAGAGATATGTGAGAATAAGATTAACGTACCCAGACCAAAGAAACTTCTGTCAATTGTAAATAGCATCCAGAACCAAGTTACGTAATGTCTATGCTTTTTATTATTTTAATAAATGTGTGTGAAATTAATCAAGTTCTGTTTAAAGCTGGTCACCGTCAATCTACTACTCTAAGCGTGTAAGTGGCATTTCTATCGTCTGACCTAACGGCAGAAGATAAACACGCCACGATAAGACCACGAGACATATTGCTGACACTCACTTAATTCGTTAGAGCGACAAGTCAAACAATCTGATGGTGTGTGTACTGAAGGTCTTACAGTATGCACACCACACAATTGTAACAGAAAATTTCTTGCCCTTCTTCCCTGGTGAGTATAAAATTTCCCCACAATATACACTGAAGTGCCAAAGAAACTGGTATAGGCATGTGTATTCAAATACAATATGTAAACAGGTAGAATATAGCACTGCGGTCGGCAATGCCTGCATAAGACATCAAGTGTCTGGTGCAGCTGTTAGATCAGTTACTGCTGCTACAATGGCAGGTTCTCAAGATTTAAGTGAATTTGAAAGTCAGTGCACGAATGATGGGACACAGAATCTCCGAGGTAGTGATGAATGGGGGGGGGGGGGATTTTCTTGTAAGACCGTTTCACGAGAGTACTGTGAATATCACAAATCCAGTAAAATGTCAAATCTCTACATCACTGTGGCCAGAAGAAGATCCTACAAGAACAGTAGCAATGACGAAAGAGGAGAATCATTCAATGTGACAGAAGTGCAACCCTTCCTCATATTGCTGCAGATTTAAATGCTGTGCCATCAACAAGCGGCAGCGTGTGAACCATTCAATGAAACATCATTGATATGGGCTTTCAGAGCCAAATGCCCACTCGTGTACTCTTGATGACTGCACGACATGAAGCTTTACGCCTTGCCTGGGCCCGTCAACACCGACATTCGTTTGTTGATGACTGGAAACATGTTACTTGGATGGACAAGTCTCATTTCAAATTTCATGACTCTGTGGACCCTGCATGTCAGCAGGGGACTGTTCAAGCTGGTGGAGGCTCTGTAATGGCATGGGGTGAGTGCAGTTGGAATGATATGGGTCTGCTGGTACATCTAGATATGACTCTGACAGGTGACATGTATGTGACCATCCTGTCAGATCACCTGCATCCATTCACATCCGTTATACATTCTGATGGACTTAGGCTATTACAGCAGGACAATGCAACACCTCACACGTCCAGAATTGCTATAGAGTGGCTCAAGGAACACTCTTCTCAGTTTAAACACTTCCACTAGCCACCAAATTCCCCAGGCATGAACATCATTGAGCATATCTGGGTTGCCTTGCAATGTACTGTTCAGAAGAGATTTCCACCTCCTCATACTCTTATGGATTTATGGACAGCCCTGCAGGACTCATGGTGTCAATACCCTCCAGTACTACTTCAGACATTAGTCGAGTCTGTGCTACACCATGTTGCAGCATTTCTGAGTGCTCGTGGGGGCCCTATGTGACATTAAGCAGGTGTACCAGTTTCTTTGGTTCTTCAGTGTATTTTAGAACCAATGGAGATGTTGTTGTTGTGGTCTTCAGTCCTGAGACTGGTTTGATGCAGCTCTCCATGCTACTATATCCTGTGCAAGCTTCTTCATCTCCCAGTACCTACTGCAACCTACATCCTTCTGAATCTGCTTAGTGTATTCATCTCTTGGTCTCCCTCTACGATTTTTACCCTCCACGCTGCCCTCCAATGCTAAATTTGTGATCCCTTGATGCCTCAAAACATGTCCTACCAACCGATCCCTTCTTCTAGTCAAGTTGTGCCACAAACTTCTCTTCTCCCCAATCCTATTCAATACCTCCTCATTAGTTACGTGATCTACCCATCTTATCTTCAGCATTCTTCTGTAGCACCACATTTCGAAAGCTTCTATTCTCTTCTTGTCCAAACTAGTTATCGTCCATGTCTCACTTCCATACATGGCTACACTCCATACAAATACTTTCAGAAACGACTTCCTGACACCTAAATCTATACTCGATGTTAACAAATTTCTCTTCTTCAGAAACGCTTTCCTTGCCATTGCCAGTCTACATTTTATATCCTCTCTACTTCGACCATCATCGGTTATTTTACTCCCTAAATAGCAAAACTCCTTTACTACTTTAAGTGTCTCATTTCCTAATCTAATTCCCTCAGCATCACCCGACTTAATTCGACCACATTCCATTATCCTTGTTTTGCTTTTGTTGATGTTCATCTTATATCCTCCTTTCAAGACACTGTCCATTCCGTTCAACTGCTCTTCCAAGTCCTTTGCTGTCTCTGACAGAATTACAATGTCATCGGCGAACCTCAAAGTTTTTACTTCTTCTCCATGAATTTTAATACCTACTCCGAATTTTTCTTTTGTTTCCTTTACTGCTTGCTCAATATACAGATTGAATAACATCGGGGAGAGGCTACAACCCTGTCTCACTCCTTTCCCAACCACTGCTTCCCTTTCATGCCCCTCGACTCTTATAACTGCCATCTGGTTTCTGTACAAATTGTAAATAGCCTTTCGCTCCCTGTATTTTACCCCTGCCACCTTCAGAATTTGAAAGAGAGTATTCCAGTCAACATTGTCAAAAGCTTTCTCTAAGTCTACAAATGCTAGAAACGTAGGTTTGCCTTTTCTTAATCTTTCTTCCAAGATAAGTCGTAAGGTCAGTATTGCCTCACGTGTTCCAACATTTCTACGGAATCCAAACTGATCTTCCCCGAGGTCCGCTTCTACCAGTTTTTCCATTCGTCTGTAAAGAATTCGCGTTAGTATTTTGCAGCTGTGACTTATTAAACTGATAGTTCGGTAATTTTCACATCTGTCAACACCTGCTTTCTTTGGGATTGGAATTATTATATTCTTCTTGAAGTCTGAGGGTATTTCGCCTGTCTCATACATCGTGCTCACCAGATGGTAGAGCTTTGTCATGACTGGCTCTCCCGAGGCTATCAGTAGTTCTAATGGAATGTTGTCTACTCCCGGGGCCTTGTTTCGACTCAGGTCTTTCAGTGCTCTGTCAAACTCTTCACGCAGTATCTTATCTCCCATTTCGTCTTCATCTACATCCTCTTCCATTTCCATAATATTGTCCTCAAGTACATCGCCCTTGTATAAACCCTCTATATACTCCTTCCACCTTTCTGCCTTCCCTTCTTTGCTTAGAACTGGGTTGCCATCTGAGCTCTTGATATTCATACAAGTGGTTCTCTTCTCTCCAAAGGTCTCTTTAATTTTCCTGTAGGCAGTATCTATCTTACCCCTAGCGAGACAAGCCTCTACATCCTTACATTTGTCCTCTAGCCATCCCTGCTTAGCCATTTTGCACTTCCTGTCGATTTCATTTTTGAGACGTTTGTATTCCTTTTTGCCTGCTTCATTTACTGCATTTTTATATTTTCTCCTTTCATCAATTAAATTCAATATTTCTTCTGTTACCCAAGGATTTCTATTAGCCCTCGTCTTTTTACCTACTTGATCATTTGCTGCCTTCACCACTTCATCCCTCAGAGCTACCCATTCTTCTTCTACTGTATTTCTTTCCCCCATTCCTGTCAATTGTTCCCTTATGCTCTCCCTGAAACTCTCTACAACCTCTGGTTCTTTCAGTTTATCCAGGTCCCATCTCCTTAAATTCCCACCTTTTTGCAGTTTCTTCAGTTTCAATCTGCAGTTCATAACCAATAGATTGTGGTCAGAATCCACATCTGCCCCAGGAAATGTCTTACAATTTAAAACCTGGTTCCTAAATCTCTGTCTTACCATTATATAATCTATCCGAAACCTGTCAGTATCTCCAGGCTTCTTCCATGTATACAGCCTCCTTTCATGATTCTTGAACCAAGTGTTAGCTATGATTAAGCTATGCTCTGTGCAAAATTCTACAAGGCGGCTTCCTCTTTCATTCCTTCCCCCCAATCCATATTCATCTACTATGTTTCCTTCTCTCCCTTTTCCTACTGATGAATTCCAGTCACCCATGACTATTAAATTTTCGTCTCCCTTCACTACCTGAATAATTTCTTTTATCTCGTCATACATTTCATCTATTTCTTCATCATCTGCAGAGCTAGTTGGCATATAAACTTGTACTACTGTAGTAGGCATGGGCTTTGTGTCTATCTTGGCCACAATAATGCGTTCACTATGCTGTTTGTAGTAGCTAACCCGCACTCCTATTTTTTTATTCATTATTAAACCTACTCCTGCATTACCCCTATTTGATTTTGTATTTATAACCCTGTAATCACCTGACCAAAAGTCTTGTTCCTCCTGCCACCGAACTTCACTAATTCCCACTATATCTAACTTTAACCTATCCATTTCCCTTTTCAAATTTTCTAACCTACCTGCCCGATTAAGTGATCTGACATTCCACGCTCCGATCCGTAGAACGCCAGTTTTCTTTCTCCTGATAACGATGTCCTCTTGAGTAGTCCCCGCCCGGAGATCCGAATGGGGGACTATTTGACCTCCGGAATATTTTACCCAAGAGGACGCCATCATCATTTAATCATACAGTAGAGCTGCATGTCCTCGGGAAAAATTACGGCTGTAGTTTCCCCTTGCCTTCAGCCGTTCGCAGTACCAGCACAGCAAGGCCGTTTTGGTTAATGTTACAAGGCCAGATCAGTCAATCATCCAGACTGTTGCCCCTGCAACTACTGAAAAGGCTGCTGCCCCTCTTCAGGAACCACATGTTTGTCTGGCCTCTCAACAGATACCCCTCCGTTGTGGTTGCACCTACGGTACGGCCATCTGTATCGCTGAGGCACGCAAGCCTCCCCACCAACGGCAAGGTCCATGGTTCATGGGGGGAGGACCAATGGAGATGGCCTCCTAAAATTCTTAAATGTTAGATGCTGCTGCAACAAACACCAGACAGAGGTAACTGGAATCCTGAATTCTCTACTCACGTACTGAGTGGACTTTTAGGGACGAACAACAAAGCTTCATTGTATGATATTCTGATATTTGTGTGAAACAAGATGATAGGCTTTTTATTTTCCCTTTATACTGACAACCCTTGCCTTTGAACTGTTTTTCAGCATAATCAGAGTGATAAAAAGATGAAACTGAATTGTTAACAAAATTCAGATTTGCTCATTTCAAACTGTAGTACACATAAAGCTGTTTCAAGAAAGTGTTATTTTGTTATATGACTCCAAACTCCGATGATTCTTTTTGAACATTTCTTATAGTCAAACAATGGAAAATCCAGGATGGAATGTAACAATACGAGAGCAGGAAAGTTGTTACTTACCATATAGAGGAGATACTGAGCCGTGATAGGCACAATAAAAAGATTCACACACACACACACACACACACACACACACAT
The DNA here is from genome assembly GCF_023898315.1 of Schistocerca nitens. NCBI lineage: Eukaryota > Metazoa > Arthropoda > Insecta > Orthoptera > Acrididae > Schistocerca > Schistocerca nitens. Next base: position 630,201,092 of record NC_064620.1, on the reverse strand, counting down.
CTACAGCCACAGAGAGCTGAAATGACGCTGCGAGCAGCAGCACCAGTGCATGATGGGAGTGATGACTGGGTTGGGGTAAGGAGGAGGCTGGGGTGGGGAGGGGGAGGGATAGTATGGTGGGAGTGGCGGACAGTGAAGTGTTTCAGTTTAGACGGAGGGTGGGAGTGGCGGACAGTGAAGTGTTTCAGTTTAGACGGAGGGTGGGAGAGAAGGTGCGGAGGGGGGAGGGGGGTAAGTAGCGGCAAGGAGAGAAATAAAAATAAAAAAAATTAAAAGACTCGGTGTGGCGGTGAAATGACGGCTGTGTAGTGGTGGAATGGGGACAGGGAGGGGGCTGGATGGGTGAGGACAGTGACTAACAAAGGTTGAGGCCAGGAGAGTTACGGGAACGTAGAATGTATTCCAGGAAAAGTTCCCACCTGCGCAATTCAGAGAAGCTGGTGTTGGTGGGAAGGATCCATATGGCACAGGCTGTGAAGCAGTCATTGAGATGAGGGGTATCATGTTTGGCAGCGTGTTCAGCTACAGGGTGGTCCACTTGTTTTTTGGCCACAGTTTGTCGGTGGCTGTTCATGCAGACAGACAGACAGCTTGTTGATTGTCATGCCTACATAGAATGCAGCACAGTGGTTGCAGCTTAGCCTGTAGATCGCATGACTGGTTTCACAGGTAGCCCTGCCTTTGATGTGATAGGTAATGTTAGTGACCGGACTGGAGTAGGTGGTGGTAGGAGGATGTATGGGACAGGTCTTGCATGTAGGTCTATTACAGGGGTATGAGCCATGAGGTAAGGGATTGGGAGCAGAGGTTGTGTAAGGATGGAAGAGTATATTGTGTAGGTTTGGTGGATGGTGGCATACCACGGTAGGAAGGGTGGGAAGGATAGTGGGTAGGACATTTCTCATTTCAGGGTATGATGAGAGGTAGTCGAAACCCTGGCGGAGAATGTAATTCAGTTGCTCCAGTCCCGGGTGGTACTGAGTTAAGAGGGGAATGCTCCTCTGTGGCCGGACTGTGGGACTTTGGGAGGTGGCGGGAGACTGGAAAGATAAGGCACATGAGATTTGTTTTTGTACAAGGATGGGAGGATAATTACGGTTAGTGAAGGCTTCAGTGAGACCCTCGGTATATTTAGAGAGGGACTGCTCGTCACTGCAGATGCGACGACCACAGGTGGCTAGGCTGTACGGAAGGGACTTCTTGGTATGAAACGGGTGGCAGCTGTCGAAGTGGAGGTATTGCTGGTGATTAGTAGGTTTGATATGGACGGAGGTACTGATGTAGCCATCTCTGAGGCGGAGGTCAACATCCAAGAAGGTGGCTTGTTGGGTTGAGTAGGACCAGGTGAAGCAAATGGGGGAGAAGTTGTTGAGGTTCTGGAGGAATGTGAATAAGGTGTCCCCACCTTCAATCCAGATAGCTCTTATAGTCACATACACAAATGAATGTGGATAAATTTAGGCTTATTCTCTATATACAATACTACATACTTTTTAAAGATATAGAGGCTTCTGTTACTCTGCTTAGAACACAATTGAAAGTGCAAACTTTAAATGTGATTATGGTCGATTTAGTGATTTATTGTCTATACTGCCACACTACAAATTAAAGTCTACCCTGCAATTTATCCTGTCATTTATAGCTTCTGCCACCTTTAGCGGTGATTTGTATATATAAAAAAATACATTGCACCATAGCTCAAAGCCCAGGATATCCCATCCTCCCCAGCTCACCTGCTGCCTTTCCTTTTCTCTTTTTTAATTTTATTTTCATTTTAATTGCATTAACTTCTAGTTTTAATTTGATTCAAAGTCTACAATTTCATTAGCAAAAATATTAAAAAACCTTATTTCATTAAGTTTTAAAAAAAAAGTAGATATACCGGGTGATCAAAAAGTCAGTATAAATTTGAAAACTGAATAAATCACAGAAATAATGTAGATAGAGAGGTAAAAATTGACACACATGCTTGGAATGACATGGGGTTTTATTAGAATTAAAAAAAAGTGCCAACCAAACAGTACTGTATGGAATGCCGGTGCGACGTGCGACTGCACGAGCGCTGACTTCCCCGTGCATAGATGAACCTGCTACAGTCTCCATTTCTTCCTGAACTGTCTCAGCAGCATTATGCCTTGTGCTCGGTCAGCCACTACGGGGTCTATCATCTAAACAACCCGTGGCTTCGAACTTTGAAATCATTCTCACCACAGCTGCATTTGTCAACGGACCTTTACCCATTTGAATCCCCTTCCTATGGCGATAGGATTCTGATAATATAGCTTCACTAAAAGCGCCTTTTCAGGTAACGTCAACATGCTGCAACTGCTGGCGCATCTGATTCTCTCTCTCATTACAGCTCCTTTTATACACGATTGTCCTGCCACACCTTGAGACGACCTCCCACTCTACCACAGGTGAGGGGTCAGCCTCAATGTGGGCAGTATCCCGGGCAGCCACAGCCGTAGACCGATCGGGGGATGCATGGGACGAGCTGGTCGCCTCCAACAAACCCCCGTCCGGACCCCCACAGTGATGCCCATTGGCAACAGCCTCAAGCTGTGTGACCGAAGCCAACACTGCCTGAAGCTGGGAGCGAAGGGATGCCAACTCAGCAGTCGCAGTACCTGTCCGTGCTAAATACTAAGAACGTCTGAACTAATCTACAGAGAGCACAAACAATTCGACACAAAATTTAAACGGTTATTAAAATACAAGATTGCCTAGTAAATGCAGTAATGCTTCTGCTTGCGAACTGCTGACACACTGCTCGGTGGCAAAAGGAGACTACGCGATTTTACACTATTCAGGTACTAAAATGCGATGCTACAACTGTCAAATACAATAATACGCCCGAAATTTATGAATTAAACAATGCAAGTACCCAAAAACATGCAAAGAAATTAAGAATTAAACTATGTAACAAATAAGTGAGCTAAGAGTATACGACTTGCTGCTGACAGCTGCTTATCCAATGGCGGCATGGAGCAAACAATCAATGAAAAATGCCTAACAGTAATCTAACACATTAAGAGCAAATTACTTCTAAATCTTAAACTGCTTGAAACATTTTTGTGGTTCAAAAGACAAATGCACACCATATTTTTTTGCAGTGGATTTTGGTTCTGCTAATACATTATGTCAGTCTACATATTTGTTGAGAAATTACACCATCAATCACTGGGAAATGATTTTAACAATTTAATCTCTTATCATTACAAGGAACCAGGCTTGGACAACTGCAGTTTCAGATTTTTTTTGTGTGGCCCAGGTAAAGGCTTGTCCAATTCAGGCCTTTTGCCAGTAAAGCTTCAGCAATTTCCAATCAAAATTTCATCCACTCCTTAATAATCTTAATTAATAAAATTTCTGAAAAATTCTGTTTTCTTGTGGCTATTCTGTATTTCATCCAGATTTTCAGTGTAGCAAAGTTGAAGAAGTGGAGAATGATGTTAAAAGTCAAATTCTTTGTCCTACACTAGATGCAGTAGCAACCTATTTGTTGACGACAGATGTTCTCTACACACACTGACTGGTTACATACACTTACAAAAGAGAGAACATGGTATTTCTTCCCCTTATTGAACCAGTGCTGTATCTTGATTTCTGGGTGAATTACAAAACACACAGATGCCATTAAAAAGCAATTACTATCTTTCCATCGTGCTAAAAATAACTGCATCACTTCGAGCAGTTTATATCAGTTCTCCTCTTTTTATTTTGAAATACCACAGAAGTTTACTACTCCTAAACTACTTGTTATAAATCTTCCCTTTCCATGATGTTCCGTGTCAACTACTTTCTCCAACAAGGGAATTACAATGAAACACATGTCTAAATGCAAGCAGCTTCCATGAGGAATGGCCTGTTGGAGCCAAAGAATCATGGATGAACCAAGTCCCAGCTCTGTACCTTCCAGATTTGTTGAAGCACCTTAGCATTTTCTTTTAAATCCATTACAAGACCCAAAGTTGATGTAATCATAGTTCCCACCGCCAAACCCACAGGCCTAGATTTATGTTTGACAAACTGTTTCAAATTACTCTTTCCTGAAAAAGGAATCATCTGTTCATCAATGGAACGAGATTTCTAATTTCCAGGAAGATTGATAGAAACAGTCCTCACAGTGGCAATATTAAATTGAACTTTCTATAGCTTCTTTATTTTCAGTTCTTCACTCACTATGTTAGTATCCCAAGGTCAAAATCATTTCTAAAAAAAGAAAAGCACTGTAACAAGACACAATGCTGGATATCACTGAGAGATTAAATCCTTCCTGCTACTACATTAAAATTCTAGGATACTGGACCTCACCCATTACTACTTAAATCAAGCTCAGCACCATTTGTAAGTAGTGATTTACCACTTTCTGCTATTGAATACATAATTGTGAATTATGATGTAGAAGTAAAGAAATCTTAGAGAAATACTGAGTCCAGCACTGCAAAATGCTTTTAAGTGTACCACCAGGTATTTAAAAAGATTCCCAACGTGTCAATGAAAATAATCAATTTTTGAAAATAATGTACGGAATTAGGCCAGGAAGGTTACAGGAGTGAAGGATGTGCTGTAAGAATAGCTCCTATCTGCGCAGCTCAGAGAAGCTGACCGTGATGGGGAGGATCCAGATGGCACGGGTTGTGAAGCAGCCACTGAAAGCTCGCATGTTCTGCTCTGCTACATGTTGTGCCACTGGGTGCTCCATCTTGTTTTGGCAACGGTTTGGCTGTGGCCATTCATTCTAGCTGACACCTGGTCGGTTGCCAGCCTCTGATGGGGTAGGATAAGCCTGTGACAGGACACGAGTAGGTTGTGCTGGGTGGGTGGACTGGGCAGGTCTCGCACCTGTGGCAGGGGTCTGGGGGTGGGAGTGGCATAGGGGTGTATTAGGACATTGGGGACACAGCACATAAAACAGATGGGCTACTCCACAACTGCAATGAGTATTGTATACACTATTATATTTTATTGCTACAGATTAGTAATGTAAGATCAAACTTAAAAGAATGTCATTCATTTGTCTTAACAGATCTGAAGACGTTCAATATTTGAACGACACTGATAATCATTACAAAGACAAATGCAATGACAGACTGCAATAAAATATTATAATAATTATTCAGTTGTCATAGATTAATTGCCACTTGGCAACATGTCAAGAAAAGCAGAAGCGTCAAGCTGCCGACAGGCACACAGAAAAGGAGGAAAACTTGCTACTTGTCAGAGTTATACTTCAACGAGCTAGAGTAAAATACACAAACACACCACACTCTCACACGTGCCTATGCCCCTACGGTGTGCCAGATTGAGTGACAGTGCTAACGCTATTTTGCAGTAGGTGGAGGTAGTGTTGGGAGAGGGGGGTAGAGGGAGAGGGAGGCAAGAGGCAGGGAGAGAGACTGGGGATGGGTGGTTAATGGCCTGGAAAAAGGTCGGTTTCCCAGTTAGGAATGTGGAAGGGAGCGGTGTCGGGTATGTGGACTGACACAATTGTAGCGACCAGCATGAAGTGGCAAATGCTAAAGGCGATGTGGGGATGTGAGCTCTGAAGGATGGAGGAGGCTGAGACAGTAGGTTACCTGAGATTGAGACCACTCCCGAATCACCCTGGCCTCAATCCCAGGTAACCCACTGCCCCCACACCCTCCATGCAACTGTTTCCCCTCCCTTTGTCCTGTCACCTCCTCCCAATTCATGTCGCTTTCAGTGTGTGCCACTTTCCACCAGCTGCTACAATGACGACAGTCCGTACACCTGCCACCCGTGCCTCCCACATTTCTAGCTGGCAAACCGGCATCCCTCCTGCAATATCGCTGCTATCCGGTTGCCCACACTTTAAAGCATGTGTGTTGCCAATTACACCGCCGCATTTCCTACAGCCACCACCACAGCGTGAGGGTCCTGTCATGAAAACTCAGTGCCAGTGCTAATGATATGCGAGCACCCCTTCTCTGGAGCTCCAGTGGTGGGTCTACTCAAGTTCAAATATTGATGCACAGAGCCCATTTTGTGTGTTGACCATTTCATAACATTTACAGACTTTCATAGCTATCAGGGCTAGTCATCTATGGAATAGCCATTGTATTGCTAGCTATTCGGTGAGTGGTCTTCCTTAATCCTAAAGTATTACGACAATAAGATGTGCTGGGAGATTGGGAGATTCTATGGGACAAACTTGCACCTGGGACTCTTACACAAGTATGACACTTGTGTAAATGTCTTGAAAGAAGCAGCAGTGATGAATTGCCTTATAAAACACTTGCATGAACTATACCATAATACTTATATGATGAATCCTTAATGTGTTGGAACATTTGCAGGCAGTGAGGTTATACAAAGATGGGCAGTGTAAATGTTCACCAGTTGTTTGGCTTGAGGCAGAATAATATAAACACAGCAAATTCTGAACACACTAAAGTCAAATTGAAATCCACACAGAAGATTCAAAAAACTAGTTCATATCATTTCCAAAGCAACCATCAAGATACAGCCATACTATCAATAGCTCATGAAGAGCCACACGGTAATGCTCCTCACAGTTCACATCTGGGAATGGAAGGGAATGAAGCCTCAATGTACGGTGTAATGTCCGCAGTTTACAGCAGCTCCAGTAATGTGGCGTGGGCAGAGTGCTTTAGCAGATGTGACACTACTGGAGGTGGTATGATCTTCCTTCCATGAATCTTTGAAATGATTTACCCAGCCAGTTACTGTGGACCTACAGTTTAATAATGACCTCACAGCATAGTGCAAATTCGTATTTTCCGCAAATACAAAAATTTGCTGAAAGTGGATAAAGCAATTAGGAACATAAACAGTCCTAGCACCGGCTGTGGATTCAGTTTCCAAATGGATTTGTAGCCTAAGTGTAAATTGACAGAGTATCCAAGAATTCCAAAGCATTATTCTACTGTTTTGCATATAGTGTAACAAAAACATGGTCTATAAACTGACGAAAAATGTTTCCTTACCATTCTTAATGTTTGGAAATTTCCGCCTAAAGAGTCCTCTGACAGATGCTAACTCAGGTAGGATACTTGGATGAGCAACTGCGTACTTGAAATCTTGCATGGACAAATTACCATTCTGCAAATCACAATAAGAATATCAGCTCTGAGTGGTCTTTGAAACTGAACAACATACATTATACAAATTACATGACATTCAGTAAGTGTTATTTGAACTTCTGTAAAAGAAATACTACGCTGTTTCTTCCACAATGGCTCTTACAGGGCTACCATCTCAGATATACCATCTGACCAATTAATGTGATTAGGACAATATTTTATTAAGGTTACTTAACTGACAAATCAAGCTACGGTACAACATACTTTGAACATAATTATTTCAATTTACAGTGAGTTTCAGTTGCCCGAGACTGCAGTTTTGTGCATGAGTTGCGTTTGTGTGTGTGTGTGTGTCAATCAGACAGGCCAAAGAATTGTTGGTACTGAACCACTTTTTATACTTCAGTGATGCCCATCATTTGGGGTACATAACAAACAGCCACCAAAATGTTATGTATGTGGTACATGTTTGAAAATATAAAATAATAGGATGGATAGAAAATCTACTCACCACCAAATGGTGGCTGGATGGGGGATTGTGATTGTGGAAATATATAAGGTTTCATAGCAAGTGTCTCCTTCTAACAGGGGAAGGAAGAGATATGACGGAAAAGGACTGGCATGGTTTAGGAAATGGGAAGAGTTACAGAAAACTAGAAAAGCCACCCTGAAACCCAAGTCAAGGGAGACTTACTGGATACGATGAGAAGGAAATGGTGACTGTTGGTACCTGCATCAGATGAGATTTGAAAACCTGAGAAGTTAAAGATGTAAAATAGGATAATAAGTGAGACAGGGATACCTGGAAAAAAAGACAGGTTGGAAAACAAAGCAGTAAAATGGAACAAAGAAAAGGGACAGTTATTGAAAATAAATACGGATACAAGTGAATTAACACCGCTAGAGGCCAGCAGGTGACAAGAGCCAACCACATTGCAGTAGCCACCAGAAAGATCGCGGGAGGCGCACATTGGCACGGCGCGTCACGGACGGTAGTTGCCGCAAGTAGAGTCCCGTCCACCAGAGGGCACGCGAGAATTCGGACGCGACCTCTGCCGGCATAACAATAACAACAACTCCGGCAGCACGGGCCGTGCCCAGTCAGTTAACATCGGGCATGCCTAGGACACAGTCCCGGTCTACGCTAAGTGAAGTGCGACGTAACGTGAACTGTGTTACTTCACAATTGGCGACGAGTAGGGTCGTTCTTTCGCGTGTTGCGTCGTTGCTCCGGTTTCGCAGCTTCTCCACGGCATGGAGGATTTGGTGCGAGTTTTGGTTGCGCAGCAGACGGAGCTCATGGCCACCATGAAACAAGTGCTTCCGGCGTTGCTCTCCACGCCGTCTGCTCTGGCGCAGTTCCCTCCTCCCTTTCCCCCGTATGACGAGACGGCGGAGGATTGGGACGCATATGAACATCGCCTTCGGCAGCATTTCCAGGCGTTTAATGTTGCCGATGCGGAGGTCTGTCGTGCTCTCTTCTTGTCTTGGATATCTCCCTCTCTGTATCAAGTTTTGCGGCAGCTAGCGCCGTTGCAGGAACCCTCGTCCTTGTCTTTTGACGCATTGTGTTCATTGCTGTCTTCATATTATCGCCGCCGCACGCATGTTGTGGCGGCTAGGGTCGAGTTCTATCAATGCAAGAAGCAGCCCCATCAGTCTTACCGGGCGTGGGCCGCTACCCTGCATGGTCTTAGTCGCAAGTGTCACTTTGTCATGGAGCAGTCGCGAGAGTCGTATGCCCACGTTATGGTACGCGACGTCATTGTTCGTTCGGCCCCTGATAGGGAGGTCCGGCAACAGGCCCTGCAGTTAGAAGACCCTTCCCTCAAGGAAGTCCTGTCCATTGCTCAATCGTATGAAGTCTCTCACGCAGTAGGTCAACAGCTGGAAGCGTGGTGCGACGTCGCGGAGGTTCAGGGCGGCGCGGCCGCGTCCACTGTGTCCGGGGTGGACGACGTGCGAGCGGTACAATCCGGCCGTTACGGCCGCTTCCGCACGGCGCGTGAACAGAATTCTGGCCGCCGGCCCCTGTTGCCCTCCTGTGCGTCGTGCTATATACATCACGATCGGTCAGAGTGCCCCCAGCGTTGGGCCGTTTGTCGCAAATGTAATAAAAAAGGTCACATTGCTAAAGTTTGCCGCTCAGCCTCAAAAGAATCGAAGGAAGCAGGTACAGAGGACATGGACGTTGACATTCAGGAAGTTTCATCGGGCCAGGCTCCCGACGCATCGGCACGCAAACTCTTTATCGAGGTGTCGGTTCGGTCGCGCCGGTTACAACTGCAAGTAGATACGGGCGCGGCAGTTTCGTCCTTGAATGCACAAACTTATTCCGACCTTGGATCGCCCCCGTTGGCGCCAGTTTACCGGCGTCTACGCGGTTATGGTAAACAGTTCATTCCCCTACTGGGTCAATTCACTACCGACGTGACTTACAAATCAGTCACTCGACCTATTACTTTTATTGTTGTCAGTGATGCGAGCTCCGCTAACCTTTTTGGCCTGGATGCCTTTCAAGCTTTCGGTTTTTCTATCGCTGACACCATACAGTTGGTCTCCGAAGACGTTCCCTATCAATCCTTGGAATCTTTGATCTCAGACTTTCCAGATATTTTTGAGGAGGGCCTGGGGCGTGTTTCAGATTTTGAAACTCACTTAACGTTGAAGGCGTCGGCTTGCCCGCGTTTTCTACGCGCGAGGCAGATCCCCTTGGCTCTCCGCCCTCAGGTAAAGGAAGAGCTCAACCGGCTGACAGCCTTAGGGGTCGTTCTTCCTATTTCTTCCAGTGAGTGGGCTTCACCCCTCGTTATTGTAAAGAAGCCCTCAGGAAAATTACGTCTTTGTGGTGATTTCAAGGCCACCATTAATTCCCAATTGGTGGTGGACACCTATCCTTTGCCTCGTGCTGATGAATTGTTCTCCGCTGTGGCGGGAGGCCAATATTTTTCGAAAATCGATCTGTCGGAGGCTTATCATCAGATACCACTTGATGAGGGCTCCAAACGGCTGGCGGTCGTCAACACCCAGTTTGGCCTTTACTAATACCAGCGGTTGGCCTTTGGAATATCCAGTGCCCCGGCAATATTCCAGCGTTATCTTGAGCATGTCACATCGACAATCCCTCATTGTATTAATTACCTGGATGACATAATTGTCACAGGCCGCAGCACGAAGGAACACTTGCACAACCTTCGCACCCTCTTTCTCAAATTCAGGTCTGTGGGCTTGCGTTGCAACCTGCGTAAGTCAACCTTCTTCCAACCGTCCATTGGGTATGTGGGTTACACCATCTCTCAGCACGGCATCCAGCCACTAGGAAGTTTGGTCCAAGGTATCGTCAACCTTCCTCGGCCCGCTTCGCTGAAAGAGTTACAAGCTTTTTTAGGCAAGATAGCCTATTACCACCGGTTCATTCCCAGGGCTTCCACTATAGCCCACCCCCTGTACTGCCTCCTGCACAAGGGTGTTCCTTTTGATTGGTCGCCTGCATGCGAGCGAGCGTTCACCTCGTTGAAGGGCCTCCTCACGTCAGCCCCTTGTTTGACTACTTTTGATCCCCATAAGCCGTTGGTCCTGGCTACAGATGCTTCGCAGTATGGGGTGGGGGCGGTCCTGGCCCATCGCAACGCAGATGGTTCCGAGCAACCACTGGCGTTTGCGTCTAAAATGCTTAGTCCCGCGCAGGCCCATTACTCCCAGGTGGAAAAAGAGGCTTTGGCCATTGTCTACGCTGTTACCAAGTTTCACCCTTTCTTGTATGGAACGAAGTTTCAGTTAATCACTGACCATAAGCCGTTAATATCGTTATTTGCTCCCGCCTCTCAGATTCCGGATAGGGCGGCCCACAGACTACAGCGCTGGGCCTTGTTCCTCTCTAAGTACCATTATGACATTCATTTTCGCCCTACAGGACAGCATGCCAACGCCGACGCTCTTTCCCGTCTTCCGGTGGGCCCGGATCCTATGTTCGATCGAGAGGAGATTATGTGTTTTCATTTGGATGTGGCGTCCCGCCAAGCGGTTGACGGCTTCCCGATCACTAGTTCTCGAGTCGCCAGGGAAACGGCAGCTGACCCGGTTCTCCGGCAAATAGTTTGCCTCATTCAGCAGGGGTGGTCATCCCGCCCTCCGAGCCGGGCCTCTGACCCTCTTTGTAATTATTTTCTTCTACGAGACCGCCTCTTGGTCTTGGAAGGAGTTCTCCTTCTGGCTACCGATGATACAGCTCCTCGCGTGGTTGTTCCTGCAAGTTTACGAAGGGAGGTCCTCACGTTATTACATGCGGGGCACTGGGGTGTTTCCCGTACTAAAACCTTGGCTCGCAGACATGTGTACTGGCCCGGTATTGACAGAGAAATTGAGCACTTGGTGGCCGCCTGTTCCCAGTGTGCGAGCCAACAAGCATCTCCCAGGGCAGCGTTCTCTTCATGGCCGCCGGCAACCCAAGCATGGGAACGTGTTCACATCGATTTTGCGGGCCCGTTTCTCAATGGCTTTTGGCTCATTGTCATTGATGCTTATTCCTGCTTCCCATATGTGGTTCGCTGCTCCTCAACCACTTCAGAAGTTGCAATCCAGGCACTAGCAAAAATCTTTTCTATGGAAGGTCTGCCAATCACCCTGGTCTCGGACAATGGACTGCAGTTTATTTCGCAGACCTTCCAGGATTTTTGTAGGTGCTTCGGTATTCGGCACGTTTGCTCTCCCCCCTTCCATCCACAATCGAATGGGGAAGCCGAGCGTATCGTGCGCACATTTAAGATGCAGATGAAAAAGTATGTGCACGAATTTCCTGCAGAGGAAGCATTGACGTTTTTATTGACGGCATACCGGACCACACCAATGGGAGAACGCAGCCCCGCAGAGCTCCTCCATGGGCGTCAACCTAGGACTCTGCTGCACCTCCTCCAGCCTGGTCCTCACTAGTCTTCACAAAACGGAGTACCTGGTTTTCCACTGGGTATGTCGGTCTGGGCCCGTGGGTTTGGTCGCAATCCACGTTGGATACCGGCGGTGGTCCTGCGCCGAAATGGCCGCCGGCTCTATACCTTGCAGGCGGGGGACCGGGTGGTACGTCGTCACCAAAATCAGCTACGTCCACGTTCGGGCACCCACCCTCCGACCTCTCGGACACCGGCTTCCCCATTGCCAGCACCTGTGTTGGTTTCACAGGGGACGTTACCCCCTCTCCCCACTGTGACTCTGTCGCACGGCGATGGTTCTCAGCCTTGGCAGCCTCCAGTAGCTCCAGCACCGGCATCACCATCGTTCGAGATGCCCCAGCGGGAGCCGGCCCCCCTACCAGGCCCGGTTTCTCAGGAGGCTGGTTCACCTGTGGTCGTCCCTTCCCCTTCGTCCCCGCCGCTGGGTCTTGCCCCTCCCGAGGTGGAACAGGATCCGGAGTTCGACAGCTTGTCGCCCGTTCTGTCCCGGGCTTCGGTTGTGGGACGACGGGGGCCTCTTCGTGTGGGTCACTTCCAGCCGTATTCGAAGGTTCTGGCTCGAGGGTTGGCAGATCCCCTCGACTCCGGCCACCCAATGGATGTGGGGGTCATCGCTCCTGCCCGACGCTCCACCTTCCGATGCAGTGGATCACAGTGGCTTCACCCCCCGAAGGAGGAGGAGTGCAGTAGCCACCAGAAAGATCGCGGGAGGCGCACATTGGCACGGCGCGTCACGGACGGTAGTTGCCGCAAGTAGAGTCCCGTCCACCAGAGGGCACGCGAGAATTCGGACGCGACCTCTGCCGGCATAACAACAACAACAACTCCGGCAGCACGGGCCGTGCCCAGTCAGTTAACATCGGGCATGCCTAGGACACAGTCCCGGTCTACGCTAAGTGAAGTGCGACGTAAACGTGAACAGTGTTACTACACACATATTGTAAAGCTAGTTCCTACCTGTTATGTTCTGAGAAACTGGTGCCTGCAGGGAGAATTCAGATGGGTAGTCATACCAATATAGAACGCCTGACATTGTCTGCATAACGTCTGGTACACAAGATGTGTCGTTTCACAGGTGGCTCTCCCTGTTGTGCTAATTACAGCTGGTGGTAGGAGAGTACATCACGCAAGTTTTTCAGTGGGGATGGTCACAGTGGTAGAAGCCCGAAAGTGGGCAACGGGTGAAGAAAGAATGTAGAGTCTCATCAGGATACTGCAGAGACTGAACAAATATGTATGCATCAAATGCCAAGGCTGTAGGAGGAGGAAAGCAGGGTGGCATCTGACAAAATGTTAAGTACTGTAGGTTTAATGTGAGGACATGTTTGGAGCTGACCCTCAATGAAGATGAAGTCAACATCAAGGAAACTGGCATGAGATTTGGAATATGACTATGTGAAATTCAATTGGAAGAAAGTACTTACAGATACCAAAAATTTTCAAAAGGTCAGCATTGCCATGAATCCATATGGCAGAGATGCATCAATGTATCTAAACTAGACTAGGAGATGAAGGCTTATGGATCCCAGAAAGGCCTCCTCCAAGCGATCCATGAAAGGGCCAGCATTAGGAGGAACCATCCTGATTCCAGACCCCTGATCAAAGCTAAAGTCTTACAGTATGGATACTCCTCAGTGGAAATCAGTTAGAGTAATTAATGACTTTAAGACAAATGTTTTTAAAAATAGTTCACAGGAGATGAAACGGGATGAAATTTACAATGAGCCAAATGCTAACATTTAATTTAATCTAGTCGATGGTAAATTCATATCATTATTTGAAAATAGCTTTCTACATAAGCTAATCAGAAAGGACAATAAACAGCCTTGAAAAAACCATTGATCACAGGAAGGATTAAATTATCTTGGGAAAGGAAAAGTGGAACATATCTGTTGATAAGAACAAGTAGGATACTGCAGTAGTTACACACTACAGAAACTACTCAAAATTACTAAAAAAAGATTATTAAAAATCAAGGAACATCCACATAATGTCAAAAATCAGTAACTCTGACAACAGACTTAAGGCTATGTGGTATGTAGTAAAATGAGAGACGGGACAACCATCTGCATAACAGGATAACATTACTATTAAACTGAATGGAAGGGCTATAAATGATGAGTCGCAGCTAGCAAATGTATTTAAAAATCTTTTCTTAAATATGGTAGAAAGTATAGGGACGAAGAGATCGAGAGAAAAATCACAGCAGTATGCTGAAAATGTAACTTTCACGAAATTCAATCATATGAATGTATCACCAGCTTCTCCTTTTGAAATTAAGAAAATTATACATTCTCCAAAAATAAAACCTCATTTGGTTTTGATGGTGTTTGCAATAGAGTACTAAAAATCTGTTCCCATATAATAACCCCAGTCTTACCTGAAATATGTAACTTCAGGCATTTTTCCAGAGAGACTGAAATAAGCTGTTGTTAAACCCCTCTTCAAGCAAGGGGATGTGACGGATGTCAATAACTACTGACCTGTTTCACTGCTAACATTACTTACCAACATTTTTGAGAAGGTGATGTATTCTAGAGAAGTATATCACTTTAGCACACAAATGCTAAACAAATGAACTTCTAAAGGAATATATGACTGAATCCTATGTTGGAATGTGGTAATTTAATAGCATCAAAACCTTAAATACCAGTTGGAAATAGTTCCAGATAACTTTCTACCCTACAAGAGCTTAAATAAATCTATGAATTTTCTTCATTTGCACATAGCTGTGTAAACACACATGAAAAACACAACTTCATTGTTGTTTTGATTTTCAGAAAAATAATTTAAACAGAAAATAGGTGGCAAATAACCTGTATATCTGTGATGAGCTCCATTCCACCAGCCACTGTTGCTCCGGCTTCAAGGGCAATCTTTTGTTCTTCTTGTGTCTTTGCAAAAACTATGACAGATCTGTCTTCGCCATGTTCAAATGGATGTGGAATACCAGCAACTCTGGTAAAGTTATCAACAAATTTTGTCTGAAAAATACAATTTATAAATTACAGCATGAATAAAATAGTGCTGGAATCTAAAGTAAATAGTCACCAAACCAAGAGCAGAAATTAAGAGTGAACATTTTAAAGTTGCAAATAATAACATAATAATTAGCAACAAATCTATATGAAAAGTGTTTGTGTGTTCTTCACTCATAACATATAAAATATGCTGAACAGGTTTTCAGAAATTACTGCAACCAGTCGCCTTTTATGTAGATGTATTTTATTTAACCATGACCGGTTTCGAGCTGCCTAGCAACTCATCATCAGATGGTGTATACATTTAGTGCTTTTTTGTACCCATTGTGTGGGTGGTTGAGTATCTGTGGCTAGACAGAAACGAGAACAAATAATCGCTACATGTGGTACAGTAACACGAAATATTTACAGCATAATTTATGTTTAACGTATAAGAGCAATTAATCACTACATGTGGTACAGTTACATGAAATATTTACAGTTTAATTTACGTTTTGAGGTGTTACTTACAAATAAATCTTTTTGCAGGTATATATATCTCTTTTAGGACGTATTTTGGAAACCATTGTGTCTTGTTTTTCACAATATCACAAGTTAAAACTTTCACTAGATGTATATTATTATTATTATTATTATTATTATTATTTTTTTTTTTTTTTTTTTTATGAGGCACTGTTGGAAACATATATCTCGTTTTTCGTAAACATCGCTGAACACACTTAGCCACAGATACGAATACAGGATTTACACATTGTAAACAAGCCAAAGATTGCAATATAACTACAGTATCAAAGATTTCAAGTTGACCAGAGGCATTATTAGTCATCACACACACACTGACAAGAGATTTGTCTTTATTGCATAGAAAATAAATGTAAATTAGCTTAAACTAGTAAAATGTTTATTTATAAATTAGCTGTGCAATTTAACAGGTATATAAAACTAGATTTTATACATTATATTTCAGTTACATTTAAGATTATTGGTATTGAGAGTATTATGACAGCTAATTTCTTGCTCCTTCCATTGGCTGATCATGGTATATGATGTCTGGGATGAGAGGTTGATGGTTAACTTGAAATAATAAGTAATGCTGGAACTTGTAAGGGTGTGGAAAAGGAGTTGGCGGTGGGGGGGGGGGAGGTGGTTGTATAGGAAAAAGGAGAGGGGGGGGGTTGAGAGGGTGATGTGGAGAGAGAAGAGAGCTGATATTGCAATCTTTGGCTTGTTTACAATGTGTAAATCCTGTATTCATATCTGTGGCTAAGTGTGTTCAGCGATGTTTACGAAAAACGAGATATATGTTTCCAACAGTGCCTCATAAAAAAAAAAAAAAAAAAAAAAAAATAATATACATCTAGTGAAAGTTTTAACTTGTGATATTGTGAAAAACAAGACACAATGGTTTCAAAAATACGTCCTAAAAGAGATATATATACCTGCAAAAAGATTTATTTGTAAGTAACACCTCAAAACGTAAATTAAACTGTAAATATTTCATGTAACTGTACCACATGTAGTGATTAATTGCTCTTATACGTTAAACATAAATTATGCTGTAAATATTTCGTGTTACTGTACCACATGTAGCGATTATTTGTTCTCGTTTCTGTCTAGCCACAGATACTCAACCACCCACACAATGGGTACAAAAAAGCACTAAATGTATACACCATCTGATGATGAGTTGCTAGGCAGCTCGAAACCGGTCATGGTTAAATAAAATACATCTACATAAAAGGCGACTGGTTGCAGTAATTTCTGAAAACCTGTTCACACCACAGTCGCAGTGCTCCACATCCACAATGGATAAAAGTCTTATTTTGCTACCTAGCCAGGTAAAAGGAACAATGAACAAATACAGGAAGTGCAAAGTGAAACTAATGAAAACTATTCTTGCCATCAAATTTAATAAGCAATGTATCTTAGAGAATGTAACTCCTAATTACATAAGAGTTGTAGTTAAAGACCAGAGTGAATCTGCACAAGCAGCCAAGAGAAAATGTGAAATTGTATGGATCAAAAATGAAATTAGATCACATTACAAACGAAAAGACTTGTTAAACAGGGACATCTACATGCTGCACTTAGAGTTAAGCAACTATCTCACTCTAAGCCAAATCACGAATTTCTTAGATCTAACCCAACTAAATGTGCATAAAGAGATGTTGAAAATTGCACATAAACAAAAAGAAAAGCTCTCACTCCTGATTGCCAAAAAATCCCCCATTCCACCAAATGAATGCCCTCCCGTGCAACATAAATTCTTTGAGAGAGTAGTTAACACAACAAGCATTAATTTCAATAGCACAGAATTAAATTTGTTAAATAAGGGACTTAAACATAATATTGCCACAAAACTTGATTACAACAGTGTTAAAGACCTAATAACTAACACCAAAATAGCATGTATAACATCAAAACTAGATCAGAATGATCAAAATGCTCTAGCCCATGATGCAAACAAAATAATAAAGAAAACCATAGATGCACAAAGGCTCCATAGTAATAAACATGATGAATCTGCAACACTGAAACAAATTAACAAAAAGCTAACAAACAGTAGTGCCCTTGTTGTTAAATCTGACAAAGGCAGCACAGCCGTGATAATGTACGAGTCTGATTACATTAAGAAAACCCTAGAATTTTTCAAGAACAACAACATAACTGAGTTGAAATCTGACCCCACTCCCAAATACCAAGCTAAAATAAAAGACATGTTAAAAAATTGTAACTTTCTGCTGACATCCATTGAAGCCAAACAATGTGTTATAATGAACCCTACAGCACCAAAGCTTAGATCACAACCTAAAATTCATAAAGATGGACACCCGATACGCCCGATTGTGAATTCCATAAATAGCCCAGGGTACAAAGTGACTAAAAAACTGCATGAAATACTCAAGAAATATTATACATTCCCAACCAATTATTCCATAAAAAACACCTATGATTTGATTGACAGTATCAGAGAAATTTCCATTCCCAATGCAGCTAACTTTGCATCCCTTGATATTGTCAACCTGTACACAAACATACCTATAATAGACACACTTCGAATAATAAAAAATAACTTATTACAACATAAAAAGTTAAGTGACATGGAAATCTGTGAGCTGATGGATTTACTTGAATTAGTGCTGTCCCACAATTACTTCACCTTCAACAACAAAATATATATTCAACATGATGGTCTAGCAATGGGCAGTAGTCTAGCTGGCCTTCTTGCTGACATCTACATTAATGATCTTGAAATTAAATTCTTTAAAGCAAACCCAATAGAAACAGACAAGATCATTTATTATAAACGATATGTTGATGACACCCTGTTGTTATATGATGGGACAGCCACTGAAATTGAGGCCTTAGCTGGTAAACTTAATAATGTTCACCCCAAAATACAGTTCACAGTAGAACACCAAACCCAAAAAGGTATCTATTTTCTTGACCTAAACATAACACATCACAACAACAAACATAAATTTCAGATATATAGGAAACCCACCACTTCAGATGTTATAATAAACAATACATCATGCCACCCAAATCAGCATAAACTAGCTTTTTTCAAATCAGCACTTAACCGTATCAACAAAATTCAAGCTGATCCTACTGCAAAAATTAATGAAATCAATATATTAAAAACAATAGCATCAAACAATGCTTATGACCCAAGCATAATTGAAAAATTAGATAAAAACATTATATCTAACAAAGCAAAACTAGCAAGCCAGACCTCAGTAGCAGAAGAAACCAAATTCGTTTGTATGCCGTTTCTCGGCAATATCTCATACAAACTTGCTAAGCTATTCAAACCACATAATGTCAAAATAAGTTTTCACACTAACAACAAAATACAGAACAAAATAGTCCACAACACCAAAAGAGCCAGCACGCCCTACCAAAAATCTGGTATATATAAATTAAGATGTGACAGCTGCTCCTGCTACTACATAGGGCAAACAGGTAGAAATTTTGAGATGCGATACAAAGAGCACACTGATGCACTTCGCCTAAACAACTTAAATAGATCCACTTTTGCTACCCATCTAGCAGATAATAAACATTCCATAACAGACATTAAAACTAACCTTCAAATCCTACACACTGTAGACAAGGGATTCAAGATGGATCTTCTCGAACAATTAGAGATTTTTACCCACAAACATAATTCCCCACATACCATTTTAAATGAGCAGACAGAAATGGCGAATAACTCCTTCTTTCAGAATTTTAAGGATTCTTTGAACTTAAAAAACTAAACAGTCATTCAGTAACAAAATGCCCCCCCCTCCCCCCCCCCCCCCCCCACACACACACATAAAAGCTTGTACCACTTCTGCCCCCCCCCTTCAGCTCTCTTCTCTCTCCACATCACCCTCTCAACCCCCCCCCTCTCCTTTTTCCTATACAACCACCTCCCCCCCCCCCACCCCACCGCCAACTCCTTTTCCACACCCTTACAAGTTCCAGCATTACTTATTATTTCAAGTTAACCATCAACCTCTCATCCCAGACATCATATACCATGATCAGCCAATGGAAGGAGCAAGAAATTAGCTGTCATAATACTCTCAATACCAATAATCTTAAATGTAACTGAAATATAATGTATAAAATCTAGTTTTATATACCTGTTAAATTGCACAGCTAATTTATAAATAAACATTTTACTAGTTTAAGCTAATTTACATTTATTTTCTATGCAATAAAGACAAATCTCTTGTCAGTGTGTGTGTGATGACTAATAATGCCTCTGGTCAACTTGAAATCTTTGATACTGTAGTTATATTGCAATCTTTGGCTTGTTTACAATGTGTAAATCCTGTATTCGTATCTGTGGCTAAGTGTGTTCAGCGATGTTTACGAAAAACGAGATATATGTTTCCAACAGTGCCTCATAAAAAAAAAAAAAAAAAAAAAAAATAATAATAATAATAATAATAATAATATACATCTAGTGAAAGTTTTAACTTGTGATATTGTGAAAAACAAGACACAATGGTTTCAAAAATACGTCCTAAAAGAGATATATATACCTGCAAAAAGATTTATTTGTAAGTAACACCTCAAAACGTAAATTAAACTGTAAATATTTCATGTAACTGTACCACATGTAGTGATTAATTGCTCTTATACGTTAAACATAAATTATGCTGTAAATATTTCGTGTTACTGTACCACATGTAGCGATTATTTGTTCTCGTTTCTGTCTAGCCACAGATACTCAACCACCCACACAATGGGTACAAAAAAGCACTAAATGTATACACCATCTGATGATGAGTTGCTAGGCAGCTCGAAACCGGTCATGGTTAAATAAAATACATCTACATAAAAGGCGACTGGTTGCAGTAATTTCTGAAAACCTGTTCACACCACAGTCGCAGTGCTCCACATCCACAATGGATAAAAGTCTTATAAAATATGCTACCATGAAACAATTGAACAGGCAATTACTGCAATGACTTTACATTTGTTGTTGTTGTGGTCTTCAGTCCTGAGACTGGTTTGATGCAGCTCTCCATGCTACTCTATCCTGTGCAAGCTTCTTCATCTCCCAGTACCTACTGCAACCTACATCCTTCTGAATCTGCTTAGTGTATTCATCTCTTGGTCTCCCTCTACGATTTTCACCCTCCACGCTGCCCTCCAATGCTAAATTTGTGATCCCTTGATGCCTCAAAACATGTCCTACCAACCGATCCCTTCTTCTAGTCAAGTTACATTTAGGAATAATAATTGTGTCAAACAAATAAGTATTTCTTTAGAATACCACCAGTAACCTGCCCCTCCCCGTCAATTCTTTAAAGAATCAAACTCTCAAGTGTAAGACAGTTTTGCCTAATTACTTTACAAATGAGTTAATGTGTTAAACAGTTGCAGTTAAACATGTAAATTGTGTTTGGCCAAGAATTCAGCATGTGGCCCATGTTGTGGCACGAGTGCCATAGTGTTCAGCTTGGCTGCCACGCCATGCTGTCACAGCATGAGGTGGGGGGAAACTGTGAACGTGCCAGATATAAATAGCAATGACACAGCACTGCGTATGACGGTTTTATTTTTTACATTTCTCAACAATCAGATCAAAAACAAAACCAATTTTCAGTATTACTGAATTATATTTGGCGCACTGATGACCTAAAATTTTTATCTGGTACAAACTGTCAGTATACGGTCACACACAGACAGTTTCACATATTTTCACATGCAGGCTGCCACGTAATAGTGATTTATTTAGTTTCATAATTGAAAGAACGTCTTTCATACATGTATTGGTCGAAATATTGTAGCACTTTTGCAACCGCATTATGCAGACATTGAAAGTGCCTGAGGAGAGCAGTATAGAACATCTTGCAATGTCATTATGACCAGTGTGCATTGAACCTCACTTAAAATGCAAGTTCTGCATTCTATTCCAGATGTTCTAATTTTTGTTCCTGCACTGCTTTTTCCTCGATAAATTGAAGAATTCCTAGTTTTAAATCAAATCATTCCAGGCATACCCCTTGACTTAATCAACTTATTTTGCAGTAACATATAAAATCTCATGGAGACCTTGCATATTACTGCAAAACAAGTTGGTTAAGTCGAGGGGCATGTCTGCAATGACTTTTTGATTTACAACTGTTCCACATTGTTGCAGCTGATACCCTGTGTGCGACTTCAGAAATTTTACTTTGCATACCACTAATTTTTTTAACATGCTCCATGCCTGAAAATTTAGCACAAAGTGCTTTTGATGTAGAGAACAACGAATCTTATTTGTCGATCTTTGGAAATTTTTTTCCTTTACTGGCAACTCAATCTTTAAATTCTTTCTGCATGGTGCTGCACTGTCATTTCATAGCAAATTTGAATTACCCATCGCTTATATGAGTGCAGAATATACGTCGGAAATGTCATACCTCTCTTCTGTCATTTCTGTGGCGAAAGATGCTAGTCTACTTATTTTTGTGCAAACAGCCACTGGACTTGTGAATGTCCTTCATATCACTAACAAAATGCGAAAGGTAAACAGCACTAACACCACGAGGCTGCTGAACTGAAGACATTTGCGCTGTCCGAAAAATGCAACACCATAATACTAAACGAAATGTTGTGCTGTACCAGGTACTTAAGAGAACAAACGAGCAAAACCGAGACAGACTGTACCTTGGCCCACTTGCGACCCACAGACCCTGCATGCGTAAACTTTGGCATGCCGTGGCTGGCCCTGATGTAAACCTTTACGGATGAAGACATAAAACCGTAATTATGTTGGTTTTATTAGTTTTAGATTATTTGATCAAAGAACACCAAAAAAGTCATAACTGATTATAGGTCTTAAGACAGGCACCTAAATTACCCAGAATAATACTCGACTACTGTTAAATATGTAGTGTAACATTATACCTCTTAATGAGTTGATGACAGCATTTTAAATTTGTAATTTGGTCAATAACTAAATGAAATTATGAAAATCCAATTTTTGTTGCTACTGGAAGCCATTAGATTGGCAACTTGCAACTGGGACTGTGTGACCACAGCTATCTAGTAATGCGGGTGACATACAAAGAGTTCAGGTGTTAGCAGTATTGCTCCAAGAAGCAGCAATGGCAATAATACTGACCCTTACAAATATTATTTGCATCTTACAAACGTTTGCAATATCTCACACTGAGCTGAAATATGAAATATTTTCTCAGTGAAATTATGGCTATTTACATAGTTGGTTTCACAGTAATCTATACTTACATTTAAATTTAGTAACTGGGCCTGTGGAGTCGGAGTTGTCAAGCAAAAATGTTTTCAGTTTCCTTCTACAACTATTTCACTCTTTATCAACACCGGCCAAGACACACTCAGGAGGCCACTTTTGACCTCTTCAAACTGCTGTGGCACAGGATGGGTGGCCGCGCATGGCAGACAAACGGCATGCTTATCTGCTAAGGAAAGCAGCACGCCGGTCTGACAGCAGTAGTTCGGCAGCTTCTGCATAGGGACTCTCAACTGGGCTAGTGTAAAAGGCACTAGTGGCCAAATGTATTCTACAATGGTAAATTGTATTAAGATAGCATAAGATGGACAGACTTGCAGATCAATAAAGAACATGTAAGTCGTGTTCTGAACAGACAAAGGATCGGTGCAAACACATGAGGGTGGTCCAATCCACTACCTAGGAAGTACCACTTAGAACACGTAGGTCATTGAGGGACTGAGTACAGCGTGTGGCCAGGTAAGACAAGAATGTTTTCTACCAAGCTTCATCCCCAGGAATTTCGTAGTTTCAATGAACGGAAGAACAACAGGACCAAGAAGTAAAGATAGTGTAAGAAACCCACTGCACTGCCACCACACAAATGGTTTTGTCAGTGGAAAAGTGCAAGCCACTGTCAACGCTCCACAAGTATAGACGATCGAGACGGTGCTGCAGATGCCGCTTAAGGAGACAAGTCCATGGAGAACTGCAATAGTTCGCAAAGTCATTGATGAAAATGGAGCTGGAGATAGACCATAATAACGTTTAAAGGCTACAGCAAACAGGACGACACTCGGGACGGAACCTTGAGACACTCCATTCTCCTGGATAAAGATGTCTGACAAGGCCAAACCCATACATACTTTGAAAACTTGGTCTTCTAAAAATTGCTGAAGTAAATGGGGTAGGCAGCCTGCGAGATCATCAGTCCCTTACACAAGGGAAAGTAAAGAAAGGAGACATGCAGCACAATAACAGGGGAAAGGAGGAACCAGAAGAACAACAGAAGGACAACAAACACTACTATGGACACAACAGGAAAAGAAAACTACAGAGAGAAGCAAGAAACAGGTAGAAGGGGTAAAAACAAGAGAGCAGTGACTGTGGCTGGCCGACCATGAGAATAAAAAGGAAAAGCCAGCCACTCTGTGACACATTAAAACATCCACCCTAAAAGCATTAGAGTGGAGAACACAAGGGGACAAAGGACATGCGCTAAAACTTATAAAGAATGATAAAACCCACTGTCACATTTAAAAAGTAAAACTAAATTAGCCGATGAGGCATTGCCAGCTAAAATTAATGGCAACGAGTACAGTAACTGAAGAGTCCATTCCAGAGCAGCCAAAGGAGGACAGCTCACCAAGATCCAAGATATGGGCCACTGTCAGCCGGTCGCCGCACCGACACTGAGGTGGGTCATTATGCCGCAGGAGGTAGCCTTGTGTCACCCGAGCGTGGCCAATGCAGAACTGGAAGAAAACCACAGAGTCCCTGTGAGAGGCCCGCATGGAGGACTGCCACACATTCTTAGTCTCCTTGGCATGCAGTTTGTTGTGCATGCTGAGGTTATGCGATTTCGTCTCCCAGACCCGCAAAACGTTGCGGCGTAGTACTGAACACTGGTCACTTGCAGAGAAGCCGATCTCCATAAGCAGTTTCCACGTAGTATGTTTGGCCAGCCAGTCGGCAAGTTCGTTGCCTGGGATTCTGACGTGACCTGGGGTCCAGACAAACACCACTGAACAACTGGACTGTTCCAGGGCCTGAATGGTCACTACCAAAGGATGACGAGGGTAGAACTGGTCGATAGCTTGTAGGCTGCTCAAGGAGTCAGTACACAGAAGAAACGACTCCCCAGGGCATGAATGGATGTGCTCAAGAGCACGAGATATAGCCACCAGCTCAGCAGTGGAAACACTGCAGCCATTGAGCAAGGAATGCTGTTCAATATGTCCTTCATGGACATATGCGAAGCCGATGTGAGCATCAGTCATCAAGCCGTCAGTGTAAACCACTTCGTGACCTCGGTACATGTCAAGAATCGAGAGGAAGTGGCAGCAGAGAGTTGCGGGGTTAACTGAGTCCTTAGTGCCACGTGAAAGGTCCAGTCGAAGCTGTGGCCTAGGTGTACACCATGGAGGTGTATGTGAATGGACCTCAAGTATAGGTGGTAAAGGCAAGGACTCCAGTTCAGAAAGAAGGGACCGGACACGAACTGCAATTGGAAGCCCTGACCTGGGCTGCAAATGCAGGAGATGAACCGCCGTGGGTGGGAAAAGGAGACGGTGATTCGGATGCGCAGGAGGGCTACAAACATGTACAATGTAACTGGCCAGCAATTGTGCACGTGTAACCTGCAATGGACTCCGGCCTCTCCACAAGGACGCTGGTCACCAGATTCATCCTAAAAGCACCTGTCACTAGGCGAACGATACAGTGGTGCACTGGGTTGAGTCAACGCAACGCTGAGGGTGCTGTCGAACCATAAACCAGACTCCCACAGTCAAGGTGGGATAGAACAAGGGCTCTGTACAGCTGCAGCAGTGTAGAGCGATTTGCACCCCAGTTGGTGTTGCTCAGGCAGTGGAGGGCACTGAGATGCTGCCAGCACTTCCACTTCAACTGACGCCGATGAGAAAGTCACGTCAATCAGGCGTCGAAAACCAGTCCTAAGAATCGATATGTCTCCACTACAACAAGTGGACCATCATAAGGTAAAGTTCTGGATGAACGGTACGATGCCAACAGAAGTGCATAACACCATGACGGCACCTTGTGGATGGCTCCCTGTAGATGCCACTCAGCAACACCAGTACTGGTGGAGCAGTACGAAATACAGAAGTCATCTTCATACAGAGAAGGTGGGATGGATGGCCCTACAGCTGCTCCTGGACCATTAATGGCCACTAAAAACAGAGAGACACTCAAAACAGAGCCCTGCGGGACCCCATTCTCCTGGATATGGTGGGGACTATGGGAGGCACCAACTTGGACATGGAAAGAACGAAGCAACAGGAAATTTTGGATAAAAATTGGGAGCGGGCCTTGAAGACTCCACTCATATAATTTAGCAAGGATATGATGTCTGTTGGGATGGCAGACTCGAGGGACACAAGATTATCAGTGGTAGAGCGACCCTAGCGGAAGCCACCCTGACATGGAGCCAGCAGGCCACGTGACTCCAGGACCCAACCCAACTGCTGACTCACCATACGTTACAGCAGCTTACAAAGAACGTTGGCAAAGCTGTTGGGCCAATAGCTATCCACATCAAGCGGGGTTTTACCAGATTTGAGCACCAGAATGATGGTACTCTCCCACCATTGCGATGGAAAGAGGCCATCACACCAGATCTGATTGAAGATGACGAGGAGATGTCACTTGTAGTGAGATGAGAGATGTTTAATCATTTGACTGTGGATCCTATCTGGCCCAGAAGCTGTGTCGAGGCAATGAGCAAGGGCACTGAGGAGCTCCCACTCTGTAAATGGAGTGTTATAGGATTCACTGTAGCGTGTAGTAAACGAGAGTACTTCCTCTTACAGCTGCCGTCTGAGTGGGAAAGGCTGGGAGGTAATTATTCGACGCAGAGGCTCGAGCATAGTGCTCAGCAAACTGCTCGGCAATCGCGTTTGCATCGGTTTATAACACGCCATCTATGTTAATACCAGGAACACCTGTTGGGGTCTGGTACCCGAAAACATGTTTGATCTTTGCCCAGACTTGGGAAGGTAATGGATGGCAACCAGTGGTCGAGACATAATGCTTCAGAAACTTCCGCTGACCGCCGAGGGATTGCCTTTCACCGGGGGCACCCTAAAGAGCGAGGGATCGTGCTTTCTGCCACAGAAACGATTTTAGTAGTCACCTGATCAACCACCACATCAATGTTCCTGTGTGGAGGAGATTCAATGGTGACAGCAGAGTTTCCCAGTCCATCTTGTTTCAAGCCCAGCTGGCCAGGTGTCCATGGCCTTAATGCTGGGGCAGTGACAGGAAGATGGGGAAGTGGTCACTACCAAACGGGTCATCATGTGCTCTCCAGATGGGAGAAGTCCTGGGCTGCAAATTGATAAATCAATGGCCGAGTAACTACCATGAGCCAAACTGAAATGTGTGGCGGCCACAGTATTTAAAGGACAGAGGTCAACCTGTGACAGTAAAGATTAGACATCTCTGCCTCAGCCAGTAAGCACAGTGCCACCCCACGAGGGGTTATGGGCGTTAAAATCTCCCAAAAGTAGGAAAGGTTTAGGGTGTTGATCAATCAGTGCAGTTAATACAATCAGAGATACTGCACCATCTGGAGGAAGATATACATTGCAGAAAGTTATTTCCTGTGTCGTCCTTATTCTGACAGTCACAGCTTCAAGAGGGGTTTGAAGGGGCACAGTGTTACGACAGACCGAGTTTAGGAAATAAACCGAAACTCCACATGACACTCGATTATAGTCGCTACAGTTCCTGTAGTATCACTTATAGTCATGGAGGGCAGGGGTCTGCATTGCCGGGAACCAGGTCTCCTGGAGGGCAATGCAGAAAGCAGGTGTAGAGCTTAACAGTTGCTGTAGCTCAACCAGGTGGTGGAAAAAACCGCCACAATTCCACTGGAGGGTGACGTCATCATGAGACTGGGAAGGCACGGAACATTCAATGAGACAGTTTATGCCTCAGGGTCACCTACTGCCACTGAATTTTTGCCTGAGCAATCTACATATCCATTGTGTCTGATGATCCGGCGAGACATAGGTCCTCAGCAGATGCCAGAATCTCCACCTCACCTGCAGACGCAGAGCTTGTAGGTAGCGGTGATGTGGGTGCCACCGCAATTCCCTTGGTCTTGGGGACCTTCTTTTTGGTTTTCCCTTGCTGCTCCTTTGGTTTCCCTGGCTGGGAGGACTTCACTGATTCAGTCTTCGAGACTGAGGATGAGCATTAAAACCTACGACTAGCTGCTTTTGGGCTCTTCAGCCACTGGCAGGTGTCATCTTTCCCACTAGCAGAAACCTGGGAAGGGAGTGACCCAAGGGACCCTTGCCTAGCGAGAGGAGCTGAAGAAGACTTACACTTCTCTGGCTGGGAAGTGGGGACTGCCATCCCCAATGGTTGGGGGGCTGTTGCTCCCGAAGTAGGTGGTGCGGGAGCAACAGGGAGGGAAGTGCTCCCCACTGTCAAGGGGGCAGGTGTAATCTTCTGGTTCTGAGAGGTGGCAGGAATGCGAGGAACTGATGGGGCGACAACTGTTCTTGTAGCGGCGGTGTAAGAGGAGGTCATAGCCACAGGATGTACATGCTCAATTTCGTCTTAGCTTCCATGATTTTCCTCTATTTCTGTAAAATCCTGCAGTCTGGCGAGCTAGTTGAATGATGCTCTCTGCAGTTGACACAGATTGGAGGCGGGGCACATGGAGTATTGGGATGTGATGGATGTCCACAATCTCGACATGTGACACTGGAAGTACAGTGGAAAGACATATGGTTGAACTTGCAGCACTTAAAGCACAGCATTGGGGGAGGGATATATGGCTTGACGTCACAGCAGTAGACCATCATCTTGACCTTCTCGGGCAATGTGTCTCCCTCG
The DNA here is from genome assembly GCF_023898315.1 of Schistocerca nitens. Classification (NCBI taxonomy): domain Eukaryota; kingdom Metazoa; phylum Arthropoda; class Insecta; order Orthoptera; family Acrididae; genus Schistocerca; species Schistocerca nitens. The sequence goes on along the minus strand of NC_064620.1, from coordinate 630,172,771 downwards.
AAGGCCAATATGAAGGCACAGGTGGCAATCTGATTATCCTTCGGACCCCAATGGACGAGCCGGACGAAATGAACACCTTGCCGCTGTAAATTGGCGTGCAGCTCGTCGTCAGACTGCAAAAGAAGGTCCCTGTGGAATGTAAGACCCTAGACCATACTAAAGCTCTTACGGGGTGTGACAGAAACAGAAACATCTCCCAACTTGTCACAAGCTAGTAATGCTTGTGACTGGGCAGAGGATGCTGTTTTTATCAAGACTGACCCAGAGTGCATTTTGGACAAGCCCTCCACCTCCCCAAACTTGTCCTCCAAATGCTCCACAAAAAACTGAGGCTTCATGGACATACGAGGTACCGGGGCGAGTAAGCTTCACTACCATCCTTAGCCTGGCGTTCCTCCCATGGTGTGTCCAGGGAGGGGAACAATTTCGGGTCATATTTCTTAACATTGAAGTTAGACTGCCCGCTTAGAGATTGCTGGTGGTGGAACATCAGCAAGAGATGACATACAATGTTTCATGGCGTGTCATCCGCCCTGATGCCACCCACTCAGACAAGAGACCCTCCGCATGGGTGCAACCCAGCTTCAGCAGGGCCACTTGGCAGGATCCCTGTGTTGTTAGGGGGCTACAACCAACAAGGTACATGGCGATCCCACCACAATGGACAGGCTACCATGCCGGATATGAGGTGTTAAGAAGTCCATGGTCATCATTGACGCAGAAAGCGACACTGCAAGGTGCATGGTGAAAAACGCACCCAAGGAGGTGTCCTTGCTCAAGAGATGGGGAATGAGCATGACTGCAATGTGACAACGAGAAAGCGGGCTAAAGATCTCAATGCACAATGGACACGACGCACCATGTAAGGCACCCTTCCCCAATTGGCTTGCTCTTTGGCAAAATTTAGAAAGATGGAGGTCAAACCCAACAGAGGACCAAGGCTGAAATATGTAAGACTTCTTTCAGTCACCTCTTACGACAGGCAGGAATACCTCAGGCCTATTCTAACTCCCGGACCCGTAGGGGGTCTAGAACTCCTGACAGAGCGATCAATTGGCAATTTGGAAAGGTAACAGCTCAGGCAATCACACTTCCAAGGGCCTGGCCTGTACCACGGAGTAATGGGTGAACCCTACATGTCGATCCGGGGCTGGGAATTATGCGTTACCAAATCACCTGTTACATGTCAAATGTAGGGGCAGCCTTCAGGAGTGCACAGGGTGAAAGAAGAACCAGAGTAACCTGAAACGCCGAAGCAGAGGAAGGTTAGGAGAAGGATTACAAAGAAAGAAAGAAAGAAAGAAAGGAAAAACAGATGATGGGTTGTTCTGATGTGAGGCTGTTAAAACCACAGAACACATTCCCAAAAATATTGTAGACATGATCCCCAGGGGAGGGAAAACGAATATCAGAATACAAACTGCAGCATGGAAAGGAAAGAGGAACATAAACAATTAAATACGGGCATTCCATCAGGAAAGGGTGGACAGTTAAAAGTTGGGCGCAACATGCACAAAGTGTTGGGAAGCATCAGTTAACAAATGGTGATGGCTAAAAGGACAGTGCCCAATATGCAACATAGTTAAAATGACCTCCTCGGAGCGAGAGTTCGTCCGAGCCACTGGGAGAGCCTTAATATCCTGGAGCTTGTTCTCACGAAGGGAGGACCAATGGTGATGCCAAAGTAACACCACTGCTGACAGACGGCAACTCGGGGATCGTCAGAGGGAATGTAAGAACTAGCGGGCTGAGGTACGAAGTCTGCAGCCTTGGCAGCAGCCTCATTTCCTGTCAGACCAATGCGACCTGGAACCCACATAAACAGCACTGTGGCTCCATAAGAGTGAGCAAGTGACAGCTTTCCCGGACCTGTTGCACTAGGGGATTGATACTGTGCAGCACACAGAGGCTCTGAAGGGTGCCGAGAGTCTGAGCAGATGACAAAATAGAAAAGCCTGTGTCACCGCTGTATGTACTACGTGGCCTGATACAGGGCGAAGTACTCTGCTGTAAATACTGAGCAGTGTTCTGAAAGCCGATACCAAAAAATGTTGGTGCGAATGATGAAGGCACACCAGACACAATGGCCAGTCTGAGACCCACCAGTGTATACAAAGGTACTATTGCGAAGACCGTGAAACTGAAGGCGGCTGAGCTAGGACGGTGTAGTGTCCTTAGGAAGTGTACGGAGGCAAAGGTGAACACGGGCTGCTGCACAAAGCCAAGGTGGTGAAGGGTTTACACCCACCGGGACAGTCGCAGGTAGCGTGAAGTTAATCTGCCAGAGCAAGAACCGAAAGTGAACTCCCGGAGGTGACAGAGAAGACCGACACACCCCATACTGTTGATCAAAGAACAAATTGAAGGAGGCGGCATAGAATGGGTGGCCGTGCACGGCACAGAAACGGCATGTATATCTAGTAGTGTGGCACCTTCTGCAAACAGACCCTCAATCGAGGTTGTGTAAAATGTGCCAGTGGCCAAACGAATGCCATGATGGTGGGTAGTATTAAGTCGGTGTAAGAGGGCCGGACGGGCAGATGCATAAATGAAACACCCGTAATCCAGTTTCGGACCGACGAGGGACTAGTACAAATGGAGGAGGGTGGTTCAATCTGCACCCCAAGAAGTATCGTGAGGATATGTAGGATACTGAGGGACCGCATACAGTAGGCCGTCGGGTAAGACACATGGGAGGACCAAGAAAGTTTCCTATCGAGCACGAGTCCAAGAATTTCATAGTTTCAATGAATTGAAGAGCAACAGTCCCAAGATGTAAAGGCAGTGGAAGGAATTCATACAAACTGTTTTGACAGTGGAAAAACAAAAGCCTCTGTGAACGAACCCAGAGTAAAGATGACACCGTTGTCAAGGAGACAAGTCCATGAAGGCCTGCATTTAACAGGAAAATCGTCAAGAAAAGAGAGCTGGAGATGTCGGGCCGAAACAGGCCATTATAGGGTTAATGGCGATAGCAAAGAGGACGACACTCAGCACGTAACCCTGAGGCACACCACTATCCTGGATAAAGGTGTCCGACAAGGCAGAACCCGCACATACCTTGAAGGAAACAGGGCAGGCAGCCACAGAAGCGCCACGTGTAGAGAGTACAGATGATACCAGTCCTCCAACTGGTGTCATGGGCTTTTTCCAAATCAAAAAACATGGCCACAGGCTGGGATTTCAACAGAAAACCATTCATGACATGGGTGGGCAAAGTGACGTGATGGTCAACTGCAGAATGTTGTGCTCGAAATCCACACTGTGCAGTGGTTAGTGAATTGCGAGACTCGAGCCACCATACCAACCGTGCATGAATCACACGTTCCATCACCCTGCAAATACAGGTGGTGAGAGAAAGGGGGCAGTAGCCAGAAGGAAGGTGTTTGCCCTTACTGGGCTTAGGTATGGGCATGACAGTGGCTTCACGCCACTGTTCAAGAAACGTGCCCTCTGCCCAGATGTGGTTGTATGTCCGGTTGTACGTATTAAGCAGAAAGTGCTTGCCCACAAGAGAAAGGAGCTGCAACATCTGAATGTGAAAGCGTCTCACCCTAAGGGGGAGGATCGAGATGAACTGAGAGCACGATCTAGCTCCCTCAAAGTAAAGGCGGCATGTAGCACTCAGGATTCTGAGAAGAAAAGGGTATCTCTCGAGCCGCCTCCGCTCATTTCCAATGGAGGACGACTTTGGGAGGAGCTCGAAATCTTCCCAAAATGGCGGCTCAAGGTGTTCCTTCCATCCTTTCCAGCCTCCCCGTTGTGTAGCTGGTGACTTCACCCTGTGAGGCAAGAGTCTGATGGCTTGTTGCACAACTGGATGAGGAGACAGTGATGCTACCATTACATGGGCGATTTTACAACCTCAGAGCTGAATTTGAGGCTGCATGTCTGCGTGGCCATCTCCTTCATGGAGAGAGATATAGCAAGAGCAGTACTGTAAGTGCCAGACAGTAAAATGCAGGATTTGCGACTAGCCAATAACTTGCAAGGGACCGGGTAAGGTACTTTTTCCTTTATCCAGATCACCTGCACAGAACACCCATCGAGATAAACAGGACAATCTCTAGAGGCAGCAGTATGGTCGCCACTGCAGTTGCAGCACGGAGTATGAGGCGGACAATCGCCCTCGTGCGGATCCCCACCACAGGTTACACATTTGTCCGAGTGTCGACAAGGCATTCGAGTGTGGTTGAAACGATGACACTGGTAGCAGCACATTGTGTTTGGAATGTATGGTTGGACTATGGTAACTTCATAGCCTGCTTTGATCTTGGGTGGATGCAACACTATCAGTGAGAAAAAGAGTGCGCGTGGGCACTGAGGAGGCATCTACCTTTTTCATCACCTGATGGACGGCAATGACACACTAATCAGAGAGATACATCTGAATCTCTGCCTCAGTCGACTGTTGAGCAGCCTAGTGTAAATAACACCACAGGATGAATTCAGAGCTCTACGAGCCTCGACACAAAAACAATAGCCACGGAGAAGCTAAGTGGCAAGCAGTTGTTGAGCTTGAGAATCAGAAGTAATCTCCAAAAATCAAAGTGCCGTAGCATAAATGAGAGTAGGAATTCACAGGGCCGGCAACTGCATCAACACCTCTCTGTATTACAAATGGATTTACCATTGGAAAGGACTGACCGTCTTCAGTACAGGAAATCATTAGGAACTGTGGTGCAGCTGGGAGGGTCTTTGAATCGGGAGCTTCATTCCATTTACATTTGGTAGACATGGATTGCAACATGAAGACTGGTCACTGTGAGAAAATCCCCCACAATTGCCAGCATCTCTGATGGCGCACTCCTTCCACCTGGTGGACCCTTCACCAGGGAGCGAACCCGCCTTAGGTGATTGTTCACACCTCAGGTCACATCTCCGACACCTGACAGAGGGACCAATCAGCAATTTGGGAAGGTAGCAGCTCAGGCTACCACTCCTCCCTGGGCTTGGCTTGTACCAGGGGATATGTGTAAATCCTACCTGTTGACGCGGGGCTGGAAATTACATGTTACCCAGTCACCTGTTTTGCATCAGACACATGGGACAGCCTTCAGGAGTGCACAGTGAAGAAGACAAAAAAAGAGGACCTTCAAACGCCGAAGCAGATGGAGGGCAGGAGAAGGTGAACGAAGAAGGTAAAAAGGAATGAAACACAAGTGATGAGACCATTCTTACGTCAGCTATGGACGATGCAGAACATTCCCAAAAACACCCCAGACATGTTCCCCAAGGGAGGGGAAAAAGAATAGCAAGAGGAAAGACATGCAGCATGGAAGGGAAAAGATGCTGCAAAGGCTGGGGCCAGGTGGTAGCCAAGCACAAACCCACCAAAGAGCAGCGAGCCTCCTGGGAGGGTACAGAGGCTTGAGGAGTATGTATGTAGATGTTCTGCCATGAAGGAGGAGAGCTGAGACAGTTGTTGAGCTTTGGTGGCCCAGCAAACTACCGAGGTCGGCCCACACTTGGTATGAAAATCCGAGGAGGACAAGTAGTGCTCACAGCATTACTTCTCACTGCATTTCATTAGACAACAATCCTCAGCTGCTTAAAAGTAATGAGGATAGTCTGTGAAGGGTATCATTTTAGGCATTGTAGAGCTCTTGGATGATCCTCAATAGCTCTGTTGCAATGCCTTTTGTCCACCATGGCACTGGCCAATAGCTGTGTGGTCAGTACAAAAGGGGGATAGCTGATCCAGCAATATAGGAGATTCCCTTGGCGACGTTTCCCACAATATCCACAATATCAGTGATACAATCTAACAGAGAGGGTGTGAATGGAGTGGCACAGATATACGGCAGCTAGTCAGCTTTTTCAAGGGCTCAATGTGGTAAATGATATTTTGGGTGGAGGGCACTGTAACAAAGATAGTCATGCATCGACCACTGTACTGAAGTAATGAGATCGGTGAAAGAAATTGTAGGTTGATAGCTGGAAAGGTGCCATGGCTGGCATTAAAATGTGAATTAGTGCTGTCACTGAGGAGACACAGATTAAGATTGAAACGAAGCTGGTCAATCAGTAGACCTCTACCACACAAAGTGGAATTTCCTGCAAGTTGTGATGCACACCAAAACCCCCCTCAAAAGTGAGAATGAATGCACCAGTGTCTACCTCATAGTCTAGCAGGTCTTGTGGAGTAATCCTCTCTAGGTGTTCAAATAGTTCTTTGGCCATCTGTAGGTTAGATTGCAGTGAAAAATTAATCGCTGTACCGTGCTGAGGTTCTTATTATGTATTATGGTATGAGGTACATCACCAAGTTGTTTACAGGAGAGTAATGCCTGGGACTGGGAAGGATTTGATGCCTTAATTAGGATGGAATAACTCTGTAATTTGCTACAGGAAGAGAGTTTGCCAAGTCAGTTTTCATATTCTCCAGGAACAATAATAGTTTCATACAGAGGAAAGATCCACCATTTGTTCAGATAAAAACCAGGAACAGAGAGGAATAACTGTCTGCAAGTCCCTTGGTTTGTCATTCCAATCCCGGGAGCGGAAAGACTTACCTTAGGGGGAAAAAAGGACGGGTATACACTCGCGCACACACACACATATCCATCCACACATATACAGACACAAGCAGACATATTTAAAGACAAAGAGTTTGTGCCCAAACTCTTTGTCTTTAAATATGTCTGCTTGTGTCTGTATATGTGTGGATGGATATGTGTGTGTGTGCGCGAGTGTATACCCGTTTGTGCCCAAACTCTTTGTCTTTAAATATGTCTGCTTGTGTCTGTATATGTGTGTGTGTGTGTGTGTGTGTGTGTGTGTGTGTGTGTGTGTGTGCGCGCGAGTGTATACCCGTCCTTTTTTCCCCCTAAGGTAAGTCTTTCCGCTCCCGGGATTGGAATGACTCCTTACCCTCTCCCTTAAAACCCACATCCTTTCGTCTTTCCCTCTCCTTCCCTCTTTCCTGATGAGGCAACAGTTTGTTGCGAAAGCTTGAATTTTGTGTGTATGTTTGTGTGTCTATCGACGTGCCAGCGCTTTCGTTTGGTAAGTCACATCATCTTTGTTTTTAGATATATTTTTCCCATGTGGAATGTTTCCCTCTATTAATATATATATATATATATATATATATATATATATATATATATATGTGCCACGACATCTTGGTAGATGATTGTTGCAGTGTCTATGTGTTTATGGGTTGCTTTTTTTCATATGACTTGTCAAGCCAATGGCAGTAAGAACACATAATAAATAATATGGTTTAGTTTCAGTTAATTTTAGGTGATTTTTTTCCCCATGTGATGTTGATCATATTCATGACAACTAACTATTATGTGGAACGTCAGAGGGGATAAATTAGAAGTTATCTCTGTGAAAAACATGGCAACATGCTGACCACTGGGTTTTTTGTTTTAATCTGTGATTAAATTTGATAAAGGTAACCTAACCACATACATACTACCTACTTATAATTTGCCCTAAGGAACACAAGTTGTCAAGTAGAAATTATTTTAATTTAACTTACCGTCTAACATCACCTTTAATTCATGAGGGACTTGGTAATTTATTTTCATGGCTGCATACTTTGTTCCTGTCTGTGTATGAGCAAGGTTAAGTTATGGATAGCATAGGCTATTTTTGTTCATGGTGTTACACTTATGAATACTACTATTTGGCCATATTTTTAAGTAAGGCCTAAATCTGAACAAAAAATTTCACATGAGAGTATACATATTGTGAGGATGTTGCTACAAATTGAAAAAAGCAATCCAGGTCACAATGATGATTTACTCATTAATAAATTTATTAATGAATAAATCATCATTGCGACCTCGACTGCCTTTTCCAGTTGTACTGTTAACTACGATCGCTGTTGTTCCGCTGTGACATAAAATTATGTTGATAATATTCTTTACTCTTTCAAGGAATTGTCTACACGAAGCATGAGGATGGCCCCTAGATATCCTTATAGCACATTTTTGTGAAACGAGTTACTTCTGTTTACACATGGAATTTCCCACAGAAAATTATTCTATATGACATCAATGAATGGACATACCAAGAAAAGAAAGAGTTCTAATACTGTCACACCCAATATCAGCAATTACACATTGAGCAAATTTAGCTGAAGCATTGTGTCATATTGTTACTGATGATGTTATCTCTTGCCTTACACAGAACTGAATGAACAATATTTTTAAGTTCAATCATACACTATCTACCCAGACCTGATCAATAATATTTATTATTAGGGGCCTACTTCAGTTTTTCCTCTTGTTTTGCTTGATTATGGTGCTTGCATTGGCAGCAAGGAACACAATAGATTGTGGTGCTTGCATGGACAGCAAGCAATAAAATCAATATATTACACAATCCACTTACTTCAAATTAAAACAAGTATTTTTAACATAATTTGGTCTTACTTTCTTGTCTGTGGACATGTCCAGTTCAATAAAGGCGAAGAGTGGTGCATCTGGAACATTGTACATTGATGGGTGGTGGGTTTCTCGATGACACTGTACAGCTTCAACAAAGTCGTATACCCTCCACTGATAATACCTGCCAATCCACACATCGTCACAGGAAACTGGCTTGTGGCTGTCGTTCAGACGTTTAGAAATAAGTGGCAATTTATCTCTGTAACAAGGCAAATGTGGCAATTCATCAACCTGAGTAACATGCAATATTTAGAAATAGAAAGAAAATGTAAACGCAATATGTTTACTTCTTTTCTCTCAGCTTTGGCGGAACCCACGCAACTTTTTTGATCTCCACTTTAACTTTCTTTTTTCTTGCTTTTTCGCGAGTTCCCTTTCGGGCAGCAAAATTTCTGGCCTGCCCATAACAAATTGGAACCAGAAATCTTGAAGTCACGGCACGAATACCTGTACACGAAGTTTACCTGCTTAGGCCAGAGTTTACACATAACCTACAAAAATTATAATAATTTCTTAAACCATGTATCGACTGCGTTTTATTATTTGAGTTGTCAGATTCGCATGACTAGTGTATAAAGCGCCAACTGTCGGAAGAATAACTTCGAACAACGCCAAAATACAATAAGCGACGGCTCTCCTTGCTTACTAACCTCCCAACGTCGCTGCCATATTCCTCAGCATCGTCTCCCGTCGGCAGCACTCGTCGAAGTACGGAGCATTTCGCAGGTCAACAACCAATCCAACGAGGAATATTTCTCGTAGCGAACACTTTTGATAAATGGCGAAGCAGTGTTTGTCAAGATAGTTTTGTTTACAAGAAAGTAATATCGGTGCACTCCAGCAATAGAGGATTTTGGTGTCTGTTCGGAGGTAGATGAAGGTGCGTTGTAGTTTCGTGAAGTGGTTACGTTACCGCATGCTGTACCTAACGTGAAATTATGCTCTTAGTACACAAAACCCAACTAGTTTGCATGAACCTGATGAGAAACATCAAGTAGCATCTTTTCGGATATGGTAGTCTGTTTAGTTTATTGCAGTTCACATGTGTTTGGATTGGTGTAATAAGGCTCTAGGAGTGCTTACAAGCGTTTATACACCCATTTCGAAGGCCAGTTACATATAGTGCATCGTATGAAACAAAATATAACGAAATGAAGTATACAAATATTTGTGGAATGTTGAATAACCTAACAGCAGACGGAATGCTGCATGTGTTTGAGTTGTGCACAACGGTCAGCTGACACGGAAAAGCCAGGCACATAAATTGCCATCTTATTGCCATTCCGCTGATAATTTTAAAATTGGACGCTAAATATCGTGAAGATTACAATCAAAATAAAGCATTTTACTCCTGTGGATGGCTCATCACAAAACTGCCAAAAAAAGAAGGTAAAATGTTGTTTTTACTCGGGTGTTATAAAAAAAAAAGTTTCGCTAAAATCTCTAATCGGATTACACGAGAGTAAGCTGGTAAACTGCACCAAACACATTCCTCCGACTGGGTTGTCTTGAGAGAATTTATAAATTTTTGTGAGGGTACACCCCCATGCCCCTCTTCCTTTTAAGAAAAGCGTAACCTCTCTCTCTCTCTCTCTCTCTCTCTCTCTCTCTCTCGTTTTTGATATTCAGTCTTTCTTACCGTACGTTGTAATTTGTATCCTGTAACCTGTGTGATGGCGAATTTTAGCGTACTACCATTCGCACATGGGCACTGTAGCTAATATCGGATGCCTTAATAATACCTGGATTCTGAGTAATAACACTTGGGTATGTTTCAGTCTTTCTCAAGTGTTGATTAGGGTGGGCGTGCGCCCTCAGTGTAAACAACTGTTCTGGTCTAATTCATCATGACCATTCATACAACAAAAATCGCATCCACTCTTGCCTCGTTGGTTTACTATTAATTGAAGAGGATTTATCTGTTGCACTTAATGACCCTCTACCTATAAACATAAGCAAACCTTAATCTACACTCACAACAACGTAAATAGTCGTTATTTAGCACTTCAGAAAGCAGTAATAATGTTCAAAATTAAATTAAATTGCAAATAGTATCCTGCTTTCACTTCTGTTGGTCACAGATTCCTAAATTATCTGCATAATTCTTCATTACTTTCTGCACAGCCTTACATTGAGTTAATACAGGTGCACAGCCTTACATTGAGTTAATACAGGTTAAGGCAGGTAAGATCTACTTACTATGACTTATAGAAACATATGTATCAGGTCCAGTGAAGGTTTTAAATGATAACTCTTGGAATATATTACAGTCACCTACATATTGCTCACATAGGGATCAGGAGGGTAAGATCATAATAATTACTGCACACACAGAGACATTCAACCAATCATTCTACCCGCACTTCGTATGTGAATGGAACAGGAAGAAAATCCAATAACTGGTACAATGGGACGTATGCTCTGCTGTGCACCTCACAGTGGTCTGCAGAGTATAGATGTAGACGTACAGATAGAAATATTGAATTAAATGGCATATGTTTCTGAAATTGTTGTGAACCATATTGATTAAGCCACTCATTTCCAGCTCAGTCAAAACCCTCATAGTGAAGAGTGTGCAGAGATGGGGAATTTGGAGAGGGGATGGGGTGATGGAATTGACTAATAAAAAGGCAATATTCTTACATAGTTTAAAGAAATGGAAAGTCAATGAGAATTCAGGTGATTGCAAACTGTGATTTGTGCTGCATATGTAGATAATTGAGACTTAAGAATAACTCTCTTTCAGAGTTGCATTGTTTGTCACATATTTTTGCTTCAATGTATAATAATAATAATAATAATAATAAAATCCTTCATATTGTAGAAGGGTTGAACAATTGATTAGTCATGTCAAATGCTTATTGGAAGTCACGAAGTACTATATCTACAAGACTGTCTTGATTGATGGCAAATGAGAAAGTGCGAGTTAGGTTTTGCATGACCAATGTTTTTGTAATTGGTACTGGATCTCATGGAGGAAGACATTGTATTTGAAATACTTAATCATGTTTGAACTCTGAATATGTTCTATGATTCTACAACAGATGGATGTCAGTGGGATAGTAGATTATCCCTTTGTTACTCTTCATGTAGACAGACATGACCTGTGCACTCTCTCCCCCTGTTATTATTATTATTATTATTATTATTATTATTAAAAAAGACCCCCTTTCTCAACCTCACAGGTACTAATAGATATTTACAATGGTGTGAGATTTGAATTGAGGCAGTACTACGGGAGTTTTCTTCATGGGAAGGAATTGATTTTACCATCACTAACAGCTTTTGCATATGACCAGAATTTCTTTGGCTTTTGTGAGAGATCCTTTGATAATATTCTGCTACAGTAGGCACTGCCCATTGCACTCTTCAAAACCAAAAATGTGTCTTCATCATCTGTATTCATAGCTCTATACTTTATTTTACACTTATTAGAGAGGAGTGTCTCTTTCTTTCATTGTTTCATTACAGTTAACGTATAGGCTAGTATGGAAGTGTCCCTTCCATCATGAATTGTTCTTTTAGGTAAGCACTGCATATCTATCAAGTGCATGGTCAACTATTCTTTAAACTGGAGCCCTTGTTCTTCTACGTACTCATGTCTAGAACTGTTTGCTTTAAATTACTCATTGAGATATGACACTAATGGCTCTTTATCGAGTTTGAGAATACACAAATCTTCCAAGCTATTTTAGATATCCCTGTACTGCAGTAATAATTGTTCCTGTAACTGCCTCATGGCTACTGATACCAGTGCAAAGACCGCAAGAAAGGATGTTTTAACATAGATTGCACAAGTTGCCTTAACAAATAAATTAATCTCAATATTCACTCAAGAAATTTCCATAACTGGCATTGGCCTATTGACTTCTGTCTCAGGTTCTTCGGCTGATGCTTGTTTGATGATTTTTTCTGACCTTTTGCCAGCACGTGTGGCTTGCATTGTCAAAGCTTCAGCTTCCATTGATTTGATTATTTAATCTTCAGCCACAAGCTCAACTCCAGTCCACTGCCAATAAGGGAGGGTGAAGCTTTGACAATGCTAGCCCCCTGTGCTGGTGAAGTATCAGAAAAATCATATGGTCTAAGATGGATAGGTCAGCTGAGCTGAATCATCTTTATGCTTGTGCGTGGACTTGCCTCAGAAGTGAAGTGTACAGCACTCCTGTTGGTATGGTTTAAGAATTGGAACAGAAACTTCTATGTCTTGTCAATATTTAGCAGATGAACAGGGTGGTGGTATTTGAAGGAGTTGGCATTCCACTGCAGAGTCTAGTGCAGTATTGTCTCAAAATACAATAACATGTGGAACATATCCTTTGACTGGTAAGAGTCTACAGTAAATTGAGAACATCTCCTTTTACTGGTAGGATGTACAGTAAATTGACATTGGACATTGAACAGCTGAAGTAGTATTGTATTTCTTACAGAAGTAGGCCTTAGCTACAATTTCAAAATCATTTGTGCTCATTAGGACAGTTCTGCATACAGATGTTAGTGGCAGTTTGTAACCACAAATTTGCAATTATTAGGTTGGTGTATAAGTTTTTATCATTATTGCGTAAGTTTAATAAACACAACAATAGACATAACACAGACTTTAAACCAATAATATAGTCTCCTTCACTATTTACAATAGTCTGTCAGTGCTCGAGTGACTTTTCGATTCCGTGGCTGTAACATGATTTTTAGATGAAGAACTCGTTGAGCCATGTTGGGAGCTCATTTTTACCCAGTAAGGAAGTTCCTAGAAGGGTGTCTGACAGAGAGCAGAAAAGGTGAAAATCTGAGCCTGAAAGATAGATGGAAAAGGTGGGTGTGGAAAACTTCCGAATCCAGTTCCTGTATTGATTTTTTTTTTTAGTCTAGCTGGCGTTATTATGGAATAGCATCCTTTCATGCAGCCTTCCTGGTCATTGATCTTGGATTGCATCTGCAAGACATCTCAGCTGTTGACAGTAAATGTCAGCAGTGATGGTTACACTTCAGGGAAGCAATTTGTGGTACACCACACCACACCACACACCACACCACACCACACCATACTATTCCACCAGATACATAACATTATGTTTTGTGAATGCACACAGGTTATTGTACAAGTAGTTGCTACTTTGTTTGGGCTCAACAATTCCTCCTTGTCTTGGAGCATGCAGTACTCATACAGCCGATTTTTGAACCTTCCCATTGCACACAAATGTCACATGATGATCGAATGATCACAGTTATACACATTTGCCAGTTCTTGAGTACACTAACTTGAATAATTATGAATTGATTCGTTTAAGCGATCTCTATTGAAATCCGAAGGTCTTCCTGAACCCGGAGAGCCACTAATGTCAAAACGATCCTCCTTAAAGTGAGAAAACCATTTTCTTGGTATGCTCTGTTTAATAGTGTTACCCCCTTACATAGCACAAATGTTTCTTGATGCCTCCGCTGCTGTCACCACTCTTTTGAACTCAAACAGAAGAATATGTCAGAAATGTTCCGGTTTCTCCACTTGGCACTCTATTTTTCCAGTGTCCACAGCTCCACTCACTATCTCCAAATAACAAAATGACATTATGTAAACTCAAATAGCAACAGTAAACTATAAATAAAAAATTACGTTCAGTAAATAAACCCATATCAAAGGAAATACCAGCATGCAAAACAAAAACGCTACGAACTTATCCACCAACATAATATTTCACAAACTGCTTGTTTGTAGATCCAAATTTAGAAGAACATTTTTGCTTCTCTCATCTTAACATTCACTCATGTCAGGTTTAGCTTCTAATTACAATACAACCTGTGTACAGATATTGCACTCGGGTGCCGCAGGTACCCTGTCAGCTTAGCACCCCGAGTGGCTAATTGTCACTTGGGGCTTAAATGAGCCCTGGTTATAACCATTGAACAGACCTACTTTTGTACTAGGAAAAGAGAACTGAGAGTGAAAGTATATTTACCAATTAAGCTTAAGGTACTGCATGACATTTCAAATATGTACAGTGTTGAACTGAAGGGGAGTGTTGCTATGATAGACATCCTGTGACTGAAATGGTCATATTGTATAAAGCAGCTCATAGCAGTTTACATACATATATTATGTTACCGGTTGTTATTGCTCCTAGGTTACTATATTTTATTGTGTACCCCATACAGGCTAAAGAAAGTGATTCTTTCATCTTACTGTACAGGTTTTAACATGTCACGAAACCACAAGGAAAAGTATGAAGGCACCAATTCACGGAGGGCACACACAATCATGTCTCCAGAGGACGCAGCTTCTGGAAAGAGATCTGATTGGACGGAGTTGGAGATAACAGGTATACATCATTGGACTGCACTGTAATTTATTTTGCAAGATACCTCTGTGTTTCTAATGTTGACAAAAATGCTCACTCTAATCTTATATTAAATAACAGTGTCAGCATAGTAATTCTAGAAACAGCAACCAGTCAGAGATAGGTTGAGACTAAGTAATTCACTCACGTAGCAAGTTGGTAACCAATGTCATACAAGAACCATTTTAATATTGTTAACTTTCCTAACATCTTAGGCAAAAACAATTGGCAGATGATTCATAGTAATTAATTTAGAAGCAGTGTGATTTCTTGGCCTTGTGTATTAATTGTGAAAGTCTTAAAAATATGCTCACAAAATAAAAGCATTTATTATTTGTTACAAGTCAGAACTCTGTTTATAATCTTTCCCTTTTAGAGTCGTTGAAACATTAGTTTTTAAAACTGTTTCATTTATCAAAAATACATCAGATTATTTCTAGTCTTTTGGTTATTTCCTTTATTGTGCATCTAGTGGCACTTAACTGCCTTAAATATGAATGCATACATACCACCCATAACATCGTCTTTTTGGAGACGAGAGACTATGAAGATAAGTTAGGCGATCTGAAGTTTTCCCGGTGTATTTCCAAATTTGAACAGTTCTCTGGTATCCGACTGGGTAGCATCGTAATTTCTCCACAATATTTCGGCAGACGTACATGCTGCCATCTTCGGGCACCTGAAGATGGCAGCGTGTACGTCTGCCGAAATATTGTGGAGAAATTACGACGCTACTCGGTCAGATACCCGAGAACTGTTCAAACAAGTCATAAGTTGCCTGAATTGGTGTTTCTTTTTTTCTCACCCAAGAAAAGAAGTCCACAAGCCTTTAGTAACTTAGTTTTCTTTGAAGATTTAGGAGGAAATCTGTAGAAATATATGCTTTTAACTTCACCTGACTTGGAATTATTCTTCCTTCTGGACTGTATATCAATTTGTTTGACTCAATCTCTGCCAGTTACTACGATATTTATCTTCGATGTGCTAGTGTACTGTGTGTGGCGTTCTACGTACTTTGTGTTGCCCACTGGGCACTCTTTCTTAGAAATAAGTCATTAAGATTTTGTTCTTGCAAAGTCAGCTCCTTTTTTCTGAAAGCTCTAATGATTCATTTGATATTGTCTTTAATGGGCTATTAATTGGCTAAACTTTTATCCCTTGTAAATTGTAATAGACAGTCAGATGAAAAATAGATAGATGGGAAATAAGTAAGTAAACTGTTTATTATTTCAAAAGTAAGTGCCCTGACTGTTAATAAATTTATGCAACTGTGAGACAAGCAGTCAGTGTCTTGCCTCACAGAAAAATGTTTGCAGTTGCCTACGGAACCACGTACAGTAAAAAAAGGCAGTGGTTGTGGTTTTCCAGTGTTAGAAACCCAAGTAATTATGTGCTTCAGCTGCTGCGTGCGCTTGGTACATTTCGCCGTGTCAGATCTGTCACTCAAATGTATGTTATTTTTTATTATGCATGCCTATATGAATTGTTCTGGTGGTCTAGCTACTCTGTCCCACCACCTTGTAAAAACTTTCCCTTCTTCTTGACTTCGGTCCTTTGCAGTGTGGTGCTGAAATATGAGATCACAACAAGTAATTCGAGCTACAAAATAAACTTTGAACTCTTAAATTGCACTTCTGTATTATTTTAATTCTTCCTCTCTCACAATTACAACTTGCAATAGTCTAAACCCTCAGCATAATATTGAACATGTGATCCATAGGCCGTACATCAAAGTTCCATCTTTTTACATCAGAAAGTGTTTCATTTGTTTTGGGTCCCTGCTGACATTGTCGGTGGCCCTCTTACTCCAAGCCTTCCGTGATGCTACCGACTTAAGTGTCAAAGCATTTCTATATCCTTGTGCAGCAAGTGAGTGCACTCATCCTCTGACGACTCCCTGCTCCCCTCATTATTATTGCTCATGCACACACTATACAAACACGGGCAAGGGCACACAGTATCTACTATTTTTTTCTACACTACTTAACATTTACCTGCTACCACGGTCATCTTTAGCTGGTACAAATGCTAAAAGCGGAACAGAGTATTTGATAATCTGCCCTGTTGCACTACACGTGATTGTATACAGCCATGCATGTCTTATTCCAAAGCAAATAGACAGCCACAAGTCTCTTCTTTCAAGGTCTCAAAAATATGGACACTGTATTGGGAGAGATCGGGACAGCATGTGTGTGCATTTGTAGCTTACAGGCACTCAACAGCGAGGTTATCAGTGCTCTGAAGGGACTGTATAGAGGATATTCAAGGGCTTCACTAAGGAATTTCTGCAGTGTACTTGAAACAACTATGGCAACATGTTGGCGGGCATTATCCTGCAACAGAATGGTGCCCTCTGTCAACATTCCTGGGCATTTGGTCTTGATGGCACACTCAATTTTTGCAAACTGTCCATGTACCACTGTGCACGGATTGCGACCCTGTGTTCCAGAAAGTCAATGAACAGTGGGCTGTTGCAGTTAAAGGATAAGGTTATCACAACCTTCCTGTAGCTGACGTGCTCCAGAAGTTTTGCTGGGGAGTCCGTACACATCCTCGATACAGTTCCTATCTCTCCCCATGGGATTTCCTATTTTAGGAGCCCTGAAGAAATAAATTTGTTCCCATCGATTTGCTTGAGAGGAGGAGGTGTATACCTGGGTAGCTCTGCTTCTGTAGGCCAGTGAAAACATTTTTTCATGAAAGCATTGACCATCTTGTCTCACAGTGGGATAAATGAATTAACATTTATGGTGCGTTCTTTTGAAATAATAAATGTTTTGCAAACTTTTTTTCTAACTGTCTAGTTTTTATTTCAGTGTTCCTTATAAATTTTATCCTGTTCAGACACTAGTACCATTTACATGGTGCAAATTATGGAAAATAAACACTAAAATGTACTTTATTGGTAAAAACAAATTGTGCAAAATCCTGGTAACAAATAGTTTTGGAAGTCTAAGTAGCTCCTAATGCAAATGGGCTGCCACTTCATTTCTTCTTAGTAACTTGGCAGTATGAGGCTGCACATACAGTAAGGAAGCGTTATTTTAATAGAAACTAAAAACCAAGGCAATTCTGCAGTGTGCGAGACACTCAGGTCTGTGTGTATCTAAAAGGCAATCTCTTTATATGAGGTGCAAATCAGTGAGCATTGTGTTTACATAATCCAGAAGATGCAATGCAGAGTAGATGAATTGTGCGGATCACATAATAGCTGTGACAAAAAGGCCTGTTTATGTGCACATAGCACAGTCTGCGGGCACACAGTTTTGATCACACCTCTATAGTCAGAATCTACGTGTTTGTGATTTTAAAGAAGAACTTAATTGTGCATATCAGGGAGCTGATGCAGTGCTGCAAGTAGAGCTAAATGTTGGGGATACACGTTCACTGTCTGGTAGTACATATGAGATTTGTTCAGTACAGTAACTACAGTTTTCGTCATCTAGTAATTTCTAGTGTTAATCATTCATCCATTCAAATCACTATCCACCTCATTCATTTTTTTCCTAGCTTTCTGCATAGGTTTTCTTGATGGTTCTAATTACATTTATGAGACTGTTAAATCAGCGTAAGGTGCGATTAACTTATTCAGGAGGACAACACTTCAAATCAAAATCTGGCCCATCAGATTAAATTTTTCCATAATTTTCCTAAGTTTCTTAAGGCAAAGGGCCTCTGCTGATTTCCTTTTTCACCCTTTCACAATCAGAGCTGTTTCTCCATGTCCAGTGACCTCACTGTTGGTGTGACACCCGAATCTTTTTTCCTTTAAGGAATAGCTCTGTTATGCTTATAAACATATCACATGTTATTGGTTGTAGACACAATCCTGTTTTACTATGAGAATACATTTCTAGATCTTTTTCCCCCTCCTCTTCCTCCCCCGTCCTCCTCCTCCTCTTCCTCCCCCCCTCCTCCTTCTCCTCTTCCTCCCCCCCTCCTCCTTCTCCTCTTCCTCCCCCCTCCTCCTCCTCCTCTTCCTCCCCCATCCTCCTTCTCCTCTTCCTCCCCCCATCTTCCCCCCCTCCTCCTTCTCCTCTTCCTCTCCCCCTCCTCCCCCTCCTCCTCCATTATTGCCTGTTTCCACTTTTTGGGTCAGGTTGTGAATCATGGACCTACGCCGTTGCCTATCTCTTCCTAACTCCTTTTTTAAGCATGCCTTCTAGTTTTCAACCGCTCTTCTCATGGACTGCTCATTATGCCATCCCATCTCCTGGGTATTCTTTGTGATCTCTTTCCACTTAGCATTTCAGAAAATACTTTTTATGGCACTCTCTCCTCTTCCACTCTCATATGTGTCCATACCACATCAGCTTTGTTGCTCTGTCATGTCCTGAGGTTTTGAGATTCGGATCATTTTGCCGATCTCTTCATTTTTGATTGTATCCTTCTTGTCTTGACTCCGATTCCTCTGGAACTGCATTCTGCGCTGTCACTTCTTTGTTGTAGTCCACATACCAGCTGTATATCCTAGGATGTCTCTTTTCCATAGAATATCTGTTACACTCTGGTAGAAGTTGTTTGTTTGTTGTATTTTCTCAATTTCCTCAGAAATTTTGTCGTCGTTTGTGATCACACTTTCTAAGTAACTGAAACTTATGATCACTTCAAAAATTTTTACATTCAGCTTTATCTCTCTTTCCTTCTTCCTTCCTTTTGTCATCACTACTATTTTGCTCCTCTCTGTTGTTTCTCTCATCCCAAATTTTCCTTTCTCTTTTTTCCACACATCTACTTGCCTTTGCTCTTCCATTTAATTGTCACCTCATATCATATTGCTGTTTGCAAACAACATGGCTTTTGTTACATCTCTTCCTAATTTGTGTTTAATATTCTTCCATAACTGTCATGACTAATATGGAGCACAGTACTATTCACTGTTATAGACCCATTTCAATTATAAACCATTTTACTTTGCTTTCGTAGCTGTCTTCACTTTAATAACACAATTTTTGTGTATAGTTTTTACCATTTGCTCTTTCACATTTCTTGGCATAAAATAAAAACAGAGTGTTCTTGCTCAGATGTAAACAATTCCATAATGTGTTTGAGAAACCTTGGTGATGAGTGACCCTGCAATGTCCATGATCTACGTTTGCACCCGTATTGTGCGAACCACTGTGAAATTCATGAAACTGGGTACTTTCTTTATTATGGCCTCTTCCTGTTCCGTCCACGTATGGAGACTGGAGCGAATGATAGATTAAAGTCCTCTCTGTGCACTATAACAAGACTAATTTTGTGTTAGTGATTTCTAAGAGAGCAATAAATAGGGGTTGTAGTGGATAACCAGACTGTGTTTATCTCCAAGAACCTGCCAGTTTAATTTTTCCAACATCTTCTTGACACTCTTCCATGGCTCAAATGAACCAGTGACGTGCTGCCGTTCTCTTTATACATTCTGTATGCTGTAAGTCTTATTTGGTGCTGGTCCCACACACTTCAGCAATATTCTAGAATGGATCACACAAGAATTTTGTAAGCAATTGCATTTGTAGCCTGATTGCATTTTCCTAGAGTCATGCTAATGAACCAAACTCTGCCAATTTGATTTATCTGTGACTGAGCTTATGTGATCACTATGCTCTGAAATAGTGTCATTGATGATGAGTTTCAATCATTTTTAGTTACTCTCTATTTTTTTCCACATACCATATGACTATGTGAACCAAAACTACTTGGTCATGGAACAAATTAGTACATAGTTTATAAAATGCTGATTAGAAGATTTATAAACAAAAGAATTAAAGAATTTATAAAACATGAGAAAACATTGAAGCAATATATTAGTAAATAACACATATCGAGAGAAGCTCTCAACTACTGGGAGGAATTCTTGTACAGAATAGGAACGTACCACAAGGAAACCTTTCATCTCGGATTTGAACACTCGGCTTGGCAACAATATGAAGTCATGAAGGAGGTATGCGACATTGTAAAGTATGTGAGCTGCAAAATGCTGAATGGAAAAAGTCATTGACTGGATGCTAACTGATTTCATTATTCCAGTATTAATTTCTTCAGATATTGCCATCACAAGACATTGGGGAACATCATGTTGCACATAGATAAAATAGTTACATGTTGTAGTAATAATGTATATGTGCAACATGATGTTTCGATGTCCAATTATGGCAACGTCTGAAGCATGTAATATTGGAATAATATAGTCAGTTTGCATCCAGGTAATGATTTTTACCCTCAGTGACCTGTATGGCATTTGGCAGAGTGCACATATTGAATACTTTGGGTTTATTGCTAACTTTTTTCCGGCTATGTTTGAAACCTATTGAAAATGAAATTTTCGGAGTAGTGCATCTCTCTCTTTACAATGCTTAACAGATGTTACCCAAGCACATATCTTTCTCTCTAGAGTTCACTGAATGAATGTTGCTGTTTCTTACGAATAAGTCAGTATTGTGAACCAAACACATCATAATGGAATATGTCTACAAGGATGGCAGAATTAGAAATCTGAGACTCATGAACAATAGCCAAACCGATACAGCAAATCAGTCTGACCTCCCTTCTTTTAGCTAAGAATGTTCTCTGTGAATTCACAGAGTTGCCCCAAAATGCAACACCATAGGTGATAATAAAAGGGAAGTCAGGAAGACTTCGTATTTCAGTGTGAGACAGTGGACATAATTCTAATAATGACGATACCAACATTGAAATTCTGCATGAGATCTTGAACATGGCACTTCCAAAAATCACTGCCATCCACCCAGTTCATAAGAATATAAAATGGTTGACTTAACTGACTGATCATCTTTGAAGAATACAGTTTCACTTTTACAACAAGAGTTCTGTGTCAGAATTTTGTTACAGTTACGCATTAATATCATAGTTTTGTGAATCTAATGTGCACTGTTTTACCATATACAGGATTCAAAATTGGGATGTGCTTGGTATTCAGTTGTGCATTATATTAAGAGTACAACAACATGAATGCATCATTCACCAGGAATGTTGGTGAAATTGAGGTATTGATCCTTACATCACATTGCATTGTTGTTTTCTCAACTTCATTACATTATTGTTGGCCTATTTCTGTGCATTGTGTTTGTAGTTACAAAATGGAAGGCAAGCATAGAATGACCTGTATGGCATTTGGCAGAGTGCACATATTGAATACTTTGGGTTTATTGCTAACTTTTTTCCGGCTATGTTTGAAACCTATTGAAAATGAAATTTTCGGAGTAGTGCATCTCTCTCTTTACAATGCTTAACAGATGTTACCCAAGCACATATCTTTCTCTCTAGAGTTCACTGAATGATGCTGCTTTCGATCGTAAAGTGCTGCTTTGAATCGTAAAGTAATTCTTGATGCTCAAAAATAAGGTAACAGTGGGGCAAG
Source organism: Schistocerca nitens (assembly GCF_023898315.1). Lineage (NCBI taxonomy): Eukaryota > Metazoa > Arthropoda > Insecta > Orthoptera > Acrididae > Schistocerca > Schistocerca nitens. The sequence goes on along the minus strand of NC_064620.1, from coordinate 630,150,674 downwards.
AAGAGAGTTCCATATAGCAGCAGGTAATGTTTCTTATGGATGAAACAGAAATTGGTATTATTTGCAACTACTGCTGCTGGAAAGAAATACACTGGCCCTCAAAAAGGGAGATGCCCTGACGTTGAAGTAGAAGTTTCTTAATTCATCTGTGAAAGGAGGAAAAATGGGCAATCACTGTTGTGGTCTTCAGTCCTGAGACTGGTTTGATGCAGCTCTCCATGCTACTCTATCCTGTGCAAGCTTCTTCATCTCCCAGTACCTGCTGCAGCTTACATCCTTCTGCATCTGCTTAGTGTATTCATCTCTTGGTCTCCTCCTACGATTTTTAACCTCCATGCTGCCCTCCAGTACTAAATTGGTGAGCCCTTCATGCCTCATAACATGTCCTACCAACCGATCCCTTCTTCCAGTCAAGTTGTGCCACAAATTCCTCTTCTCCCCAATCCTATTCAGTACCTCCTCATTAGTTATGTGATCTACCCATCTAATCTTCAGCATTCTTCTGTAGCACCACATTTTGAAAGCTTCTATTCTCTTCTTGTCCAAACTATTTATCGTCCATGTTTCACTTCTATACATGGCTACACTCCATACAAATACTTTCAGAAACGACTTCCTGACACTTAAATCTATACTCGATGTTAAAAAAATTCTCTTCTTCAGAAACACTTTCCTTGCCATTGCCAGTCTACATTTCATATCCTCTCTACTTCAACCATCATCAGTTATTTTGTTCCCCAAATAACAAAACTCCTTTACTACTTTAAGTGTCTCATTTCATAATCTAATTCCCTCAGCATCACCCGACTTAATTCGACTACATTCCATTATCCTTTTTTGCTTTTGTTGATGTTCATCTTATACCCTCCTTTCAAGACACTGTCCATTCCATTCAACTGCTCTTCCAAGTGCTTTGCTGTTTCTGACAGAATTACAATGTCATCAACGAACCTCAAAGTTTTTATTTCTTCTCCATGAATTTTAATACCTACTCCGAATTTTTCTTTTGTTTCCTTCACTGCTTGCTCAATATACAGATTGAATAACATCGGGGAGAGGCTACAACCCTGTCTCACTCCCTTCCCAACCACTACTTCCCTTTCATGTCCCTCGACTCTTATAAGTGCCATCTGGTTTCTGTACAAACTGTAAATAGCCTTTCGCTCCCTGTATTGTACCTTTGCCACCTTCAGAATTTGAAAGAGAGTATTCCAGTCAACATTGCCAAAAGCCTTCTCTAAGTCTACAAATGCTAGTAATGTAGGTTTGCCTTTTCTTAATCTTCCTTCTAAGATAAGTCGTAGGGTCAGTATTGCCTCACGTGTTCCAACATTTCTACGGAATCCAAATTGATCTTCCCTGAGGTCGGCTTCAACTAGTTTTTCCATTCGTCTGTAAAGAATTTGCGTTAGTATTTTGCAGCTGTGACTTATTAAAGTGATAGTTCGGTAATTTTCACATCTGTCAACACCTGCTTTCTTTGGGATTGGAATTATTGTATTCTTCTTGAAGTCTGAGGGTATTTCGCCTGTCTCATACATCTTGCTCACCAGATGGTAGAGTTTTGTCAGGACTGACTCTCCCAAGGCCATCAGTAGTTCTAATGAAATGTTGTCTACTCCTGGGGCCTTGTTTCGACTCAGGTCTTTCAGTGCTCTGTCAAACTCTTCACACAGTATCGTATCTCCAATTTCATCTTCATCTACATCCTCTTCCATTTCCATAATATTGTCCTCAAGTACATCGCCCTTGTATAGACCCTCTATATACTCCTTCCACCTTCCTGCTTTCCCTTCTTTGCTTAGAACTGGGTTTCCATCTGAGCTCTTGATATTCATACAAGTGGTTCTCTTTTCTCCAAAGGTCTCTTTAATTTTCCTGTAGGCAGTATCTATCGTACCCCTAGTGAGATAAGCCTCTACATCCTTACATTTGTCCTCTAGCCATGCCTGCTTAGCCATTTTGCACTTCCTGTCGATCTCATTTTTGAGACGCTTGTATTCCTTTTTGCCTGCTTCATTTACTGCATTTTTATCTTTTCTCCTTTTGTCAATTAAGTTCAATTTTCTTCTGTTACCTAAGGAGTTCCACTAGCCCTCGTCTTTTTACCTACTTGATCCTCTGCTGCCTTCACTACTTCATCCCTCAGAGCTACCCATTCTTCTTCTACTGTATTTCTTTCTCCCATTCCTGTCAATTTTTCCCTTATGCTCTCCCTGAAACACTGTAGAACCTCTGGTTCTTTCAGTTTATCCAGGTCCCATCTCCTTAAATTCCCACCTTTTTGCAGTTTCTTCAGTTTTAATCTACAGTTCATAACCAATAGATTGTGGTCAGAGTCCACATCTGCCCCTGGAAATGTCTTAACAATTTTAAACCTGGTTCCTAAATCTCTGTCTTGCCATTATATAATCTATCTGATACCTTCTAGTATCTCTAGGATTCTTCCATGTATACAACCTTCTTTAATGATTCTTGAACCAAGTGTTAGCTATGATTAAGTTGTGCTCTGTGCAAAATTCTACCAGGTGGCTTCCTCTTTCATTTCTTCCCCCCAATCCATATTCACCTACTACGTTTCCTTCTCTCCCTTTTCCTACTACCGAATTCCAGTCACCCATGACTATTAAATTTTCGTCTCCCTTCACTGTCTGAATAATTTCTTTTATTTCATCATACATTTCATTAATTTTTTCGTCATCTGCAGCGCTAGTTGGCATATAAACTTGTACTACTGTAGTAGGCGTGGGCTTCATGTCTATCTTGGCCACAATAATGCGTTCAATATGCTGTTTGTAGTAGCTTACCCGCACTCCTATTTTTTTATTCATTATTAAACCAACTCCTGCATTAGCCCTATTTGATTTTGTGTTTATAACCCTTTATTCACCTGACCAAAAGTCTTGTTCCTCCTGCCACCGAACTTCACTAATTCGCACTATATCTAATCTTAACCTATCCATTTCCCTTTTTAAATTTTCTAATCTACCTGCCCGGTTAAGGGATCTGACATTCCACGCTCCGATCCGTAGAAAGCCAGTTTTCTTTTTCCTGATAATGACGTCCTCTTGTGTTGCCATAGAAAGCGCAATAGTTTAGTTACTAAAACCGGGTAAGAACCCTATCGAGATTGACAGTTAATACCCAATCAGCCTTACCGACACACCTTGAGTCTCAGGGCCTTTTGGCTGCATCTCAAGGCACTTTTTGCGATGGCCACTCCACTGCAGATAATTCGGTTCATCTGGAGTGCACCATCTGGACTGCCTTTGCATGTCATCAGCACCTCATTACTGTCTTTTTCAACTGACATGACATGACATGACATGACATGGCATTATCACATTCTTCTTATGATGTATGAGTGGGGTCTCCAGGGTCCACTCCCGATTTTTGTCAAGAACTTCCTGTCGCGCCGTATGTTCCAGGCTCAAATGGGTGCTTCTTTCAGCACCCCCCTCCTCTCCCCCCCCCCCCCCGCCCCCCATATCTAATAAACAGGATCCCAAGGGCTCTGGACTGAGCATACCCCTTTTTCTGGTGGCCATCAATGGTCTAGCGATGGCTGTGGGGTCTGCGGTATTGCTCTCCTTATTGTTCTTATTATTGCTTCTGTAATATCGTTGTTGCTGAGCGTCGCCTGCAGGGCACCGTACAAAAGGCACAGTCATGGGCACTCACTCACGGCTTTCGGTTTTCAGCTGCCAAGACTCATATCACACACTTTTGTTACCGCCATACTGCCTGCCCTCACCCAGAGCTTTACCCAGACAGTCAATTACTTGTAGTTGAGATGCACCGCTTTCTGGGACTAGACTTTGTTTTCCAGCTGACATAGCTTCCCACCTTCGCCAACTGAAGCAAAACTGCTGGCAGCAACTCAGTACACTTCACTGCCTCAGTAACACTAGCTGGGGTGCAGACCATTCTACCCTTTTGCGGCTCTACATAGCCTTGAGTGTCTTGTCTTCACTATGGGAGTCTCGCATATGGTTCCGCATCACCCTCAGCATTGTGGATACTGGAACCCATTCATTACCGTGGGGTCCAACTCGCGACAGGAGACTCCCGAACTAGCCCTGTGAACAGCCTGCTAGTCTAGGCTGGAGTCCCTCCATTACCTATCAGGTGCCAACAATAGCTGCTGAAGTATGCTACACACATTTGTAGCTTCCCTGAACATCTCAACTAGTGTGTCCTTTTCCCTGGAAGGGAGCTCCACCTCCCACATTGCAACACAGAACTGGGATTACAATTGCTGCATGCCTACAGTGTCTCTGTTCAGAACTGCAACTTCTACCACTGTCATATCGGGTCCGGGAGACATTGCACCTGTCCGCCATGGCTTGTGCCCCAACCTTTGGTTTGTCTCAAGGTCTCCTTTGGGCCTGTTCTCGGCTGTCCTTGAGAAGTATCCAAGTTCAGAAGTGGTATTTACTGATGGCTCAACAGTCGATGGACGAATGGACTTTGCATACACACATGCACTGTGCAGGCAATCCACACTCTGCCCAGTGGCTGCATTGTCTTCACTGCTGAAGTGATGACCATTAAATTAGCTCTTAGCCATATTTGTTCTTGCACTAGCAAGAGTATCCTAATCTGTAGTGACTCTTTTGGTAGCCTTCAGACTGTAGACAAGTGATACTGTCCTCACCCACTGGATCTTGTCTCTGACCTCCATCAATCTGGATGAGTAATCATTTTCATGTGGTCTTGTGGTAGCTTTCTCGCTTCGCGCGCACGGGGTCCCAGGTTCGATTCCCTTTGGGGTCAGGGATTTTCCCTGCCTCGAGATGACTGGGTGTTGTTGTGTCATCATCATCATCATCATCATCATCATCATCATCGTTCATCCCCATTATGGTCGGAGGTAGGCAATGGCAAACCACCTCCGCTAGGAGCTTGCCTAGTCGGTGGTGCGGGTTTCCCGCATCGTTCCCTATGCTCCTCGGAGTATGGAACCTCATCATCTCATCAGTCATGTTGGGATTTCAAGAAATGAATGAGCTAATAGGTTGGCCAAGGATGCTGATTTTGGAAAGGGGATCCCAGAACTGGACCTTCGGTCTTTTAGACGCCATAGCAGCTGCAGCTGCAGCAAAAAGTCGTATACTCCTAGCTCACTCATTTGTTACATAGTTTAGTTCTTAATTTCTTTGCGTGTTTTTGGTACTTGCATTGTTTAATTCATAAATTTCGGGCGTATTATAGTATTTGAGAGTTGTAGCATCGCGTTTTAGTACCTGAACAGTGTAAATTTGCGTAGTCGTTTGTCTTCTGTTTTTGTTTTGAACGGCCAGTGTCGGTTGGTCACAGTCAGTGTGCTCCCTGCCGCCGTTGGATAAGCAGCTGCAGCAGCAAGTCGTATACTCCTAGCTCACTCATTTGTTACATAGTTTAATTCTTAATTTCTTTGCGTGTTTTTGGTACTTGCATTGTTTAATTCATAAATTTCGGGCGTATTATAGTATTTGAGAGTTGTAGCATCGCGTTTTAGTACCTGAAAGTGTAAAATCGCGTAGTCTCCTTCCGCCGCCGAGCAGTGTGTCAGCAGTGCGCAAGTAGCAGCATTACTGCATTTACTAGGCAATCTTGTATTTTAATAACCGTTTAAATTTTGTCGATTTGTTTGCGCTCTCTGTAGATTAGTTCAGACGTTCTTTGCACAACAGTTTTTAGCATGGATAGGGACTGCAACTGCTGTGTTCGGATGCAGGCTGAGTTGGCATCCCTTCGCTCCCGGCTTCAGGCAGTGTTGGCTTCGGTCACACAGCTTGAGGCTGTTGCCAATGGGCATCACTGTGGGGGTCCGGATGGGGGTTTGTCGGGGACGGCCAGCTCGTCCCACGCATCCCCCGATTGGACTACAACTGTGGTTGCCCGGGATACTGCCCGCATTGAGGCTGATCCCTCACCTGTGGTAGAGTGGGAGGTCGTCTCAAGGTGTGGCAGGGGGCGAAAGACATTCCGGAGGGCTCAATGGAAGGCCTCTCCAGTTTGTCTGACGAACCGGTTTCAGGCTCTGTCTCAGGCTGATACTGACCTTCGGCCTGACATGGCTGCTTGTCCTGTTCCAGAGGTTGCCCCTCAGTCTGCAAGATCCGGGCGGTCGCAGAGGGTGGGCTTACTGATAGTTGGGAGCTCCAACGTCAGGCGCGTAATGGGGCCCTTAGGGAAATGGCAGCAAGAGAGGGGAAGAAAACCAATGTGCACTCAGTGTGCATACCGGGGGGAGTCATTCAAGATGTGGAAAGGGTCCTTCCGGATGCCATGAAGGGTACAGGGTGCACCCATCTGCAGGTGGTCGCTCATGTCGGCACCAATGATGTGTGTCGCTATGGATCGGAGGAAATCCTCTCTGGCTTCCGGCGGCTATCTGATTTGGTGAAGACTGCCAGTCTCGCTAGCGGGATGAAAGCAGAGCTCACCATCTGCAGCATCGTCGACAGGACTGACTGCGGACCTTTGGTACAGAGCCGAGTGGAGGGTCTGAATCAGAGGCTGAGACGGTTCTGCGACCGTGTGGGCTGCAGATTCCTCGACTTACGCCATAGGGTGGTGGGGTTTTGGGTTCCGCTGAATAGGTCAGGTGTCCACTATACGCAGGAGGCGGCTACACGGGTAGCAGGGGCTGTGTGGCGTGGACTGGGCGGTTTTTTAGGTTAGAGGGTCTCTGGAAAACACAAGAAGGGCTTAAGTCACAAAGGGTGCAGCCTGAACATAGGAACAACATAGATACATGAACCATTGGTATAGTCCCCCCCCCCCCCCCCCCCCCCCCCACGCCAGCCGCTGGTGGCCGAGCGGTTCTGGCGCTACAGTCTGGAACCGCGCGACCGCTACGGTCGCAGGTTCGAATCCCGCCTCGGGCATGGATGTGTGTGTTGTCCTTAGGTTAGTTAGGTTTAAGTAGTTCTAAGTTCTAGGGGACTTATGACCTCAGCAGTTGAGTCCCATAGTGCTCAGAGCCATTTGAACCATTTTTTGAGCTTGCCCCCCTTCTAACAGCCGTGTACCGCAAGTCTCTAGAGGAACGGAGGGTTCCAAATAATTGGAAAAGAGCACAGGTAGTCCCAGTCATCAAGAAGGGTCGTCGAGCAGATGTGCAAAACAATAGACCTATATCTCTGACGTCGATCTGTTGTAGAATTTTAGAACATGTTTTTTGCTCGAGTATCATGTCGTTTTTGGAAACCCAGAATCTACTATGTAGGAATCAACATGGATTCCGGAAACAGCGATCGTGTGAGACCCAACTCGCTTTATTTGTTCATGAGACCCAGAAAATATTAGAAACAGGCTCCCAGGTAGATGCTATTTTTCTTGACTTCAGGAAGGCGTTCGATACAGTTCCGCACTGTCGCCTGATAAACAAAGTAAGAGCCTACGGAATATCAGACCAGCTGTGTGGCTGGATTGAAGAGTTTTTAGCGAACAGAACACAGCATGTTGTTATCAATGCAGAGACGTCTACAGACATTAAAGTAACCTCTGGCGTGCCACAGGGGAGTGTTATGGGACCATTGTTTTTCACAATATATATAAATGTCCTAGTAGATAGTGTCAGAAGTTCCATGCGGCTTTTCGCGGATGATGCTGTAGTATACAGAGAAGTTGCAGCATTAGAAAATTGCAGCGAAATGCAGGAAGATCTGCAGCGGATAGGCACTTGGTGCAGGGAGTCCCTTAACATAGACAAATGTAATGTATTGCGAATACACAGAAAGAAGGATCCTTTGTTGTATGATTATATGATAGCGGAACAAACACTGGTAGCAGTTACTTCTGTAAAATATCTGGGAGTATGCGTGCGGAACGATTTGAAGTGGAATGATCATATAAAATTAATTGTTGGTAAGGCGGGTACCCCCCCCCCCCCCCCAGGGGGTCCACAACTCTTTTGTGGATACGTGTGTAGCGAGCACGGGACCCCGAGCTAATGTGGCCCTCCTTCCTTTCCGGGCTGCATACCTTCCTTTTCCGCATCCTTCCCTCTCCCCCATCTTCGCCCCTCCTCCCCTCACCTCTGGCTCTTTCCTTCCCTTTCTCCCCCTCTGGGAGTATGGTTTGTGCCTACGTCCGGAGATGGACGCTCGTAAATGTACCGCATTCTTCGCCTTCTCTGCTTGTATGTCTTCATCCTTCCTTTGTCCTTCTCATTTCCTTACCTCTTCTCTTTACCCTTTTCTCCGCTGCGGCATTTGAGACCTCTCTTCTTTCCTTTCCCTTTCTCTTTCTTCCTCCCTGTGCGTGTCTGAAGGCCGACCCACGCATTTTTGTGCGTAGCCGGTGACGGGGTAACGCGTAATTCCCCACCCCGGGTAGACAGGTAGGACACGTACGTACCCCCTGGTAACGGCCAGGCCCAGGGAGGGGTGATTACCCGAGCTGATACCTTCCGAAAGTGCCGATTGGTCCCTCCGTCCGTTTGTCGGGAGGTGTGACCTGAGGTGTGAACAATCACCTAAGGCGGGAGTGCCCTCAGAGAGGGCCCCCTCAAGGGAGGAGCGCGCCATCGGAGACGCCGGTAATCATGGGGGATTCTTCCGCAATGGTTTCCTCACCTTCCACTATGTCTGCTCACAAGCGTAAGTTCACTGAGTCTCAGCCACAGACAGTTCTTCCATCGTTGCCACAGTTCCTTGTTGTTTCTCGGTCTGACGAAGGTCACGACTTCTCCACGGTCAACCCTTTCATTATTCAGAAAGGTGTCGACGCAATTGCAGGTCCTGTAAAGTCTTGTTCCAGATTACGGAATGGCACCTTGTTGTTAGAAACAGTCAGTGCCCTCCAGGCACAAAAATTGCTGCGTACTTCACTGCTCCACACCTTCCCTGTCCTGGTTGAAGCGCACCGCACTTTAAATTCCTCGCATGGAGTCGTTTATACACGCTCCCTCGATGGATTGTCTGACAAAGAAATTCAGCACTACCTGTCTGACCAGGGCGTAACGGCTGTTCATAGAGTTATGAAAAGGGTTGACATGAACATCATTCCAACCCGCACTGTCTTCTTGACATTTTACAAAGTTCAACTCCCATCGAAAATCAAAGCAGGCTATGAGATAATTTCCGTTCGCCCTTACGTCCCAAACCCTACGAGTTGCTATCGGTGTCAGCGGTTCAATCACACCAGCCAGTCCTGTTCCAATCCGGCCAAATGTGTTAAGTGTGGCAAGGATGCCCATGAGGGTGCTTGTCCACCTCCATCCCCTCGTTGCATCAACTGTATTGGTGACCACGCTGCTTCCTCTCGAGATTGCCCCATTTTTAAAGACTAAAAGCTCATTCAGGAAATCAGAGTGAAGGAAAAGGTGTCGACCTTTGCTGCTCGAAAATTATTCGCCAGTCGACAGCCCCTCGTGCCTCAGACAGGAAAATACAGCACTGTCCTTGCTTCTCCTTGGCCAACAAAGGAGGCGGCCAAGCAGACTTGCGACCTCACCTTTAGTGCCACGGTCGTCAGATCGCCCAGTGCAAAGATCGCCCATTCAACCTCACCACTTTCGCCTGCCCACTCTATGGCTCACCCTTCATCGGGTTCTGCTAAATCTCGAGCCCAAAAGTCAGACACCATGACTTCTAAAAAAGAGCATACTCGTGAAGATTTTTTGCGTACCCCAACTTCACAGCCATCGGTTCCTCTTCCATCTAAACATCATGTTTCCAAGAAGGCTAATAAGAAACCCAGTTCATCTCCTTCTCCGCCACAGCGTGTCTCATTTACAGCACCACCTGGCGGAAATCGCCCTCGGCCGTCTTCTGTGTCGCCGAGGCACACTGCTGGCGGCCGATCAACCGGCCGATCGCTGGTGGCTGGAGCTGCTCCTGAACAACCTATGGATCAGGATCTTCTGCCTTCGGCTGAATGCCATTCCATGCTGTCGGTCGCAAGCTCTGAGCAGTCGTTGAGTTGACAGCAACTTTGGTCACATTCCTCCATTTTCTGTTCACCCTATGTCCATTATCCACTGGAATATCCGCGGCATTCGAGCCAATCGGGATGAATTGTCGATCCTCTTACGATCCTACTCGCCGGTCATCTTCTGTCTTCAGGAAACAAAGCTGCGTCCCCATGACAGCTTTGTTCTCCCTCATTTTCAGTCCGTCTGATATGATCTCCCCTCTGTTGAAGGCACTCCAGCCCATGGAGGACTCATGATTCTTCTCCATGATACTCTCCATTATCACCCAATCCACTTAAACACTTCCTTCCAAGCTGTCGCCGTCCGTCTTTCCCTTTCTGGATACACGTTCTCTCTTTGTACTGTATACATTCCATCGTCCACACCAATGGCACGAGCTGATCTCCTTCATCTTCTTGGTCAGCTTCCACCCCCCTATTTGCTGGTTGGGGACTTCAATGCCCACCTCCCGCTTTGGGGATCTCCACACCCTTGTCCACGTGGCTCACTATTGCTAGACGTCTTCCACCAAGCGGATATAGTTTGCCTCAACACTGGGGTCCCCACATTTTTGTCTGCCTCCACGACAAATTTATCTCATTTGGACCTTGCGGTCGGTACCATTCCGCTAGCTCGGCGCTTCGAATGGTTCGCCCTTGATGATACACACTCGAGTGACCACTTCCATGTGTCCTTAGACTGCAGCCTCAACTGCCATATATGCGCCCGCGACGCTGGAAGTTTGCCCAAGCCGATTGGACACTCTTTTCGTCTCTAGCGACATTCGATGACCGTCACTTTCCCAGCGTTGACGATGAGGTCACACGTATTACAGATGTTATTCTTACAGCTGTGAAACGTTCAATACCACGCACCTCCGAATTGCCCCGGCGTCCCCCAGTTCCTTGGTGGAACGAGGCATGCCGTGATGCAATACGTGAGCGGCGACGTGCTCTTCGCGTTTTCCGCCACCATCCTACTTTGGCCAACTGTATCCGCTATAAGCAGTTCCGTGTGCGATGCCGTCGCGTCATCCGCGATAGCAAGAAGGCGAGCTGGAAAATCTTTACTAGCTCATTTAACAACTTCACTCCCTCCTCGGAAGTTTGGAGTCGAATTAGACGGTTATCTGGCACGCCTAGTTTCTCCCCGGTCTCTGGGCTCACTGTTGCGCATGATACATTAGTGGACCCCGTCGCAATTTCTAACTCATTGGGTCAGCACTTTGCTGAGGTTTCGAGCTCTTCAAATTACCCGCCAGCGTTTCTCCCGAAGAAACATGCAGCGGAAGTGCAACATCTTGCTTTCTCCTCTCAAAATCGCGAAAGCTATAATACTGTTTTTCCATGCGGGAACTCCAACATACACTCTCTTCTTCTCGCTCCTCCGCCCCAGGACCGGATGGTATCCACGTCCAAATGTTGCTGCATTTATCAACCCATAGTCTGCGTTACCTCCTTCGCCTTTATAATCGAATTTGGACCGACAGTACTTTTCCCAGACGATGGCGGGAAGCTATCGTCGTTCCTGTTCCGAAACCTGGAACGGACAAACATCTCCCCTCTAGCTATCGCCCCATTTCTCTCACGAGTAGTGTCTGTAAGGTTTTGGAGCGTATGGTGAATTACCGTTTAGCTTGGTGGCTGGAATCCCGCAGTCTTTTAACACCTGCCCAATGCGGATTCCGAAAGCATCGTTCTGCAGTTGACCATCTTGTTGCTCTCTCCACTTATATCATGAACAATTTTCTCCGGAAACGCCAAACAGTAGCAATATTTTTTGATCTGGAGAGAGCATACGATACCTGTTGGAGGACAGGCATCCTCTGCACACTGTTCTCTTGGGGCTTTTGAGGTCGGCTGCCCCTTTTTCTTCGCGAATTTATGGCAGAGCGCACATTTAGGGTGCGGGTGAACACTACTCTCTCCCGTACCTTCTCCCAAGAAAACGGGGTACCCCAGGGCTCCGTGCTGAGTGTTGTACTGTTTGCCATTGCCATAAATCCAATTATGGATTGCCTCCTTCCTGGTGTCTCAGGCTCCCTCTTTGTGGACGATTTTGCGATCTACTACAGCTCTCAACGGACCAGCCTTCTTGAACGACGTCTTCAAGGATGTCTCGATCGCCTCCACTCTTGGAGCATCGAAACCGGCTTCCGTTTTTCTCCCAGTAAGACCGTTTGTGTTAATTTTTGGCGACGTAAGGAGTTTCTTCCATCCTCCTTACATCTAGGACCTGTCAACCTTCCGTTTTCAGATGTCGCTAAATTCTTGGGTCTTATGTTTGACAGAAAACTGTGTTGGTCCTCCCACGTTTCCTATCTTTCGGCTCGGTGTCTGCGATCCCTCAACACCCTCCGTGTCCTGAATGGTACCTCCTGGGGAGCGGACCGAGTGGTCCTTCTCCGCCTCTATCGCGCCTTAGTGCGATCGAAATTGGACTATGGAAGCGTAGTCTACTCGTCTGCTCGGCCGTCTATTCTTCGGCGTCTCGACTCTATCCACCACCGTGGATTACGTTTAGTGTCTGGAGCTTTTTACACCAGCCCTGTGGAAAGCCTTTATGCTGAGACTGCTGAACCTCCGCTGTCCAATCGACGAGCAGTCCTTCTTAGTCGTTATGCTAGCCATCTGTCTTCCATGCCTGCTAATCCGGCCCATGACATTTTTTTCGACGCCTCCTTCGATGTAGGGTATGCAGGCCACCCTTCCTCCCTACTACCACCGGGAGTCTGCTTCCGTCAACTGCTCCATTCTCTTTCCTTCCGCTTTCCTAAAACCTTCTTGACAACTTGGGGTACAGCACCGCCTTGGCTCCGTCCCCGGATCTGCCTGCTCCGTGACCTTTGTCGGTTTCCCAAGGATGGTACCCCTTCACTTGTTTATCGTCGGGCATTTGCTGCTCTATGTGCACAAATGACGGAAGCCACATTTATTTACACCGATGGCCCGAAAACATCGTTAGGTGTAGGGAGTGCCTATATTGTTGGCGACATCCCAAATCACTTTCGGCTTCCCGACCAGTGTTCGGTTTATACTGTGGAGCTTTACGCTGTTCTCCAGGCTGTCCACTACATCCACCGCCATCAGCGGATACAGTACGTTATCTGCTCGGATTCTCTCAGCTCTCTCCTCAGTCTCCAAGCTCTTTACCCTGTGCACCCTCTGGTCCACCGGATTCAGGACTGTCTGCGCTTGCTCCACCTGGGGGGCGTCTCGGTGGTGTTCCTCTGGCTCCCGGGACTCATTGGTATCTGTGGAAATGAGGTGGCCGATATAGCAGCCAAGGCTGCCGTCTCTCTTCTTCGGCCAGCTATTCAATCGATTCCCTTCACCGATCTTCGGAGCGTTTTATGTCGTCGTGTTGGTTTTTTATGGCACGCACATTGGTCGACACTTCCCCATAATAAATTGCGGGACGTGAAAGCTCTTCCTTGTGCTTGGATCTCTTCCTCCCGAACGCGTCGTCGGGAGGAGGTAATTTTAACTGGACTCCGGGTAGGGCACTGTCTTTTTAGCCATCGACATCTTTTAAGCGGCGATCCTCCCCCACTCTGTCCCCACTGCTCTCAGCTGTGGACGGTAAGACACCTTTTAATTGAGTGCCCCCTATTTTACTCCGTTACGCGCCCGTCTACAGCTGTCGCCTGATATATCGTCCATTTTAGCAGATGAGATGCACTCGGCCGATCGCGTTCTCGAGTTTATTAGTGCCAGTGAAATTACGTCAGTCATTTGAAGCTTTTTTTGGGGACAACCAACCCCTTTCTGTAGTGGATTTTTAAGCCTTCCTTCTGCTTTTAGTTTCTCCAATTTTATGACTTTCGTTCCCATTGCTGCTGGGTTCCATTTTCAGTTTTTTACTGTTTCCTAAGTCACGGACCGGGCGCTAATGACCATAGCAGTTTTGCGCCCTAAAACCAAAACAAAAAAAAAAAAAAAGCCGGGTACCAGGTTGAGATTCATTGGGAGAGTGCTTAGAAAATGTAGTCCATCAACAAAGGAGGTGGCTTACAAAACACTCGTTCGACCTATACTTGAGTATTGCTCATCAGTGTGGGATCCCTACCAGATCGGGTTGACGGAGGAGGTAGAGAATATCCAAAGAAGAGCGGCGCATTTCGTCACAGGGTTATTTGGTAACCGTGATAGCGTTACGGAGATGTTTAATAAACTCAAGTGGCAGACTCTGCAAGAGAGGCGCTCTGCATCGCGGTGTAGCTTGCTCGCCAGGTTTCGAGAGGGTGCGTTTCTGGATGAGGTATCGAATATATTGCTTCCCCCTACTTATACCTCCCGAGGAGATCACGAATGTAATATTAGAGAGATTAGAGCGCGCACGGAGGCTTTCAGACAGTCGTTCTTCCCGCGAACCATACGCAACTGGAGCAGGAAAGGGAGGTAATGACAGTGGCACGTAAAGTGCCCTCCGCCACACACCGTTGGGTGGCTTGCGGAGTATAAATGTAGATGTAGATGTAGATGTAGACATAGACATAGACATAGATTGCAGGAAGTCTGGAACTCAGAATGGTCTGCCCTGATACCTCCAGACAAGTGGAGGACAATTAAGGAGACCGCGATTGCATGGCGGTCTTCTCTGCATGGTTCTTACCGGGGATCCACCATCCTCTGTAGACTGTGAACGGGCCACACTTGCTTGAGCCGTGGCCACAATCTCAGACATGAGGATCCCTTTCACTGCTGATGTGGAGCCCTTCTGACAGTGGTCCACTTGCTCATAGACTGTCCTAATTTGGCTACTTTGAGGTGGCATCTTAATCTTCTTAGCACGCTACCTCTTGTGCTAGCAGATGATGTCAACTCAGCTGATCTGGTGTTACATTTTGCTTGAGAAGGTGGTTTCTTTTCATCCCTGTAAGGTAGAACTTTTTGGCCTCATAGATAACTTGAGGGGTTGGTGAGGCTTTCTCTCCAGCACCCCCCGTCCCCCCCCCCCGTCCCCCCCTCTCCAAGGGGCCCTTGCTGGATCACCTAGCCTGGCCTCTACCCTTTCCACCTTTTTATTCTCTCTATTCTTTATTATTTCTTGGTTTTAAAGCCTTCTCTTGACTGATTTTTTTTAATGACTAGTCTGTGCTGTCTTTTTTCCTGGACTTTTATCTGATTTTTATTGTGTTAGTTACTCTTAGGCTTTCCAGGATTTACCATTCACATCCTTCCTTTGATAACTACTCCTAGTTTGCCACTTAACGGATGAAGGGGCTGATGACCTTACAGTTCCGTCTCTTTCACTCCAAAACAATCAACCAACCAACTGACTGACCAACCTTCACTTTTTGGCAGAATTTTTTCGTATTTAAGAATAAGAATACATACTGTCTGTTTTCTCATCATTAAATTTCTCATAGATAAGGATCCCATAAAACTAATACAGGATCTACCACTACAATAAACATGTTAATAAACTGTATTGTAACACATTTTCTTACTTTGTGAGGAACAGCTGATTCTAGATGGCTTGACATCACCTTCACCTTGCAGTGGTTTGAAAGATTAAAACTGTATGTCATATCTGACTCAAATGTGAAATCTTGGTTTTTGCTATTAGCACCTTACTTCTTTCTAAATTGTAGTTTGTATCTGCTGGATGGGTGACCTGGGGCGAAAGAATATGGTTGAAAATGGCCTAGTCATAGCCTTTGGGTGGTTCCTATACTGAATATGTCACTTGCTCTATAGTAAAATATTTGGTATGTTGCACACACACATGAAAGTTTAAAGCACAGATGAGTTTTCTGAGGAAACTATTTTATATTATTGTAAAACATTAATGCATTCACCTTCATTGAAGAATTCAGCTAAATAGTCTATTCTGGGTGTCCATAGTTCCTGAGTGTCTCCAACTAATAGGTCTGTATCTCGAAGTTCTCTAAGGAACGTGGCTTGCAGACATACTGGTTAGACAATCACTCTGTTTTCTGTACTCAATTTAACCACAACACTGTATATATTAAAGTCTTTCTGTATGTCTTAGTTCCATAAGTTACATTCAGAAAAACATGCCTCCAGCAACATGAAGAAATCACATTTTAGTGGATTGCATTATTAGAGATTCTTTTTCTACGTCAAGCTTCCTTACAGCAAAGTTGCGAAGGCCATTGTTTTGTAGAACATTATCATTATTTTTCATTGTTTTGCCCTTGAAACATGTTTTACTGTTTCACGTATCTTTATGAAGTCATGTTTTTGGCCATCATATAGGTACATCTGTTGTGTATTGCATTGTAATATTTATGGTGTGACAGTAGTTAGAGAGTATTATCAGACAATACTGTTTTGGAACATATTGGCTCTGTACACTGAAATTACTCTCATTTTATCTTATTTTGCAAAGTTTGATCTAGTCCTTACAAACATAATATCAGACCTGTAAATCTTGGAAATCGTTTTAGAACTCAGTTACCGTCAGATGTGGTGAATTTGGAAGGTTTTGTGTTATTTTCACTGTAACTTGCATAGCTTTTGTTACATTGCATTGTTCATTACAGAAGTGGTGGCGTAATATCCTGTTGTTGTTGTGGTCTTCAGTCCTGAGACTGGTTTGATGCAGCTCTCCATGCTACTCTACCCTGTGCAAGCTTCTTCATCTCCCAGTACCTACTGCAACCTACATCCTTCTGAATCTGCTTAGTGTATTCATCTCTTGGTCTCCCTCTAGATTTTTACCCTCCACGCTGCCCTCCAATACTAAATTTGTGATCCCTTGATGCCTCAGAACATGTCCTACCAACTGATCCCTTCTTCTGGTCAAGTTGTGCCACAAACTTCTCTTCTCCCCAATCCTATTCAATACTTCCTCATTAGTTATGTGATCTACCCATCTAATCTTCAGCATTCTTCTGTAGCACCACATTTTGAAAGCTTCTGTTCTCTTCTTGTCCAAACTATTTATCGTCCATGTTTCACTTCTATACATGGCTACACTCCATACAAATACTTTCAGAAACGACTTCCTGACACTTAAATCTATACTCGATGTTAAAAAAATTCTCTTCTTCAGAAACACTTTCCTTGCCATTGCCAGTCTACATTTTATATCCTCTCTACTTCGACCATCATCAGTTATTTTGTTCCCCAAATAACAAAACTCCTTTACTACTTTAAGTGTCTCATTTCATAATCTAATTCCCTCAGCATCACCCGACTTAATTCGACTACATTCCATTATCCTTTTTTGCTTTTGTTGATGTTCATCTTATACCCTCCTTTCAAGACACTGTCCATTCCATTCAACTGCTCTTCCAAGTGCTTTGCTGTTTCTGACAGAATTACAATGTCATCGACGAACCTCAAAGTTTTTATTTCTTCTCCATGAATTTTAATACCTACTCCGAATTTTTCTTTTGTTTCCTTCACTGCTTGCTCAATATACAGATTGAATAACATCGGGGAGAGGCTACAACCCTGTCTCACTCCCTTCCCAACCACTACTTCCCTTTCATGTCCCTCGACTCTTATAAGTGCCATCTGGTTTCTGTACAAATTGTAAATAGCCTTTTGCTCCCTGTATTTTACCCCTGCCACCTTTAGAATTTGAAAGAGAGTATTCCAGTCAACATTGTCAAAAGCTTTCTCTAAATCTACAAATGCTAGAAACGTAGGTTTGCTTTTCCTTAATCTTTCTTCTAAGATAATTCGTAAGGTCAGTATTGCCTCACGTGTTCCAGTATTTCTACGGAATCCAAACTGATCTTCGCCGAGGTCGGCTTCTACTAGTTTTTCCATTCGTCTGTAAAGAATTCGTGTTAGTATTTTGCAGCTGTGGCCTATTAAACTGATTGTTCGGTAATTCTCAAATCTGTCAACACCTGCTTTCTTTGGGATTGGAATTATTATATTCTTCTTGAAGTCTGAGGGTATTTCGCCTGTCTCATACATCTTGCTCACCAGATGGTAGAGTTTTGTCTGGACTGACTCTCCCAAGGCCATCAGTAGTTCTAATGAAATGTTGTCTACTCCTGGGGCCTTGTTTCGACTCAGGTCTTTCAGTGCTCTGTCAAACTCTTCAAGCAGTATCGTATCTCCAATTTCATCTTCATCTACATCCTCTTCCATTTCCATTATATTGTCCTCAAGTACATCGGCCTTGTATAGACCCTCTGTATACTCCTTCCACCTTTCTGCTTTCCCTTCTTTGCTTAGAACTGGGTTTCCATCTGAGCTCTTGATGTTCATATAAGTGGTTCTCTTATCTCCAAAGGTCTCTTGAATTTTCCTGTAGGCAGTATCTATCTTACCCCTAGTGAGATAAGCCTCTACATCCTTACATTTGTCCTCTAGCAATCCCTGCTTAGCCATTTTGCACTTCCTGTCGATCTCATTTTTGAGACGCTTGTATTCCTTTTTGCCTGCTTCATTTACTGCATTTTTATATTTTCTCCTTTCATCAATTAAATTCAATATTTCTTCTGTTACCCAAGGATTTCTACTAGCCCTCGTCTTTTTACCTACTTGATCCTCTGCTGCCTTCACTACTTCATCCCTCAAAGCTACCCATTCTTCTTCTACTGTATTTCTTTCCCACATCCCTGTCAATTGTTCCCTTATGCTGTCCCTGAAACTTTGTACAACCTCTGGTTCTTTCAGTTTATCCAGGTCCCATCTCTTTACATTCCCACCTTTTTGCAGTTTCTTCAGTTTTAATCTACAGTTCATAACCAATAGATTGTGGTCAGAGTCCACATCTGCCCCTGGAAATGTCTTAACAATTTAAAACCTGGTTCCTAAATCTCTGTCTTACCATTATATAATCTATTTGAAACCTTTTAGTATGTCCAGGCTTCTTCCACGTATACAACCTTCTTTCATGATTCTTGAACGAAGTGTTAGCTATGATTAAGTTATGCTCTGTGCAAAATCTACCAGGCGGCTTCCTCTTTCATTTCTTAGCCCCAATCCATATTCACGTATTATGTTTCCTTCTCTCCCTTTTCCTACTCTCGAATTCTAGTCACCCATAACTATTAAATGTTCGTCTCCCGTCACTACCTGAATAATTTATTTTATCTCATCATACATTTCGTCAATTTCTTCATCATCTGCAGAGCTAGTTGGCATATAAACTTGTACTACTGTAGTAGGCGTGGGCTTCGTGTCTATCTTCACCACAATAATGCATTCATGATGCTGTTTGTAGTAGCTTACCCGCACTCCTATTTTCTTATTCATTATTAAACCTACTCCTGCATTACCCCTATTTGATTTTGTATTTATAACCCTGTATTCACCCGACCAAAAGTTTTGTTCCTCCTGCCACCGAACTTCACTAATTCCCACTATATCTAACTTTAACTTATCCATTTCCCTTTTTAATTTTCCTAACCTACCTGCCCGATTAAGGGATCTGACATTCCACGCCCCGATCCGTAGAAAGCCAGTTTTCTTTCTCCTGATAATGACGTCGTCCTGAGTAGTCCTCGCCCGGAGATCTGAATGGGGGACTATTTTACCTCCGTAATATTTTACCCAAGAGGACGCCATCGTTACTTAATCATACAGTAAAGCTGCATGCCCTCGGGAAATATTACGGCTGTAGTTTCCCCTTGCTTTCAGCCGTTCACAGTACCAGCACAGCAAGGCCGTTTTGGTTAGTGTTGCTAGGCCTGATGAGTCAATCATCCAGACTGTTGCCCCTGCAACTACTGAAAAGGCTGCTGCCTCTCTTCAGGAACCACACGTTTGTCTGGCCTCTGAACAGATACCCCTCTGTTGTGGTTGCACCTACGGTACGGCTATCTGTGTCGTTGAGGCACGCAAGCCCCCCACCAACGGCAAGGTCCATGGTTCATGGGGGGGCGTAATATTAAAAAGAGAAATTCTGTGTGTACCTATATTTGTCTGAGACAAACAAATAAAGTGTCTGAAATCACCCCATGGATCAGTGTGATTTTGGACATGAGGTTTTTAATTTTTTCTGTCCAACATTTCAAAGTATTTGGAGGAATTTGGACAAGAATTGACTTATTTATAAATTCTACATTCTTCCTGTTCAATTTTCATGACTATTAATACATTTTAGGTTGTCTATTATTACAAATAAGTGATAAGGATTGAGATAATGAATTTTATATATTGAAGGTCAATTTTTAATATGATACCTTATGTCAACATTTTTTTTTTCTTCCTCATTTAGTATTGTCGTCCCATTCATCCCGTTCTTCTCCCAGTAGATAGATAGAAAATTTCTTCTCTTTTTGGTCAGATTCATCAAGGTAGCCTTTCACTAAGTAAGTATCTAAGATAGTTTAGTGAAAGAAAATCCTCAATGTGCAGCCCTCAAGATACCTTGCTTCAACATTTTTCCTTCTCATTTAGTACTCATTGTCCTTCCATTTTTTTTAGACATATTTCCCACACTTTCTTTTTTAGGGTTGATCTAGGTATGCAATACAATATGCATGGTTTTCTGTACAATAATTTGCTACACTGAATATCATGAACAGCTTTATCTAAAAGTTTCAAGTCATAATTCCACCATACTTTAGCACCTTTTCTGCTTTTGTATGTGTTTGACATTGTAGAAGTCACCCCACACAGTACACAATTTTGCAAAAACCATCGTTATTTCATAACTTTACATGAAAAGCTTGACAACTTGTACAATAATTGTCTCAAAGCCGTAGGCTGCTGAACTCATTGAAAATTGCAGTTACAATAATAATATTGCCAGTCGCAATAACAATAGAAAGTTTCTACTTGACGATACTGCACGAACTTTCAACAATGAGACTGTTCATCAGATATTTAGCTAGGTAAACAATCAACCCAAAATAAAAGTCACGGAATGTGATACCTATTACGTTTCGCTTAAAGTAACTGGCGTGTGGAAGTGAAAATGAGCAGCAAATTGTTGCTACACAGTGGGAAAGAGCAAATACATCACACTGCCCGAAATCCCACCCGGTGTCCAAAATCACTATGTTTGACGGTAGGTCATCAATTTGCATGTTCTGACTTTCATTTAGCTAATAAGTTGCTCTTATGTGGTATTCATTGTTTATATAAGATTTGTAGTTGTGCTGGAGATTTGAATGTGTGTGCCCAGCTCAAGATAGAAATATGTTAAGGCATTCTCCTTATAACATAAAAAATAATATTGTCAATGTTTTTAACTTAATGGGATAATTGTGGTACTGTATTCAGTTCTATTGTATTGTAAAAGTTGAAATGAGCAGGATATTGCCATTTGATTTGATTTATGTTAATCTTATTTTATTGATTGCATCTGTTGTGGTAAAACTTAAGTTCAGCTATTCCCAATAAACATTAAACTTTCTCATTGCCAGTGACACTAATGTGGAGTTGTTGTTTTTGCAGGGACTATTCGCAACCTGAGTCCAAATTTATGGACATTCACACACCTTACAGCATTGTACCTGAATGATAATTGCCTTTCTCGAATTCCTCCAGACATTTCAAAACTAGTGAATCTTCGTACACTCGATCTTTCAAGCAACAAATTACGCAGCCTGCCAGCTGAATTAGGAGACCTAATTTATCTCAGGTAATTTACTGAATGATTTTTTTCTAGAATATTAACATATTCTTTAGGTATGTAATGTTTCTTACCAGCATTTTTAGTCAATTGCTCACTTCACAAAAGTGCTGCTAAAAAGCAGAATCTTTATCTACAAGATAAACAGCATTGCTAGCAGCTGAGATAAAACGAGTGGTAAGTTCAACAGTATCCAAATACGATGTACAGTCCCCCGAGTGGGTGAAGAGTGCCCTGCGTGTCAGATGCTGCTACCCAAATAACTTGAGAACATGTGGTGTGCTCATTCCCCCTCCCCATATCTCTCTCTCTCTCTCTCTCTCTCTCTCTCTCTCTCTCTCTCCTGTGAGTTACATTGTGGTAGCTGAATACACAATGCAGGGACTGTAGTTCTGGAGGTGACTGGGTTAAAGGGTTGTATTGGACGGATTGGGAGAGGGGAGAAAGAAGGTGGGAATCAGGAGAGGGGATCAGAGAAGGGGGCTGACATCTTGGAGGGAGGCAGTAGGTGCACAGGTCAGGAATGCAATGCATGGGCACCAATGCTGGTGAGTTCATGCATTATATGTGTCTTTGTTGGGAGGGGGTGACAAAATGGAGGAAGGGGATGAGGTGTAGGGGTGTAGGATGAGTGAAGTTAGGCCCTGGGGCAAGTTGCAGATGGGTGATGAGTGTGGCGCAGGAGGCTACCAGGGATTGAACCCAGGACAATTATGGAAACAAAAGATGTGCTGCCAGAATAACTCTCATATAGGTAGTTCAGAAAAGCTGGTGCCAGGGATACCTGTTGTTTGTCCAGTGGCAGCAAAGAGAATGAAATGAATGAGAGAACCACAGAGCAGACATAAATATTATTTCAAGGCCCTTTCAACATTATTAAATCATCTATATGTAAATCTACTTCATGACTCTGCAGTTCACAGTTAAGGTCTCAGCAGAAAATTCATTGAATCACTTTGACAGTATCTTTCTGACTTGTTACTCTCGAATAGTACGTGGGGAAAATGAACACCTAACTCTGTGGAGCTCTGGTTTATTCCTGTGTAGGAGGGAAGTGACAAAATATTTTTGCTTTTGGTGGGGAAAGTCAGTGATCGAACTTTGGCAAAAAGATCTTGCTGCAGTGAAAAATGCATTTGTTTCAATGATTACCAGCCCAATTCACATATCATGTTCGTGACACTCTGTCCCGTGTTTCCGATAATACGAAACAAACTGTCCTTTTTTTAACTTTTTCAATCCTATTCTGCACAACGATAATCCAAAAGAGGGCAGAAAAACCTAGTGTAGTCAGTTTCTAGAGTTGATTTGTTGCATATGGTAAATGTTCTGCCAATAAAATGCAGTTTTTGGTTCACCTTGCTCACAACATTTTCTATGCAACCATTCCTATTTAAGTTAGTCATAATTGTAATCCCTAGGTATTTAGTTGAATCAATAACCTTTAAATTTATGTGATTCACTGTCTAAATGAAATTTAACAGGTTTCTT
Source organism: Schistocerca nitens (assembly GCF_023898315.1). Lineage (NCBI taxonomy): Eukaryota > Metazoa > Arthropoda > Insecta > Orthoptera > Acrididae > Schistocerca > Schistocerca nitens. The sequence continues at coordinate 630,127,759 of NC_064620.1, read as the reverse complement.
TTTGCATTTGTGTATGTGGTTTCACAGTTTTAATTATTTAAGAGTCAATTGCCACTTTTTGTACCATACAGATATCTTGTCTAAATCATTATGCAATTGTTTCTGATCTTCCGGTGATTTTTGTGTGGTCTTACCCACTCATATCGTTTAGGGTGCCTAAAGGATGTTGCAATTTTCGGAATGCTATACAACAATTCAAACAAATAACATTAGTAGTTTCATTCCTGTAAAGCAGATTGACAATATTTAACTTTGAAATAATAATAATGACACAAGCGATGGGCGACACGCAAACAGTAATGTTCATCGCTATAGACAATGTCCAAACAAGCAATGGATGTTGTTGTTGTGGTCTTAGTCCAGAGACTGGTTTTATGCAGCTTTCAATGCTACTCTATCCTGTGCAAGCTTCTTCATCTCCAAGTACCTACTGCAACCTACACCCTTCTGAATCTGCTAAGTGCATTTATCTTTTGGTCTTCCTTTACGATTTTTACCATCCATGCTTCCCTCCAATACTAAATTGGTGATCCCTTGATGCCTCAGAACATGTCCTACCAATCGACCCCTTCTTCTAGCCAAGTTGTGCCACAAATTTCTTTTCTCTCCAATTCTATTCAATACCTCCTCATTAGTTGCATGATCTCATCTTCAGCATTCTTCTGTAGCACCACATTTCAAAAGCTTCTAGCATCTTCTTGTCCAAACTATTTATCGTCCATGTTTCACTTCCATACAAGTACTTTCAGAAAGGACTTCCTGCCACTTAAATCTATACTCGGTGTTAACAAATTTCTCTTCTTCAGAAACGCTTTCCTTGGCATTGCCAGTCTACATTTTATATCCTCTGTACTTCGACCATCATCAGCAATGGATATGGATCATTAATAACTGATATTGTAGCACTCTCTAATGCTGTTCACCAATGTCCGGCTGAGGCTGGCGGGAGCGGTGCTTATGTTCACTTCTTGCAGGCGTCGCTCCTGTTGTGGCTCCTTGTCAGTGTTCTTCCTCTTCATTCCGGCGCTTATGGTTCCAACAGAATATTCCTATCCCCCAAAGTGATGGACTGTCATCGTTTGAGTGCGACCGTGGTGGGGGATGCAGGAGTGTGGGCGCAACATTTGGTCGGAAGCTGTGGCTGCAGAGGATGTCGAGCTTCGGCCTGGCCCCACCATCCGCCTGCGCTCTGGCGGAAATGTCCCGTGGAAAACGACCAGAAGTGTACGCGTCCACCTCCTGCTGCCGTGAACCAGATGAAGAAGGCAGTGACTACTGCAGTGTGGGCGGGTCCAGCTCCATCGGTAGGATAAGAGTAGGCTGAGAAGGCGAAGGCTCTGTCTCCGTGGGGTCGTGCCGCAGTGTCGTGATGACACACTCTGGCAGCTGCTGCAGCTGCGCTGTCCTCTGGATCCGTGAATCTGGAGGAAGACAGACTGGAAGATCATTGTGTACGTGACAGAGGCGAAGTTATTTGATGGTGGCAGTGCAAGGCATCCAGACCTGAAATAAGATACACGGATGCGTCAAGTTGACGGACAATCTCGCCTTGCGCTTCACTGTCTGCTGCTGCTAAAAACCCTGTAAAAGACAATATCGTGTGACGTGAAGCAATACTTGTGGCCTTCTTTTGTTCAAAGCGGGGTCCGCTTCCGTGGCCTGTGCAATTTGCTTGCAGTTCAGCGGAAAAGACTGAAGCAATTCAGAATCTTGAGCATCGATGTGACAACAAGATGCAGCAGAAGCATCAAAGTGTGTATCAGGGCCAAGCAGAAGATGTGAAAGTGTGTCCCCATTACCATGTTTATCTGTCAAACGATACACAATCTCGTACTGGTATTGAGACAAGAACAAAGCCCATCTTTGCAATGTTTGGGCAGTTCATACAGGAACTGGCTTCATTGGATGAAACGTGGGCTGCAAAGGCTTGTGATCCATTACTAAGCTGAATTTTCTGCCATACAAATAGTTGTGGAATTTGGTGAAACCGTACACAATAACCATAGCCTCATTGTCGATTTGTGAATAGTTACACTGAGCTTTGGATAATACTCTTGAAGCAAAAGTAATAGGTCTGTCTTTATCATCAAGTCTTTGCAAAAGCACTGCACCAATTCTCTAACAGGAAGCATCAACTTGCAAAACAACTTGTTTGTCAGGATCAAAGTAAACTAAGCATCGATCACTGAACAATGCATATTTAAGTGTTTGAAAAGCTACTTGGCACTCATCTGCCCAAACAAAGGGGACATTCTTGTGACGCAAGCGATGCAATGGAGCTGTGATGCGTGCAGCGTTTGGTATGAAGCGAATATAATAGTTAATTTTCCCTAAAACTGACTGCAATTCTGTGGTACTGCGAGGAACTCGCAAGTCTCGTATGTCTAACAAATGCAACTGAAGAGGATGTACACCTTGACTGTTTATTACATGACCAAGATACTGCAACTCTGGTTTTAAAAAAATCACACTTGTCCAGTCTACACTTTAGTCTTGCATCCAATAACACACAAAACAGAGCACATAAATTTGCCGTATGTTCTTCAGGTGTACGTCCTGCTATGACAATCCCATCCATATAGTTTGAACAGTTTGGGACTTGCACAGTCAGCTGTTCCGAATACTGTTGGAAAATGCTGGGTGCGGAAGGACTGCCAAAAGGCAAACACAAATATTTAAACAAACCCAAATGAGTGTTTACTACACACACTTCTTGCGATTCTTCATTAAGCAGTATTTGAAGATACACGTTGCGCAAATCAATTTTTGAAAAGTAACGTCCAGCACCTAATCTGCCCATGAGATCCTCTGGGCATGGCAATGGATAAGTATCAATGGCAGTTTGTGGGTTGACTGTAGACTTAGTCAACACAGAGGCAAATGCGACCTGAAGGTTTGGGGAGCAAAACCAGTGGACTCGCCCACTGACTAGCTGATATGGACATAACAACTCCGTTATCCTGCAGTTCTTTAAGTTTGGCAGCGACTTTATCCTGTAATGCAATGGGAAAAGTTATGGCCCGGCAAAATTTCTTGTGATCATTGTCCTTCAGAGGAATGTTTGCAATGAAATTGTTGGCTTTGACTAAATTTCAGAAAAGAGTTCTGGGAATTCTTTTAGCAGGCTAGCTACACTGCCTTTTGCATTGAATGCAGACACTGACAACACATTGCCTGAACGTTAAAGCCAAACAACTCAAAAGGATCAAGAGCAAATACGTTCTCAAATTCACATGATTGTAGCACTGTAAAAGTCACTGCTCACGTATGCGAGCGATACAGTGCAGCCAAAGGACATGTTCTGAGAACAGGAATGTCTTGTCTATTATAAGCCATCAGTTGCATGATGGTTTTAGACAGGCATGGGGAGCCTAATAGTTCATATGTGTGTTGACTGAGCAATGTGACAGAGGCACCTGTGTCCAACTGAAATTTCACACTTTTCCCACAAATAAGTAAATGAATAAAAAGTTAGTTTGATTGGCATAACACTGAAGAAACTACATGCTTGCTAGTTTTGCTAATGTCTGTTGCAGGTTTGGAATATACTGCATTAATAACATGGGCCATGTGATGATATTTTTGTGAGTGGGCTGAATTTCTATGTTTGTTCTGTTGGAAACATACGGACTGTACATGTCCTTTCCTACTGCAAGCGTAACACTGAGCTTGTTGGGAGGGGCAGTCTTGGCGTTTGTGCCATAAATAACACCTAGGGTAAGACTTAATTCTGTTTGCCTGTGTAGTGAGCTGCTTATGTGGAGTGGAAGGTTGTTTATTTGGCGTCGCTAGCACACACTGCCGGTGCGAAATGGGGCAATCACAAGCATGGGACTCAACCTGACAAATAGCTGGCTGCCCAAATGTATGAGCCGGCAAGGCACCGGAATCGTACTGACCTAATGTTTGCGCTACCTGCAGAAATGATGGATTGGTTTATTTCAGAATCTGTTCTTTGAGTTTGACATCAGGTACATTGTACACGATCACATCATGCAACATAACATCTGAATATAAAGCACCGCAAGCACATTTGAATTTGCATTTCCTTTTCATAGCTTGCAAATCCGTTACCCACTCATGATAAGTGTGTTCTGACCAGTTTTTGCGATTAAAGAATAGATACCTAGCTGCTACAACATTCACTTGTTGGTCATAATAGTTTGTTAGCGAGCTGCTAACAGTGTCGTACGCAACTTCACTAAGAGTGATATTAGGAAAGAGTTTTTTAATTATTCTGAACACTGCACTTTTTGCTGTGGTTAATAGATAGGAAGTTTCACAGTACGTGGTACATTGTGAGCTAGTAAATGTGCCTCGAATTGGTGTAACCCCTCGAGCCATTCCTCTGCTGGTTCCCGAAACTGTTGAAAAGGTGATATAGCAGCTGTAGTAAGTGGTGCTTGTTCTGTTGAGCGCACAGTGTTGGCCAGTAGCTGCTGCATCGTGTTGAGTAGTGCAGCAATCAGCTGTGTCTGGAACTGAAACATCTACTTAGCTGTGTGGCATCTAATGTGCTTGTGGCTGCAGTGCCTGAGCAGGGGGCCGGCCAGGGTGGCAGGGCGGGGGGGGGGGCATGTTGGAAGGCACAAATGCAACACACAGACAAAAAAAGCGTAGAAAATTTCTGCAACACCTACCTGAAAACACTGATTAGCAAAAACGATAAGAAACTGGTAAAGTAATGAGCACCCCTGCAAAGTAAAAGTAAAGACAAGAGAGAATTAAGGCACCAGCACTACATACAAGAAAGTCTACGGCCGTCAGGCAACAGAGTTCATCGGATCCTTGTCGCCAGTTGTGGAGTCTTGCCCACTCGTCTCATATAGGGTGCCTAAGGGATGCTGCGTTCCCGGAATGCTATACAACAATTCGAGCAAATAACATTAGTAGTTTTATTTCAATCACTTTGAAATAACAATGACGTTGCAAACAATGGGCGACACGTAAACAGTAATGGTCTCTGTAGACAATGTCCAAACAAGCAATGGATTTGGATCACTTATAACTGATACTTTAGTACTCTCTGCTAGGCCGTGCTGATACTGTCCACTAGTGCCCAGCCGAGGCCGGCAGGAGCGGTGCTTGCAGAGTTCAGTCCTGTCATGTCATGTCGCGGTTGGCTGACATTGCCTCATCACCTTCTCTGGTCTTACTTCCTTCCTTTTCGTTCTGATGCTTGCAGTTACATCGTAATAATTTTACTAGACGGCAAATGAAAGCATCGTCTGCAAATAATCAAAGAAGGCTGATCAGATTGTCTCCTAAATTGTTTATTTAGATTAGGAACAGCAGAGGGTCTGTTACACTTCCTTGTGGAATGGCAGCCATTACTTTTCACTCAATGACTTCCTGTCAGTTGCCACGAACTGTAGCCTACCTGACAGGAAATCGTAAATCAAATTGCACAACTGTGAAAATTGCCTGTAGGCATGCAATCTGATTATAAGCTCTTGCGAAGAATGCTGTCAAAAGTCTTCTGGATATCTAAAAATGTGGAGTCATCTCGAGATTCCCCTATTGATACCACTTGTTACTTTGTGTGAATATAGAGCCAGTCGTGTTTCGTAAGAACAATATTTTTATGAATCTGCACTGATGATGTGTCAAAAGATAAGTTTCTTGGAGGTACTTCCTAATGCTGTAATTAATGATAAGCATAAGACCCAGTATATGCACAGAATATTGTGAATCTGTGAATAAACTGTCTTGTAAGATTTGACCTCTGTGTAGTCTATGGAACTTTACATAAAGTGTATGGTAACCTTGAGAGGGGTTTTTGCCCCCCCCCCCCCCCCCCATGAACCATGGACCTTGCCGTTGGTGGGGAGGCTTGCGTGCCTCAGCGATACAGATAGCCGTACCGTAGGTACAACCACAACGGAGGGGTATCTGTTGAGTGGCCAGACAAACGTGTGGTTCCTGAAGAGGGGCAGCAGCCTTTTCAGTAGTTGCAAGGGCAACAGTCTGGATGATTGACTGATCTGGCCTTGTAACAATAACCAAAACGGCCTTGCTGTGCTGATACTGTGAACGGCTGAAAGCAAGGGGGAAACTACAGCCGTAATTTTTCCCGAGGGCATGCAGCTTTACTGTATGATTAAGTAACGATGGTGTCCTCTTGGGTAAAATATTACGGAGGTAAAATAGTCCCCCATTCAGATCTCCGGGCGAGGACTACTCAGGACGACGTCGTTATCAGGAGAAAGAAAACTGGCTTTCTATGGATCGGAGCGTGGAATGTCAGATCCCTTAATCGGGCAGGTAGGTTAGAAAAATTAAAAAGGGAAATGGATAGGTTAAAGTTAGATATAGTGGGAATTATTGAAGTTCGGTGGCAGGAGGAACAAAACTTTTGGTCGGGTGAATACAGGGTTATAAACACAAAATCAAATAGGGGTAATGCAGGAGTAGGTTTAATAATGAATAGGAAAATAGGAACGCGGGTAAGCTACCACAAACACCTTAGTGAACGCATTATTGTGGCCAAGATAGATACGAAGCCCACACCTACTACAGTAGTACAAGTTTATATGCCAACTAGCTCTGCAGATGACAAAGAAATTGAAGAAATGTATGATGAAATAAAAGAAATTATTCAGATAGTGAAGGGAGACGAAAATTTAATAGTCATGGGTGACTGGAATTCGAGTGTAGGAAAAGGGAGAGAAGGAAACGTAGTAGGTGAATATGGATTGGGGCTAAGAAATGAAAGAGGAAGCCGCCTGGTAGAATTTTGCACAGAGCACAACTTAATCATAGCTAACACTTGGTTTAAGAATCATGATAGAAGGTTGTATACATGGAAGAACCCTGGAGATACTAAAAGGTATCAGATAGATTATATAATGGTAAGACAGAGATTTAGGAACCAGGTTTTAAATTGTAAGACATTTCCAGGGGCAGATGTGGACTCTGACCACAATCTATTGGTTATGAACTGTAGATTAAAACTGAAGAAACTGCAAAAAGGTGGGAATTTAAGGAGATGGGACCTGGATAAAGTGAAATAACCAGGGGTTGTACAGAGTTTCAGGGAGAGCATAAGGGAACAATTGACAGGAATGGGGGAAAGAAATACAGTAGAAGAAGAATGGGTAGCTTTGAGGGATGAAGTAGTGAAGGCAGCAGAGGATCAAGTAGGTAAAAAGACGAGGGCTAGTAGAAATCCTTGGGTAACAGAAGAAATATTGAATTTAATTGATGAAAGGAGAAAATATAAAAATGCAGTAAATGAAGCAGGCAAAAAGGAATACAAGCGTCTCAAAAATGAGATCGACAGGAAGTGCAAAATGGCTAAGCAGGGATTGCTAGAGGACAAATGTAAGGATGTAGAGGCTTATCTCACTAGGGGTAAGATAGATACTGCCTACAGGAAAATTCAAGAGACCTTTGGAGATAAGAGAACCACTTATATGAACATCAAGAGCTCAGATGGAAACCCAGTTCTAAGCAAAGAAGGGAAAGCAGAAAGGTGGAAGGAGTATACAGAGGGTCTATACAAGGGCGATGTACTTGAGGACAATATAAAGGAAATGGAAGAGGATGTAGATGAAGATGAAATTGGAGATACGATACTGCGTGAAGAGTTTGACAGAGCACTGAAAGACCTGAGTCGAAACAAGGCCCCCAGAGTAGACAACATTCCATTGGAACTACTGACGGCCTTGGGAGAGCCAGTCCTGAAAAAACTCTACCATCTGGTGAGCAAGATGTATGAAACAGGCGAAATACCCTCAGACTTCAAGAAGAATATAATAATTCCAATCCCAAAGAAAGCAGGTGTTGACAGATTTGAGAATTACCGAACAATCAGTTTAATAGGCCACAGCTGCAAAATACTAACACGAATTCTTTACAGACGAATGGAAAAACTAGTAGAAGCCGACCTCGGCGAAGATCAGTTTGGATTCCGTAGAAATACTGGAACACGTGAGGCAATACTGACCTTACGAATTATCTTAGAAGAAAGATTAAGGAAAAGCAAACCTACGTTTCTAGCATTTGTAGATTTAGAGAAAGCTTTTGACAATGTTGACTGGAATACTCTCTTTCAAATTCTAAAGGTGGCAGGGGTAAAATACAGGGAGCAAAAGGCTATTTACAATTTGTACAGAAACCAGATGGCACTTATAAGAGTCGAGGGACATGAAAGGGAAGCAGTGGTTGGGAAGGGAGTAAGACAGGGTTGTAGCCTCTCCCCGATGTTATTCAATCTGTATATTGAGCAAGCAGTAAAGGAAACAAAAGAAAAATTCGGAATAGGTATTAAAATCCATGGAGAAGAAATAAAAACCTTGAGGTTCGCCGATGACATTGTAATTCTGTCAGAGACAGCAAAGGACTTGGAAGAGCAGTTGAATGGAATGGATGGTGTCTTGAAGGGATGATATAAGATGAACATCAACAAAAGCAAAACGAGGATAATGGAATGTAGTCGAATTCTGTCGGGTGATGTTGAGGGTATTAGATTAGGTAATGAGACACTTAAAGTAGTAAAGGAGTTTTGCTATTTGGAGAGCAAAATAACTGATGATGGTAGAAGTAGAGAGGATATAAAATGTAGACGTGCAATGGCAAGGAAAGCGTTTCTGAAAAAGAGAAATTTGTGAACATCGAATATAGATTTAAGTGTCAGGAAGTCATTTCTGAAAGTATTTGTATGGAGTGTAGCCATGTATGGAAGTGAAACATGGACAGTAAATAGTTTGGACAAGAAGAGAATAGAAGCTTTCTAAATGTGGTGCTACAGAAGAATGCTGAAGATTAGATGGGTAGATCACATAACTAATGAGGAGGTACTGAATAGGATTGGGGAGAAGAGGAGTTTGTGGCACAACTTGACCAGAAGAAGGGATCGGTTGGTAGGACATGTTATGAGGCATGAAGGGATCACCAATTTAGTACTGGAGGGCAGCGTGGAGGGTAAAAATCGTAGAGGGAGACCAAGAGATGAATACACTAAGCAGATTCAGAAGGATGTAGGCTGCAGTAGGTACTGGGAGATGAAGAAGCTTGCACAGGATAGAGTAGCATGGAGAGCTGCATCAAACCAGTCTCAGGACTGAAGACCACAACAACAACCCCCCCCCCCTCTCTACTTCTACTATTTATTAATAGGGATCAGAAATCACCCATTGCTTTAGAGCCATAACAGCTATTAATTCTGTTCTGATAGTGGGAAATCTTGGAAATAATGTTGAAAGTCATTAAGAGGGCAACCAAAGGATTCCAGATGTGTTAAAGCTCTTACTGGACGCTGCCTTATTTGGATATAAATTTGTCCCTTTACTATTACAACTGTGAAGTGAGTCAAAAAGACTTTCCTTTATGCATTTATATGTAGTGTGACCTCCCATTTTGCCCTGCAAATCAGCACTCTGACAAAATAGGTGTTTAAACTGTATGAGTCATATTTGAGTGAAACATACATACTGGGCAGAAACAACTCTTGGATTTCTGTGTCAGTATGGGCTTAGTAATCACAAACTCCTTTTTTAAACATAAGAACATTCACTGGTATACTTGGGAAGGCAGGGGAACTAGATCTGTCATTGACTATATAACAACAGATCAGGAATTCAGGAAGGCTGTGAGGGACACAAGTGTATTCAGGGGATTCTTTGATGACACTGATCACTATTTAATCTGCAGTGAAATTGGTATTGTGAGGCTGAAAGTGCAGGAGGTCAGGTCCATATGTGGGAGGATAAGAGTGCAGAAACTTCAGGATAAGGAAATGATGCACAAGTACATAACAGTGATCTCAGGAAGGTACCGGTTAGTTGAATGTAGTCAATTACAGTCATTGGAAAAGGAATGGACAAGGTACAGGGACACAGTACTAGAAGTGGCTAAAGAATGTCTTGGAACAGTGGTGTGTAAAGGTAGGATGAAGCAAACAGCTTGGTGGAATGACACAGTCAAGCCAGCCTGTAAAAGGAAAAAGAAGGCGTATCAAAAATGGCTACATACTAGAACTCAAGTAGACAGAGAAAGTTATGTTGAAGAAAGAAACAAAGCCAAACAGATAATTGCAGCATCCAAGAAGAAATCTTGGGAAGACTTTAGAAGCAGGTTGGAGACTTTGGGTCAAGCTGCTGGAAAACCATTCTGGAGTGTAATTAGCAGTCTTTGAAAGGGAGGTAAGAAGGAAATGACAAGTATTTTGGACAGGTCAGGAAAACTGCTGGTGAATCCTGTGGATGCCATGGGCAGATGGAGGGAATATTTTGAAGAGTTGCTCAATGCAGGTGAAAATATGATCAGTAATATTTCAGATTTCGATGTACAATGGGATAGGAATTATGACGGAAATAGGATCACATTTGAAGACGTGGAGAAAATGGTCAATAGATTGCAGTGCAATAATGCGGCTGGGGTGGATGAAATTAAGTCGGAACTCATCAAATGCAGTGGAATGTCAGGTCTTAAATGGCTACACAGGATAATTGAAATGGCGTGGGAGTTGGGACAGGTTCCATCAGTCTGGACGAAAGCAGTAATCACACCAATCTTTAAACATGGAAACATAAAAGATTGTAAGAACTACAGATGTATCTCTTTAACCAGCATTGTGGGTAAAATCTTCTCAGGTATTGTTGAAAGGAAAGTGCGAGTATTAGTTGAGAACAAATTGGATTAAAATCAGTGTGGGTTTAGGCCTCTTAGAGGTTGTCAGGACCAGATCTTTAGCTTACGGCAAATAATGGAGAAGTGTTAAGAGTGGAATAGGGAATTGTATCTATGTTTTATAGATCTAGAAAAGGCATATGACCGGGTTCCCAGGAGGAAGTTATTGTCTGTTCTATGAGATTATGGAATAGGAGGCAAACTTTTGCAAGCAATTAAAGGTCTTTACATAGGTAGTCAGGCAGCAGTTAGAGTTGACGGTAAATTGAGTTCGTGGTTCAGAGTAGTTTCAGGGGTAAGACAAGGCTGCAACCTGTCTCCACTGTTGTTTATATTATTTATTGATCATAAGTTAAAAACAATAGATTGGCTGGGTGAGATTAAGATATGTGAACACAAAATGAGCAGTCTTGCATATGCGGATGACTTAGTTGTGAAGGCAGATTCGATTGAAAGTTTGCAAAGTAATATTTCAGACCTAGATCAGAAATGTAAGGACTGTGGTATGAAGATTAGCATCTCCAAAACGAAAGTAATGTCAGTGGGAAAGAGATATAAACGGATTGAGTGCCAAATAGGAAGAACAAAGTTAGAACAGGTGGTCGGTTTCAAGTACTTAGGATGCATATTCTCACAGGATGGCAACATAGTGAAAGAACTGGAAGTGAGGTGTAGCAAAGCTAATGCAGTGAGCGCTCAGCTACAATCTACTCTCTTGTGCAAGAAGGAAGTCAGTACGAAGACTAAGTTATCTGTGCATCGTTCAATCTTTTGACCAACTTCGTTGTACGGCAGTGAAAGCTGGGTGGATTCAGGTTACCTATTCAATAAGGTTGAGGTTACGGATATGAAAGTAGCAAGAAAGATTGCAGGTACTAGTATATGGGAACAATGGCAGGAGGGGGTCCACAATGAGGAAATCAAAGAAAAACTGGGAATGAACACTCTAGATGTAGCAGTCAGGCCGAACAGGCTTAGATGGTGGGGTCATGTTACACGCATGGGAGAAGCAAGGTTACCAAAGAGACTCATGGGTTCAGCAGTAGAGGGTAGGAGGAGTCAGGGTAGACCAAGGAGAAGGTATCTGGATTCGGTTAAGAATGATTTTGAAGTAATAGGCTTAACATCAGAAGAGGCACCAATGTTAGCATCATGGAGGAATTTTATGAGGGGGTCTATGCTCCAGACTGAACGCTGAAAGGCATAATCAGTCTTAAATGATGATGATTATGATGATGAAACATACTGGGCTCAATGTGTGTCACTGGTTGGAGTGGTGGTGTTTTTTTGTTGAGAAAATGCATAGTTTTTGGATTATAAAGATTGCATGCTGTATGGTATAATGAAGTGGGACCTTCATGGTATGCTCACCTAGGCAGAAGGAACTACCTGTAGTACACTAACGTGTATTTACACATCCTAGAATATTCTGGCTTCATGCTGTTACATATTCAGATATGTTTTAAAATGTAATAGCAGTGTAGTATGAAAATGCAGAGACTCTTTTTGAGAATGCACTGTTTGAACTCATTAATGATTAGTTATTTGGCGAAATATCTCGACTTTAAGTGATACATTAGGTGTTGATGATGAGTATACCTTTTCTACAAGCAAGTATGAACCATCACCACCAGACAGAACTAAATGAAACAAATTGAATGGAATCGCTATAGAAAGAGAGCCTACGAGAAAATGTTTGCCTGTGCAAAAAAGTTACAAAAGAAGCATAATAGAAAATATGCAAAGACGTTCAATGCAAACTGCAAAGTAGCTTAATTGCACTACAAATGCAGTTATGAGTGGTAAGATTTTGCAAAGCTCCTCCAAATTCATATCATTATTCTTTAATCAAAAGGGAAATGTCTGAGAAATTTAAAGAATGTCCATTTTGTAGTCTGATTGTCCATGATTACAACTTAAGAAAATGGGCTATTATTTTTTACAAAAAACTAAGTTGTAAATGCCTTGGGTCGAGGAGTTTTGTAGATAGAACTAAAAGAAAAAACCACATTCATTCCTGAAAAATAACAAGCTTTGTTTCTATGAAGGAAATGAAGGATGGAAAAGACATAATAGAGTGTGCTGCAGCATTTGTATGTACACAAGGTCAACATCTGATCGCAGGTGAAGGGTATAGTTGAAACAGTATTTTCAATACATATCAGTCACAATTTGAATATGAAATGGCAAATAGACAAACTTTATCGAATTTAGGAGTAAAGCACATTTTATCTGTGGGGAATTCTATTATGCCCATCAGAGCTGTGGGTACGTGACAGAGGAGTCTGTGATGAATTTCAATAGTGTGCTAGAATCGTTGTTGTGAGAGTGATATGGTGAGTGTGGTATCAACCATTGTGGAGATCATGTTGTTATTAATTGTTTTTACTGTTCGCAAAAGTTCTCTGCCAAACATTTTGTAATAAGATTTCATCATCACATTTGAACATTTTTGTATGATTCAACAAAATACACAATTATACAGGGTGGTCCATTGGTCATGACCGGGCCAAATATCTCACGAAATAAGCGTCAGATGAAAAAACCACAAAGAATGAAACTTGTCTAGCTTGAAGGGGGAAACCAGATGGCGCTATGGTGGATCACGATAGCAAATATCCTTCAACTTTCCCCACAGAGAGAAATCCGGGGATGTCAGATCCAGTGAATGTGCGGACCATGATATGGTGCTTCGACAACCAATCCACCTGTCATGAAATATGCTATTCAATACCGCTTCAACCGCATGCGAGCTATGTGCCGGACGCCATCAAGTTGGAAGTACATCGCCATTTTGTCATGCAGTGAAACATCTTGTAGTAACATCGGTAGAACATTATGTCAGAAATCAGCATACAGTGCACCATTTAGATTGCCATTGATAAAATGGGGGCCTATTATCCTTCCTCCCACAATGCCGCACCATACATTAACCCGTCAAGGTCGCTGACGTTCCACTTGTCGCAGACATCGTGGATTTTCCATTGCCCAATAGTGCATATTATGCCAGTTTACTTTTCCGCTGTTGGTGAATAATGCTTCATCGCTAAATAGAATGCATGCAAAAAATCTGTCATCGTTCCGTAATTTCTCTTGTGCCCAGTGGCAGAAGTCTACACAACGTTCAAAGTCGTCGCCATGCAATTCCTGGTGCATAGAAATATGGTACGGGTGCAATCGATGTTGGTGTCGCATTCTCAGCACCGACGTTTTTGAGATTCCCGATTCTCGTGCAATTTGTCTGCTAATGATGTGTGGATTAGCCGCGACAGCAGCTAGAACACCTACTTGGGCATCATCATTTGTTGCAGGTCATGGTTGGCGTTTCACATGTGGCTGAACACTTCCTGTTTCCTTAAATAACTTAACTATCCGGTGAACGGTCCGGACATTTGGATGATGATGTCCAGGAAACCAAGCAGCATACATATCACACACCCGTTGGGCATTTTGATCACAATAGCCATACATCAACACAATATCGACCTTTTCCACAGTTGGTAAACGATCCATTTAAACACTGGTAATGTATCACGAAGCAAATACCGTCCGCACTGGTGGAATGTTACGTGATACCATGTACTTATACATTTGTGACTATTACAGCGCCATCTATTGCAAAGCAAAAAAAGTGGTCCAACTAAAACATTCATATTTCTTTACGTACTTCACGAATATGTAATAAAAAATGGGGTTTCCTATTTAAAAAAGTGCAGTTGATATCCGTTTGACGTATGGCAGCGCCATCTAGCGGGCCAACCATAAGGCCATCTGTTTTCCCCCCTTCAAGCTAGACGAATTTTGTTCGTTGTAGTTTTTTCGTTTGATGCTTATTTCGTGAGATATTTGGCCCAGTCACTATCAATGGACCACCCTGTATAAATGACACTTTACAATAGAAAAGTACAATCCGTATTTTAGCACAATTATGTAGCTATTTATTTACATATGTATGTATGTTAAGGGATAAAATAAATGTGTCGATTAGTGTTTAAAAATTAAGAGTCTTTTCCATTACACACTATACAAATACTGTGTTGATTTTCATTACGGAATAAAATTGCCGTTTGTCTGCAAGACAGACATTTGGCTCATGAATGCATGACCTTATTGCTCAAAAACTAGGTATTTCCTCTTAACAGAGGATTTCTCACCACTGCATTCACCAACTCGAAATGATCCTGACATATGATTCTCATCCAAATATGACTCTTAAGTTGAAACACCTACCTTGTAATAGTACTATTAACTTTTCTACTCTCCTTTATTGATACTGATTCTATATAAACTACTGCTAGCAGCATCAATCTTAATTCCCCTGATTGCTTTGTCTTCATGTCAATGTAATCACACATTCAGGACTACTTTCTTGCAACAGGTGCCTTTAGAAATTTTGAATGACTAAATCTAAGATATCACCTGTGAAAATAACAAGTAGGGATTTGCATAAATGATAATGTTTCCTAAACTTGTGCTGTCTTTCTTTAAGTCTTTAAGTCATCATATAGGTGTGCAGAATGTGATCAAAGATGCCACAGCTTTTTTTAATGTGCAGCTGTTTGCTTAAGGAGATATTTTGGGACTTTGTTGAAGGATCTGTTGTTAATATTAGAGGAACTTAGTGTATGGTTCTGATAGCATTTCTTTATGATATGCTGTTAACTGTTCACTATCAATCTATTTATCTTCCCCTTTCAACAAAGATTGCAACAATCCACCATACGTTAAACGTTTCTCTTAAAACAAACATTACCACCATAATAGCAGGTTTACATTTCATATAGCCACAAAGAATGATGAGGTTAAACCTGCTTAAAACATACACAGCAGATTTTCATGTCCATATTCTACCAGGCATTGTAAAAAGTCTTTCAGTTTACTCCTAACTGAACATAGCATTATTTCAATATCGTGACTTTACTCAGTTTCATGATTTTTTTTTTTTATTATTTTGCTTTCTGCAGGGAACTTCTGCTGAACAACAACTATCTACGGGTTCTCCCATACGAGTTGGGGAAACTCTTCCAGCTGCATATTTTAGGACTCCAGGGTAATCCTCTGACAAAGGAGATCCTAGCCATGTATGGGGAACCTAATGGAACTCATCGGCTGCTGACCTACATGCTGGACAACTTACAAGGTAGGCCATGACTCTTCAGTTTCATGTTGTTTAAAGTGACTGACACTTTTGATGATCGGTGAAATCACCCAAATTATGGCTGCTTAATGGTTGCTAAAGTCTGCTGCTGTAATTTGTTGTTAACCCTGTTGATTCATTTTTTATGAGCTCACTGTCTGGCTCCAGCTGCTAGAGACTGGTCATGTGTGTGTGTGTGGGGGGGGGGGGGGGGGTTTATTTTTGACAAAGGCCTTGTTGGCTGGAAGCTAACTTTCCAATAGTCTTTTTGTTGCACCTTTCTACGACTCAGCATCTCCCCTATTTGGCGAGTAGCAATTATCATTTTTATTATATTGCTATAAGCCTTTTTTCTAGACATTCTGTTTTGTAACTAAACTGCCTGAATCATGCAACAAAATTATTGCCTGTCCTGCTGCAGAATCTCTATCTAATGGTTGCCAAATGCACACCGGTGTGAGCAGTAACGAAGTGAAATAATAGTGAAGTTTTCACTAAAAGAAATTGATGTTAAGCGCATAAGTTGACGTTGATGTGGAGCAAAGAATTCATGTGTCATGTTTATTTACCAAAGGTGATTCATAGAAATATTTCATTTAAAGTGTTATTTGTCAGCAATTATCGATCTCACGCTGAAAGCATATATCGTAATGACAGTATTGTCTTCATCTTCCTTTTCCTCTTTCTTAATGTTTGTAATGCATGCTGATGTCGTTCACTGGTTTGGTTCTGTGTTGCCATTTTAGCTGATATTGTGCTCGATCAGGGTGCAGGCCAGAGATCTTTATCTTCGTGCAAAGTTTCAAGCAATTACTGCCCGGATTGTTCTACTGGCCATTTACCATTTACTAGCGAACTAAAAACAGTTTTCGCTACAGTCGGTACGTTCGCTCTAAGAACATGTCTGTACCATTGTATCTGCTACTGGTGCTGATCCATGTAACTTCCCCCCAGGGGCTCAGCATTCATTTGCTGAGTACGGGCTTGGCGACGCCGGGGTCCTGAGCTGGGGACTGGTCTGCGCCGCCAGTCTCCTGTCACCGTAACCCCCGGACATGCTTCAGCGACCACCGTATGGCGCGGCGGTGGAATGTTATGTGCTGCGGGGAATGGTAATCTTGGCTTGACCGCCTGGATTGCGAGGAAGGCCAACCTCTGTAAAAACCCCTCAATCTTACGGTGTGCTCCACGCCTATGAGATGCATGGCTGTTGGGGTGGAACAGTCGCAAGCGGGCAACCTCTGGGGCACCTGCCGCACCCCAGTTGTATACGGCTTACTCAGGCACGCGGGGCTCTGTCTGAGCGGACCTTTAGTTCCCTAGCTGCTCGTGGGACCGCAATGGACCCTTCGACCTCTACATTTCCCCCTACCAGTGGATTGGGTGGGCCACTGGTAGGAAAACACACCCCATCGAAAAAGCGACTTTGTGCTGCGAGTCCTCCAGCTCCTGGTGTTGCTAGCGATTTATCAGACTGTCGTAACAGAGCACATGCTGATAATCAGAATGTGTTTTTGATTATTAAACGGAAGAAGGGTAGCTTTGAGAGGGTTTCTCCCTTTTACATCCACAAAGGTCTTGAGGGAATTGCAGGTACACTGAAATCTGTTAAGCGACTGCGCAATGGTACTCTGTTAGTTGAGACTTCTAGTTCCCGTCAAGTTGCTTCTCTTCGGAAAGCAACCTGTCTCGGAGAGTACGCTATCGAGACCGAGCTCCACTCCACTTTGAATTATAGTAAGGGTGTTGTGACATGTAGGGACTTGGTGGATATCTCCACAGACGAGTTAAAATCTGAGTGGGCTGATGAAGGTATTGTTGACGTGCAGCATATTATGAAACGAGTCGATGGGGACCTCGTCAAATCCGACTCGTTTATTCTCACGTTCAGTTGCCCGAGACTCCCAGAGCATGTTAAAGCGGGTTTCTTACATTTGTCACTACGACCATATTTCCCCAACCCAATGCGCTGTTTTAAATGTCAGCGCTTTGGGCATACTACGTTGGGGTGCAATGGGATAGCCACTTGTGGTAAATGTGGTCAGCCTGCCCATGAAGGAGCCGATTGTTCATCGCCTGTGAAGTGCGTGAATTGCTCTGGGAGTCACCCTGTCTGGAGCCGGGTCTGCCCTATCTATCTCGACGAATGGAAGATCCAGGAGATCAAAACATCTAAGCGCATCCCCGATGGTGAGGCCAAGAAGCTCTTTAAGGCCATGCAACCTCCTGTGCTTACGACATCTTTCGCTTCCGCTCTGAAAAAACCGGTACAAATGGCCACTGTTGCTACGCAAATGGAGGTTGCTAGTGTTAGCACTAATACCTGCGTTTGCCAGTGCACTTGTGCTGCTGCGGTTGTTTTGAAACCTGCGGCTCTCCCCGCAACGTCGGACAAGGCCGTGGTTGCTGACATTGGGGTACTTCTTGCCTCTTCCCATATGGCGCCTTCTGCCCAGGCGAGTACAGCTCCACCTGCTGACAAGGCTCCGCATTCTAAGCCCCCCAAGACAAAGACGCCGAAGGTGAAGGTTTTGCCACCTGAGGAGACTGGTCAGGGTCGGTCCCATGACGAGGCCATCGTACTGTCTGACATCTCCCATGGGTCGTCATCGGAGCTGATGGACATTGATGTCCACTGGGGGCGATCTTCTCGCCCCAGGAATAAATCTCCGGCCAGTACGGGCTCTCCTCCAAAACACAGAGGCAGGGTGAAAGTTCAGCCACCCTGATCACTGGCTCCCATATTACGATGGAACCTGAATGGGTTCAGGATGCATGTGGCCGTATTACAACTCCTTGTACGAGAGTGACCTTTGTGCTTATGTCTCCAAGAGACATATTTTCAGGCCACTGATGCTCCTTCTTTATGGGGCTATACCATATATCGGAAAGATGATCTGTCGGGGGAAAGGGCAAAGGGTGGTGTTGCGGTTTTTGTCCGTGACATGCACCCCTCATCTGAGCTCCCTCTCGTTACAGATTTGCAAGCAGTTGCAGTTGACCTTCTTGTGGGTCGGAGGCTCACAGTCTGTTCACTTTACTTACCACGTCAGGATGTGATAGACTCTGAGGCTCTCACGAACCTTATTAGCCAATTCCCCTGCCCATTTCTTCTTCTGGGGGACTTCAATGCTCATAATGTCTTATGGGGCTCTTCGACGACTTGCCCCAGGGGTCGCATTCTGGAAAGCCTCATGATGTCTGAAGAACTGTGCATCCTCAACTCTGGTTCCCACTCATTTCTGTACTGCTTCTGGGTCGTCATCAGCTATTGACCTTTCCTTTTGCTCTCCAGCACTCGCGGATTCTGCTCTGTGGGAGGTTGCTGCTGACCTCCATTCTAGTGACCACTTCCCCCTTTGGATTTGCCTCCTGGATGAGGCTATGGCATTACCAGTGCCACCCCGGTGGCACCTCTGCCGAGCTGACTGGACACTTTTCAGCCAACTGGCTGTTTTGGAACACCGTGCCAGCATCCATGAATGGGTAGACCATGTTACAGCCGTGATCTCCCATGCTGCTGAATAGTCAATCCCACGGTCATCCGGTCATCCCAAGAGGCGTCCTGTCCCTTGGTGGACCACTGAGTGCCGCTCAGCCATCCGAGCCCGCTGTGCAGCTCTGCGCCACTTCAAGTGCCGTCCCTCAGCTGACAATCTTGCGGCCTTTTGGGTGGCAAGGGCCAAAGCGCGGCGAGTGATTAAAGAGAGCAAACGACGGTCATGGCAATCGTTCTTGAACTCCATCTCCCGCTCCACTAGTTCTACGAAAGTATGGGAAGCCATCAGGAGGATTTCCGGGTAACTCGGCCAGCTACCTGTCACGGCATTGCTGTATCAGGGAAGTCTTTTCACGGCGCCGAGAGACATTGCCCAGACACTGGCCATGCATTTTGCGGCATCTACCGCCACTATTAACTGTGATCCAGATTTCTGCCGCTACCGCAGTGCCATCGAGAGGGGTCACTTGGACTTCCGGTCTCCAAATTCTGAACCCTACAACTGCCCCTTGACAATGTGGGAACTGGATTCACGCGCTGTCTGTGGCTCATGATACTGCGCCTGATCATGATCAAATCCGGTACAGCATGCTACAGCACTTGTTACTGCCTTCCGAGGAAGTTCTCCTGAATTGTTTTAATATGATATGGTTATCCGGCACGTACCCTGACTCGTGGAGGGAGGTGATTTTGATTCCCCTCCTCAAACCGGGGAAGGACCGAACGCATCCCAGTAGTTATCGGAGTATTGCTTTGACGAGCTGTGTCGGAAAAACGTTGGAACGCATGGTCAACCGTCGCCTGGTTTGGCTGCTCGAGACCAGGCAGCTCCTTAGCCCCTCTCAGTGTGGCTTTCGGAGATGTCGTTCAACTATAGACAACTTGACCCCGCTTGAGGCGGCCATCCAGCAGGCCTTCCTACGTAACCAGCATTGTCTAGGTGTATTCTTTGATATTAATAAGGCGTATGACACTACTTGGCGCCGCCTTATCCTCAATCAACTCCATCAGTGGGGCTTTCGTGGCCGTCTCCCCATCTTCATTCGGTCCTTTCTTTCCCATCGCCTCTTTCGATATCGGGTTGGTACTGTGCTTTCTGATTTGTACGTGCAGGAGAATGGTGTTCCTCAGGGAAGCGTTTCAAGTGTCACCCTCTTTGCCGTCGCCATTAACAGTATTGCGCCCACTATCCGGAGTCCTGCCCAATGCTCCTTGTTCGTGGACGATTTTGCTGTTTTCTGTTCTTCCTCTAGTCTTGTCACTGCTAGTCGGCATTTGCAGCTTACGATAAAGCGATTAGAGGCATGGACTGCGAAGACGGGTTTTACCTTTTCTGCAGACAAATGTGTGTGTGTTCATTTTAATCGTTCTCGACGTCTTTTTACCTCCCCTGAACTGCGTCTGAGGGACACCATTCTTCCTTTTAGAGACACTGTGAGGTTCCTGGGCCTCACTTTTGATTCCAAGTTGTCATGGTTGCCTCACCTTAAAGACCTCAAGGTGCGGGCCCTGAAGGCACTGAATATTTTGAAGTGTCTGAGCCATCGGTCCTGGGGAGCAGATTAGGCGCGTCTGCTGCAATTTTATAGGGCTTTTGTCCGATCGCGTCTTGACTATGGTTGCACCGTGTATGGGTCCGCAAGGCCTTAGTATCTGAAGATTCTTGACGCAGTACACCATGAGGGTATCAGGCTGGCCACTGGTGCCTTCTGTACCAGTCCCATCTGCAGCCTGTGTGCTGAGGCTGGGGAACCGCCGCTCGCCATCCGGCGGAAACTCCTCATGGTGCGACGGGTGTGTCAATTCCTTGCCTGTCCTACCTCCCCTGCGTACCCTACCGTTGCCCGACCGCCTATGGAACGTCTCTTTTCCAGTCGTCCCAGGGCAACGAGACCATTTGGGATTCGTGCCAAGCATTTGCTTGCGTCCCTTGGTGTGGAGCGTGTGGCCCCCCAACGACTGGGTTTTACTCGTCTCCCTCCCTGGTTGCTCCAGAGGCCCAGCGTCCTTTTAGACTTGTCGGAGTACCGGAGGAGCTGCACTCCTGCGTTTGTTTTTACCTCCTTATTTTCCGATATTTTACACCAGCATCCGGACCATGTACCAGTATTTACGGATGGCTCTAAACAGGGGGACTCTGTTGGTTGTGCTGTTGTTTTCCCTGATCGAGTCGTCAAGTTACGGCTTCCTGCAGCGTTTACCATCCTTGATGCCGAATTGTTTGCGATCCTGCGGGCATTGGAGCAGATGAGATGTGTTCGCAGTCGTAAGTTCCTCACCTGTTCTGACTCCCTGAGTGCCCTTCAGACCATGCAACACTTTAACCCAGCGGATACGGTCATCCAGAACATCCATGATGCCCTACTCCACCTGCAACGGCAAGGGAAGGAGGTTTCTTTCTGCTGAGTGCCGGGGCACGTGGGTATTAGGGGAAACGAACTGGCGGATGTGGCTGCCAAAGATGCATGTTCCTTCCCTCACGTTGTTGAACGTGCCGTCCCCCTCCATGCTGTTACCTTCCTCCTGCGTTTTCGTGTTATGCGTCAATGGGAAGAGGAGTGGCTGGCAGTCGGTGACAATAAGCTGCGTCTGGTCAAGGCCACCACGCGGCCATGGCATACGTCCTACCAGTCCTGCAGGCGGGATGAGGTTCTCCTCACTCGCCTCCACATCGGGCAGTCCCTTCACACATGGTTTTTTACTCCGGCGGGAGGATCCCCCAATCTGCAGTGCTTGTGGCGTCCAGATTACTGTCTGCCACATTTTACTTGACTGTCTTTTATTCTCTGACCAGAGGGCGGTGGTTTCTTTGCCACCGGATTTGCCCTCTATTTTGCAAGACAACGCAACGTCTGTGGTTAAGGTTTTACGGTTTTGTGTCCTGTCCAATTTGTTGCCTCGGATTTTAGGGAGAGGGTTTTAATGTGCTGCTGGATGACTGGCTCACCCAGATGTTAGTTCAGAGGTCCGCCAGTCACGAATACCTCCTTGTTTCGCTTCGGTTTCTGTCCTCCCTTCCTTGTGTTTCCTTTCCTTTTTTAGTGCATTCCTTCTCCTCTTGTTTTGCCTCTGTATGTGAGGATTTGGAACTGCGTCAGGTCTGTGTCTTTTAGCTGTTCCCCTCGTTCGCTGTCCATCTTAGTCCCTTCACTGCACGTGTTCCTGTTTTTATGCGTTTGGGCGCTGATGACCCCACTGTTTAGCGCCCTTAAACCTCAAACACACACACACACACACACACACACACACACACACACACACACACACACCATGTAACTTATGAACTTTATCACTTGGGATATGATAATGCAGTGTTAATTCAAATATTCGACCGAGCATCTTAGTTTCCGTGACAGCAAGTCATTGTTTCACTTATTTTATATCCTCGTCTGGAGCACGTACGTGAGCGAGTGCTGAGACACAAATAACAATTCCCATATAGTATGACAGTTTAGTTTATTAGCACAACATGCAGAAGTTAAGTCCAGTACGATGCAACGGTGGAAAGACACAACTAAATGATCGTCCTGATCCGATATGAACAAGAATCTTTCATGGCATAGGTTGTGACAGTCACTGACACAAGTTTCATTTACTAAGTCCCATCCCTGGTGTCTGCTGGAGTCACATCACATTTCACATGTGGTGTAGATACAGTCTTCGGGCTGGGCCCCGGCAGGAGCTCCGATAGACGGGCCCGTGAGAATAACACAGGTGGAAGAATACGACAGTGGCAGTCAGCTAGCACATGATGGTGGGTGCAACTTAGCCCTGTGGTGCCAGCACTGCTGCTGCTGATGCGTACACAGCCTGTGAACGCTACTGGCACACGGGGGCACGTGGTAGTGATCAGCGTGTAAACAGATTATCAGCAGTACAGTGTTAAAATGTGGGCTGTACGTGTGATATTTTAAACAGTCTACCGAGAATAAGCACTTGTGGCCCTGAAGCAGACTACCTGCTGGATGCGGCTGTTGTGCTGGAAGTAGCCAATGGACGGCCAGGTACAATATCCTGTGGGACAGTGATTGCCAGGAAAAAAAAAGTGAAAACGGCAGATGAAAGGTCCACTGTTCACAAAAGGAACACGTGATCACTTAATAAATGAATAGATATGAGTGTTTTAAGTCATTGTGGAATGACACATATCTTCTACAGTGGTCATTTATAGGCTGGCATTGCCTTGTGCACTAAAACAGTTTGTACCAGTTCACCAGGCAAGGGTGCATACAAACAGTGACTCCCAGACTGCCGCACGAGGGAGAACCGGAAGAAAAGGATAAATAGAGGAAGGTACGAGGTGGAAGACTGCTTGTGGGAGAGTAACCCAAACCGATGGTAGGTGAATGAAATGCAACAGACAGACAGCAGATGAAACAACAAACAAGGAAAGGACAAACAATCTATATGACAACAAGACACTACTCAAAGCCATCGCCACAATGATGACAATGAGTCCGAGAGCAGTGGAGAGACAAATCCGAGATGAAACCTAAGAGAGTAACCGGGTGACAAGCGGGGCAGTTATCGAGCAGTCCTAGTACATTGAAGGTAGATCCAACACTATCGAGCACGAGCAGTGAACTGACTGGCTGTGCCCTGGGTGGCTGCCTGTATAACAGCCGTGTGGAACGATATTAACTGCCGTACTCACGTGGCACCCGTACAAGCACAGCACTGTGTGGCTAGGGTGCCCTCTAACAGCAACCCAAGTCCATCAACCTCTTTGGCACCTGATATCAGATCCCTCCCACCCTAAACAGGGACACCCCAGACGATGCCGTGGGAAGCGGAAAGATGGTGTGGATGAAGACCCTTTACCTTCAACTGTCAATTATCGGAAGGGAGGGTGGTCTGCAGTGTCCACCATGACATTGCTGGAGGAGAGAGTGCCACAGGGTTCCCCTGATCCCTATGAATGCAGAAGGTAGTGCTGGTGCGCCTGTGGGTAGTTGTCAGCAGCCACCACAAGTGGTGCCGACCCTGGGGCCTCGTGGTCACCGGAAGGTGGAGGGGTAGGATGTATAGTGGGTGTGACTCCTTTACTCCAGGCTGGAGATGGTACTGGTGTTGGCATCTAGTACCATCCACCAGCATCCTAGCTGCTGGCCCACACAGTCGAGCCAGGTGCATAATGGTGGAACGGCTACGAACAGGACGTGGGAGGTGACGGCATCTGAAGATGAAGCTCACAGTCCAACATTCAAATGATGATGTCTTGTTGTGCCTACCTGCTGTCCTGGACCCCGATTTCAAGTAAAGCAGATCCCCTGCTTATACAGGGAAACTGCATGACGACATACACTAATTAACTGAAACATTATGACCACTGACCTACGATTGATATAAACCCATCCAGGCGACAGCAGCATCACCTGGCGAGGAATGACAGATAGTCAGACACGTGCACACCACATGTGGTATCGGCTGGTGTGCTCTCCGTGTGTAGAATGGGGAAGGCATGTGATCTATCTGAGTTCGTCCGAGGGTAGATTGTGATCGCCCTGAGGCTAAGCGTGAGCATTTTGGGGACTGCACCACTTGCCGGGTGTTCAATGTGTGCTGTGGTGAGTGTCTTCAACACGTGGCAAAACCGTGTCCTTATGTCATGGAGGTGGGCAGTCACCCCTCATTACAGGTGTCAGACGTCATAGTCTAGGCAGACTGGTAAAACAGGACATGCAGCGAACTGTGGCAGAACTAACATCAGACTTTAACACTGGGCGGAGTACAAGTGTGTCTGAACACTCATAAAGATGGGTCTCCACAGCCGATGACCCATGCAACACCATGACATTGGCAACTGTGCCTGAAATAGGCAAGTGACCATCAGCATTGGACATTGCCACAGTAGCCGAGCATGTCACGGTCTGATGAATCCTGATATGTTGTTCATCATGCCCACAAGAGGGCGCAAATCTGTCATCTTCCAGGGAACATCTCCTTGACACCTGTACTGCAGGACGGAGACAAGCTGGTGGTGGCTCCATTATGGGTCATTCAAATGGGAATCCGTGGGTCCAGTAGAGCTCATGCAAGATTCCATGATGGCCATGGATTATCATAAATTGGTTGCAGACTGTATACACTCCTTCATGACAATCGTGTTTCCCGACGGCAGTGACTCATTTTTCAACAAGATAATGTGTGATGTCAAACAAGGTTAGGAATGTGGTGAAGTGGTTTGAGGGACACAGTGGAGAGTAGTATAATTTTATGTGCCCAGGAACACTTATGACATTTTTTAGTGGGAAACACAATTGCCAGTGGCTTCTTTTTGATCTCTGAGTAGGTGCCCTGTGCAGGGATCAACATCTCGAATGAGTATGCAACTGATTGTTTGGAGCTATCCTCATTACCGTGTGCCAGAATGCCCTGATGGCATAGGCGGGTGTATCAGGCACCACATCCACCAGATTTTCTGGAAATAAAGGTGGGAGACAGGGATTGGATTTCAGTGTGGTTTTTTATTGAGTAAAAGCTAGGGCACAGGCAAGGGTCCAGTGGTAGGGCACTCTATTTTTATGCTGGTGATTGTGGGGTTGAGCAAAGTGGGCTGCTTGGGGTCGGAACTTGGGGTAATAGTTGACTTTGCCAAAAAACACCTGCAGTTGGTAAGTTCCTTGGTTGGGAAAAGGAATCAATGGTGGTGGCATTTGTCAGTAGTCTTGATTCCATCTTTGGCAAGCCAGTACCCCAAATACTCCACTTCCAGCTGGAAAAATCGCCACTTGTCCAAATGACAATGCAGACCTATGTCCTGCAGGGTTGCAGAGGTTTTGCAAGTGCTCCTGGTGAAAGGGTCCTGTAACAGTGAGATAATCCAGATTCACACAACCCAAAATGTGTGTGTCAATTGTTCCAGATACCTTTGGAAAATTGTGGGGGCTGAAGCAGTGCCAAATAGGAGTCACTTGAACCTATATAAACCAAAAGGCATGTTGACGACAACAGTGTTCTGAGAGTCATCATCTAAGGACAACTGAAGTTAAGCTTTGCAAAGTCAGTCTTTGAGTGGTATTGCCCACCAGAAAGTTTGGTAAGGAGGTCTTCCATTTTGGTAATAGGATAAGATTTAATGAGTGATAGAGCATTGATGGTAGCCTCGAAATCTCTATATAATTGAGGAGAACGATTGGGCTTCCTGTTTATGAGGAGTGGGGTGGCTCATGCTCTAGATCTCACAGGCTCAATAGCTCCAGCAGCCGGGAGATGATAAAGCTCCTGCTTCACTGCAGTTTGTAAGGCTACTGGAACGGGTCTTGAATGGTGAAAATGAGGTGTGGCATCTGGCTGAAGGGTGATGTGCACCTGAAAATCCTAGGTGCATCCGAGATATGTATTAAATAGTTTGTGGAAAGGGACTTCAGTGGATATAACCATGATTTTGTCACAGATAGAAAATCCAAACAGTTTAAAAGGCATCGGCCAGAAGTGTTTAGTAGCCAATGTGTGGTGGGCAACAAATAATGTAATGAGCCATGTAATGTGTTCATAGGCTTCTGTGACTAAGAACTGCCCACAAAGGGAATAGAACTGTCCCCGTAAGCCACAAAATGCCGCGAGGCCAGAAAAAACTCGGTGGAGC
Organism: Schistocerca nitens; assembly: GCF_023898315.1. Taxonomy (NCBI): domain Eukaryota; kingdom Metazoa; phylum Arthropoda; class Insecta; order Orthoptera; family Acrididae; genus Schistocerca; species Schistocerca nitens. Next base: position 630,100,903 of record NC_064620.1, on the reverse strand, counting down.
CCAGTCGGGCATACTTTGCCACATTGATCAGACAGTGGCCCTTTTGTCCATCTGAAAATGGACATCCTTATTATACATGTGGAGCATCTGCATGAAAGGGTCCAGCAGAGCTACTGACTGCAGTGCACGAACAATGTCCTGATGCCCACATCGTACAGGACGGGGGCAGGTTGTGTGCCTGCTACACACCAATCGAAGATGATCCTCTTTGCTACTGAGCACGCAGGTTCTCCGGCAGTCTGGACAGTCCGCCCACGAGTGAGTGGAGGAACACTGTCGGCACGAACGAAGCGGTCACCGTGGTCTGCAACGAGGTGCGACCAGAGGCTTAGCTGCCGTAGAAATGTCACACACAGACATCACGAGGGTGCTGCCTGCAGGTTGTCTTACACTTGCAGTGCAGCTGTGGGGTGTGTGGACTGCTGCAACTTGTGGCCTCACCACCAGTCATTCATTAGCCTCCTGTGCGATTTCAAATGAGTGTGTGATGTCCAACAAGGGTTATGTAGTTTCAAAACCGCAATGTGGACCTTCAGATCTAATGCAAGGTGGACCACCACGTCACAGTCTGCGTATGAAGTCTTGCTGCCTCGTCTGGTGCAAGTTAAATCTTATTTGGACTGAGACCTTGCAAGCCAGTAAGTCACCCAAAAACGGTATGATTTCCCAGCAGTTTGTGGTATTAATGGAACTCTAGCCTGGAGGCAACCACATAGTTGTTGTTGTGGTCTTCAGTCCTGAGACTGGTTTGATGCAGCTCTCCATGCTACTCTATCCTGTGCAAGCTTCTTCATCTCCCAGTACCTACTGCAACCTACATCCTTCTGAATCTGCTTAGTGTATTCATCTCTTGGTCTCCCTCTACGATTTTTACCCTCCACGCTGCCCTCCAATGCTAAATTTATGATCCCTTGATGCCTCAAAACATGTCCTACCAACCGTTCCCTTCTTCTAGTCAAGTTGTGCCACAAACTTCTCTTCTCCCCAATCCTATTCAACACTTCCTCATTAGTTATGTGATCTACCAATCTAATCTTCAGCATTCTTCTGTAGCACCACATTTCGAAATCTTCTATTCTCTTCTTGTCCAAACTATTTATCGTCCATGTTTCACTTCCATACATGGCTACACTCCATACATATACTTTCAGAAACGACTTCCTGACACTTAAATCTATACTCGATGTTAACAAATTTCTCTTCTTCAGAAACGCTTTCCTTGCCATTGCCAGTCTACATTTTATATCCTCTCTACTTCGACCATCATCAGTTATTTTACTCCCTAAATAGCAAAACTCCTGTACTACTTTAAGTGTCTCATTTCCTAATCTAATTCCCTCAGCATCACCCGACTTAATTCGACTACATTCCATTATCCTCGTTTTGCTTTTGTTGATGTTCATCTTATACCCTCCTTTCAAGACACTGTCCATTCCGTTCAACTGCTCTTCCAAGTCCTTTGCTGTCTCTGACAGAATTACAATGTCATCGGCGAACTTCAAAGTTTTTATTTCTTCTCCATGAATTTTAATACCTACTCCGAATTTTTCTTTTGTTTCCTTTACTGCTTGCTCAATATACAGATTGAATATCATCGGGGAGAGGCTACAACCCTGTCTCACTCCCTTCCCAACCACTGCTTCCCTTTCATGCCCCTCGACTCGTATGACTGCCATCTGCTTGCTGTACAAATTGTAAAAGCCTTTTGCTCCCTGTGTTGTACCCCTGCCACCTTCAGAATTTGAAAGAGAGTATTCCAGTTAACATTGTCAAAAGCTTTCTCTAAGTCTACAAATGATAGAAATGTAGGTTTGCCTTTCCTTAATCTTTCTTCTAAGATTAGTCGTAAGGTTAGTATTGCCTCATGTGGTCCAACATTTCTACAGAATCCAAACTGATCTTCCCCGAGGTCTGCTTCTACCAGTTTTTCCATTCGTCTGTAAAGAACTCGTGTTAGTATTTTGCAGCTGTGACTTATTAAAGTGATAGTTCGGTGATTTTCACATCTGTCAACACCTGCTTTCTTTGGGATTGAAATTATTATATTCTTCTTGAAGTCTGAAGGTATTTCGCCTGCCTCATACTTCTTGCTTACCAGATGGCAGAGTTTTGTCAGTGGTTTTGTCCCAAGGCTGTCAGTGGTTCTAATGGAATGTTGTCTACTCCCGGGGCCTTGTTTCGACTCATGTCTTTCAGTGCTCTGTCAAACTCTTCACGCAGTATCGTATCTCCCATTTTGTCTTCATCTACATTCTCTTCTACTTCTAGAATATTGTCCTCAAGTACGTCCCCCTTGTATAAACCCTCTATATACTCCTTCCACCTTTCTGCCTTCCCTTCTTTGCGTAGAACTGGGTTTCCATCTGAGCTCTTGATGTTCATATAAGTAGTTCTCTTCTCTCCAAAGGTCTCTTTAATTTTCCTAACCACATAGTACCTCTGGGAATAGTAATTGATCAACAGAATGCATAGAGTGCAAAGGATCTGACAGAGGAGGAGCGAACTTTCATACCACAGTTTCATGCTGACCGCGACCTGTGCCTTCTTAATGATGGTGCCCCTACTCATTTTAGTGCCGCATATGTCACTATCTCTACTGTCGCTCTTTCACTCACTTCCCGTCCCCTCCTGACCTCTTTACATTGGTCACCACATGATGACCTCTGTGTTAGTGACCACTTCCTGTTGATTCCCACTTTCCCTTCCCACCTCCTAATGACCTGGTTATGTTGCTGGGCTTTCCATAGTGCTGATAAGCCTCTATATACCTCCAAGTTCATGTTCATACTACGAGGGCCGTTCAGAAAGTAACCTCCGGTTGATTTAAAAAAATACACCAAGTTAAATAAAAATATTTTAATATATACATCTTACAACTACATCTTTGCACTATTTTTCTACATAGTCTCCATGGCGATTGAGGCACTTATCGTATCTCTTCACAAGCTTTGAAATTCCTTCTGCATAAAAATCACCCGCTTGTGCTTGGAGCCAGCCTGTGACCGCATCTTTGAGCTCTTCGTCGTCATCAAACCGCTGTGACCCGAGCCATTTCTTCAAATGCATGAAGAGGTGATAATCACTTGGCGCCAGGTCTGGGCTGTAAGGTGGATGGTTGATAACGTCCCACTTGAAGGACTCAAGAAGGGCCGTTGTTCTGCGAGCAGAGTGAGGACGGGCGTTATCGTGCAAAAAAACGATACCGAAAGTCAGCATACCACGGCGTTTGTTCTGTATAGCCCGTCGTAACTTTTTTATTGTTTCACAGTACACGTCTTGATTAATGGTCGTACCACGTTCCATGAATTCAACCAACAACACCCCTTTGGCATCCCAAAACACCGTTGCCATCAGTTTTCTGGCAGAAAAATCTTGCGAGGCTTTTCTTGGTTTGGTAGGTGAATTTGAATGTGCCCACATCTTTGATTGTTCTTTTGTCTCAGGGTTCACGTACTTAATCCAGGTTTCGTCACCGGTCACGATTCTGTTTAACGATGGTTCTCCTTCGTCCTCATAACGTGACAGAAAGTCTAATGCAGAGGCCATTCTTTGAGTTTTGTGGTGGTCGGTAAGAATTTTGGGCACCCATCGTGCACAGAACTTACGGTAACCCAATCTTGCTGTCACTATCTCGTACAAGAGAGTCTTAGAAATCTGTGGAAAACCAGTAGACAACTCCGACCTTGAGAAACGTCGATTTTCACGAACTTTTGCATCAACTGTCTGAACGAGTTCGTCAGTCAACAATGATGGTCTACCACTCCTCTCTTCATCATGAACGTTTTCTCGTCCACTTTTAAATAAACGTACCCATTCATGGACAACTCCTTCACTCATAACTCTTGGTCCGTACACGGCACAAAGCTCACGATGAATAGCTGCTGCAGAATATCCTTTGGCTGTAAAAAACCTTATGACAGCACGCACTTCACATTTGGCGGGGTTTTCTATTGCAGCACACATTTCAAACTGCCACAAAAACTAAACTAGCGCAGGTACGACGTTCACTCGACCACAGCTTGATGCCGACTGACCTGTTGAGTGCGTGAACGCACAGATGGCGTCGCTACTCCCCCCACAACCCGCACTGTGACCAATCGGAGGTTACTTTCTGAACCGCCCTCGTATTTTTGTCATATTGCGTTGATGATGCCGAACATGATCTGTCCGATAAGATAATCCACGCAGCTGGCATTGCCATTCCCTACGCAACAGGCCCTGTTTGCCATCGACCAATTCCATGGTCGAGCATAACTATTGCCACCACCATCCGTGATCATTCTAGTACCTCCCGCCGCGGAAGTCGAACACGCGCCAGAACAAATGGACGTGGCCAGCCCATAGAGGGCTCCGCGTCCGCGGCGGCTCTTCAGCGCAGCAGCTCTCGCGCAGCGAGGGCGCCACCACTACACCACGTGCAGACCACGGCCAATAGCCGCTCCCTCCGGTTTCTTATATAGGGACCCGCTCTGCCCTAGTCCAGTCAGTCTGGTACTCGCTCTGGATTGCGTCTCTATATCAGCGGTACTGTGTTCTGGTCATTGCTCGTTGTTGACATTTGCCTGGCTCTGGTTCCGAGTGGATTTACTGTTGGTGTTTGGTGTTGTGGTCTCTACAAGCCTCCGTTGTTTATCTCTTCCTTGTTGTGTCGGTCATAGTCGGTCGTTGTCAGTTGTCATTGGTCTGTCATCCGACTCGTCCTTGTGTTTACCCAGAGGTGAGTGCTCCACCGCCGGCGGCTTCCTCGCCTGGCGCCTCCGATCCACAGCCCAATTCGTTCCCGCGGTTGGTTTTGGTTACTACAATCATCGTTGCGCCTTGCAACATTTTAAGCAGCACCTGTCCTCTGCCAGTCTTATTACCTTTAAACATTTTAAGCAGCACCTGTCCTCTGCCAGTCTTATTACCTTTAAACATCTTTGCGCCAAAACCTGTAACTTAGTCAGAGCAAGCAGGTATGTTGGGAACGCTTTGTCTCCTTACTGAGTTCTTCTGTCCATTCGTCACAGGTATGGGCTATACTCCACACTCTCCAAGGTTGTCAGTGACAGTCTTCCGTTTTGGACCTTGCTCTTTCAGGTGACATTTGTATGGACCATCAGTTCTCACTGAACACCTTGTGACTCATTTTGCAATGGCATGGACGTCAGCCTCCTATCCAGCCACATTACTCCTCCGGAAATCCATTTATGTTTCACCCCTTGTCAGGCGGACTCCTACAATGAACCTTTTACTGAATAGGAGGTTCTTCTGGCCCTCTCTTCTTCCCACTATTCAGCCCCTGGTCATGATTCCATCCATAACCCACTGCCTCTACACCTCAGTCCTCCACAACGGCAGTATCTCCTCCAGGTGTTCAAATGTATTTGGCTCCAAGGCATTTTCCCCTCTCAATGGATAGACAGTATTTTGGTTCCTGTCCTTGGGCCCGTCAAGGACTCATCGTCCCTTGTTAGTTACAGGCCAGTCAGCCAGACCAATATCCCCTGCAAGTTACTAGGACAGATGGCAGCTTGTTGGCTCAGTTGGGTCCTTGAATCTCAGGACCTTTTATCTGTTTACCAGTACAGCTTTAGGGAGGGATGGTCTCTGATCGATCATCTGGTTCGACTGGAAACTGCAGTTGGCAGGTTTTTTTCTCAGCACCACTATCTTGTCAGAGTTTTTTTCAATCTTCGTAAGGCCTATGACACACTGTGGTGCCATCACATCCTCTTTATGCTCCACGAGTAGGGTCTTTGGGTACTCCTCCGGATTTTTACTCACCAGTTCCTGTCCCAACGGTGTTTCAGAGTCCAGGTTGGTTCTGTTCTCAGCTCTCTGCAGACTCAGGAGAATGGCATTCCACAGGGCTCCATATTAAGTGTCCTTCTTTTTCTCATCGCTATTCATGGACTTGTGGCCTCTATGGACCTTTGGTCACCCCAGCTCTGTATGTGGATGATATCTGTATTTTGGCTAGCTCCCACTCAGTGGCCTCCACAGAATGACAGCTCCAAAGTGCTGCCTGGCATGCCTCGATGTGGACTCTCTTGTACAGTTTTCAGTCCTGTCCCCGTAAGCCGAGGGTGGTGCAGTTCTGTTGCCATACTATGATCCAACCTGATCAGAAGCTCTGACCGACATCCAACACCTGACCGTTGTCCCCCAGTTCCGTTCATTGGGTGTTCTTTTTGACAACAAGCTTACTTGATTTCCCCATATCCATCATCTGAATGTTGGCTGCTTTCATAAACTCAATATCCTTTGCTTTGTTGCCCACACCTCTTTCAACCCTTCTTCACCTTTATCAGGCATTAGCTCTGTCACATCTGGACTATGGTTGTAAAGTTTATGGATCAGCTGCCCCTTTCACGCTGCTCCTCTTGGATCCAGTTCACAATCATGGTATCTGTTTAGCCTTGGGTGCCTTTCACACTAGTCCTGTAAATAGTCTTATGGTTGATGCTGTGATCCCTCCCCTTTTGGTTGACAGGTCCCAGCTATTGGTTTCTTTTGCCATCGCTATCTGCTCTTGCCTGCCTGTCACTCCTATTCCATTCTTTTCATGACTTTGGGCTGTCACCTACCAACTGCTTCACCTTGGGTGGGCTTAACAGTTGAGCTCCACCTTGATTCTCTCCGCCAGGACGTGGCTTCCATCTCCCCTCCTTGTCCTCTTCCCCACATTCTGTTCTGACCATTTCCTCCCCCCCCCCCCTCTCCCTGTTATTTCCTCCGCCCTTGATTCAGATGGATCTCTTCCGGCATCCGTAATCCACCATTTCTCCAGTGGTGTCCTGTTGTTTCTTCCAAGTGCTCTTACTGGAGTTTCAGTATGCCACTATTCTTCACATCGATGGCTCTAAATCCACTGATCATGTGGGATATGCCTTCACTTTTTCTGTTAGCATAGCACATCATCTCTTGCATGCCATGTGTGGGGTGTCTACAGCAGATTTGACAGCCATGTGTTGGGACTTTTGCTTTCTTTAAATGGTCCTCAGTCACCCAAGTTTTGTTATGCATAAACACAGTGAGTGGCCTTCAGGCTACTGCTCAGATTTTTTTCCGGCCACTCCTTGATCTCTGCCATCCATGAGGTTCCCACTGATCTTGGTGATCCTTCTTGTTCGGTTGATTTCCTTTGGTTACCCGGTCACGTGGGTATCCTGGGAAACTGGGAAATGAACTTGCTGATCGGGGGGGAGGAGGTGGTCCACCTATCCCCCCATCTAACAAACTTCGCACAATCAAGGATATTCCTACCGTATGGTGTTCTCCCATCTGCCTCTCCAGGCCGGAATCTACTATTCTCTGCTGTCTTTGCATTGGCTGTACTAGGTTGAGTGATGGTTTTTAACTCCAGAGTGAGTGCCCCCCTCCTTTTTAGTTCAACCTCAAGGTGACCCATATTTTGTTGTACTGCCCCCACTTTCTGTTCCTTCACATTAAATATGCCCTCCCACCTTCCTTGTGTCAGTGGTTAGCGGATAACCATCAGATGGCTGCATCTGAACCCGGTTTTCTTTGCAAAAATGGTTTGTCTTCTCAGGTGTAAGTACTTGAATTCTGCTCTGGAATTAGAGTCCCTCAGTTAGCGTACACGATGACGATGGAGGCCGTGGCCTTGCCTCCACACTGGCCAAGTTCTCCCTGCCTTTTTCCCTACATTTTGGCTGGCATGTTGTGCAGTTTTGTTTCTCCTTTTCTTGTGTCTTCTCCCTTTGCTATTGTCCTGATTGCATTGTGATTATGGTATGGTGTGGGTATCAAGACGGTTTGGTGGCAGCGGTGGTTGCCCACCACGCAGAGCATTTTTGGGGCACCCCTGCTCTTCATGTTTCCACCCTTTCCTATTCTTTTCTCTTCCTGCTGCCCTGACATTCCTGTTCCCTCCCTCTTTGCTTCTTCGTTATCCCTTCCCCTTCACTGGACTGTGCTGTTTGTGTTGTCCCTCTCCTGATTTCTGCTATCTTAGATCATGGGACTGATGACCTCGCTGTTTGGTCTCCCCTCCCCCAGTCAACCTAACCAATCTTCCATTTGAGTCACATGATGCTCAAGTGGTTATGGATTTCTGTAGACAGCAGCAGTTGTCAAGCCCAAGTACTTAAAAGTCCTTGTTGTTTGGAGGTCAGCACGATTGATTCTGATGGAATCTGAGTAATTTAGATCTGTGATTAGATATTATTTTTTCTTTATAGTGAGTCATACACTGAATTCTGTGAGGTGGTCGTCTCAGGCTTGGACTTCACATTCCAAGTTAGTCTTATCTTCAGAGACTGATACCACATCATTAGCATATGGTCATGTCCAGGTCGTTGTTTTCTGCATATCTCTTCTGACTGTATTCATGACTAAGATGAGAGGAGAGGTGAAAGAGCAGGCCCCTGGTATACTCCTACAGAAACAATATAACAACTTAATAGTATAATGTTATATTATTGTGAAAGTAAGAATCCACAGAATGATGTTGACAGTTTTCCTGAGGAAATGAATACTTGATGTCTTGGAATTGCGCAGCCAATTATCATATACTCATCATCATCATCATTATTTTCTAAGGAAAATTGCCATCTGTGTTAGTCATCTTTAGGCAAGGTGACATGTGTGTCCCATGTGGCTCTTTACTAACATGCTGTACGGAATTCACATACTTGTCATGAACATAACAAGAAGACTATACACATAGTGAGAGTCAGCACCATCATTTGTGGAACTACACTTATATTACAACTGTCTGCTGCTAAGTGGAAGACTCTGCAGTCTTATTTATCACTGGGTACCAGATTCTTTTGCTGTAGAACTATATGCAATATTTATGTGTGAGGATACACCAAAACCTCTAAAATATAGATATGAATTGTGCTCAATTGATCATATGGAAATAAAAATGCAGTTTTCATAGTTTCAGCATTAAAACTACGAACTTCCTGGTCAGTGTTGTACCAAATGGTTCAGTTACAAAGAAATTCTCTAAAAAATGTAATGAATTTTATATCGACATTTTACTTGTATTATACAGTGTGCACTTCCAGTATCTGTGGCACCATAGCTCCTTAGGCAATCTGGACAACTTTAGTCAAATAACATAGCTGCGCCATTAACTGCCATTTTTCAAAGTCAAACAACACCGCAGTGCCATTTTCAGCCATTTCATTCTTAATTTCGAATTTGTGTGAAAACTGATATTTATAGTTTAGCAATTTATACCAACGTATGAATTTAATACTTTAAAAACCAATTTTAACTTCATATAAGATATTGAAGAGTGATGCTTATTGATGGAGAAAAGATGGAGCTTCTTACCACAGCTATTTACGTATGAAATTTCTTGTAAGTAGAAATTTCCCTGTGTGAGCCTGTTCTTTCATTTGAAATAAACACTTTATTTCATCTGCAATTAGTTAATTTTGTACCATTGGACATATTCATTTAACATCACACAAAAGTTAGGTTATATGCATCCATTTGTTGTAATGTGATCCACACATTTTTGTGGAAAGGTTAGTACGTACTATTTCCCGTATTCCTATCAAATAATGTAATATTATACAATGAGAGATACAGATTTCTGTATGTAGGACTAAAAAAGTGAAATTCCTGCACTGGTTTAGTCAAATACCATCAGACACTGTGTATGAAAAAATAAGTCAATGTATAACTACAGTTGACTGCACCATGTGTGCATTGTTTGATGACCTACAAGACACTGACCTAATGTTTTTTATATGTTGTTTTTTCTGGTATGTTGGTTGGCTAAATAGGCATATGGGTTGCAGTTTTTTAGTTCTTTGCACAGTAACTCAGAACTGCAAATACAGTTAAATGGAAATATAGGCTCCATTACTTATTGATCCTTCCACAGTCTCATCCTGACAAAAGAAAGTGTGCTACCTAACTTTAGTGTGATGTTGCATTAGCATTAGCAATTAGCTATTCACCAGTGAAATAGTGTTCATTGCAAATAAAAACAGCACTGCAAAGGAAGAAAATTCCTTTGGATAAACTCAGTGCATCTGCAAATCTGAGCACAAAAGAAGGTAAGTCTACTGACAGATACTGTACACAGGAGAAACCATGCGTCAGTATCACTCTCTGGCACGGTACCAAATAGTTATAGTTAGAGGGCACACCTACTGAGGACCATATTATGCGTGTCACAAAGATAGCTCGATCCAGCTGCCATAGTTAAGCTCTGGCATCACAGAATACAGACCTAACAGGGACTAAATCCTGTATGATGGTAGGCAAACAGTTTTGCAAATGAATATTCATCTAGCAACCATTAATTTAAGTGTAAGCACTGTTTTGCTCCTCGAGTTGTTATCAGTTGCCAGTTGTCATTTACCAGTTACCGCCGCACATTTATTGACTGTCTAGTAGCTCAGTGTGCATTATTAACAGACACAGAACTCGGATACTGTCACCGACAGCAGAGCCGTGCTGGAACTGCTATTAGATTAGGTAGTCATCACTCACTGAGATAAATGTATACCAGTGTTCAAAACTTTGATATAGTACCACACCTCCACATCATCGTCTTCATCACTGTCACACTGAATTGAAATATTTGTATATACGTGTTTTTAATAAATGATTATAGATTATTATTTATTGTGTTGCCAACATTATTTTTTTATAGTCTAGTTTTGCCCCGTGACAAGACTATCTGCAGTGTACAAGCACACCACCTCAAATACAGCAGCTGCCTTTTATGTTGGGGTCCACTTCCTGCTACCTTTATGTTGGGTGCTAAACTTGTTTGGTGAATATAGTAAAGACTTTTCGTGAAACAGGACTTTAATTTTTTTTTGCTCCAAGTGTTCCCTTCCAAAGTTAATCAGGAAAATGTTGGTGTTCGTGATGTTTTGTGTTATCCAAGTCCGTTGGCAGTCTGACTGGCTAAAGACCCATTAAGACCACTGCAGCAAGATCTAATTCCTTATGTCACAACTTGAGGTTTTGAAAATAAGGATTTTGAATTGATCAGTTTTTTCCCCTTCCAGAAGTTGAATTTACAGCCTTGAGTCATTATGGATTTATCCTTTGAAATGGATAAGCTGATGGGACAAAGAATTGATTTTTGTGTAGAATTTGAAGGTCTGTGTGAGTGATTGTGTTTGCTAGATTATGGAGTGCGCTCATAGAAATTTATTTTGTAACTTCAACCTTTTTATATTTAATATTAGCCACCAATGACCAAATCTCAGAGCCGAAAGTGAGCATAGATAGAAGAGAAACTTTGAAGAATTTTGGATAAATTCAGTGTGTGAATTTAGAATGAATGAAGATGCCTACATATTTGATTAATTTTTTCTGTAGTAGGATGATTCCGTTTGTAATAATTCAACAACTTGGGTTATTTATTTGTTGGTAAGCCAAATAGCTGGAGTTTTGTTGACTGTAATAATAATTTTTTAAAGAAGAGCACAGTTCTGAATTTCTTAAAGATGTTTTTGTAGTTTGGTGTCAGTGAACTTCAGGTTTGAACTGCTTCTGTAAATAGCTATATCATTCACACCCTTATTAGGGTTGGACACATTTTAAAATACTGTGATAAATGTTCGACTAAAAGACACGGGCAGTTGAGTTGAAGTGATTTGTAGATAAGTTCTAAATGCCATTCTTCATCAGACGGTTTTTTCGACGTTGAGGAAAACAGGTTTTGTGCTGTGATTAATTTGCAAAGCTAAGCAAGTGTGCTCAAAAGTGTCATTGCTTGCCAAATATTGCTGTCGTTTTCACAGAAACCAATTTTCTGTGTGATGACGATTTTGTGTAGAGTTGGCTGATGTAAACTGTAGTTGGGACGAGCCCACCACGGCCTCCACTTGTCAAGTGCCGTTCTGTCCGTAGAGAGGTTCGGTTGTAGGCGCATTATCTGTTCCGATTCGCAATCTAATTCTTACCACTGCAGACTTCTGTGTTGTAGTGAATAATTTAAGAATAAAGACACCTAATTGAGTAGTATAGGCATCGAATTACGGACAGGTACGTAAATGAGACTGAAAACGAACACTAACAGAGTGACTACCTGAACAGCTAGCACAGTGATGACAGTGGGGAGTGGATTGGAAGTGGGTGACAGAACAGAGGAAGGAGGGACTGTGGGGTCTAGCGGGATGAGTAAGAATGAGGTTCTGGGGTAGAATGAGGTTCTGGGGTAGAATGGGGCAGGCATAGGGCAGGCTGCTCTGCGCATTTTATCCTTACCTAATAATATTGTCACATTCCAACCTGTATTTTCGATTGTTTGATTTTATCGCTTTTTATTTTTCCCTCTGTGGTACCGTGTACTTGACCGGAAGACTACTCGAACACTTAATTTTCTGCCACCGTATCAGCCCCGTGAGCCATTTTTAATATTTCGAGAGTGTATACGCATTTTTCCAAGCACACATATAACTTCACGGCGGTGCACTTTTCACGAGGATCGGCCCTTTAAAAAATTAAAAAACTATCGGTAAACAAATGGAAGCTTCTCAGCAATGTCGCTCGGCGTACTAACTCGGATACGTTAGAGCGCTTCTGTACAAGCTCTCTAGAGAATCGTAGCCCAACACCCTCCTAGTGGCAGAATGCGGTACTTCAAAAGCTTTGCCCTCTGCTACATCAGTTTGGCTCCTGCTGGGTAACCCCTCGTTTCAGAAAGAGTCACTCAGTGTTGTTTAATATTGAGACACAATGTAATAAAGGCACGAAGTCGATCATTTAAAGTAGATGCCAAACGATAACTCGTCTTACCTCTGTTTGGAAAACGTGTGCTAAACCGTTAGAAGAATCACGCCAGCCGACAGTAACTGCGGAGATGGAAACGTCTTCTTCCCCCGCACCTCATTTTTGAGCGTAGGAAGTGTGAAGTGGACCGTTGTACAGTTGGCGGCTGTGTGGTGTGGGCCAGGTCGGGAAGGCTGCGGATGGCCACCTGGAGTGGGCAGGCAGGGCCGACAGTTACGAGACGTAGGCGAGTGCCGGCTGGCGTCTGGCGTCTCGCGTGTGTAACGGTGCGGTGCGGCGCCGTGGGCGGCGCGGCGCCTGCCCGCTGCCCCACCCTGGCCCGCCCCTAAGCGTTCTGGTACTGTTCGCGACGACACGCTCTTCAATGTTCCACGGAAGAAAAGTCGCAAATTTTTCTTCGGGATCCTCGCCCTGCTTTATTAAGTTCGTCTGTGCTCGTACGAACACGGACAACTCGATGTAGCAACTGGGGAATGGACGTAGAGCGACGATCTTTCAGACAATGTATATGGTCGAGAGAGCGTTAAATGTCTCGAACCGACATACGGCAATGATTGAATTATCGACTAGATGGGTGAATCTGTTGTTCTCTGTGGAACATCGTGAGTAATTTCCAGCCATCTTTGCAGGTGTTCAGGTGTAATTTGTATGCGCTTTCGAGGTGCTTCGTTGCCGTTAGAGAAACAAAGCCAACCTGGGAAAAAGCAATATTCCGAGGGGCCGAGAAAAGTAAAAGACTTCCTGTGAACCATCGCAACTAGCACGTGTCGATTCCTTCTGAAGAGAAATAAACTATCGTCAAAAGTGCCATCTGTACTGGATAAATCCAACGGAAATGTATAGACATAGGGGCCCCTTCTAAGAGTAATAAAATTCCCTTCACAGTAGGGCAGTGGTTCGCACGTGCCGTGGCCAAAACGGCCAACTTCATTCAGTTTATACGTGACAGTGGGGTATTGCCACTTCTCTCTCTTCGTAGAGTCGAAAGAAATCGCCCGGAAAATAACATCGAGTAAAAAAACAAAAATGCTCCTGTACCGCGCATCTCGAGAAACCTTGTTCTTATCATCTTCTTTAACAAAATCGGGCTCCTTTTTTGCCATCGATGAAACGTTTCTCAAATTCGTTTTTGTAAAGTGTGTCTGTAGTCAGCCCAAACACTGTTCGTGCGGTGTTTCACGTGTCTCCGGCTGTCAGCGTAAAGTGTTTTGGTTGCCATTACAAATTGTTGTTTTGCTTATGATTTCTCCTGCGTAAACGACAGCGACCTCCTATTAGTTTGCGATAGCCCTGTCAACAAATTTGAGAGCGACGGCGCCAAACACGAGAAGTTGGGTGAAGACAGCCTGCCAAGCCCCGCTTATCGGCAAACCCTGGTGTCTGCTGCGTAGCGTTACTCCTTCGAGCCGCGTAAGCTGTTGATACGACCACTTTCATCTTTTCCGAAAACTTACCAATTACTCAAACAAGATTCTGATGTACAAAGGAAGAGCAAGCGACTGTCCACATTACAAGATTAACAAGTATACTTCATTATCTATTTTTATATTGAAATGTCGATTGTCGGCGTTCTAAATCTAGGACGAAGTCATTGTTATCAGACACAATTAAAAAAAAAGCTAAGAAAATTGTGTAGGGGACAAAGATTACAATTCCTAATTATTATATCGGGATAAGCACATACCACTCAATTCATACTCTGATATGATAGATGCCTCATTAGCTCCAGTAAAGTGTGGAAAGCACACAGTCCTTGCCAGGGTGGCCAGTTGTCAGTATGTGATGTTAGGGACCAGCTGTGCAGAACCGTGTGACGGTTTGTATAGCAACTGTGATTCAGATGTTACGTTGGCAACATGAGAGATAGCAATAATAGAAAAATTCGTGTGGCAACACATTGAATAGTGAACGTTAATCAATTTAAAAAAAGAGTAACATCTAAAGTGCTCTTTCACACTAAATCTCGACGCACCTGAACTATCCTAACAGACATGAATTTGCTGCCTTATCTCTTGGACAACTTGAAATGAAAATTGAGGAACATCAGAGAGAAGGCTTACCGTGGCTGAATTTTGTGGTCGAGATAGATGTACCGAATGGCTTGAATCGGGATAGTAGAAAGAGATGAGAATCGTTGGCCAGTACTTGCAACATCGTGCTCGTAAGTGAGATACTACTAACTGTGATTCAGGAACTGAAAGCAGTTGAATATGGGTGATACAAAGTATTGAGTATTTTGCCCATTTGTTTCACACGTCGTGGGCAACAGCGTGTGCTAGTGAGAAAAGTTATCTGATGCTTGCCGGCGTCTTTTTATTGCATTCCGCAGTCTTGGGTCGACCGAACTAGCAGGCTCTGCTAATCAGGTGAGCTGAATATGCATTTTACTGGTACGTTTCCCTACATATTGATAGTGGTTTTTAACAAGAAAACCTTAAGAATGTTTCTAAGCGGAAAAAGACATTTTACAAGCTAATCAGCAACTGTGGCACGGCCCCTTTCAAGCGGAGCATAGGCCTAAATTATACGCATCACACATTGCGTACACGCACTCCACAGTGCATATACCCTGCCGCCTACGAAGGGCATAATCAATAATTAAAGACGCCGGAAAGCGTCATTGAATATTTTGTCGCGGTCATAATTTGTTCCCCATGACGTGATCTCATCCCTACACGTTTGACACAAACATGTTGAAACACTCTGTATAGATGGCAAAGACGAAGCGAAACGGTGGTCTTTACGAAAGCGAAAAGACTCCACACGATTGTCATCACGTATGAAGATCCCAAACGCTCAGGACATTCGACACATCCTCCTCGATACGCCAGTACTAGTTAGTTGTAGCGGACCTCCTGTTGCAAGACGTCCGACACAGGCGGGCTAGTCGGCGGAATCTGTCCGGTGTGTAGTGGAAGGAGGTTTCGAGTGCCTGTCTGGGACACAGTTCTCTTCTCACCTGCGGCAGTCGTTACATTGCCTCGTCAGGGCCGGGGTCAGCTGCTCGCACAAGGCGGCATCGTTCTTAGCAGGTACTGGTGATCGGCCGGTAGATGCGCAGCCCCGCAGAGGTTGGCCGCCTGCTTAAGAGGCAGGGCTGTGTGTTTGCCTGGCAGGCAGAGGCAGCTTTCCTTTTACTGTGCACGAGGCCCTAAGAAACATTCCCTCGACTCGTCCTCGGGAGACGCCTTGTCTGGGCGCCAAGTCCCACGCGAGACCGCACTGTTAGCGACTTAGTGACGTGCAGCACAGTTGATTAGAAAAGTCGAATTCGGATCTATTCTCGGCACTGCTGTGCCGTTTAAGAACTTATCACCTGTCAGGCAGCTACTCCGACACCACTGGTAATTGCCCTACAGCAGTGTAATTGCTTCCAGTCGATTTAAAGACCCGACTAACGTGCAGCACTAACTGTCAGTATTTCGCCTCCAATTTGGTCCCTGTAACGTTCGCAGAAATCTCCACAAAGGCAAAACGGAGAACGGTTAAGAGCTCCGCGATCTACTGTCTCGACAAAATAAAAGGGTGCTTCAAGTTTGTAAAGAAATCAGCGCTGTTTGTTCAGGGCCGATTAGAGAACATATGCCGTCACAAGCAGTTTAACATTCGCCACACCCCCCGGTTCCTCCACCCCTCCCCCCTCCGTCCCCTTGTACCCTTTCTCCCGCTACTTATTCTAGTACACACTGCAAACAAATCTTGCACTTGGCGAACTGCTACTAATTGTGACACGTCGCGCGTGGAATTGCTACTTGCCCCTCTCAGCTGGCCGTCGCTAGGGCCTTAAACCGGCCCCTAGTTTACTAGCGATAATTAAACTCACCCGGTTCGCCTCCCACGATCTGATAAGAGACAATCGGCTTCCAATCACTCGAGAAATTACTAAACTGCAATAATCTCCACTAAAAATCGGAAAAAACTTGCCAGAATTGGACGCCGACTTACATAATAGGAGTTGCAAATTCTTATAAGCTTTTCGTATTGCAATAATAAATGTAACGTGTGATACCGGAAGCACGTGGAAGTGCGTTCCGCTCCAGAGGCGCTGCGCGGCTGCCGGCCGGCTCCTAGATTTGGTGATCTGCGAAGGCTCTCAGCCTCTCAGCTAAATCCGCCACTTAGAAACCCTCTCTGCGAAGCGGTGCGTCTTCGCAGGACTTCCCAACTTAAATGCTGCTGGAACGGTAGTCGTCGGTATGGGAAAGTTTGTAACCGCGAAGTAAGCCTGGCACACGCGGACGACGACGTTCAGTGTGTATCGTTTATCTGCCCTGCGGCTCCCTTTAATCGCATAACGGGAAACCAGCCGACCAGATCCTGGTGGCAAGGCCGAGCCACTAGCGCACGCAGCTCGCGGAAGATCCCCTAACAGCTGAGACAACACAGGGAGATAAAATCCCATTGGTTTCTCCGAGCGCGTGCCTCGACAGATTCGCAATTATTTTTGTGAGAGTAAGTGATGTTGAGTTAGTATTAATTAATACTTGGTATATGGACGTAGACATTTGGTCAGGGGACCAGTCACTAGACCTACCATGTGGTGCAGTGTAATTTTGTTGTATTGTACGCTGCTGCCACTGGCGAGGAGTCTTAATGTGTAGTTCAGCCGCTTTTGGTCACTAAGTGACGGACTTACATGCATGTAAGAAATAAAACAACAAATTATAACTGATACCTGTTTTATGTTGGAGAAATATCGGCTTACAGACAGTGGCGCATCGCGTAAGGTATCTTACGGTGCCAGGGGAAGACTTTAACAGAGTCCACTGAAAAAGTCGATGGATATTTCTATCGAGGTCTGCTCAGTCGTCTCCATTCTGCTGCGAAACGCTCACAGTAAGTAGTAATACTGAGATATCAAATTAATAAGGACGGTGGTTTGTATGTGAAATTAGTTCTTATTCGATGAGTAACAGTTTACTGAGACCTGGGGATGCCGCTGTGTGGGCCTGTGGCAGCTTTCGTGTCGCTACCCAGCAGGGCGCCTGTGCAGCCTCCGCGCTCCCCCCTCCCCCCCCCCCTCTCTCTCTCTGATTCCGTTCTTCCCAGTCCTCTATCCCCTCCCGTCTCCCTGAATTTGCCGATTATTATTTTTTAACCGTCTCCAATGACCTCAGTATCGACAGGTCATCAAATCCAAAACTTCCTCCCTTCTGTCTGTCAAAACAGAAAAATCGAAACTCCTTAGGGACGGAGAGGGACTGCAATTATTTACAACTTGTGGTACTACTATCACAGATACAGGAAGACGTAGAAACATTTATAAATATAATTTTTTGGCATCAGCCGTTTTTCATCTCCAACGCAAAAGCAATTAAGTAGAATGTCGCAAGCTTTTGATCTAGTCCATGGACAGTAAAGTCTCAGATTAATTTATTCTTCTACTTCCAAATACGGAACGTACATTCTTCTAAATGTAGGATGTTAACAATTAATTGCTTGCGTAAGTGTGGCCTATACTAAAAGCATAGTGAGTGTAATCGGTAGTCATCGAGGGACAAATATTAAATATTTGGAGTTTACTGGAGGTGGACGATTAAAATAATATGAGAGACCGACATGAGGCCTGCTTTATTTGTCACCAGGTAGTTTTTCTATCCCGCAGTGTTTGACACCACGGTAAACATATCCGAACTCCGTAGGCTCGTAATCGTGTTATCGGCGCCACACAAAACCCGTAATTACTTGTGAACGGAGACAGATCTCAGTGAAAACTGCCCTTTCAAAAACTGTTTTTTACTTTTAGCTACAACTCAAACGCCATAGTGTGTGGTCAAACTTTTTTACTAGAAGATTTGTAAACCAAACGCACATGTTTGACATATAGCATCATTTTGCAATGATTGTTACGAATTATGAAAATATTAATGGTTCATTAAGAAGGTAAGATGCTGCACTACCCAGTGTACAAAAATCAGATTTCTTAACCGCGCACTTTTTTCAAAATCGAATTAGAAACGTTGCAGAACTAAAAGTCACCAGAAACGAAAAGTACAAGTTTTCTTTTTGAACGAAGAAAGGAAAGCTTTTGGGGAAAATGGAGTAGACGAAACGATTTGCTGAGTCTTTCATGGCGACAAGAGTTTTCACGACGTGAAAATCGGAGAAGTGGATGTTGGTCCTTTCCGCCGTACCGGCCCAGCGTGTACACAGGACGGTGGCTTGTGCCGCCTGGGCACGCAGACTAATGCTGGTATGAATATGGTAAAAGTACGTCGGTAGCAGAAATCTCGAAATGTTCTTGAGCAGTTTACTTCAATACAGTTTTCTGTTAAAACCGACTGTGAGAAAGAAACTGGTGTGCTGTGCTCTGCTGTGAAAATGTGCGGTTTTGTTTCCTTTCTCGCAATCAATTTTGCTTACGTTAGTAGGGCATTGAAGCCATTAGAAAATTGTTTCTTCCGTACTTGTTTTTTTTTCATTATGTATATTGTTTAATCAGAAATTGTATACAAAACATTGTACTGTTTTGTTTTTTTCCTCAGAGTCCGTTTTCACAGAAAACACCAGTGATAAAGCATCTCTGAAAAAGCCTCGTTAGATACACCAGAATAGACAGGGTGATCCAGCTGCCGTACCTGTGGGTTTTATGCAGCCCGCAACTACTTCAAATACCACGCGCATGATTTTCATATTCTATCACTCTCTACACGCTAACTTAGTCGTATGGGAAAAAAATGTACAGGATCTTTTTTTTTAGTGTAGTTAAATTTTGTACTGGGATACATTTTTGCTGGAGGCCATGGACTTAAGAGTTATTCAAGGAAGACGCGTTTGAAGAAAGTTTCGTACGTTTTCTGGAATAATTCGAAAGTTACAATCTCTAGCGAAAGCAGATCCTAGTACAAAATTTAACTGCCTTAAAATTCGTACAAAATGGTGCTGTTCATTTTTCCGTAATACTAATAGTTTGTGCGAAGCGAGTGAGAGAATACGAAAATCTTGGCATGATATCTAAAGGCTTTGCCGGTTGTGTAAAGCCCAGCGAAAGGGTCAGGAGAATCACCTTGTACGGTGTGATTCCGTGATGATACAAACTTTCAGGGATGATGAAGTGAAAACGTTCCGGTATGGGGTATTGGACCGTAGTCTTCAAACGACAGAGTCAACAGTTATAAGGGAAAACCGTTCTGATATCTCTGACAATGGATCTATTCTAGTGCAAGTTCCTTCTTTCCGTGTCTTGGGAGGAGGTAGTAAAGAGCAAAACAAGAAAAAATTGGGTAGTAAACGTGGGATCTAAAATGCATACCTTCAGAGCTACAAGCACTAGATCGGTAGAAAAGATTTATTTCATTGTAGCAAAGATGAAAAATTGCTCATAGCTTTACAGATGTACATTTTCGGGCCCACGTTTACTGGACCCTTTTTCTTGTTTTAGTACATGCTACCTTCTCCCAAGGTATGGAAAGCAGCTCGCACTAAGAGAGATCCACTGTCAGAGGTATCAGATCGATTTTCTCTTGTAACTTTCGACTCTGTCTTTTCGGGACAAAGGTCCTTTACCTCAAATTGATTAATTTACCCTAGTCCACCATCCTTAAAAATTTGTAACATCGTCACAGAGTCATCCTGTGTATATGGAGCAGCTCAAAATTTAGACTATAATTGTAATTGGTGCCCTCGGATAAAAAACAGCACAACTTAGGTAATGGTGTGTCCAATCGTTTCTGAGTAGAGGCAGTTAACACTTGGGCGTGTTGTTCTCTGGGAATCACAAAAAGTGTATAAAACCGTAATGTGTTAAAATAATGAGGAGAATGAGTTCTGCCTACTGCCTTGGGCACCCACACTTGTTGGATCTGCTCACGCCGGACGGCTGTCGGCCAGCCGAAGAGCTCAGCAGGAGGATGCCTCCTCCCCTCCACCGCGCCTCCTCAGCTGCCAGACAAGCAGCAATATATTTTCGGGCAAAGGCACTCCCTGCTTCCACGAGGCAAACACCCAAAACCGCCGAAACTAAATTTTTCCTTGCGATGTATTTTTCCAGCCAAAGACACTTATTAGGAAGAATCATATTGATGAAGTAAAGCATTTTAAGATTGACGTCGTGTTACTGGCAGAAGACATTGTTCTGAGTGTATATATTTCCAAAAGAAATTTAATCTGTCGTCTTAGGTTCCTGTCTAACCACATCCTCGGAAATCGCGACATATTGGGGAATAAATAGCCAAGTATTTGTGGCAAGCGAGGAATACCTGCCGAGGCACACCCAGGAAATCACGACATTTTCAGAAATAGCCAAATACAGGGTGGGCGCGGAGTAACTAGGTATTCAAATTGACTCATATCTTTTGTCTTCGTAGAGTGATTTATTTGAAATTAATACAGTATGCACACTGTTAAATAGGAATACGATTGCACACGTTAAAAATTCATTAAATTTTGATGTAGGCACCTGTGTCCCGGACCAATCTGCTCCAACGATTTAGTATGAAATCCACAGCTGTCTGGAGAAAGTTCTGTGGGATGTTGGTAAGAACTTCCTGAATCCTTGCTTCCAATTCGTCCAATGTACTAGGTCTCGTCCGGTACACCACTTCTTTTGCCCAGCCTCATAAAAAAAGAGTCACACGGTGTCAGGTCTGGACTTTTTGCAGGCCATTTGTGAGATCCACGTTCCCCCAGCCAACGTCCTGGAAACTTCTCATCTAACCAGTTCCGCATGACATTTGCAACGTGAGGCGGTGCGCCGTCTTGCACGAAGATAACGTCGTCGGTATTTTCCCATCCAGATACCGTGGGCCAAACGTAATCCTGAAGTATTTGAAGGTAGCGTTCCCCGTTCATTGCCTCAAGCAGGAGATACGAGCCGACGACATTTGTAGCTGTTATTCCATACCACACGACAACTTTTGGACGAGAATGCATCCCCTCCACAGTAACTCCAGGATCCTGTGCCACCAACCAATGGCAGTTAGTACATTGACAAAATCTCTCACAAGGAATAAGGCCTCGTCACTCCAGAGGGAGTTGTGAAAGAATTGAGGTCAATCTTAGTGCCAACCCAACACAGCTCTCTATACTCCTTTCTGCGATCACAGTCTTCTGGTGGCAGTTGCTGCACGTAATGGGATTTTCATGCTGTAGAGCTCAATTCGTTATGCAACAGCTGACGCACAGTGTGCCTTGTGCGAGTCCACTCTCACGAGCTGCGTGGCTTGCTGGTTTACCCATTCTGCACAATCCTCACATTCTCAGGACACCGAGGCGTGTGTGGACGACCTGTTTTTCGTGCATCCTTTACCGAACGTGCGGTCATCAGCTTCGTGTGACAATTATTTATTGTTTCCTGGTGAATTATGGCACTACTTCCCTTCAACATACGCCACCGTCTTTGCACAAAAACGATCGAATTCCGCACCTCATAGCTTGGAGCAATCTGTGAACGTTCTCTGACTGTAAGGCGGCGACCATTTTTGTTGTCGAGTGTACCGCCTCTCGCGGCCACCGTGGGTACTGCACGGCATGAAAAATTCCCGTTCCATTTAATGTTCTTTGTGTATGCGCTATTTCCAGTATTATTTCACCAAATTAAAAAAGTTAGCAGCCATTTAATGATACGTAGTTATTTCCCTCTCATCCTGTATTTGGGACATGCAAGAATAAGAATGTCATTGCAGGTCGTTTCACCCGCAGCAATTTCATCGTTCGTTTTCTAATTAGACACAAATTACAAAATCGAAAATATTCATTGCTCACAGTGAGCGCGTATGATACGTAAATAACATCGAATTTTGCAAAATCCTCTTCCATTGTACGAATAAGTAAGTCCCAGAATCTGATACAGACGCTAAGATGAAAGAAAAAAGCGTAAAGTAGGCTGCTAACCTTCTTGCTGCCATTGCGTTGTCCACGTTCTAAAACACTGTGCCACGGTGAGGACCCAAACTTCCATATGTCGTCAACCGTGCATCTGCGACCTGAACTCGTACATCCATTATGTATATTCCCGTATAGGTCAGTCATTATGATACCACTTTCTAGTAAACCGAGCCGAGCGTGTCGCCAGCTTCTGCCGCTACACAAGCTCCTGCTACATAAATGTCACTGAGAAGTCGCTTAGGCCGGTATTACACTATCAAATTTCTTTGTCAAAGATTTGATCAAAGATGTGATCCAATATTCCGTCCAATATATTTGACAAATATCTTTGACGTAGCGCTAGAAGGGGTATTACACTGTCATCAAATTTTTCGTCAAAGTTCAAGATGGCTGACAACTTGTTATTAACCGCAGCAGTTGTACGTACTCCAATTGCATTGTGTGCACATGCGGAAAAGAAGAGGGGGAAAAAATGGAACCATACATACGAGGTTGACAGTCTTAAAAGTCCTGAGATTACAACTTGATAATAAATTCAGTTGGGAGGAGCACACCACAGAACTGCAGAAAGGCCTTAACAAATCTGTATTTGCAATTCGAGTGTTAGCAGACATAGGCAACATAAAAATGAAAAAGCTTGCATACTTTGCCTACTTTCATTCCATAATGTCATGTGGGATAATATTTTGGGGAAAAACTTGAAGTCAGACAAAAGTTTTCAGAGTCCAAAAGCGTGTAATACGTATTATTTGTGGAGTAAATTCACGGGCGTCCTGCAGAAACCTCTTCAAAGAACTGTGTATACTAACTACTGCCTCTCAGTATATTTACTTCTTAATGAAATTTGTCGTAAATAATATATCTCTTCTTCCAACAAACAACTCAGTTCATACATACAATACCAGGAACAAAAATGATCTGCACAAGGACTTAAAAGCACTTACTTTAGTTCAAAAAGAGGTCCACCACTCAGGAACACTCATCTTCAATAATTTGCCAGGAAACATAAAAAATTTAGTTAGAAATAAAGATCAGTTTAAAAGGAGCCTGAAAGACTTACTACTGGCCAACTCCTTCTACTCCATTGGCGAAATTTTTAATAGAAACAAATGATGTATTGTATTTATTCATACTATTAGTATTGTTATTTCAGCTTTAAAAAAATCGACATGTTCCACATCCTTAGCACACTGGACTCGCATTCGGGAGGACGACGGTTCAATCCCGTCTCCGGCCATCCTCATTTAGGTTTTCCGTGATTTCCCTAAATCGCTTCAGGCAAATGCCGGGATGGTTCCTTTGAAAGGGCACGGCCGATTTCCTTCCCCATCCTTCCCTCACCCGAGCTTGCGCTCCGTCTCTAATGACCTCGTTGTCGACGGGACGTTAAACACTAATCTCCTCCTCCTGTTCCACATCCACGAGGATCTCCTCAGCACGGATGTATGGAACGAAAAACTAATCTAATCTGGGTGAAGCCGTGGGTTTTACGACGACATGATAAAAGCATTCAACAAAACTTGTTACGTGAGCTTACAGTGGAAGACGTCAAGTCGTACATCTATTACTTAAGAATGGATGAGCATACATTTCTGTATGTGCTCAGTGAAGTGTATCCTCATATCACAAAGCACAATATTCACTTAAGAACTGCTACATCTTCAGAAGACAGGCTCACTGTAACACTCCGATTCCTTCCTACAGGAGAGGGTTATGTTAGGTTAGGTTAGGTCTCCAACCTTCTTAATCTATTTTTGTATTCAGGGTGCCTCACGTTGTAAAGCGCCTCGTCAGCTTCAGACATCTCTATTAATTTGGTAGTTGTCGGCACACACCAATTGTATTTACCGGCAATGGTTATAAAATCACTACAGACGACAGAACGCTGCAGCGATTCTAGCGCTCCATGTGGTAACATGTCACATTGCAGTGAACAGAAGACAAGCGATTTCTTTGATCAAATATACAGCGAGGCCCTAGATTTGATCAAATATTGGACGACATTTGACAAAGTCCCTATTACACTATCAAATATCTTTGACAAAGATACTGGACAAAGATATTGGACACAGAAATTTGATAGTGTAATACCGGCCTTACTGGTGGGAAAGAATTCCCCACTCAGAATATAAAAACCCCTGCGTACGACACCGCGGCACAAGGCGAGTTGGCGCAGTGATCGGCACACTGCACTCACTTTCTAGAGGACGATGGTTCAAATCCCCGACCGGCCATCCAAACAGGTTTTCCGTGCTTTCCCTAAACGCCGAAGTGGTTCCTCTGAATGGTCACGGACCATTTTCTTTCCCACCCTTCAGTGATCCGAGTGTGTGCTCGGACTCTTAATGACCAAGCTGTCGACGGGACCTCGAACACTAATCTTCGTTCCTCGACACCGCGACGTTACGATGGGTCTTGCGAGGGAGATGATCCTCTCTCTGCTCTACAACGTCGCACTACCATTTGAGGTGTACGGAGACTGCCGCTGGAGATTACAGCCCCCCCCCGTGTGTTCGCAGGCTGTAGAGCCACTTGGTGACTCTATCGTTACGTGGCGTGTCGTTACCGCTGAGTAGATCAGTACGTATTTCCAGACCGCGTTGCACTGATCGGCCAGTGTGTCTTCGGCGGCTGCTGCTGCGCCCGCACCCTCGCCCGCGGCACGCTCCAGCGAGGCGGTCGCGGCGAGGTCGCACTCGCTCTCTCCTTTCTCCAGCGTTTTCTCCGCGCTTTCCGTTAGCGGTACCGGCTCCACTTTCACTGCTGTCCAAATTTCATTGTGCGAATAAGAATCCCGCTTAGACTCGCGAGACTCGATTGATTTGCCTCGGCTACTACTCCGTCGCCTGTCGCGGTCTGATTGCCTTGTCAGTGTCGTCAGCAGAACTCTGCTTCCCATTTCGACGTCTTACGGAGATCTGCCTCTGTAAATGTTCAACCTATTTGGTTAATAGACATCAGAGTCTCTACAAATGCTGGTCTCTACATTAGCCACATGCGATATAAATCGTAAACACAGTTTGCCACTCCCTCTACGTACTTAAATCACCAATCGCTTTGCACCGCAGCTCTAACCTTGCAATAATAATAATAATAATAATAATAATAATAATAATAATAAGCCGGCAACGCCGTAGGGACCTCACAGCGAAAACTTCACTGTACCTGATATCGCGCCTACGCCTCCAAATTCCATAGTATTTGCCGAGAACTGGGTCAGTTGTTATGTCGTGTACAATGAGGTGTCTATTTCATTTTTTAAAAATTGCTTTCCTTGTAATAGGTATTTTGCCTTCTTTTTCAGCAGAACCGATTTCGTAATTCAAATTTAATTTTGACATCCCAGTGTGACTCGCCGATATGGCGTTAATGTCTATATCGCAAATAAATGCATACAAAGCAAACGCGGCGGTATTTGTGGGGGAACTGTTTGAGCGGCAAGACGAAACTCGATCGTTACTGACACGTTCAAATAAGCGAAAATGTTGATTGTTTGAGAATAGTGAACGTGATTAATTATAGTGTATCTTCTGGTCCAGTTTTCTGCATCTACATTAACATGGCCGGCCGGAGTGGCCGAGCGGTTCAAGGCGCTACAGTCTGGAACCGTGCGACCGCTACGGTCGCAGGTTCGAATCCTGCCTCGGGCATGGATGTGTGTCATGTCCTTAGGTTAGTTACGTTTAAGTAGTTCTATGTTCTAGGGGACTGATGACCTCAGAAGTTAAGTCCCATAGTGCTCAGAGCCATTTGAACCATACATCAACATGGGTAATCTGCAAATCGCATTTAAGTGTCAGGCAGAGGGTTCATCGAACCACCTTCACAACTGTCTATTATTACAATCTCGTATAGCATGCGGAAAGAACGAATGCCTCTATCTTTCCGTATGAGCTCTGATTTCCCTTATTTTATCATTGTGATCGTTCTTCCCTATGTAGATCGGCTTCAACAAAATAGTTTCACATTCGGAGGAGAAAGTTGGTGATTAGATTTTCGTGAGAAGACTGCTGCGCAACGAAAAGCGCCTTTGTTTTAATGATGTCCATCCCAAATGCTGTATCAGTTCAGAGACACACTCCCCCCTATTTCGTGATAATACAAAACTAGCCGCCCTTGTATGAACTTTTTCGATGTACTCCGTCAATCCTATCTGGGAAGGATCCCACGCTGCGCAGCAGTATTCTAAAAGAGGACGGACAAACGTAGTAGAGGCACTCTCTGTAGTATATCTATTACATTTTCTGTGGGTTCTGCCAATAAAACGCAATCTTTGGTTAGCTTTCCCCACAACATTTTGTATGTGTTATTTCTAAATTAAGATGTTGGTAATTGTAGTTCCTAGGTATTTAGTTGAATTTACGGCCCTTAGATTTAGCTGATTTATCGTGTAACAGAAGATTAACGAATTCCTTTTTTGCTCTCATGAGGATCACCTCACACTTCTCGTTATTTAGGGTCAACTGCTAAATTTCGCACCATTCAGATACCTTTTCTACATCGTTTTGCAATTCGTTTTGATCTTCTGATGATTTTATTAGTCGATAAACGACAGCGTCATCTGCAAGCAACCTAAGACGGCTGCTCACATTGTCTCCCAAATCGTTTATATAGAAAAGGAACAGCAAAGGGCCTATAACACTACCTTGGGGAACGCCAGAAATCACTTCTGTTTTATTCGATGAGTTTCCGTCAATTACTACGAACTGTGACCTCCCTGACAGGAAATCACGAATCAAGTGACATAACTGAGAGGACATTCCATAAACGCACAATTTCGCTACAAGCCGCTTCTGTGGCACAGTGTAGTGTCAAAAGCTTTCCGGAAATCCAGAAATACGGAATCAATTTGAAATCTCTTGTCAATAGCATTTGAAGTAAAGTTTTTGTATGACTGCAGTAAGCGTGGATCACGAGAAATCTCATCTTACGTGTACCGTTTACAGGCTACAGGAAACGGAAGATTACTGTGCCCACTCATTCGCTCTGCTTTGTGCTACCTCGTCGCAGGACCTCTGCTCTAACATAATGTGCCGATACTCTTCCATACTGTCGGCAGATAGTCACTCTCACATCAGGTACAGCCAACTACATGTTGCTGCAACCGGATTGGAGAGAAGAAATTATTTTGTACACGCGCCACGAGCTGTGATGCAGCGGTGTCTCCGGAGAGCTGAGAGCGCTCGTAGGCAGGGAGTGAGCGGCGTCGGCGCTCACGCAGCATTCGGCGTCCCCCCGTGGTCGGCACGCCTGCCGTCGAGGAGGTCGTAAACCTCTGCCGCCGGCTGTGTGGATTTTCATTAGGATTCTGCGTCGCGCGGCCGCGGCCACCGCCGCCGGCACCGAAACGGCGTAGGCTGACGCGGGCTCCCAGTGTCTCTGACAAGTCCGAGCCTTCCTTCAGAATCTGCCGCCGACCACGTCCCAAAGGTACCACCGAAGGGTTTACGTTGTGGCGCAGATTTCTAAAGTAGCTCACTCCACGGATTTTCCGTACTAGCCACACCGAGAATTAACCACAAAAAAGAGCGTTGAACAAAGCGCAGTGACCCAGAAAGGGACTACGAATGTTGATATTTTCACAGTCAGAATCCCCGATAACGGAAGCTGTGCCGAGCACTTCTCCATCGCAGGAACTGACGATGTCTGCTCGTACACGAAGAAAGAATCGCATTTTCGTGCAGTAGTATGCCCTTAAGTTACACGCCGTAAGGTCTGCCTTGAGAAATATTACTACAAAGGAATCTCTACAACGGGTATGAGGGAACATCCGTTTTTTTCTTATGACATTTTACAGAAGAGTATTGTACTCACACTTGGTTTCGCACGTCCCTTGTGCTTCAGTCCACATGTTTCGGGGGGTTTCAAATTAAATACTACTCATGTCCTCGTAAGATGTTTTATAGTGGGACAAATCGTTTTCTCTCTCTCTCTCTCTCTCTCTTTCTCTCTCTTTTTCGAGACTGTCAGGATGTTACACTTTCGAGCAGCATACGCTTGACGGTAGAGGATGTAGCTGTTTTCAAACAGTTCGGCGGCCAAGTTCGGAATTAAAAAATTTGAATGTTACGAAACAGAGTATTCAGACATATACAAATCGTGGACTGCGTCTATGAATAGTTCACTTAAGTCTCGAACAATTTCATTACACCGAGCGAGGTTGTTTGACTCGCACTCGGAAGGACGACGGTTCAACCCCGCGTCCGGCCATCCTGATTTAGATTTTCCGCGATTTCCCTAAATCGCTTCAGGCAAATTCCGGGATGATTCCTTTGAAAAGGCACGGCCGATTTCCTTCCCCATCCTTCCCTAATCCGATGGGACCGATGACCTCGCACTTTGGTCTCCTCCCCACAAATCAACCCACCCTCTGAAGATCCAAGATCCATCCAATTTCATTACACTGCAAGTGACGTGAATTGTTGCGTGATTCTTCTCGATGAAAACTACTCTCCACACTCCTTACTATTATCTACTGCGTGCGCCTCATGTTTTTCATTTAAAATTTTTCAAGTATTGTCATAACAATGACAAAAATCACAAGCATGAATTTTCAACGGCTATGTGTACGGGGTTACGAATCTGTATTGGGCTAGGGTAAACTCATTTATACTTTGAGTCCATTTTAAAGCGTGTTATATTTAAAAATTTATTTAAATAATTATTTTCTGCTTTTTAGTCACGCGTGTGTGAATCTTTTAGATCGTTTTCAAACAAGAGACATGCGGTAAATCTGAGTTTCATTTCAGTTTCTCTTCGCCTGAGTCAACAAATATATTACTTCCTCCTACGTATATATCGCGAAATGAAGGTAAAAATTACAGAGATTAGAGGTCAAACGGAGGCTTACCAGCAGTCGCGAAACTTTCGCCATCGGAGCAGGAAGAGGGGGAAGTGACACCCTTCCCCAAACACCAGACAAAAAAGCCAGTTAATATTGCATTGCCACCGAACCGAGAACTGTGTTCAAAGTTTCAAGTCTCTAGCTCATCCGAAAGTTATGTTAAAATCAGTCGCAAAATTTGTACCAAACAGACAAGAAAGCGACCTAATAGACACGCGTTAAAGGTGTTTTCTTTGAACACTTTCGTTTTTAAAATGTCGAAAGATAAATATTTAGTTTGTGTAGATGCTATGTAAAACTACGAACTAACGAGACAATGAGACAGTTGGTACTGCAGTTTTTTACAGAATGCTGAAGCATTACGCGTGGTACCTGCAACTCCTGCTCAGAAAAGGAAGTTGCTATTCAGCCCCTGAGGGTGGACACTGGTCAGGAAATATGCATCCCCTGCACCACTTCTCTTGCTAGCGACACTGGCCATTACTTAGTTACTGTTGTTCTGCCACTTAGTTCGTGTGATTGGTTAAATAATTTATGGTCCGGTGCGGGTATCACCTACAACTCGGAGAAAGCATTGCCATGAGAAAATTGAAGCATACGCCATGTATGTATGTCAGTTTCACTATCGCAGACGCGTGTTGCAAAGTGTGTGTGTAGTTAGTGGACTATTTGAGAAAGATGTTCATCCAGAAACTCTGCCTCCACATCACCATCTCAAGCGCGTTTTTTGCTAGTATATGAAAAAACGCGATTATTTTAACTTGCGTAATCAGTATTACAGTCTTAAGAAATAGAGATAATACAAATGAGCTTTTGAAAAGAATTTAGTTTAGTTAGCGAAACACAATGAAACCCTTTTGTTTTTCCCACAAGGTCGGGAACCATCGGCCTAGAAGGCGTGACTGGTCCTCTGCTGTTTTATACCGCTGTTCACGTGATTCGGTACAGAGAGATTGCAACAATTTGCAGATGGAGTGCTGATCAGATTTTCCCAAGTGGTGTTGCCAATGATGCGGCTTCGCGTGTTCATTGGTCGACATTGACCTTGTCTTGTATTAGTGTGTCTGAAACAATTAATTGTCCGGCGCAAGTGTTGACAAAAGAGACGGCTTTGGCGATGTTTGCGTAAAGAGGCTAATGTGCTGCGTCCGGCGTGTCAACAAATTTTGAATCCAGTAGAAGACATGGGCAGAAATCCAATGTGAGCTTCTTTTGTTTATTAGACGTCGGTGTGGACTGAATCGTGTAACGATTTTGGAAGTTTAGAGACGTAGAGTCGACCAGCTTACCTTTGTCTCTACAACATTAAACATGTCGTTTGTTAAGACTGCTCATTGGGTTTCGCATGGTGGATGTTTTGGTAAACCGTGGTGGTTTCTATAGAAAAAGAAGCAGCAGCTCTGCGAATGAATGTGAAGTGCGAGGCAGTAGGTACTTTGTGTAATAAGGTTTCTTTAACTTGCATTCACGGATGAAGCGTTGGAAGGACGATTGCTTGTACGACTCTCACCACTGCCACATTCCGACAAATACTCATGTTTGATGTGAACAGGCCGTACATGGATGGCTTAGGAGTATCCATAGACCTTTCGTCCGTAGTCTATTTTAAGAATTAACTATTACAGCTCAAGATGCCAATACAAAATCTGCTGGTCTCAAGGCACAAGCTGACACCTTCTGACAGCTACCGTGAATTTTACTGTGCGTTGAAAGACCGAAATTGTTTCGTGGTTGGCACTCCTTCTGAAACAAGAAGTCTCATTCGCACTGATCAGTTCCCAGCTTGCTCAAAAGTAAATAAGCGTATTCCTCCACTCTAAGCTGGTTTGCTATCCACAAACTGTCGATGAAACCGCATTCTGAAAAGTGAGGGCTATGACTTGTCATTCCTACCCTAGACAACTAATTTTCTGCTCTCACACAATGGAAACAAACACACCGGCTCGCAAAGTTAACTTGCGAAAATAGGAGGAGTAGGCTCACATACCACCCACTTCCGACGGAAATATAAAACACATTTCCCATGTCTCTTCATCTATTTTTCGTGTCCTGTATTCACGTTTGCCGTTCTTCAGTGCAATACTGAACAGCATCATTGGTATATTTATTTGGTCCCCACGTACATTCAACAGTAAACTGGAACGGACAAGCAAGGCACTTCGGAATATGACTCGTGTCTCGGAGCTGAGCGCTATGCCAGAGGATGTTCTCCTCATCCTTGAAGTAACATCTTGTTAGGCCGGTCTTCAGCGGTTCCGCACCAGTTCCTAGCCGATCGAACATACAAGTCTTTTACGCAAGTCTGACCATCCCCTTGAGTGGATACCAGCCTGGGGGTAGGTGGGAGGGTGGGGGGGGGGTGTTCTGCGTTACGCTGACGTGAGAGCCCTCCTTGTTCTAGTCCTTGATGAACACCAAGGGTATCATTTGCTCCTCGCAGAACCCGTCTTTCGTCAAATGTCGGCTGAAATATTTCAGTGCATTCGTGAACTAGTCATCGCATTGTTGGAGAAGTAGTTTGTGCTGCGTTGTACAATTTCAGAAATGAAGTCATCGTGGAACCGAACTTACTAGGTTCAACCACAAGAGAAGACAGGCGCAACAACGCCTTTGATATACATAAACCACAGCAAAAAATACGATAACAAATTCAAGCTCAGCCACGTACAGTTCCAAACAAACTGTAGTCAGATAATGCTAAATGGGCTCCACAAGATACCCCAATTAACTTTCGTTTGCCGAGAAGAACTAACCAGTAACCAGACAACAATAAAAATGATACGAGAAAACGATAGTACGGGAACTTAACACAAAAGCTGAGATACGAAAGATGAAACAACAAACCAAAACACCAACGCATACATGCAGATACACTAAAAACTCATCATCATCATCATCATTTAAGACTGATTATGCCTTTCAGCGTTCAGTCTGGAGTCCCCCTTATAAAATTCCTCCATGATCCTCTATTCAGTGCTAACATTGGTGCCTCTTCTGATGTTAAGCCTATTACTTCAAAATCATTCTTAACCGAATCCAGATACCTTCTCCTTGGTCTACCCCGACTCCTCCTACCCTCTACTGCTGAACCCATGAGTCTCTTGGGTAACCTTGCTTCTCCCATGCGTGTAACATGACCCCACCATCTAAGCCTGTTCGCCCTGACTGCTACATCTAGAGTGTTCATTCCCAGTTTTTCTTTGATTTCCTCATTGTGGACCCCCTCCTGCCATTGTTCCCATCTACTAGTACCTGCAATCATTCTAGCTACTTTCATATCCGTAACCTCAAACTCATTGATAAGGTAACCTGAATCCACCCAGCTTTCGCTGCCATACAACAAAGTTGGTCAAAAGATTGAACGATGCACAGATAACTTAGTCTTGGTACTGACTTCCTTCTTCCAGAAGAGAGTAGATCGTAGCTGAGCGCTTACTGCATTAGCTTTGCTAGACCTCACTTCCAATTCTTTCACTATGTTGCCATCCTGTGAGAATATGCATCCTAAGTACTTGAAACCGTCCACCTGTTCTAACTTTGTTCCTCGTATTTGGCACTCAATCCGTTTATATCTCTTTCCCACTGACATTACTTTCGTTTTGGAGATGCTAATCTTCATACCATAGTCCTTACATTTCTGATCTAGGTCTGAAATATTACTTTGCAAACATTCAATCGAATCTGCCTTCACAACTAAGTCATCCGCATATGCAAGACTGCTTATTTTGTGTTCACATATCTTAATCTCACCCAGCCAGTCTATTGTTTTCAACTAATGATCAATAAATAATATAAACAACAGTGGAGACAGGTTGCAGCCTTGTCTTACCCCTGAAACTACTCTGAACCACGAACTCAATTTACCGTCAACTCTAACATAGATACAATTCCCTATTCCACTCTTAACACTTCTCCATTATTTGCCGTAAGCTAAAGATCTGGTCCTGACAACCTCTAAGAGGCCTAAACCCACACTGATTTTAATCCAATTTGTCCTCAACTAATACTCGCACTTTCCTTTCAACAATACCTGAGAAGATTTTACCCACAATGCTGGTTAAAGAGATACATCTGTAGTTGTTACAATCTTTTATGTTTCCATGTTTAAAGATTGGTGTGATTACTGCTTTCGTCCAGACTGATGGAACCTGTCCCAACTCCCACGCCTTTTCAATTATCCTGTGTAGCCATTTAAGACCTGACATTCCACTGCATTTGATGAGTTCCGACTTAATTTCATCCACCCCAGCCGCATTATTGCACTGCAATCTATTGACCATTTTCTCCACGTCTTCAAATGTGATCCTATTTCCGTCATAATTCCTATCCCATTGTACATCGAAATCTGAAACATTACTGATCATATTTTCACCTACATTGAGCAACTCTTCAAAATATTCCCCCCATCTGCCCATGGAATCAACAGGATTCACCAGCAGTTTTCCTGACCTGTCCAAAATACTTGTCATTTCCTTCTTACCTCGCTTTCAAAGACTGCTAATTACACTCCAGAATGGTTTTCCAGCAGCTTGACCCAAAGTCTCCAACCTGCTTCTAAAGTCTTCCCAAGATTTCTTCTTGGATGCTGCAATTATCTGTTTGGCTTTGTTTCTTTCTTCAGCATAACTTTCTCTGTCTACTTGAGTTCTAGTATGTAGCCATTTTTGATACGCCTTCTTTTTCCTTTTACAGGCTGGCTTGACTGTGTCATTCCACCAAGCTGTTTGCTTCATCCTACCTTTACACACCACTGTTCCAAGACATTATTTAGCCACTTCTAGTACTGTGTCCCTGTACCTTGTCCATTCCTTTTCCAATGACTGTAATTGACTACATTCAACTAACCGGTACCTTCCTGAGATCACTGTTATGTACTTGTGCCTCATTTCCTTATCCTGAAGTTTCTGCACTCTTATCCTCCTACATATGGACCTGACCTGACCTGCACTTTCGGCCTCACAATACCAATTTCACTGCAGATTAAATAGTGATCAGTGTCATCGAAGAATCCCCTGAATACACTTGTGCCCCTCACAGCCTTCCTGAATTCCTGATCTGTTAGAAAGGAAACTCATATATAAACTCATATATAAATAATAATAAAAAATTAATGGAAAGCAGGACAAGCATAAGAAGGAGCCGTCAAATGATCTACAACAAGACACATATATTCAAAATAATACACTGAAAAAAGCGGGGTACAAACATTGCGTACGAAACGAATAATTCTATACAAAAACGCATCCCAGAACTAGAACTGAAACCCAGACCAGAGAGAAACTTGCAGTTTTGTAGCTGCCGCCTCAATTGCAGCGACTGTGACAAAACCTACATCGGGATGGCGCAACATATTTGACATGAAGGTATAACGAACACACCGTATTATGGACATTTGCAGACTACCTCCAACAGGAAAGACGTAGGCCAAACATTAACATAAAAATCATTGTAAACAGACATCACCACTCTTTCTAAGAAAACTACCATATACACGAAGCATTAACACAGAATATACAGCTATTCAATGATAGGATAAATGTTGGAATTTAAACACTATTCAAAATCTTCGAACACATGACGCGGAAAAAACCTCCCTCCGTCCCTGCCAGCTTCCCTCCATGTCACGCTAGCCATCTCCATCCATTTCAGCACCCTTAAGCTTTTGTTACGCTGGCGTTGTCAGACCTCACGCGAGGCAGCACCGCCGGCTCACGGAACGAGCTGCTGGTCAGCTGCCGTTGTCGGCTTTATTTGGCAGGCGAACCACGCACGCCCGCAGCTCGTGGTCGTGCGGTAGCGTTCTCGCTTCCCGTGCCCGAGTTCGATCCCGGCGGGGTCAGGGATTTTCTCTGCCTCGTGATGGCTGGGTGTTGTGTGCTGTCCTTAGGTTAGTTAGGTTTAAGTAGTTCTAAGTTCTAGGGGACTGATGACCATAGATGTTAAGTCCGATAGTGCTCAGAGCCATTTGAACCATTTGAACCACGCACTTTCTTTACGAAAATGGACGCGCGTGAAATAACTGCGTTAACTGTGTGAGCGATTTTCGAAGAAAAATGGAGAAAACCGCGAAGAAAATCTGGCCTTGTCGATGGCTTGAGCAGCGAATCACCGGTACGTAACGCTTTACAACTATCTGCGATACATGCTTGTAGAAGTTACTCGGTAACTCGAGTGATTTGCCATCCTCTCTCCGGTTTTAAGTCGAATATAGCTAAGGTACAGTATCTAACGTCAGTCTACGCATGCATAATATCCGTATTCTCGAAGTTGCACTGGCTGCCAACACTCTGAAACAACGTGCTTCATCACATAGATTTCAAAGTCGTGTTTCGTTTCGTAATTTCATTCCAATGGAAGGGGAGATTTTTTCAAAGTTGCTCAGAGTCCTTGTAAAAGGTAGTTACCAGCAAGATTCCAATATGAGCCATTGCTTAAACCCAGGCGTAGGTATATACATACATTTTACAGAAAGTTTCATAATAGCAAAAACTTACATTGTGTGCCTTGTGTTTATTTTCAGACATAGACTGTCAGTCACGTTAAAATTCCTGGCCACTGCAGAAACATTCCGGTCCAGTCGTTGGTCTTTGCAAGAAGAATTGCGGCAAATACATTATTTATAATAAACAACGTGGTCTTTTGAGATAATGCTTCCATTAAGCAAGAAAGACCCAGAATATTTTAGAAAACAAAAGGTGAAAAAAATTTTATTTGCATGGTATTGGACGCGAACTGGCTACGTTCCCTTTCCCTACGTTACCGCTCACGACGCTGTTAACTGCGCTACGTCTTCAACTTAGCGATTCGGCGTCCCTATATGGACCACATACGCTGTATAAAGAGTATCTACAAATGTCTTTATTTGGTATTTAATATGCTAGTTGTACCAAAAAAGAGACGATTTTGATAGATCGTCATTGCGCCGTAGCACGGAAACGGTATAATTATACGGCACCCAATGTTATAAGCAGTGGGACTTGGAATTGCACGCTGTCACACCAACTACTGCCCGTCTACGTGCGTTTTCACACAGCGTGAGGGGCGACTCTACACTCATCTTTGTCGCCGCCACCTCCTCCTCCCCGTCCCTCTCCCACCCCCTCTCGCCACCCCCCTCCCCTCTTGCCGGCCGAAGTGGCCGTGCGGTTAAAGGCGCTGCAGTCTGGAACCGCAAGACCGCTACGGTCGCAGGTTCGAATCCTGCCTCGGGCATGGATGTTTGTGATGTCCTTAGGTTAGTTAGGTTTAACTAGTTCTAAGTTCTAGGGGACTAATGACCTCAGCAGTTGAGTCCCATAGTGCTCAGAGCCATTTTCCTCCCCTCTTCTCTCCATTTCAGTATTAAACTTCGACACTACTCCTGCATATTACTTAAATATAGATTAACATAATTAAAACAATGACGTAATACAGAGTTGACAAAATACATATTTAAATTCAGTGACAACCAGAAGGAACACTTACGTTGGCAACACTACATACACGAGCGAGAGAGACGCTTAGCTACGAGTATGGAAAAAAACCTAATGGTGGTGTATTCTGTCCTGTTTCACTTGAAGCGACATGTAACGCTGCAAACAGGCGCGAGAATGCAATAAAATATCAGTGCCAAGCGAACGAGTACCTCGACAATATAAGCGAAAATCGGACGTGATATTCTGGAAGGAAAAAGTCACATCCCACTCTCTTGTAACAAACCTTTTATAAATCCAGAAAACAAACTACAATTGTAAATATGTCATTGCAGTCCAGCGACGATTTTTTATACCTCTAAAACTAAACCCATATGGTATATGGTTCCACATTTTTTTGGAAGTTGTATAGACGGAATTTAAATACTTTTAATAAAAATTGTGAAAATGGTAGTGGAGGGAAGGGTGCGTGTTAGTGAGTCGGCTGGAGGAAAAGGGGTGGGGGGGGGGGATTATAAGCTGTAGAGGAGACCACGACTTGACGACGGTGAGCGATATCAAATAAACTGGAGCTGGAATAGTCAGGACCTATACACATTTGAATAGACTTGCTCAGGACAGATTGGCGGTGAGTGCTCCATCAAACTACTCGTCCAACTGGAGACGACAGGCAATATTTACAGTTGTCTGTATTTGATTGGCCGTGCGTCTTAAGTTAGCAGTAGATATATTGGAGATACGTTTTTCTTTCGTGTCTCGAGTGTTTCGACAGCGGAAGTGAGCAGTGACAGAACCGCGGAAACTGTAATTTGAAGTCACAGGTCAACAAGACAGACGCGGTAGGCCGTGTTGTCGTGAAGTGTACGGCAGAGGGAGCAGGTGCCACGTGGGCGGCTGCCTGCCGCGCCCGCAATTCGAAAGGCATTTCCTGTAGGCGCGCGCCGCCGCGGCGTACCGAGCTGTGGGGGTGGGGGCGCGTAGCGGCTGACGCGCGGCTTCCTGCCGGTGACGTCACTGGCCGCGGTTAGCAGACCCCAGAGTACACTACAGTGCAGCATTCGTAACAAAGCGTCATAGTCTGGAGCAGACCACCTCTCACATTGTACACCGAAAGGATGGTTTAATGTGAAATGGAGTTAATGTATTTATTTTAGTGCACAAGAAATTAAAATCTACTGAGACAGAAATTGAAGCAGCATGCGACACTGTTTGGGCAAAACTTAGCATCGAGGGTGGGCGTAAACGTGTTACTGGAGTTTTCCGTGGACCATCAGACTCACTCCCAGGATGTAACAGAAAACTTTAGAGGTAACCTAAGTGCGCTTGTACGCAAGTACTCCAGCCATCAGAACAACTTTAATCATTCAATAATCACTTGCAATAATTACAGTTTTGTTAATGGTGGGCTGCGCAATACGTTATGTCCAACATTATTAATCGCCTTTTCCGAAAAGATATAAAACATGTAGTTCAGAACGCCACTCGTGATGAAAATATTCTAGACTTAATGACAGAAAACATAGCTGACCTCTTTGAGCACATCCGTATTGAAACTGATATTAGTAATCATGAGGCACTTGCAGCGAGGACAACTAAAAAAAAGTAGATAAAGAGGCGATAGTGTTATATCTCAGTAAGGATCTTAATACTTTTAGCTCCAGGGAGGAGCATGTAGACAAACTACAGCTGACATTTAACAGAGTAGTTGACCATGCACTACATAAATTTGTACCTAGTTCAAATGTATGATGGTATGGACGCTGCTTTGTATACAACCACTGTAAAGAAATTTCTAAAAAAAGACACTGCTACATAATAAGGGTAAATCAAAGCATAGGACTGTAGGTGGTGAGACGTGCTTAGTGAGCAGTGTTTAGAAGTCAGGAAAGCAGTGATTGGAGACCTCAACGAATACTGTAGCAGAATAATATAAAAAAGTCTGTTACAAAACCTAAAAAAATTCTGGTCGTATGCAGAAGGTGTTAGCAGCTCCGAAGATAATAATGTACTATAGATTCCTCGAACAAAACACCATGCCCAGTGGTTGGAAGAATGCACGTGTCACAGACATCTAAATGAAGGATAGCATAAGTAGTCACCAAAACCTTAGGAAATGTATCAAAATCAGTATGTATTATAACCTGTAACCTGTTCTGTTTTGTGTGAGACATGGACATTTCGGCAACAAGAGAAAAAGTTAAAACAATATCGTTTCCGATGCTTCTGACTGACCGAGAGAGTGAATTTACGAGATGAAATAAACTGTTACGATATTGTAACGAACTCAGTTTTAATACATTTATCGATGATCTGTAAAACTACCAGAGTCAATGGCTCTCACGCTTAGACGGATGACACAATAACGCCGTCCGTGGCAAGCGTATTTTTATAAGCCCGGCGGGAGATCAAATGTCAGTCGTCACCAAGCAAGATGGAGTCAGCAGTTCGATTAGTTTCAAGACCTTTTTGTTGGAAGAAAGTGGAAATGGTGGTCACATGTTTGAGAGATGGGTTGCAGCAACACTGGTATGGTAAACGATAAGAGGAAAGCAGACACATCATACATAGCGAGCAGCTACTCTGCGCAAAATATATCACTTTTTAGAAACTCACAACTTTTCTCTGTAATGGTGCAGAAGCGCCCTCCCCCCTCTCCCTGTAACGTCTGTCGCGTCCCGACGCAGGTTCCGTACCCCTGCGTGACGCAGTCACGACGCTAACCACATTGTGGGTTTAGTTTGCTTTGTTATCAACCTTTATAGCGTAGATGAGAGGAAGAAAATCTCCTTGGTTGTAGGGAGTTAGGTTACAGAAGATGCCGGACGGAAACACCTTATCAGAATTTCAGATTATTAGAAAGGACCTCTGTCAGACACAACTGCTTAACTGTCACGTGGCCTCCTAACTACCATCTACTTGGCCGAGCTAATAAATCAGCAGCACTGTGAACTACCTCACTAGTACTCGCAGCTCGTTTTGCCTACTGTAAAAGAGACAAGCAGCAAACAGTAACTTTTTCCTACTGTTCACTGAAATTCCGCTATTCTAACGCTTTGAGACAGACAGTGAGTCTCTGTTCGCACTACTTGGCTTGCAGTTACTGGAGCCTGCCGCCGTCTCCTCGAGGTTGCAGTGCTTATCGCTCCGTCAGGTGCTGCTGTGAACACCATTGCCCTCTGGATGCTCGGCAGTGAAACTGAAACCGGTCCTACTCACTACCAGATAACTCTTTAATGTCGCTCTGCGGACTCTGTTTGCACATGACCTCCTTCAAACGACATGTGATCACCTTAATGTTTGATTATCTCTAAAGCGTATTGGGGATTTTTCCATTACGCAGTTCCTATTATTCTGTTGACCTCGACCCTCGGCACCGCTGGCGAGGTGTCAAATGCTGTCATCTTTGACCAGCCTGGAAGACCAAATAGTGTCGAGTTGCTTTGGGAAGCATTATCTGCTCTCGATACCCTGTTTGGTATTGCTCCATCACGCACGTGGGGCGTCATGCATACAAAATACGGCTCACTTCTCTCCTTATGATCTGACATACATTTAATACACTTAAAACTGCGAGGTGTCGACACATGCGGAAAAAAGGCATCCACTCAGAAGTTCATGTGAGGTGTAATGTGGGTTAATGGTGTCATATTGGAACCAAGAGCCATCACAATTCTGCCTAACGCCTCAGTGGGCATATCTCACCATGGGAAGGTCGTCGCATCCCGTCTTACCCACACTTCACCCCTTCCTTTGATGCATTTATGATGGAGATGAGAACCGCGACACCGATCGTCGGAAGCAGGAAGTTTCCTTATGGGTGGCCGAGGATAGCATTGCAAACAGACTGCCGCTCAGAATCGACACGAAAAGCCCTCAGGAGGTGACATAAAGAGCCTCAACGAAACCTCCCGCCTCCTTGGGGTGCTTGTTCTCACATATTTCGCAGTCGCAATTGATGTTTTGCAGTGCGATTGGTAAAAGGACGACGTTCTTGCCAATCTTTGATACAGACGATTCGACCCTACTCTAAGGGCATAGTGGTGCTGCAGCCCTCATTGATAATGATATGATTCCTTGGGAGTGTAGCACGACAGCATCTTTCGCTCCAGTATACAGGGTGGAGGCACTGGTGACTTCAAAACCATTCGACAAAATTTGAACGTGGTCCAAAGCAGCACTGTATATTTATGCTTTTTCAGCCCTCCTGTTTCACACCCTCCTTCGACGTGATCGCGGAGAGGCGCAACACTGACACGTGCGTGAATAGAACGCAAAGGGTCAACTAAGTAAGATCTGCCAGTCGGGCCGCACACTCGCTGCTTCCCTCACACCTTCATTGTGCACATTAAAAATGTACTGTCAGAAAGTTCGGCAGCCTTTTAGCTGATTGGTGCGTCGCGACTGTCCTTTCGCCTGAGGACAGTCGACCCCACCTAAGCTATGTCTAAAGTGTCGCCTGCCCTCGGGTGGCAGAACGGCTGCGACACACCACTCAGCTGAATGGATGCCGAAGTCTGTGATAGTATAATAGCACACTTCTAACGTGCACAACAAAGGTGTGAGGGTGGCACCGAGGGTGCTGCCGAGCTTGGGGGGGGGGGGGGGGGGGGCTTAGAGCAGGGTTTCCCAGACTGTGTTACACGGGAGGAGAACAGTTCTCCGCGAAAAACTTAACAACATGACGCGTTTTTTTTTTTCCACTCGCTGACGATACTACTTTAACGGATACCTGACTGCTGCTGGCGCCACAAAAGACATGTGTGCGTGATAACCAATAACATTAAGCATTTCTTCCAGTTTATATCTTTTATGAAACTTCCTGGCAGATTAAAACTGTGTGCCCGACCGAGACTCGAACTCGGGACCTTTGCCTTTCGCGGGCAAGTGCTCTACCAACTGAGCTACCGAAGCACGACTCACGCCCGGTACTCACAGCTTTACTTCTGCCAGTACCTCGTCTCCTACCTTCCAAACTTTACAGAAGCTCTCCTGCGAACCTTGCCCGCGAAAGGCAAAGGTCCCGAGTTCGAGTCTCGGTCGGGCACACAGTTTTAATCTGCCAGGAAGTTTCATATCAGCGCACACTCCGCTGCAGAGTGAAAATCTCATTCTGGATATATGTTTTATGTTTATGGGCTACTGTGCTGCCGCCATTGACGTGGTCCTTTCCTTTTACTGATAATGGTGGGTAAAAAGTTATAAGTCGTCCAATGACTGCTAACCTATGCGATCTAATAGTGTGGTTCCACACTGCCTGCCTGCATGTTAAGTAGACGTTCAAAATGTCAACACACTTCTGTTCATTGAGTAACTTGTTACAAGAGTCTCCGTATTAGTCATTTAATATCACCACTACAAAGTAGCACCACTTTTCAACAACATATCTGTAATGGATTTTTACAAAACCCAGATGATCTACACTGTGTGATCAAAAGTATCCGCACACCTGGCTTAAAAGTTCGTGGCGCCCTCCATCGGTAATGCTGAAATTCAATATAGTGTTGGCCCACCATTAGCTTTGATGACAGATTCCACTCTCGCAGGCATACGTTCAATCATTTGCTGGAAGGTTTCTTAGGGGATCGCGGCCCATTCTTCGCGGAGTGCTGCAGTGAGGAGAAGCATCGATGTCGGACGGTGAGGCCCGGCACGAAGTTGGCGTTCCAAACCATCCCAAAGGTGTTCTATAGGATTCAGGCCAGGACTCAGTGCAGGCCAGTCCATTACAGGGAGGTTATAGTCGTGTAACCATTGCGCCACTGGCCGTGCATTATGGACAGGCGCACGATCGTGTTGATAGATGCAATCCCCATCCCCGAATTGCTCTTCAACAGTGCGAAGCAAGAAGGTGCTTAAAACATCAATGTAGATGTGCTGTGATAGTGATACGCAAAACAACAAGAGGTGCAAGCCCCCTCCACGCAAAACACGACCACACCATAACACCACCGCCTCCGAATTTTACTGTTGGCACTGCACACGCTGGCAGATG
The DNA here is from genome assembly GCF_023898315.1 of Schistocerca nitens. Taxonomy (NCBI): domain Eukaryota; kingdom Metazoa; phylum Arthropoda; class Insecta; order Orthoptera; family Acrididae; genus Schistocerca; species Schistocerca nitens. The sequence continues at coordinate 630,058,107 of NC_064620.1, read as the reverse complement.
ACGTTCACCGGGCATTCGCCATACCCACACCCTGCCATCGGATCGTCACATTGTGTACCGTCATTCATCACTCCATACAACGTTTTTCCACTGTTCAATCGTCCAATGTTTACGCTCTTTACACCAAGCGAGGCGTCGTTTTGCATTTACCGGCTTGTTGTGCGGCGTATGAGCAGCCGTTCGACCATGAAATCCAAGTTTTCCCACCTCCCGCCTAACTGTCATAGTACTTTCAGTGGATCCTCAAGCAGTTTGGAATTCCTGTGTGGTGCTCTGGATAGATGTCTGCCTATTACACATTGCGACCTTCTTCAACTGTCGGCGGTCTCTGTCAGTCACCAGATGAGATCGGCCTGTACGCTTTTATGCTGTTCGTGTCCCTTCACGTTTCCACGTCACTATCACATCGGAAACAGCGGACCTAGGGATGTTTAGGAGTGTGGAAATCTCGTGTACAGGCATATGACACAAGTGACACCGAATCACCTGACCACGTTCACGTTCGAAGTCAGCGAGTTCCGTTGAGCGTCCCATTCTGCTCTCTCACGATGCCTAATGACTACTGAGGTCGCTGATGTGGAGTAGCTGGCAGCAGGTGGCAGCACAATGCACCTGATATGAAAAACGTATGTTTTTGGGGGTGTCCGGATACTTTTGATCACATAGTGTTTATGGAGGGATTGTGTTGTCGGTACAGAATGAAAATGGAAAGTCGTTTCGTGCTACTATCCACTCAACAGCTGCGATCGCTTTGGTTCTCTTTCCTCTGCTGCCAGCATTCTGCGCGGCGGGAGTCTAGTCATCGCTGCTGCACAATAGTGTTGAGAGTACTGCTGATACATTCTTCATAAATTTGATTGAAATGCCTGAGTAAAATAATTGTTACGTGTTCGGCTTATGGGCGCCCAAATTCAAGAGGAAAAAAATATGCGAGAAGAATTCATAATTCAGAAGCAATTGCGCGTTGTTTGATCGATTACAATTAAAGAAATCCCTGTATTCGCATTGCTAAATTGAGCGTCGATGCCATGCTTGTGGTCGCTACATGTGAAAAGAGTGGGCTGATTAACTTACGCGAACTGAAATAAATTAACGTTAGGGCGGCAGTAATAATTTTTCTTTAGGATTTTATTTCTGTTTCGTACATGGCGTAGGATGGGCGGCACAGGTGTATGTTCGCTATATTCTTTTGTTTATTCATATGTGCCATCAGGATTTTATGATTGTTTGTGTTACAACAATGCCATGAGATGGTGGTTGGGTACGGGAGATTTTACTTCGCAACCTGTACAACTAAAATATGGGACTTCACAACCATATCACTCTTAATAAGTGCTGTGAAATAATGAAAATTAAATGTTGGTAGTTCCGCTAATACAGAGAAACAAAGTAGAACATCATCTATTCCCCAGTACTATTTAATTTCCGTTTGCTTGTAACTGTACTATAGAAGTCAGCGGAGTGCGTGCCTATATGTTAGAACCAGATTTGGCAACTTGAATTATACCTACATTCGCTCGGCCTCAGTACAATATTCAGTGTTTTAAAATGGCTTTCTTAATTTGTTGAAATAACGTAACTGGGACTAAATTTACAACCATAGTCTTAGAAACATGAATTTTGGAAACGAAAGTGAATTTTGGCTAACTGAAAGTCAGAAAAAAGTAGAGCGTGAAATACTTTACCGTCATTCCATGTGCAATCTTCTGAACAGTTTATTAATTGGAGTATGAATGAGTAAATAGCACAATTACACATAAAATTGTCACTGTTCATTGCTGAGCTTCTTGAAGGTGAATGTGGCCGAACAAATTGTTCAAGGCGAACGAAGTCAGTGTAGAATGAAAAAGTGGATCAGCTGATCGAAGTTGGATTCTCCACTGATTGTTCACGTTGAACAATTATACGAGAATATAAACGAATAATAGATTACTTCCTTATTTTCTTTCCTAGTCGCAATTAAGCTATCACCTGACTTCTGGATTTACTTTTAAAATGACAAGACAGGTAATCATATATGACAAAATTTTGTATCCTGCAATTGGGTTTTCATAGCAGCTTGCTCATGAAATTTATCAGGCTTACATATACGAGTTAGATGCCTTCCCAGTGTAAAAGCACTAACGAGGCTTTATGAACTTCGTACTGAGGTACCGGTCTTCTTTAATGCGCAAAATAATTCTGAACAAAATTTTATTGACTTTTTAAGAAATCCTTTATGGTTGAGAAAACGCGCACATGTGGCAGACATTTTTACTTGTCACTGCAAGGAGAGTTACAACTTCTAATACAAGAGACGAAATTGCATTCTTTGAAAGAAAATTTGAAGTTTTGGGTTTCTTCAGTTCAAGAAAACAATTTTAATTGCTTTCCCACTTCACGCAAATGTTTGACTGAAAACAATTTTAAAATAGCTGAAATTTCTAAGCCATTTATAGAGCACTTACATGACTTGTAGAAACTCGTCTGCAATATTTTCCAGGGGCTAGTGAGCATCATTCTTGTGTCCGAAATCAATTTTCTGCAACAGCTAAACCAGCAGGCTTTAACGTCGAGAGGGTAAGAAAAACTAATCGGCTTTATAAGTGACTCTGATTTAAAGCAAAGACACAGATATCAGCCATTATGTAATTTCTGGTTAAATGTATCAGAAGAGTATTTGAGTTTATCGAAACAAGCTGCTATTGTTTCACTTCCATTTAGCACTACATATGTACGTTATACAGGATTTTCCTATTATGCTGCAACGGTGACAAAGTTCAGGAACAGGGTTGACGCCGAACCAGATGTTAGAATTCAACTGTCTACTGTTGTACCTGATAAAAGAAGATTTGTAAAAGTTATTTAAGGATATAAAATCACCGAAGACAGTGAAAACTTCATTGTACTTTATCAAGAGAAAAAAACATAATAATTACGTGTTAAATACATTTGAAATAAGTAAACAGTTTTTTTATTTTTATAATATATTTTTTATAATTTTATTATCATTTATGTTATTAGTTATAATTATCGCTGAAGTAGTCATTGGCTCAAACAAGTTTCTCATTTTCTGAATTCTTTAATTTTATGAACCATAAAAAAATAAAGGTGTTCCATCAAAGAACCAGGATTATCAGAGTGTTCCGTCAGAGCAGAAGTTTGGGAACGTATGCCTTACAGGGACGTTTTGCTCTTCTATTCACGCACGTATCAGCTGCCCGTGATCACGTCAAAAGAGGGCGCAAAACAGGAGTGCTGAAAAAGCGTAAATATCCTTTGCTGCTTTGGACCACGTTCAAATTTTGTCGAATGGTTTTGAACAGTCACTAGTGCCTGCACCCTATATACCAGAGCGAAAGGTGCAGTCGTGCTACACTCCCAAAGAATCAGACCACAACCAATGATGTTGCAGTCTCCGCTGTGCCCTTAGAGTAGGGTGGAATCGTCCGTGCGTGTCAAAGATTGTCAAGAACGCCGTCCATTTACTCTTCGCACTGCAAAACATCATTTTCCACTGCAAAACATTTTCCACTGCGAAATATGTGGGAACAAGCAGCCAATGGCGAGGAGTGGTTTCGTTGACTCATTTTACGTCACCTCCTGAGGGCTTTTCGTGTCGATTCTGAGCGACAGTCTGTTTGCAATTCTATCCTCGGCCACTCGTAAGGAAACTTCCTGCTTCCGACGCTGGGTGTCTCGGTTCTCATCACCATCACAGATGCATCAAAGGAAGGGGTGAAGTGTGGGTAAGACGGGGTGCGACGACCTTCGCATCCCGTGATACGCCCACTACGGTGTTAGGCAGAATTGTGGTGAAACTTGGTGCCAATATGACATCGTTAACCCACATTACACCTCACGTGAACTTCTGAACGGATGCCATGTTTTCGCATGTGTCAACACCTCGCTGTTCGAAGCGTGTCCGAGTCCGAGGTTGACATTGCAGTGCGCCACGCATTTGCTGAATTACAGAGGGAACGATGTAGTCAACTTAGAGTCAGATTTGAAATTCATTTACATCTGCATCATACTCCCCACGCCCCTAATGGTTTGGCGGAGGGTACTTTCGCTACCACTGCTAGATCCCTCCAACCTTGTTCCACTCGCGAATAGTGCGTGGGAAGAATGATTATCAGTAAGCCGCTGTATTGGCTCTAACTTCTCGAATTTCCTCCTCGTGGTCAATACGCGACTTGTATATGAGGGGGAATAATTGTTGTCCGCCTCCTCCTGAAAACTCCTGTCCCGAAATTTCAATAGTAACCCTCTCCGTGATGCAAACGCGCCGCTCTTCATTGGATCTTCTATCTATCTCCTGTCAGTCCTACCTGATAGGGAATCTAGATAGATGAACAGTAGTCAGGAATCGGGCGAAGAAACGCCATATAAACCACTTCTTTCGTGGATGAGTTACATTTTATTAAGAGTCTTCCGACGAATCTGAGTCTGGTGTCTGCTTTTGCCACTATCTGTTTCATGTGGTCTTTCCACTGAAAGTTCGCTGTGGATAGTTACGTGTAGATACACTATGTGATCAAAAGTATCCGGACACCTCCAAAAAACATACGTTTTTCATATTAGGTGCATTGTGCTGCTACGTACTGCCAGATACTCCATATCAGCGACCTGCTCAGTAGAAAGCAGAATGTGGCGCTCCGCAGAACTCGCGGGCTTCGAACGTTGTTAGGTGATTGGGTGTCACTTGTATCATACGTCTGTACGCGAGATTTCTACACTCCTAAACATTCGTTGGTCCACTGTTTCCGATGTGATAGTGACGTGGAAACGTGAGGGGGCACGTACAGCACGAAAAGCTACAGGCCGACCTCGTCTGTTGACTGATAGAGACCGCTGACAGTTGAAGAGGGTCGTAGCGTGTAATAGGCAGACATCTATCCAGACCATCACACAGAAATTCCAAACTGCATCAGGATCCACTGCAAGGACTATGGCAGTTAGGCGGGGGATGAGAAAGTATGGATTTCATGGTCGAGCGGCTGCTCATACGCCACACATCACACCCGTAAATGCCAAACGACGCCTGGCTTGGCGTAAGGAGCGTAACCATTGGACAATTTAAAAGTGGAAAAACTTTGTGTGAAGTGACGAATCACGGTACACAATGTGGCGAGCCGATGGCAGGGTGTGGGTATGGCGAATGCCCGGTGAACGTCATCTGCCAGCGTGTGTCGTGCTAACAGTAAAATTCGGAGGCGGTGGTGTTACGGTGTGGTGGTGTTTTTCATGGAGGGGGCTTGCACCCCTTGTTGTTTTGCGTGGCACTATCAGAGCACAGGTCTACTTTAATGTTTTAAGCACCTTCTTGCTTCCCACTGTTGAAGAGCAATTCGGGGATGGCAATTGCATCTTTCAACACGATCGGACACCTATTCGTAATGCTCGGCCTGTGGCGGAGTGGTTACACGACAATAAGATCCCTGTAATGGAATGGCCTGCATAGAGTCCTGACCTGAATCCTATAGAAGAGCTTTGGGAGGTTTCGGAACGCCAACTTCGTGCCAGGCCTCACCGACCGACACCGACACCTCTCCTCAGTGCAGCACTCCGCGAATAATGGGCTGCGATCCCCCAAGAAACCTTCCAGCAGCTGATTGAACGTATGCTTTCAAGGGTGGAAGTTGTCGTGAAGGCTAAGGGTGGACCAACACCCTATTGAATGGCAGCATCACCGATGGAGGGTGGCACGAACGTGTAAGTCATTTTCAGCCAGGTGCCCGGATACTTGTGATGACGTAGTGTATTTTACGGCAGATGCTGTCTGCAGGTGTTTGTCACGGATAGTGTAGCAGTACAGTAGTGGATTTTTTTGTCTATGTATGCGCAAAGGGTCAACTGCAAGAGCCCGTACTTTTCATCAATTCTCTGCATGTCGGTCTACAAATTGTTATTATCTTCAGGCGTTGCTACTTCGGTATAGACAACTGCAATATGCGCCGCAGTGCGAAACAATTACGTGTTCGAAGAAGTAGTGGTCTTTGTTCGTGGTTTAAGTACAGGGTTTGATTTTTTCTTCCGGATAGACCACGGTGCCGAGAAGAGGGGTAGACGACGAATATGAGTGAGGCTAGAGAGTGGAGGCTCCTCGGTGAGGGGTGGAAGGGCGTTGCCGCGGCCGGCTTCCAGAGGCGTCTGCCCGGCGGTCGATACACAGGACAGGTCCCGGGCAGGGCTGGGCAGGGCGTGGCTGGCGGTATCGACCCCCGGCCGGCCGGGGGCTGCGGTCCGGGGCTCAGGGCTGAGGAGGGCGCAGCGCAGGCGGCAGAGCCCTACCGGACGCCGCCGCGGCCAGACGTAGCGGGGCGGCTGGCGGCTGGCGGCTGGCGGCTGCTGCCGACACGTAAGTGCCCTGCGCGCCGCTCACACTGCCTGCCTCGCTGCTTGCTCTGCACTTGCTACACGTTCTGCGTCAGTCTAAATCGCTTAGCGATTGCGTACTTGCGAATTACTTGAAGGGGGTTTCGTAAGCTGCCTCGTATATGCAGGAGTTACACTTAATTAGATTCTTCCGATAAAGCCGAGTGCGGTGAAGCAGCTGTTACCACCCGGGATTGGCTTTCCAGAGGACCAGTGTCCAAGTCTGCATGCGCTGATCCACATTTATGGCTGGTTGCTCAGCAAACATCTTAAATGTATTCGGGGGCGCACACACACACACACACACACACACACACACACACACACACACACACACACACACACACACACACACACGGAAATGAGTATCTCTTGCATGCAGGGACGTTTAGATACCACCAAAGTGCCGATAACTTCTGAGATGTGTGGTAATCTAGTCGCCCTGCGATACTAATACGAGTGCTCCAAAACTATCGATATCTACTAGTTCAGATAATTTCTGAACTTTTTCATGCAAATGAATTAATCGCGATTGTATATGATATTTTAGTTGATTGCTTATTTTATGTACTCTAATAAGAAACATATTTTAGTTGATTGCTTATTTTATGTAGTCTAATAAGAAACATTACTTTTTTCTTTAATAATGAGTCCCCTTTTGAAAAGTGTCCCGAAAATGGTATTGGTGTAAATACTTACGACATAACTTTTTTCGACACTGCTGTAGGAATGGAAACATTGAACCAACTTGCAGCTTTATTGAAGGATTTTGAATATGTCACAAGAGAAGCGTCTACACAAAACTGTGTAGCAATATCCAGAATTATAGCAATGATTGACTGTCAACAGAACTTAATAGGATCACACGAGTCTCGTCAAATTTCAAAGATTGCAACGGCGGTTTATTGAGAGAGCTGAGAAAAGGTAAGCGTCAATGGAATTACACGGTCACGCATTTATCGCTTCTCTATTGGATTGGAGGTTTCAGAACTTGCAATTCGAGACCTAAAATTGCGCAGAAGTGCCATACAAATACTCGTAAGTGTGATTTGTGGGCAACAAAATAGCCCAAGTGAATCGGAGGAAGACTCAGCTTCGTTTACCGTTACACAGGAATATCACTTCAGGAAACACCATAAATAGGTAGCGCACGGTCGCAAAAATGAACACACCAAAGTGACGAAATATTTGTGTGTCAAACCCTCTGATGTCTTTAAAAAGTAACCCATTTGCATAATGGAAAGCCGTGAGAGCGATTTTTCCGTTTTTGTACTAATACGCTGAACAATACCTTACGGCGTTGCAACATCTGTGCCTAGTGAGTATTTATTTTCAAAAACTGGCGCTACTGTAACGAGGAATGAATTCGACTCTCTAGATCTTTTTTTTTTCGACACCGTGTAACTATCTAAAGAATGATTCAGTTGTAGAAGTACTCGGTGTCGAAACAAAAGTATAGAATACTCTTATTGGAACCTCCGTAATTACGTGAACAGTCTTGAGAAATTTTCAGCGTCTGAGAGAGTCGGCCTGCTTTCATAATTCGCTTCAGCGGATCTTATCTTTTGTACGTAACTCAGTCAGTTCAGCGTTCCTTTTTGGAGCTGCTAATGTGCACAAGATGTTTCGGAAAGAATCGAGCAAAGATAGATACGGATGCTTCGCACCATTACGACGACGGCAAAACGAGTGGTATGCGAACGACGCGTTTCCTGGACTGGTTCTTTGAGACACCCTGTTGGTGCCAGCTACTGCTCGGGTCAGAGTCGGCTGCTGAGGCGCTGCCTGTCCGGGCTCGCCGCGGCGAGGGAGGTACCAGCAGCGCAGCATCGATCGCAGGGCAGGGCGGAGGCGCTGGGCGCGGCCGCCGCCGCCGCCGCCGCCGCCGCAGGCGCCAGCCACCCGCTTCTCCAAAAGCAGATGGCCGCCTGCCTTTTCTCATTCTGGTACATCTCACGCTTACCCTTAGTACACGCGTACGATGTCTTCCGCCGTGCTCAGGCGAACGTGTAGTAATGAGTCGTCCGGCCCCCACCGTGCTCGCTTTTCTCAGCCTGTACTCGTTGATTGCAGAAGCTCGTCTCGTTACGAGCACGGCGCTACAGTGAGAGCTCCGTAGTTCCTTCCTCTCAGCCATTCTCCAACCCTGCACCCATTCCTCACATATTTAACACGTAACAGCTTCCAGGAGAGTAGTGTTTTTCATATTCTTTCCTCATTTTTAAGTACATCCTCGTCCACAAGATACTCAATCGTAACTTTCACTACTCCTGACAAAAGCGTGGCACTGCCTGCGGATCTACCCACTCGTCGAAGCGACGACGACGAATGCGATTTTAATTCACAGAGACGGTGTTGTTGCACAATTTGTCCTACGCCACACAAATTGTTTTCACTACGTGACGTCTGGAAAAATGGCAGCTACCGTGGTAAGAAACTGCAGAAAAGTCTTCTTTTATTGCGATGTCGAGCCATTTTATAGCCGGCCAGTTCGTTCCCCATTTAACCAATTCGAATTAGTTCGACGGATCGTTAGACTCTACCAATCCTAGTTACTGCTACATCGCCTCTCCACTTTCGACGACCCCACGAAAATGGTTAAGAACGCTTAACTCTTCGGGAACAAGAGGAGATTCGGAAGTACAAAGAGTACTGGCGGAATTTCCAACTACACGGTCAGTTATTTAACTGTATGAAAAAAAAACCACAGGCAAATTGGTTACGAACTACTGCGTGCGCACACTTCATTCAACATATAAACGCCACTGCACATATTCGGGTTTAGTTTATGTTATGTTCGATATGCCTGCCACCGTTGGCGATGGTGTCGCACAAACGGATAGCGAAATTCTGCGTGACCTGCTAAAGTGTCGGAACATCGACGCTGTCGATGACTTCAGTGGCTGTTTTCAGCTCAGCAATGGTTTTTGGGATTGGTGGTATACACCTTGTCTTTAATATAGCCCCGCAAAAAGGACTCGCATGACTTCAGATGAGGAGAATATGGCGGTCAATCGAGACCTAATCCAGTAGCATCTGGGTACCCCAGATCCAGTATGCGGTCCCCACTGCTCCTTCAGGACATCAAACACTCTCCTGCTTCTGTGGAGTCGAGCTCCGTCTTGCATGAACCACATCTCTTCGAAATCAGCGTCACTTTGGATAATAGGGATGAAATCATTTTCCAGAACCTTCACGTACCGTTCGTTAGCCACCGTACCATCGAGGAATATCACACCGATTATTCCGTGACTGGACATCGCACACCACACAGTCACCTGTTGAGGGTGAAGAGACTTCTCGATCGCGAAATGCGAAATTTTGCTTATTGACGAATACATCCAAATGAAAGTGAGCTTCGTCACTAAACCAAACCATCCTGTTCGTGAATTCTGTGGACAATGGTGTTGGCGAACCACAGCGCCTGCTCCCTGGCCCTGGGGCTTAGTGGCTGATCGGTTTGTACTTTGTGTGCAGCTCTTCAGCAGTTTGCCGCAGTGTCTCCCAGCTGATTCATACCTGTTGCGCAGCTCCTCTCATCGATTCTCTGGGGCCGGTTTGAAACACAGCGCGCGTCTTCTCCATGTTTTCACCCCTTTTTGGACAACCGACATTACTAACACTGTGATCGCCGACACTATCCGTTCTCTCAAACTTGCTAATCAAATTCTTCGTCGTTATGACACTTGGCATCGTCCCCTACACTCCTCGGAGTATGGAACCTCGTCATCATCTCAGCACACTCGGACCGGTTGTGTTCAGCTTGTAAACTTCCTTTGAGCCGCAATTAGGCTGTTATTGCCCGCATAATAGGTCTTCACGAGCGCCATACCCTGATATTTTCACGTGCAAATGGCCGACAACAAGAAGCCGCGTACGCATGCACATACTAATTCCCATCATGCCCCGCGGCCAACCGTGCAGTTTGAAAGTCCTAACGCAAAGCGTTCGAAAGTTACGACGATTTTATCTCGTATGGTTGAATAATTGTCACGATGTTTCTCCGTCAAACCCTGTAATATCCTAGTACTCGTTTAGTACTAAGTTTCTGAATGGTGCGAAAGGCAGCCTCTAGCTTCCTTACAGCGGGAACGCGGCCGTCTAGGACGCTAGATAATGTGGACGTGACCCCGGCCCAGCAAAGCCTGGCCCAGCCCTCCACGTCCACCTGCACTGTCCTCTCCGTCTTCCAGCTGCCATCACGCATACCATATTCGCACTATCGTGGATTTCATCCAGTTCACGGTCCGCTAATCTCTTGTACAGCACATAACATTTGTCTTAAGACGGAATACTAGGAGAGAGAAAAAAAAAAAAAAAAACTTGTTTCAGAGTCTCGAGGTGTCGCACCGATGCAGCATGATCCTCGGGATCCTTGTCCTGTACATAAGATGCTTTCTTTTCCTCGGCAGAGTAAGTGCCCTACATTGTTGACTGAGAATACCCATCGCATCGTCACATGGATGGCTGTCTGGAATTACGCGCGTCTGTCAAAATTCCTCTCAGCCTGACAAACTGCCTATTGGCTTCTGTCTCGGGTTCTTCGGCCGACGTTCATCTAATGATTTTTCTGACGGATCCTGGCTTCCCGTACTGCAGCGAACGACCGTCGCAGGTAGCAAGAGGAGAACCGCACCGGAAATGACCGCGGAGAAGCCCTCGGACGTTGGCGCGCCAGGTACATATAGTCTGCGTCCGCGAGCTCGCCTCCAGTTCACCACCGGCAATGGAGGGTGAAGCTTTGACAATGCCAGCCACTCGTGCTGGCGAAACGTCAGAAAAATCATTAGATGAACGTCGGCCGAAGAACCCGAGACGGAAGCCAATAGGCAGTTTGTCAACAAGTGGCCACGAAAGCCTTAACAATTTTGTCCTCTCAGCCTCTCGAAGTCTACATCTACATCTACATTTATACTCCGCAAGCCACCCAACGGTGTGTGGCGGAGGGCACTTTACGTGCCACTGTTATTACCTCCCTTTCCTGTTCCAGTCGCGTATGGTTCGCGGGAAGAACGACTGCCGGAAAGCCTCCGTGCGCGCTCAGTCTCTCTAATTTTACATTCGTGATCTCCTCGGGAGGTATAAGTAGGGGGATGCAATATATTCGATACCTCATCCAGAAACGCACCCTCTCGAAACCTGAACAGCAAGCTACACCGCGATGCAGAGCGCCTCTCTTGCAGAGTCTGCCACTTGAGTTTGCTAAACATCAAACAGAAAGTCTCTGATCCTTCTTGCTATCAGTCCGCGAAGTGGACCTGTTGCCTGGCTCGCCTGCTGCAGATGGAGGCGATATTTTGTGTTTGATTCGTTTGCGAGACCTCTGATGAAATGTGCGTGTTCAATCGTGCCAGATTCTTCTCGGATCTCGGTAATATGATTACATCCTCAGTATATTCCAGAGGAAAGATAGTTGTACCTCCGACTGTTGTCGATCTTCTTCTCGAAAGTCTCTCCCATTATCTTCTGAAAGACCGAATCCCGCTGCTGAAAAACATCTTTAAACCTCAGTCCCGCGATTACGTGCAAGCGCTCCGTGATATTGTTCCCGTGTTTCACCGTGCACATTGTGTTACTGGGGCACACGCCGAATCGAGTAAAGAGTTATTTGCGTACTCTCAACACGATCAGTCTCCTAATTAGATTTTCCAGTGAACAGTCGTACATCACTCTGGAGTTCGCAAAGAAGCGTACAAGTTTCCGTTTTACCGCAGCTTTTCCATTAGTCACTCGATTGTTTCGCCTCCCACCTCGTGGCAGTTACTCGGTTCTCCCCTGCCACTGGAATAAGTCACTAATGATTTTATTCTCGCTCGTGCATTTCTTCTTCAACTCCGTCATTTGCCTGGACACTCCGCAAAGTTGTCGGCAGGTACAGTGGCGCGGTGAGGCTGGCAGCCACGGCTGGTGCGTGCGTCGGCGGGAGTGCCGCAGGCGCGGGGCTGGTGTGGATCGCAGCCAGACACCGGCGTGCTGCGCGGTTTGCACTCCACTGCCACCGCCGGACTCGTTCTGTTGCCCTGGCCGAGTCGTGACTCTGGGATTAACCTTTGTTCCCGCCCATTCCGCGGTCTCCGGGTTTGCTGCCCTCCGGTAATGGCGAAACTGCAGCGCTCGCGCTCGGGATCTCTCTGTCTCGAACTTGTTCCGTATCTAGAGTGCAAGGCCGGGCAGGGCGACTTAGCCTGGCGTCTGGCAGAGCGCATTCTCCAGCAGGTGTCACACACGCGCCGCAGAACAGTCCGGAGGAAGATTTCCAACACCTATATCATATAAATATGAAATTCATCAAACGGATGCTCAAACATATCCAATTCTCATTTTTTATGAAAAATGCCGGTCTTCTCATATGTGACATATTGCACACAAAAATCTAGTTTCAACTACAAATTAAAACTCTTAATTACCGATCTTATATAAAAGACTGTTTGAATAAAAAAACTTTATAAATTACATTTTTAATCCCTCTAAATTTTGGGCTTCACGGAAATACTCGTAGGAGACGAGTCTTTCTTTAGAAATTTGCGTCGTCTGGAAATCGAAGCTGAATCCCGTAGTGTTAGGCGAGAACTGTGCAGCAGAGTCGCAAGTCCTTTGGGAGAACCGTCTTCGGTATTAAAAAGGTTTGGAATACTGCAAAGTCCATTTCCTCGAGAATTTTTGAAAGTTACATATTTGCGATTGGGAACATTGATACACGGAAGAACCAAAGAAACTGGTACACCTGCCTAATACCGTGTAGGGCCCCCGCGAGCAGGTAGAAGTGCCGCAACACGACGTGGCATGGACTCGACTAATGTCTGAAATAGACCTGGAGGGCACTGACACAATGAATTCTGCAGGGCTATCCATAAATCTCTTCTGAACACCACGGTGCAAGGCATGTTCATGTCTGGGGAGTTTGGTGCCAGCGGAAGGAGAAGAGTGTTCCTAGAGCCACTCTGCAGATGGAATTGGCCAAGTCCGTCGGAATGGACTATGGACACGAATGGATGCAGACGATCAGAGAGGATGCTTACGTACGTGTCACCTGTCGCAGTCGTATCTACACGTGTCAAGGGTCCCATATCACTCCAGCTGCAACCGCCTCACACCATTACAGAGCCTCCACCACCTTGAACAGTCTTGAAATCTGCAGCAATTTGCGGAAGGGTCGCACTTCTGTCACGTTGAAAGATTCTCTTCAGTCGTCGTTGATCCCGTTCTTGCAGGATCGTTTTCCGCCCGCAGCGATGTCGTAGATTTGATGTTTTAGCGGATTCCTGATATTCACGGGACACTCCTGAAATGGTCGTAAGGGAATGTCCCCACTTCATCGTTACCTCGGAAATATTGTGTCCCATCGCTCGTGCGCCGACTATAACACCAAGTTCAAACTCATTTAAATCTTGGTAACCTACCATTGTAGCAGCAATAACCGATCTAACAACTTCGCCAGACACTTGTTGTATTACATAGGCTTTGCTGACTGCAGCGCCGTATTATGCCTGTTTACATATCTCTGTATTTCAATACGCATGCCTATACCAGTTTCTTTGGCGCTTCAATGTATTTGGGTTCTGAACTATACGAAAACGTAAATGTAAAACAATACAAGCATCTGCTGGCGGTGTGGTTTGCTCATTAGTGTTGTAAAACAGTATGGACGCAGCTGAAGAATCGATTGAAATCTCCAGTCTGGCAGTTCCCCTGTCACTCGACAGAGGAGAGAACGCGGGCTCCGAAAGCGCCAGTCACCGTCGTTTCCTTCACTGTAGTCCGAAAGAGTAGCGAAAGCGGAGCCACATTGACTGTTCTGGATATCCAAAATATACAGCCGGTAACTTCCGTTTAAAATTCTAGCAATTTATTCGTCCCATAACTAATTTGCTGTTCGTCGCTAATTGGGGTAGATGGTCGCTCCATTTAATTTGTTGCCCTGGCATTCGTGCCTAGTCTGTGTACAGTATGGTGTTTCCAAAATATACTGCTGGCCATTAAAATTTAAAGGCCGAGAAGACACCTTCCAGGAAACGTCAAATTGCCACAAAATGTACCGCATGCTGGGATATACAAATAATTAGCATCTCAACTCAACACAAAGTGGGTAGGCTGAATGCCAACTACGTTCTGTATATAACAAAAGACTACGCAGCTGGTGCCCTTTCAAATCTCGCTATTGATTATTGGTTGACTGCTTGTTCGTGAGATCGTGCTATGACAGTGTCTGAAGGGGAAACGTCTATTAGCATGTGCTGAAATGAAAAGCGCTGGTCTCGATGCAACTTGGTAGCGCCGGGTGAAGAGGCGTAAGACAGGGCGGCGACGTCAGCTCGGCCGCGGCACCACGCCGGCTGTACGTGCAAGTCTCCGTCTTGTCTGGCAGCATCACAACGGGCGAGTCCGTTTGCGAGGGCTCCGACGCGGTGGTATAGCGTATACAACACGATCATCCCTCGTTCACGATGCTGTGACAGGGCCGCCAGCTTTGGCCTGTCACTGTGCGCTGCGTCACGTTGCATTTCAACAGGAAGACGCAAGACCTCGTGTTGGCGGGTGCCGCCCTGGCGGACTCCGAGTCTGAAGAAGTTTGCTGTTGCCCTGGCCAGCACGCTATGTGATCATTCTGTAGCAGTATGTGGTGTCTGTGAAAGGATAGTTCCCTGCCGCAACACGTTACTGCAGATACGTACGCTAACTGCGAAGTTGTTCACTAATTGAAGTTGCGTGTGGAGGGGCACATTGGATAATCTACGAGAGTATATGCCAACAATCTGGACTCGGTGGTTCACTGTTGGAAGAGTGCTCTGCTTACGTCGAGTCTTCTAGAGATGTCTCGTTATCGCTCAGGAATTTCTCTCCGTAGGTTGCAGCATCTGCCGTAGCTACTTTGGACAGTGAAACTGAGTGTGGATATGATGATAGCTACACTTGCCATTAAAAGAACATTCACTGCTGTTTGATTCAAAAGAAAAACGGACGCTACCTTTATTTGTTCATTTTGAAAGAAAACCACTTCTGTTCGGACATTTGGTGAAGTCAGTGCCGTGACTGCCAGTGAAACTCCTACAGTGAACACTACGATTCCCAGTTGTAACCACAGTGTCGAGCAGCGCGTGTAGTGCGCCACTGTCTTCTCGTATTCAAGTCAATCACTGCATGATGCACTTTAATACTTTTAAAAACAAAATCGTAACTTATTCGTGGGATATCAAATTACGTGTTTACATCACCGAGAACTCAGCTTAACCACCTAATGACTACTTCCAATCGTTCCACACGTACCGTTTAGCGTAGCTAGGTAGTTTGGCACATCGGGCGGTCGGTACACACAGCAACCACATACAATCAAATCATTTTTGGGGGAGCAGGGAGAAGCAGTTTTATATATATATATATATATATATATATATATATATATATATATATATATATATATACAAATGCTTAAGTAATGGCAGGTAAGTGCGAGAACTAGCGCACGATCAGCATAAAAGAGCACGCACCAAAACCGCTGACAAAGATAATACACAGTAAAATTGCAAAGAAGACTGTGCATCTGTTATGTGACGATCAGTTTGGCTCTAGATAAGGTAAAGGAACGAGAGACGCAGGTCTGAAATTGCTCTTAATAATGGAAACAAGGTTGAAGAGAAATCGATATACTTATACACTCATAGGATTTGTCGACCTACAAAAAGCGTTCGACAATGTAAAATGGTGCAACAGTTTGTTGGGTGATTTACAGCTGAATGGTAATTGTGGCTGTCACCGTGGTCTAGCGGCAGCGTCCAACACTACTAATCAGAACGTGCTGGGTCAACAGTTTAGACTTTCAATAAAAATCGTCAGCAATAGCGGCCCAAGACTTCTCGGTGTAAGCCAAAGGCTTTCCAAAACGGCGGAGGAGCGGTAGAGATTCGCTTGCCCTCGTGATGCAAAACAAACCCTGGAAGGTGCAAGTATCCGTTACGAGGATGCAGAAGGCAATGGAAAACAGTGCATTAAAGATAAATAATGTGTATTCACAGGGCACGTGGCCTGCAATTGAAAAAGTGTCATCTCTCCTTTGCAGAAATATTTCGGATTAGTTCCTCATACCGGCCGGCCAGTGTTGCCGTGCGGTTCTAGGCGCTTCAGTCTGGAACCGCGTGACCGCTACGGTCGCAGGTTCGAATCCTGCCTCGGGCATGGATGTGTGTGGTGTCCTTAGGTTAGTTAGGTTTAAGTAGTTCTAAGTTCTAGGGGACTGATGACCACAGATGTTAAGTCCCATAGTGCTCAGAGCCATTTGAACCAATTCCTCATACCGATCTCCAGGAGGGGACTGATTTCCGAGACGGGACAGCGAAGGGGAGATGGCCATCGGAAATAAAACTAGCTCTTACCCGCGGCCGCGCTCCTGTTATAATGGATCATGCTGAGCACACATCAGCACGCCACACAGCGTTGTCCATGAGAAAAACACACCGGCAACTTTGAGTGTGTGCCCTTGGAGTTTTTTTTTTTTTTTCATTCCAAAAGCAGTTTTTATTGGGAAATGCAATCTTTTAAACTGAAAACGCGCATTTGTTGGTATAATTGAGATTTGTGGAATTGAAACATATCCCACTTCTGCAAAGCCACTAATTACTTTAGCCATAATAATATTTGGGTCCAGGTGGGTAAGAGTTGTAACCATACACACCTACACTTTCTGCACGCATCAAGATTTCCCATTAATATGAATGGGACACTAACCTATAACTTCATTTTATGAAAAGACACTCTTGTGTATTCCAAAGAGTTAAGAGACGCCACAGGATAAGAGGTGATTTGTTCAGATTCTATTATATTATCGGCATAGAGAAACTCTACAGTATCTGCTCCCACTTGCGATGCAAGTTTGTCATTTAGCTGTCCTACAAAATCATTACTCAGCACCATAATTGTCCTTTCACAGAGTCATCTGTTAGTTCACATATTTGTCTGTAGTTCATGATAAACTTTGCTCACCAACTCTTATATACTGTTAACAATATTACAGAATTCACGATGCAATATAACCGTGTGCTTAGCATATGTCTGAGTACGATCTACGCCGATTTTCAGAAGAGCATCCCGCTTATTGTGCAGGTTGTGTGTTACCGTGCAGTTGCACGCTCACATTTGTTGCTAAAAGTTTGTAATATGTTGCCTTTCAACATGCATTTACTTCATCTGCCGGCGTGCCTTCAGTTATTACGGGCAGAGAGTCTCAAGACATTGTTCGTTCGTCCCAATCCAACAGCTTACGTTGCTGCAACATCCGTCCACGCTCGCCATTTTTATTGCTGTTACAAATGTGTATATCTGCGTGAGCTAAGTTCAACAGCAGCGTAAGTACTGAATGCTTCGTTTGACCCCCATTGAGCAGCGTGGCAGCTATTGAGATGAGGCCAGTGCAGCAGAATTTGGACTAAGAGCAAACTGAAAAGATAGGTCTTACCAGTTCCTCCCTGGCGCTTGATGCAAGTCTTTGTACTTGACACCACTTCGGCGACTTGCGCATCGATAATGATAAAAGTAATTGTGTGGACAACACACGTAACGCACTCATTCGCAAGCGAAAAAAAATCCGACCTCGACAGGATTCGAACTAGATACCACACGATTAAGAGTTAACAACACTTGGCACATGATCACGACCTATTTATAATATTTAATTATGATCGCTTCTTCGGAGTTACAACAGCAACAAGACGCTGAGGGGTTAAAATGCGACGGGCTCGTCACTGATATTAGTATGGGAGTGTGGATTAAACAGGAAGAGGCTTGTAAGCGCTGTATTCATTACGTTGAATCATATTACAGGGTGTTTCAAAAATGACCGGTATATTTGAAACGGCAATAAAAACTAAACGAGCAGCGATAGAAATACACCGTTTGTTGCAATATGCGTGGGACAACAGTACATTTTCAGGCGGACAAACTTTCGAAATTACAGTAGTTACAGTTTTCAACAACAGATGGCGCTGCAAGTGATGTGAAAGATATAGAAGACAACGCAGTCTGTGGGTGCGCCATTCTGTACGTCGTCCTTTTGCTGTAAGCGTGTGCTGTTCACAACGTGCAAGTGTGCTGTAGACAACATGGTTTATTCCTTAGAACAGAGGAATTCCACCGCCTAGAACACATTGTTGTTGCAACAAGACGAAGTTTTCAACGGAGGTTTAATGTAACCACAGGACCGAAAAGCGATACAATAAAGGATCTGTTTGAAAAATTTCAACGGACTGGGAACGTGACGGATGAACGTGCTGGAAAGGTAGGGCGACCGCGTACGGCAACCACAGAGGGCAACGCGCAGCTAGTGCAGCAGGTGATCCAACTGCGGCCTCGGGTTTCCGTTCGCCGTGTTGCAGCTGCGGTCCAAGTGACGCCAACGTCCACGTATCGTCTCATGCGCCAGAGTTTACACCTCTATCCATACAAAATTCAAACGCGGCAACCCCTCAGCGCCGCTACCATTGCTGCACGAGAGACATTCGCTAGCGATATAGTGCACAGGATTGATGACGGCGATATGCTTGTGGGCAGCATTTGGTTTACTGACGAAGCTTATTTTTACCTGGACGGCTTCGTCAATAAACAGAACTGGC
Organism: Schistocerca nitens; assembly: GCF_023898315.1. Taxonomy (NCBI): domain Eukaryota; kingdom Metazoa; phylum Arthropoda; class Insecta; order Orthoptera; family Acrididae; genus Schistocerca; species Schistocerca nitens. The sequence continues at coordinate 630,039,151 of NC_064620.1, read as the reverse complement.
GCATATGGGGAACCGAAAAGCCCCATGTTGCAGTCCCATCGTCCCTGCATCCTCAAAAAGTACTGGTCTGGGCCGCCATTTCTTCCAAAGGAATCATTGGCCCATTTTTCAGATCCGAAACGATTACTGCATCACGCTATCTGGACATTCTTCGTGAATTTGTGGCGGTACAAACTGCCTTAGACGACACTGCGAACACCTCGTGGTTTATGCAAGATGGTGCCCGGCCACATCGCACGGCCGACGTCTTTAATTTCCTGAATGAATATTTCGATGATCGTGTGATTGCTTTGGGCTATCCGAAACATACAGGAGGTGGCGTGGATTGGCCTCCCTATTCGCCAGACATGAACCCCTGTGACTTCTTTCTGTGGGGACACTTGAAAGACCAGGTGTACCGCCAGAATCCAGAAACAATTGAACAGCTGAAGCAGTACATCTCATCTGCATGTGAAGCCATTCCGCCAGACACGTTGTCAAAGGTTTCGGGTAATTTCATTCGGAGACTACGCCATATTATTGCTACGCATGGTGGATATGTGGAAAATATCGTACTATAGAGTTTCCCAGACCGCAGCGCCATCTGTTGTTGAAAATTGTAACTACTGTAATTTCGAAAGTTTGTCTGCCTGAAAATGTACTGTTGTCCCAAGCTTATTGCAACAAACGGTGTATTTCTATCGCTGCTCGTTTAGTTTTTATTGCCGTTTCAAATATACCGGTCATTTTTGAAACACCCTGTATGTAGAACATATCAAACAATAAATGCGTTTTGACAGATACGATATATTTCAAAAGTCAAAGAGTAGATAGGTAAATTATTGTTCCGTATTTCACGTTATATTCTTCGTATCAATAAATATGTTATACTACACAGTTTCAAATGTAGTCTACGTTCCTCCTCAGCGTTCAAGCTATTTCCATACCGTTTTTCATCAAAATCGGTGCAGTGGTGTACTCTTGAAAGTGTAACAGAATTACTTCAGCATTTATATTATTAGTAAGGATTACAAATGAAAGAGTGACATTCTGCGAGCAGTGAGGAGTCTTAATGCGTTGGGGAAGACAGAAAATATGAAAAGAGAAATGCAAAGGCTCAATCTGCGAAATGAGTGTTCAGTGAAATACAATAGAGCGAAAAGCAGTTCTAGTCAGATGAATGTGGGGTAATATCAACAGCAGGAGGAAGTAAGTTTCGTCATGAAAAGGCAGATAGTTTGCTGTCGATTCTGATGAGAAAAACCCTTCACGATAATTCACTCTCTGCTCTAACACCAACAACAATCATGTTTGAATGCAGTCGTCGCAAGCACAAGGTCATGACATATTTAAGGACATTGAATGCGTAATTCAGTAATAAAAGGAAAACGAAAATCAAATAATAATAATAATAAAATAATAATAATGTCTGAGAAAGGAAAGAAATAATAATAATAATAATAATAATAATAATTCCCGTGGAGGCCCGGGAAAAGAATAGGCCTCCGGTATGTTCTGCCAGTCGTAAAAGGCGACGAAAAGAACAAACCACTAATAGGGCTAACCCCCCTTTTAGTGTGATTACTTGGTTCAGGACAGAACTAAAGAAGCCTCGGACAAGCGCCGTCGTGGTCGGGGACGACGCTTGAACCCTATGCCCGCCCACAATGGTAATGACACTGCTAGCCAACTGGAAAATGATTTAAATCCAAATAGAGGTGTTTTGCAGGATATGCTTCCTGCAACCACCCTAGAAGGAAAACAAAGACAGAGGATGAGATGGTCAGATGAAGTTAATCGACACCTCATGTTCTGTTATTACCAAGCAACAAACCTAGGAACCAACACAACTGGATACAGATCACAAGTATACACAACATTTATTACCAGATACCCGGAATTAAAATTTTTAACAGAACAACGACTAGCTGATCAGATCCGTGTAATAATAAAAAATAACAGGATACCCCAGTCAGAATTAGAAAACATCAAACAACAAGTACAACAAATACTGGAACAAAATAATGTGCAATTAGAAGAAGAAGAAAATACAGTAATGGACTCAAATATCCCAGAGCAAACAAACAAAGAACAACATGCATCAATTAAACAATCAGAGGAAAACGAAATCTTAAGACAGCCACCAGTACAAGCACAAATAGAACATGAAGTGATACACATGTTAGATATAGAAGAACAATTTCAGTTGACATATATAGAATACAAAGGCACAAACAGAGACATTAGACCATTCTTGCATAGACCACCAAATAACCGACAAGTCGAAACAACAATAAAAACTATCAACACAATCATACACAACAAAATAAATGAATTCACAACTATGGAAGAGTTACAACTACTGGTTTATGTAGGAGCACTCATTACACTAAATATACACACTAGGCAGAGATCAGAACCAACCAACACACAGAATAAACCCACAAAACCAGCATGGCAACACAGGCTACAGATCAGAATAGAAAAACTGAGAAAAGACATCGGACAGCTAACACAATTTATAAGAAATGAAGTATCAGACAAAAAACGAAAAAGGTTAGGTAAAATCTCACAACAAGTAGCAATAGAGCAATTAGATGAAAAGAAGCAGAAATTACAAGCATTGGCCAAACGACTTAGAAGATACAAAAAAAGTGAAAATAGAAGGAAACAAAACCAAACATTCAACACAAACCAAAAGAAATTTTACCAAACAATAGATAACACACACGTAAAAATAGACAATCCACCAAACATAACACACATGGAACACTTCTGGAGCAACATATGGTCAAACCCGGTACAACATAACAGGCATGCACGGTGGATACAAGCAGAAACAGACACATACAAGATGATACCACAAATGCCTGAAGTGATAATTTTGCAACATGAAGTCACCCGAGCAATTAATTCTACGCACAATTGGAAAGCCCCTGGAAATGATAAAACAGCAGATTTCTGTCTAAAGAAGTTCACCTCAACACATTCACATCTAACTAAATTATTTAACAGTTACATTGCAGACCCATACACAGTCCCTGATACACCTACACAAGGAATAACTTATCTGAAACCTAAAATCAAGCAGACACAGCAAAATATCGCCCTATAACATGCCTACCAACAATATACAAAATATTAACTTCAGTCATTACACAGAAATTAATGACACATACAACACAGAACAAAATTATAAATGAAGAACAAAAAGTGTGCAGCAAAGGAGCACGAGGATGTAAAGAGCAACTGATAATAGATGCAGAGGTGACATATCAAGCTAAAACTAAACAAAGGTCGCTACACTACGCATACATTGATTACCAAAAAGTTTTTGATAGTGTACCCCACTCATGGTTACTACAGATATTGGAAATATACAAAGTAGATCCTAAATTGATACAGTTTCTAAACATAGTAATGAAAAACTGGAAAACCACACTTAACATCCAAACAAATTCAGATAATATCACATCACAGCCAATACAGATTAAGCGTGGAATATACCAAGGAGACTCATTAAGTCCTTTCTGGTTCTGTCTTGCTCTGAACCCACTATCCAACATGCTAAATAATACAAATTATGGATATAATATTACTGGAACATACCCACACAAAATCACACATTTGCTATACATGGATGATCTAAAACTACTGGCAGCAACCAATCAACAACTCAACCAATTATTAAAGATAATAGAAGTATTCAGCAATGATATAAATATCGCTTTTGGAACAGACAAATGTAAGAAAAATGGCATAGTCAAGGGAAAACACACTAAACAAGAAGATTACATATTGAATAACCACAGTGACTCCATAGAAGCGATGGAAAAAGAGATGCCTATAAATACCTAGGATACAGACAAAAGATAGGAATAGATAATACAAATACACTCCTGGAAATGGAAAAAAGAACACATTGACACCGGTGTGTCAGACCCACCATACTTGCTCCGGACACTGCGAGAGGGCTGTACAAGCAATGATCACACGCACGGCACAGCGGACACACCAGGAACCGCGGTGTTGGCCGTCGAATGGCGCTAGCTGCGCAGCATTTGTGCACCGCCGCCGTCAGTGTCAGCCAGTTTGCCGTGGCATACGGAGCTCCATCGCAGTCTTTAACACTGGTAGCATGCCGCGACAGCGTGGACGTGAACCGTATGTGCAGTTGACGGACTTTGAGCGAGGGCGTATAGTGGGCATGCGGGAGGCCGGGTGGACGTACCGCCGAATTGCTCAACACGTGGGGCGTGAGGTCTCCACAGTACATCGATGTTGTCGCCAGTGGTCGGCGGAAGGTGCACGTGCCCGTCGACCTGGGACCGGACCGCAGCGACGCACGGATGCACGCCAAGACCGTAGGATCCTACGCAGTGCCGTAGGGGACCGCACCGCCACTTCCCAGCAAATTAGGGACACTGTTGCTCCTGGGGTATCGGCGAGGACCATTCGCAACCGTCTCCATGAAGCTGGGCTACGGTCCCGCACACCGTTAGGCCGTCTTCCGCTCACGCCCCAACATCGTGCAGCCCACCTCTAGTGGTGTCGCGACAGGCGTGAATGGAGGGACGAATGGAGACGTGTCGTCTTCAGCGATGAGAGTCGCTTCTGCCTTGGTGCCAATGATGGTCGTATGCGTGTTTGGCGCCGTGCAGGTGAGCGCCACAATCAGGACTGCATACGACCGAGGCACACAGGGCCAACACCCGGCATCATGGTGTGGGGAGCGACTCCTACACTGGCCGTACACCACTGGTGATCGTCGAGGGGACACTGAATAGTGCACGGTGGTACATCCAAACCGTCATCGAACCCATCGTTCTACCATTCCTAGACCGGCAAGGGAACTTGCTGTTCCAACAGGACAATGCACGTCCGCATGTATCCCGTGCCACCCAACGTGCTCTAGAAGGTGTAAGTCAACTACCCTGGCCAGCAAGATCTCCGGATCTGTCCCCCATTGAGCATGTTTGGGACTGGATGAAGCGTCGTCTCACGCGGTCTGCACGTCCAGCACGAACGCTGGTCCAACTGAGGCGCCAGGTGGAAATGGCATGGCAAGCCGTTCCACAGGACTACATCCAGCATCTCTACGATCGTCTCCATGGGAGAATAGCAGCCTGCATTGCTGCGAAAGGTGGATATACACTGTACTAGTGCCGACATTGTGCATGCTCTGTTGCCTGTGTCTATGTGCCTGTGGTTCTGTCAGTGTGATCATGTGATGTATCTGACCCCAGGAATGTGTCAATAAAGTTTCCCCTTCCTGGGACAATGAATTCACGGTGTTCTTATTTCAATTTCCAGGAGTGTATTAAAGAAGAACTAAAAGAAAAATATAGACAAAGACTAACAAAAATACTGAAAACAGAATTGACAGCAAGAAACAAGACAAAAGCTATAAATACTTATGCTATACCAATATTGACCTACTCATTTGGAGTAGTGAAATGGAGTAACACAGACCTAGAAGCACTAAATACACTTACACGTTCACAATGCCACAAATGTAGAATACATCACATACATTCAGCAACAGAAAGATTCACATTAAGCAGAAAGGAAGGAGGAAGGGGATTCATCGACATAAAAAACCTACATTATGGACAGGTAGACAATTTAAGAAAATTCTTTCTAGAACGTGCAGAAACTAGCAAAATACACAAAGCAATCACTCATATAAATACATCGGCTACACCACTGCAATTTCATAACCACTTCTACAACCCTTTAGGTCACATAACATCAACAGATACGAAGAAAGTAAATTGGAATGGGAAGGCACTACATGGCAAGCACCCGTATCACCTAACACAGCCACACATCGATCAAGACGCATCCAACACATGGGTAAGAAAAGGCAATATATACAGTGAGACGGAAGGATTCATGATTGCAATACAGGATCAAACAATAAACACCAGATATTACAGCAAGCATATTATTAAAGAGCCCAATACCACAACAGATAAATGCAGACTTTGTAAACAACAAATAGAAACAGTAGATAACATCACAAGCGGATGTACAATACTAGCAAATACAGAATACCCCAGAAGACATGACAATGTAGCAAAAATAATACATCAACAGCTTGCCTTACAACATAAACTTATAAAACAACACGTTCCCACATACAAGTATGCACCACAAAATGTACTGGAGAATGATGAATACAAATTATACTGGAACAGAACCATTATAACAGATAAAACAACACATAACAAACCTGACATCATACTCACCAATAAAAAGAAGAAATTAACACAACTAATCGAAATATCCATACCCAATACAACAAATATACAAAAGAAAACAGGAGAAAAAATTGAAAAATACATCCAACTGGCTGAGGAAGTCAAGGACATGTGGCATCAGGATAAAGTTGACATTATACCAATTATACTATCAACGACAGGAGTCATACCACACAATATCCACCAGTACATCAATGTAATACAGCTACATCCAAACTTATATATACAACTACAGAAATCTGTAATTATTGATACATGTTCAATTACCCGAAAGTTCCTAAATGCAATATAACATATAGCGTACAGTTAAAAGGAAGTGGCGCTTGATCAAGGTCCGCGTCACTTTCCATTTTTAACCAGACTTAACGTCTGAGAAAGTAAAGAAATAATAATAATAGAGTGATATGAGACTGTACTACAAGAAGATAAAAGAAGACAAGAGCTTGACTGTAGACTCGGTAGTAGGAATGAAAGGAGGACTAATTCAGTCCTGCAATAAATTTCAGCTAATGAACACTCTTACACTGTTCAAAATGACAAGAGATGGTACGCTTGGAAAGGTCTCGAGACACTGTAAGATAGATGTTGGGTTACATCATGGTCAGAAAAGGATTCCGAAATCGAATCTGCATTTAGATTCCGCAAGCTACCTTACGGTGTGTGGCGGAGTAATTTGCGCATCACTTTCACTTCTCCATTTTCCTGTTCCAATTGCAAACAGTTCCCGGGAAAAACGATTGTTGGCTACCCTAGGTGTGAGCATATACCTCTCCATGGTCTTTTCGCGAGCTACACATAGGAGGCGGATTTGTATTGTTCGACTCTTCTAGGAATCCACGATCTCGGAACTTCAGCAGTAAACTGTACCGTAATGCAGAACGCTTCTCCTGCAAAGTCTGACATTAGAGTCGGATGAACATGTCTGTGACGCTTTCGAGCTTATTGCGCTTACTAAATGAACCTATCACGAAATGCACTGCTCTTCTGTGGATTGTAAGGCATACTCATTAGCAGATAGAGATTAGGTTCACAATGTAGCAGTGATCAAGAGTAGAGCAAAGATTAAGGGGCTCGTATCGAAGAATCAGTTTGCAAGGAAGTGGGATACTAAAGTACTGGAGAATGGTGAGATATGCTTGAAATATCCTGAGGTTACAAATACTGCGATAGTGAATACCACACCAGGTAATTCAGTAGAAAAGGATGGGTCTATCTAAAAATATAAACATAGATGTTGAATAGAGAAACACAGATACACGGAACATATCTGCGAAGAAACCAGGGTTACAAAAGAAGTACTTCCACTGATCGAGAAAAGGAAATACAAAAGCGTTCAAGAAAAGACAGGAATATGGCAATACAGGTCACTTAGGAATGAAAGAAATGGAAAGTACGGGCAAGCCAAGGCGAAGTGACTGTAGGAAAAATTCGAAGAAATCGAAAAGGAAATGGTCATCAGAAGCACTGATTCAGCATATAGAAAACTCAAAATAACTTTTAGTGAAATTAAAAGCAAAGGCTGTAAGAGTGAAATGGGAATTCCACTGTTAAATGCAGGAGAGATAACACTCCTTCGAAATTTCTAAGATCGTTGGAGGAATTGGCAACCAATAGCTTATTGAGTTTCGTTTGGAGAATCATTGAGCATGGCAGTATACAATCAGACTTCGGGAAAAATATCACCCTAACAATCCTGAAGATAGCAAGGGGAGATAAGTGCGAGAACTGTCGCAGCCCCAGATTAACAGCTCATGCATCCAAGTTGCTGACAATAGTAATATACAAAAGAGTTGAAAAAAGATTGAGGATCTGTTAGATGACGATAATTTGACTTTAGGCAAGCGTACCAGAGGGGCAGCTCTGACGTTGAGCTTCATAAAGGAAGCAAGACTTAAGAAAAATCGAGAGACTTTTAGAGGTTTTGTCGGCTTAGAAAAAGCATTTAACAATGTAATGTGGTTAAAAATGCTCTAAATTCTCAAGAAAAGAGATACGAGCTATAGGCAAAAACACGTTGTATACGGTAAGTACAAGAATCAAGAGGGAACTATTAAATGAAAAACTAAGTGCTCTGATGAAAAAGGGCGTCAGACAGGGATGCTGTCTTTCGCCCCTACCGCTCAATCTATACATCGAAAAAGCTATGACACAAATAAAAGGAAGGTTCAGGACTAAAATCAAAATTTAGGGTGAAAGGATATCAATAATAAAATTCGTTGACGACGTTGCTATTCTCAGTCAACCTGACGAAGTATTATAGGATCTATTCGACAGAATGAACAGTCTAATGATTACAGATTAAGGATTGAGAGTTCGCAAGAAAAAACAAGGTAATGAGATGTAGAAGAAACGAAAATAGCGAGAAACTTAACGTAAAAATTAGTGACAGTGAATCAGACACAATGAATTAATTCTGTTAACTTGGAAGCAAAATAATAGAAGATGGATGAAACAAGGACGGCGTGAAAATAAGGCTAACGGAGACAAAGAGGGCTTTCTTCGCCAGAAGGAATCTAATGAAAAAATTTCGGAATACCAAACATTGGCCTTAATTTGAAGAAGAAATTTCTGAACGTCTGTGTTTGGAGCGCAGCATTGTATAGAAATGAATTTTGGACTGTGGGAAAACTGGAAAAGAAAAGACTCGAATTGGAGAGGTGGTGAAATGGAAGGCCGTTGAAAATTATGTCGACTTCCCCACAGTGCAACTTGGGAAAAAATTTACAAGAAGCAGGGACAGTATGGTAGGATATTTGTTCAGACACCGAGGAATAACGTGCGTGCTACCTGGGCAAGCTGTGGAGAATAAAATCTGTAGAGGAAGCCAGAGACTGTAATATATCCCAGAAATAACTAGGACACTGGGTGCAAATGCTACTCCAAGATGAAGACGGAGGCACCGGAGAAGAATCCTTGCGAGCCCCATGAAACTACTTGAAAGACCGGTGACCCAGAAAAGAAGAGCGGTTGTGGCACTGGCGCCCATTGTCCAGAGGTAGAGCGCGAGGAGAAAGCGAGCGAACCCTGGCGCGACGCCTTCGCGCTCCAGAAGCACCGGCTGCTTCGCTTTGTGAAGTTGTCGGCGACACTTTCTATCCCGGTCCGGCACGGCGCACTGCCTGCCGCAATCGTGGTCGTGGTCTTCAGCAGCTGTGTCAGCCTCGTGTCAGTAGATAAATCATTGCGAAGCGTGCACTGCGGGGCTGCTGCGAGTGATAGTGTAGCTGGCAGGAGATAAGCCGGCTGCCAGTTACCAGCCTGTGCGTGTGCGGGAGCTCTTGCCGATGCCCACAGGGGTCTGCGTCTCCAACGTCGAGCCGTGAGCCGCTACGTGCGCATAATTACGTGGACCTGTTTTCTAGTATAGTAGCTCACATCCAAAGTAAGGTTTACGAAAGGACTACTTTCTGGCGTCAAGTTTCCCTTACTGACGTCAGTGAGCAAACTCAAAAGAAAACTACTAAATATAATCCAACTTCATCACCGAAATTATACAAACAGGTAATTGTATAAACCAGCGTCATCTGTGAGATATGTCTACTATTTTCGTAAATGCTTAACTGAAGAACAATGCATCAACTCTCTTCGTTTGACGATGTCCTCCGTGTAAAAAGCTTCGCGATTGGTTAGCGGAAATTGATCGATGCGTTAAGATCCACAAAAACCGGTTGTGCTCAGCATAATTGTAGGGTTGTAATAGGTGACTCACCGTGAAATATTGGTCGTCGAAGAGTGCAGTAAAATCTTTTGTGGATGGATGTTTAGCTGTGAGAAAGATCTGTTCCCGATGGATTTCAACACAGTTCCACCTCGTGCCAGTTGGTGGAACGGATGCTGGAAAAGACTCCGATGAAGGGAATGCAAAATCCGTGTACTACATCGGAACAGGAGTCGAGAGTTCGATATTTTCAGAAGAACCGAAACTAACAAAAGTGCCAGGAAAATGACTGCTCGCATCGTTGATGACACTTGACATGCCACGGACTGAAGGACAGTCAGTGCTGATTAGCACACACCAATTACTTTGCCACAAATCATCGTTGAAATCATGAAAACGGAAAGACGTTGAATCGTGTGTAATCAGGACAGTGCAAGGGTGCACAAAACTCCCCAATCAATTGATCACTTGACGGGAACGAACGTCTCATTGCTCGCATTCACAAGAGCGTGTCCTTAAGCTGGGAGGTATAAGAGGGGAGAAGCTACGCGTGTCACTTTCCCGGGGAATAACGAAATAGTTTTGAGATTTCACAGCAAATGGCTGTAGAGACACTTTCTGCTAGTCAAAAGCCGTTATATATTGTGACTTTTTCGAACTGATACTGAAGTAGTACGACTGTTTGGCGGGGCAGATGGTTTTTATTTTCTCCTAGTGGGGGCAGTTGCTCTTCGCGGAGTACGCCCTTCCTTATTCACCACAGTTATCACTTAACGACTTATTGTTCTTTCTTCTTCCTGTCGTTCTTCTGTCAGGCAAAAATGTGAGTACAGCTGATTTTTATCGGCTGAAGAAGTCACTGAATTCTTCCAAAACTGTCTTTTTCGTGCAACACCATCAGGATGGAAAAAGTTCCAAAATTATTTAGAATACCTGCAGAAATGTATTAATGGCTTATGTTCTGAGGAAAAATAAAATCATTTGTGAAGAAAAATGCTTTTCGTCTACTATTTTTGTTAAAACTTGAGAGACAAACATCGCGCACACGACGGTATGATTATGCGCCGTTGCTCCGTGGCAATAAGGCAAATATTCCAAGTAAATACGCAGTGTGGTGGTGACGATACCCTAATATTAAAATGAAGAAACTAGATTGCACACGGGCCATGACACTGTTTTGTGAATTAGTCAAGGGAAACTCACGAAAGTTGCATGGATTTAGTTATTAACCGAAGCGGCTGTGATTAATGTTACGGCGAACATGTCTGCTTTGCAATAAATGCACAAGTATTGGTCAGGAAGATAAAACATTCTCCCTCTGTTGACTTCCACGTTGTCACTAATTCTTGCGGATTTGGACATACTATGATCAATTAGTACAGAAGTGTCTTTTGCATTTGTTGACGCGTAGAGTTGAAAGGTCCATTGTGGCTGTTGTGGTTGAATCGTGAGGTTCTTCCTGAATACAGCGATAGCCTCTGTGCCTGAAAGTTATAATGCGAGGGAAAGTGTTGGTAGAAATAAGAAGTTGTAGCGGACTGAAAACTGTGTGCTGTTGCCTAGGCGTTTCTCTCGCGCAGAGATCCGCGTACTCGCTTACTGAGAACCTCAGTCGCCCACCATCATTTTTGTGTAACTCCCAGATCTGCGAGCCTGATGTCGTGGCTTAGGTCTGCAAAATAGCGTGAACTAGCATCATTCGAGCAGCACGTGAATTAACCCGTCACATCAAGCTTATGTAAGAGCCAGGATGTCGAGCACTCACCCCAATGTGAAAAGTACAACAAAGAACACAGCATTAAATAAGTCTTATCTCGAGAAACTCGTCTATTATGCTGGGCCTTTCTCCAAGACTACCTGCTAACGCTCCCCATAACTGCTGCCATTGTTCGCGGTCACGTTGCGCCGGACAGAGGGTCCAAGGTTCGATATCCGACGAAAACAGACACAGACGAGCCTTATTCGTGTGAGCCCCTGAAAGGTGGCAGTAAAGACAAGTAATTAACGTAAGCAACCTTGTCATAGTATAAATGTCGGTGACGCTGGACGTTTGGTATGTTGTTCAGAGCATCCTACTTCATCCATGGACACTGTAGGCAAGCACGGTCGGCGTCGACGGCCTACATTCGTTTAAAAAGAACTGTCCCAGCGATGTCGCATTTCAGGCGTGAGTCTCGAAAAATTGTACAACACGTTGTCACTGTGGACCGGATAAGACGAATCCGTATCTGGTATGGCGTGAGTCTTCGCAGTTCGGCATCTACACTGATGTGTCTAAAGTGTTACAGGGAGGTACATCCTGCCAGCTTCAAATGAAAACTATATTAGCAGATACTATTGGACAGAGACTCCCCCCCCCCCCACACACACACACCTCAAAAGCCATGCCATCAATAACACGTTCACCTCAATAGCCTTTTCGTCAGCAGAAAAGTGCACAAAATTCTAGCTGTAGTATTTCTGTACTATTCCGATTAAGGAATTTTACAATTCGTGTAAAAGTAAGGGTGAAATATACCAAAATATAGAGAAAAATTCAAACGTAATGAGAAGAAGATTCATATTTTTGGGATATTTATTTCGCATGCAAGATAGTAGATTCAGAAATAAGATTTTCAAATATGTATGGAGTAAGAAGTCCACAACAAGCTGCGTTATGAAAGTAAGCAAGGGTTTATTTAAAAAATATATAAGCAACAGAGAAGCCTTCAGGGAAAAGTATTGGAAACTGGGGAGCTAAAAAGACTTTGTTCAAAATGGTCAGAAGACAGAGAGAAGAAACATAGCGAACAGATGAAAGCATACGGGAAGGAGGAAGAATAGAACGACGAATTGAAATTGGAACGTGTCCTCAGATAAATTATTAGCAGTTAAAAAAATGAAAAAAGTTACTTGTACCAATATAACACATACATTTGATCAAAAGTATCCGGACACCCCCAAAAACATACGTTTTTCATATCAGGTGCATTGTGCTGCCACCTACTGCCAGCTACTCCATATCAGCGGCCTCAGTAGTCATTAGGCATCGTGAGAGAGCAGAATGGGACGCTCAGCGGAACTCGCTGACTTCGAACGTGAACGTGGTCAGGTGATTCGGTGTCACTTGTGTCATATGCCTGTACACGAGATTTCCACACTCCTAAACATCCCTAGGTCCGCTGTTTCCGATGTGATAGTGACGTGGAAACGTGAAGGGACACGAACAGCATAAAAGCGTACAGGCCGATCTCATCTGGTGACTGACAGAGACCGCCGACAGTTGAAGAAGGTCGTATTGTGTAATAGGCAGACATCTATCCAGAGCACCACACAGGAATTCCAAACTGCTTGAGGATCCACTGAAAGTACTATGACAGTTAGGCGGGAGGTGGGAAAACTTGGATTTCATGGTCGAGCGGCTGCTCATACGCCGCACAACAACCCGGTAAATGAAAAACGACGCCTCGCTTGGTGTAAAGAGCGTAAACATTGGACGATTGAACAGTGGAAAAACGTTGTATGGAGTGATGGATGACGGTACACAATATGACGATCCGATGGCAGGGTGAGGGTATGGCGAATGCCCGGTGAACGTCATCTGCCAGCGTGTGTAGTGCCAACAGTAAAATTCGGAGGCGGTGGTGTTATGGTGTGGTCGTGTTTTGCGTGGAGGGGGCTTGCACCTCTTGTTGTTTTGCGTATCACTATCACAGCACATCTACATTGATGTTTTAAGCACCTTCTTGCTTCGCACTGTTGAAGAGCAATTCGGGGATGGGGATTGCATCTATCAACACGATCGTGCGCCTGTCCATAATGCACGGCCAGTGGCGGAATGGTTACACGACTATAACCTCCCTGTAATGGACTGGCCTGCACTGAGTCCTGGCCTCAATCCTATAGAACACCTTTGGGATGTTTTGGAACGGCGACTTCATACCAGGCCTCACCGACCATCATCGATACCTCTCCTAAGTGCAGCACACCATGAAGAATGGGCTGCCATTCGGGGATGGCGATTGCATTTTTGAACACGATCGAGCCATCCTTCAACACGATCGAGCATCTGTTCACAATGCATGGCCTGCGGCGGAGTGTTCACACGACAAGATTAGATTAGATTAGATTAGATTAGTCATGAATATGGCACTTCGTAATGATGTGGAACGTGTCAGGTTAATAAAAGGTGTCTATAAAAGATATTACATTACACAAAATATTACATGACACTTAGTATTTTTAATTTTTTTTGTGGGGGTTGGGGAATTTACCCACTTACTGTATCCAAAAATTCATCTAATGAATAGAAGGAGTTGCCATTAAGAAATTCTTTTAATTCCGTTTTAAATGCTACATGGCTATCTGTCAGACTTCTGATGCTATTAGGTAAGTGACCAAAGACTTTTGTGGCGGCATAATTTACCCCCTTCTGAGCCAAAGTTAGATTTAACCTTGAGTAGTGAAGATCATCCTTTCTCCTAGTGTTGTAGCCATGTACACTGCTATTACTTTTTAATTCGTTCGGATTGTTAATAACTAATTTCATAACTGAATATATATATTGTGAGGCTACAGTGAAGATCTCTAGCTCTTTAAGTGTCTGCAGGATTATATTGTATGAGCTCCAGCTATTATTCTGATTACACGCTTTTGTGCAATGAACACACTTTTACTCAATGATGAGTTATGCCAGAATGTGATGCCATACGAAAGCAGAGAATGAAAATAGGCGTGGTAAGCTAATTTACTGAGATGTATATCGCCAAAATTTGCAATGACCCTAATAGCATAAGTAGCTGAACTCAAACGTTTCAGCAGATCCTCAGTGTGTTTTTTCTAGTTCAACCCCTCATAAATGCATACACCTGGAAAGTCAATATTTATTAATGGTGTCATTCCATTTACTGTGTGGAACTGTATATACTGTGTTTTGTCAAAGTTTAATAAGAGCCCATTTGCAGAGAACAACTTAATGATTTTCTCGAAATCATCGTTTACAATTTCACCAGTTAATTTTTGTCTGTTGGGTGTGATAGCTATACTCGTATCATCGGCAAAAAGTACCAGCTTTGCACCTTCATGAATATAAAATGGCAAGTCATTAATATATATTAAGAAAAGCAGAGGCTCCAAGACCGATCCTTGCGGCACCCCATTCTTGATTGTTCCCCAGTTTGAGAAATCACCAGTTATTTGCATATTATGTGGACTGCTTATTTCAACTTTCTGCACTCTTCCAGTTAGGCCTGATTTAAACCATTTTAGCACTGTCCCCTTCATACCACAGTACTTGAGATTATCTAGAAGTATTCCACGATTTACACAATCAGTCTACCTGCTGAAGATTTTCTCTGAAATTTCTAATTGTTGAGTCATTAATTGAACGCACAACTTTGGAGGGTAGTTTTGTGTTACTGAATGGACCTATGTCGTATACTGTAACTAGCTGAGCATCGTGATCAGAAAGGCCATTCTCAACAGGACAAGAATTTATGTTTTTAAACCTGTCTTGGTCTATAAAAGTGTTATCTATCAATGTGCTGCTGTCCTTTACTACCCGAGTAGGAAAATTAATGACAGATGTCAAATTGAAAGAACCGAACAAGACTTCGAGGTCTTTCTTCCTGTTACACTCTTTCAGTGAATCAACATTGAATTCCCCACAAATAATAATTTGCTTTCCTCTATCTGACAGATAGCACAACAAGGCATCCAAGTTTTCCAGGAATAAATGAAAGTTTCCTGAAGGGTACCTATATACTATTACAATTATAAAAGAGCCCTCCTTCAGTTTAAGTTGACAGGCACATGATTCTATATGTTGCTCTAGACAAAACTTTTTTGTATCTAAGCTTTCTACGCAGTGATAACTCTTGACATATATGGCAACTCCTCCTCTCACCTTATTCTCTCTACTCATATGTGCAGCTAGTTTATAACCACTGATATTTACCTTTTCCATATCAGACACAATGTGATGCTCAGACAGGCATAGTATATCTATTACATTATAAGATTGAATGTCATCTAAACAAACCAGGAGCTCTTCTACTTTATTCTTCAATCCCGGGATATTTTGGTGAAAAATGGTAACATTATTTTTTACTTTACTTTTGTGAGAATCTACTTTTTTCTTTACTCCACCAATATTTTGGTTAAATATGGTAACATTATTATTTACTTTCATGTTGTGAGAATTTTGTGAGTTGTAGACCTCTTTAGCACTTGTCCGCCTGAACTTCTCATTGGACACTGATATTAGTCTAAAAAAGAGGTACATCCGTGTGTACTAGTGTCCCCCCTTACGGATTTCGCTAACAACCCTGCCAGTTTACCCTTCCCTTTCCTATTGAGGTGTAGGCCATGCCTTGTGAAATCCCCCCTACCAATAGCCGCGACAGGAACCAATCTAATGTCTGACAGTGGCCGCCCTACGCAACTGATCAAACTCCATATTTACCCTCCTGACACAGCGGTTCAACTGGGGCTGATCATGCCGCACGAAAGCAGGCACCAGCCCAACATTGGTATGGGTCGTTGCTCTGTAGTGGACTTGCCTGACCTGAATCCCATAGAACACCTTTCTGATGTTTTGGAACGCCGACTTCGTGCCAGGCCTCACCGACCGACATCGATAGTCTGCTCAGTGTACCAATCTGTTAAGAATGGGCTCACATTCCCCAAGAAACCTTCCAGCACCTGATCGAATGTATGCCTGCGGGAGTGGAAGCTGTCATCAAGACTAAAGGTGGGCCAACACCATACTGAATTCCAGCGCCACGAACTTATAATCATTTTCAGCCAGGTATCCGGACACTTTTCATCACATATACACTCCTGGAAATGGAAAAAAGAACACATTGACACCGGTGTGTCAGACCCACCATACTTGCTCCGGACACTGCGAGGGGGCTGTACAAGCAATGATCACACGCACGGCACAGCGGACACACCAGGAACCGCGGTGTTGGCCGTCGAATGGCGCTAGCTGCGCAGCATTTGTGCACCGCCGCCGTCAGTGTCAGCCAGTTTGCCGTGGCATACGGAGCTCCATCGCAGTCTTTAACACTGGTAGCATGCCGCGACAGCGTGGACGTGAACCGTATGTGCAGTTGACGGACTTTGAGCGAGGGCGTATAGTGGGCATGCGGGAGGCCGGGTGGACGTACCGCCGAATTGCTCAACACGTGGGGCGTGAGGTCTCCACAGTACATCGATGTTGTCGCCAGTGGTCGGCGGAAGGTGCACGTGCCCGTCGACCTGGGACCGGACCGCAGCGACGCACGGATGCACGCCAAGACCGTAGGATCCTACGCAGTGCCGTAGGGGACCGCACCGCCACTTCCCAGCAAATTAGGGACACTGTTGCTCCTGGGGTATCGGCGAGGACCATTCGCAACCGTCTCCATGAAGCTGGGCTACGGTCCCGCACACCGTTAGGCCGTCTTCCGCTCACGCCCCAACATCGTGCAGCTCGCCTCCAGTGGTGTCGCGACAGGCGTGAATGGAGGGACGAATGGAGACGTGTCGTCTTCAGCGATGAGAGTCGCTTCTGCCTTGGTGCCAATGATGGTCGTATGCGTGTTTGGCGCCGTGCAGGTGAGCGCCACAATCAGAACTGCATACGACCGAGGCACACAGGGCCAACACCCGGCATCATGGTGTGGGGAGCGACTCCTACACTGGCCGTACACCACTGGTGATCGTCGAGGGGACACTGAATAGTGCACGGTGGTACATCCAAACCGTCATCGAACCCATCGTTCTACCATTCCTAGACCGGCAAGGGAACTTGCTGTTCCAACAGGACAATGCACGTCCGCATGTATCCCGTGCCACCCAACGTGCTCTAGAAGGTGTAAGTCAACTACCCTGGCCAGCAAGATCTCCGGATCTGTCCCCCATTGAGCATGTTTGGGACTGGATGAAGCGTCGTCTCACGCGGTCTGCACGTCCAGCACGAACGCTGGTCCAACTGAGGCGCCAGGTGGAAATGGCATGGCAAGCCGTTCCACAGGACTACATCCAGCATCTCTACGATCGTCTCCATGGGAGAATAGCAGCCTGCATTGCTGCGAAAGGTGGATATACACTGTACTAGTGCCGACATTGTGCATGCTCTGTTGCCTGTGTCTATGTGCCTGTGGTTCTGTCAGTGTGATCATGTGATGTATCTGACCCCAGGAATGTGTCAATAAAGTTTCCCCTTCCTGGGACGATGAATTCACGGTGTTCTTATTTCAATTTCCAGGAGTGTATTTACAAATCTCCCCCTATGAACCCCCCCCCCCCCCCCCCTATGAACCATGGACCTTGCCGTTGGTGGGGAGGCTTGCGTGCCTCAGCGATACAGATGGCCATACCTTAGGTGCAACCACAACAGAGGGGTATCTGTTGAGAGGCCAGACAAACGTGTGGTTCCTGAAGAGGGGCAGCAGCCTTTTCAGTAGTTGCAAGGGCAACAGTCTGGATGATTGACTGATCTGGCCTTGTAACACTAACCAGAACAGCCTTGCTGTGCTGGTACTGCGAACGGCTGAAAGCAAGGGGAAACTACAGCGGTAATTTTTCTCGAGGGCATGCAGCTTTACTATATAGTTAAATGATGATGGCGTCCTCTTGGGTAAAATATTCCGGAGATAAAATAGTCCCCCATTCGGATCTCCGGGCGGGGACTACTCAAGAGGATGTCGTTATCAGGAGAAAGAAAACTGGCGTTCTACGGATCGGAGGGTGGAATGTCAGATCCCTTAATCGAGCAGGTAGGTTAGAAAATTTAAAAAGGGAAATGGATAGGTTAAAGTTAGATATAGTGGGAATTATTGAAGTTCGGTGCCAAGAGGAACAAGACTTCTGGTCAGGTGACTACAGGGTTCTAAACATCATCATCATCATCATTTAAGACTGATTATGCCTTTCAGCGTTCAGTCTGGAGCATAGCCCCCTTATAAAATTCCTCCACGATCCCCTATTCAGTGCTAACATTGGTGCCTCTTCTGATGTTAAACCTATTACTTCAAAATCATTCTTAACCGAATCCAGGTACCTTCTCCTTGGTCTGCCCCGACTCCTCCTACCCTCTACTGCTGAACCCATGAGTCTCTTGGGGAACTTTGCTTCTCCCATGCGTGTAACATGATCCCACCATCTAAGCCTGTTCGCCCTGACTGCTACATCTAGAGTGTTCATTCCCAGTTTTTCTTTGATTTCCTCATTGTGGACCCCCTCGTGCCATTGTTCCCATCTACTAGTACCTGCAATCATCCTAGCTACTTTCATATCCGTAACCTCAACCTTGTTGATAAGGTAACCTGAATCCACCCAGCTTTCGCTCCCATACAACAATGTTGGTCGTAAGATTGAACGGTTCACGGATAACTTAGTCTTGGTACTGACGTCCTTCTTGCAGAAGAGAGTAGATCGTAGCTGAGCGGAACCGGGTTATAAACACAAAATCTATAGGGGTAATGCAGGAGTAGGTTTAATAGTGAATAGGAAAATAGAAATGCGGGTTAGCTACTACAAACAGCATAGTGAACGCATTATTGTGGCCAAGATAGATACGAAGCCCACGCCTACCACAGTAGTACAAGTTTATATGCCAACTAGCTCTGCAGATGACGAAGAAATGGATGCTGAAATAAAAGAAATTATTCAGATAGTGAAGGGAGACGAAAATTTAATATTCATGGGTGACTGGAATTCGTTAGTAGGAAAAGGGAGAGAAGGAAACATGGGAGGTGAATATGGATTGTGGCTAAGGAATGAGAGAGGAAGCCGCCTTGTAGAATTTTGCACAGACCACAACTTAATCATAGCTAACACTTGGTTCAAGAATCATAAAAGGAGGTTGTATACATGGAAGAAGCCTGGAGATACTGACAGGTTTCAGATAGATTATATAATGGTAAGACAGAGATTTAGGAACCAGGTTTTAAATTGTAAGACATTTCCAGGGGCAGATGTGGACTCTAACCACAATCTATTGGTTATGAACTGTAGATTAAAACTGAAGAAACTACGAAAAGGTGGTAATTTAAGGAGATGGGACCTGGATAAACTGACTAAGCCAGAGGTTGTACAGAGTTTCAGAGAGAGCGTAAGGGGACAATTGACAAGAATGGGTCGCTTTGAGGGATGAAGTAGTGAAGGCAGCAGAGGATCAAGAAGGTAAAAAGACGAGGGCTAGTAGAAATCCTTGGGTAACAGAAGAAATACTGAATTTAATTGATGAAAGGAGAAAATATAAAAATGCAGTAAATGAATCAGGCAGAAAGGAATACAAACGTGTCAGAAACGAGATCGACAGGATGTGCAAAATGGCTAAGCAGGCATGGCTAGAGGACAAATGTAAGGATGCAGAGGCTTATCTCACTAGGGGTAAGATAGATATTGCCTACAGGAAAATTGAAGAGACCTTTGGAGAAAAGAGAACCACTAGTATGAATATCAAGAGCTCAGAAGGAAACCCAGTTCTAAGCAAAGAAGGGAAAGCAGAAAGTTGGAAGGAGTATATAGAGGGTATGTATAAGGGTGGTGTACTTGAGAACAATATTATGGAAATGGAATAGAATGTAGATGAAGATGAAATGGGAGATACGATACTGCGAAAAGAGTTTGACAGAGCACTGAAAGACCTAAGTCGAAACAAGGCCCCGGGAGTAGACAACATTCCATTAGAACTACTGACAGCCTTGGGAGAGCCAGTCCTGACAAAACTCTACCATCTGGTCAGCAAGACGTATGAGACGGGTGAAATACCCTCCGACTTCAAGAAGAATATAATAATTCCAATCCCAAAGAAAGCAGGTGTTGACAGATGTGAAAATTACCGAACTATCAGTTAAGTAAGTCACGGCTGCAAAATACTAACTCGAATTCTTTACAGACGAATGGAAAAACTAGTAGAAGCCGACCTCGGGGAAGATCAATTTGGATTCCGTAGAAATATCGGAACACTTGAGGCAATAGTGAGCCTACGACTTATCTTAGAAGCTAGATTAAGGAAAGGCAAACCTAGGTTTCTAGCATTTGTAGACTTAGAGAAAGCTTTTGACAATGTTGACTGGAATACTCTCTTTCAAATTCTGAAGGTGGCAGGGGTAAAATACAGGGAGCGAAAGGCTATTTACAATTTGTACAGAAACCAGATGGCAGTTATAGGAGTCGAGGGACATGAAAGGGAAGCAGTGGTTGGGAAGGGAGTAAGACAGGGTTGTAGCCTCTCCCCGATTTTATTCAATCTGTATATTGAGCAAGCAGTGAAGGAAACAAAAGAAAAATTCGGAGTAGGTATTACAATCCATGGAGAAGAAATAAAAACTTTGAAGTTCGCCGATGACATTGTAATTCTGCCAGAGACAGCAAAGCACTTGGAAGAGCAGTTGAACGGAAGGGATAGCGTCTTGAAAGGAGGATATAAGATAAACAGCAACAGTGTCAGGAAGTCGTTTCTGATAGTATTTGAATGGAGTGTAGCCGTGTATAGAAGTGAAACATGGACGATAAATAGTTTGGACAAGAAGAGAACAGAAGCTTTCGAAATGTGGTGCTACAGAAGAATGCTGAAGATTAGATGGGTAGATCACATAACTAATGAGGAAATATTGAATAGGATTGGGGAGAAGAGAAGTTTGTAGCACAACTTGACTAGAAGACGGGCTCGGTTGGTAGGACATGTTCTGAGGCATCAATTTAGTATTGGAGGGCAGCGTGGAGAGTAAAAATAGTAGAGGGAGACCAAGAGATGAATACACTAAGCAGATTCAGAAGGATGTAGGTTGCAGTAGGTACTGGGAGATGAAGAATCTTGCACTGGATAGAGTAGCATGTAGAGTTGCATCAAACCAGTCTCAGGACTGAAGACCACAACAACAACATATTTACAAATACGGTTTCTGCATATCACCAATTTGGCAACAATTGAATACAATCTCTGATCTGTACACAGCAAAAGAGCCCTTACATTACAAAAACATTCTGCTAAAAAGAAATCTTTCAACTTACACGTTAAATTGTAGAATGTATCTTTCAAATCAGACGCACTGGAAATGGAACCCCACGAATAGTGCAAACCTTTTTGTAGAAGGTAATTAAGCGCTAATAGTTCCCGCAGAGACAGTGCTGAATTTATTTTTCACGTAGTACGTGACCGCAATCAGGGCTTCCGTAAAGGTAGAACCCAATATACCACTTTCGGGAGTGCTGCAGAATGGTCACTGTTTGCAATATATAGTATAAAGTATCTAATCGATAGCGTCGAATGTTCCGTACAAAAGTGATTGCAAGACCAGGAGAGTTGCGAAATGCGCCAATACATGAAAAGTAACTTATTAGTGATAAATCAGTAGAGGCAAACGAAACAGTTGTGTGTAGAAAATAGATACGAAACTGAGGTTCGTTGGATAGATCTTAATGAAATGTAATTCGTGAATGAAAGAAGTGGCTTTCAAACCATTCACCTGACCTTGTGTTTGAGTATTGCTCGTCATTATCTAATCCGCATCTGGTTGTATTAATACAGGTGATAAAACGAAAAGCGGCGTTACGTCATATATGGAATGCGCGAGAGCGCTACGGAGATGCTCAGCATTCTCCGGTGGCAATCGTTGCAACAGAGGCGTCGTTCATCGCGCAGAATACCGAAAACATACGTTCCAAGAAAATACGAGGAGCAAGTCTCGAGAAGGGACGTCCACAGAGACTGCGCAGTGGCGTCACAAGATGTAGCTGTAATGTCCAGAAGACACAGTTGGATTTGTAAAGTGGCCCGAAGAACCAAACATGAATCATGTTGCCTACCCCCACTCTGGTCACCCGGGTTACGTTCCTTCCAATCAGGAGACTAAGCACTTGAATGCAGTTTTGCTGTAGATAATGTTGTAACTTGCTTACCTCACTTTGGAACTCTTTAGTGGATGCAGGGGCGAGGAAAAGATGCGGTTCGTGGACAGAGAATTCAGATATTAATTTATTCCGCATCTAATATTATATAGTAAAAATAATATACAGGGTGTACATAAAGTCCGGGAACACTTTCAATTATTTATTGCACAAGAAACAAACATTGTACAGATATCATACATATGCCATTTTGAAGAGAAACCCTGAAAGATTTTTATTTATTTATTTATTTTTTTCCATGTATGCCGCCACAGCATAGTTTGGTAATCTGCCGATAGTCTGCGCTAGTCGCGAACATGGCGAGTTCAGGTGCGGAGCGAGCTTTCTGTGTGTTGGAGTTCGACAAAAACATGTGTGCTACAGCTGACCAACGGATGTTTAGAACCAAGTACGGTAAGAAGCCACCAACAAGGAAGGCCGTTTACCACTTGCACAACAAATTCGTTACGACGGGTTTTTGTCGAACTTAAACCCACAGAAAGTTCCCTCAGCACCTGAACTCGCCATGTTTGCGACTACCACTGACTATCGGCAAATTACCAAACTACGCTGGGGCGGTATACATGAAAAACAACTCTCTGGGTTTCTTTTCAAAATGACGTATGATATCTGTAAAATGTTTGGTTCTTGAAAGTGTTCCTGGACTTTATGTACACCCTGTATAACTTAGTTTGCCGTAGTTGCGGCGTCAGTTGCTGACAGTAGGTTTGAATGTTAAAATATATACAGATAAAAATGTTTACAATTCTGTCAACCTTCAGTATAACAACTATTCCATAGATGAAGAGCCCTGGCCGCTATGGAACGTCTGTGAATGTTATGTATTGTCAAACACACAAATTATGTAGTTGGAGCTCCGGAGAGGGGAAAATTGCGTATCATTGACAGCGGTGGCGGCTGTAGGAAACCAGGCGGCGTGACTGCCGGCGCGCGTGTTTTAAAGTGCGGCCGACGGGATGGCGTCCGATACCGTAGATGATAATACACAAACAGAAAACCACTACCCATACTTCAAATGTATTACTGTAACAACATAAATGTAAGAGAAGTTTAATAATATAATAATAACTAAACTCCGCCGGAAGAGGCCATGAGGGCCCGCCGGTACCGACCCTCCGCTGTGTCACCCGCAACCCACATGCGTCACTGGATGGGGATATGAAGGGGCGTGTGGTCAACACGCCGCTGCTTCTCAGCCAAGTAGTCCTCCGTTTGCCTCACAAGGGCTGAGTGCATTCCTCCTGCCAACAGCACTCGGCAGACGGATTATCACCCATCCAGGTGCTAGCCCAGCCCGACAGCTCTTAACTTCGGTCATCCGACAGGAACTGGCGTTACCACTGCGACAAGGCCGAATAATAGTAATGTAGAGTGGCAATCGATGTGTGTTCCAGACCAGGATTCGAACCCGGAGCTCTTTCTACCTGCGAAAACTGTATAATGAAACTTCTTAGTGTGTGAGTGGTGCCTTGCAGTATGTGCATGGATATACACAAAAAGTGCATTATACCGCTTTCACTGCTTCAGGATGATGAGCAACCTGCACTGGAACATAATGGCGCGGATTCTTCATCGTAAGTAACGGAAACATCCTCCCTTTAATAATAACAGTTTGTTTACATCACTTAAAATCGTTGTGAGGCACAGTTACAGTTAAAACTACGTTGTCTCACATCTTGTCTTGGCTGTAGGGCACCACCACCCCAAGGAAATTTCGTCATGTGGGGAAACAAAAAGAAAAATCTAACGTAAAACGTGAACTAGCCGTCTGAAGATGAACCTGTCGGTTCGAAACCGGTAACGGCGCTGTTTAAATAAATAAATAGCATTGTAAAACTTGGCTGGTGGCTGTAATCTTCTGTGTAAGAGTCAACCTATAACACATTTTCTGTTTCCGCAATATATTGTGAACATCGCGGCAGCTGCGTTAGGGACGTGACTCGTGAGTTTCCGTGGATAACATTGTAACTACTAAATAACCACCAACTGTCTCACCTTTTATTGTAAAAAAGAAAAATGGTTGTTCTTACTCCACAGTGCTAATATAAAGGCAGTAGCAAAAGAGATACCTGTGATGCATTTCATTTTTTATCTATGTCAGTTATTTTCAAGTTTCCACAAAGGTCTAGTTTGTGAGGGCCCCGGAAGTCGGAATTAGCGGTCTTCGTAACATGTAATTTTTTCCAAATTTTCTTTCGTCGGTTCTGCTGACGTCCGCAGTAGCAATGTCGATGATCGACACTTTCATTAGCAATAACGTTAAGGTGGATTCGAACCTTTTTTTTTTCTTTTTCTACAGTCATGCACACACATACAGGTTTGTTTGTTTGAGGCGAATATGTGGCTTATCAGCAAGCTGAACACGTTGTAAGTTGCTCAGTGTAATCGAAAAATTGACTTTGTTCTGTGAGAAGTAGTGTGTTTAATATGGGCAGGAGAGTTAATGTCACTCATCATTCTTTTTCACGTAGCAAATGCGTATTCAGCCATTGATAGTTAACCTCAGCGTGTTGTGAAATCGCCTGGTAAATACTTAACCACAACGGCACCAGGTGAAATTTCTGGAGTGACTACGAAATCTTGATATTCGAAAGCCCAATTCAGATAGGTCTTCACCTAAACTACACGGGCAGACGTCGAAGATGGTCGGGTTTCTCCAGTTTGACGCGAACTGGAACTGCCGCTCTCTCCGTCGACAAGTCGTCGCCAGGTCAAAACTGTCTTCCTCGTGCCAGTACAGGGCGTCGCGTGTGTTATTGTATAGGAGGATGCCGACCCGCAGTTTAGACCTGTACAGGTCGGCCTCGTCGCCGCTGCCGAGAACTTGACGGGAGCGTGGTTGCAGTGTTTTTTAGAGCGCGGCTGATGCACGGCTGGGGCCTTTGGCCGTAAGGACGGGCGCCCTGGCTGGGCCGCTACCCGCGCTGCTCGACGAGGGCCGGCCAAACACCGAGTGTGAATGAACGCGGTGCACTAGGAGGGAGGACGGACGTGTTGCATTTGGATGGTTGTGTAAACGACATGTTGAGACACAATAAACTTCTTTTTCTCTCGCAAACATCGGTATAATACGCATACGGAAAATGGGTGAACAATAAAGAACACATTGAGGCAAAGCATGGACGGAAAGAAAAATATTTTACTGTTTCGGGGACTGCTCTCGAATTTATTTTTACTGCAGACCCTTTTTTTCCACATTCGCATTCCACTGACGATTACGAGGGCTCTTATTACTAAGTTGTTCAGTACACGTACTTCGGATGTGAGGTCATAAAGCAGATGTACGTTGTCATATCTTTACCACGAACACTGTCAAATGTGGACTCGGGCCCAAAACATTGTTCGGGAAGAGAAATGAAAGTAACAGATGTCTGAAACTCGTCATTTACACAGTTTGTATTGGCTCTGAGGCGTGGATGTCGAGACGGTTGCTTTAAACATTTAGCGATGCTGGAGACTTACGAAAATATGAAAATCGTAGGCAACAGATTGATATGTTTTTCTGTTCTCTCTCGGTAATCTCCTTACAGTGACAAAGTATTTAGCATAAAGTAATTGCGCTGAATTTGCCGACAAAGTCAGTCTCATTTGCTTTCTTCTGACAGCGATATCAAAAATGTGTGTCTCATTCTAAAGGAATTTTGGGCGAGTTGCATGGTGTCATTGCATCTTCTGTAAAAAAATTTCTACTATATTTAATGCGTTGTTGTTTTCAGTCCGAAGACATTTTTAATGCAGCTCTGTACCCTGTGCACGCCGTTTCGTGTCTGCATAACTACCACAACCTGCTTACTCCATTAAAGCCTTGCAGTCCCTCCTCCCCACGTCTTCCCATACAGAATTACGATTCCTTGATGGCTCAACATTTGTCGCTTTATATGGTCCCCCATTTTCATCACTTTGTGCCACAAATTTCTTATTTTCCTCGTTCGAATCAATATCGACACCCCCCCCCCCCCCCCCAGTTAGTGAGTACCGATCTAATCTTGAGCACCCTTCTTTAGCAACATATTTCTTGTTATGTCTCCGTGCTCGTCGTCAAATGTGGGCTACTTAGGGAGCCTTCTTACTCGGATCGCTAGACAAGATTGAAACAAATCGTATTAATGAGTTTTATTACGAAATGAAGAGAAACACTACTTAACTTTGATAATTACACAAAAGAGTCGCAAGCAAAGGGGGAAATACGAAATAAACGAGCTTCTCCAGTATATATTATTCCAAGTCGGTGATACATAGAGATTACTCACGAATTAACTAGAGTTGACGCTTATGTCCAAGTACCTAGACTTGAAACTGCTATTGAATTGGGCCGCGACCAGTCGGGAGCGGCGCTTATGCCCTCTCCACATAGGGGCCGCTGCTGTCACGTTGTCGTCCTGGAGAGGGGCCGGTCGGCGTGCGATTGGCCGACGTCTTCTCACAGCCATCACGAGTGATGTTCCTGCGCTTGACTTTACGCCGTAACATTTCTAATGCTTCTGTTATCTTCTTGTCTGAACTGGTTATCGTTCGCGTTTCAGTTCCGCACATGGCTAGTCTCCAGAGAAATATCTTGTGGCATTTCTCGTATTTGGTGCGATTATTTGGAATGCCGAGTCTAACTGTTTCAGACTCGCCTTTCTTCTGAGCACTCGAATAAATGTTCTAACTCAAGTGAAGCGTCCATCAAATGGGGACGGGTACTGAAAATCCGCCAACATACGTAACGGGTAATTAATTAAACTGTCTATTTGTGGCCCTAAAGGTGCATCTGACTGCATGTTAGAAAACAGACCTCTTCCCTCCGTAACAGTTTTAAGTCGTAGAATCTACATCAGTTCCAATGAATACATGTTCTTGTCTAGTTTCACGTAATATTGCTCACTCATTAAAATTCTGCGCTGCATTTTATAATCTGGAAATTCAGACTTATATTTTCTCAAAATTCTAAGAAACACGACGTAATGCTGAAATTACACAACTCGTATTCTTGGTAATAAAGATTAACAATGCTGCGCCTCGTAAATCCTCAGCTATCCACTAAATAATTTCCTCGAATATTAATGTGATGTTCATTCAGATAGACTGGCTTGGCGCAAATGTATATAGTTAGGTCAGTCTGTTAAGTATACACTGCACAGTGTGGCTCACACCTAGTTGAGGTCAGCTCTCCATGTAGAGGTGTTGGCCACCGGCCGCTGCTTGCCCTCACACCGGTTGTCATGCTGCCCGCGCACGACCGAGCGCTTCTAGGCGGCCGCTACGGTCGCAGGTTCGAATCCTGCCTCGGGCATGGATGTGTGCCATGTTCTTGCGTTAGTAAGGTTTAAGTAGTTCTAATTTCTAGGGGACTAATGACCTCAGATGTTAAGTCCCATAGTGCTGAGAGCCATTTGAACCATTTTTGATGTTACCCTGTGTGAGCAGATTAGCGTATTTTTTCGTGATTCGTGTTTTCGGAGTGCACGCGTGTCCCGGCGGAGGATAATGTTTTTGTTGTGAGTATTGTGCTCGGAGCCGTGCCCACACGGCTCAGCTGGTAGCGTGCCCACACGGCGCTGAAGGCAGCGACCCGGTGCCGTGCAGGCCGGTGTGGCACAAGTAGTTCGACGTGTGAGGTGCAGTGCCGCAGCTCACAAGGCGACCTTTCGGTAAATCGATTTCTGTAGTTCTCTTCATTTGTGGTACGTAATAGTCAGCACTCATACATACCTCTCCGAAGGCAGTTCCAAGCAATTGTGAAAAGTCTCCACAAAATCAACTTTGAAATCCGGCGACCACGTGGGTCTGTGGTAGAATGTTTGCTCGCTGCGTGGGTGGCTCGGGTGCGATGCTAGGTGGAATCAAATTTTTGAACAAAGGTCCCCGTTGTCGGAACATTTGCGTGAAGCGTAAGACACAAAAGATAGAAAAAATTAATTTGCATTTTTAATTATGCAATCGTGACTAACAATCATTTACAAAAGATCAGTGATTGAGAATATTTGTTTATAATGTAAACTGTATTTTTTGTGCGATATATAGCTAATTAGAAATCAGAACATGTGCATTTTTCGAAGAAATGACAATTGGACGTTTTAATTAGCATAATGTTTATAAACTCGTATGTTAAAACGAAAATTTACCTTTTTGTGCAAAAATGAACTTGGGCGTTATTTCGCATTTAATGATAAGAAAAATTTATTTATTTAGTTTATTAGAACCAACAAAATACATACTTCGTCATTCTAAGTGAATTTATGTTGGTGCCTGTCGGAGCATTGTAAGTCTAAAGGATCAAACTGTACTACTCTTAATTTGAAATTAACTGCTGGGCACGCGGACGTGTCGCCCGTACAGGGGGTGTCACGTGTCTTACAGTAATGAGGTAGCGGACGGGCTCGGGGTTTCCGCAGATGCTTCACTTACGTTTGTGCTAAGATTTCCAGACATATTCAGTTACATCTCGATAAAATTACGGCCCGCTGCAAACACTGGCAGTTTGGTCTTAATGTAAAGACGTGCAAAATTGTGTGTACTTGTCGAAACTCGAAACACGTCTCCTTCGTGTACGGAATTGGTAGGTGACAACTAACCTGACTTGAGTCGTACAACCCACAGCTTCACCCAAGTACGTTTCTTTTTTTCCCCCGCTTCTCTTCCAAATGGTACATGCAATTGCGGCCCATAATAACAAGTTGTTGTTGTCAGCAATCTTGAACTTTGACGATAAATGTGATGACAATGTCATACCCCTTTTTAGCGCTAGGTCAAATATCTTTGTCAAACAAATTTGACGAATATTTGATCATATCTTTGTAAAAGAAACATGATAGTGTAATACCGACCTCACAGTGATAAAAGCCCACTTCGAAATTTGGTTGGACACCCCCGATGTTGACAATCAAAGGAACTGAAGTTCGTGCATTTGGGTGTAGCTGAAGTAGATTGTTGTTTATTTTACGAAAACAATACAGACACAGAAGAAACAATGACAGCAAAGGAGAACGTTAAAACTCCTACTAATACTGATCTCTCAATTTCTAATCTAGTTTCCTCAGCTCCACTTCTCTTCATTCGGTACCCTTCCGCTATCCATTCTGCAAAATTATATTTCAAGTATTTGGCTTTTCTGACAGTTTTTTACAGTGAATCATTTAAGAATGTGACGAGCACTCTCACATGGCAGAAACCACATGCAGAATACCGGCAGTGTAGTTTTCCACAAAAAAAGTTGGAGCGCGAGGCACGTATCTGCAATGTTCCCGTTGCATTACTAGTCCGATGGAGCGGTCGGTAGCGACAGCAGCTCGGTCCATTTTGTGATAGTCTGTGGCGGGATGGGAGTGATGGCAGAAACCACATGCAGAATACCGGCAGTGTAGTTTTCCACAAAAAAAGTTGGAGCGTCGAGGCACGTATCTGCAATGTTCCCGTTGCATTACTAGTCCGATGGAGCGGTCGGTAGCGACAGCAGCTCGGTCCATTTTGTGATAGTCTGTGGCGGGATGGGAGTGATGGCAGAAACCACATGCAGAATACCGGCAGTGTAGTTTTCCACAAAAAAAGTTGGAGCGTCGAGGCACGTATCTGCAATGTTCCCGTTGCATTACTAGTCCGATGGAGCGGTCGGTAGCGACAGCAGCTCGGTCCATTTTGTGATAGTCTGTGGCGGGATGGGAGTGTACTGATTACCCAGGCTTCCCACGTTTCCACTGAACACGCGACGCTGCGAACGAGGACGTGGCGGTTAGCATTCGACTCGCCGAAACGTCATTCACAAACTTATTTCCATCGACGCATCGTGGAGAGTGTACAAGCAACTCCCAACTCATAGTTTGTTCTGGAAACGTGTGTGTGTGTTTTCCGTGGTTTCCCTAAATCACTTCACGCAAATGCCGGGATGGTTCCTTTCAAAGGGAACGGCCGATTTCGTTCCCTAATCCGATAGCACCGATGACGTCTCTATATGGTCCCCTCTCTCAAATGAACCATCCAGCCGACCAGCTCGCGCACAATCGTGTAAGCATTCTTTATTCGCATGCTACATCCGTGAATGGAATGTGGACTTAAGTTTAATATAGAGTACAATAAAAAGTGTTTGCTTTCACTCACCACCTACTGATTGCCAAAGTATAGATGTAAATTTAGAAATGACAGGAAATCGTTTGGGAAGATAATATACATTGTACAACCTCTTAGCCACCGATTGTGTAGCAAATTGTAGAGCGAATGGTGGAGGCTACTGCAAGCAATATCCCCTACCACGTTTCCTTTCTAAAGTATAATCCGCAGTAAGCAGAACTGTTACGATTTTATTATCGTCATTGTACAAGTTGTGTAGTGGAAGAAGTGGTATCCTTCTCCACTCCTGGGATGGATACAGAATTGAAGTAACATCTGGTCTCCCCTTTTTGCACACATTACACGGTATTAAATTTGTTTATGGAAAGGATCGCACGTAGTATTATCAGCAAGCGCTGTTTAGTTGCAAGTTGCTCGCTTTTCGTAACAGTTTTCTAGTTACGTTATCTTGTTTCGGAGAGAGAGCTGTAATAAACGGAGTGAGCTGATGAGGGAGCGGACATAAATGCCGTTTTGGCTGTAACCTGAAGTTTCTGCGTCGATGGAGAGCGTCGATTGAAGTAGGGGCAAGCAGGCGAAATAATGTGTTTAGTTTATTATGCGGCAGTTCTCGAGCGGGTCCGCCTCGCGTACGGTCAGGACGTCACGAAGAGATAAGAAAAGCGTCAGAGGAAAAGGGCGGATCGGCACTTCCGCGACGACGTTTGTGTGTCACGCGAAAAGTGCGGGCTAGTTTCTCCGGTGGGTCGGTCAGGACCTACTTCCACGACGAGAGCAGAGCAGAAGTAGGCGCCGAAGGTGAAATCCGAAGAAGTGCACCTAAATCCTTCACGAGAGTGACGTAGCCTCGTTTTCACGGCGGGGAGGAGAGAGAGAGAGAGAGAGAGAGAGAGAGAGAGAGAGAGAGAGACGCAGCGGCGCCGTAGTTGAGCGCGCTGCCACCAGGAGCGCTGCGGCGATGTGGGTTAGCAGCAGCTGGGCGCAGCAGTCGGCTCAGTCAGTGTTCGCCGGGACGCCTCACCGTACGCGTCGAAGCGAGGACGAGAGACAGAACGCGACAGACAGTACAGAGAGATCGGGCAAAGCTGTTGGAGAGAGATACGCGAGGTGGGCGCGCTGTCGCCTCACGATGGGGTGAAGTCCGGGGCGGGCTGGCGAGCGGCGGAGCCCACCATGAGCCCCGCCTCGCAGGGCGGCCTGGAGCTGAAGCGCTACATAGGCAGCTGCCTCATCTCGGCGCCGCGTAAGGCGGGCGGCGGCTGCAGGGGGGCGGCGGGCGAGGGCGGCGCGGCGCTGGTGGCGGGTCCCGGGCCGGCGCCGCTCTGCGGGCTGCCGCTCATCTCGCTGGCGGCGCGGCCCGGCGCCTTCTCGCGGCTGGCCATGCACACGCAGGGAGCGCCGCTCATCCTGGCCGGCCGGTACGGCGCCCGCAAGCAGGGCCAGGGCCAGCGGCAGCAGCAGCAGCCGCAGCAGCGGGGGCAGGGGGCGGCCCACCATCAGCCGCAGACCGCGGCCCGCAGGCGCGCGCCCGCACTGGCGCCGGCCGTGGCGCGCGCCGCCGAAGGCGCCACGGAGGCCGCCGCGGCCGGAGGCGGCGGCGGCAGGGCCGCGAGCAGCGACTCGCTCAACACGGCCAGCGACGAGAGCTCGGGCCCGTCCGAGAATAGCCTGCCGCGCATCATCAAGCCCCGCAAGCGCCGCAAGAAGGACCGGAAGCCGCCGCCGGCGCCCTCCGCCCACCAGCCGGCCGCGCCGCCCTCGCCGGAGGCGGCCGCCCCGGAGGGCTCCAGCATAGTGACGCTGCGGCCGTACGTGCCGCTGTGCTTCGAGCTGTACGACATCGCGCGGCCGCCCCCAGCCGCCGCCGCGGCCAGCACGAGCCGGGCCGCCGAGCCGAAGCGCAGCGATCCCCCCAGGAGCAAGCCGAGGCCGCAGCTGCAGCTGCAGGTGGCGCGCAGCGAAGACGGCGAGGCCGCCCGCCAGCAGCAGCAGCAGCGGCGCCCGCCTGCCCCCTCGGCGTCCCCGTCGCCTTCGCCGTCCGTGTGCCTGTGCCGCTACTGCGACCCCCGCGGCCACATTTGGGACGTGCACCGCCACTGCTACTCGCCGGTGCTGACTGCGCCCGCCCCGCACGAGTCCCCGTTCGCCAGCATCCCCCTGTTCCTGAGCGCGCCGCCCGCCGGCCACGCCGCCGACACCGACGACGGCTTCTTCAGCGACGACCTGCCCACGTCCGCGTCGCCCTTCTCCCTGTCTGGCGACGCCGAAGACCCACCGGCCTACGGCGGCAGCGCGCTGCGCCGCAGCTGGAGCGGCTGCTCCTCCTCTTCTTTCTCCTCCTCTGCTTCTTCTTCTTCTTCTTCTTCTTCTTCGTCGCCGTCGTCACTCGCCGGTGACCCTGGCGGCCGCGTGCGCACTGCGGCCGTCGCCGCCGCCTCTCAGGGGCTGCAGGTGTCCACCGAGATAGTCACCTCCCCCAACGGCCACCGCGACCTCGAGATCAGGTTCTACTCGAGCTCGCCGCCGGGCCGGGAGGCTGCGAGCGAGGCCCGCGTCCGGACTGAGGCGGCGTGGCCCGCGAGCCGGCCGGAAGGCGGCGGCCTGTGGGGCAGCGGCCAGGCGGACGAGCACGGCGCGGGCGCGCTCGGCGACGAGGTGCTGCAGCTCAGCATACGCGCCGAGGAGTAGTCTGTGTGTCTGTGTGTGACAGCGTGGTCGACACTTCACAACCTCACCTACTCGTCTCCTGCACGCACTGCTTTCGGTCGCCGTCACTCGCAACTCGGTAGTGCCTCATCCGTTCTTCCTAGCACGCCGTAGAAACCGTACTCGGCGACAGAACGCGTACGATTCTACGAACGGGTTTCGGCTTGCAAAACATTTACCTACGTGCAAACATTTCACGTTCGGAGCAGTTTTTCGAAGGTACGTAGATACTGGTGGTTTCCTCCTTCCAGTCTGGCTGCGGTACATTCGCTGAAAGTCGCTACTGACAGAATTATCGTCGAACCGCAGTGTTAAGACGCAAGTCAGCCTCTGGCGCGTAACCCGAACTCCACGTGGATGTTACTTGTCGTACACTTCCTACAGGATTACTGTTGTGACACTGAATGATCTTTGAAGAACACTACGGGGGCTCCAGTTAATATTTGTAATTTACCGTGTCATTTTCAAATCGGATAACAACGGATCCAAGTGTGAGACAACGCAGTATTTCGCTGCGTATGATGTTAACTTGTTCGAAGACATAACAGTATTGTGTTGAGTTACTTGATGACAAGATCACCTCTCTCTCTCTCTCTCTCTCTCTCTCTCTCTGCGTACCTATCTATCGCGCATGTGTGTGTGTGTGTGTGTGTGTGTGTGTGTGTGTGTGTGTGTGACCGGGTGGAGCTTCAATAGCTTAGTAGCGAAAGTAGTGATTCCATTATGGGCGTGGGAAACTGGGGACCTCTTGTGCTTTGTAGTTTAGACGGGGAGGCCGCTGTAAGCCGTTTAGTTGGCGACCTTGACGTGCAGTTGTGCGCCCTTTTGGCATTCCCGGGGCCACGCGCTCTCGTCTGCATGTAGCATAGTCGCCACGTCAGGCGGAACGCCGGCAACTAGTTGGCACAGTGTCAGCTGTGCTGGTCGGTGCAGCGGCTCTTGCTTTGTCACCCTCGTATCGTTCTTCTTTCACAAGCATTCATATTCGACTCATCTTCAGAAATGAGTGTACCTACTTGTGACAGATGACAATCTGTACCTGACTGAAAGTCACGTCTGTGCTTCCTCGATCACATCTCTCAATAATAACGCATTCAACGTAGTCGTGATCTCACCACAGCGGAGCTCAAACTTAATTTTTCTCATGTATTTCCATTGACAATGTGCCTTGCTTGAAACCACACAACTTTTCGATATATTTATTGCACGTTTAATATCGGTATATCCTCGTTCTCGCTTGCTTCGGTGTTGGCCAGTCTCAATGCAAATTATCACACTTCTTTCGTTCTTCGGTATCTCGTTACATACCGATCATTTCCACAAATTAGTTTATAAGCTCTCTGCCTTCCCATTTTTCTTTCTGGGTTTTCCATTTAAGATATAAAACAATAATTATTAACATAAAATTCGCTCTAAACTCATGGTGTAATTGTAATTGTGTTACTGTGATTTTATTGAGCGATCACCTTTTAAGAGTTGGATTCATTGCAGCCTCCAGTACGTGTGTAATAGCTTGTGCGCGGTATCAACATTAACGCTACCGAATTACCTTTCTGACACGCACGGTTCACTGTTTTAAGTTACATCCCCTGAGAACACCATACATGGTAAAATCGTTTCATTAGTTAATTTAGAGATCATTTGTTCGTTAGATGACCCCGAAATATCCGCTAACGTTTTCCGTGAAAATGCGCCTTTCGACCGCACCATCTTCATTGTGTAAGTGAACCGTGGAAGAAGGTTGCGACATAGCCGCGGCAGTCGCTGGACAACATATTTGTCTGCGGGTTCTCGCGCACAAACTCCTGCTAGCGCTCACCACCCGGGCTGCGCTGTGTCCCGCTCTTAACGACATTAAATGTAATGTAACGGTTGCGTGACCATCTCTGATGACCAATAGCGACTACATTTTGAGGCTCCTTTTTCTCACATCTTTGCTTGTATTGACACTTGTGCATTTCATGTGTTCTTTCCTTCATAACGCAACTTGTATGTGTGTGCACATTTGGGATTGGATTTGTGTGTTGTTTCACTAGAGACTGTAAAAGCTGTACTATTTTTTCTACCAGTGTTAAATACACTTTGTTCCTTGTGAAAGAGTGTTTTATTTTTTTCCTTCGCTTCCACAACTCTCTGTACGTCTGTAAGAAATTATGGTGGGTATGTTTTTTCTTTTTTTCTGTGGAACGCAGCCACGGGTTGGCTGTTGCTGTTGTTACGTTTAGGATGCTTATATTGCTGATCATTGCCGTGCTGTAGTTGCTCCGAGCTGAAGAGCAATCTCAGAATATTACGTTAACTGTGCGCTTGTGCTCGAACGAGTGATTTGAAATAAAATCAGTTCACTTTGTTAAAATGTGGCTGATATTCACTAAGTTAGCACAGATATTCTAAGAATCGTGTCAGAAGAGAAAAGGTGATGTGTTTTCTTTATGTTTTGTATCATTTTAAACTTGTATCTTTGGTAAGTACATTGAAGAGAAACAAGCTCCGATACCCAGGCGAAGTTTTATGTGATTTTAACGCGTGGCCTGTGACACTGTGTAAGACAGAATTCGTATATGCGACTTTGTTGCTATACCGTGGTAAGTTACTGTTGACATTGTTATCGAATTTATTAAGAATGCACAGTGGTATTAATAATGCCGGTAAGGGGACTGTACTCCGTAGTATGACGTGCACTCGGTGTCAAAACTGAACACCAGTTGCAGTTACATATGGACCAAATATTCTACCGCGGATGCTGTTCAACAGAATCTTCATTTAAGGTAGGCAAGCGATACACACAGACATTAATGTAGAAAAAGTATTTGTAGACTGATTTATTGGACCAGACAATAGTTGTAGGGGCGGGAGCTATGTCGAATGACCGTAATTAT